>NW_027223763.1:5762646-7016813 GCF_028538775.1 Myotis yumanensis
GAACCTTCTATTTTTTTTTTTGAACTGAACAAAAAAAAATCTTTATAATAGATACCTAAATACAATATGGTTTTAAAAATGAAATCATGTATATACTAGTAGTTGTATTCACAAAGATAAGTATACTCATCAAAAACTATACAATAATAACAGCAAATCCAAATGCAAACAAAGATATTCTTCTGAATTCCGTTTCATCGAGCATCAAAAACCACCAATCTTTTAGTCCTTTTCTTGTACATTATTCTGTATCCACATTCTCTGCATCTGATTGGATCCCTGGACTTTATTTCATTTTCTGCGTGACATTCTCCACAGATATATATCATTGGCTGCTACTTGGGGGGTTGGACGTCCTTCTGGGTGTCCATTGTTAACCCTCAACACCAACACGTTCCGCCCCTTCTGAGAACCTTCTATGCTCCGGTCCCCACCCTGACAGCTGGGAAACAGTGGGGAGCGAGACTGACCCAGTCCCAGCTGCAGAACTCATGGCAGCGTGATCAGTGCTCAGGGGGCTGCGGGAGGCCTTCCTGGAGGAGGTAGTGTTAGGGGTGAGGAGCAGGCGTTAGCCAGGTGTTGCAGGTGGTAATGAGGCAGGGCGCCAAGCCTGCACGGTCGCTGGGACCTCACCAGTCCTCTCCCCTCTCAGGAGCAGCGGTCAGCAGTGTTCGTGATCCTCTTTGCTCTCATCACCATCCTCATCCTCTACAGCTCCAACAGTGCCAACGAGGTCTTCCATTATGGCTCCCTGCGCGGCCGCAGTCGCAGGCCTATCAACCTCAGGAAGTGGAGCATCACCGATGGCTATGTCCCCATTCTGGGCAACAAGGTAGGGCAGCCACTTTGGGGAACTCCCTGGGAGCTGCTGGGGAGCTGGTCCTCCCCATTGCCTGCCACCCCTGCTCCCTCCTCCTTTTCTCTCCACTCTCACCATCCCTCCTAAAGGAAAGAGTTGGCCCTGGGAGTCAAGGCTCTGGTTCAGAGAGGAAGGGAGAGGGAGAGAGAGAGATAGAAACAATGATGAGTGAAAATCATGGACCAGCTGCCTCCTCCACACCCCCTACTGGGGATCGAGCCCGCAACCTGGATATGTGCCCTGACCGGGAATCGAATCATGATCTCCTGGTTTGTGGGTGGATGCTCAACCACTGAGCCACACCGGCCAGGCCAACCATGAGTTCTCGGAGGCAGGAGTGGGGTCTCTTTTGCTGTTTGCTCTGTCCTGCGTACTTGACCATTAGCCAGCTTGCTATGAATGTTTGTTGAATGAATGGGCGTCAGTTTCTCTGTCTTTAAAATGGGTATAATTATATTGGAGCCCAGGGCCAGGCGCAGAGAGTGGTTGTGACAAGTGTTGACTTTCCTTGCTCCCCCAGACACTGCCCTCCCGGTGCCACCAGTGTGTGATTGTCACCAGCTCCAGCCACCTGCTGGGCACCAAGCTGGGTCCTGAGATTGAACGGGCGGAGTGCACAATCCGCATGAATGACGCGCCCACCACGGGCTACTCCGCAGATGTGGGCAACAAGACCACCTTCCGCGTGGTGGCCCATTCCAGTGTCTACCGTGTCCTGAAGAGGCCCCAGGAGTTTGTCAACCGGACCCCCGAAACCGTGTTCATCTTCTGGGGGCCCCCGAACAAGATGCAGAAGCCCCAGGGCAGCCTTGTGCGCATGATCCAGAGGGCAGGCCTGGTGTTCCCCAACATGGAGGCCTACGCCGTCTCTCCCGGCCGCATGCGCCAATTTGATGACCTCTTCCGGGGTGAGACAGGCAAGGACAGGTACCAGCCTTCTGCCTGCCCCCTCTGGCCAGCCCTCTGCTCTTCGTCAGCATGCTCTGTGCAGAGGGCCTGTCGCTCCCAGCAAGCACTGCTCTGAGGGTGTGGTCACTTCTCGGCCACCTCTGGTCAGGTTTCCTGGGGGAGTTCTCTTCGTGTTTAATCCGAGTCATTTCCAACATGCTCTGCATGACCCCATCTTCCCAGGAGGGCTTTCTCCCAGCACTCACTGCTCTGAGGGAAGAAGGGTTCCCAGCATGCTCTTCTCTAAGATTGCACAGTCATTTCTAGCATCTTTCTAGGAGAGCTCCCCGGAGCGTGCCTCCTGGAAAGTATTGGCTATTCCTGGCACTTCTTGCTTTAGGCACACTGTTGCTCCCAGCATGCTCTATTCTAAATATACATCATTTCCAGTCCTGCTTTAGGTAAGCTAGGCTAGTGCCATCCAATAGAAATATAATGCAAGTCACACACATAATTAAAATTTTTATAGTAACCACATTAAAAAGGTAAAAAGAAACAGGTGAAACTATTATTTTTTTTTTTTTGAGCCTCATCTGAGGATACTTTTTCCATTGATCTTTAGAGAGAGAGTGGAAGGGAGGGAGAAAGGGGAGAGAGAGGAAAAAACATCAATATGAGAGAGACACATTGAGTGGTTGCCTCCCGCACGTGCCCCGACTGGGTCAGGGATCGAACCTGCAACCAAGATATATACCCTTGACCATGAATCAAACCCGAGACCCTTCAGTCCATGGGCCAACACTCTAACCACTGAGAAAACCAGCTGTGGCTGAAATTATTTTCAATATATTTTATTTAACTCAATATGTCCAACATATAGATCCTGTACATATTTTATTTGATTTATACCTAAATATTTAAAATTTTGGAACTAACATAAATGATATTTTTAAAAATGTTGGTTCCCAATTATTCTTGCTAATATTTAGAAATATGATTTTTATGTGGTGACCTTATATCCTGTAATCCTGCTAAACTTTACTTATTGGACAGTTTTATTCCTTCCTTTCTAACCTGTGTGCCTCATTTCTTTTTCTTGCCTTATTGCACTGGCTAGGAACTTTCAGTGCAACGTTGAAATGTATTGGAAGTGACAAGAGTAGACATCTTGCTTTAGTCCCAGTCTCAGAGGGAAAGCGTTTAGTCTTTCATCATTGAATATGAGGCTGGCTATGGGTTTTTCAACCTATATTCACCGCTTCCAGGGTGAGACAGGCAAGGACAGGGGCCAGCCAAGTATTAGGTTGAGGAAATTCCCTTCGCATATTAGTTTCCTAAGAGTTTTTTGTTTGTTTGTTTGTTTGTTTGTTTTATCAGTACTGGATATTGAATTTTATCAAACATTTTTCTGCATCAATCAAGACTTTTAAAAAAAAAGACTAGTTTTGTTTTGTTTTTAAGACTGTTAATATGGTGGACTATATTGACTGATTTTTAAATGTTGAGTTAGCCTTGGGTCCTGGAATAAACTCCAGCTGGTAGTGGTGTATTATTATTTTTACATATTGCTGGATAGGATTTGCTAATACTTTGTTGAGATTTTTAGTATCTGCGTACATGAGAGATATTGGTCTGTAGTTTATTTTGTACTATCTTTGCCTGATCTTGGTATCAGGGTAATGCTGGCCTCATAAATGCATTGGGAAATGTTTCCTCCTCTATTTTTCAGAAAAGATGGTGTAGAATTGGTGTCATTGCTTCTTTAAATGTTTGATAGAATTGGCCAGTGAGACTATCTGGGCTTGGAGCGGTGTTTTGTTTTGTTTTTTTCCCCCAGAAGATTTTAAACCATGAATTCAGTTTCCTTAATAGTTATAGGATATTCAGGTTACTTATTTCATCTTCGGTGAGTTTTGGTCTGTGTTTTCGAGAAATCAGCCCATTTCATCTAAGTCAGCGGTTCTCAACCTGTGGGTCGCAACCCCTGAAAATACGTCCTGCATATCAGATATTTACATGACGATTCATAACAGTAGCAACATTACAGTTATGAAGTAGCAACGAAAATAATTTTATGGTTGGGGGTCACCACAACATGAGGAACTGTATTAAAGGGTCGCGGCATTAGGAAGGTTGAGAACCGCTGAAAGTTGTCACGTATGTAGTTGTTTTTTGCGGTTTTCTATTATTTTAAAGTTTACAGGGTCTATGATGATCTCTTTTATTTTGATATTGGTAATTTGTGTCTTTTCTCTCTTTTTTTTTTGTCAGTCTTGCGAGAGGTTTATTTTCTTTTCAAAGAACCACCTTCAACCAAGTAGATGCAAAATATTCTCAGCTTCACATGTAATCAGTATAAAACATCAGCAGCAGCACGTTCCACATTCTTTTTTCACACTAAGAAATCCAGTGTGTGTTTCACACTCACAGCACATCTCAACCCCGAGTCAAGTGCTCACACGTGCCCACATGTGGCCACTGTAGTGGACAGCATGGCTCTAGGCCAGTGGTCGGCAAACTGCGGCTCAGCAAACTGCGGCTCGCGAGCCACATGCGGCTCTTTGGCCCCTTGAGTGTGGCTCTTCCACAAAATACCGACTTCTGCGCATGGGCCACGAAGTTTCAATCGCACTGTACGTGCGCGCCCGCACGTGGTATTTTGTGAAAGAGCCACACTCAAGGGGCCAAAGAGCCGCAGTTTGCCGACCACGGCTCTAGGCTCTTAGCTACTTCTTCATGCCTTGCTCTGAACTTGTCCCTCCAGCATGACTGTCTCTGCTTCGTCTCCCTATGGGAGTCTGCTCCTGGCATGGGCACAGCTGCGGTTAGCATGCTCTGTGGTCATGGTCACTCCTGGCCTACCCAGGCCTGACCAGTGTCCTCAGAAGTTTATTCCCAGCCTGCCTGTTCCTACTCTTTCCCTCAAAGGAGCTCTCTCCACACTCCTCACCTCTCCCCAGACAGCCCCGCTGCCAGCAAACCCGTGCTCCCCCAGTGGGCTGGGTGGGGGTGACTGAAGTAGGGGGATGAGTTCTGTGAAACTGGGTGGTTGGCTGTTCCTCCCTGCCCGCCCCACCCCTGCCTGCCTGCCCCTCATCACGCTCCCTCTCTGCCCCCAGGGAAAAGTCCCACTCGTGGTTGAGCACTGGCTGGTTCACCATGGTGATCGCGGTGGAGTTGTGTGACCATGTGCACGTCTATGGCATGGTCCCCCCCGACTACTGCAGGTGAGCCCCTCCAGGACAGTGCTAGCCACTGCGATGGGATGGAGCCGGGGGCCGGAAACCTGGGCTGGGGGGCCTTTGAGATTCTCTGTTTGATGGTATTCGGGCTGCTCTGCAGAGATGTCGGCTCCTTAGAGCTGCCTCAGCGCCAACCCCCGCCCCCCCCCCCCGCCCCCCACACACACACCTCAGCCAGTCCAGAGTTTGTGTATTAATAATAACTATCATTATTATTATTACTATATGCAAAACCCAAGAGGTGACAGCTGTTCTTGACTGAGTGCTGACCATGCCCCAAGCATGACCATATTTATTATTCACTTGTCACAGTGATTCTAAGGGATAGGTATGTTATTCTCCCTATTTCATAGAGGAGGAAAGTTGTTTTTTGAGTGGCCTCAGGTCCCACAAATAATAAAGGGTGGGGGTCAAGTTCCAGAGCCCTTACCTCTACCCTGCTTTGCCACCCTCTCAGGGACATGAAAAGATCCACAGCATTAAAAACGAAGTTTGGAAGTCAAAAAACCTAGTCCACCCTATACCCATTTTACAGATGGGGAAACTGAGGCCCAGGGAGGGGCAGGTATTTCCCCACTAAGGTCCTACGGCAGGTCAGGGGCGGGAAAGGGCAAGGGCCCTGCCAGTGCCCAGCCCGCCCTCACAGATACCTCTGCTCTGCCCCAGCCAGCGGTCCCGCCTGCAGCGCATGCCCTACCACTACTATGAGCCCAAGGGGCCAGACGAGTGTGTCACCTACGTGCAGAATGAGCACAGCCGCAAGGGCAACCACCACCGCTTCATCACCGAGAAGAGGGTCTTCTCGTCCTGGGCCCAGCTGTACGGGATCACCTTCTCCCATCCCTCCTGGACCTAGGCCGCCCTGCCTGTGGGGCCCTCACCAGGGACACCGGAGAGGTGGCTCTTGGCCCAGCCACCTGACCAAGGGCCATCTCCTGGCCCATGAAGGCTGGCTGGAGTGTCTTCTGGCTAATCAGGGCCTCAAAGAGGGTGTGTCCTCCAGCCGGTCAGGGCCTGGGAGATCTCCTGGCCATCAGGGATTTGGGCATCTGTGTGCTTAATCAGGGGTGTCAGGAAACGTGTTCAATCAGGGTCTGAGCATAGTCAATCAGGGTATTTCTGAGTAATAGGAGGCCAAGGACATGTCCTTTCCCATGAGGCCTTGGTTCAGAGCCTCAGGATGGTCCCCAAATCATTTCCTATTGGCTGGGACAGTGGGGTCCTGTTCCAAGGACCTGAGAACTTGATGTTGGCCCCTCACTTCCCAGAGCCACAAAGAAAGGTTGCATGAGTAGTGGGAGGTGAATGGAGGTCACAGGCTGGGGCAGTTGGGGGCTGGAGGGTCCCGGAGGTGGGGGGCCGGTGTCAGTCTTGGCTCTGCCCTGAGTGGCCTTGGACAATCCCTTGTCCCCCTCTCTGGCATCCTTCCGCCTGTGTCAGGTTCTAACGTGGAGTCTTCGACCCCCTCCCACCTCTCCCACTACTGCCTTGGGTCCGTCCTCCATAACACTGGGCCCCGCCAGCCACTACCCCTTGCTGGGGGTCTCAGCCCCCTAGGGCCTGGGGTCCCCTTCCCCACCTCTTCCTGGAGATGAGGGTATTTTTGTGCAAACTCTCCCCAGTGAGGCCGTCCACCTGTTGGAGGAGCCTTTGGGGCTGAGACGGGGGCGACCCCAGCCCAACTGAGGTTTCAAGCAGCCCCTTTGTCTGCAGCTGCTGGAGTCACCTGAGTCTCCCCCCAGCTGGGCCTGGGAAAGCTCTCCGTGGGGGCCGGGAGCTGTGTCGCCAGGGTCCTGTGCCCCCTCGTTTTGTATCAGGCACTTTATTGCTGGGCCTCAGCGGGGTGGGTTTGCCCCTTGCTCTTCTGAAGCCTCGAAGGGAAGACCAGAGGGCTTCCTGGAGGAGGCTGCGGAATGGGGCCAGATAGAGGAGGAGGAGGCCGGCACAAGCCATTGCACATGGGGTGGGGAGTGGGGGCTGGTGACTCCCCCAGACTTGGTTTTGTAATGATTTGTACAGGAATAAATGCACTTAAGCTCCAGCTCCAGCTCCCGTGTGTCCCCGTCGAGCTAGGCTCTCTGGCCCTGGGCTCTGGGCCACCTTGGGACAGGGCCCAGGCCCTCCAGGTAGAGAGCTCACCCACAAGCAGGACAGCCAGCTTTTTCAGCTGGCCGGTGAGTCATGCACTTTGCAGCTGGGGCGGAGAGCTGGCAGCTCAGGGGGTTGGGGAGGTGCGGGTTTCCCAAGCCAAGCCCATCTGGCTTTTTCAGTCCTGCCTCCCCCTGCTTCTGTGACCTTGGGTAAGTCACTTGCCCTCTCCGAGCCCAGTTCCAGGACCACACGCTGCTCCCAAGGAGCTCAGGCCCTAGGAAGGCCACCCCGGGAGTAAGGGCTCCAAAGACGATGATGCAGACGCTGCGAGAGGGCTTTAGGGTGGGTGACATGCTTCCGAGGCCTGGGAGATGAGGAAGAGTCCTGCAGAGTTTGGGGCAAGAGTTTCTGGGGGTGGGGGTGGGGGTGGGGTGGGGTGGGGATGGGGAGGAGAGGAGGCCCGGACAGGATTCAGGAGGAGAGGGTAGGCGGTGGGTCAGAGGTTGGCTCAAGGGCCTGGGGATGCTGAGGGCTGGGAGCCCACATTTCCTGCAGGCCCAGCAGGCAGGAGCCAGGCAGGGCTGCAGCCCTGGGAGGGTGTGGTGAGCAGCAGTTGAGTGAAAGGCCTTGTTTACAACTCCAGGTTGGCAGGAGGAAGGGGGTCCGTGACTCTGGGAGATTACAACCTGTTTAGGCAGATAAGATACCCTTGGGAGCAGAGGCCTAACAAAGGGTGACTGTGAGACAAGGGCAGGCGGCCTGCTGGGGACGGGGAGAGAGCTCTCCCCGGGCACCGGGCCAGCCGGGATGGGGGGCCGGGGCGCGGGGAGGAGAGAAGGGCGCGCTGCATTCGTCTCTAATTCACGTACACATTCTAGTGAGTAGCCACGTGCCAGGCGCTCTATCAGGTGCAATTGAAGAGGGAGGGATGTCAGGTGGGAAGAATGGCCCGAAGGATAGCGCCGTGGTGGACCCACAGCCTCTCCCAGGAGGCAGGGAGGCGGGAGCCGTGGGAGATGAGCCACTTGGGGCCAGATGGCAAAAGGCCACGAGTGCCAGCCCGAGTGGGCCAGGCTCCATCCCTCTTGCTTGGAGAGGTCATTCTTGCTTGGACAGCAGTGGACAGGCAGGAGGCTGGGACGTCACGGGGCCCACGCAGTGGTGGTGGTGGGCGTGTGGGAAGTCATTGCGTGGGGAGCTCAGGCCCTGCGTGGGGATGGAGATGTGGAACATGGCGCGCTCTGGCCCTGTGCAGAGGCATCTGGGGATCTGCCTGCCCTCGGGGGGTGGGGGGGGCATGAAGGGAGACCCAGCAGTGCCTCAAGAGAAGGTGGGTTGCTTGGGGTGGACCCTCCGAAAGTTCGGTTTAGCATCAGGAGGTAGGACTTTGGTGAGGGCAAGAGGTCTGGGGCTTAGTCCTCAACTCCACAAACTCATTCCCTCAGAGCCCTCCCCCCCCCCCGCCCCCCAGACAAGTATACTCATTGTCAAAGTTATCTTCCTGAGCCCACCTCATCACCGTCCTGTTTTGCTCTGAACCCTTCACCTGCTCCCCGCTGTGGCCAAGACAAAGCCTCTTCCACTTCCTCAGCTGAGGTTCAGAGCGCTGCTGCATTCCTGTGTCTCCCCCTCAGCCTGTGATCCCCTCGCCTGCTTGGCCGCATCTCCCACCAGCTGCAAGCCCAGCAGGTGCTTCCCGGAGGGGCCACTCCCGCTGCTTCCTGCAGATGCTCAGCAGCCCAGCCAGGCCCCCCTGCGCAGCCCCTCACCTCCCTGTGACACTCAGAGTGAGGCCGACCCAGCTTTATCCCCCGATGCTGGCTCATTTTCTAGCCTGGGAATTCTTTCTTTAACCAGAATATTTTTTAAAGTGTTTTTAAAAATTGGTTTCATTTTATATGGTTATATTTTTAGGGTTTTTTTTTAATGTTATAACTTTAGCCATACAAATGATATAAAGATAAAAAGGGAAGGCATTGCCCGGTCCTGTTCCCTGTTAATAGCCTAGGGCAGTGGTTCTCAACCTTCCTAACGCCGAGACCCTTTAATACAGTTCCTCATGTTGTGGTGACCCCCAGCCATAAAATTATTTTCGTTGCTACTTCATAACTGTAATTTTGCTACGGTTATGAATCATCATGTAAATATCTGATATGCAGGATGGTCTTAGGCGACCCCTGTGAAAGGGTCGTTCGTCCGCCAAAGGGGTCGCGACCCACAGGTTGAGAACCGCTGGCCTAGGGTATAACCTCCCAGGTGTTTCCCCATGCGATTTTTTTCTTTCTCTTCCTTTCCCCACCCCTCCCCTCCCCTCCTTCCGTTTCCCTTCCATCTTCTCCTTTCTTCATTCCCTCTTTCATCCCTCCCTGCCTCTCTTTCTCTCTCCCACCTTTTTTTCTTTCTTTAGTTTAGAGCAGAGAAAAAAAATCCTGAAGCTTTAATATTCCAGGATTGATAGAAAATCCATAGGTCATATGCAAAAGAAATAATTAAAACAGGTACTTAAAATAGGTTTTTACAATTTTTAAATTTATTTTTTTATTGTGGCAAAAAGCACATAAGATTTACCTGTTAAGCATTTTTAAGAGTGCAGTTCAGCGGGGTTAAGTGTGCGTGCATTGTCAGGAAACAGAACTCTGGGACTTCATCTTGCAGATCTGAAACTCTTTATCCACTGAACGCCAACCCCCACTTCCCCTGCCCCTCAGCCACAGGGGACCATCCTTCTACTTTCTATTTCTATGAGTTTGAGGACGTTAGTACCTCCTGTAAGTGGAGTCATACAGTATCTGTCTTGTTGTGACTGGCTTATTTCACTTAGCATAATGTCCTCAAGGTGCATCTGTGTTTAAAGTGTTTTATATATAAAATAACAGATGCTCGTCGTATTAAAAAAAAAAAGCATGGGGAAGCCTTTAAGAAAGTGCACAAGTCCCACCTCCCCCTGGGGCGTCATGTGCACACCCTCCCCTCCCGGTTGAGCCTCACTGCACACCCTTCGAGATGCCATCGATGTGATGATAAGAGAGCACACGCCAGAGATGTTAAAGTGCAAAGAAAGAATTTCGAGGAATAGTTCTGACACACATGACCCTGCATGTGTAGATTGTTGACTGACTTCATCAGTTTGCTTTCCCCAAAGGTGGTGCCATTGTGCACAGCCGCCTACGGCTTTGGGAGGGTCTCTGAACAACTTGGAAGGCAGACCCTCCGACCCAGCACCTGCCCTCCCACAGCTGGAGAGGCTCAGGGGCTTGTCTGATGTCACAGGTGGCAGAGCTGGGACTAGCTCCCAGCCTCCTGGTGTCTAGGCGGCAGTTGTTGCTAAGAAACTACCCATCTCAAACGGTCTCTCTCTCTCTCTCTCTCTCTCTCTCTCTCTCGGTAGTTTCACTCTCTTGCTGCAACACCTTTCATGGCTCCCTAGTGCCTACAAGACAAATTCTAAATTTAAACCCCCCCACCCCCCATCTGGGGCTGCTGCTTTCAAGGTTGTGGTGTGGTCCTAGCGGTCAAGTCCCTGAGTTCCGAAGCTGCGTGGTCCTGGTCCCTGCTACCTTGTTGAGCACCTACAGCTCCTGGCAGTCTCCACGGATAAACACAAGCTCACCTGCAGTGTGAACTCACTGTCCTCCATGTTTAAGGATTCGCAGACACGGCCCGCGGCCCGTGTTCTCTGCCTGGCACCTGGCCCACAGTGAATGCGCATGATGGGGCGATGTTCTTATCTCAGGACCATCGTCCCGGTCCCCCATCCGCGGACAGCATTCTGAATGGCCACATCCTCCTGCTCGCCTCGTTGGGGGTTGCCTGGCAGGGCTGGGGCTTTTATTTTTATTTATTTATTTGTTTATTTTAACATATCTTTATCGATTTCAGAGAGGAAGGGAGAGGAAGAGAGAGAGAGAAACATCAATGATGAGGGAGAATCATTGATTGGCTGCCTCCTGCACGCCCCCTACTGGGGATCAAGCCCGCAATCCGGGCGTGCGCTCTTGACCGGAATCGAACCCAGGACCCTTCAGTCCACAGGCTGACGCTCTATCCACTGAGCCAAACCGGCTAGGGCAGGGCTAGGGTTTTTAATAATCTACACAACCACCAGCTGGGAGAGGGTTTTGTGGATGGTCTTTGGGGTCCTGGGGAGTTTTCGTCCCAGAGGAGTTCCTGGAACCCCTTCCATTCCGGGTGGGCCTTGGCCCAGGGGCCTCGGGGCAGGTCTGAGAAGGGGCTGGGGACTGGCGTGGCCAGCGAAGCCCCAGCATCCATGCCTCAGTCCTCCCTCCCTGATCTGGCCTCTCCCTGCTACCAATTTGCTGTGGGATTTTGTGCAAAAAGCCACGCCTGCCTGGGCCTCAGTTTCCCCCGCTGTCACCGGGGAAGCCAGGTCCCACCCCCTGCAGGGATGTGGGCGCAGTGGGGTGACACGGAATGGAAACCCTCGGGAACAGTCAGTGAGTGCGGTGGAGCGCCCCGCGTGTGGGGCGCGCAGGGGAGGGCGCCAGTCCTGCTCGGATCTCCCATCAGGGCTCCGCTCTGGTCCGGCCCCCTCCCTTCCCGGCTGCGCTCCCCCCTCCTCCCTCCCTCCTGCGATCACGGAGCTGGCTCCCGGCATGCCGCGCGCTGCTGACAGCCTTATAAATAGTCGCCTTTGCGGGCGGGTGGCTGGCGAGGACGGGCAGGGCACGCACTGGCCCCAGCGCCCACCCGCACCCCACCCCCAGGTAGGTGTGTGCCCATGTGTCCGTCTGCGCGCGTGGGGGGACGCGCCCGTGCGGGGGGCGGGGAAGCGCAGGCACCTGGGGAATGCGCCTTGGCGCGCGCCAGGCTCTCCTCGGGGTTCGCGGGGCTCCGTGCGTCCCTGGCTGTGCCCTGTGTGTGTCCCTGGCTGTGCCCTGCGTGTGTCTGCCTGTCTGCACCCCCCAGACGCTGCTCGGGTGTGCGCGCCGCACTCTGTGCTTCTTTGTGGATGTGTGTGCGTTGCAGCCCTTCCCAGCCTCAGACAGTCACCCCTTTGTCCCAGCCCATACCCCTGGGGCCCCAGGTTCCTGTCCTTGGCATGTCCCAGCTGGGGCCCTGGGAGGGGTCTGTGACCTGACTCCCCGCCCCAAGGACCTGGGTGGGGCAGCCTTTGTGATTGGTGGATTGTCCTGTCACATCGCTCTGAGTGCCGGGCACAGGAGGCCCCTGGGTGTTGGCCCCCTGCCCCAGCCTCTGAAAGGGCAGGAGCCCCGTGGGAGCCCTGCAGCAGCACAGGGGCCTGTCCTGCTCAGCCACCCACTCAGGACTCCGCAGCAGCAGGGGGACGGGGCCTGGGGTGCAGGCCCAGAGAGGGGACACCGCTGCCCAAGGTCACACAGCTGAGTGATGGGGTTGGGATTTGAACCCCAGTTGGTTGCCAGCCACCGAAATGGCTGCTGTTGTTCAAGAGACGGGAGACCTTGGTCTTGCCCTGGACTCGCCTCGAGACTGAGGTTAAGTCTCTGTCCCTTTGGCCTCCGCTCTCCAGACCCCTCAGCAGACCACCGGGTTACATACCGAGTCACTGCGGCCCTGATCCAGGGGCCCAATAAGACCTGGGTGCTGAGCCCGTAACCTAACCCTATCCTGACCCCTGACCTCTGCGAGGCCTCCTCACGACCCAAGTTATTTTGGACCAAGGAGGTGGCAGGTTCCAGCAGGACAGTGGGGCTTAGGTTACTGGGAGGGGGTGGGGCAGGATGGGGTCACTGCAGGCTGTTCCTGGCCTAGGGGCCCCCCCCCCCCCCACCAGCTGCCGAGCAGTGTTGGCAGCGACTGCTCTTCCTTCAGCATACTCAGCAGGGAAGAGGCTAACTCAGGCCCCCACTGGCAGCTGCTTAAGGACCTACTGGGTGCTAGGCCCAGAGCAGCAGAAAATGCAGCCCTGGGTTGGAACCTAGCCAGGCCCTGGAGCAGGTCTATCCTCTTCAAGCCTCAGTTCCCTCCCAAGAGGGCCCTGGGGATGGAGTGAGGCCCCCGGCCCGGGCCGACAACAGAGCGGTTCAATAGAGTGTGGTGTGTGGTGTGTGGCTGTATGATGCCAGGGGACGTTCAGAGGAGGTACCTGTCAGTGTAGGAGTGGAGGGTAGAGTCCAGGAAGGCTTCCTGAAGGAGGTGACACCTGAAGTGAGTCCTAAACATGAACACCTTAGGGAAGGGCATTGGGGCATTGGGTGCAACATGAGCTGGGCCTGGTGGTGGGACACGGCCACGGTGGGAGAGGGAGCTCGGTTTAAGCAGCAGCTGATAAAGTTGCAGGGATGGGGGAGGGGGAGAGGCTTTATCTTGGGAGCTGAGTGGCCACACATGGAAGGGTTTTAAGCAGGAGAGTGATGTGGTCTTAAGCTTGTGGGGAAATCCTACAGATGGGCCGGTGGGTATGGAGGTTGGGTTGGCCCCTGCTTGGAACAAAGAAGTGGCCGCGAGGACACAGATCAGAGGTTCAGGAGCAAGAGGGTGGGACGTGCTCATGCAGGATGGGGCGGGTGTGAGAGAAGGGCTTCTAGCTGGACACAGCCGGGGTGTCAGAGGCGACAGGGTCTCCGAAGCTGGCAAGAGCGACCTGCGCTGGCTGGGCAGGATGGAGGGTCCCAGGAAGCCAATAGTGAGAAGGTAGAGTAGGGGTCGGAGGTGAGGTCTTAGGCAGGAGGAATGGTGGCCAAGGGTCAAGAGTCTAAGGTCAAGGCAAGAGTAGCTGTGATGGTTGCAGGTGGCCTTGGGGAGGGCTGGTGGGTGAAGGCCACAGGTGTATAGGCAGCAATTCAGAAGAGACGGATGGGAAGGGGAGGGGAGGGAGGTCCCTGGGGGCTGTGGAAGTGGTGGGGTCCCAGAAGGGGTTGGGGTTGATTCCATGCTGGGGGGAAAAGGGGGCAATGGAGCAAGGTCCTCCAGGGCATGAGGGGGCAGGGGCCACATGGGGGGGAGTTGGTCCTGTGTGGGGGAGCCTGGGAACCCCTCATTGGAAAATTGCAGGGCTATTCCTATGTGAATGCAGCTTCCTCCCTCCAGACTTCCGTGTCCCTCTGAGCATCCTCTTCCAAACCCCTTCAGAGCTGAGGACACACAGCTCCCGTCCCTCTCCCTGTCCTGGCAGCTCTCCCTGCCCTCCCCTCCGCCCTGGGGAGCGTTGTCAAGGTGCCTGGAGAGGACCCCGCCCTGTTTTCTGGGACTTGGGAGAGCAGCTCCGCAGTGGCTGGTGGGGCGGGAGGGGGCTGCTGCCCTTGGCAGGTGAGGCAATGGAAACACAAGGAAGAAAGATGACTTTCCCAAGGTCACCCAGCCTCCTGGGCCTTCCGGCCCCCAGCGGCCCTCTCCGAGGGCAAGCCAGGCTGGCACACCTGCGGCTGCGGCTGTGGCTGGAGGGAGCGCTCGCTCACCAGCCCCACCCGCGCCTTATCTTGCAGAGCGCTGACTCCACTCCGGGGACCTCGGCAGGATGGAAGGTACGAAGGCTCCTCTCCCCTGCTCTCTGCCTGCACCTCAGTCTGCCCACCTGCTAAGGGGGTGCACTTTGGCGAGACGCTCTGGGAGGGGTTGGAGGCGGCTCTGGGGCTGCCAGACCGGGCTTGTCTGGGAGCTCCCACACCCGCCTCAGGCCTCTCATGGGATGTGCCAGCTTCAAGATTAATTTTAGAAGCAACGGGGCCTCCTGGGCTCCCGAGGACCCCACAGCTCACCTCCTACGCCGGTATTTTTAGACCTGAATCCCTGCCTCTTTCTGGAGAGGGCAGGCACTGGTGAGGGGAGGCCCCAAGGGTGCAAATGCCCCTCTCAGGGACGGAGTTGCCCCATTGTTCAGGGGGTGGCTCTTGGGCCCTCCAGGCTCCTATGGGCCCGCCTAGAAGGAGTCGTGGGCTGAGAGCCCAGCTGGCCTGTCTCCTGGCAGCACCATCCGTCCCATCCCTGGCATTGAGCCTGGGCCTGAGCAGTTCTTAAAGGAGCCCAGCCGGCCTGGCTGCGGCTGCCTGAAACCAGTGGTCACCCGTACACCCCTGGGGCTCTGAACGTCAGCCGCCACTGGGCTGTGCCCTCCCCCACACACACCCAGGCTTGTGCCCGTCACACGGCGGGCAGCTGGCGGGAAGCCACGAGAGAAGTTCTGACAGCTCCTGGCCCAGGGCTGGGAAGCCCTGGGAGCTTTGAGCTCACCTCCCATTGGACTTGAGGGGGAGGGGGGGCCAGAAAGGGGAGGGACCTCTCTCCCGGCCTCTCAGCTCAGCCAGTCCTGCTCCGGGGAAGGGAAGGCAGCAGCCTGGGAAGGGGCGGCTTCCGGTCCGGGTTTTGGCAGCCCGAGAGCAGGCCCTGCCTCTTCAGGCCTCAGTTTCCCTCTGTGGGTGGGGCTGTGGGGCTGCTGAGTCCTCAGGGTGGTGAGGCAGAGGTTGAAATGGAAGCTGGCCTCCCGCTTTGGGCAAGGGTTCCATATGCCCACCACAGCCCTCTTCCCCGGCAACTGTCTCCAGGGCAACATATGTTGTGGTTGCCAACTCCGCACTCACACCGCCCAGGGAAGGCGGGCGATGGGCAGGCCAGGGCCTGGGAGGGGAAGGGCAGGGGGCACAGCAGAACGGATCCATGGGTGGCTGCTGCTCCTCGGGAAACCTCCGCAGCGAGGAAGACTCCAAGGCTAGAGGTGACCCGCAGCTGCCGCCCAGCCTCCCACAGGGACGGGGGTGACTCGAGCCCCTCAGGGTCACTCTTACGGCCTCTGCCTGTGGCCTCCGGGCCTTTGCCTCTGCTGGTCCCTCTGCCTGGACCGCCCTCTCTCCCCCGACCTGTCCCAGCCTCTGAGCTCCCCTCGCCATCCGCACCCACTCTGGGCTGTGACCTGTCTGCCTCCCTGACAGGAGGGTGAGCTGCCGGTCCCTCTGCCTCAGGCCCAGCACAGGCCTAGGATCAGAGGTGCTGCCCACCACGTGTCGTGCGAGTGACTGAGCTCTGCGCCCCTTTCTCCCCCACAGAGAAGCTGAAGAAAACCAAGATCATCTTCGTGGTGGGTGAGTCCAGGGCAGGCGGGCGAGGCACTAGCAGGGGGGTCTGTGCAGGCCCTGGTGGGAGCCGGGGCCGGGACTGCGCCCTGGGCTCTGTCCTTCCTTCGATGGGTGACCCGGGCCCACCCTGTCCCCGCGGAGGACCCGTTCCTCAGGGCTTCTGAACGGGTGGGCGCTTGCAGGCGGGCCTGGCTCGGGGAAGGGCACCCAGTGTGAGAAGATTGTCCAGAAGTACGGCTACACCCACCTGTCCACCGGGGACCTCCTTCGGGCCGAGGTCAGCTCGGGCTCGGCCAGGGGCAAGATGCTGTCGGAAATCATGGAGAAGGGGCAGCTGGTGCCGCTGGTGAGTGGGCCCCAGCGGGGCGGGGGCGGGGGTGATGGTGGCCCTGAGTGGACGGCAGCCAGCAAAGCCCATGACACGCTGGCGAGGCTGGCCATGACCTTCCCTGGCACTGAACCCTTTTGTGGGTCCCCATTGCCCTTGGCACAGAATTTCTTCCCGAAGCTCCCAAGAGCCTCCAGGACTCTGACCTGCTGAGCCCTCCACCCTCCCACCAGCCCGGCCTTTCTGTCCCCTCAAACTCATCACACTCCTTCCTGCCTGGAATGGTTTCCCCTCAGCTTTCAGACCTTCTGGTTCATCCGGTTTGGGCTCAGACCCCCTAACTTGACACTCCATTAGCCCCTTTCTCTGCCCACAAGCTGTGTCATGCCTGGAAGTTGATAACTGGCGTTTTCTGAGGGCAGGGAAGGCCTGCTGTGTTCACCGCTGTGTCCTCTGGGCCCAGCTGAACGCAGGACCTGAGCCATCCATCGCCTCCCCATGGTCCAGGGAGGCCTGAGGGGGCTAGTTTGGGAGCTGTCCGCGCAGGGGGCATTTCAGCTGTGGGGCAGCGCACCCCAGAGAAGGGTGGGGAAGGGGGGCTCACGGCCGCTCCTCCTTCTGCTGTGCCCGCAGGAGACAGTGTTGGACATGCTCCGAGATGCCATGATGGCCAAGGTGGAGACTTCCAAAGGCTTCCTGATCGATGGCTACCCTCGGGAGGTGCAGCAGGGCGAAGAGTTTGAGCAGCGGGTAAGGCACAACCTGGTGGATGGTCTTCAGGATCCGTGACAGGGGCAGTCAGGCAGAGGCTGCTATGATGGAGGGAGAGAGAGGGAACGGGAGAGGGAGAGAGAGAGAGAAAGAGAGAGAGAGATTGATTGATTGTGGGTGATGGGAGCTGGGGAAGGAGGGACACCAGGGAAGTGCTTTCTGGGATTCTGTCTAGAATCCAGAAGAAAAAGTCTAGAAGAATGGGAAGCACCAGGCTGAGGAGGCCAGGCTCCGGTCCCAGCTCTGCTGCTCGAGGCCTTGGGCTGTCATTCTGCCTCTCTGAACCTCAGTGTTCCCATCTGCAAAATGGGGGTAGACGGGGCACAGCTGCCTTGTGGGGCAGCATGAGGATTAGAGAGAATGTACTCTTCAGTGTAAGCACATGGTCGGAGGGGCAGGGAGTAGCATGGACAGGGCTGGAAGGGTCAGGCTCGTGTAGAGAGAACAGAGCTGTTGGGAGAGGGCAACTGGGGATGATGTGGGAGAGGGAGGCTCAGGCCTGGCTGGAGGCTTCGGATGCCCCAGGGGGAGAGTCTAGTCTCCTTCCAGGGGCCACCGGGAGTCGGGCTGGAGAGAGTGGGCCTTGAGGACGATGCCTTTGAGCTGCCTGGAATGAGTGCCCACCGGAAAACTTTCCACAGGGCAAGAGCATCTTGCCCAAACACACACATGTACAGGCATGTGCATGCACACACAGGCGCACAAACACATAGGCACACATGTGTGCAGGAAGCCACAGGCATATGCACCCATGCACACAGGCCTGTGTACATGTGCACACATCTGGCAGTGTACACACATGCACCTCAGGCAATGCATATACACAGACTCAGTGCACCTATACACAGAGATGCACACACATGGGCACACACATATACACACATACACCCATACCTCTTGGTGTTATATGCCATATGGGGGAAGCAGAGGCGCTGTAAGTGCCAAGGTGGGAGAGGTCATTAAGGGGACATGGGGGGCTCGGGGGGCTTCTTGGCAGAGGACTCCTTCCAGGCCTTGCAAGGAGGACTGGGCATCCCAGTGAGCTGGGGGCGGGACCAGACCCTCGTCCCCACTCCCCAACTCTGTGAGACAGGGGCCATCTTTAGGCTTCCATAGCTTTGAGCCACATCCAGAGGCAGGATATTGTATTTCCTGCCCTCTAACTGGCTGCAAGACCTCAGGGAAGTGTCTACCCTGATCTGGGCCTCAGTTTCCCTATCTGTGAAATGGGGGTTGGCTGGGCTTCCTTCAAAGACTGGGAGGCCATGGACCTAGGCACCAGCTGTGTGACGTCACCTCTGGCCCTCAAAGCCCTGTCTGGAAGATGGGGTTAGTGAAAGTTCTCATCCCTCCTGGGGCTGTTGTGGGTGTTGGCGTGGGCACCTGGCCCTGCCCAGCACCTGGTGTTTTTGACTCTGGCCACCAGGGGGCGCCAGGTCCTCACCAAAGGAAGATGGTGAACCTTATTTCTTCTTGCCCTTCCCAGTCTTCCTCTGATGAAACACTCATCCCAGTGACAGTGACATTGCTCAGAACCTCCCAGAGCTCAGTGGCCCCTCACCCCTTCCCTTAGCCCTGGTTCCTCTGTCAAGTCCTAATCCAGGCCTGCTGGGGTGAGACAGCCCATTGCGCTCGGGCCTCGGGCCAGGCTGGGAGAGGGATGTTAAGTAAACAACCAGAGGCCCTCCCAGAGGTGCTGAGGGCAGGAGTAAAGGGCCTGGAAGAGCCTGTCCCAGGGGGCGGGGGCGGGGCTGGCGGGGTGGCATCTGGGGGGGCTGCACCAGAGGAATGAGATTTTAGGTGAAATCTGAAGGTGAGCACTTGGCATGGTGGGAAGAGGTTCCTGGGAGGCTCCTGGCAAGAGCAAAGGCCTGGCACACGAGGAGGGTGAGGAGAGCCGGCCTAGACTCCAGTCAGTGTGGCTGAAGCAGGAGAGCAAAGGGGTGAGCAGCACCCGATGAGGAGGGGGCACAGGGCCCAGTGGCGCAGGCCCTCTAGGCCAGGGAAGGACTTTGCATTTTCTCCCCAGGGCACTGGGGAGCCACAGAGGAGGTTTGAGCAGGGGGATGGCAGGGCAGGTTGGTTTTGGGAGGGTCTGTCAGGCTGTCCTGAATGTCGGAGTGGATCTCAAGTGGGGCCCCCCGAAGTGGGAAGATGGGGAGGAGGTGGCCTCGGGGTGGGCAGGAGAGAGGCCCCTGTGACTGGTGCCCCGCCCACAGATCGGACAGCCCACCCTGCTGCTGTATGTGGACGCAGGCCCCGAGACCATGACCCAGCGGCTCCTGAAGCGTGGAGAGACCAGTGGGCGCGTGGACGACAACGAGGAGACCATCAAGAAGCGGCTGGACACCTACTACAAGGCCACGGAACCCGTCATCGCCTTCTATGAGAAACGGGGCATCGTGCGCAAGGTGCGCCCCCTGCAGGCCGAGGGAGCAGGAAACCTGGGTTGTTCTGGCTGGGCCTCCAGTTGCTGGGACCTCGGGCCAGCCCTCCTCCCTGGGCCGTGGCTTCCCCACTGGTTTGATGAGGGGCTGCTGCCCACGGCGGCTGGACTCCGACCCAGGCCGGGCCTCCGGGGGTGGGGCCTGCCACAATGGGGCCCGCCCCGCCCACGGCGTCTCCGTCTCCGCTCACCACCAGTCTCCCCGCAGGTCAACGCCGAAGGCTCCGTGGACAGCGTCTTCTCCCAGGTCTGCACCCACCTGGATGCTCTCAAGTAGCAACACCGGCCGGAGCCCCTTCCCCAGCTCAGAGCTCAGCCCCACCCCTGTCCTGACTCAGGAGTCCTGGCCTGAGCTCAGCGCCTCCACCCCGCCCGCCCGGCGGGAGCACAGACAGAGGAAGCCACTTTATCCTGTTT
Organism: Myotis yumanensis; assembly: GCF_028538775.1. Taxonomy (NCBI): domain Eukaryota; kingdom Metazoa; phylum Chordata; class Mammalia; order Chiroptera; family Vespertilionidae; genus Myotis; species Myotis yumanensis. Next base: position 5,782,697 of record NW_027223763.1, read on the forward strand.
TCACGGACAGCTGAGCACTAAAGGAATTTCCGAGGACATTCGGTTTTACTCCTTTTTCTTCGCTTCCACTAGGGTTGATTTATGTGGGATGGCCGCCCGGCCTTGAGTCCCCAGCCCCTCTTCCTCCCCAGCCCCTCGGTCCCCCTCAGCCCCCCTCAGCCCCCCTCAGCCAGCCGCCCCTCCCTAGCTCTGGTGGAAGGCCCAGGACTCCTCCTTACGTAGGGCATGCCGGGCCCGGGCTGTGCCAGGCCTGGGGGTCCAGGGTGACCGAGGCAGGGTCCTTGCTCTCCGGGACGCGTGGTCAGGCAGAGCTGGGCCCAGGCCTGGGCCCCTCTGCATCCTTGCTGTGTGGCCGTGGCCCTGACCCCTCATCTGTCTGAGCCTGTTTTCTGTGCCTAACTCCTGTGGGGACTGAGCTGTTGCATGCAGCCAGGTCATGGGCTGAGGGAGTTTTCCTGGGCAGCGGGAGGGGGGTGGTCCACCCTGGTAGTGGTGGTGGCACAGAGTAGCCGGCCAAGTGGGCAGTGAGTTGGCCTCCTTGATGCGAGAAGGCCTGAGGCCTGCGGGCTGGACCTGAGGGTCATGGTCACTAGCACCTCCCTGAGGAGGTGAGATCTGAAGGGCTCCCACCATGTGGCCCCGGGCAGGTCACAACCTGTCCTTTCTAAGCTGCTTCAGAATTCAAATTAGGCTCATTGCCCCCCCACCCCCCGCCCCCAGGTTAGGAAGAGAACACACTGAGCCAAGGGTGTAGACTTAGTTACCAGGCCTGTGGGAGCCGGAGACCAGGGCAGCCTCGGGGACATGCCAGGCCCCTGTGCTGTGGGGGGGCCCCAGGACCCCCGGGGAGAAGCATCCTCCCTTTTCTATTCTCTCATTCTGACCTCGTCGTGGAGAACGGCTCCGCTCGGTGCTCATGGTCCTTACCGCCTGGCCCAGCCCGGAGGCTCCTGGAAGCGGAGAGAGCCCGCGGCGGGCACACCTGGAGGAATGAAACCCGGGCGGGCTGGGCTGCCTGTGCCAGCGAGTGTGGCTGGTTTCCCGTTTACATTAGTTATTTAACGTTTCCTTTAAAATAAACGGATTTAAGTTCTAAAAGGTGGGTCTATTGAAAGAAGAGCACGAAATAAGTAAATGGTAATGCAGGAGAGAGAGAAGGCAGGCGGCCTGCGGGGGGAGCCGTCCCGTCTGGGTGGGGTGCGGGTGAGGCTTCCGCAGCTGCTCTCTGTTCCCCATGCCGGCCCGGGTGTGCGGGAAGCCCCAGCTCGGTAACCTCCCACCTGGGGGGTCCATGTCACATCTGTCAAACTGGGCCCCCCTCCCACCCACCCACACTGGTGCCTCCCACCCAGGCCCTGGGAGGCACACAGAATCACTTTGTTCACTTTTTTAAAAGCCTGGAAAACTTAAAGAAAACAAACAAAAATTTTAAAAGTTCCAGTAACCGTTATCCAGTCGTTGCCGTTAACCTTCCTTGGAGGGCTTCCTTCTTGGAAGTTCCTTCGGCAGCGATACGGCACCTGCCCTGGCGGGACACCGCTGTGACGCCCGGCACCGGGAGGGACCGTGCTGGCACACGCCTCAGACCTCCGCACCCGCGGCCAGTTCTGGGCAGCTCAGTGCCCAAAGCTCAGAGGGGCCCCTGGTGCAGAAGGCCCCTTGGCCTGGAGCTCGAGTGGGGCCCTAACAGTACCTAGGAGCTCACTTCACCACGTGGAAGGGCAGAGGGAACAGCGCTGCAGAGCTGCAGAGGCGGAGAGGACCCACTGGGTGAAGGGAGGCTAGAGGGGGTGTCCTAGCTGGAGACAAGCTTGGCTGGTGACAGAAGCCACGCTTGCAGGGCCTTGAATGCCAACCCGGGTATCTAGTCTTTCCCCAAAGGGCAATGGAGGCTCAAAGTTTTGTTTTTTGTGTTTTTTTAAAATATATTTTATTGATTTTTTACAGGGAGGAAGGGAGAGGGATAGAGTTAGAAACATCGATGAGAGAGGAACATCCATCAGCTGCCTCCTGCACACCCCCTACTGGGGATGGGCCCACAACCCAGGTACATGCCCTTGACCGGAATCGAACCTGGGACCCTTCAGTCCCCAGGCTGACGCTCTATCCACTGAGCCAAACCGGTTAGGGCAGAAAGTTTTGTTTTTAATAAAAATTTTCAAATAAAATTTGAGGAAATAATATGATGAACACCCATATACCATCACCCACATTTAGTAATTGTTAACATTTTCCCATACTTCCTTCACTGCTGGTTTGTTGTTGTCAGACTATTTTACAGATATGAAAAAAGTTCGTTCTGAAAGTGGGACTTCGCTATGACTAATAAATGACATTTTGCTGTTTAACCACAACTCAGTTTCGATGACACGAGGTTAACACTGAAATCATAGGTAATTCTCAGTCCACATGTCATTTCCCCCAAAGTGTGTCTTTGCGGAAACCGGGAGGCGATCCGGAACCACGCGTTGCCTCTGTGCCACCCGTCAAACGTTAACCTCTGACTCTCCCCGTCTCTGTATGACATTGACCTGTGACGGGACCGTCGTCCCGCAGAAAATCCCTCCTCCCAGCTGTGTCTGTGGCTCCCTGTGGTGTCTCTGGACTTGTTCCTCCGTTCCCCGAGTTTCCTGTACAGGCTAAGCCTTTGGGACAAGAATACCGAGTCGCTGAGGCTCACAGAGGGTTTTAAAACCGGGCGGGACGGTCAGATGGGCCGCATCTGGCTCTAAGTGCACACGAATCCCCACAGGGTCTCGTTAAAACGCTGCTTCTGATGCAGCCGGTCGGGTTGGGTGGTGAGGCCTGGCTGGGCGCTGGGCCGAGGCCCACACTGGGCAGCTCAGTGAGGCGGGAACCGGGGAAGGGGAGGAAGGGTGGGGAGGAGGGGGCGCCGCTAAGGTCAGCGTGTGCTCATCCCCTGCTGGGGGGCTGCGAGGTGGGCGGGGTGTCGGATCCGGACGGGCGATGCTGTCATAGTCTTCATGTCTCCAGCGGCACTGCAGGAAATGGCTGTCCCAAGGTGCCGGAACCTTCTAGCCAGCGGAGGGAAGGCCGAGCGCCTCTGTGACCTCAGGGTCTCAGAGAGGGAGCGTGCTCCTCGGTAGGCCCTCCGGGGTGGTGGCCTCAGATGCCCCCACTGGACTCTGCCCCTAAGCCTCGGCCCCCGGGGGCCCTGAGGGCCTGGCCGGAGGCGCTGAAGTGGGAGAGGAAGGAAGCGGGGAGCAGAAGAGGCCAAGGCTGTCGCCTCCCAGCCTCCAGAGGGGCCTCGAGTAAACAGGAAGGCCTGGCGGCTCCACAGTGCGGGGGCTTCGGAGGGTGGGGCCAGAGCCTGCAGCCTAGAGCACAAGGCCTCCTTCTGGGGCAGCAGACGCAGAGAGGTTGTGTGTGTGTGTCCCCCCCCCCCCCCCCCCCGCCCCCTTCACATGGCGAGGCAGGGGTACGGGGTCAGAGCCCCGCCTGCCTCTCCTGCTTCTGCCCGCCTCCTGGGGTTCTGGTGCGGGGTCTCCTGCCATGTTGCCCACCATGGTTCAGAGGGTGCTGGACGGGTCTCACCTTTTGGGGCCTCAGTTTCCCTTCTTAGGAACTCAGAGCCCTTACAGCTGAGTCAGTTTTGAGACTCCTGGCCCAGTGGCGTTCTCCTGCCTCTGAGGTGGCCTTCAGGGTCCCTCGGACCTTGGGAGTGGGTTCACCAGGCAGGCCCACTTCCCCAGGAGGCAGCCGCTGCTGGGCCACCCCCTGGGGAAAGAGCGGGAGACTGTGCGGGGCTTTGTTCCTCTAGAACAGAGTCTGGTGGGACCACCGACTCCTGTGAGCTCCCTATCCCCGTGGGGAGTCATTCCCCCTCTTCAGAGACCCTGTCCCTGGGCTCAGGGGCCCCCAACACCCACACCTGGGGACTCAGAACCACAGCCTATGTCACCTCAAGCTGTGCAGCCCGGTGGTTAAGGCGTTCATTTATCGCATAAACATATGGAATGCCTACCAGGGGTCAGGCACTATTCCAAGCAACGGGCCTTTGGAACTTCTGTGAGAGAGAGGGAGAGAGAGATAGAGAGAGATAGAGAGAGAGAGAGAATAAACAGTATATAGTATGTGAGAGGGTGATCTGGGCCATTTGTGGAGGAGAGAGAGGGCTATTTAAAATTCCGTGTTTATGCCCTAACCAGTTTGGCTCAGTAGATAGAGCATCGGCCTGCGGACTGAAGGGTCCCGGGTTCGATTCCAGTCAAGGGCATGTACCTTGGTTGCAGGCACATCCCCAGTAGGGGGTGTGCAGGAGGCAGCTGATCGATGTTTCTAATTCTCTATCCCTCTCCCTTCCTCTCTGTAAAAAATCAATAAAATATAAATAAATAAACAAACAAACAAATAAATAAAATAAAATTCCATGTTCAGGGAAGTCCTTGCTGACCATGTGACATTTGATCTGCAACTTAAAGGGTGAGGAGCAAGCCCTGTGGTTATCTAGGGGAGAGCATTTCAGGAAAAGGGAACAGCAAGTGCAAAGGCCCGGAGGTGGACGTGTGCTTGGCACATTCAAGGAACAGCAAGGAGGCTGTGGCTGCGGTCGTGGGAGCAAGGGGGTCAAAGCAGAGGGTGAGGTTGGTGAAGGGGGGAGGGAGCCTGGCTTCTATGCTGAGAAGTTGCCCGCACAGGGCGCGGAGCGAGAAGGGATGGGAATTTAGGGGAGCCGCCCACAGGATTTGCTTGTGGGTCAGATGAGGGGTGTGCAAGAAAGAGTCAAGGTCACCTCACCCTCAAGGCTTGAGCCACGGAGGAGGGAGCTGTCAGTGTCTGAGATGACGGACTGAGGCAGGAGCAGTTGGCGGAGAAGGAGTAGAGCCCAGAGCCCAGTTTTGGACGCGTGGAGTCTGAGCTGCTCACTAGACATCCAGGAGCCAGGAGCCTGGGGAGAGTCCTGGCTGGAGCGTTGTATCTGGAATATAAAGTTGGGAGCCGTCAGTAAATAAAGGGAGTTAAAGCCACTTGGATGAGGCACCCCGAGCAGCACTTCTCGGACGTTGACGTACTGCCAATGCCCTGGAGGTCTGGCTAAGACGCAGGTTCTGGGCCCGAGGCCTGGGCAGGCCCGGAGAGAAGCTGCCGAGACCACACTTGGAAGACCACGGTCTCAGGCATTGCATTGTGCAGCCAGGGCCTAAGGGCGGGTAATGAACGCCACAGAGGGGCTGGTGCTCAGGATGGAGAGAAAATGGAACAGGACGGGTTCATATCACAAGGGTATCCACCGGGTCACAAAACCTCGTTTCGGTTATTTGAGCCTGAGTCCCGGGGACGTGACATTGTCATGGTCACAAAGCTTTGAGAAAACATGACTGGGGGTGAAGGTAGCAGAGACGGGGGGAGGCCCAGTAGCCAAGCGTGAGAGGATGAGGAGGAACCGGTGAGGATGCAAATCAGGCGACCCGGGAGGTGGGAGGGAAACCAGGACAGAATGTTCTAGAAGCCAAAGGAGGCAAGAGACCTGGATTTGAACGATCCTCTGCTTCTCCCCAGCCCTGTTGCCATGCCCATCGGAGCCTCAGTTTTCCCCCTTGTGAAATAGGGACATGACAGTCCCAGCTCGTTGAGGAGGCTGTGAGGTGGCACTTGGCATGGGGCTGGGCCAGCGTGTGGATGGGGGAGGGACTCCCCTTCTGGTCCTGGGCTTCGAGCTCCTCCAGCCCAGCAGGCTGCCCTCCCATTGTGCAGATGAAGAAACTGAGGCTACTCAGGGCAGAGCCGGGAGACCCTGACTCCCAGCCGATGCTCTTTCCTCGGCCCCCATGTTCTGCCTGCCCGTGTGGGCCTGACCCTGCGGTGCTCTCGGCCCTGGCTCCTGGCCTGTGCTGGAGCCGGACAGCCGCCTGGGGGGGTCCCTGGGGGCCGCCTAAAATTCCTCCCGTGGCCAGTGGCCAGCGTGGACGTGCTCCGTGCCTTCCTGCAGCCCTGGCCTTCCTGGCCAGCGAGGGGGAGGAAAAGGCAAATTAGTGCACCTGCCCGTTGTGGGGTCCAGGCCCAGGGGCCTGGCCACCGGCCACATGTCTCTCTGGCGTGTGGGTAGGCGGCACCTGAAAGCATCTGGTGGCGGGAGCCCCGCAGGAAACAGATGGCACGCTCCACTGGGATCCGGAGGGTTTGATGTGGGGTCTGTTTACACAGGTGTGGGCCGGGGGTGGGGAAGCCCCGGGGACGGGCCGAGTCCCCGGCGGGCAGCGTCGGGGCCGGGGCCGTGGCCGGGCTCAGCCGGAGGGGCCACGTGGAGAGGGCTGGTCAGGGCCATGGCCTTCGGTGCCCCTGCAGGGAAGGAGCCAGAGGAATGAATCCTCCTCCCCGTCTCCCTCCTTCCCCTCTGATCTGTGCAGGGTGAGGGGGGCTGGGAGAGGTAGATGCTCCATCTGGGGGGAGAGTGCATCCGGGTGGTAACTTCCTCAAGGTCTGTCCCCAACTGTGAGACCAAGTGACCATCAAGCTTTCCGGGGACAGGTGACCCAGGCTGGGCACTGGCCCCTTCATTGGGGAACAGGAGCAAGGCCTACCTCTTGGTGCCTCCGCCTCCCTAGGCCTCCATGGGCCCCAGCTCTGCCTGGCCTTTCAGGACACCGCATGCTTTCGATAACTGTATCTCGAGGGTCAAAGGGTACTGGGCTCTGTGGTGGGAATACAGCTCTGCAGAGGCATCAAAGCGGAGAGGCTCACAGAGCACGACCCCACCCAGGCCGGGGGTGGTGCGGGTGGCCTCCTCTCCACCCCGGGACCTCCATCTTCTCCTTCCTCCTCGGGGCCTCTGGGGGCAGCTCCAGGCTCTCCTGCGGCTCCCGTAGATGTTCTCTCCCTGGCCCTTTCCTACAAGTTCATGGGCGTGTCCATCTGCAGCCTCTCCTCCTCGAGAGAAAACTCAGTGGGCCTTGTTCACAACATGGGTGGGGATGGGCTGTGCAGGGTGGAGGGAAGGGGAGGGCGGAGGTGGGAGAAGAGCTTCCTATGGGATCCCTGTTTGGGCCCCAGGTGCCCTGACTCCCACTCTGGACAACAATCCCCCTCATCCTGTGACACCCACAGGCCTGGCGACCTCTGTCCTCATGGTCAGCTCAGCGGGAGGGCGGGGGGGGGCGGGCGGTGGTGACAGAGAAGGAGGTGAGCATGGAGGAGGCAGCCCTGGGGTCTCTACTCTCCACCCCAGGGGTCTCACTTTTCAGGGAGCAGTGGGTTCCTCCTGTGAATGGTGTAATGGCCCCAGCCCCCAGGGTGGCAGTGAGGATTCAGAGCTGATAAGGTGAACGCCTAGGGCGGGCCTGGTGCACAGGGAGCGGTCAGCGCCTGGGGCTGGGTTAACTGTCCCCGGTTTGGAGCCTGGGGACACCTCACAGCCACCCCGTAGTCCCCCACTGAGACCATCCTCTCCTTGTGGTGCCCCCCTCCCCTCCTGCACCCACACAAAGGGCAGAGGACCTGCTACATTCAGGTGACGCCCTCCACCCCATGCTGGCCTTCCAGGCCGGCGGGCATGGCTGGATCTTGGATCTCCTGTGACAGGGAACTAGCCGGGCGGCTGCAGGGCTGGGCGAGCAAGCCTTCCCCAACTCCCTACCCGAGGAGCCACACCCGCCCTTCCCAGCCTTGTTGGGGGGGGGGGGGGGGGAGCACACTCCTGCCTGCCCCTCCCAGAGGCCCCCAGGCCTTCGCTTCCCTCACTGGCCCTGGATGTCGCCATCTGTGACTCAGGACAGGTATGACGAGAAGGACCCCTGGCCCCACCCCCTCTATGGTCCTGCCAGCACACATCAAGGTTTATTTTCTCAAAGCCCAGACCGGCCAGCACCTTCTGCTCCATGTGTTCCCCTCCATGACCCCCTGTGGCCTCAGGATAAAGTCCTGGCATTCAAGGCCCCCTCCCAAAGCAGGGCCAGAGTCTGCCTCTCCAGCTTCCTGTCCCCACCACACCCCTGCGTGTCCTCCTCACCTCTTTCTTCCACCCCACCCCCACTCACCCAGTCTTTCAAAGGCCGGGCCTAAATGCCACCTCCTCCAGGCAGCCCAGGCCTCCTCCTCTGAGCTCCTTTGGGCCTGACCCTAGTGCTTCCCATAACTAGCACCACAATGGACACAGAGTTGGCACTTGCTGTTTGCAGAATGAACAAGGGACAGTTCTGGGCTTGTCTCCAGGCGCAGGGAGCACTGCTGAGGAGCACTTCCTGTGTGCCAGGCCCAGGGCTCAGCGACGTAGTGCCCCCACCTCTGGGAATCTCACAATAGCCTGGCGAGGAAGGCGCTGTCGCACCCACTTTACAAACAGGGTGACCGGGGGTTGGGGGGCTTGTTCAGGGTCTCAGAGCTCAGGAAAAGGGGGCAGGATTCTGAACCCAGGGCCATCTGGGCTCAGAAATGCCATTAGAGTGAGCCCTTTCATTTGGGGCTGCCTTTTGTCTCTGAAGGATTTTCCGCCCGTGGAGGGGGCAGGCATAAAGGGTGAATCTCTGGGCAGGTCCCCAGTTCCCTCTGGGCCTTAAGACCCAGTCCCAGCAGCCATGCCATGCCATGTGCCACGCTGGGCCTCAGTTTCCCGGCCGGGAAAACAAGGAAAGGACAGCCGCTGTCATGCTACGCGTTAAGCCAGCTTTGGTGCCTAATGAGATCTGTTCAAATCCCAGCTCCGCTGTCTTTCTGGGCCAATTATCTGACTTCATTAGGCCTCTGTTTCCTCATCTGCAAAATGGGAACGCTGACTTCACGGGGCTGTGAGCTCCACCTGGAGCGCCGCGGCGAGGGCCTGACTCCTGAGAGGTTCCCTCGGCCGGCTATTAGGGTGATTGTTTCCATCTGTCCCGGGGGCTGCCCGCCAGCCCAGGACAGGGTGGGATGGGAGGGTGGGGTGCATGGGGAGACAAGCCTGGAGCCTAGGCCCTCCCACCCCACTGCCTCCCCCCTCCCCAGGGCCCCCCACCCAGCGACAAAGCTCAGTGGCACTTCCTCTCCCGCCTGGCAGGCCGCCTGGCCCAGCCCCTTCTCTAAGGAAGCGCATTTCCTGCCTCCCTGGCCTGGCTGGATGAGCCAGGAGCTCCCCACCGCTGCCGGCCAGACCCCAGCCTCCATCTGCAGCCCGGACCGCGGCCGTCCACAGGAGCCCGGCAGCCCCTTCCCACTCACCCCACAGCCAGCGACGCCCTGCCCGGCCCTGCGCCCTGCGCCCACTTCTCCTGACCAACTTGGCCGCCACCTTAGAAGGCTGGAGCAGGGACGCCGTCGCTCCGGCCGCCTGCTCCCTTCGGGTCCCCGCCTGAGCCCACGCCGGCCCCTGCTCCTGCCCGCGGCCCTGCCCCTGGACACCGGATAAGGCCCAGCGAACAGACCCCCGGGTGGACAGCATGGACCGCAGCACGCTCTCCCCGGTCGTGGCCCTGCTGCTGGCCATCTGCAGCCTCAGCCCCACAAGTAGGTGCCCAGGGACCCGGGGTGGGGAGGCCACTCTCGTGCGCAGTGGAGCTGGCCTGGGGGTTGGACAGCCCAAAGCAGATGCCGTAGGGTGACCACCCCTCCGGGCTTGGCAGGAGCAATAACTTCCAGCCCTAAGAGTCTCGGGCAAACGGAAGTGAGTTCTGTCCCTTACCCCTGGTCTCCGGCCTCCGGCCTCCCGGCCTCCCCCCAGGAAGCCCGGCGCGCTGTACAGCCCCCGGGAGTCTCCTGCCCTCTCTGCGCTGACCTCTCCCACCGGAGGACCGTGCGGGAAGGAGGGTGAGAGGCCTCGTGTTTGGATCGGGCTCTGGGCTGTGGTTAGTTCCTGGTGGTGTGATCTTGGGGAGCTACCTCGGGCCTCTGAGCAAAGTGGGGATGGCAACAGACTCACCGGCTGCTGGGAAGTCGGCATTGCGGCGACGCCTGTAGTGAGATGGCTCAGCAGGCTGGCTGCTCCGTGCTGTTTTATTGCTGCTGTTTTATGATTAGCCTGCAATCCTCCACCCTTCGCCTTTCCTGGGGCTGTGAGCCGCCCCCAGACCCCTTCTGAATGGAGGGCTCTCCCGGCCACTAGCCCTGCTCTACTTCCCAAGAAGCCTGCAGGTGGGGGTGCAGTCCCAGATGAGGGTTTCTGCGGGGCAGGGGGGGGGGGATCCTTGGCCTGGGGGCTTTTCCAGGGCGTCATGACCTCAGCTGCCTTAAACTTCCCATGAGGGGCCTTGGGGAGTCTGCATCCACTTGCTGTGGACACCCCTTCAGCCACCACGCACCCAGGAACTCCCAAGGATCTGGGGGGCGGTGAGAAGTGGAGCAGCAGCGGCCTCCCCTCCTCGCCGTACCCCATCCACAGCATTTTAGAGTCCCCAGCCCTTGGTCTCTGAAGTTCTTATCGCTCCCCTGGCCGGCGTGGCTCAGCTGGTTGGGCCTTTGTCCCGTGCACGGAAGGGTCATGGGTTCTATTCCCAGTCAGGGCACATGCCCAGGTTGCAGTTTCCATACCCAGTCTCGGTGCCTACGGGAGGCAACTAATCAACTGATCGATGTCTCTCTCTCTCTCTCTCTCTCTCTCTCTCTCTCTCTCTCTCTCTCCCTCCTTTTTCTCTCTCTCTAAAATTAAGAAATATTTCCTCGGGTGAGGATTAAAGTTCTTAGCGATGCCTCACTGAGAGACAGGAACCGGGGAACCGGAGCCTCAGACACTCAGTGACTTAGCAGGGATTTGACCCCAGGCCTGTGGCTCCGTGGAGCTCTTGCTCCCAACCAGGGGGATACAGCAACCCCTTTGGATACAGCTCCCCGTCAAGATGGCGGCCATTATGGCCCCATTTTACAGGACAGTAAGTGGAGGCTGAGGCCCACCAAGCTCACACAGCTGGATAGGAATCCTCCTTGAGCTCTCCAGGAGCTGCCCGCCTTTCTCCCGCAGCCCCCACATTCCTGGCTTCATGACATTCTCTTCCTCTTGGTCATCAGAGAAAGATCCCTGCAGATCCTTAGGGCCTGGTTTTATAGGATCCAAGGCAGTGGTGTGGTGGCAAATAATTAACAGGGAGGAGGGGTAAGGGCTAGCACTTGTTAACTTCTGTGGTTTAAATGTTCCCACGTGGCTGATTTCCAGCTACCAACTCACCAAACTCAGAGTTGGTCCCAGGTGCCCAGAGGACACCCTTATCTTGTATTTCCATCACAAGCGCCAGATGTAGATAACCTCAAAAGCACAGATAATAGTGAAATGGCGTAAAATAATTAGGAAGTAAGACATTTGATATTTATTGCCTTTTGAAAAAATACAATTTATTTCATTGTAAGCGTATTAAATTTTAATAATGTTTGACAGCCAATTGGAAAATCTCTTGATAATTTATCAGTCTGCTCCTGCGAGCAGGTGCTGGTACCCAGGGTCCCAGGGTCCCAGGGCATTCCAGAGCATCCAGCCCAACTCATGGTCTGGGAAACTGAGGCCCATGGAGGGCAGATGGGGGTCTGGCCAAGGCATGGAACCCAGATCTCCATCCCATTCAGGCTGGAGGGGGTGCAAATGGGTCCAAACCAGGTCCGGCCTTCTGGGGACACAGCTGGGCAGAATTAACTTGTAATAACAACCCAACCTTCGGAACTCAGACCTGGAGAGCTCCTGCCCGGCTCCATAAGGATGTATAGTGCCCAGGTAGCTCAACAAAAACTGGAGAGGCCCACATGTCCATCAGCCTGGGCCCCATTAAATGACGCTTACGCAGTGGAACAGCCTGCAGCCATTGTCAAGAAAAAGCTAGATCTGTGCCTACACTGCTGGGGATAGGTATCTGGGACCCATGATTCATTTCCCTAAGAATAAGACCGCAATAACTATATACGCAGAGAACCCTGAGGTCCCTGGGATGCTCGCTAGCATCAGGATTTTCACCTTTATGACACACGTTTCTGTTACGTTGGAATTTTTTGTTTTGTTTTGTTTGTTAGTCCTCGCCCGAGGATATTTTTCCATTGATTTTTAGAGAGATGGGAGGGAGGGGGAGAGACTGAGAGAGACACATCAATTGGTTGCCTCCTGCACATGCCCTGAGGGGGGCTGAGGATCAAGCCTGCAATCCTGCAACCGAGGTACATACCCTTGACTGGAATCGAACCCGGGACCCTTTAGTCTGTGGGCCGATGTTCTATCCATTGAGCCAAACCGGCTAGAGCTTGATGGAATTTTTTTTAAAGAACACACATGTAGAGATTTTAAAAAGCAATTTAACTATATATTCACTTCCATTTGCTTCTCAAAGGAAATAGATAACGGGAAAAAAAATGTTAGCATGCTGGTGGGTCGCTTACTAGTTTTTCTCTCGCTTTTAAAGGTCATTTTAATGCAGGCAGATTAACATTCAGGTGCCTTGTGTACGCCTCCCATGTCCCAGAGGTTTCTATGGCGCATGTGCACTCCATAACCATCCCGTTGTGGTCTGGAATCTTCTCTCCCGTAAATGTGCTTCCCACCGTTGACCTAATAAATTCACTATTGTTGAATATCTAGGTGATTTCCCCTCTGGGGCTAATTATAAATACTACCTCCGTGCACATTTTTGGTACATGCACCTTTTCCTGTATTTTGTAATATTTCACTTGGATAGAGTCCCAGAAGTGAGGGTGCTGGGACTGTTGGCCCATGTTGGGTGGCTGGGATCAAAGGGTGTTTTTCTAAGTGTGGATGAGTGTTCGCTGGAGGACAGGCCAGAGGCTGGACTTGGAGACCCCGGGTGGGGGTCGGGACTCTCTGGAGAGGGGGCTAGTGACACCAGACAGAGACCACACATATCCACGTCTTAGGGGCTGCATTCTGTGGCAGCTCCCCCCTTTTTTAAAAAATATATTTTATTGAGAGGAAGGGAGAGGGATAGAGTTAGAACCATAGATGAGAGAGAAACATCGATCAGCCGCCTCCTACACACTCCCCACTGGGGATGTGCCCGCAACCAAGGTACATGCCCTTAACCGGAATTGAACCTGGGACCCTTGAGTCCGCAGGCCGACGCTCTATCCACTGAGCCAAACCGGCGAGGGCGGCAGCTCCCCTTCTTGTTTCTTTATATTATTGTTATTTAATCCTCGCCTGAGAATATATTTTTTTAATTGATTTTATAGAGGGAGGAAGGGAGAGAGAGAAAAAAGCATCGATGTGAGAGAGAAACACGGATCGGTTGCCTCCAGTACAGGTGCAGATGGGGATCGAACCTGCAACCTGGGTATGTGCCCTGAGTGGGAATCGAACCTGTGACCCTTTGGTGCACAGGACGATCCTCCAACCAACGGAGCCACTCTGGCCAGGGTAGGCAACTTCCCTTTTTCCAGGAGGGAAAGGCGTTGGGACAGGAACTGTGTGAGCCAGGAGAAGTTAGGTCCCTGGAGCCAGTGGGGATATGGCCATTAAGACTCTCTCTCACCTCAGCCAGACAGATGGTAGCACTAAGACCCAGAGGGAAAGAGAGCCATCTCTCAAGGTCACAGGTGGGTCAGTGCGGGCCAGCTGAGGACAGGCCTGGTCCATTTGCTCAAGGGAAGAGGGAGGGAGTCACTTCTGTGTCCACAGTGCATCAGGCAGCTCTGTCTGCAGATCCAGTTTACAGATGAGGACACTGAGGCTCGGGACAAGCGACAGGTTCAGATTTCTTTTTCTTCGTTTTAATATATTTTTATTGATTTCAGGGAGGAAGGGAGAGGAGGAAGGGAGAAGGGAGAGAGAGAGAGAAACATCAATGATGAGAGAGAATCATTGGTCGGCTGCCTCCTGCACGCCCCCTACTGGGGATCGAGCCCACAACCCAGGTGTGTGCCCTTGACCAGAACCAAACCAGGGACCCTTCAGTCCGCAGTCCGACGCTCTGTCCGCTGAGCCAAACTGGTTAGGGCGACAGGTCCAGATTTCAACCCCAGACTGTCTGCTCCCAAGCCCAGCTTCTTTTCTCTGCATCTTTTTTGTTTTTTCTTTTTTCTCTGCATCTTTGGGGGCCTGGTGTGGGGAGAGCTGATTGCCCCGGCTCTGGGCCCTCTCCCCCCAGCTCCAGCCCCAGCCCCAGCTCTGGGCATCAGCCCTGGAGGCTGAGGAGGACCCTCATCCAGGCCTGAGCTGACTTCAGTGCCTGAAATAGGATTGGGGGGAAGAGACAAATATAAGAGCCCACATGGATTCAGTGCTTACTGTATGCCAGCTGCTCTGTTATGAGTACTATCAGACCTTGTCAAGTTCACAAAAGCCCAATGAAGCAGGCGCTCCTGTCTCCCCCATTTTACAGCCGAGGAGACTGGGGCACAGGCCAGTGAAAGTATTTGCTCGAGTGACACAGCCCAGATATGAGCCGCTGGGGCTTGAGCCCTGGGCCTAACCACTGTACACGCTGCCTCAAGGGAGGTGGCAAGGATCTCTCTGTTGCCAGGTCTTCTCACCCTGGGCACTCGGTCCCTTTCCTGCACCTACAGTGGCCCCCCCCACCAAGAACACAACTGGATCAGTTCTGATGAGAAGAGTTTCACAGCAGGGTTTTGAAGGATGAGTAGAAGTTGACTAAGTGTTCAAATAAAAGGAGACCATTGATTTGGGAAAGGGCATGACAAAGGCAAAGACCAAAGTCTGTTTGAAGGCAAAGCTCACATCTACCCACTGACTGGGCATAAATAATTGTGACCCCAATCGCCAGTTCCTGCTTAGCACTGTGCACATATCCTCTTAACCAACATTCTCACCAACCCCGTGAGAACGGTATTATGATGATCATCCCCATTTTATAGACAATAACACTAAGCCATGGAAAGGAAGCTGGAAGGTGGCGGAATCAGGATTTAAACCTTTGACATCTATCATATCCCTGTACTTTAATATGTATATTGATTTCAGAGAGGAAGGGAGAGGGAGAGAGAAAAAACCATCAATGATGAGAGAGAATCATTGACCGGCTGCCTCCTACATGCCCCACACTGGGGATTGGGCCCGAAACCCAGGCATGTGCCCTGACTGGGAATCGAACCGTGACCTCCTGGTTCATACGTCAACACTCAACCACTGAGCCACACCAGCCATCCCAGATCCCTGTACTTTTTTAACTCCACTTTAGGTTGTGGAATGCGGTCCTGGCTCATTGGGAACTTATGAGAAAGATTGGAGAAAGGTGTGTTGAGGCCTTGCTAGTGGCCAGGCCAGGGGAGTGGTTGGACTAAGAGCTGGGGAATCTGTGAGGGTACCATTGGGCCCTGAAAGGAACAAAGGGTGGCTGGGTGACTGAAGAAGAAAAGGGCAGAAAAGACCTGTCATCAAGGGTCTGCCCTGGTTACTCAGTAGCCACTGGCCCCTTGCCGGGTACAGGCTCTTTACATGGTTCCTCACCTTGCGGACACACAGCCTGCGAAGTGGGTGCTGGGTGCTGGGTGCTGGAGCCGGGCTGTCCGGATTCGAATACAGGCCCTGCCACTGAGTAGCTGAGTAAGCTCGGGCTCAATCTTGCACCTCCCTGAACGTCAGTTTCCTCGTGTGTCGAATGGCTATAATCACAGTACCCACCGCGTCGGCTGCTGCGAGGATCAGACGAATGAGCTCATGGGAAGCCTCGGGACAGTGCATGGCCCGTGCGCATGATGGAAGCTGTTTTGCAAATGGGGAAACCGAGGCTCGGAGAAGTCAGGCTTTTGCTCAAGGTGACCGGCTTGTTAAGAGGCAGAGCTGGGATTTGACCCGGGACATCTGACCATTGTCATCTGTGGCCTCCCAAGGTTCTAGGCGTGGCATCTGGAAAGCCCGGGGGTCAGGGAGCACAAATACCCATGGCTGCCGGTCAGGGAGGAGGAGGAAGGGGACAGAGGTGGGAAGGTAGCGCCCCAGTTTCTCACTAGGCGGGCGGTCACCCAGGCCCCCAGTGGCGCCTCCTCCAGCGCAGGTCCCGGGAGGCCCAGGAGTTTCCCTTGGTGCCAGGGGATTGTTTTCAGCTCTGTCTGGGCCCGCCTCCGGCTCCAGGAGACAGGCCTGGGCGTCACACTCCCTCCTGTCTCCCCATTCTCGTCTGCGGGGTGGGGGTGGCCAGGATTCGAATAGGCCCCAAAATAAATGGGCCTCTTATCTGATCTCCCAGCCTGGACTGTTATCTGATCATTACATAATGGCCGTGCGCTGACGGCATGGAGGAGGTGGAGAAGGCGGCCCCGCAATCGGGCAATCGGCAATCTGGGAGGAACTGGGGTTCCTGGAAGTCTGGGGAGGGGGCAGGGAAAGTCCGAAGGGAAGGAGGAAGGCGCTGTGCTAATCTGTGGAACAGACCCCGGGTCAAATGGGGAGAGGTGGGTCCGAGGCCCAGCCTCGTCAGCCATGTGCAGTGCGGCTCCGGCACCGTTAGCCCCCCCCGGGCCTCAGTCTCCCCATCTGTACAGGAGGTAACAGCCAAGAAGTGTGTTCAGTGATTGGGAAGGGAGAGGGTGGGGAGCTCTGGGAGGCTTGGTGGGTCACAGGGCGGTGGTGCCAGGGTTGAGGCTCCTGGGATGAGGGAGTTGGCTGGCCTGACTCCCCCATCAGACCCTCCCGGAGTCCCTCACCTGCAGGCGGCCCCCCAACCCCCCGCAGGAGAGTCGATTCTCCAGGGTGAAGTCAATCAAGTAAATGTGATAGAAGAGCCAGCAGACGCTCTTTCTCCTGGCGTCCTCCGGCCTCTCAGATCGTGTTTTCTCTTCTTACTGTCCGTTCACAGACAAGGAAACTGCAGCCCCAAGTGGTGAACTCATTCACCAAAGCCCGTGGATATTGGGCCCGAGGTTCACACCCAGGTCAGCCTGGCTCAGGGGCCTTGCTTTTAACCAAAATGCTGCGTTCCGCAGGCTCCTGGCGTCCCTGGCACAGGGCAGGCCCCGGCAAGGCCCCCATGGTGGCCAGATGTCCTCGTGTGGTCGTCCCTTCCCAAGCCGCTGCGGGCAGGTGGCTGTGCGGCCGGCAGGCACCCATGTCCTCCTCTGACCCCTGGTGGTCCTGAGCCCCCGCGGCGGGCGGAAAGGTGGGGGCGAGGCGGGCAGGCCAGGCCAAGTGGCTGATGCAGAAGAAGCCTCCCCACTCCCTGCCCGGAGCTGGCGTCGGCTGGACGGCTGGACGTGCGACCAGTCCCTCCTCGCCCAACTTTGATCTCCAAGAAAACAGGAAGTGAGCGCGACAAGATGGAGACACAAACTTCCAAACAGTCTCCCCTCCTCTGTCCTCCTTCCCTCCCCCGGAGCCCCCCTTCCCCCGGCACATTCCTCAGGACGAGGTGTAGGGGCCTCATTTCCTCTTCCTCCTCTGCCGGGTCGGGGTGAAATTCCATTCCTGTCCCTCAGGACCCGCGCTTCCGGGCCGCCCCGTGGCAGGCCCTGCGCCTCCCCTACCCACAGCCTCCCCCCCTACCCACAGCCGCCTCCCCTGCCCACAGCCGCCCCCCTGCCTCCTCTTCCCCTGGGCCCGGAGACTCTCTGCTCTCCCTGGCCCAGCTCCTGGCCCCTTCGAGGCAAAAAGGGGACGTTCTGTGTTCTGATCTTAGCTCTCGCCTTCCTTCGGAGCGAACAGTCCTGCAGGCTGGGGTGCCGAACGCGTGGGCCCCCCGCACAATTAGAGTCGCCAGGTGTAGCAAGTAAAATATAGGGTGCCCCATGACACTTGAGTTTCAGATAAACAGTGGAAAAATTTTAGGGGAAATACATCCCATGCAATATTTGGGATGTGCTCACACTTCAAAAAAGTATTCATTTTTTTTTTTACTCAACTCTAACTGGGTGTCCTGCATTTTATCTATCAACCTATACCTAGGAGCACTGTGACTTCAGGCAAGAGACTTCCTTTCTGAGCCTCGGTTTCTTCATCTGTGGAATGGGTATAATGATATCCACCTTGCAGGGTAGCTGTGAAGATGCAGTAAAGCCCTTAGTCAACGCCAAGCACCCAGTAGGCATTCAGAAAGTGGCGGCATCGTCACCACCTTGTTTCTTACCTGGCCCTCTCTCTGCTTCCCTAACAGGTCTTGCAGACGCAGTCCATTGTGACCTACAGCCTGTGGACAACGAGGTGACATACATCACAAACCAGGCTCCTAAGGGCTGCGTGGCACAGGTCCCCAATGCTACCGTGGAAGTTCACATCCTCTTCTTGGAGTTCTCGAGAGTAAGTGCCCGAAGGCAGGGCCGGGTAGGGACTTAGAGGTAGGCCCAGGCCAGTGGGACGAGGGGAGTCTTCCTTGGGGCTGTCCCTGGAGCAGTGGGCCGAGTCTCATCAGGGACCCTGCCAGGAGGGAGACCTGACCATCTCACAGGGCCTGGAAAGGGTGACATTTCTGGGGCCAGCGTTGGGGCAATCCTCTGGCCGTCACCACGAGGCCCAGGTAGGAAGGGCTGAGTTTGGCCGGCGATCGAGTGGAGAAGAGCCAGGTGGGCAGCGGGGTGGACCCGGTGAGTTGTGGTTCATGTGCCCCCAGTGCTGGGAGCTCCTCAGCAGACACAGCCCCGCTCGAGGCAGTGTTGACTTTGAGAAAGTCCTTTCCTCCGTGGAGCCTACATCTCCCTCCCTGGAAGGTCCTTCTCCGAACACCCGTGGCCTGGCAAGCAGCCACTCGCAGACTGGCAGCCAGTAATGCCAGCGTCAGAGACTCTCCCCCGCCCGCACCCGAGAACCCGCCTGAGGCCCACGCTGAGTTCTTCTAAGTCCCTCCGAATAACCCGTAATAAGTGTTCACTGTGTTTGGTACTGTGCTAGGCCTACTATGTGCAGGAAGTGAGTTTAAAACCATGACGTATATCAAATCTCCCACGGGCTCATCTGGCAGGGTCTGTTATGAACCCATTTTTCAGAGGAGGAAACTGAGGCAGGCCTAGAGAGGTGAAACAACACGTCCAAGGCCAGAGTTCACAGTCGATTCCCAGGGACTCCAAGCCAGGCCGTCACCTGGCTCCCCAGAGGATCTCAGTGTTCAGGCGACGTCTGGCCGCCGGGGCTGGTGACCACACCTGGCCGATGCGGCCTCCGGTCCTGATAGCGATTTGATGGTGTCAGTCAGAGTGAACTTGTGGCCAACTGGCCCCCGAAACTGTTAAGTTGCCCTGCGTTTGTGTGATGATAAGACAGTGCCCAGACCACCAATATCGGGGGGCCTGCTCCCCACCGCCCTGCCTGCCGTGAGGACTGTGGGGCTCGATAATCCCCAAGCAGCAGATAGTGCCGAACACACGTTATGTGGTTTTCATGGCCATTGTAGTTTTTTTCAAGTTGGTGATGATGTGGGAAACGAGATTGCCCTCTGCAAGTTCACTGTGCTTGTTCTACTGTTCCGGTCTCCGTGCCTCCTCTGGGTGACGGGGACCCCCCCCCCCCCCCGCCTTAATCCATCCACAGTGAGCCAGAGTCAGAGCCAGAGAAAGGCCACCTGCCAAGCACCCAGGTCTGTGGGAGGCAGACGTGTGGACAGCCAGCCAGGGTCCAGGCAATTGATGCCTCCTTGGTCAGCACAGGGCAGGGGTACCCCCGGTGCTGTGGGGTTCGGGAGGGCTTCCTGGAGGAAGCAACAACAGTAAAGCGGCTAGAAGCTCATGAGAGAAGGAGGCGGAAGGAAGAGCAGAGGATGCAGTGAATGCACAGGCAGGGAAGTGGGCCGAGGCTGTGGTCAGCATGTGGTTCGCTGTGGCAGTAGCATATAGTTTGCCTCGGGGCAGGGCTGGGGAGCTGGAACAGGCCCTGTCGTCACATTAAGGAGTTTGGTCTTTATCCTGTGGGCAGTGACAGTCCTTGGAGGGTTTGCAGGGGAGTGGCAGGGTGCCCCTGTAACTCAGGTCGTCCGAGAGCTCACGACAGAACCTCCCTGACACCCCCGGCCTCTTCCAGAGAGCTCAGTCCGTGGGACGTGTGGCTTCTGATTCCAGGGGCCGGCTGCAGGCTCCAGGGCTGCCAGGCATGTTCGTTGGAGGGTGGGGAGAGAGCTGGGATTGGAGGGTTCGGGGCTCCAGTCCTGGATCCGTCACTGGCCAGCACCTCGTTTACTGCCTGACATGCTGAGGGGATCCTTCTCCCCGCTCTCCAGTAGACGCACACTTCTTGTGCTCAGGGACTCACCAGAGTATCGGGGTATCGGGATCCGGGCCAGGGCCTGGCACATGCCCAATGGCTGTGAATGTCTGAATGAGTGAAGGAATGAGGACATACATGCACTGCTATGTGACCTGATGGAGGGCGTAAGAACATGGGCTCTGGAGCCAGATAGCCTTCGAATTGAACTTTGGCTTCTCCACTTATGACAGCGTGACCTTGGACGGCCTCTCCGGGCCTTGGTTTTCCCACGGGAGATCTGGAGACTCTAGTCCCCCCTCTCAGGGGCCTGTGAGAATCCAGTGGGACAGTGCAGGCGACACACTGGGCGCAGGCCTGCCCAGGGCTGCCCGACACCCGGTGGCCGTGCTTGTTAGTACACCGGCTCCTCTCTGGGCTCTAGGTCCCCCCTGCAAATACCTCATGCTGCCAGGCCGGCTGCAGAATATCCTCATGGCAAATCAAAAACTCAATGTGATCCCCAAAGGCTATTGCTATCAGGCAGCTGAGGCCGGGGCTGTGCATCTACTTTCAGAGGGGGGCCTGAGGTCCAGCCTGCTGCAGCCCCTCCACCTCCCCGTCACCCGCCCCCCTTCCTCCTGGCCTCCCTGCCCTGAGGGCCAAGCCCAGCAGTAGGTCTCACAGGATCCTCCTGCTGTGACACGGAAGGGCCTGTGGCTCCCCTGGGCAGCACCTTCCTCCCCAAGCAGCACCCAAGAACGAAGTCCCCAGCTCCATAGCCCCCCTGAACCAGTCCTTGCCAGGCTCCTGCTCCGTGCCTGGCCTGAGCTGGGCACTGATGGGGTGTCACAGCCCTGGGACTGAGTGATGGAATCGGCGAGGGGGGACCGCGGCTGGAGGGGCTATGGGCCCCGGGAGGACAAGCTCTGAACGTGGAGGGAAGGGGACATCAGGGAAACGGCTCCCAGTGTAGCCAGATGGAGAGGGAGGTCAAGGGCATTCCAGGCAGAGGGCACCGACTGAGCAAAGGCTTAAAGGCAGGAGACACGAACTGGCAGCAGTCGTGTGGGTGGCGGCCATCTCAGCCACCAGCCCACACTCTCCCGCCTAAGGTTGCATTCTGCAGGCGTTGGCACAGCGACCGGCTTTCCCGTCCATCCCGCGTGGCCTCTGAATCCTCAGATTTCCTGTGCGTGGGCGGCACATTAATTGTGGCAGCCAAGAGCCTCAGGGAAGAGAGGTTCAGGGAGAGAGAGAGAGAGAGAGAGTTGGGGAGGTTTACAGGCAGACAAGGGGGCCGCTGGGCTGGGGCTCTATCTGCTGGGTCCCCGAAGGGCAGGCCGGAGCCTGGGTTCCGGGAGGGGGCCCAGGGTCACATCCTGACCCGCGGAGACAGGAAACCAGCCTGGTGTCTCAGAGATTCCCGTCAGGCTGACTGTACTGATCTGCTGTCCTCCCAACAGACCCCAGGCAGCCAGGCCAGAGCCGGGACAGCCAGTGATTCACCCCACTTCCTGGTAAACTGGGGGAGCAGAGCACGCCCCCCACAAGCTGATGGAACCTGCTGGGCTCTTGCACTGTCTGACTCCTGGCCTGAGGGGCAGGCCAGGCTGCTCAGACAGACGGAGAGCAGGAGGGGCCCCAGGTTCCCCCAGAATGTCCTGGGAGGTTGTGCCCTCCGACCTGGGCAAAGGGGGATCCGCCCGGGCCCTACAGTTAGATCCTCTCTGGCCCTCTTCCAGCTGTGAGTACCTAGGACTCCAGAGATCCCTGCTCAAAGGCACCGAGCCTACTCCCAGAGCGGCATGGGGTGTTTCTCGTCCCATCCTCTCAGCCTTAGCGTCTAAGGGGACCCGGCATGGCTGGTGAAGCTCCCCTGGACCTGAAGGCTGTCACGGTGACTATTGCAGGGGTGGGAATGGCAGAGCTTGGGCATCCAAGCTGGGTTTCACATGCGAACGTGTGGAGAGAAGGGGGTGGCAGATCTCAGGGGCAGGCTTGGTGGAGGGCATGGTTTGGGGGTCAGAGGGCTGGGCAGGCATGGCACCTGCTCTCACTGCTGTATCCCCAGCTCAGGGTCTGTCTGGGAATAAATATTGGGAGGATGGACAGACGGACAGAGGGATGGACGGGTGAACAATGGAATACAGGAGGGGAACTACACACACGTAAACATTTGCTATTGGCCATTCCCGCGGGGTGAGTGGTGTCCCTTGTCCTTCACTATTGGTTGGTTGGGCTGTTCGTCTTGTTCTCTGCCAAGGTCTGAAGGACAGAGCTGGGCCTCCTTTCTGTCCCCCTTTGAGAGCACAGAAGCCCGAGCTGGGCCCGGTTTGGGCCCCTTGGACGGGCAAATGAAGTGGGGCTGGGGGGGGCTGACCAGGGGCCCTCAGTAGGGAAGGTAGCATATCTCCCCGGGGGGTTCTGGAAGCCCACTCTATGGCCACTTGGCTGGACGCCCAGGAGGCAGGATGGAATCCAGGGGTCGCCCCGATTCCAACTCCTCCCTACACAGGTGGGGAGACTGAGGCTCAGAGAGGGGATGCCACAGTGAGGTGTGACTGAGGCAGGTCCCAGTTCCAGCTACCTGCCGCCCACCTCTATGCTGACCTCCGCAGGGCGCAAACCATGGCATCTCTGGGCGAATGGGCAAGGAGGGAATTGGCGAGAGTGAAAGCAGCCTGCTGCTCTGTGTAGGTGGGCACTGGGCAACTCACTCTGCAGGCAGAATCCCACTGAATCCTCGCAAGTCTAGGAAGTGGGCATATTGTTCAGCCCATTTCCCAGATCAGGAAACTGAGGCCCAGAGAGACATAACTGCCCAGGGTCACTGATTTGAATTCGGATCAGTGTGGCTTTGACCCCTTCCCCTGCCAGCCCGCCTGAATGTACCATCTGAGTCCGCTGGGCTGGACAGAGGGACGTCTGGCTCCAATCTGCCCGGCTCCAGTCTGGCCCTAGGAGGGTGGGAGCTGCAGGCAGCCCCGAGGCTCCACTCCTAGAAGAATTGCTGGAAGCAACTTTCTATAAGTGGCTACTAGGACTCAGGGCCTCCTCACCGAAATCCCCCCTTCCCGCCACCGACCGCCCGGCCAACAATGGCATCTGTGGGACACTGGCACAAAAATAGAAACGTGGTCTCCCGCCCACCCATTCAGGGAAGCGGCCGGGGCAGACCCAGGCTGGCCCGGGTTGCAGAGCTGGGGGTAAGGGGTGGCTGGCCATCCCGCCTCGGCTAGGCTCTCGGAATTCCCAGGACGCCTTAGGAACACTGGGGGCTTGAGGGTGGGGGGCAAGGCAGGCCCCTTTCTTGGCCTCTGGGCTTCAGGCGGGGAGGGAAGAGGGAAGTCAGTGTGCATGTGAGTGACCGTGCCGATGAGTCAGGGCCACGGGCGGGAAATGTTTGCTGTGGAAACCCAGCCTGGGTTTTCCTCGTAACCAGCGGAACTCAGCCAGGCCCAGGCGCTCAGAGACCCCGAGAGCCCCGCTTTCCAGCTTCCCTGAGTGTCCACACTGCTCGCTTGCTGTGTGGCCCTGGCCCATGACTGTGTGGCCTCAGACCCCACCCCCTCCAGCCCCCCAATCCACAAGGACTGGGTGAGAGCTGAGTGGGGGTTTGGGGTGTGAGCTCTGGGAGAAGAGCTGAGTGTGATGACAAAGGTTCCACTTTTCTCGTGCCCTCACCCTCAGCATGACCCGACCCTGACCTCCACTTCTCTTTTCTAAAAAAAAAATAAAAAATACGTTTTTATTTATTTTTAGAGAGGAAGGGAGAGGGGGAGAGAGAGAGAAGCATCGATGAGGGAGAGACACATCACTTGGCTGCCTCCTGAATGCCCCCTACTGGGGATTGAGCCCACAGCCTGGGCATGTGCCCTGACCGGGAGTCGAACCTGGGACCTCTTGGTCCATGGAACGATGCTCAATCCACTGGGCCACACCAGCTGGGCTCCGCTTCTCTCTTTTTATTTCCTTTATCCAGAGCCCCACCTGGTGTTGGTTCCTAACCTCGTCCTACCCCCGTTTCACAGATGGGGAAACTGAGGCACAGAGGAGCAGGGACATTTGCAGAACAGCAGCAAGAATGAATGTTCAGGAGGCTCTTTCCTCCCAGCCCAGGGGCTGCGCTCCCAGCTGCTTTCTGTCACCTGCAGTGCTCTCGGCTTGTGTGGTTCACCTAGCCCAGTGGTCGGCAAACTCATTAGTCAACAGAGCCAAATATCAACAGTACAACGATTGAAATTTCTTTTGAGAGCCAAATTTTTTAAACTTAAACTATAGAGGTAGGTACATTGTTATTAACTTAATTAGGGTACTCCTAAGCTGGCCTTTGCTAAAAACGTCCTCAATCTGATGAGGTACGTTCGCTGAGGTCAACCCCTTCCAACTCTCCCATCCACACTCGTCTTGTATACTTATTTCGTCTATCTCCTTTCGTTCATCCTCTCTATATGTCCAAACCATCTCAACATACCTTTCTCAATCCTCGACACTACATCTTCTTTCACTCCACAACGTTCCCTAAAATTAACTTAATAAACTTTACTTAAAGTTTTAAGTCTTAGTTAAACTATGGGTATGTTGAATAAAACTTGATATCATACTTAATAATGATATTATTTATTGATAAAATTAAATTACTTACAATTTACCTTACAATATTCATAATATTAAATCATGACAATGACTGGACCAGGCCAAAAACCGACTTCTGTGCATGGCCCATGAAGATTCAATCGCACTGTACGTGTGAGCCCGCACGTGGTATTTTGTGGTATTTTGTGGAAGAGCCACACTCAAGGGGCCAAAGAGCTGCATGTGGCTCGCGAGCCGCGGTTTGCTGACCACTGACCTAGGGCCAAAGGATGGACCTCCAGACCGTGGGGCCCGTCGGTTTGCCGTGTGTGGGGTCTCAGTGCTCACCCCTCTGGGTGAGGAGAGACAGATGGGGCAGATTTGGGAAAGAGAAGACTAGGCAAGCTGCCCAGAGGCCCAGGGGCTGTGGGCCCCACTCCGGCACCAGGCCGATTGCACTGGGTGCCTGCCTTCGCCACTCTCCGGCAGTTCCCTGAGCCTCACTTGCTGCATCTGTAAAATGGGAGGATACCCAGCCCTGCTTCAGTGAGGGCGTGTGCATCACCCTCAGTACAGGGCCAGGCACGGATCAGGCTGCCCCGGGTGAAATTACTGACATTCAATGGTTGTGTATTTGAACAGCTTTATTGAGATAAAATTAGTCCGTTTAAAATGTGCAGTTGAGTGGTTTTTAGTGTATGCACAGAGCTGTGCAGTCATTTTCCATTGTTGAAGCCGACAGTACACACGCAGTCAAGGTAAGGAAGCCGGGTGCGCCCACTGTCAAGGTTCCGGCAGCTCGGCTATGCCGGGCCTTTCTCCCCATGACGAGGTGGGTCTCCCTTCTCTCCCATTAGCTTTAAGAGGTGACACAATCCTGGGACAAAATGGTAGTTCTGATATTTATATTTGTATCTCATATTGGACCAAAATATGATATTAAATCCAGTACTTAATTTTTAAAGTCTTTAGAATGCATCATATTTTTGTAAATTGATGAAACAAGAGATTTCAAAAACCAAAAGTTATAAACCCATCAGACAACATTAATTAAAAAAGATTGTGAACTTATAAACTCATTCTGCTATAAATTAGCATAAAAATAATTCTTCAAAAATAAGCTACCTACATAGCTCCCTAAAATGAAAAAAAAAAACCCACGTTATTTGTGAAACACTGAAAATGGAATGTTATTTGCTCTTTTATTTTAAAGCACAAACGTACAAGCAAAGAGTGATTATGGTGTCATGACTGAGGAACGGAAAACATTTCTCGGCAAATTTTCCAGCAGCTAAAACATTCTGTCCAGCTCTGTGACATCATCTGGGGAAATGGCCAGGAGATAATTAGAGGTTAAATAAAAAATTTTCCACTGATCTCTCCATCTTGAAATCTCTCCCTCGTTTTTGATAAGTTTGAGGAGGTGTTTGGGGTCAGGCTGTGTCTTTGCAGAGATTTCCAACTTTCGAGAGCAGCTGCAGTTAGGGTTTCAGCAGACTCTGGGTCAGAAAGTCTTCGAGTAGAGCAGACAGTCCTTCAGTGGAAGCTTTGCCTTTGTGGATCGCTGCGCTCTCTTCTCTTCTTGGGAATGGAAAGGCATAGGAAATGTGGCTGGCAGGACCGTGGCTGAGAGGAGAGGCCTGCCCGGGACCACGTCCTAAGCTCCATACTTATTTGCTGTGTGTTCCTGGGCAAATGACTTCACCTCTCTGTGCCTGTTCCCTCATCTGTGAGAATAATAATGGTACCTGCCTCTTAGGGTTGTTCTGAGGATTAAGTGAGTCATTAGATGAAGTAAGTACTTAGAACAGTCCTGGCACATAGTAAGCACTATATGTGTTGCTGTTATTATTATTACCTGTTGTTGTTATTTGTTGTTCTGGAAGCATTCTAAATACATACACCATGATCAATTAAAAATTTTAATGCAGTACCTATCTCTCAAGATATAAATGATCACAACTTCACATTCTTAGAAATATCAAAACAGCCCTGACCGGTCTGGCTCAGTGGATAGAGCGTCGGCCTGCGGACTGAAGGGTCCCGGGTTCGATTCCGGTCAGGGGCATGTACCTTAGTTGCAGGCACATCCCCACTAGGGGGTGTGCAGGAGGCAGCTGATCGATGTTTCTCTCTCGTCGATGTTTCTGACTCTCTATCCCTCTCCCTTCCTCTCTGTAAAAAATCAACAAAATATATTTTTTAAAAAATATCAAAACAATGGTAGTATATTGACAAAAAGATGAGCATTTTAGTACTTTAACATAATAAGGGCAGCCTGGCTTGTGTTGCTCAGTGGATAAGCATCGCCCTATGAACCAGCAGATCACGGTTTGGTTCTTGGTCAGGGCACATGCCCGGGTTGTAGGCTCAATCCCCATCCCCAATAGGGGGCATACAGGAGGCAGCCAATCAATGATTCTCTCTCATTGTTGATGTTTCTATCTTTCTCTCCCTCTCCCTTCCTCTCTGAAATCAATAAAAATGTATTTTTTTTTTAAATAAGACGGCCAACAGGAATATTGTAAACTGGGGAGGAGATGATGCCTTGATACTGCTGCACAGGGACAGAGGAAAGGCACGGGGCAGCCTCTGAGCCACACAGACACTTGCAGGCCTGGTACCCAGCAGGCGCTCAACAGGAATAAACCTTGGTCAGGCTCCTCACAATTTTTTCTTTATGTCTTTGGATTTGCTGAGACGGATCTCCTTCATTCATGCAGCAAGTATTTCCTGAGCACCTCTGAGGGCCAGGCACTGTGCTGGGCCCTGGGAGGCAGGTGGACAGGCCGGGCAGGGAGAGCTGAGGAAGGCAGGTGGGACAAGGGTCATCACTACTGCTTTGGGGGGCGCAGTCTGTGTCCGCCTGATCGGCCTGTGTGTGTCTGTGTGTCTTTCCCCTGCCCACACCCCAGGCTCTGTCCCAGCTGGATCTGACTGTCCAGATGTCCAAGCAAAATGGCACCCGGGCCCGAGAGGTGCTCCTGGTCCTCGACCTAGACCAGATGGTCCACCTGCGGCTGCAGGCCCCCGGAATCCCGCTCCAACTGGCCTACGTGAGTGACCCCAAGCCCTACGCTGAGGCCCTGGCCACGGGGGGCCCCTGCCTGGTGAATCCTGTGGGGCCCAAAAAGCAGCAGGGTCAGGGGTAAAGAGTTTAAACCAGGAGGTGGGATCCCGGTGGACGGGCAACCCTGGCCAGCTCCATCTTCTCCCGTAGCCTTGGTTTTCCCATCTGTCAGGTGGGAGAATTGGACTCGGTGACATCCCATAAAATAATCTTGTCACTGTCTTGGAAAAAATCCCAAGTCGAATATTTGAAAATATTTAAGTACAGAGAAAAAGGGCCGGGAGGAAACCCAACATGCATTAACAGTAGCTGTGGCTGGAAAGTGGGAGGGTGAGAGGCATTTATTTTGTTCTTTGCACTTGGTTGAATTTGCAAGACTTGCTCTAATTAGCATGGCCTACGTCGGAGAAAAATTAGCTTTTAAAAACTCAAATTTTAAAGAGAAGAGGTGACTGGCGGGGACTCCCAGCGAGGGGGCTCAGGGCTCCCTCCTCTGCCCGGGGGGCCCTAGGAAGTGACCCCCAGATGTGAGCAGCTGTTGTTTATGGCCAGAGAAAGCAGGTGGGGGTGGGAGGACTGAGGACAGCAAATATAACAAGGGGGGGGGGGGGCAGAAAGAAAAATGGAAATGGAAAAAGGAGGGCCCATATGGGAGGGACAGCCAGACACCGAGACCAGAGGCAGAGGTGGGGGAGATAGAGACGGGAGGACAGAACCAAATCCAAGCTGATTGGGACACAGGCCCCGAGGCAGAGTGAAGTTGCGGGGCCCGGGGAAGAATCCAGACTGGCAGCAGGGACAGCACGGAGACAGACAGAGGTGGCCAGCATGAAAGATCCGGCGGGAGGAGCACCGGGAGCCACCGGGAGCCACCGGAAGGGTGGAGCTAGGCTGCTAGACCAACCCTGTTCGGTGCATCCCTCTGCTCCCTGTGCCCAACCAGCTGCCTCCCCAAATTACCTCCCGACCTCCTGCTTGGGACAGGGGACTCAGGCCCAGGAGCAGCACCCTGAGCCTCCGCGTGTCTCCCCAGAATCACCAGCATGTCATCATCGACATGCCCCAAGGAGTCAGCACCGTACCTCTGCCCCAAGGAGTCAGCGCCGTACCTCTGACGGCCTCCAGGAGCCAGGTCCTCACCTGGGCGGGTTCAAAGGGAGCCATCACCTCTGTGGCTGAGCTGAACGACCCCAAGAACATCCTCCTCCGGCTGGACCCAGGTCAGCTTCCCCAGCAGCCTCTCTGGGCTCCGCGCTGGAGGGATCGGGGTTCCTGGGCCCGTTCCACAGATGGGGACACTGAGCCTCCAAGCAGGGACGGGATTTGCCCCGGGCCGCAGAGAGCAGGCCAGTGCTTCACTGGGACAGTCATGACCTCTCCAGCAAATATGAGTGTGAACCATGGGAAACTGCGACTTGTGCCTGTTATTTATTGTGCACCTACTATGCGCCAAGCCCTGTGCTAGGCATTTGGGGACTCTCTGGGAACAGACACAGTCCCTGGAGGGGAGATAAATACACAGATAAGTACATGACATGGGCAATAGGGTGCTGCTGGTCACAGGGCTTCATCCCTACTGTGTGCCATGTTCATCCCTTGTGTGAGCCTGTGTTGACGATAAGGAAACAGAGGCGGGGGACTTGCCATGAGTCCCTGGGCAGTGAGTGGTGGAGCGGAGATTTGAACCCTGGTCCTCCCATGCCCCCCACTTCCCATGCTCCATCCTGTCGGCCCCAACTTTACAGTGGGAAAGGGGGGGCCTCTGTGCGAGGTGCCAGGCTGCTCCGGAAGGGGACTGAGTGCGCTTGTCTCTGCAGCCCCGAGGTCACCGTCCTCCTGCAGTCTCCAACCCAACATGGACATGGGCCACAGGCTCGAATGGTGGCCGCACACGGAGGGCTTGGTCCGCGGCTGCGGCTTGGAGGGTGTGGCTGGTCACAAGGAGGCGCACATCTTGAGGGTCCTGCCGGGCTCCGAGGCCAGGTAAGGGTACCGGGCCCGCCCCAAGCCCCGCCCCATGGCCCCCCTCCCCTACTAAGCCCCGCCTGTCCAAGTCTCAGTCCCCGCCCCCCCCCCAGGTAAGAGCAGAGTTGCCCCACCTATCTCTGGGCCCCGCCCCTATGGGCCCAAGCCCCGCCCATTTCCACATCCTTTCCTCACACCCACGTCCCACCAGGTAATAGCCTTGTACCCACTTGGCCTGCCCCCCACCTGTCAGGACCCTCCTATTCCGGCCTTCCCTCCCCGCAGGCCCCGGACAGTGACGGTGGAGGTGAAGCTGAGCTGCACTTCAGGGGATCCTGACGCTGTGCTCATCCTGCAGGGCCCACCCTACGTGTCCTGGCTCATCGACGCCAACCACAACATGAAGATCAGGGTAAGTCTTGCTCCCGGACCCAGACAGCCGCGCGCAGGCCTCCCCAAGGCTCCCGAAGGAGAAGACCCAGGTGCCCTGCACCAGCTCCCCAGCCCTGAGCCTTTGCACCTGATGATGACACCTCTGGCCCCACCCTGTTCCTCTGTTCATACCTATCCTTCCTTCAGACCTAGAGGCCGCCTCCTCCAGGGAGCTCTCCATCATCCCCTTGGGAGGCCCTTAACCCAACCCACAGGCTCATGCAAAGTTCCTAGAAAAGCGAACGCCATGCTGAATTGAAGGACAAACAGTAGCCAGTAGATGAGGGGAGGGGGCCCAGGCAGAGGAAGCGGCAGGAGCAAAGGAGAGAGCACTGAGGCCTGGCAGGACCCTGGCTGGGCTGCGGCACCCGGGCCAGGCTGTGCCCCTGATTCGGACCCCCTGCTCCGCCTCTCTCCCTGTCGTTAGGCCACTGGTAACTACTCCATCAAGATCTTTCCAGGGAAGAGCTTCAGAGAAGAGCACCTTGTGCTCCCAGACACACCCCAAGGCCTGCTCGAGGAGGCCCAGAGGCTCAACGCCAGCAAGGTGGCGTCCTTCGTGGAG
Organism: Myotis yumanensis; assembly: GCF_028538775.1. Taxonomy (NCBI): domain Eukaryota; kingdom Metazoa; phylum Chordata; class Mammalia; order Chiroptera; family Vespertilionidae; genus Myotis; species Myotis yumanensis. The sequence goes on from NW_027223763.1 coordinate 5,813,273, forward strand.
GTCCCTCTGGCCAGTGCCATCTCTCTTCAGGCCAGCAGCTGTGGTGAGCACCGGCTCCTTTCCCTTGCCCTCCTGCCTTCCTCTGCCCTCTCCCTGGATCAGGTGCCACCGTGTGGTGTGCACCCCCCCGTTCAGCTGTGTGAGTGGCAGGTCGCATCAGCCTGCGAGAGCCCCATTGTTCTCTCCTGCAACACGGGGACAGTGAGAGTAGCTACCCACAGGCGCACTTACTGACTGTCCCTCAGTGACTGTCCACCTAGCCCGCCTCTGCTGCCCCGCAGGTGGGCTGCAGACCTCACCCACACCTGTGCAGACCACGCCTCTCAAGGAGACCTGCAACGAGGGGCTGCTCATGTCCCTGCTCCAGCCGAACTGCTCCGATGACACCATGACTCTGGAACTCAAGAAAAATCTTATGTGGGTAAGGGAATCCCTGCGCTTCTGGCCTGGCTGACAGGGCAGCTGGTCCCTCCTCTGACCTAAGAACCCTGGGGTCCTAACCCTGGATTTCTCACATCCTTCCCAAGTTTCGGTTTTCCCACTTGTAAAATGGGGTTGAAAATGGTACCTACCGTGTGGTGAGAATTAAATAAGGTCTGGCACGCTGAGCCAGCTGTGGTGCACAGTAAGTGCTCAATAAATAGCTACTAGGTCGTTGTCAGTATTCATTCTAAAAGCAAGCTGAGCTGGGTGCTCACTGAGAATACCTCCACAATATGAAGAACAAGGATATTTATTTAAAAACTAGAGGTCCAGTGCACGAATTCGTGCACAGGTGGGGTCCAGCCAGCCCACCCCTGATCCAGCCAGATCGGGCCGGGCCTGGCCAGCCAGCGGGGAGGGGCTGCAGGTGGTTGGTGGGCTGGCCCCGCCCCCTAGTCAAACTCCTGGTGGAGGGGACAATTTGCATTTTAGCCTTTTATTACATAGGATTATATAGTATAACACAGGCTTTAAAAAAAAATGTGGAAAAAGTAGAAAAGAAGCAAATCTCAATCTCTCCATCCAAAGACAATGGCTATCAACATTTTGGTTTGTTTCTTTCTAGAATGGATTCTCTGTGTGTTTCTTTCTTTTATATATATATTGATTTCAGAGAGGAAGGGAGTAGGGGAGAGAGATAGAAACATCAATGATGAAAGAGAATCATTGATCAGCTGCCTCCTGCACGCCCCACACTGAGGATCGAGCCCACAACCCAGGCATGTGCCCTTGACCGAATCAAACCTGGGACCCTTCAGTCCGCAGACCGATGCTCTATCCACTGAGCCAAACAAGACAGGGCCTCTGTGTGTTTCTTATATGGTGGAATCATATATATGCACTTGTCTCCAGCTATAGTCTCTTACTGTATTTTTAGAACTTTGACATATGCACTTAATATCACATTTAATGAGCACATGTTATTCCATCGTATTGACAGGCCATCATTAACCCTTCCTCCCTTGTTAGACATTTAGCCTGTTTCCAGTTCTGTAATATTATAAATATGCAGAAAATGTCATTGTGCGGACTTTTTAAAATATGGGATTGTTTTCTTAGGCTGGATTCCCACATTAGTGAGATTGCTGGGTTAAAGTGAGTGAACTTTCTGGGAGTTTTGATACATGTTGACAACCCACTTTCCAAAAGATGATTCCAATTTTTACTGCTGATTTATGAGAGCACCGTGATTCTCTCTCTCTTGACTATAATTTTTGTTTAAAAAAACCTTTGCCAGTGTGGGAGGTGGAATGCGGTGTTCCAGTCTTATTTTAATTTATACTTCTTTGCTTAGCAGTGAGTCTGGGCATGGCTCCATGTGACTGATAATAACCTAAGGCTCTTTATCACTATGGCTTGGTATTTTTCTTGATGATTTTTATGAGCTTTGTACATACAGGGGGAAAAAATGTGGGCCCTTTGTTCTTCATTCTTACTGAAATAATTCCTCCTGGTTTGTTATTTAAATTTTGGCTACAGCTGCTTGTCACATTTTGGATATTTGGAAAAAATTGGGCCATTCTAGCTTCCCATCTTCCCCTTTGTGACTCTTCTGGCTGTTCTGAGGCCAGAAACCTTGCTGCTGGAGCCTTGGAAATCATCCATGTCCTCTGGGACTTGTAGGACATTTAAGTCTGTGGTTAAGTCCGTGTGGGAGTTTTTTGTGGGTTTTTTTGGGGGGAGGGGGTCTAGGGGCCTATATGAAGCTCCATCTGTCTGCTGCCTCCTCCCCTGCCTGCACCTGCCCCTGCAGATTTCAGGGAGGTGGGGGAGGTAGGTGGTGCGGTGACCAGCGATAGCTGGCATTACTGTTACTCAGTCCCAAGGGGCTTGAGACTACACTGTCACCCATCCATCTTTGGAACATTACACTGCACTAAAAAGAATATGCTAGATCTATACATGTAGACACAGAGAGATGCATATAATTTATCGTTCAGTAAGAAAACTAAGCCACAGCATAAAGGACAGTATGGTGCCATTTGTTAAAAATGCAAAAAAATAGCCCTGGCTGGTTTGGCTCAGTGGATAGAGCGACGGCCTGCGACTGAAGGGTCCCAGGTTCGGTTCCAGTCAAGGGCACATGCCCCGGTTGCGGGCTTGATCCCCAGTAGGGAGCGTGCAGGAGGCAGCCAATCAATGATTCTCTCTCATCACTTATGTTTCTCTCTCTCTCCCTCTCCCTTCCTCTCTGAAATCAAAATAAATAAATAAATAAATAAATCCACACATTTCCTCTGAGCACATATGGCTGAATAGAAGAAAACACAAAGAAAGGGGCCTGAACAGATTTACCCCCAAACACGGCAGGCAGCCTCTCATGGGTTTATGGAAAGCAGTCAGCGTGCACGCGGATTTGAGTCCCAGGCCCGCCGCGGTCACTGGGGCCTCACTGTGTAGAGCCCTTTGTATTTGGTGGGTTGATGTCTCCTCAGGTGTCCTGGGCAGCAAGGGGCAGCGGCAGGCAGGGACAGCATTCTGGGGGTGAGCTGGCTGAACTCAAGGGGGGCCTCTAACCACCCACTCACCTCTAGGACTGAGATTCTTTGATGCTAAAAATGTGACTGAGAAATTTTAAGATTTGATTCTTCTAAAACAGGAGCTGGCAAACTAGGGCCCACTGCCTGTTTCTGTCAATAAAGTTTTATTGGCACACAGCCACACCCATGTGTACATATGGTCTATGGCTGCTTTCAGGCTTCGAAGGCAAAGTTGGGTAATTACAACAGAGACCACCTGGTCTGCAAAGCCTAACGTACTATCTGGCCCTTTAAAGAAAGTTTGCTGCCGTAACTGGTTTGGCTCAGTGAATAGAGCGTCGGCCTGCGGACTGAAAGGTCCCAGGTTCGATTCCGGTCAAGGGCATGTACCTTGGTTGCGGGCACATCCCCAGTAGGGGGTGTGCAGGAGGCAGCTGATCGATGTTTCTCTCTCATTGATATTTCTAACTCTCTATCCCTCTTCCTTCCTCTCTGTAAAAAATCAATAAAATATATTAAAAAAAAAAAAAAAAGAAAGTTTGCTGAGCACAGGCAGGCCCAGGGGCCCATGGTTCTGGGATCGGATTATGCTGGTGGGGTCTGCATGCCCCTGGGGCTGTGAGCCATGATTGTATGTCGAACTCACATGAATTTTAAAATCCTAATAGTTCTGCATTTACTTTAATATATATGAGAAGGAAAACAGTACATAGTACATCACACTCTCGGTGTCGCACATTTTATTGCTTAAGACAAGATTAAGTACAAAAGCAAGTCAAATTCAGGAAAGGTATCGTCTTAAACGGTGCAGGATGACAAAATCTAACAAAAGCGGAGAGGGAAGCAGAGGGCTGTGGCCCTGGGTTTGGATCCGTCCTTGGTGCTGGGGTGGACAGGACCCAGGGAGCCGGGTGCCTCCTGACGGTGTCCCCCAACCCTGGCCTAGTCTCTGAAGTGCGACATCAGCAGCCTGACCTTCTTGGACCCCCGCTGCCAGGCTGAGGACAGAGGCGACCAGCTTGTCTTGCACAGCACCTACTCCAGCTGCGGCATGAAAGTGACAGAAAGTGTGGTCAACAACGAGGTAAGAGCTGGGTCAGGAAAGGGAGCGGCTTACTGGGTGCCCCCCTCAGGCACCTCCTTGATCTTCTGGGCCGAGGGGCTTTGGGGAGAGTGGGGCGTGGTGCTCGGTAGGAAGACAAGGCCCAGGTAGCCAGGGTTGGCTCCGCTTCCCCTTCCGTAAAACGGTGAACTGGGTGGGGTGTTCTCCGTCATTTCTGGCTGACCAGCTCGTGGCTCTGTCTCTGCAGGTAGTCGTCAGCCTCCGGTCAAGCTCATCACTGCAGCGGGTGAGATGGATGGTCACCGTGTGAACATCTGGTCCAGGTCCCGGGGCCCCTCCAGGCCTGCGAGGGAACAGGCCTCAGGGAACTCGCCCTGACCCTGGCTCGCCATGTGTCTTCAGCGGGGCTCAGCCTCCCCTTCTGTAGAGCAGAAGCAGGACTGTCAAGGGTTATGTTCTCAGCCACACGAGTCAGAGGTTCTAGCATATATTGGCTGTGTGGCCTTGGGCCCCAAGGTCACGTGTGTGAGCAGTGGCATAAGAGAGGACCCCCTGTGGGATTGCCTGTGAGCAGCCACTGAGATGACACAGGGAAAGCATTTCACACAGGCCTGGTGTGGAGTGAATTCTTAATATTAGTTTGGTGTGGGCTTTTTGTTTTAAATATATTTTTATTGATTTCAGAGAGGGAGAGGGAGAGAGAGATAGAAACATCAATGATGAGAGAGAATCATCAATCGGCTGCCTCCTGCACGTCCCACACTGGGGATCAAGCCCACAACCTGGGCACGTGCCCTGACTGGGAATCGAACTGTGACCTCCTGGTTCATAGGTTGATGCTCAACCGCTGAGCCAGCCAGCCAGGCTGGTGTGTTTTTTTAAAGATGAGGGTGAGGATCAGGCATCTCCTCTGGACCATGACCCCTGCTCCTATCCCCACCCCCACCCTCCCTGGGGGCGCCTCCCAGCCTGACCATCTCCCTCTGTCTCCCGCAGAAAGCAGTGCAGTGCATCGACATGAAGAGCCTCTCCTTCCAACTGGGCCTCTACCTCACCCCGCAGTTCCTACAGGCCTCCAACGCTATTGAGCTGGGGCAGCAGGGCTTTGTGCAGGTACTGGACTTGACCACCCAGGGCTGCCCACTCCTGGGGTTTCTCAGAACCTTTCTTCCCACCGTTAGTACAGAGAAGAAAAGAATTCAACTTTTCAGAGAAAGGAGGGAGCCAGACGGAGCATGACGGAGGGGAGAGATAGGAAAGGCAGAGCTCAGAGATGCTGAGTAGAATGTCACCGCCTTCTCCAGGCAGGCCCACGACAGTCCCACCATCGGGGCTCAGGGGCAGGAACTCTAGAATGAATCTAGCTTATCTCATGAGAGCAGGCAGGGTGAAGCGTTAAGAGTAACCGCTCATGCCTTGACCCCTTGCCTCCCTACGCAGGTGAGCATGTCCCCGCCGACCCCCGAGATCATGCCCAAACTGGACAGCTGCCAGCTGGACTTGAAGCCTGAGGCAGACACCGTGGAGCTCATCCAGAACCAGGCAGCCAAGGGCAGCTGTGTGAGCCTGCTGGACGCCAGCCCCCACGGTGTCATGCGCTTCAGCTTCCTCCTCCGTGGCCACATGTTGCCCACGCCCAAGGCTGGTACCCTCAGCTGCACCGTAGCCATGCGTCTTGGGACTTCATCCCTGGTGAGTGGGGCCTGGGCCAGGACCAATGTCAAGGGTGGCTTTCGGGTGTGGGGGTTTCAGGAAGGGACACCATAGCCCAGGAGGATGTGGGACCAGGTGGCGAGGGGCAGAGCCGGTCAGGGTGGCTCCTGGCTATCGGGGGTACTCTTTCTGCAACCCCACAGCCTCTGATGACTTTGCTGTGTCTTCAACATTGGTCGGTTATGTAGCTACAACCGTCCATTCATCCACCCGTCCACCCACTATCCCTCCCAGTCATTCGTCCATAGTCCTTCCACCATCCCAGTCATCCGCCCACCCACAAAGCATGATCACCAGTGTAATCTCAGTGAACAGGAGGCCTCGGGGGAGAGGGTTCAGAGAGGAGACAACCTTCTGATTTTCTGCATTTAGTCACAGCGCTTCACCATCCAGTGGGTCTCACTCCCAGGCGCTCAGCCTGGACACAGTCCTCTCAGGCCCTTCGCACAGAGGCCTCTGGTTGTGTGCAACATTCCAGCAGCAGCCCCGGATTGTCCCCAACACATTCCCATAGCACAGATCTCCCAGGACCGGCTCGAGCGCTCCCGGCTGGAAGTGGTGGGATGGGATGCAAAGCCAAGGCCCAGGGTGGACTGGGACTGGGGCCGGGTGCCAGCGAGTAAACCCGAAGGCTGCCTCTCAGAGGCCTGGCCGCACACTGCTCTCTTCCTTCCCCAGGTCCGCAGGACTGTCTCCATGCGCCTGAACATCGTCAGCCCTGACATGCCTGGTGAGCTCTCCCCAGGTCTCTCTGGGGTTCGTGGCTGAGGTCAGAGTGGGGCACAACAGACGACCCAGGGGATGGGGGCCTAGGCTCACAGCAGGGAGGACCCGAGAGAGCAGCCCCGGGGGAGGGCAGGACCAGGGCTCCCCAGCTGCCCACAGTCGGAGCCACAGCTGCATCTTCCGGATGGACAGCCTCCTCCGCTCCTGACCGCCCTGTGGGACAGGACTCTTGACCCCATGGTGGCTGGTTGACCTCATTGGGGGGATGGGGCCTTCAGACTCAGGTCTGGACGGGACAGGGGACAGAAGGCACCCTGGGGTGGTGCTAGCCTCGCCTTAAAGCCCCCGGTGCAGAGGATGGCCCTTCAGCCCAGCACCCTCCAGCCTCTGTTAGTTCCCTCTGGACCCAGGCCCCCACCAGACAGAAGAGTCCCTGACCCTGGAGGCAGATGTGGGGGGTACCCAGGCCAGGCCAGGATGGAGCCCCACTCCCAGCTCACAACAGGGAGACAGGGCTGATAACCCCAGTGCATGGATAGGAACTCAGGCCCAAGGGGCGGCTGCCTGGCCCGATCACACAGGAGTCAGGGGTGTGGAAGGAATGAGGCTTGGAAAACTCAAGAGCAGAGCTAGAGAGGCCTCAGAGCTGGTCTGCCTGTTGCTACCGGGGTATCAGGCTCAGAGGGGGCAGGGCCAGACCCAAGGTTACACAGCGAGGAGGGACGGGCTCTGGACTCCCAGACCCCACTTTTTGCTCAGATGATGCCAGCCAGCCTCACTAAAATGCATCTGCATCAGCACTGGGAGGCAGGGCATGGCCCAAAAGGCCTGGATAGGCCCTCTTGGCAAATGGTCATAGCAATCACAGCTAAGTGCCACGCATGGGTGTATTGAACCCATTTGCTAGATGAGGAGACTGAGGTTGCTAGAGAAGTCAGGGCAGTGGGTGAGCTGGGACTCACACCAAAACCTGTGCTCCTGGCCAGCACAGGAGCAGGGAGTCAGGGAGGGGGCCAGGGAGGGAGCCAGGGAGGGGGCCAGGGAGGGGGCAGCAGCGCTGACCCAGCTGTCCCTCCCTTGGTCGCACAGGCAAAACCCTCGTCCTGCCCGCTGTGCTGGGCATCACCTTTGGCGCCTTCCTCATCGGGGCCCTGCTCACCGCTGCGCTCTGGTATATCTACTCGCACACACGTGAGTATCCCAGGCCCCCTCCATGAGTGCTCAGGACCCCTCTACCACCACCCGGGGGAGCCCAGCAAAGCCTCTGGGGGAGTGGGGAGCCCAGGCCGGGGCCCTGACCTCCGCCCCTGCTCCCAGGTCCCCCCAGCAAGCGGGAGCCCGTGGTGGCAGTGGCTGCCCCGGCCTCCTCAGAGAGCAGTAGCACCAACCACAGCATCGGGAGCACCCAGAGCACCCCCTGCTCCACCAGCAGCATGGCGTAGTGCCCAGCCTGGAGCCCCGGGGGCCACCCGGCCAGCCCTTGCCCAGCCGGAGAGACTGAGCAGCCACCAGCTGGGAACCACTGATCATGAACTCACCCCAGGATCCCAACCCTTCCACTCGACCAAGGATGGACCCTGCCCACTGCCTCTTTCTCAGAGGCCTGCTGCCAGCGGGGGCACCAGCTTGGAACACCTTGGGGTTCCCCCATGCCACCCTGCAGAACCTTCAAGCTCCGTGGGCCTGGGGTACGGCTGCCCAGGACCACAGAGAGACAGAACGCTGCCCTATATGTCCACATTGTTGTAGACACCCAAGTCCCCGTTATCCTGAACGGATCCAGCCCTCGATGACCTGGGCTGGGCAGGAGGTGAGAACTCAAAGACTCTGCCCAGCCTCCTCGGGCCAAAAGTGCCTCCTCCATGACCAGCCCTAACCACCAGGATCTGATCCCCGCAGCACAGCTTTGGACCGGCACAACTTTGGGGGGCAGGGGAATTGAAGCCTAGGAGTGCCCAGCCTGGGAACGGGGGAGCCTAGCTCCTTCCTGCAACTGTCACATGGAGACCCCCTCCCTCCTTGCCCATCAGGAAGGCAGCAGATAGGAGTGGCCAGGCTGCCTGACCTGGGCCCAGCCCGATATACTCATCACCAATAAATCAGACCATGAAACCAGTGCTAGGCTGGGAGAAGGGAAGGGGCCCCTAAAATGATGGGGGGAGGCAGCTCTGGGTTCAAATCCTGAACCTGCCACTTATTGGCTCACTGTGGGCAGGTGCCATGGCTTCTGTACGCCAGCCAGTTCCCTCGTCTGTAAAATGGGAACGAGAACTCTCAGTCACAAGGTCACCGTGGGGAGGTCTGCAAAGCAGTGGTCGACAAACATCAGGCCACTGAGGCTCAGAAGGGAGGGGCCTGTCCCAGCCACAGAGCCAGGCTCCTACACAATCCATTTTCTGTGCCACCACAGCCCCCATCCCCCTATTGTCTGCTGAGGGAGCTAGAGGTCAAAAACTCAATCAAAGTAAAGACTTTAATTTAATCCAGCCACCCTCTGTCCCCACGGGGCCCCAGGCAAGGACCCTCTCCTTTCCCAGAAAGCCACTGAGGGGAGGGAAACCAGCGACCTACACCTGGCAGGACCCCAGGCCTGGCCAGGACGCAGTTTGGTGGGAGCTGGGCTGGACAGCCGGGCCGGCTACCCCAGGAGAACCGTTTCCCCCTTCCCACCCCCCACCCCACCCCCCCGCCCGCGATATCAGCAGGAGAAAGGAGAGGCCAAGGCACCACAGGCTCAGAGCTCAGAGACAGGATGTCCGATCTCAACCTCCCACCCACCAGCCATCTATTTCACTGCCCGAGCCCAGGCCCCTGGGCCAGTCTAGACAGACAGACAGAATCAGGAAAGTAGAAAACAAAAGGCACCTGTTGTGGGAGTTCACGGAGAGATGCAGGGCGGGTGTGGGAGGCCCCACCTCCAACCCCACGGCCTCAGCTACTGGGACAGGGAGGGATCCAGCAGCTTCAGGACGCCGCCCACCAGGTGCAGGCTTCCTGTGACCAGCACGTGGATGGCAGCAGCCTCTCGGAGCACGCTGGCCCCGCTGTTTGCCACAGGGTGGGCGGGAAGGTCCCGTGGGGAACTGGGTGTCTGGAAGACAGGGTCCCGGCCCTGGGTGATCCACTGCAAAGCATGGGAGATGCAGCTGAAGACGAGGGAGCTGGTGCCGTGGGTGTGGGGCAGGCAGGGTGCCAGCAGCAGGGACGTCGGCCCACCAGCCTCCGGGCTGGGGGTGCTCCAGAGGTCCGGGCTGGCCGCCTCCTCATCCAGGCGGCTCCAGTGCTGCTGGTGTTCCAAGCAGCGGAGCAACACCTGGTCCAGGGTCACCATGAAGTTCTGCTGGTCTGCAGGACAGGGGGACGGCGCGTCAGCGAGGCGGGTGGGGGAAGGGCAAGCACGCTGCGGACACCTGCTTAAGTCAGGGCCTTTCCCATGCACTGTCAGTCCTCGGAGGGGACACTACGAGGAAACTGAGGTTCGGGGACTTGCCCAGTGGCTCAGAGCTGGTGACGAGCAAAGCCAGGCAGTCGAGCTCCAAAGCTGGAGCTTTGCCCACAGAGCACATCTCTCCTCTCCCCACCCTCGCCTCTGCCTTCACCGGACAGGGGCCGTCCCAGGCGTGCATGAGCCTTTCCAGAAATGCTGGTTCCTGGGCTCTCCAGACTCTCCCCAGGCAGTCTGATGTGGGGCCTGGGGAGCTGTATTTTTTATAATATTATTTCAAAAAGAATTTAATGGGACCCATAGTAAAAAAAATACATTTTACAATGGCAGCCCAGTACTCACATATGTGTATATTAATGTCTGGAGCAGAATCTTCATAAAATAGTACCTGCCCTTACTTTGTGCAAATACACAGATACTTTCCATTCGATTTCATTTAAAGTACAAAATGCTGGTTGAGACCCACTAACTGATTTCAAGAACCATCCGTAGGTTTTAACCTGCATTTTGAAAGATGTTTTCCCCGGTAATTCCTTTTTAGTGCTGCAGCCACGTGCTGAATGTATCAAAGGGTATTTGTACAGTGAGACAAACCCAGCTCCTGCCCCAGACCTCCGGTTTGGAAGCCCCCACGGTCACCAGCAGAGCAGCCCACCTCAGGGCCCTCACGCCCTGCCCACCTCGATGGACCATGTCTGCCACCTCTCACCTGCGTTGCCCGTGGATGCCACCTCCGTCAGGTTAGGGCAGAAAACAGCATAGTCAAACTGGCAGGGCTAGAAGGCCAGGGGAAAGCTTGGTGTCAGAGCCCTGAGAGGATGCCCACCCCAACCCTGTCTTCCCCGCAGCACAGGGAGTCCTCCCACACACACCCATCTCTGGAGATGCCCTCTGCTGGGGTGATGCTGCATAAACCCAGCCACGGCACTTCAGTGCCATCCCCTGTCCCCCCAGGTACCCCAGTATCCCCTGCCTGGCCTGTGGCCTGGGCAGTACAGCCCATTGTACAGAGGGGGAAACAGAAGCTGGGGGCGGGGTACAGCGTAAGGTCACCGAGCTACTAAGCAGGCTCCAATTCAGGGATTAGCCCCAGGATAGGAGGTTCAGGGATGAAGCCACCACCGGATGTGGGGGGTCACACAGTCAGAACAGGGCCGGGCTGCCTGCCGCCCAACCGCCCGCCAGCCTCTCACCCGCAACAGCTTCAGCAGGGGCGCCGGGTCCCGGTCACCCGTGGAGTTGAAGAGCAGGACGCGCACCTCAGGCACCTCAGGCCCACTGCGAGGCAAGGGGGAGACGGGAATAGCCGCACCTCCCACCCACCTTTCCCGCAGAAACTATCCTCCCTCCACTGGCCCGGCCCCGCCCCATCCTGCCCCAGGCCCAGCCTCTCTGGACCGGGCACTCACCTCTTGCGGCGGTGCAGCGCCTGGCGGAACCAGCGCACGCAGGCCTGCACGCTGCTGCAGGTGTGCGCGCCATCCAGGTACCAGGTGAGGGGCCCGCGGCACAGTATCTGCGTCCGGCCAAGCCACTCCGTGTCCCGAAGCCCTGGGGGACGGGGCAAGGCCGCTCTTCAGACTCTCCCATATTCTTCAACTCGCACGCCACCCGCCCCACAGCACGCACCCCACCCGTCTGAGCGCTCCAAGGAGCTGATCAGCCCAGGAGCCTATGACCGGTGCCAGAGGGATCAGCAATTCTGCTGCCTCTTCTAGGCAGCCCTCAGGGTGGCTACTGTCACATATTAGCCCTTAGCGCAGAGAGATTAGGTCACAGAGCATGAGTCTTGGGACTGGGATGTGATTCAAGATCTACCTGGCCGCAGAGCTGTTTCATGGCCCGACATGGGGCCTGGCACACAGTGGGGGCACTGGAACCATTTGCTGAAGGGGTTTAACAGCCACGAGCACCTACTATGTGCTGAAAGCTTTGGAAGAAGCCTGACAAATATCACCATTCTTAAGAATCTCATGGTCTTGTGATGATGATGACAAGGATGACAGTAACAGCAGCTACCACTGGCTGGGCACTTTATCTCATACTCGACAGGCTCTGGGCTCAGTCCCTTGGTGATGTCACCTCACAGTGGGTCCTACACTCATCTCATTTGGCAGGTGGGGAAACTGAGGCTCATAGAGAGTTCGTGAACTCAAGGTCAAGGAAGCTTACTGACTTCAGAGTCCTTTCTCTTGGGCACCATTATCGAGTTGACCCCACCTCTCAAAAAGCAAAGTGAGAAACATCTGAAGGGACCCGGCTGGGTAGGAGGGTCTAACTCACCAATCCGCATGTGGGATGTGGGCTGGAACACGGGTGCCAGAGGCAGCTGACACAGGAGGCTGGGCCTGGACGCTTTCAGCTCCCCAGTGCCTGGGGGCAAGGGAGGGCGGTGTGGGACTGTGTTCTCGGAGCCTCAGAGGCAGGCTCCCTGGGTCCCTGCCCACCAGCCCTCAGAGGCAGGCTCCACGTGTCCCTGCCCACTTACCTTGGTGGTCCTTTCGCTGCAGCCAGCAGCGGGCCAGCTGCAAGGCCAACGCGGCATTGGACCGCTGGTGCTCTCCCTCCAGGCCCAGGGTCAACGGTGGCCCCCCTTCCTCCAGGGCTTCCAGCGGTGGACACAGGTAGAGGGGACACTGCAGAGGAGTCAGAGGAGCTGCTGCTGCCTCTCTGGACAGGAGGCCCTTCCTGATGTCGTCAGCTCCTCCATCTTTCCCCACCAGCAAGAACCCAGCCCTGCTCCTAGAACCCAGAGTGCTCCGCTGGGTGAGCAGCGGCCCAAAAGGATGAAGCGGCTCCCCAGCACTTCCAGTCACTCACTGAGATCTGCTCAGCACGCTCCCTCAGCACTGCCAGGGGCCCATCAGGCTGGGGCACGGTGAAGGCAGGGACGCCATGCTGTGGAGGACGGAGAGAAGGAGACAGGGCTGCTGAGGGTCCTCCACCTTCATCTCTGGCCCCCGCATCCCTGGGTCGGGGCGGCCCATGCAGCCTCCCCCATAGTACCGATGGGAACCACTTGATGGAAAGACTAAGATTGGAGATGAGGCTCAACTTGCTCCAGCCACATGCAGAGCTGAGACAAGAACCCAGACCCCACTGATGCCCAAGTCCTCTCCTGAGTCACCCCACTTCCCTGAGCTCTAAGGGCCAGGCCCCTGTACCCCCCCCTCCCTGGGGCTGCCCAATCACCTTGAAGATGCCCCCTTTCTGCCATGCGATCTTCTCCATCGTGTCCCCCAGAAGGCTAGTGTGGTCGATGCCAAGAGAGGAGACCCCACATACCACAGGCTTCCTACAGAAGACCAAAGGGCCATGATGCCCCTGCCCTGGGCCACCCTGGGCTAGAGACCATTATCCCTCCCCCCAAGCAGCCGCCCTCACCTGATTATGTTGGTGCAGTCATAAGCGCCACCGATACCCACTTCCACCACTGCCAGGTCCACCTGCAGAGGGTCAGAGGGCACGGCATGGGGTACAGGGCACCTGGAGGTCACGTGGGAGCCCCCAGCCTGCTTAAGATTCCCCTCCCCAAGGCCTTAGACACAGGGCTCTAGGGAGTGGGCACAGACCTTCTCTTGCAGGAAGACATGGAAGGCCATGAGCGTGAGGAAGCGGAAGTATGCAGGCATGGAGACACAGCTGCTGCTGTCCTGTGGATAGGAACACGCCAGAGCCTGAGGTCCATGCAGCCTCTGCTCTGGGGAGGTGGGGTCCTGAGAGTGCAGTGCCTTCTGGGTCCCTCCCCCTGCTCCAGTGCCTGCTTCTGTCCCCCCACCAGCCCTGCTGTATGGACACCTTGGTCTCCTCCAGCCGATGGTAGAGGCGCCAGAAGTGCTTGGTGAAGTGCTCGGGGCTGATGGGCTGCCCATTGATGCGGATCCGCTCGCGCACCTGCACCAGGTGGGGAGAGCTGCCGGGAGATCTGAGGTCATCAAGACTCCCTGCTGGAGCCCTCCAGGCCTCCCCCCGACCCCCGCCAGACCTGTCTGTCAGAAACACACACCTGATCGTGTCACTGTCCTGCTGAAAACCCTCCTGTGGCTTCCCCCTGCCCTCAAGACAGTCCCAGCCCTCAGCTCGGCTTCCCAGGCCCAGGTGAGGCTGATGTTACTTGCCGATGCCTCTCCCGAGTCCCTCGATAGTTCCCTGTGCCCCAGCCCCTACATCCCTGGGTTGGCCCACAAGGTTACATAGGCTCTGGTCAAAGGCTGGGTTTTTATCCAAAAACTTATTTGAGGTTTTGGCTGGTTCTACAGCCCCCCAGAGAGCTGGGAGACAGATACATCCCTCCACACCTCAGTACCTAAAGAATCCCGTCTTCAGGCCATAGTTCCGGAGGATCCGTTCAGTGAAGGCACAGGTGGAGCCCTAGAAAGAAAAGTTCTTGTCTGGGCAGTCCCCACCCCACCCAGTGGATACGCTCTCCCTCCCCGGGATCCCGTCCTTCACCTTCCCCTTTGTTCCAGTAACGTGGATGATGTTCAGCTGGTCCAAGTCCTCCACCTGGAACAGAAAGACAAGGTCCTCAACTTGGCAACAGGACTCACAGACAAAGAAAAAGGGGGGGGTGGTCACAGGCCCTGCCCACGTTACCTGCAGCCCACTCCGTGCCAAGTACAGCTTCATGGTTTCCAGCTGTGTCTGGAGGTCACCCCGCCGGCGCTTCGCCTCCTCCAGGTAGCTGGCATTGGTCTGCAGGCTGTTGAGTGTGCGCACAGCATCCTGGCAACAACAGTCCCCGTGGCAGGTTAAGAATCACTTGGGATCCACAGGGACAGGGGCACCCAGTGTACCAATGGCCAGGCCAGGACACCCGCCTGCCGGACCAGCCCTGTTGCCCAGCTTTGAAGTTAGACACCGGTGAGAGAGAAGTGGCATCATTCCAGCTCTGGCGCCAATGGGAGTGGAAGGCAGCTCAGCCCCACCCAGGGAGTGGCAGGCTAACGGGATTAGCCTTGCTTTCGGTTTCAGTTCCCCAGGCTGCACCCCTGGGGCCTTTGCTCTCATTCCCTCCAATGGGGTCCACCACTGTATTGGGCCCCTTCTGGGGTGGGACTAGAACCACAGAAGGCTCTAGAACTGGAGGTCTAGAACTGGAGGAATTAGCATAAGGAATTCCTAAAGTCTTCCTTCCATGCCTAACCCTGATGATTGGGGTTCCATATTCTGATCAAAAGTAAAGCTGCCTGAATATGAGGTGGTTTCTCAACTATTAATGGAGGGGTGGTGTCCCCACGTTGAGATAAGGTGATGGTTGTTTAAATTTGGGGGCGGAGGTTGGCCTGCAGGGATATTTTGTGTTCATGTGTGCAAACAGAATAAATTGGCATTCCTGTGCTGCTCCCCGCCTCTCAAAAAACAAAACAAAAAAAAGAAGAAGAAGAGCTGCTTGAAGCCACCAGGTGGAGAAGAGGAGGAAGTTGGGAGGGTGTGCCCAGGGTCGCCCAGCCAGGAAGGCAGGTAGGTCAGCCTCAGGAGGGCCCACACTGGAGGTAAGAGTGGGGGTGCTGTTTATTTTCCCTCCGGACCCCAGGACCCTGATGGTTGGTTGGAGGCCCCGCCCCATCAAACTGGTGCCACCTGTCTGGCAGGCATCAGGCTCTGGTCTCCGGCAACCGGCCCTTGGCATAAAGCCAGGGGAAGTTTCCTGTTTTCCAGATTCTCGCCCCACCCCGCCCCACTGCCCCCGACTCCTAACTCCGGAGATTCTGGAACCCCCGGACCCAGCTGAGCCACCGGACCTCTAGGTCCTATCACCGGGCGCCCCTTCCCACTCCACCGTGGGGCACTTCCGCCTCGGAATGTCCAGGTTCGGCGGTGCAGGCCCCCTTCCCGGTCCCGGTCCCCACTCCCCGATTCCAGGCGGTCCCCGCCCCCAGATCCGCAGTCTCAGTTCCTGGGTGCCCTCCCCGGCGGGCGGCCGGGAGGCGGCGTAGCCCGGGCCCAGCCCACGTGTCATCTCGGCCCGCCGGCCGCCGCCGCCTGCGGGGTACCTGGTATTCCATGCCGGGCTCCTGCGGCGCGGGCCGCGCGCTCAGCTCCCGCCTTCCCGTGACCCTGGTCGTTACCCCGCGCGGGAAAACCGCTGCCAGGAAGAGACTCGCGCGCCGGTGGCTACGGGCCCGCGACATAGTCCCGGGGCGGGGAGCCTCACGCGGTGCCCGGGTCGGAGACGCCCCGCCCCACCCCGGCGCTCCTCGCCCCGCCCCGCCCCGCCCTCCACCAATCAGCGCCGCTCAAGGAGCCCACCGGGACCAATGAGAACCCGCGGATGCCATCCTTGTGAGGGGCCGTCTCCGAGCCCATGTTTATGAGGGGCAAGTACCCCTGGGCGGCCTCTCCCCAGATAAACTTGCACCGCTTTTGTCATCCTCCTCCCGAGGCCACATCCCTCAGAAGAGCCATTCGCTGTCAGCAGCCCTCAGCCTCCGCTCCAGGCCAGAACCAGCTCCGAACCAGCTCCGAGCCGGGTGAAGTGACCTGATAGCAGTCACTGCACCGCGGCCCCCAACGTCCCAAATCAACACGGAGACCACAGGCAGCGGGGGTGCGGTCCCTGCCCTCGCGAATCTGACAGCCCGATTGTGGGCAACAGAGCAAAAACCAGGCGCCTGCGCTACTGGCGTCCCCAGCCCACCCTGGGCAGCCTGGGATGTCTTTCTGGAAGGAAGCAGCCTCCTGGGGGAAGCCGGGGGTAAGGGGAGTCAGCGAGGGGTAGGGGTGGGAGACAGGTTTCTGGCAAATGAAGGGAACGATGTGTGAAAGGCAAACGATTGGAGAGAGAGAACTAGGCACCCAGGAACTGCACTTCCACCTGGTTGAGCCCCATAGTGCCAGCATGCTACATCCAGCAGCACGTGTAGCCTGGTAAGAAATTTGAATGACAAAAAAATGGTTTTGAAAGAGATGCCAAGGTTAGCTTTGCACTTGAAGAGTTGCTGTGTGGGGGAGCGCCTTTCTCCTCCGTGGAAACAGTAGTATGGAGAGTCCCTTTTTGACAGCTGAGGTCTAGGAAGCGGGATAGGAGTGGCTGCAAACATCCCTGTAGAGAAGTTCCCACAGATGAAAGGCAATCCTTCAGAAAACGGATGGAATTTCAGGACCTCTCTCCCTTTCCTGCAGGCATGGGGGTAACTGTTTATCAGAGATTGATTTTGAAATAAACAAATGAGGTGCTGGGAAGACGCCTTAGTTAGCTGGCTGGATTTCCGCGCTTCACATCAGGGCCAGGTGGCGGCACCTGGGAGATAAAGAGGTCCTTTCCTCTCTTGGTTTCTTTCTCTTTTTAATAATTGAAACTTTCTCCATACATACACATGTATATCATTTAGTAACTGCATAAAAATGATCATAAACAAGTTTTAAATTTCTTTTGCTTACCCCTCCCCTCACTTCCTCCTTTGGAAATCATTGACAACCGTGTGTCCCACAGTTTTCTATGCTTGTGAAATCAAAGACACACCTAGATATCTACAGGACCTTGTCAATGCAGATGATAATTTTTTGTCAACTTTCTTTTTTTTTATTGTCTAAAGTTTTACATATGTCTCCTTTTCCCCCCGATTTGTCAACTTTCTTACTCAACAATAGGCGTATAAGGATTCTTCTAAGACAAGGACTTAGCAAACAGTTAAGTAGCACTTCTCTGGCCAGGCATTGCTCTAAACACTTTCTACCTAGTTGCTCATTTAATCATCACAATCCTATGAAACAGGTGGTAGTAATCAGCATCTTCTTTTTTTCCAAGGTGAGGAAACTGAGGCACAAAGGAATAAAGGGACATGCCCAAGTCACAAAATCAAGATTTCTACTCTGGCACTGGGAGTCCTTGTCCCTAGCCTTTCTGCCCCCGTCCCACTCCAGGTGCCAGCATCCTAACTCCCCTCCCCTCAAAGCTATCAAAGTTGTTTCTTGTGATCTTTCCAGAGAAATTTCATGTATCTATAAACAAATACAAATATATATAGATTTTTCTTTTATAGTCACAGGTAGCAGACCATATAGGCAGGTCTGTGTTGTACTTTTACCACATGCCTTTATATCCTGGACCTGATTCTGAGCCGTGTCAGTACATAAGAGCCGCCCCATTAGCTGCCTGGTGTGGGCGTACTACTGTGTATGTGACCAGCCTCCTGCGGAAGGACATTCAGGTTTCCAGGATTTTGGCATCACAAGCTGTGCTACAATCAGGAACATTTTATTCTCCTCATTTCTTCATGTGCCAGGGTATCTGATGCATAAATTCCAAGACAAGCAACCGCTGGGTTGAAGGTGATTTGCATTGGATACTTCCATACTTATTGCCACACTGTCCTCCCACCCCCACGGGCATGAGCCAGCCCTTTCTTCACCCACACAGACGTTAGCCAACCTTGACCCTTGTCAATATCACATGTGGAAAAATGCATTCTCGGGTTAGTTATCAGTTGCATTTATTTTATTTTTTTAAATATATCTTATTGAGTTTTTTACAGAGAGGAAGGGAGAGAGATAGTTAGAAACATAGATGAGAGAGAAACATCGATCAGCTGCTTCCTGGACACCCCCTACTGGGGATGTGCCGGCAACCAAGGTACATGCCCTTGACCGGAATCAAACCTGGGACCCTTCAGTCCGCAGGCCGATGCAGTCAGGACTGCATTTATTTTATTTGGAGGAAGCTGGGCACCTTACCTTATTTTTAAAAACCTTTTGTATTTCCTTCATAGTCTGCTCACCTCCTTTGTATCATTGCTTTTCATTTGAAAAGTCAGAGGTGTGAACTGTGATATCAGACTATTAAGGGGTCAAACCCGTTGGTGAGACAGTATGGAGAGTGGGATCCCATTTTTGCTAAAATAATAATTTAGAAATAGCCTGGAAGTTATTCCCTAAGTGGGAACAATGATTAGCTCCAGGTGGCCAGGCTAGAGGTGACTTTTGCCTCCTTTTGCTTCTGTGGATTTTGTAAAATTTCCCCTGGAGCGGGCATAATTAGGAAAAAGAACGGACGATTCCTACCACTCTGGGTGGCTGCACCTTGGCGCACCTCTTGTCTGACTTTCTGGTCCAACAGGTCAGGACACTGAGACCCAGCGAGGGGCCTAAACTGCCCTGGAACCTGGTGTGGCTTCCCGGAAGTTCCTGGGTCCCCGCTCATGGCCACGAGGGTCCCTGGGAGGGCGCCAGGCGTGTGGTGCGGGGCGTGCGATAGCCAGGCCACAGAAAGGCTGGCTCAGGCCTGCCTCCTCCCCTCTGAGCTGGGGAAAGCCTTCGCTGCTGGAACTGGAGAGCAGCCGTCTTACTGCTTTTCAGAGGGAAAATGCTTGTTTTATTCAATTTGTTATCTCACCCTCTGTGACCATTGTCTGTGGCACCTGCTCCCTGCGGGGTAAGATTTCTTGAGCCCCCTCCTGGCCAGGCGCTGTGCTGAGCCCATTTTACAGGCGAGGAAACAGGACCTGAGAAGCCACCTGCGAGGGGACCAGCCAGCAGGGTGCAGCTCTGTCCCAGCTGACTTAGCCCCTCTGATCAAGCTGGGGGATCCCTGGCTAATTTTTTTCATTTGTAACTTGGATTTTCTTAAATAAGAGTTAATGTGAGTGCATTCTAGACACCAGCATGGTGCAGAGGCCCTTCACATGCACCTGTCTTCTTGGATCCTCACACCCCCTGCAAGGAAGGTTCTGTTCCAGGACCCATTTCTCAGAGGAGGCAACAAGGGCCTAACAGGGGAAGTGACTTAATCATTCACTGGGCACCAGACTCCACCCCCAAGCCACCCCCTGGACGCTGCCCCACTCGCTGCCCTGTGCCCAGTGAGGTGACCTGGTCATCTGGTTAACAGAGCTGTGGCCTTGAGCCGGCTCTTACTTCAAAGGGAGGACCTGGGGCTGGTGAGGAGCCCTGTGAAGTGCAACACTAACCAACCCTGGGGGCTTCCCTCAGTTCTTTCTCCCCCAAAAGGACCCACACCATGTGACCTGGGCAAGTCACCTCATCTCCCTAGGGCTGTAGCCTCAAAGTGAGAGGGCCTAGATAACCGTGTAGGAGCTACTGTCTCCAAACCCTGGCTGCTGGGCACAAGGCTCTGTCCAGCGGACTAGGAAGGCATGACCCAGCCTGGCGTGCGGCCCCAGGCAATGCTACTGCATCCTTGCATTCTTACCTGGGCTTCAGACTGCACAGGGAGGGAGGGAGGCACCTTCTTGTGATACCCATTCAACAGAAGAGGAAAACTAAGGCTTGGCGAGGCTAAGTGGCTTGTCTAGTGTCTCTCAGGACATGAACCTAGGTCCATGCTCACCCCTCATAGCCAAGCCCAGGGTTCCCATCCCCAGCCCTAGCCAGTCCCTGCCCCAGCCAAGCTGGAAGGCTTCTGCTGCTTGGTGAGCCTCCTCACCTCGCTGAGCCCTGTTGCTTCATCTGAAAGTGGGGGTTGCAGTGGTGCCCACCTCAGGGAGCTGGATGAGGCCGAGTGAGAGATGCTGGGCCCAGACACAGAGCCAGGGCTCTCCCATGTGCCAAGGTTAGAAATCTTTAACGGCTCTTCACCACACCTACCAGATCTATAAACTGCAGGCAATAATGGTTTCAGATCTGTATGATGCAGATAACAATGGGCACAGGGCCAGTAGGTAGTGAACACTTGATCCATGTTGCCTTTATTGTTATTTTTTTTGCAGGTTACTGAGATCATCGGTGGTGTTTCTTTTCTTTTTTTTTTAATCCTCACAGGAGGATATTTTTCCATTGATTTTTAGGGAGAGTGGAAGAGAGAGGGAAAAACAGAGAAATATCAATGTGAGAGAAGCACATTGATTGGTTGCCTCCTGCAGGCGCCCCGACCAAGGCCTGGGCTGGGGAGGAGCCTGCAAACAAGGTCTATGCTCTTGACCGGAATCGAACCTGGGACCCTTTGGTCCGTAGGCTGAGGCTCTATCCACTGAGCCAAACCGGCCAGGGCTGTTATTAAAATGAGACTAGCAGTCCTCTTCACAGAGTAGTCCTGAGAGTTCAATCAGATGAAACCAGCCTACAGACACAGACCGGGCACACAGGCCCCTGGAGGTAGCTCTGCCAGCAGCCCCGCCTGCCGGTTCTGCTCTGAGACCCTCCACAGCCACACTGGGTGGGGCTCCTGTGGAGCCTCCACCGGGCAAGCCTCAGGGCCCCTGACCACCCTGAGACCAAGGCTTATCAATGACAAGGTTTTCCTTGAAAGTGTGGGCTCATCATTGCTGATGATCTTGGACCCCTGAGGCATATGCACACCAATTTGTACAAAAGAAAGAACAGAGGCTTAGAGAGGCATGCGCCCAGCTGTGGCCCAAGGTCACAGCGCTCTCCTACCTGGAAAGAGGCGGATGTAGCCGAGAAAGGCCCCCCGGATGGGCTCGGCTGCTCCATGCTTGCTTCACACCACAGCTTCTCAGCCACTGGCCAGGAAGTAGCGAAGGACCTGGCCCCTTTCATCCCTGGCCTTCATGCTCCCCACGCAGGCGGGCCGTGACCGCAGGCCACCTCTGCAAGCCCAGGCTTTAGCTGGGCTGGAGACGGGAGGGGGAGTTGAGAGGATACCCAAGATCCGCCTTCTCCCCACCCAGAAGCCCAGGGCCTCCCCTGTGCAGGGAGGAAGGTCTCACCTGATAGGTTCCTGCTCTCATCCTGGGACCTGCCCCGGGACCTCGTGTCCTCCCTGGAGGTTTCCAGAGTGCAGTTCCCATGAGTTAAATAACAACTGGGTGGAGGTTAAAGGTGAGCAGGTGGGCGGGGACTTGCAGCGCTAGGCGCTGGCTTTGTTGGGCCTTTTATCACAGCCGATCTCCCCTTATTGTTAGGACCCATTTGCCCTGGCCCTGGACCGCTGGGATCCCTGAGGACAGGGGAGTAGAATTCAGGGGTGAGTCTAAGCCTGCTGGGGGGAGCGGCTGTGGTTCTCCAAATCATTTGGTTAAGAAGCCAGGACACAGACCCATTTCCCAGCCTGCAGGGTGACAATGAGGGCCCGAGGGCGGTCCAAACACAGCCTAGTAAGACCTTTCCTGTTGACACTTGAGATTCACAAGTGCCAGACACTACTGTGCCTCAGGGTAATGTTCTGGACACACACCTCCCTCCACAGACTGGGATGAATAACAGGGCCCATGCCTGCCACTGGTCCTGACCTCCTCTCTGGGGTGTTCTATGGGGAAGTGGGGTGTGGGGGGAGCTTGGAGCCAGAAGCTCCAGAGTTTGGGGCCTGCTGTGGTTGTTTTAAAATATGGTTTGAGTGCACGAATAAAAACATTAATTCAGGGAATATGAGAAAACACGGGGAAAAAGAACAGAACCACTCCAAATAACCACGGGGAGTTCTCGTGACTGTTTTTCCTATATAATGAGCTCAAGTGGCGTGTTTCCCACCTGCTGCCTTTGGAAACACTTCCCGACACAGTGCACGTACCTGGACATCCTCTCTCCTCGCCCAGCTTCAATCCCAGGGCCCTGCCCTGTCCTGGCTACACCGATCCCGACCAGCTGCTAGAGGCGCCCTGCCCCGCTGAATGGGGTTAGGATGTACATGGGAGTTAAAGCACTGCTCTTATTTAAGCTGATGGAGGTTTATGCTTTCCACATGCAGGGCTGCCCTGAACAGGGTGGGTGCACTGGGCAGCAGTAGCAGGAACAGGTTAGGGGTGTGGCCTTTCAGGTTACAGCCCTGGCCTGGCCACATGGCCCTTCTATGGGACAAGAATCCCACACACCTTCTCTACCGGGCTCTCTCGTAGCCTAGGACAGCGGTTCTCAACCTGTGGGACGCGACCCCTTTGGCGGTCGAATGACCCTTTCACAGGGGTCGCCTAAGACCATCCTGCATATCAGATATTTACATTACGATTCATAACAGTAGCAACATTACAGTTATGAAGTAGCAACGAAAATAATTTTATGGTTGGGTCACAACATGAGGAACTGTATTTAAAGGGCCAGAAGGTTGAGAACCACTGGCCTAGGGAGACTCGCTTGTTCCTAATCCCCCTCCATGGGAGGGGCTCCTACTTACTGTCCTCCGCTCCCTTCCTCCTGTTCTCCAGTGACCCTGCTGCTCCCAGCAGGTCTTGGCCTTATCTCGCCTCCTCCAGTGGGGACTCCCTGAGAAAACAGATGGGACAACTGCTCCTAAGACATTTCTCTAAGTGGAATCACTGGGTCCAAGAATAAGAACCTTTTACAGAAACCTGATCCTTCAGAGAAAAAACCCATACCTTGAACAATTAAACTGGCCCTGTGAGCTTTCCTGCTATAGTCATGTCATTTAAAACCTAGCCACCTTGTTGCTGTAGCTGTAGGACACCTTGCTGTTTTTGTCCTTGGATTACTAGTTGTACTGAATTGAATAGCATCCTCCCAAAATTCATGTCCACCCGGAACCTCACAATGTGACCTTGTTTGAAAAGGACTTCAGAGACGGAATTGGTTAAGAGGAGGTCATACTGGGTCATGGGGAGTCCTAAATCCAGTGGCTGGTGTCCTCATGAGAGAGAGCACAGAGCGTAAGACCACCACGTGAAGACAGAGTAGAGAGATATGTCTACAAGCCAAGGACACCAAGGATGGGGCAGCCACTGGGAGCTAGGAGGCAGGGAGCGGGGTGTTCTCACTCAGAGCCTCCGAAAGGAACCACAGCCACACCCAGATTCCGGACTTCTGGCTTCCAGAGCCAACAGAACGGAGGTTATTGTAAGCCACCTGTCGGTGGCAACTGGGTATGGCAGCCTCAAGAAACTAATCCTTGCCCTAGCCCAGTGGTTCTCAACCTTCCTAATGCCGCGACCCTTTAATA
This sequence comes from Myotis yumanensis, assembly GCF_028538775.1. NCBI lineage: Eukaryota > Metazoa > Chordata > Mammalia > Chiroptera > Vespertilionidae > Myotis > Myotis yumanensis. Next base: position 5,836,990 of record NW_027223763.1, read on the forward strand.
CAGTTCCTCATGTTGTGGGGACCCCCAATTTCATTGTTACAAATTGAACAGAATTAAAGCATAGTAATTAATCACAAAAACAATATGTAATTATATATGCGTTTTCTGATGGTCTTAGGTGACCCCTGTGAAAGGGTCGTTCGACCCTCAAAGGGGTCACGACCCACAGGTTGAGAACCACTGCCCTAGCCGGTTTGGTTAAGTGGATAGAGCATCAATCTGATCGGCCTGCGGACTGAAGGGTCCCAGGCTCAATTGCGGCCAAGTGCACATGCCTGAGTAGCTGGCTCCATCCCCAGTGGGGGGGGGGGGGGGGGGGGGGGGGGGTGCAGAAGGCAATTGATCAATGACTCTTTCATCACTGATGTTTCTATCTGTCTATCCTTCTCCCTTCCTCTCTGAAATCAATAAAAATATTTTAAAAAAAGAAAGAAACTAACCCACTAGTCAAGAACCTTTTTACTCCCACTGGTATGAAGCTGTGAACTGGGCCAATTTTCACAAGGACAGTTCTGGTGAGACCTTGCCAACCTTTCTACCTGGGCCCTTCAAGACGCCTCCACCTGGGAAAGAATAGAGAATTCACCTCAAACACTCCTGTCCCCACTGACTCAGGACGTGCTGCTCCTCCCAGGGTCCCAGCTCTGAGCCCCAAGATCCAGCCTCCACCTTATCCAAGCTACTACTGCCCTTCCTCAAGCCCTGCAGACCCTTCAGCTCGCTGGTCATCTCCCCTCCACTGTCTCCCAAGAGCCTAAGGAACTTTGCAAGCTCCAGGTCTAACTGTTATTCCATCAACAGGGCTCAGCCACCTGTGCTCATGGGTCAAGTTTGAACACAGCTGTCTGTCAGCCACAATGGACTGCGCCAGCTGGTCTCTGCCCACCCAGCTCATCCCAGACCCTCTCCAGTTCCCTCGCCAAGGAGGCCTCTTCTCACCTGTCTTCCCTCTGACAGAGTGGAGGAGCCGGGGAGCTTCGTGGTACATGCCCTTTGGGAAGCAAGATGGCAAGTCTGGAAGGTACCAGATGCGGGGGAAAAGACAGAAGTCCTGTACCATTATGTCAGGGAACACGAACTGGGACAAAGATGAGTTAAGATCTGACAAATCAAATTTCAACAGTGAGGCCCAACCTATTGGCTGCAGGGTAAGAGCTGGGAGCCTGAACACAGAACAAAGCATACAGCCACTTAGTGGGGGAAAAAAGAAAAAAAAATCAACTTTAATTGCAACTGGTCAAACTGTGTCCAGGAATGTCTTTAAACAACCGAACAAAACAAACATGATAAAACTCTCCTACTGCAGCAACCAGGTTTTGCCAGCCCCGGCGCCTGAGGCTCAGGCCAGGAGCAGCCCATGTTCCAGCTGGTGTCCCCCATGCCAGTTTCTTAGGCCAAGAGAAGAACCAGGGATGGGTGAGGACCTGTCCCTCCTCCCATCATGCTGGGAACCTAGAAAGTCACTGGTGGGGTGCACCTCTCCCCCACCCCATCCTTGTCCTAAGGTAAGTGGAGACGCTCTGGACAGTCTCCAGAGCCAGGGAACCAGGGAGGCAGCCTCAGTGCCCCCCTGGACATTGAGCCAAAGCTTCACTCCAGTCCACTCGGATGGCATCCCCAGTGCCCAGATGGGGATAAGACAAAATATGCACTGGAGAAAAAACTCAAATGCCCCATCGTCTCCACAGCGCGAGTCACAGAGCAGAAGACAGAGCCCTAAGGAAAAGCAGCAGCGCAGCCACTCAGAAGACACGCTCGAACTCCGTCTGGTTGGTATTGGTGGGGTTGCGGCTCTGGTTAGTGGAAGGCTGGGTGATCTGGCTGCCCTTCCGGCGTGGTGGTGCCAGGTACTCGAACATGGATGTCAGGTGGGTGGAGAGCATGCCCTTGAGGTCCGAGGGCATGGGGTCAGACCAGAAGAAGTCATGGTTGAGGGCATCGTCGCTGTCGATGCGCTGCGCAGGGTCCAGCACCAGCAACTTGTCGATGAGGTCCAGTGCGTAGGGGTCGCGCACATAGGCCTTCAGCCGATCCTTCACCTTCCGCTTCTGGCCCTTCACTAGCTCCAGCTTCTCGAACAGCTCGTACTTGTCCACATTTGGCCACACCTGGGGGAAGGCATGGAAAGAGGATGAAGTTAGTTCAGGAGACGAGTGGCTTGTCCATTGGTCAAGCACCTGAAGGGACTAAAACTTCTCTGTTCAGATGCTTCCACACCACCCCTGGAGGGTGAACTCGACCCCTCCAAGGTCAAAGTAGCAGTGACCATGTGTTCGGCACCGAGGGCCAGGCCCTTTTATATAAATCGCCTGGAGCATGTGTGCCACAGCCGACACAGGCAGTTGTTTCACAGCAGAGAAACTCGAATCAGGTGAGAAGTCCAAATGCCTTGCCCAAGGCCACAGAACTGGTGATGGAGCAGCCAGCCTGCGCGGCTCTAAAGAGCAGGTCCTGTCCCTCCACCTGCCCCCTCTCCAGAGAGGAGCTTTCCTTCTGTCCCACTCCCCGTTCCTCCCCTGCCAGGGAGACTTCTGGGCTCTGCATCCTGCAGGGCCCAGGGGCCCAGGCAGCCCGGCCACGCACCTCAGGGGTGATGGAGCCACAGAGCTGGCTGATGAGGGCAAGCTGGTGCTGCTCCGTGTTGCCCTGCATGATAGGGCTGCGGGTCCACATCTCCGCCATGATGCACCCAGCACCCCACAGGTCAATGGGGGGGCCGTAGTCGCGCTCCCCTGGGAAGAAGAGCGCAGCAGGAGGGCCCCTTGAGCCCGAGGGCCTCCTGAGACGCAATGCCTCAGGGCCGGCGGCTCAAGAAGCCCTGGCAATGGGGGGGCTGAGGCCAGGCTAAGTGCCTAGCCCCTGCCCCCTCTGCCCACTCGGGGGTCCTCACCGAGCAATAGCTCCGGGGGCCGGTACCAGAGTGTCACCACACGGTTGGTATAGCGGTTGGGCTGGCTGTTCTTGGCCAGACTGAAGGCCCTGGCCAGCCCAAAGTCTGCCAGTTTCAGCACCCCATCTCGGGTGATGAGCACGTTAGCTGCCTTCATGTCCCTGTGCAGGATCTGCAGGAAGGGCAAGAGGGCTCAGTCAGGTTCCCAATGGTCCTTTAGCCACACCCACCCAGCAGTGGGAGCAAAGGTCAGACCAAGCCTGGGTCTCTCCTCCCCCACCTTGTTCCTATGGATGTAGTAGAGGCCATTGAGCAGCATCTGCATGACCTTCTTGATCTCAGACAGCGTGAACTTGACTAACACGTTGCTCAGCAGCCCAGCAAGGTCATGCTCGCAGAAGTCAAACACCAGGTATATACTGCCTTTGCAGCGGTTATAGGGGGAAGCTGAGGAAGGAAGAATGGGAAGGAGGGATGGGGGTAAGAAGTAAAAAATCCCATACGCAACTCATTTTTCCACAACCAGCTCCTAAACCCCTCCAGCCCACAGACACCCGGCATCCGTCTGTGTGTTCCTTCACTGGTAAAGTAAGTCCTGAGTGCCTCCTCGGGGCCGGGTGCTGTGGCAGCCCTGGAGAAGCACCAGCTACGACGAAAGGACCGGAGAAAGCAGTCACGGTAGGTATGCTTGGGTGAAGAAGAAGCAATTTAAGTGTGTCCAGATCCAACTCTGCCAACAAAGCCTGAACTTATTCCCATTTTCAGATGAAGAAAATAAGGCTTATAAGAGCCAAGCAACTTACCTTTGGTTCGACAGATCTCAATCAAGTTGACCACATTCTCATGTTTTAGAAGCTGGAGGATCTTGATTTCCCGCAAGGCCGTAATGGGGAACTGTGTGGGAGAAAGACAGATGAGCGTCCAAAGGGAGGAAGTGCACTGTAGACCAAGGAACTGGCCACAGAGTCTGTACTAAGGGGCACAGGTTGGGAGACAGAGTAAAATCTTGGGCTCTGAAACCAGCTATCGCAGATGCCCCATCTGAAAAACAGGTGTAAAGCAGTATGCACTCCTCAAGGAGTTGGTTTGAGACAATGAATCGAAATAGCGATACTTAATCGCTTCACTATTGGTCACTAAATGCTCCACTGCTTCCTTAACCTTTAAATTTTAGCTCTGTGCATGTTTAACTTGCCGGGCACGAACAAAAATTAAGAAATGTCCTTGCTAAGTAAGAAGTAGGTCCCTGGAAACTGGACTAGGGCTAAGTGGGGAGAGGGACCTGCTCCTTTTCAGTTGAGCACTAGACGCTCTTTTAAATCCAATGCATGTATTTTTCATTTTATATTAAGCAAAATTAAATGCTAAAGAAAAAGGGTTTAAAGACTTCCTAATTTCATAAACTGCTCTGCACTCCGTGCAAGCATGAGCTCCCCCTCCTGGCCCTAACCACAGTTGCCGAAGAATAAAATTTCAAATACTTTATAACATTTGAACTAGGAAATTTAATTTGGAAGTCAAGTTCCCTGCAGCACGGAAATTCCGGAACTACTATACATCAGTTAGGTCTCCACGTGAGAGTCCCAGAAGCAGCCAGGCGGAAACTCAAGTCGGCCGCCTGCCGCCTGACCCGTACTCACCCCCTCCTTCTCGTTCTCCATCAGGACTTTCTTCAGAGCCACCTTTTGGCCGGTCAGGCGATGCTTTGCCTTAAACACCTCCCTGCAGGTGGAGAGGGGGATCCAAAGCCCATCAGGCCCCTTTCGCGGGGCCGGCCCCTCCCCCACCAGAAGAGGCGGGCAGGGAAAAGGGTCTCCCGGGCGGGGCGGGGCCTGGTACCGAGGGCACTCGGCTACCCCGCCACGAGCTCCTTGCGGTCCCTCTCCGAGCCCCTCCTTCCTCCCCTCAGTCTCTTCTCGCCCAGGCCGCTCTCGAAGAGATCCTGCTCCCCTCCCCAGCTCCTCTCTGCAACCCCTCCCCACTTCCCATCTCGGGCCTCAGGCTCCTCCCCGCCAGCCAGCTCCGTCGGGCCCAGGCGGGATGGAGCTCGGCCTAGCGAGACCAGGAGACAAGTGTAGGGCTGGGTGGCCTCCTGACCGCCTCGGGCCCGGCACCGTGCATCCCGCCGCAGGCCCTGAGGAGTGCAGGCCGAAGGCACCCAGCTCCTCCGGGCCCAACCTTACCCAAAAGTGCCTTGGCCGATCTTAGTGAGCTTCTCATATTTGGTCACCTCATCACAAAAGGGGCACTCCACTGAGTCGTATTGCTTTGCCATGGCCGCCTCCAACGCGCCGCCGCCGCCCCCAGCCGCCGCCGCCGCCGCCGCTCCGGCTCCGGGTCCCGCCGCCGTGCTCCAGGCCCCTCCGCGGCCGCGCCACTTCCGCCTCCACGGCCACTTCCGGCCTCGCGGCGCCGACCCCGCCTCTTCCGTTCGTCGGCCGCCGCCAGGCCCCCTGGGACTTGTAGTTCCCGGGAGGCCAGGAGGCACCGGAGCTGCAGAGGCGCCTCCGCCGCCACCGCTGCCCCCGCCTCCGCCGCCGCCACTGCTGGCGGCGACCCCGATCGGGGGCGCGGGGAGCCGAGGCGCCGGGGCTGGGGCTCGGGGCGGTGCGTCCCGCTGCATTGGCCCGGGCCGCCGCTGCTGCCGAAGCCGCTGCCGCTCTGGCGCCCGATCCCGGGCCAGCCGCAGTGCCCTGCTCCTCCTCCTCCGACGGCGCCGCCTCCGCCGGGCTGCGCGGGGCGGCGAGCGGGGGGGGCGGCCCCCAAGCCGAGGCCTGGGGGCTCCCTGGCCGGGCTCGGGCCCGGGGCGGCCGGGAGAGGGGGCGAGACGGGAAGAGCCGACGAGAAGGCGGCCCCAGAGCCCGGGAGGGGGCGCGTTATAAAGGGGGAGGTGCCCAGACCTCGCCCTCCCCTCCCCCTCCACCCGCCCCCTCCCTCCCGCCCTCCGCGGCCGCACCTGCCGCCGTCGCCCGCCCGCCCGCCGTCCGCCAGCGGCCCTCGGCGCGTCACCGCCCGCGGCCCCTCCTCCGCCTTCGGAGGTGGGGCCCACAGTCGACACCTGGCTGCGGGGCGCCTCGTCGCGTGCCTCAGTTTACCGCCACATTCCAGCTGCCGCGGGGAGCCCCTTCCTCCCCGGCTCGGAGTGTCCCCCCCCACCCCAACCCAACACACACACACACTGGCAAAGGCGGGAGGTAGCCTGGGAGCGGCCTCAGGTCCTGGGAGGAGAGAACGGCCCCGCCGCCGCCTCCCCGGGCCTTCGCCACCGTTGACATGGCAACGGATGGCCGCCAGGGGGCGCGGCGACACTGGAAGGGGCCAGCGAGCAATGCTCGGGCCTTGCAGCCTTGGACCCCCCTGTGCTCTGGAGACAGAGGTGAAACCACAGGACCCTCCGCACCGAGCTGCGCTGGAGCTGGTCCAGCCCTGGGTCAGAAATCACAGAAATCGCGAGCATTCACTCAGCAGCCCCGTGCGCTCCAGAAGTGAATCGACAGCCTCATAGGATCACAAACCCATTTTACAGAAGAGGACATTGAGGCTCAGAGGTGAGGCGATTTGCCCAACCAAGTTCACATAGCGACAGAGCTGGGACGCAAGCCTCGTCTGTGTGAAGAGGACCCTCCTGAGCCAGGCTCCTCAGTCTGGCCAGGAATGTGGCAATGGCCCTGTAGGAGGCCTCTGTCCTCATGCTAGGCACCAAGCCACCACTCACCCCCATCTCCCTGGGACCTGTGCCCCCTCCCCTGACCCAATCTCCCCCCAGCACCTTTCTGATATCCCCCTGGCTCCTGCGGCCTCCTGATTCTTCCTCCAGCTTTAGTTACTCAACCACCAGCCCCAGCAAAGCTGGCTTGTACCTCCTCTCCAGCCCCCTGCCCAGGGATGGCTGAGTTCTGGCCTCCCAGTCTGGCCGCTCCGTCAGTCCCCCTCACAGCACCCACCGGATCATTCTGATCATTCTGCGGTAGAGTCTGCATGCATTTCCCTCCACTGTCTTCAGGGAAAACCCAATTGTGACATTGGAGGCGCTTTCCAGCTCCCCTCCTAGGCTGTGGCCACACAGTCTCCTGTTTCCTAACTTCCCAGCCCTTTCTGCTTTAGAGCTGGGCTCCCTGGTTGCACCCCAGAACCCCTCTACCTGCAGGAAACCCTCCAGGCAGTGGAGCAGCCTCCCAGGAGGAGGCAGGAGTGGGTCTGGTGACCCTGGTGTTCCAAGAGACCCTGTTCTGGGGGGGGGGGGGGGGCTTCCAGGGAGGGCCTTGAGGGTGGGGTGAGGAGCAGGGAGCCCTCTCCTGAGGGCAGTGTGGAGCCAGCAGTCGAGTGACACAGGGAGTGACCTGGGTCAGCCTCATGGGTGCACTGTTAGAAAGGAGACCAGTGCTAAACTGGGGGTGGCGAGGGCAAGAGGGGAGAAAATAATCGTAGTAATTATAATTTATTGAGGGAAAATAAGTGATCCGAGCCGTACACTTGGCGTTTTATGAGAATTACCTCACTGCTCACCTAGCCATAGGAAGCGGGTACTTCTGTCACTTCCATTGCACACGTAGGACGCTGAAACTCAGGGGTGACGGCCCCCAGCCAGAGTCAGACAGCTGCCTGTGGCCGCATTGTAGTTGAACCAGGTCAGTCTGGCGCAAACCCCAAGCACGTACCCAGTCAGGACCCTGCCCTCTGGGCTAGGGATGGAGCTGGGGCACAGTCAGGGCACAGCAGCAGGATGGGGGGGGGGGCCTGGGTGCTGATGGGGGTGTGGGAGGGACAGTAGCAGCCGGGGTCTGCCATGGTTGGGGTGGCTTTCACTGTCAGACTCTCGGGCCAGGGCCCCTGCCTACTTCCCACCAACCCTCCCACATCCTGTGGGCAGAAGGAGCTTCAGCAAGAGTTCCGGTGGTGTCATCACCTCCACCCCACCATCTCTGGCCTGAACCCCAACATTGCCAGTCACTTCCCTTCGGGGCCCTGTGCCCCCAGCCTTTCCCGGGGAAGGTGGGCAGACGGGAGGGGGCAGGAGCCCCCCAGGAGGCCGGGACTCCAGATCACTTGGGCGGAAGAGAGAAGAAGTGAGGTTCTACCTGGAGATGGTTTTTCACGGACTGATTTGTTGGTTTGAGGGAAACCTTTCCTGCTTCCATGGGTCAGCTAAGCCAATGAGCCCAGGCCTGTGGCCAGTACTCAGTAAATGTTCGCTGATTGACCAGGCTCTGAGAGAGCCTCTGGGCTTGCTGCCCTTTCACAGTCAGGGAAACTGAGGCACGGGATAGGAAAGGGAGCTGCCGGCCAGCTGTCAGACCCTGGCCCGGACCCTCTGTTTTCTCCCCATGACCAGGGACAGGGTGGGGCAAGTATGGAGGGAAGGGGAAGACCGGCTCATGGAATGGGCTGCGCTTGGCTGCTGGTATGGCCGGGAGATGAGGGGTCTCTGGATAGGGGGGTACAGGACCGAGAGTGGCCGTGTGATACCCACAGCCCAACACCACCTGGACATTCTGCCCCAACCTAGGCGGGCACTGACTGTCCCTGGCCCTGTGTGGATATGTGTTGTACCCCTGGAACTTCATAGCACCCCTCTTAGGAGGTTCCTATTTTGGGCCCCCAGTTACAGAAGAGGGAACTGAGGTTCAGCGTGGTGAAGGGGCCTGCCCAAGTCCACACAGCCAGGAAGCTACGGAGCTGCGATTCAAAGCCAGGTCCTCGCAACGGCTGGGGTTATTTACCGTCATCTTACACCAGTGATGGCGAACCTATGGCACGCGTGTCAGAGGTGACACACAAACTCATTTTTTTGGTTGATTTTTTCTTTGTTAAATGGCATTTAAATCTATAAAATAAATATCAAAAATATAAGCTTTTGTTTTACTATGGTTGCAAAGATAAAAAAATTTCTATGTGTGACACGGCACCAGAGTTAAGTTAGGGTTTTTCAAAATGCTGACACGCCAAGCTCAAAAGGTTCGCCATCACTGTCCTACACTGTCCCCCAAAACCAGACAACTGGGGCCAGCCCGGGACAGGACTCTACTGAGAACTGCAGCAGGCGTGCAGCCAGTATGGATGCATAAGATCAGTTCCTCTCCGGGAGCCCCAGGTCTGTCCGGAACATGCAAATAAAGACACAAATAATAAGATGATAGCCTCAGTATAAATGTTTTATTTCATTGCCACAAGATCACGCGAGGGATGTTATATAGTGTGTCCCAAAATTCAAGCAAGGTTTGCAATTGAATTGAATTGAAAATCTTGCGTGAATTTTGGGACACCCTATATTTGTCCCATTTTAGTAATGGGAAAAATGATGCCCAGAGGTGATTGACATGCCCAAGATCATGTAGGTGCAGTCTGAACTCAGGTTTACCTGAGTCAAATGCCTTTGACTGTGAAGTTGAAGGCCTAACAGGACCTGGCCAATCTGCAGGCAACTGAGTCACAGACTGGGGCAGGCGGGAGGGGACGGAAATCAGAGCAGGGTTCCTGGGGGCGGTGTGGCTCAGTCTCGACCTGCAGGACTCAGTGGAAGCTGCCTTCTGCTGTGGGTCTAGCCCGAGGCCGCAGGGAGGAGAGCTTGGTGTGTTCGGGGTGTAGAGCCGAGCGTGGCTGGCCTCCAGCACAGGCTGAGGAGGGCCTGTGGGACAGCCACCCGCCGGCAGGTCCCCAGCCGCACTCCCAACGGCCACTCGAGGCAGCACAAAGGGGGCTCTGAGCTCAGCCCAGCCGCCACACTGAGCCCCATTCATTCTCCCAGGGATGTTGCAATTGCCCTGGCGCCAGGGCCAACGACAGGGCCCCCAGCACTGACAAGGCAACTCCACCCCCCAACACAGCCTCCAGGTGGCCGGACTCCGGGGTCTCACACCATGTGCCTGCTGCTGGGGTTTCCTGGCCTGACCCGTTCCCATCCCTCAGCACCAACTGCCGAGGTTTGCTGAAGCCACAGCGTGCTGGCCTGGGCCAACACTTGCTCCTTTCATCCAACTACCCCAGGAAGCCGGAGCCGTGGGACCTGTTTCACAGACGAGGAAACTGAGACGCAGGGCGGTCAAGTCTCTTGTGAAGGATCACACAGTAAGAGTGGGCCTGGCCGGGAAGCCAGCGCTGGCTGCTGCCACGGCCTCAGCAGGTAGCCCACGTCACTGGGATGCCTCCTGGGAGAGGAGCCAGGGACCCTCAGCTACTGCCAGGCCCCAGGCCCCGCTCCTTCTAACAACAACGCAGAACTGGGAGGGGCACCAGCCTGGGAGCTAGGTCACCTGCATGTCTGTCCAGTCTCTGGTCTTCTTCAGCCTCGCTTTCCTATTCTGTGAAATGGGACCGTACCAGGATATGCCTCACAGTGGAAGCTTCTAGCTCCATGCCTGGCTGGTGCTTTGGCCTCATGGGCTGTGTTCCTTTTCTCACAGCCCTAGTTTAGGCCCAGAAGCCTGGATAATAATGCCACACCATTGTGGGTTGCTTCTGTGGGTTGACTGCTTACCCTGCACTTGTGCCCATTCTAGAGATCAGGTGACTGAGGCTTCAGAGCAAGCATGTCAAATTCGCAGTCCGTGGCCCACAGTGAATATTTTGCGGCCCAGCCAATATACCAGTATGTAAGAAACGTTTTAATAAAAATTTCATAATTTTTACAATATCCTGTTATACATAATTATTAATAACAAACTACAACATTTGCTAATGACTGATTACTAGAATCGTGTTGCATTCATTTTCCTTACGTGCCTTATGCGCAGGCGCACCATTTCTCTCCACTAATACCAGCAGCGAGTGTTTTAGCAGCTGGTTTGCCACGTCATTAGTCTTGGACTGACTGGTTTGGTGTGCGCAACAGGAGATATTTCACTTTCGGAGAACAAGAAAAATAGGCTTATTTGCATTACGCTTATTGATTTGTGCAGTTATTCAGTGTCTGGTAAGTCAATGTTCAAGAAAAAATATTAATTTTTATTAAAATGCTCTATTATTTTATGTGAGCGCTGACTCATTTATCTCAGCCCTTTGTGTCCAGCATGTCTCTATCGAAATAAACCGACGTTTCTATGAAGATGGAAGCTTTTGTTTTTTTGCGGCCACATGAACGCCAACCTTGTTTATTTGGCCCGTGTCATCCTTTGAGTCTGACGTCTTGCTTCAGAGGCTCCAATAACTTGCCTGTGGCGCAGAAGTAGGACTTGAAGCCCATGGTCTGTGGCCCCACCCCATCCTCATCACCTGTTTAGGGGAGCTTTCATTTCCTCATCTCTGTCCTGCCCGTGTGAGTTTACACACATGCACACACATAGGTTGTGCGGGGGAAAGCACCAGGCTGTGAGCTAAGGGACTTGGAAGGGCACGTTGTAACCCAGTTTGGGCCACCAACCCACTGTGCGACCTGGGGCAATCCCTCTGCCTGCCTGGGCCTCAGTCTCCCCATGTCTGTACAATCAGTGGGGTGGGGTGGACCAAATTATCACTGCGTCCCTGGTAGCTTGAAAAGGAGTGACCGTGCCTTGGTGGGCACCAATTTAGTGCCCGGCTTTGCACCAAGCCTGGGCACTGTGAGGTGGGCACTGCACATACCCAGCTCACAGGGCGGAAGCAGGCTCAGGGAGGTGAGTGCCTTAGCCCGATCACACAGTGACACAGTGGCCAGCCAGGACTCGAACTTGGGTCTGGGTAGTCCCAGCGCCCACAGGCCTAACCACTGCTGCCAGTCCATCCCCAGGCGGCTTAGAATAAACTGCCCTCTGCGCAGGCCTGACGCCCTGCACCCTCCCAGCCCAAAGACCAGACCCCCTGACAGCTGTTGGCAGGTCCCCAGCGGTCCCCAGCCCAGTGGGCTCCGTTCCCAGAGCCAGTGGTTTGTTCCCCAGACCTTCCAGTCCCACGGGCTTGTGGTCTGCCCTCCGCCCCCCCCCCCCCTCCTGCTGAGGACAAGGAGGAGGCCCACAGGGGCCTGGACTTGGGGAGGCCCCAGCCCCCGCCCCCCCGCCCCCTGCGGAGAGGATAGGGAGGGTAGGGCTGTGGGAGTTTCGCTGGTTTAAAAATACACAGAGGAAGCGGGTGAGAGGGTGAGAAAGGGGAAGGGGAGGTGAGGAGGCAACGTCGATGTCCAGAGCCTCGAGCAGCCTCTTGCCCGCAGGCCAGCAGCACTGCCCGACTGGACAAGATGACAGAGAAGCCCAAGAAGGCCAGCAAGAAGTTCAGTGAGTGCACTGTCCCTCCGCACCCCTCTGCCCGCCTGGCATCTCAGCTCCTCTCTGCATCTGCTCTTTATGACCCTGTCTCCTTCCTGTTTCTCTTTTGGTCCATGTCTGCCTCTCTCCGGAGGTCTCTGCTTCTGGGTTTCCATGTCACCCTCTCTCACCCTCTCTCCATCACTCTGGGCCACTGTCTCTCTCTCTCTCTCTCTCTCTCTCTCTGGCCCGTTTGGCTCTCCATCTCTGTGCTTCTGTGTGTCAGTCTCTCCACTCATCTGCGGGTCCATGGAGCCCGGGAAGATGGCTACACACTCCATCTGTACGCCTGGTCCTCATGGGGTCTCAGGTGGGGCGTTACTGGGGTAGGGCAGGGGTGTGTGTGTGTGTGTGTGTGTGTGCGCCATGGGAGGCTGTCCCATGTCCCCACCAGCGGGGACACTGGGACCCAGAGCAACTCAATAAGGGCCACACCCACCCATGGCTGCTTCCCCAAGTCAGTCCCTTCCTGGTCCCAGCAGACATCTGCCTGCCCTGGGCCCTGGTTTCTTTGATCTGACAGCACAGTGTGTGTGTGTGTGTGTGTGTGTGTGTGTGTGTGTGTGTGTCCAGGGCAAGGCTTATGGCTGCATCCCACAATGAAGAGACTGAGACCCAGAGAATTGCCTGAGATCGTTTGGGGCGATAGACCAGGGCCCAATCTCATGTGCCTGGACTGGGCCTCAGGTTCACTCCTTGCCCCCCTACTGTTTCCTCCAGATCCCTGGTGCCCAGGAGACAAATACGTGGGGCTGGGGAAGGAGGCCTCCCTCTGGCTGTTGGCACAGTTTCTGCCCCAGGGCAGAGCTTTCTGAGAGCAGAGCTTCGGTGTTTTCTGACGCTTGTCAGGAGGCAGAGGCTAAGACCAAGTGAGGGGCGGGCAGGGCTGGAAGAAAGCCCCAAAGCACTGACCTTTGTCCCGGCTCAGCCTTGCTGTGTGACCCTGGGCAGCTCCCTTGCCCTCTCTGGGCCTCAGTTTCCACTCTCGTCAAATGGAGGCATCTTACCTATCTGCCAGCGTGCTTGTGAGGACCTGAGGAGGCAGAGGATGCTGAGGAAGTGGAAAATGCTAGAGTTTTTTCCTTTTTGCTTAACTGGAGGCCTAGGGACGTCAGATGGTGGTGGCTGCAAGAAGGGGCAGTCCCACCGCTGGGGACCGGAAGGAGGAATCCACACGCGCCCCCCCCCCCCCCTGCAGAAATGAGGAGATGGTATCACCCGAGCACTGAGCACTGCCCCGAGTTAGAACCCAGGGCTCAGCTGACAGGAAGGAGAGAACCCACAGAGACTGGGACCCTCAGGCTCTTGACAATCCCTTTCTTGTTTCTCCCCCGCCCCAGGTTCATAAACACCCACCCCCTCCATGCCCCAACACACACGTACACACGCCCACACACATGCAACTTCACCTGCAGGCTGTGTAACCCAGGGGGTTCATTTCACTTCTCCGAACCTCCGTTTCCTCATCTGGAAAATGGGGGATTAAACTGTGCCGGGAAGTCGTGCTGAGAAGTCAATGAGGTCATGCGTGCTGCAAGTTTGACCAGTGCAGAGGCATTATCGTGGTCAACGTCACCACCATCATGACCGGCTCCTCCATTTTTTTTTCCTTCATTACTTCTGGAGGATATTTGTGTGCCAGGCCCCATGGTAAGCATGTCATTTACATGCTTTCCTTCAGTCCTCCTACTGACCAGAGGAGGTGGGCGTTATAATCTCCATTTTGCTGATGTGGAGAATGGAGCTCAGAGGGGTCAAATGACTTGACGAAGCTTGCACAGCCAGGATGCGGAAGAGCAGGGATTCCAGCCTGGGGCTGTGTGGCTCCAAAGCTGCCAAGTTGTACCATAATAATCAGAGGAGGTGTCGGTGAGGCCTGCCCTCCTGAGCCCTCAGTGAGTCAAACAGCATGTACCTAGAATCTATTATTATCGCTGCTGGCATCATCATTAACCCCTTTCCCTTCTCCTCCCCCTGCCAGAGTTCTTCAAGTTCAAGGGCTTTGGGAGCCTCTCCAATCTCCCCCGGTCCTTCACTCTGAGACGGTCCTTGGCTCACATCACTATCCGACCGAATCTAAAGCCTGAAATCTTTGAGGCCACGCAGGACGACATGGTGACGGTCCCCAAGAGTCCCCCGGCGTATGCCCGTTCCAGCGACATGTACAGCCACATGGGCACCATGCCTCGGCCCAGCGTCAAGAAGTCTCAGAACCGACAGGCTGCCCTGGAGACCCAAGAGGTGGGCCCTGAGCCCCACCTGGTGCCCCGAGGCCTGCCTGACCCCCCAGGCATGGAGGCGGCCCAAGAGAAGGTGGTGGAGACCGAAGCCCCCCTGGAGGACACAGAGGGGAAACCCAACCCGTCAGCCGTGGAGGCGAGCCCCACGGGAGAGCCTGAGGACCCCAGGGTAGACACAGAAGAGGAGACAGTCCCCAGGAATGTGCCCCCAGAAAGGTAGGTGCCCACCAGGGGAAGGGGAGGGCAGGACCTGCAGGGATGGGGTTTCCAGTCTCCCGCTGATAGAGCCTGGAGAGCCCCCCCCCTCCCCCGCCCCGCACACACATCTAAGTAAACATGCCTTAACCAAGAGCCTGCTATAAACCAGGCACTATGCCTAGCCCTTCACTTGCAATTACTTTTCAAGGAAAAAATAAAACTGGGGTGGAGATACCGTTATGTACATTTGAGGAAACAGATTCAGAGACGGAGTCATCTGCTCCATTCAGGTTGCACATCTAACAAATGACAGCGTCAGGGCTTGAACTAAGAGCCATCTGACTCCAAAGCCCCAGGCAACCTCCAGCACGGGCTCCGCTGCTGGCTGGACTCCAAGCCTGATCACTGGACCTCTGCCCAGGGCCCTCACACAGAAATCAGCACCCTCACTTCTGCTGGACAACACTGCTTCACCTGCTCTAGAAAACTATTTGTCATTTAACTTGGTTATAGGGTGAATTGAGTTCATGCAAAAATACAAAGAGTGATGATATGGTCCTAGCTCCCATTTAGTAAGCACCCTTTTTACTGGCTGTCAAAGCAAAGGTCATTCACGGAAAACTAAAAGAATCTACGATCAGCCCCATTTTACAGATGGGGAAACTGAGACTCAGCCAAGGTTGCAGAGCTGGGATTTGAACAGGAAATGGCTTGCTTCCAGGGGCTGCACACTCATCCAGCCCATTTTACCTACCACTTTCTAAACCCTACAGCCATGTACTTCATGCCCTTGGGAGACCCTTCTCAACCCCAACGAAAGGAACCTTTTCCACCTTAAGAGCCTTTGTGTAATCACAGGGATCAGATGTGCCCATTGCGATAAAGAGAAAAAACAAATAGCTGAGCAAAGGAACTCTAGGGCTGGTGCTGGGACCTTTCTTGAGTGGCTTTGCCCTGAGACAAAAAAGCACAAAAGACAAAAAAGCTTCTGTGTGCTAAGAGATCAGAACACAGACCCACCCCCTTCAATGGGGGGAGCAGGACCCTGTAAATCTGCAGAGTGAATCCAGTCCAGGCTCTGCCTCTGACTGACTGCGTGCTGTTGGACACGTCTGTTCCCTTTTCTGGACCTCAGTTTTCTCATCTGATAAATGGGCATCACAATAGCACCGACCGTGTAGCGTTGTGGTGATAATTCAAGAATAATATACTTATTAAATCTTAGCACAGTGCCTGGCACACCACAAACAATAAATGGGAATGCTTACATTTATGATGAATAAAATGAATGCTTTCCACCATCCCTGGCTGCCCCACGATCGGGGATGCCCTGCGGTTCCCTCCTAAATTCAGCCTCATTCGGGCGTGGAGGAGCAAGGATGGCATGGCGGGGCGGGGCGTCCCAAGTCTGAGATGGACATTGGAAGTTTGAGGGAGCGGGACTGGCGGGTGGAGGAGCGTGGCCTTTGCACACTGCGCCGGGACAGTTGGGGAAGTGAGGGTTGGAGAGGGGAGGGGCGAGGCGGGGAGGGGGGGTGTCAGGGGGCGTGGCTTTCCAGCCCCGGACGCTGACAGATGGGGAGAGGGCGGGGCGAGACAGGAGGGGCGTGTCCAAGTGGGGCGTGTGCTTCCAGCCGGTGGAGCGGCGCCGGCGGGGGGCGGGGAGGGGCGTGGTCTAAGCCTCAGGCTCCGCCCCCGAAGTCTCGCTCTGGCTCCGGAGCCCGGTGGCCTGAGAAAGGAGGGAGCCCCTGGGCTGAGCACAGGCGGCCAGCGGGGAGCCATGACTGCAGTGGGCCGAAGGTGCCCCACGCTGGGACCCAGAGGGTGAGTGACCAGCGGGGCGCGGGGGCGCTGGCGGGGGCCGCAGGGGTCTGAGGGGGAAATCCGTGCCCCTGCGGCAACTGACAAACCGGGGCTGGTTTAGCATCAGGGACTTTGGGTGGAACTCTGTCCCGTTCTGTCTGGAAACAAGTTGGGCATTTACTCCTCAGAACCGCCCCGGGAGAGAGACACTACATCACGCCCATTTTACAGATGAGGAAAGAGAGGGTTACTGTGCCCAGTTTGACACAACAGCAAAGATCAGAACCAGGGTTTAATTCCACCTTCCTGCCTGTGCCCTTAAAGGGTGGGCAACCCCTTCCTCTCCAGCAGGGCTGTTGGGAAACCTTGGGCATGCCAAGTCTAGGACCCAGCCTTCCTCCCCTGCGGCAGGAGCCTGGTGGTCCTGGCAGTGCCTCTGGCATCAAGCATGGCCTAAAGCTGTCAGAGAAATAGACTCTCCCTCACCCTCTAATATCTGGAGTGTCCAGGGGGCCAGAGGGGGTGGGTTTGCCGGTCAGACTGAGCCCTCCTGTGTCCTAGGACCCAGTGTCCCACGCTGCCTTTCAGCCAAGGAGGAGGCCAGGAATTGCTGGGCGTTTTCGGGAGCCCCTGAAGCCCAGGCCTGTACACCGGAGTCAGGAGCGCTGCTCGCCCTGCCCTCCTCTGGGCCTCAGTCTCCCCAGAAGCCCAGATGGGCCTGCGATGGTTTCTGAGGATCCATCCAACTATGGAGGAAGGCATTTGAGAACTGTCGCTGAGCAAGACTGGGGGCCTCGATCCCATAGGGGGTCCCCAGGGGGTGTTTCCAGTGTCTGCCCAGAGAGCAGCCTAAATTGGTTGTCCCTCCCCCACCCCTGGGGAGTCAGGGTGCACCTGGAGCAGAAGGAAGGAAGGGGAAGAGGTGAGGCTGCAGGGGTTTCCTGGTGCCCAGTTCCCTGTTGAGATCATGGGATGAGGAGGGAGGAGGGAGGGGCCAACAACACCGGGTATGAAGCGCCTTTAGGAGAGTGTCAGCCTGGCCTGCCCCCACCCAGCACCCTCTGCAGGGAAGTAGCCCGACCAGAGACCCCTGACACCCTTCCCTCTCAGTCCATGTTCCAGAGGAGGAAGCCAAGGGAGGCTCCCAACAGCCCACACCCACACCCACACCCACACCCACACCCACACCCACACAGGAATCATCAGGCCAGGGCACCAGCAGAGGTGATGGAGATCTGGCTCATCACTGGCCAGGCCCTGCCCGGAGCTCCCAATGGGCACTGTCTACCACATGGGCCCTAGGTGTGTGTGGGGGAGGGGGGAGAAGGATGGGGGGCTTCTATTTGCCACATTTTATCAGTGAGGAGACTGAGGTTCAGAGAGGGGAAGGGGTGTTCCTGGGACTGCAGAGATTAAGTGTCAGAGCCGAGATTTGACCCCAAGCCCAAGCCCTGAACCACGAGGCCACGGTTCACCGCCTGCAAGTAAAAGGCTCAAACCCTGTTTCTACCATTATTTCAAGTGACTTCCCATAACCCCCTGGAGAGAGATGTTAGGAGCCCACTTTACAGACGAAGACATTGAGGCTTTATAAAGGTAACGACTTGCATGAGATCACACAGTTAGCTGAGTTGGAGTGTTAGTAAATTTAACATTTGCTGAGATGTAACTCTGCCCTAGACACTATTCTAGGTCCTGGGGAGACAGCAGTGGGCACAGCAGGCAAAACCCTGGGCTCCCGGAGCCCCCATTCCAGAGTGGGGGAGACAGATGATTAACGAGAAAGCGAGTTATACCGTCAGAGGAGAAAAGCGTCAGGAAGAGAGGTTTAAATCAAGTAAGGGAATTGGTCGTGGGGGGCGTGGCTAGTGGTGGCAATTTAGGGAGGTTAGCTAGGAAAAACTCCCTGAGAAAATGACGCTTAAACAAAGGAGATGAGGTAACAGTCCCTCTTGCTATCTGCGGGAGCGCGTACCCGGCCGAGGGGACAGCATGGCCAAAGGTCCCCAGGTGGGGCGTCCTTGGCATATTTGAGAACAAGGCGGGGGGCTGGGGGAGAGGAGTGGGAGGGGACAGGCTGGAGAGGACATGGGTTCAGGGACCGTAAGGCCCGGAGGACCGGCTGTGACTGTGCGGCCATTGCTGGCCTTGAGGCAGGAGGGCCCCACTGTGACTTGGGGTGACAAGGACCTCTCCTTTCAGGGGGATCTGAATGCACTTCTACTCATTGTAAAGGTCCCACCCAAGTGCCCTTTCCTCTGACCCAGAGACCCGACCTCTGCACCCCCGTTCCTAGGGCTGTTCAGAAGGAACCTGAGACTTGGGGAAGGTGGTACCCCCTAGGGGAGCCGGGGCACCCTGTGTTGCCTGGACCCCAGCCCTGATGCCAGGCACTGAGAACAGGCCAGCTCCCCCCTTTCTTCCTGGAATGTTGATTCTGGTCCAAGAATTCGCAGTGCTCCCCAGAGTCCCACGACCCTCTCGGTCCTGCGGAGTGACGTCAGCTGCTGGGCATCTGGTAGTGATTACCCACTGGGGGAGGGGGCGGTGGGGGCCCAGCCCGCTCAGCCTCCTCAGGCTCAGGGCGGCTGGTCCTTGTCTTCCGAAGGGGCCCAGCTGCTCCTGGCTCTCATTTCCTGTGGAGACTTTCTCACAGTCCTCGAGACCCCCGGACGCCTCCGGCTGTGGGAACTGTGCTGGTTCAGGAAAGATGGACTGCCCCGCCCCCAGCTGAGACAATCCCCCTAAACCCTCAGGGGGCCCTGCTTGCAGCGTGCACCACCTATGTCGGGGGCGAGGGCTGGGAGGACAGGGGTGGGATGTATCAGCAGCTCCGAGTCCCCCTGACTCTACATCCTTGAACTCAACTCCCCTCTCTGAGCCTCAGTTTCCCCATCTGGGCAAATTAACAGCAGCTGCTTCACAGGGTTGCTGTGGGGATTGGATGAGATGGGGCAGGTGGGACATTCACCCTGGGCTTGACCCAAGAAAGTACCAATACACGGGAGCCGCTCATACCGCCATGCCCAGGGTACAGAAGAGGAAACTGAGGCCCGATGAGGGGGTTTGCCCAGGGTCACACAGCTTCCTCCCTCCCGGCCGAGGGCCCTCCCCAGAGCCCCAGCGGGTCTTCCCTCTGCACCCACATGCCCTTTCCTCTTTCTGACATGGGTTCTGGGCTCCGGTTTGGATGAAATCTCTTTCTTCGCCATCCCCTCCCCAGCTTCCCCCTCTCCCCCGACCAGGAGCAGCCTCTGTTTCCTGGGGGGACCACCTCATGCAAGGGACAGCGCAGAGCCCACCCCGACCCAGTCTGCGCAGCGGTGTGTCCTGGGTCAGGTCCCCAGCTTCCTTTCCTCCCCTAGAACACGGGGCTTCCGGTCCCAGGCCTTCGGTCAGCATCCAGCGCGTGCCTTCCCTTCTGCTCTTCTGCCATTCTGAGACTCGGCAGCCTCGGAACTCAGAGTCCCTGGCTCTGCCCTCTCCTTACAGGGCTGCCGCCCTCTCTGAGCTCCTGCCGGGAGCTCACCCCTGCCAAGGAGTCTGAGGGCGCAGAATGGTGGAGAAGGAGCAGGCTTGCCTCCAGGACAGTGGTGGCCCATCTTAGAGGTGGTGGGGCAGGGCGGGCGCTAAAGCCAAGGGCCCTCCTGGCAGGAGATCCCGAAGGCGTCCCTGGAGAGCCGGGCATCCTGCCCCAGATCGCTCTCTGCCCGGGGCCCTTAAAGTGTGAGGAGCACAGAGCAGGGTTGCTTCTCGGCCAGGGCCGAGTGAAGGTCAAGGTGAAGGCAGGAAAGAACCTTGCTGCCCCAGGGCAGGGTGGGAGATCTCGGGGAGGGGGGCTGGGGCAGAGAGGGGAGCCACACGGGCGCGGGAACCTCGCACCCTTCCCTCTCACAGGACCCTGGTGGCCCCTCTGGGAAGACAGTTCTAATGAGTCACTTTCACAGAGGGCGTTGACCCTCAGAGAGGGGAAGGCAAAGGGAAAGCCAAGAAGCAGGAGGCGGCGGCCGGCCGGGGAAGTCTCCACTCAGGGCCGTCTGAGCAGGCCTCCAGGCCCAAGGGGACGAACGAGGGGACAGACAGATGGCAAAGCTGCCTGTGGGGAGGGAGGGCCCGGGTGGGACAGGATGGCGGCCCCTCCACTGCCTCTCCTCGGGGAGCCCAGGGAGCCGTGCCCTTTCCTCTGGGCCAGGATGGAGGTCCTGAAGGTCACGTGGTGCTCAGACTTAAACCTGCATCAGGGGAATAAAAGGTAATTGGCTTTAATTACTGCTCATTAATCCAATTAACTAAGTTAAAATATGCACCGAGTGGTATCAGTTATCAGAACAAATCAGTTAATATGGGCAATTAAAGGGGTTGGTTATTTAAATAATTAATGCAGCTGATTAATGGGACTGATTTAGCTCAATTGTCACTATTATTTATTAATTGATTTCACCACTGATATTAGAGGGGATGTGCCTTTTAAATCCATAAAATACACGGAATAAGTTAATTAATGAATGGAGCCGAGTGTTTAGAAATGAAAGCTTTGATTCCTGGTTTGCTCATTACAAGAGGGAGAACGTTCTAGAAATCTCCAAGCAAACTGAGAACTGAAGTCTAAGTAGGAATTTCCCTGGCCCTGAGGCAAAGAGGAGGCTCCAGGCAGAGGAAACAGCAAGAGGAGGCTCCAGGCAGAGGAAACAGCGTGGACAAAGGCCCTGAGGCTGGAGGGAGATGACCCTTGGGAGGAAGTGTGCGGTGGAAGTGTTAGAGGAGAGAGGATGGGGGCTGGCAGGGGGCCTTCCTAGGGCACGGAGCCACCGTGAGGACTAGACTTTACCCTTAGGTTGCAGGGGCTGCTGTGACCTTCATTCATTCATGAACATCTTTACGGGGTGCCTGGCACTGCTGTGGGCAGGGCTCAATCCCTGGGGAGGTGAGGGTATAGTGAGAAGAGACAGTCAGCGCTTGCGTCAGGCCCACGGTCAGTCAGATGTGCTCCGGGGAGAACTGGGCAGGGCAGGGAGGTGGGAGCCTGGAGAAGGACACAGTTTTAGGTGGGTGGCCAGGGGAGGCCTCACTGAGGAGGGGGCATTTTAGTAAAGACCTGCAGGTGGGAGGGGGAGCTCAGTGGAAAGTATTCCAGCAGAGGGAACAGAAAGTGCAAAGGCCTGAGGTGGGGGTGAACTCCAGCAAGAAGCCCAGCTTGGCCTGAGCAGGGTGGTCAGACCTAGGGCGGGGGAGAGGCAGGGAGGCTGTGAACGCTGTCATGAGAACTTTGGCTCTTACTCTCAGTGAAACTGGGGTCACTCCTGTGGGTTGGAGCAGAGAAAAGCCATGATCTGACTGTTATTTTAACGGGACTGCTTGTGCTGCTTGGGGTGAGAATGAGCCACGGGCACAGACGGAGGCCTGTGAGGAGGAGGTGGCCACACTCTGAACAAGTGGCGGCAGTGGGTGTAAGCAGACATAGCCACCTTCTGTCTTGGAAATCCTGGAGTGCTATAGAGTGGGGGGGGGGGGGGGGGGGGGCGGGGGGGGCGGGCAGGGGGCGGGCTATGGGGGCTGACTGCTGCCCAGGCCCTTAGCTTCCCGGGCCTCTGCCCTGAGCACCCCCATTGCCCTGGGCACCCCATCCCACCTGATCCCTGGTGCAACCTTCCCTCCCCAAGGCTCCTCTCCCGCCCACAGCCTGAGGGGAAGTAGACAGGAAGCTGGAGGAAGTGCTGGGGTGATCCCAGTGTCCTGGCCAATCTGTTCCCACCAGTCAAAGGATTTCCGGGCTTGAATGGCCGGAAACACTGGGATGGGATGCCTCACCCGGGAAGAGCAGTGGATGTAAGCAGGGCAGGGGTCCCCCGTCATCGGACAGAGAGGATCCGAGAAGCCTGCTATGGCCGGGCTGCAGCCTGAGGGACTATAGTTAAAGGAAGGACCTTACAGGAGGGAAGGTGAGCAACAGAGACTATAGAACAGCGGTTCTCAACCTGTGGGTCACAACCCCTTTGGCGGTCGAACGACCCTTTCACAGGGGTTGCCTAAGACCATCGGAAAACACATATCTAATTACCTATTGTTTTTGTGATTAGTCACTATGCTTTAATTATGTTCAATTTGTAACAATGAAAATACATCCTGCATATCAGATATTTACATTACGATTCATAAAAGTAGCAAAATTACAGTTATGAAGTAGCAACGGAAATAATTTTCTGGTTGGGGGTCACCACAACATGAGGAACTGTATTAAAGGGTCGCGGCATTAGGAAGGTTGAGAACCACTGCTATAGAATGTTGCAAAAAGGAGGGCTGTCAGACTGCTGCACAGTGAGGAGCCTCCTGGCCTCAGGAATTCTGCCCTGGGAACACATACCTTAACCACTGTTATTTTTTTAAGCTCAGATTTTTTATCTATTTTATTAAAATTACTACATTTAAATTTAAATATTGCACTTCTGTATGTGAGGAAGCAGTTCCCCAATGTTCAAACTTTTTCCCTATTCTGTAGCTGGAATAGATGCTGAGGCCTGTGTCAGCTAGACAAGCAGGGCCCCGCCTGGCAGAATTCATAATCATGATAGTGGTTAACATTTCTCGAGAGTTAGTATTCATGCATTCCTTTAAGCAATAAATATTCCTTGAGCTCCTACTAGATGCAGGGCACTCGGCTGAGGGCTGGGGTCTCAACAATGAATAAGACAAAGTGGAGGTGTCAGGTAATTAACAGTCAACAAATAGCTGTCAAGTGGTCATTTCGGGCAGGGCTTGATGTGGGGAAACATAAACCAGGGCAGAAGGGACAGCAAGTGCAAAGGCCCTGTGGCAAGAATGAGCTCGGCTCAGAGGCCAGTGTGGCTGGGGTGGGAGGAGGGTCAGAATGAGTGAGGAGGCATGTGGGGCGGGGTTGGCAGGATGGGTGGTTGGGCACCTCCAGGCCACACAGGACCCTAGAGATTGGGGAGCATAAACCCAGTTTATGCCTATTTTTTGAGCATGATAATGCCACTCTACTCTCACAGGGGGAGAAGCGTTCTGGATTGGATGATAACTGACGTGGCCAGCCATCTGCAGGCCATGGAGGAGGGTTTAGATTTTGTTCTGAGAGATGGGAGGGTCGGGGTGGTGTGTGTTCCTGATCTGCTTAGGTTTTCAGCCTAGTGCCGGCTGGTGGTGGAGGGGAAGCTGACCGAGGGGTGAGAGAGCCAGTGAAGAAGGCTCAGGTGGGGCAGGGCCGACACATGGAGAGACATGGTCAGGATCTATTCTGGAAGGAGACCGCAGGATTTCCGGTGGCTGGGTGTGGAGTGTGAGTGAGAGAGGAGGCACAGATGACCGGAGGTTCTTGGCCAAACAAAGCAACGAGAAGAATGAAGCTGACACTAACTGATCTGGGAAGTGGGTGTGGGCGCAGGGCGCGGCGCAGGAGGACCCAGCGGGCCTGGTTCGGATGTGGCGAGGTCAGGATGACAGCAGACATCCAGGAGGAGATGCCACAGGCAGCTGGGTTTACGAGTCCCGTGTCGCAGGGACAGGTCCAGGCTGTATCAGAGGAGGGATGCCATTGCAGGCCAGGTCCTGGGGGGAGCGACTCACCGTGGCCCCCATGAGGAAGGAGATGTTTGTTTAGCACCAGGAAAAACAGACACCTTGGTCTCTGGCCCCTTCAGGCCCCATCCTGGCCCCATCCTGGCCACCCTGGAGACAGAGGGATCAATTCCGCAGCAAGTGTTCCAGCAGTGGCACCAGAGTCCTAGGCAGCTGCTGGGGGCAGGGGGGTGTCACTCCACACTGGGGACCAGTGCAGGGCAGGAGGAGAAGAGGCTGAGGCCCAGCCTGGGGCCTCCAACTGCTCCAGTCAGGGCCGGGTGGAGGGAGAGCAGGATGGGCGGGGGAGTGGGGGGGTGGGGGGTGGGTGTAGGCAGTGGCCTACAGCGGGGTGAAGACAGTGTCAAGCACCAAACATTCATCAGCTTCTTAAGTCCTCACGACAACCCGATGAGGCAGAGGCCCTATTCACAGGAAGCCCAGGCTCAGAGAGGTGCAGGGGTTTGCCCAGGGCCCCACAGCTAGAGAGCGAGGAGCAGCCAGGCCAGCAGATTCCAGGAAGCGCTCTCAGCTGCAGTGCCCCTCAGCCTTCAGGATGAGTCCTCCGGAGAACAGCACGGGGGGGGGGGGGGGGGGGGGGGGCAGCTGGGGAGCCCGGAAGGGCTGGGGACACTCACCTCTCTTCTTTCCCTCCAGGGCTGCTGGAGAGCCAGAGGCTGGCGGGGACTACGTGAAGGTAGGAGGGGCTGGGCAGGGGACACTGGAGGGAGGGCTCAGAGCTGTTCCACGAAGGGCAAAACCATTTCCTGAGCCTTTTTAAGAGCCAGATCTCACTGTCTGTCCCAGGAGGAAGGGGCCTAGGGATTGGGGCAACATCTGGGGTCTGGTTTCCCTCCAAGCATCTTCTTCCCATGGGTGCCGTCATTCTGTCCTGGCCCCCCACTCAGGACATCCCAATGCTTGTTACCAGCAGACCTCACCCACTGCCGGCTGGACAGCACCCCAAGGGTGTCTCTATGCAAAGGCCATACTCCAGTCTGCCCAGTTTTTGCGCATGTGCTGGTGCTGGGAGGTGGGAGCAGGGAAGAATGACTCTTCATCATCACAGATACGTTGATCACAAGCTGAATATGTTCTGGGAGCTGGGAATGTTGAAAATGCAGTTCTGAAATGATGACAACAACAACAACCCGACATAACATTTTGAGTGCCTACTGTGCGCAGAGCCCTGTGCTGGCTGCTGGCACTGGAAGGAGACAGTTTTGAGCTCTTTGCATGAATGAGGTCTTACTTCTTCCTCATCACTGGGCAGTGAAGGCCTTCCTGTGGCCACTTACAGATGGGAAACTTGAGACCCAGAGAAGTGCAGTGACTTGCTCATACCACACAGCTACTGGGGGGGGGGGCGGGGTGGAGGGTAGGATTGCCATCCAAGTTTACCTAATGCCAAGACAATGGACAAAGCCCTTGACCTTCCACCTCAGGAGCACCCACCCTCGTCCAGGGCTCCTGCTGAGACAGAACCACAGCAGAGGGTGAGGAGCACCAGGCCCTGTGCTCAAAGGGCTCCTGGTCTGTGTTGGGACCAGGCAGAACCACACAATGGTTCAGGCTTGTGTTCTGTGATCCGGCAGCTCCTAATTTTGGTCCCAGATCTGCCACTTATTTGCCACATGACAGGGTGTGTGCATGAGACTTCTCTGAGCCTCGGTGTTCACCTCTGAGAAGTGGGATAACAGTGGCACCTCCAACCCAGAGTTGCCATGGGCTCAGTGAAGGAGCTGGGCCTGAGACAGAGCAGGCTGGCCTGGCTCCTGGCCACGGGGTCATCCATCACCTGAGACGCTGCCTGTACAGTTCTGTGTAAGTGACGAGTGATGAGGCAGTACGGAACCTGCTCGGATTGCTGTCCCCCACCCTCACCAGAAGGCTCATGTAAGAAGCCACTGTAGCTCCAGAAGTAGGGGCTGACTTTCAGCTCAGGAGCTGGGAGGGGGGATCAAGGAAGGCTCTCTGGAGGAGGCGACATTGAATCCACGCCATTGCAGTTGACCAGGAACATTCACTAACATCCTCTCCCCGAAAGAAAAGCTGGAAAGGAGAGAAAGGCCAGCAGAGATGGGCGGCAGAGAGGTCCAGGCAGAGGCAAGAGTGTGGACAAGGTCAGAGAGAAGCTGGGCGAGCCCGGGAAGGGCAGCTCAAGGCTGCAGCAAGGCGAGCAGGGGCTGCTCCTGGGACTGCGCCCCGGCTCCTCACCCAGAGCGTTACCCCACAGGGGACAGAAGCCCCGGGAGAATCAGCACAAAGCCAGTGGCAGCACACGGGGGGCGTAGTTCAGCATCCCGCAAGCCCAGCTTCTGGAAAGATAGTGAGATCCCCATTGCTGACGGGGGCGAGATCCCTGTGAGGATGATAAGCTTTGTACTTTTCTTATAGTTTATGGTGCTAAAACATTAATTAAAATATTACAGAAGAAATTATAGCTGTGCACTGAAACTGGTCCAGTGGTTCTCAACCTTCTGGCCCTTTAAATACAGTTCTTCATGTTGTGACCCAACCATAAAATTATTTTCGTTGCTACTTCATAACTGTCATGTTGCTACGGTTATGAATCATAATGTAAATATCTGATATGCAGGATGGTCTTAGGCGACCCCTGTGAAAGGGTCGTTCGACCGCCAAAGGGGTCGCAACCCACAGGTTGAGAACCGCTAGGTTAAACTGTCTCCTTAAGGATGAAGTCAGAAGGATGTTAGCTTTAAGCCTCAGACGAGGGTGGAATCAATAGTTTCCAAAAGCCCGTTTCTGCCCCGAGGTTCTCAGCTTCCAGGACCCCCGGATTCTCAGACCAGGGAGTGGGTACTTCATCGAAGGCAAGGATTCCAGCGTCCCAAGGCCGCACAACCCCAACTTCCACACTCAGAGCGGCAGCTGTGCCCACAGAAAACACTCAGATACAAGGGAGGCCCAGAGAGGTGGCCTGAGGTCGCCCCGCCTGTCCGAAGGGTGTGAACCCCAGTAATGACTCCCTTTGCAGCGAAGACCCTATAATTCTAGGACAGAAAGTCCGGGTTCTGACACTAGGATGGGAAATATTCGTGTGCATTTATTGAGCACTTACTTTCGGCCTGGCCAGTGCTCACAAGAGTTCTGTGAGGTCAGCACAGGTATGTTTTGCAGATGACTACATCTGGGCTCCAAGAGCAGGGACTGGTGGGCTGGGGGCGGGGACACAGCTAGTTGAACCCAGGTGGGTGCCCTAACCATTGAGCTACTGGCTCTCTGCACCGCAGCGGCTGCTGTCAGCCGACCATCCTGTGATTCTCAGCAAAGTCCTTGCTTCCAAATCAGAGATGAGAACTCCTGGGCTCTGGGAGATTTTCTTCTGAGGCCACAAAGGATTCCGTTAACCACATACAGGAATTTTTCCAGCTTTGGATAGGATTTAATTCAAAGTCTCTGCCTGCTCTGGGTCGGTGAGGGGTGCAGCGAGTGGGGGAGGCAGGAGCGCCCTCGCCGGCCCAGGGGTCCTCACCCCATCCCACTATCCCTCGTGATGGCCCCCTTGTCAGGTCCTCCGCTGCGCATCCCCCTATCCAGGCAGCCTGGGCGCTCGGGGCTGGAGCGCGTGGGGGCGAGAGGGGGGGCGAGGGGCGGGCGGAGGGAGGAACAATGGCCCCCTCCCCTCCCGGGCCGGCTGGAGGGTGGGGTCTCCCCGCCCCGCCTCCCTGCTCCTCCCCCGACAAGGCGATGAGGTAATCGCGCCGCTGAGAAGCACGCTCAGCCGGTGCCCAGCCCGGTCAGTCCCGCGCCCCTGCCCCGCCGGCCGCCGCCCCCTGCACCGTCCGGGTCCCGGCTGCCCGGCCCCACCATGACCGAGCGCTGCAGCCTGTGGAGCGCCCTGTCGGCCGCCGCTTGCTGCTTCTACCGAGGCTCCTTCGTGCAGGTGCAGGTGAGG
The DNA here is from genome assembly GCF_028538775.1 of Myotis yumanensis. Taxonomy (NCBI): domain Eukaryota; kingdom Metazoa; phylum Chordata; class Mammalia; order Chiroptera; family Vespertilionidae; genus Myotis; species Myotis yumanensis. The sequence continues at coordinate 5,864,824 of NW_027223763.1, forward strand.
GGGCGGCTTGGCCCCGCCAGGCGCTCGGGGCAGGGACGCCGGCCTCTCCGTCCCGCCCGGGAGCCGCAGCCCCGCGATGCCGCGCCGGGTCCGGCCGGGCAGGGTCGAGGGCTGTGGGAGGGAGCGGGGTCATCCCAGCGTCACCTCTGGGAGCTCCTAGGGGTGAGCGTCCAGCTGCCACCCCCGGGACTCGGCACTGCGGGGGCTGCCTTCTCCGCAGGAGCGAGCTGGCTGGGGCACGGGGTGTCAGGAGTTGGGGTCCCGGTGTCCTGCTGGTCCTCCGCGCGCACTCGGGTCCCTGAGGCTGACCCGGCAGCTTGGCTCCCCATTGTACCGGGCGCTGGGCTGGGGTCAGGAGCGCTGTGAGGGGCGGGAGGCTGAGAGGGTGCAGCGGTGCCCGGAGCTGGGGCCTGGGCGCCCGCCGCCCTCCTGCACTCTGCGTGGGCTGGGCGCGCTCCGGGCGCGGGGCTCTCGGCTCAGCTGGCCGGGCAGTGCGGGAGGACGTCGTGGCGGCGAAAGGGTTAAACGGAAGGGGGTGGAGGGGAGGACCCGGACCCCGCCTCTCTGCGGAGCATCCTCTGGGATGGCTTTGCTCGGGGTTAGGAGACTAGGGGAACTAGAAGGGCCTGGTGGGCGCCGGCTGGTGGGAAGAGGCTCTGACCCGGGGTCTCCGCGCTTTTGCTCCCGGGTCCCTGGGGGACGCCGGGCGCATCACCTCTGCGCTCCCCGGGCTCACAGACGCTCCGAGCCCGCCTGAACGACGGCCGCGGCTGAGCGCAGCATCCCGGCGCCGGCCAATCAGGCACGCGCAGGCCTGGAGGCGGTGAGATCATCTCCAGCCAATAGCAGGGCGCTGAGCATCGGGGATGCTGCATTCGCGCCCCAGCCCTCCCCCTCCCGGGAGCTGGGGACCCCCGGGTGGAGGGTGAGGTGGAGGGCACAGGGACCTTAGGGTTCCCCACCTTCGGGTGTGCGGGAGGTCCCCCCAGGTTCTCCCAGACTATTGATTATGGCTGGAAAAGTGGAGCCCAGTCTTCTACCCCCATTGACGGATGAGGCTACCCAGGCCCAGAGAGGGAAAGTAATTGGCTCAAGGTCACACAGTGGCAGGCAGAGTCTGGGGCCAGGGTCTTTCGCACACAGCCCCTCCCCTTCTTTGTCCCATGTTCCTCTTGCTCCAGATGTGGTACTGGGGCAAGTTCTCAGTTGGATGCTCTTTGTCAAGAAGAAGGACCCCAAAAGGCCCGTGTCCGCTTCCCTCCTCAGGGTGTGGTGTGGCATAAGGAGTAGGTGCTCCTGGGGGAGACTGCCACCTGGGCCAAAGCCAGGCCCTTCAGTGCCACCCTCACCGGACCTGCATCTGGCCAGTTCTGGGCTAGATCTGTCAGTCCTGGAGCAATCATTGTTGGAGCCTGGAGTTGGGGGAAAGAAGAGGAAGCAATGTCACATGTCCTCACAGCGAGGAGGACATCTGTGGTCTCGCCACAGTACTCTGGAGCAGCGGTCACCAACCGGTGGTCCGTGGGCCACTGGTGGTCAGTGAGGTCCGAAAGGTTGGCGACCGCTGCTCTGGAGTATTGTCTCCTTTCATCTTTGTAACTTGGTGAGGCAGATTTTATCATCATACCCATCAAACGAGGCCCAGAGAACTCACATGGCACAGCGAGGATTGGGCTGGGCTCTGTGGTGGGGGTGCACCTGACAGCAAGGGCTCCCCTCCCATTTCCCTTAGGTCTCCAACCCCAGTCACAGTAACTAGGAAACCAGAACTCTCCCGCTTCGGGCAGGTGGAAGGGGGGAGTCCTGGGCATTATCTCCAGTGAGTGACCTTGGCCTTCCCTGCTGGGGTGCCGTTTCCCCATCGGGCAAGAATTGCTTGAGATGGCGAGGAGGAAAGGGCCTTGGGGACCCTAAAGGACAACACAGATTTGCGTGTGTGGAGGCCCCGGCTCCCCTGTTTACAGCTGCCTCTCTTGCCATTCTACTGTATAATTCACCATCCCAGAATGTTTCTTTGTCCATCCAGCCCTGTTTCGGTCCATGCCTTTGCCAGGGTACCTGCTGCCTTACCCCCCAGATCTACCCGTAGCACTCCTCCCTCCCCCCACTTCAAGACCAGTTGGTTGTCCTTGGTGCATAACGAGAGTTCTGTTATTGCCATCTTGCCCACAAAGGCTTCCTAGACCTCCCCACCTCGCCCAGACTTCATCTTCCTTCTGAAAGCCTGCGTGCTCTTTGCCGCTGTCCAGCACTGTGGTGCTGACCGCAGTCTACTCAAATGTTCCTGTGGCTTTTCCTCTCCTCTTAGTTGGGGCTTCCTTGAGGACATAGCCTGGGTTGTTTATTGCCTCACTTACTTACCCGTGGCACATAGTACAGGGCATGCAACACAGTAGGCACGGTTTGGTGGAATTCACTGTGATTTCTTTACTTCTGCCAGGACGAGGACTCCTGGTTGAGGACCTGGCTGGCACCTGTGCCTAAGAGCTCCCGGGGTCCCAGGATGAAAGGGTTCACCTGGTGTAGGATGGGTAGGGGGAGAAGACACAGGGCTTTGGATCGGTTGCCAATTCTTGCTGTCTCCGCCCAGTTTTCCAAGGAGAAGTACATTCTGGACTCATCGCCTGAGAAACTACACAAGGAGTTGGAGGAAGAACTCAAACTCAGCAGTACAGATCTCCGCAGCCACGCCTGGTACCATGGCCGCATCCCCCGAGAGGTGAGTGGGCTCAGAGCTGGGGTCTCATCTCCAGACCCTTCCCCCACTGCTCAGCCAGCCCCAGCCCAGAGAGGCTCTGACTTAGCGCGAGGTGGGTTCAATCACAGGGGACTACTGGAATGAGGTGTAACTATGCCATTTACTGACTGTGCAACCTTGCACACGTCACTTGACCCCTCTGAGCCTGAGTTTCTTCATCTATAAAATGGAGGATAATAATAGTACCTACTTCACAGGGCTGTTTTGAGAATTAGATGAAATAATTCAGGTAAAGTGCTTAGCATGATGTCTGACATACAGCGAGCTCAATGAACATTGTCCTTTGTTGTCGTTGTTATTTGTTTTTTAATGTTATAGGGTTTGTACATCAGCCTCCTGTGTGTTTGGTTAGTGAGTATCAGTCCTTAGGCTACTCAGTTTTGGCAAAGTTGAGCTTCTAGGCCAGCAGTCGCCAACTGGTGGTCCGCAGACCACGGGTAGTCCGTGAGTTCCGAAAGGCTGGCGACCGCTGGTTTAAGGAAACCTTTGGAGCAGCGGTTGCCAACTGGTGGTCTGCAGACCACTGGTGGTCCTTGAGTTCCGAAAGGTTGGCGACCGCTGTTCTGAGCTGAGGCTCAGATTGGGGCAGATGGTCCCCTGTTTCCTCTCTCAATCGCACTGTAAATCTTTGTCAAGAATCAACTCTGCCAGGCCCTGTGCTGGGCTCCAAGGATGCAGCGGAAGCAGGGGCTGGTGGTCCAGGGCAGGCGCTGACAGGAGGCAGTCAGAGCTCAGTGGGAGAAGTGCAAGAATAAAGTGCCTAGTGGGGAATGTGGGGGAGCCTCGAGGAGGGGCCACTGTGAGATGGATAGGAGTTCACCAGGTGGGCAGGGTGGGCAGGATGGTCCAGGCAGAGAAAGCAGTGGGAGGGTACCCAGATATGCCAGGGCCTGGACTGTTTGGAGGAGCGAGGATTGGGAGTTCACTTTGCCCAGCGTGAGCCCTGAGGAGGCGTAGGTGTGAGACCTGAGTTCCCCAGACCCCCTGTTCCTGTGACTTCATCCAGGGTCTTATGGCCTGCCTCTGAACATCCACTTGCAGGTGTCCGAGACCCTGGTGCAGCGCAACGGCGACTTTCTCATCCGGGACTCGCTCACCAGCCTGGGCGACTACGTGCTCACCTGCCGCTGGCGCAACCAGGCCTTGCACTTCAAGATCAACAAGGTGGTGGTGAAGGCGGGCGAGAGCTACACCCACATCCAGTACCTGTTCGAGCAAGAGAGCTTCGACCACGTGCCCGCCCTCGTGCGGTACCACGTGGGCAGCCGCAAGGCTGTGTCGGAGCAGAGCGGCGCCATCATCTACTGCCCCGTCAACCGCACCTTCCCGCTGCGCTACCTGGAGGCCTGCTATGGCCTGGGCCAGGGCGGGGGCAAGGCGGCCGGGCCCGCCAGCCCCGCGGGCCCCAAGGGCAGCCACATGAAGCGGCGCAGCGTCACCATGACCGACGGGCTCACCGCCGACAAGGTCACCCGCAGCGATGGCTGCCCCACCAGGTAAGCAAGGACCCTAATTCTGCCTCAGTCTCCCCATTTGTCAAGTGGGCGTGTCAGTCATGAGCGCGCTGGTGAGAAAGGGGAGGCCGGGCACACTGACCTGGGGAATGATTGCCCTGGAGCCTTAGTGACATGTGTGGCACAGGGCTCACTCAGCCCCCTGGCAGGGGGCCCTGGCTCTTGCCTCTCCATCCCCACCTACGCCCCTCCCTACCTACCCCCTTCCCCATCTACCTCTCCCCCCCCTCCCCACCTAACCCCTTCCCGACCTACCCCCTTCCCCATCTACTTCCCTGCCACCTACCCCCTTCTCCACCTACCCTCCTCCCCACCTACCTCCCTTCCCCCCTTCCTCATCTACCTCTCCCCCTCCCCACCTACCCCCTTCCCCACCTACCCTCCTCCCCACCTACCCCCTTCCCCACCTACCCTCCTCCCCACCTACCCCCTTCCCCACCTACCCTCCTCCCCACCTACCCCCTTCCCCACCTACCCTCCTCCCCACCTACCCCCTTCCCCACCTACCCTCTTCCCCACCTACCCCCTTCCCCATCTACCCTCCTCCCCACCTACCCCCCTTCCCCATCTACCTCTCCCCCCTCCCCACCTACCCCCTTCCCCATCTACCCTCCTCCCCACCTACTCCCTTCTCCACCTACCCTCCTCCCCACCTACCCCCTTCCCCATCTACCTCTCCTGCCCTCCTTCCCCCTCTACCTCTCCCTCCCTACCTGCCCTCCCGCCCCACCTAGCTAGGCCAAGGCAGGCATCAGAGTGGAGGGCTTTGCTGTGCAAACCACCACACAGGGAATGGAATCTTGATGAGACGCCATTGCCTCTGGGGCTGGGTGAGACCAGGCCTGGTCCCAGGAGCAGCCACAGCAGCGAATCATCCCGGGGGCCTCCTGGGCACCTAAGCGCCTAGCCTGTGCCGAGTGCTCTCCCTGCTCGTATCCTCAACTCCGGTCGCTCTGGGTGGTGGCTCCTGTCCATTCCCCCACTTGATGGAGGAGGAAATAGGCCCAGAAAGGGGCAGCAGCTCGCTAGTGAGTGGTGAGACAGATTCAAACCCAGGTCTGCGCGTCCAGTCAGTGCTCCTGATTCCTGTGGCTTCCCTGGCTGTTTGCAAAGAGACCGGCTGTTCTGAGCCACTAGCACTTGGACGGTCTCATCTCCCTGGGCTGGGCTGGGCGCTGCCCGCCAAGGAATTGATGGCTGGATACCCTGCGGCAGCAGCCACTTGGCCTGTGGTTTGGAAGCAGTGACTGTAATGGTGCCAAGAGCCACAGGCCCTGTGTGCCCAGGCATCTAGCAGAGTGTGGGAGGAGGGCCCCGCTCGGTCGGCCTGACTCCCCTGGGCTTCCCATGCTTCCCTCTAACCCCATCCCCGACAGTTGTTCGAGCTGGGGGCAAGGTCCCCAGAAAAGAGAGCATGTGTGCAGGCTGCGGCCTGCAGAAGCCGTCCTCCTCTGGGCTGTTTTTGTACCTGCTCATTGGGAGGTTAGGCTTGATCATCTCGGAGCCTTCTCTGCCTCTGAAGTTCAGTAGTTCTGGGATGGAAGCGGAGGTGGGGGTCCTAAGGTTGGCTGAGGACCCGAACTGGGCTCTCTGTTCACAAAGATGTCTGCTCCACAGCACAGCACTGCCCCACCCCCGGGAATCCATCCGCAACTGTGCGCTCAGCATGGACCAGATCCCAGACCTGCACTCGCCTATGTCCCCCATCTCCGAGAGCCCCAACTCCCCTGCCTACAGTACCGGTATGGACAGCGGCGGGCAGAGGGGCCAGTGGGGGGATCTGGTGGCAATGATTGTGTGTGTGCACGTGCTTTTGATGAGTTCTGTTACTGTGTGTGATTATGTGTTTTTCTACCTCTTTTCTGAGAGCGAGGCCCTGTAAAAATTTACTCTAAGAACCTGATAGCAGAGCTATTTTTTTAAAATACATTTTTTTTATTGATTTCAGAGAGGAAGGAAGAGAGAGAGATAGAAACATCAATGATGAGAATCACCAATCGGCTGCCTCCTGCACGCCCCCTACTGGGGATCGAGCCCGCAACCCAGGCATGTGCCCTTGGCCGGAATCGAACTTGGGACCCTTCAGTCCACAGGCCGACGTTCTATCCACTGAGCCAAACCAGCTAGAGCTCTAGCATAGCTATTGATGTTGACATACAAACAGTTCCACAGCTTGCTCATTGCAATGGTTTGAGTCCCTAAACACGGGCCAGAAACTTTGTCATAACTATCCCCCTTCAAATCAACAGGCCTGAGTGTGAAAGTTAAAATCCCTTGTCAGAAATGATCCATTGGACAATTTCTAAGCAACATGGTGGACGCAATACCCAGGAGCCAGGTTTTACCAGCTCTCTCGCTTGCTGGCTGGGCGACCTGGGACAGGTCAGCTCACCTCTCTGAGCCTCAGTTTTCTCACCTGCAGAACGAGGATCATAAAAGTACTTACTCCACAGGATACTGAGGAGGTTAAGTGGACCAATGTGCCAAGAAGGATCTCGCAGGCAACAAGGGCTCAATTAGCATCACCTGTAACTTTGATGATGGTTTTACTGTTGTTGACCAGTGTATCTCCAACATATCGCCAGCTCCTGGCACATAGGAACTCACTAAACCATCATTACTAATCCACCGAGAAATAATTCCACGTGGCTCCCTGAACTCCAGCCAGAGCTTAGCTTCCCTGAGTCGCTGAAAGCCCCTCCCGCCGCCCCACCCTCCCCCATAGTCCCGTGCTTTCCCAAGGCTGCGGCAGCTTAGGGTGGGCGTGTGCAGACCCCTGGGGGCCAGTGATGGCCAAGCCTCGCTGAAGGCTGTTCCTTTTGCTGGTGCCCGCTGGGCCTGGACTGTGTTGGAAGCAGGGATGTCCCCTGTAGGGTAGATGGAGGCTGTCCTTCGGGAAGGGGGTGGGGGCACCGCACTGGGTGGAGCCATGGTAACCAGTGCTCTCCTTTTCTCTCCCTGCAGTGACCCGTGTTCATGCTGCCCCCGCAGCCCCCTCGGCCACAGTGCTGCCTGCCTCCCCGGTCACCCGCCGCTCCAGTGAACCCCAGCTGTGTCCTGGAAGTGCCCCAAAGCCCCCTGGGGAGTTGGACAAGGGCCCTTATGCCAGTCCCTCCCACACCCTCTGCAAGGCTTCCCCCTCACCATCGCTCAGCAGCTACAGCGACCCGGACTCTGGCCATTACTGCCAGCTCCAGCCTCCTGTCCGTGGCAGCCGTGAGTGGGCAGCAGCTGAGGCCTCCAGCCGGCAGGGCAAGAGCTACGGAGAGAGGCTAAAGGAACTGTCAGAAAATGGGGCCCCCGACGGGGACTGGGGCAGGGCCTTCACAGTCCCCATCATAGAAGCCACCTCTTCCTTCAACCCAGCCACTTTCCAGTCACTACTGATCCCCAAGGATAACCGGCCCCTGGAGGTGGGCCTCCTGCGCAAGGTCAAGGAACTGCTGGCAGAGGTGGACGCCCGGACGTTGGCTCAGCATGTCACCAAGGTTGACTGCCTGGTAGGTGCTCAGTGCACCCTGGGACAGGGGCAGCACCCCGGCCCCTGGCTTTAGGACTGGGATCAGGGTAGTGAGGAGCTGGCCCTAAATTCCCCAAACATAGCCAGTGGGCCTGGATTCTGGCTTCATGGCTGTCCTTTACTTGCTGTGTGACTCTGGGCTGATCACTTTGCCTCTCTGGGCCTCCATTTTCCCCTTTTAAAAAAGTTGGCCTGGCCTGTGGGGCTCAGTTGGTTGGGTGTCATTCTGTGCACCAAGGAGTTGCAGGTTTGAAGGTTTGATTCCCGGTCAGAGCCCATGCCCAGGTTTTGTGTTTGGTCCCCGATGGGGGGCATGAAGGAGGCAGCTGATCGATGGTTCACTCTCACATGGATGCTTCTCTCTCCTCTCCCTTCCTCTCTCTCTTAAAAAAAAAACCCAATAGAAATGTTAAAAAATAAATTTATAGAGACTTTAAAAAAGCAAAAAGCAAGATATTGCTTCCTCCAGATGTCAGCTTGGCACTGGAACTGGGCAGTCCTGAAACCCAGCGGTGTCTGACTTCACTGTTGAGTCTGGCTAAAGTCCGGGGCTGGTCCAGGGAACGTAAATGACCCAATTCCCCGCCCCCACACCCCCTGGTGGACAAAATAAGCAAAACTCATTACCTGGGCCCATAAGTTGTCAGAGCCCAGAGTGTTTGCTGTGAATGAATCTTTGCTCATCTTAGAACCCCAGCTATCTCTGCACCTCACTTTCTCACTCCGAAGTTTGGAGTGCACTGGTTACTGGGTCGCACTGGTCTCCAAGCTCAGGAAGCAAGAAGAGAGAGTGCAGGGAAGTTCTATGAAGAGCACTAAGGTGTGAAGGGAGCAGCCCTGGGTTCTAGGCCCTGTGTGTGACGTCGGACTGCCCCTTTCTCTTGTTGGGACTCAGGTTGGCCTTCTGGAATAGGGCAGTCCTTGGTCCTTAACCTTCACTGAGTATTTAACACGTCAGGCACCTCTGGGCATTTCCCATTTATCCCTCATTTCGCAGATGAGGAAAAGAAGGCTCCTTTGCTCCACCGAAGAGGGTTAGCAGTAGAGCTGGAATTCAAATCCGGCCTCCCAGCCAGGCTGCCCTCCTAGATAAAGCTTTCTGACTCCCAGATGGCTTGGGCCAGCCAAGACAGGAAATTAATCAGCCCTCTGGGCGTCCTTGCAGGTTGCTAGGATACTGGGCGTTACCAAGGAGATGCAGACCCTAATGGGAGTCCGCTGGGGCATGGAGCTGCTCACCCTCCCCCATGGCCGGCAGCTACGTCTAGACCTGCTGGAAAGGTAAGGGAAACCCCCCCTCCCCCACACACACACCCCGCCCCCACGCTGGGGGACTCTCGTCCTTTGGCTTTGGCCAGCTGGCCAATCACAGTCTCTCAGCCTGGCTCCCAGGGGTTGTGGCCACGCCCCCTATCCCACTGACCAAGTGCAACTTGTCATTCTTTTGCTCCAAGCAATTCTGGTTTCTCAAAGACTCAGTCCTTTAGGGATTCACCTTTGCATCCTCCTGACCAATCATAGTCCATGAATCTTTGCTCCGCCCATCATCTCTCTGGCCACGCCCCCTGACCTCGTGGTCTCTACAACCTCCCAGTTTGGGCTTTGCTCTCCACCCACTCGGTGCCTAACCCCTGGCAGTGGCAGGAACCCTGGTCCCGCCCTTGGCCCCGCCCCCCTGACCTGGCCTCTGCGACAGGTTCCACACCATGTCCATCATGCTGGCTGTGGACATCCTGGGCTGCACCGGCTCTGCTGAGGAGCGGGCAGCGCTTCTGCACAAAACCATCCAGCTGGCCGCGGAGCTTCGGGGGACCATGGGCAACATGTTCAGCTTCGCTGCGGTCATGGGCGCCCTGGATATGGCCCAGGTACGGAGGGGCCCTGGCAGAGCGGGTTCAGGGGGACTGTCGCCCTGGGCTAGTTTCCTTCGGGATGGCTGTGTAGTGATTCTGGAAGAACTCAGCAGCATTGGGGAAAGGGCTCCTGGAAGAGTGGGTTCTCTAAGTGCTGACCTGCTCCGACACCAAGTCTGCCCCTTCGCTGGGCCTCAGTCTTCCCACCTGTAAAATGCATGAGGTGCATATAGGAGTATCAGTCATTTAGTGAGCACGTACTGTATGCTGGATGCTAGTGCTACACTAAGTATTTTACAAGCACAGATTCCTCAAAACAATCTCGAGGTAAATGTCTTTATTGTCCCCATTTTACTGATGGAGAAATTGAGGCAGAGCAGTACTTGCCTAAGGTCACACAGTCAGAGGCTGAAAAAGTTGGGATTAGAACCAGGTCTGTCTTAATTTCATCGCCCAAACCTCATCCACACTGCACTTCCTCTCCTGTGCCTAGTAAATAGTAACAATGGGGGTCCTACAGGCCGTGGGTCAGCTCCCAGCTCTACCACTTATTTCTGGAATGACCTTGGGCAAGTCATTCCCTTCTCTGAGCCTTAGTTTCCTCATCTGTAAAATGGGGGTTGTGGGAGGGCTTCATGAGGACTTAGCACCATCCCTGATACATGAATGGTGATCATAATAACCGTACATCTGGGCATCCACTCGGCAGGGCGGCCTGTGGCCCTTGCTGGCCGCTTTCCTGGCTGGTCGCTCACAGTCTGGTCTCCCCAGATTGCCCGGCTGGAGCAGACATGGATGACTCTGCGACAGCGACACACGGAGGGTGCCATCCTCTACGAGAAGAAGCTCAAGCCGTTTCTCAAGAGCCTCAATGAGGGCAAAGGTACCTCCCCCATGTTGCTGTGTGACCTTGCACAGGTTTCAACCCTCTCTGGGCCTGGCAAGACCTTCCGGTGTGGAAGATGATGAGAGCTTGCCTGAGCTCTGTGCGAGCTATTCCTGCACTCACTCTGCACCTGGCAACTGTCAGCCCTGTCCAGGCGTGGCCCTTGGGGCCGGGTCAAGGGTGCGATAGATTTAGTTGAAAGAATCTGAAAGGAATGGTCTGTCCAGGAGTCAGGAGCCCTGGGGGTTTTCTGGGACCTTAGGCAGGCCCCACCCTTTCCCCTTCTGTGTCTCAGTTTCTGGGGCCACAGTGGGCAGTGGGGCCCTCAGGGTCTCTAAGAGCCTGCTATCTCCCTCCTTGCAGAAGGCCCGCCACTGAGCAACACCACATTTCCTCATGTCCTGCCGCTCATCACTCTGCTGGAGTGTGACACGGCCCCGGCTGAGGGTCCGGAGCCCTGGGGCAGCACGGAGCACGGCGTGGAGGTGGTGCTGGCCCACCTGGAGGCTGCCCGCACGGTGGCACACCATGGAGGCCTGTACCACACCAACGCCGAGGTCAAGCTGCAGGGTGAGTCCTTCGGGCCTGGGCCTCCCTCCACTTGCCTTGCTCTCCCCTTCCCTTCCAATGTTCATTCCCATTTTCCACTCCTCCTTCCTGCCCTGTCTCCCTGACTCATTTTTCTCATCCCTTTTCTTCCTCACTCATCATTTCAACAAGCAATTGTTAGTGGCAGGCACCAGGTAGACACAGATGATTCAAAGAGCATCAGAGCTGTGTGTCTTAGCTTCTCTGAGCCTCAGTTTTCTCATCTGTGAAGTGGGTGTTCTAACAGGCCCACTTTACAAGGTTGTTTGCAAAGTGCTATGCCCGGGGGGCTGGGGCTGAGACAGACCTGCCCTGCCTTCCAGGAGCTCTTAGCCCAGTCGAAAGGTAGAACTCTCATGAAAGGAGCAGAGAAAGTGGCTTCAGACGATCCATCTTTTACTGCTTTAGGCATTATTTAGTCATACAAGTTTACTATAGACAAATTGGAAATGAAAGCTGAACAAAAATAAGCTAAAAAAGTCACCCACAATTACCCAGAGGTGAATGCTGTGAGCATTCCGGTGCACATCTGTCCTTTATCTTCTTCAGAAAGAAAAACACACACACACAAAAACACGTTTTTTTGCACTGACTTACAAAACGTATATACGTTTCTTAGGAAAAATTTTGGAACTTGCAGAAAAACACAAAAAGGAAAAGAAAAGGCACTCAAGCTCCACCCCCCCATTAACATTAATATTTTATCTTCCAGTCATTTTAAAATTATATGTTGTAAATAGTAGGGCAAAGACTAGGTACTAAACTGTGAGGCCATGTCCATCAATAAGCCTTGCTGAATCCCTGGCAGAGCTGCGGGAGGTGTCCCTTGGAGGGGGCCCTGAGGGATGTGGTGGCTCCTGCGAGAGCCCCCGCCTCCCTAGCTGGGTGGTGGTCCCCTAACCCCTGTGCCCCGCCCTGCAGGGTTTCAGGCCCAGCCAGAGCTCCTGGAGGTGTTCAGCACCGAGTTCCAGATGCGCCTCCTCTGGGGCAGTCAGGGCGCCAGCAGCAGCCAGGCCCGGCGCTATGAGAAGTTTGACAAGGTTCTCACCGCCCTGTCCCACAAACTGGAGCCTGCCGTCCGCTCCAGCGAGCTGTGACCCCCGTGGACCCTTCCCCTCTGCAGCTGCGGGCAGCATCCGGGACAGAGGGGCACAGACCTTTCTCCAGAGCACCCCAGGGACACTGTGACCAGCCCAAGAATGTACCGGACTCCACGCCAGGATCTTCCTTGCGCCCCCGGGGTTCTGCGTGGATTCTGGGCTCCGTCCCACCTGCTACATGCTCACCACGTCTCCCTTCAGGAAGAACCAGGATCCCTGTTCCTCCCTCCAGCTCTGCCTCTCCCCGTCCTGCTGAGGTGCCCTGTGTTTGAGCCATGGGAGGCTCCTCACGCCTCCTCTCTCTCCTCCAGGCATCTGCTCCCCACCGACACCAAGGCCTCCATCTGGCTGTAAATAAGTCTCCGTTCTGTAAATAGGTGTACAGAAGCCATGCTCTTTCTTTCATATAATAAACTTTTATGTCTCTTTTTTCTGTCTCTCAGGAGGCCCTGAGGTGGAAGAAAGCATCTTTTCTCAGGTGAAAGGGGGAAAAAAAATCCATTTCACAAATATTTATTTAGCACCTGGGACATTCCAGATTGTACCAGGAGCCGGAGTTACTGCTAATGCTGAACCCCAGTCCCTGCCTGGAGGAGATCACAGCCAGTGGGGGAGATAAACAGCCAATTTCAACCAGTGGGAGAAATTCTGACCTGTCCCCCTACTCCCCCACTCCCTGCCCCCGGGAAGCCATAGCAAAGGTTCCCCAAATGCACCAGGAGGGATCCCAGATGTGTGGGATGGAAGGGCTTTTTGAAATCTAGGAATCTGCCTCTCTGGGAACCCGAGAACTGTGACCTGGGTCACAGCAGCAGAATGAGGGAGGCTGGAACGTGGGTGTCCTGACTGGCGTTGTTTTCTCTCCTCAATAACGGGAACCACTCACCTTCAGGCTTTGAAACGTGGCCTCAGAAGTGGTGTATGTGTGTGTGTGTGTGTGTGTGTGTGTGTGTGTGTGTGTGGAGTGGGGTAGACAATCTTTGAAAAGGGACATGAACACGGTTGTCTTGATTCTATAGGTGGGAGGGGTAGACCATGTGGACCAGGCAGAGCCCTGCCAGGATGGAAGTCTGGGGAGCCCATTCACTGAGTGTGAAACATATGGGGTCCTTTTTGTTCTGAATCCTTTGACAGAGAGGCTGGGTAACACAGTGCATTAGATCTTTGGCGGCAGCCAGACTTGGGTTCAGTTCTATTGTTTACTAGCTGAGTAACCATGGACATCAGGCTTAACCTCTCGGGTTCCCATTTCTACCTCAATAAAATGGGAACGTTAACAGAATCAATCTCTTAGGATTGGTGTTGAAGCAGTTAGCGCATAGTAGTTGCTAGGTAAGGAACCACTATGTTTTATGCATGATGGATTGTCAATGATCATTTATTGATTACTTTAATGCAAAACACTTTATGTGCCTGTACTTCATTGAAATATCACCATTTTTCTGTATGATAGGTACTGTTATCACATAGGATATATAAGGTACCTAATACTAATGGCACACAGTAGGTGCTCACCAAAAGCTATTAGTATTCTTAAATATGAAAGGCCCAGCTGTAGTGGTTCAGTGGTTGAGCATTGATCTATGAACCAAGAGGTCACAGTTTGATTCCCAGGTTGTGGGCTCGATCCCCAGTGTGGGGCTTGCAGGAGGCAGCTGATCAATATTCTCTCTCATCATTGATGTTTCTATCTCTCCCTCTCCCCTCCTTTCTGCAATCAATAAAAACATATTTTTTAAAAAGCATGAAAAAGGCGCTTTATAAGGTGTAAGGTGCCACACAAGTTTTCACTACAATTGTTACATTACCCTTGTGGTCATAATTCCTTACTATTTTTTTGGAACTACTTCTATGTTCCCCTAGTTACCATGGTTATGGAAACGCGTCCCTCCATCCCGAATTGGACAGCTCGCGGGTTCCCCCTGGAGGCCACCTTCCGGTCCTGCAGCGGGACGACTGGGCGGGCCTTTGAGAGGGGCGAGAGGGGCGCCGGGAGTTGTAGGCCAAGAGAGGTGGCTGCCGCGGAGCGATGCACGCCGGGAGCTGTAGTTCTCGGGAGAGGCGGTTGGCGGCCCCAGACCTAGCTCGGGCCTCACCCGGATGGCGGCTGAGACGCGTGGCCGCCGGCCGTGGGGCTCGCGCCTCCTCGGGCTGCTCGGGCTGGTTTCGGTCTCGGTCGCGGCCGCCGCCTGGGACTTGACTTCATTGCGCTGCAGCTTCGGCACCTTCTGCGAATGTGACTTCCAGCCCGACTTTCAGGGTGAGGAGCCGAAGAGTGGAGGGGCGGGCCGACCGGAGACCCCACGGACTCCGGGACTGGCTGGACCTGAGGGTGGAACCGAGGGGCGGAAGGACCCCAGACTCCTGGACGGCCGGGCCGGAAGTGGGTCCTGTGTGGAGAGCCTGGGGCTCGGGACCTGGGGCCAAGGTTAGGGGATGCTTGTCTGGGTCCAGGCAGAGCCCTGCCAGGATGGAGAGAGGCCTTTGACAGCGGGGCCGCGGGGCAGGGCTAGGCCTCCCCAGGGGAATGGCCGCCAAGGGAGAGGCTGACCTTGGGAATAGGCAGAGGGGTCTAGGGCAGAGACCCTGTTGACGGCTGGCACCCACTTAGGGCTGAGCGCAATTCAGAGGGAGGCCTGGAGGGGGCGCTGCCAAGCTGAATTAGGCCGGAGGGTGACTCCTGCAGCGGGCGATCCCTTGTGAAAGCGTCCCAGGCCATAGGGATCTCTAGACCCGGTTCCAGACATCACTTCCCCCTTGAACCTCTTCCGGCGGGAGCGTGTCCTCAACTCTGACGCTGTCCTTCTTGTGGCCCTAGGTCTGGAGTGTGACCTGGCCCAGCACCTGGCAGGCCAGCACTTGGCCAAGGCGCTGGTGGTGAAGGCGCTGAAGGCCTTCGTGCAGGACCCGGCCCCCACTAAGCCGCTGGTCCTCTCCCTGCACGGCTGGACAGGCACTGGCAAGTCCTATGTCAGCTCCCTGCTGGCGCACTACCTCTTCCGGGGTGGCCTCCGCAGCCCCTATGTGCACCACTTTTCCCCTGTCATCCACTTCCCCCATCCCAGCCACATGGAGCGCTACAAGGTAGGCTGGTTGCATCCTGGACCATCATCCCCCTGCATCAGGGATGCCACGCCCTAGGGAGGGAGGGAGTCCTACGCCCAGAGAGGGGGGTTCACTTGCTGTAGGCCACACAGTCAGTGGGAGCCAGCCCTCAGGACCCATCCCGAACAGAGCTCGGGACGATGCCATTCTACCTGGCAGGGAGTTCTCACTTTAATTCTTGGGGGTGAGGCATTAATGGTGTCTACTTGCCAGGGTTGTTCTGAAGAACATGAGATTATAGAATTACAGGTATTAATTATTGAGCACTTACCTTTGCCAGTCTGCATTATCTTCTCTCTGAAAAGCACTTAGCCCCAACGTGAGGCTCAGAGTAAGTACTTAGTAACTACAAGCTGTTATTGCTACTATTATTATTATTTTTACTACTGTTGTTGTTGTTATTGACGGCAAGGCACTTTCCAGGCTGAACTAACTGTCACAGCTGCCGGGAGCCCTGTCTGGAGTCACTGAGTTGGTTGAACTCCCTTGCACCAAAAAGTCACTGGTTAAATTCCCTGACATGGCACACGCCTTATGCCGTTTGATCCCCGGTAGGCGTCGTGCAGGAGGCAGCCAATCGATGTTTCTCTCTCTCTTTCCCCCTCCCTTCCTCTCTCTCTAAAATCAATTTTAAAAAACCAACAAAACATTGCCCTAGCCGGTTTGGCTCAGTGGATAGAGCGTGGGCCTGTGAACTGAAAGGTCCCAGGTTCTATTCCGGTCAAGGGCACATGCCGGGGTTTCGGGCTCGATTCCCAGTGGGGGACTTGCAGGAGGCAGCGACCCATGATTCCCTCTCATCATGGATGTTTCTATCTCTCTCTCCCTCTTCCTTCCTCTCTGAAATCAATAAAAATATATTTAAAAATAAGAAAAGAAAAAAAAAAAACACCCAACAAAACATAAAACAAAACTGCTGAGAAAGTTCACGGGGCAGGAAGGAGCCCTCCCCTTTTATAGAAAGCAGCAGGTGTCAGGGAAGGAGCCTGAAGGCAGGTGCCGGGCCTGGGTTTGAGTCCCTGTTCTCCTGCTCACTTGTGTTTGAACTTGGACAAGTATTCTGCCCCTCTCAGGGCCACAGTTTTGCCATCAGTCCCATGAAGGGATGGTGCTCGCTGTGAGCCCATGTCTTCCAGGGAAGGGGATTAATTCTTGCTTGGGAAGAAGTCTGGGGCTGGGGGAGTGTCTCCAGTCCCCCTCAAACTCATGCCTCTCTCCTGCAGAAGGACCTGAAGAGCT
Source organism: Myotis yumanensis (assembly GCF_028538775.1). Lineage (NCBI taxonomy): Eukaryota > Metazoa > Chordata > Mammalia > Chiroptera > Vespertilionidae > Myotis > Myotis yumanensis. The sequence continues at coordinate 5,881,387 of NW_027223763.1, forward strand.
GGGTCCAGGGGAACCTCACGGTTTGTGGCCGCTCCCTCTTCCTCTTTGATGAGATGGACAAGCTGACCCCAGGCCTGATGGAGGTCCTACAACCTTTCCTGGGCTCCTCCTGGGTTGTGTATGGGACCAACTATCGCAAAGCCATCTTCATCTTCATCAGGTGGGTGCCGCTGTGACGGGGATACTTAGAGGCCTCAGCTATCTTTGTTCTGTGGTCCCCCAGCAGAATACTGTCCCCCAGGGCCCCATCAAACTTTCCCAAAGCCCCTCACCCTCCTGATGGTGTCATTCAAGGTGGCTGGCTTCCCCTTTGACAGTCTCGAAGCCCATTCTAGGCTCAGGCTTTCTGGTCCTCATTTCTTTGTGGAAGCCCTGCGGCTAGCTCAAGAGTTTTCCCTCTTTTGTGGCCAGGAGGACACGGGCCCTGGGGAAAAAGACTGCGGTTCTAGTATCACCTCCAAGAGTCCTTGCTATGTTTCCTCAGGCAAATTACTTCACCTCTCTGAGCTCCCATCTCTCTGAACAGCAGGGCCAAATGAATGCCCCACTGTCCTAGAAGCTGGGTGAGGGGAAGTCAGTTTACAGGACTTAAAAGTGTTTTGTAAACTGTAAAGTGCATGGCATTTACAGGTGAATTTCTAGGTCCTGGTTGTGGACTCGCTCTGGAAAGGGGAAGTGGTTCCTGTGGAATGTGTTGGTGGGTTTGGCTCCTGCTGGCACTGAGCTGAGCCCCCAGGCTCCGGTTGTGTTAGGTGGCATGTGGGAAGCAGGGCCAAATCCACTGTCTGAGTCTCGGCCCGGGTCCCCCTGGTTTTAGCAACACTGGTGGTGAGCAGATCAACCAGGTGGTACTGGAGGCATGGCGCAGCCGCCGGGACCGCGAGGAGATCTGCCTGCAGGAGCTCGAGCCAGTCATCGCCCAGGCGGTGCTGGACAACCCCCACCGTGAGTGCTCAGGAGCCCCACCCTGGGATGGCTTCACACCCAGGTCCATCGGGCTGGGATCTGATGCTCTGCCCACTGACCCAGGACTTCCCAGCCCAGGCTCTATGCTCCTGGCTGTCCCAGAACCTGCCTGAGCCCTTCGCCCGGAAGGTGGCTGAGAACAGTGTACCTACACTGGCCTTTGGGGGGTAGAAACCCAGCTCTGTGAAGCTCAGCTGCTTTTCCCTATCATCCCTTCCGGCAGACGGCTTCTGGCGCTCGGGCATCATGGAAGAGCATCTCCTGGATGCCCTGGTGCCCTTCCTACCGCTCCAGCGGCACCATGTGCGGCACTGCGTGCTCAACGAGCTGGCCCAGCTGGGCCTGGAGCCAAGGGACGAGGTTATCCAGGCTGTGCTGGACAGCACCGCCTTCTTCCCTGAGGACGAGCAGCTCTTTTCCTCCAATGGCTGCAAGACTGTGGCTTCCCGAATTGCCTTCTTCCTCTGATTCTCTGGCATCCTTGTCCTCCCCACTCGGCCAGGCCATGCAGGAAAGCCCTGGGGCCTTTGCCAGAGGGACCCTTGTCCTGACCTCCTGGAGAGTGGGACCTAGAGCACAAATTGAAGATGAGGAGAAGTGTTGGCTAGGCCATGAGACAGAGGGTCAGGTGGGCCTCTTAGCTGGTCTGAGGACATCGTGGCCTTTGCTTCCTGCCCCGGGGGAAAGTGCTGGTCACCCCAGAACCTCAATGAGTCTTGACCTCACCCTGCAGCCTGAGCCTTCTTAAATGTGAATTGTATCTCAGGGACTGTGGCTCCTGGCTGCTCCCTCCCTCCTCAGCCTTTTCCCCTTAGCCCCTTGCCCTGCTACCATATCCCACACCCTGTCCCAGTATTATAAGCCAGGCTGAGACTTCTCAGTCCCCACGGATGAAGGGACTCAAGCTGCCACTTGGGCCTGGTGTTTAATGTTTTTAATTTTGTAAAAGAAGAGAACAAATATAATAAACTTAGCCATGGGACCAGAGTAATGTTGGCTGAGGTTTCTAATTGCTGAATGCCAATGTGGTAGGATATCTCCCATCTCCAGCAAGAAGTGGGGGCTCGGTGGCCCCTTCAGAGAGCAGTGACACTGCCAAGGCTGGGCTTCTGGCTCTGGTCCTGGATGACATCAGTCTTGCTGGATTCTGGGCTTGGGCTCTGGTTCCAGTTCTCGAGCACCTTGGCCATGACGAGCCACTGGCCCTCGCCCTGCGTGTCCTCCGTGTTGCTGGGGCTCCAGCTTGGGTCATCGTCACTCTTGGTCTTGCTGGAACTTCGGATCAGTCCCCGGGTCTGGCCCCGGGTGGCCTCAGCCTTGATGGGGCTCCGCCTGTGAACCACCTTGGTCTTTCTGAGCCCCTGCCTTGGGCCCTGAGTGGCCTCAGTCTTGCTGGGCTTTTGCCTTGGGCCCTGAGTGGCCTCGGTCTTGCTGGGCTTTGGCCTTGGGCCCTGGGTGGCCTCGGTCTTGGTGGGCTTTTGCCTTGGGCCCTGGGTGGCCTCGGTCTTGCTGGGCTTTTGCCTTGGGCCCTGGGTGGCCTCGGTCTTGGTGGGCCTTTGCCTTGGGCCCTGGGTGGCCTCAGTCTTGGTGGGCCTTTGCCTTGGGCCCTGGGTGGCCTCGGTCTTGGTGGGCCTTTGCCTTGGGCCCTGGGTGGCCTCCGCCTTGCTTGGCTTCTGGCTCTGGCTCCCCGTGACCTCGGTCTTCCTGAACAGCTGGCTCTGGCCCCTGTCTGTGGGGCTGAGGTTCAGGCTTGAGTCTTCCCTGTCGTTTCCCAGGTCTGAGGAGTGCGTCCTCAGCAGTGAGGAATCAGAGGTGAGGGGCACAGGGGTGGCCGAGGTGCTCCTGTATTCCGGACAGGTCGTGGACGTCTCCGTCTCGGAGACAGACAGGGTCCTGACTGGGAAGAGCATGCCAAGAGCACCCATCAGGCCACCTTCCTAGGCAGTTCCAGGAAAAGGAGGCTCTTAGGCCTTCCCCTTGCCTGTATCCCAGAGGCCTTGCATGGCCAAGGGCAAGGCCTGCCAGCCCAGCCCTCCTCAGCAACCTGCGTTTTGAAGGTGGGCCAGGGCTGTAAGATAAGGGGGAGATACTGAGGGTCCTACTTGCCTATCTCTGGCTTCCATGGTGCTGGCTGCTCCTTGTCCTCTGCGTTCCAGCCACAACCAACAGCCTGTAGTTCGCCCTGCCCCACCCTCCCCTACCCCTCCTTCCGGTCCTGGAAGTCCCCACTGGTCCCCCAAAGGCGGCTAAGTGCACCCACAGCCCTCCAGTGCACATCTACACTGTCCTGGTTATCCGTCTACCTGCGCGCCTTCTTCCCTTCAGGACCAAGGGCTCCCGGGGCGGGGACTGGGCTATTCATGCCTGTGACCAGTGTGTGGCAAAGCCCAGCCCTGGGACTCGATGGCTTGTTGAACTGCACTAAATGGAAGGACAGGGCTGGCCGCCACTATTTCTATCCTGACCCCGGACTGCTCACACCTGCTCTCGGACTCTGTTAGGAGTGGCATTCCTGGGTATTTGAATCTTGTCCCTTCCATGCTGGTGCTCGGCAGAATCGGGGGTGAAAGTCCTTTGGACATGCACATGTGAGCTTATTTTCGGGAGAGGCAAGAGGGCAGAGAGAGAAAGGGCCTGAGGGGGCGTGGGGCTGGAGCAGGCAGCAATGTGAAGTGCCCATCGTGAAGGCCGCTCCCAGGCCTGTGCGGGCATCGCCTCCCTGAGGGCTCAGCATGCCCCCTGCAAAGTTGGGGTTATACTCCTGCTTTAGCCGCACAGCTGTAGGCAGCAGAGCCCACGTTCTCACCCAGGCCAGGGAGTCTCTGACCCGGACCTTCGCTCACTCTGCTGCTCTGGCTCACTCAGGACTGGAAGGGACACCAGGGACTTACAGCCCAACATGGAGACTGACGAGGTCTGGTCGGGGTAGCTGTCGGACAGGGACTTCTCCGGCTTCTCCTAGGGCAAGAGACGGGCTAGGCAGTGGGGCTGCAGGACGCCCCGGCCAGCGGCTGAGCTCCGGAAGGCCAGCAGGCAGTGGGGCCTTCAGTGACTGTTCCCTTGAGCTTGGAGCTGCTCAGAGGCCCCAGGTTAGGGCTAGGTAGGGACATGCAGAGGCTAAGATTGGACAGGAGGGGGAGTGGCCAGCCTAGAGAGGCATGCTGCTGTGAGCAAGGCAGTGTTCAAGAGGCTGCATGGGCCCTGGCTGGTTTTGCTCAGTGGTTAGAGTGTCAGTCCGTGGACTAAAGGGTCTTGGGTTCAATTCCAGTCAAGGGCATGTACCTAGGTTCCAGGCTCCATCCCAGGCCCTCGGGGCATGTGTGGGAGGCAACCAATTGATGTGTTTCTCTCACATTGATGTTTCTCTCTCTGTGTCTCTCCCCTTCCCTCCCACTCTCTAAAAATCAATGCAAAAAAATATCCTCAGGTGAGGATTAACAACAACAATAAAAAAAGAGGTGGCACGGGCCTCAGTTTCCCCATCTGCAACATGTAAATTAGTTCAAGTATGGCACAGGCTTCTGTAAACTGCCAAGTGCTGTACCCTGGGCAGTGGCCAGTGAGCAACTGAGGAGCTTTGCCCTACTTTGCATGTCGTATCCCACTTCCTCCTCCCCACATACCTTGGAGGAAACTACCACTAATACCATTTCATTGACCAGGAAACAGGCTCTGAGCACCTAAGCAGCCTGCCCAGGGCATCAGCTGAGAGAAGCTGCGGCCAGGGGGGCTGGGCAGGGGTACGGAGCACGAACAGCACTAACGTACAGGTGCCAGCTCACAGCTCCGAGGGAGGGAGCCCACAGTGACTCCAGGGGCACAGGGACCAAAGTTTTGTATTTTGTATCCTAATGGAACCTGGAAGAAGGGCGAGCTGGCCTTTTCCATTTATGGGAAGGGATTCAGGGAGCCCATTTACTTCCCCTGTGTGAGGTTTCCTGGGGACACTATTGACGTGCTGTCCAACAGCCGTGGGTGGGTAGGTACATTGTGGGGTAGATGGGATTCGCCATGGCAGTGAGAGTGAGCAGCAGCCCGGTGCCTCTCACCAGTGCGGTTTAGTGAAGGGAGCAGAGACCGGAGGGCGCACGGATCTGTCCCCTGAACACCAGGCTCATCTACGTGTGAGTGGTGTGAGCGATCGGGACAGCCTCGTGGGGTGGGCTGGGCTGAGGGAGGGGCCTTGAAGGGGGCTCCTGGGGACTTCTGGGGAGCTGGGAGTGTTCTTTCTTGATCTGGGTAATGATGCCATGGGTGCATTCAGTTTGTGAAAATTCATCAAACAGTTCCTTTATGATTTGAACACTTTTCTATGTTACACTCAATACAAGTTTAATATATATATTTCAGAGAGGAAGGGAAAGGGAGAGAGATAGAAACATCAATGATGAGAAAGAATCATTGATCGGCTGCTTCCTGCATGCCCCACACTGGGGATCGAGCCTGCAATGCAGGCATGTGCCCTGACCAGGAATCGAACCATGACTTCCTGGTTCAACACTCAACCACCGAGCCATGCCAGCCAGGCTCAGTTCAAGTTTTTAGAAAGGAATTGGAGAATTAAGAAAACTCTGGCATGAGTGGCCAGTGCACACATCAGCATGCATGAAGGTGAGTGTGGGCAAGGTTTGAGGAGGCCTCTCCGTGAGGGGCCCATGTCCCCCTGTGCACTCCCTCCGGGGGTCCCCTTACTGGTACCATCCGCATCTCACAGCAGCAAGTCCCCCGCCCAAGCGACACAGCTGAGTGGGGCAGAGCCAGGCCTGCGTGCACTTCACCAGACCTCAAAGCCTCCAGGTCCTGCTTGTTGGCCTACTTACCTTCTTCTCGGCATCCACGGCCTCTTCTGGGTGTTCTGGCCCTTCCTGCGGGATCCGGGATTTGGAGTCCAGCTTCTGAGGTTTTGTCTTCCGCAAAACCTGTTGTTCCTTCCACGAAAGCTGCAGGGTCCGGGCCTTCTGGCGCTCCAGTTCTTGCTTATGGAGCTGTCTGCCCAGCCAGGGCCCCAGAGCACAGGGTAAGTCTCCCTGCCCCACCCACCATCCCCAGGACTGGACAATGGCTTGAGGCGGCAGCCAGGGCCAGAGGAGCCTTGAGCCCAACCATTCCCACTCCTGGCCTGTGGCTCCTGCTCGAGGAGCTTACCCCATGATGCCTTGAGAGATGTTATCCTTCCTCCTGCTCTCTATCACACGACTCAGCTGCATCTTGGCCAGGAGGCCCACCTGGCTGCCAAGCACCTCCTCCATTGACATGCCCGGGAAGAGGATGGTTATCAGCGAGAGCAGCTGCAGGAAAGGGGTGACCAGAGCGAGATGTGGGCCAGGGCAGGGGCCGGTGGTATGATGCTGCCCTGCCCTTGCAAAGTCCCTTTGCAGGGCTGAAGAGGGGAGAATTTACAAATTGTTGTCTTAAAGGGCTGATTTGCCCCAGAACTGCGAGGAGACCATGAGAAAGGAACTATTCAGAGAGGAAACACTGACGGGGTGCGTCTAGCCGTGGGCTCTGGAGCCAGACAGATCAGGGTCTAAGCTCTAAGCTGTGTGATCTAGGACAAGAGGACTGGCTTCTCTGAGCCTTACCCTCTTGGTCTATAAATTGGCGGGTGATAACGTTACCTGTCTCCTAGGGGCTGAAGAGGGTTAGAGTGATGCGAGCTGAAGAGGTTAGAACAGTGCCTGGCACACAGTAAATGCTCTGGCATTAGCAGCTTATACTAGTTGCTAGGAAACCACATTTCTTTTCGGGGCAGGGAGTATGTTAGGAGGCCAGGAGTATTGACTGTGCAGACGCCCTCCTGGCCACCAGGAGGAACCCACCTTCGGTTGCTTAGGGTCAAGGATCAGGGCAGTTGCAACGTCCTGGCGGGCCCCAAAAATGTTCTGTATGAACTGCCGGCTTCTGGCGCGGTGCAGGTAGTACTGAGCCATCTGGGGATTGTGCTGGATGGCCAGTGTGAAGTGGCTCTCTGCCTTCTGGAATTGTCTACAAAATAGCAGCCACAGGCTGCAGTGAGCGAAGCCTCCTGGGTGGGAAATAGCAGCTTCCGGCCCCACGGAGGAGTGTGGAGAAAGCCAGGCTGGTACCTGCTCCCCGCCACCTTGCCCCACCACTCTCCTTCTACCAGCTACGCTCTTGATGGACCCAACACTCAAATGATAGTATACAACCCCAACATAAGTAGACACTCTTTTTATCTTAGATTAGGGAAGTCCTTTTTGAGAATGTCATACACCCAGCAGCTAAAAGTAAAAAAAATTAATTTGTGATTAAATCCTAAGTTACTGAGTAGCAAAAACACCACAATGAAGCCCTGGCTGGGTAGCTCAGTTGGTTAGTGCATCGTCTTGCTATGTCAAGATTGCTGGTTCAATCCCTGATCAGGGCACATACAAGAATCAACCAATGAATGCATAAATGAGTGGGACAACAAATCAATGTTACTCTCTCAAATCAGTAAATTAAGCATGCGCGCGCACACACACACACACACACACACACGCCACAACCACCACAAAGGAAAGCAATAAGCATATATATTTTGCTACATAAGGCAGATGATAAGCTAATTTTTCTAACCTACACAAAAACTCTTTAATTTTTTTTAAAAAAAATTTAATTTATTGGCACAAAGAACCCTTTAACAAAAAATTTTTTAAATGAGCAATTTAGTAGGTAAATGGGCAAAAGATTTGGGCAAGCCATAACAACCAATAAACATATAGAAGATGCTACACAACTGTGCTAGCGACTTAAACATGCAAGATCAAGTGCAAAAGAGTTTGTTGTTTTTTTGCCTATTAGGTTAGCAGAGTTGAAAATAGTCTTACTACCTCACACTAGGGAGGTCTGGGAAACCAAGACTCTTTTCCTGGGAGAAAAGTTTATATTAGTTCACTGTTTTTGGAGAACATTTGGACATTATTTAAAATGCTAAATTTTCACACTCTTTTATCGAACAATTTAACTTCCAGCAATCTAACTGTAGTGTTCCTGGTATGAGTGCATGAAAACATATGTGTGGTGCTCATTACTGCATTATTTATAGTAAAAAAAACTGAAAGCAGCCCAAACGTTCAGCAGCAGTGTAGTAGCTAAATGAATAAAAGGCAGCCCTCTATGGTTCCTCCACAGAATGGAGCCCTAGGCAAGCAGGAGCAAGAGAATGAGATGGTCCCAGACTAATGCCATGGGAAGTAAAAAAGCACAATTTAGCATGAAAACACTTCTGTAAAATGATAATAACTGTTACTGCATGCATAGGAAACGATCTGGAGGAATCTTGACCAAACTTATGGGGGTGGGGAGGCCTTGGGAGGTAGCTATTATAAGGAACTTCCATGTTCTGAGTTATCATCAAACCCTTAAGTTTTTTATAAAAAGCACAATTACCATAACATTTAGAAAACAGTGAAGGATTTTTTGCAAAAACTTGGACATTAAAACCTATATTTAGGGGACATCACTGGGAGAACTTTTTGACTCGAGGATCCCAGCTGGTGGCTTCCTGCCCCTGGCCCCGCCCCCAGCACTTGACCCCGCCCCGCCGCAGCCGCAGCCCCGCCCCCAGCCCCGGCGCACTTGCTCTTGTGCTCGCAGCAGCCCATCTTCTCCTGCAGCAGGCTCATGCGCAGGTTGGCGCCCTCGTCCGACGGGCTCAGCGTCAGCGCCTCCTGGTAGTCCGCCTCAGCAAAGTTCAGGTAGCCCAACTGGAAGAAGCAATCTGGGGCCCCCCACCCCCGGGTCCAGGAGCCTAGCTCAGCCTTCTCCACCCGCCAGAGGGCGGGCGGGGCCTGAAACTGAGGGCTGGTCCACCTCTCCAGCGGCCTGATTTCTGAGCAGGCCGTAGGCTGTAGCCAGTTTCTTGAAGGCAGTGTTTCCCCACGTGTGTCCGTGGGACACTGCGACTCTTAACCGTTTCCTCTTTCCCTTCTTCCTCCCTCCCTCCCTGGGGGGCCTCAGGCGCCCACCCGCTGCCCCCCTCACCGCCGCGGTTGATGTAGAGGCCTTTCTCCCCCTGCTCATCCTTGAGGACCTTGTTGAGCAGCAGCACGCCCTCCTGGTAGGCGCCCTGCGTGTAGCAGTGCAGGGCGAAGTCGTTGTAGGCCAGCAGGAGCTGGCGCTGCGCCTGCCGCACCATGTCCTCCTGGTGCTCGCTCATCATGTCCAGCGCCTTCAGGAAGTCCTCCACCGCCGCATCAAAATCCCGGAGCCGGCGGTACATGGTGCCCCTGTGGGGAAGGGACATGAGGGCCAGAGCAGGGCGCTGACGGGGTGCCTGTGGCTGGGCAAGCCGCTGCTGCTCTGGGCCTTCTGACCCGTGGAGGTGGTGGTGGCGGCTCCCCCAACCCTCAGGAGGTTTGGCCTATGGGTCATGGGTTGCTACTCAGGTAACCTGCTAGTCACTAGTCATTTTTTTCTCAAAAGCAGCTTCCCTCTCTCTTTTTGGGAGCCAAGGGCACGCCAGCCTCTATGCTCAGGCTGTACATGCACAGGTGTTTCACCTCCACTGCTCATGTGGGAAGACCGGGGCTCAAGGAAGTTAAATGGTCCTGAATCCTGTGGTGAGTCCTTGTTGGGGTCAGATTCACACCCAAGCCTTGTCCACTGAGCCAGGCTGATTCTCCCAGCATGACCTGCTCAGCAGGCCTGGGGGTCCAGGATCCCTGCTTAACTGAGGCTGCTGCCTGCGGAGACCACCTCCCATGCTGCCTTGATCCCAATGGGGAGTAGGGAAAGGTTAGTATCAGTTAGATGGGGAACTGAGGCCTACATCGATTCAAGAGCTCTCCTGGGACCACACAGCTGGGCCTTATCCTGGCACCTCCCCACCCAGTACCTGAAGAGGAAGAAGCTGGGATCCAGAGGGTTGTTGTCGATGGCACTGTTCACACACTGCACTGCATGCTGCAGCTTGCCCTGCACGGCTAGGATCCTGGCATCTCGGAATGACTTCTGGGACTTCTCTACCATCATCTTGAGCAGCACCTTTGCCTGTGTGTGCTTGGGATCCAATACCAAGGCGCTGTGCAGGTCTTGATAGCAGAGGTGGGGCTGCAGGGGCCAGGGGTAGCATCAGGGGCACAGCCAAGCTGAGCCTTACCCTGTCCAGTGGGGAGAGGCCGACCTCCTGGCTATAGGGGCCTTTCTCAGGGTAGGCTGGCACCATGCCACCCATCCTCAGTGCTCCCGCTTTGCTGTTCCATCTGTTCTGCCTCTTGAAGGAGGCAGGGAACCTTGTGGGAAAATCTCATCCCTACTGGCCCCTCCAGATGTGACCTCAGGTGAGCAAGGGTCGCCTTTGCTGGTTTCTGCCATGGAAAGGGATTTGGAGGACAGCCTCCTTGGAGAACTTCTGTGAAACTCACTTGAGGTGGGAGGAGGGTGTGGCCCCTGATTGTGACTCTTGTGCCTTCTTATCCTTTCCTCCCTGGCTCCCTTGACCTTTATGCCCAACATAACTCTGGCCAAGAACAGATTCAGGCCTGGGCATGAGCAGAAAACATTCCCAGGCAAATACCTTCTACCGGATGAGCATGTCTGTCAGTCAGTCAACACAGTCTTGGCAAGCACCCCATGTCCTATAGGTAATTGGTGGAAGGGTGAGCAGAGCAAACAGTGGACACCAGGAAGTTGAGAGGGGAAAGATGGGAAGGACTTCCAAGTAGGCCGACTTGGGTTCAAGGGCATAGCTCCTGAGAACTGGCTGTGTGACCCTGAGCAAGTCACCCAGCCCCTCTGGGCCTGTATCTTCACCGGTAAAAAGAGGACAAGGGGGTTGCATCCACTGAAACAGTTATTGTGAGCCTTTAAGATAAACATGAGTAGGTACTGGCGGGGTAGCTCAGTTGGTTAGAGCATAGTCCCGATATGCCAAGCTTGTGGGTTTGATCCCCAGTCAGGGCACATACAAGAAACAACCAATGAATACATAAATAAGTAGAACAACAAATCTCTCTCTCTCCCTCTCAAATCAATTTTTAAAGAAGATAAAAATGAGTTAAGTGCTTAGCATGTGCATTGTGAGGCTAAAGTGGTGGGAGCGGCTAAAATCCCAACAGTCAAAAATCATTATCAATAATTACTAGTCTCCCACCTTTGAAGGAGACTCTCCCACTGACTCACTGTTGATCACAGAAGCCTCAGTACAGGGAGGCTCACATTCCCACCCCCAGATGCCCCACCCACCCCCATTCCTTCCCCTCCTGAGTGTCCCAGCTCCCAGGCACCAGGCCAAGCCAGAACACCCGCCATTGTTCTGGATCCTTCCTTCCCTCTTGCACTCCCCCAGTCTCTGGTCCTGACTTCCAAGGATGGTGGAACTGCTGCCTACTTGCCCATCCTTCCCCTGGCCCCCTTCTCTTCTGCTGGATGGCACCTAGCCTCTTCTCCAGGCCCCTGGTCTCCAGACTTGCCCCCTGCAGCCCACACTCCCTCTGGCAGCCAGAAGGATCTTTCTAAAGCCCATTGCCCCAGGGAACACCCTTTTGAGGTTCCTATTGTCCCCCAAAAGAAGTCAAGGTCGTCCTGAGTTCACAAGGCCCTGCCTGACACCCTCACATACCTAAATTCCCCTCCTCCCTTGTGACTCGTCTCCCTGGCCCCTAAGTTGTCCCCTGTACTGTCTGTCCCCATGCCCAGCCTGTGGAGTGCAGCAGCTGGGGTGCTTAGAAAATGTTTACTGAGACAAATAAGGAAAGGAAGGAAGGAAGGGGGAAGGGCCTCTTTAACTAGTGGATCTCTGATGGTTTCATAGACTCACGAAGTCATTCTTCACCTAATTATCTGCTTAGGGATGTCTCTCTGGGCTGTGAGTTCTGTGATGGCGGTGATGGCATAAGTCTCTTATCTTGTGGTTTCCGGGGGCCAATCCAGGCCTGGCACGGAGCCAGGGCTTAGTAACAATGGTACAGTATCCTCTCTGCACTGAGGGGATGTGGCTGCTGGCTGCTGGCAGCCTCCTATAATCTTGGGATGTGCTGGGGGAAGGGCCACCCACTCCCCACCCTCCCTATTTTACCTTCCCCATGGAGTTATAGAGCCTGGCTCGGAGGATGTAGATGTCAGCGTTGGTTGTGCCATACTCCACCTCCTTGGTGACAAGTGAGAGGCAGTCCTGATATCGTCTGAGGGCCAGGAGACAGGCTATGCTGAGGACAAAGGGCAGAGGTGCTGTCTACCAGAGAAGCGATTTTCAACCCTTTCCAGCTCATGGCACACATAAACTAATGACCAAAACTCTGCAGCACACCAAATATATTTTGATTTGTTCTCACTGGAAGGCTATTATTTTATTTTTAAGATATTTTTTCTATTTCAGAGAGGAAGGGAGAGGGAGATAGAAACATCAATGAGGAGAGAGAATTATTGATTGGCTGCCTCCTGCACACCCCATACCGGGGATGAAGCCTGCAACCCAGGCATGTGCCCTGACCTGGAATCCAACCGTGACCTCCTGGTTCATAGGTTGACACTCAACCACTGAGCCATGCCAGCCAGGCTGGAAGGCTATTTTTGTGTTGGCTGTTGTCATTTTTTAAATTTGACAACCTAAGGGAAAAGAGGTCAGTGCTCCTGACTAAATACTCAGGTATTGCATGTTTTAAAGATTCTTGCGGCACACCGGCTGAAAATCGCTGTGCTAGAGGCCAGGAAGGGGCTACTGGAGAACCAGGGCTGGCAAGGACACAAATGGGCCACTCACCATCGGTAACGGAAGCTGGGTTTCTTGGGCTGGAGCTCGAAGGCTTGCGAGAAGACATTCAGGGCATCCGCAAAAGCACACTGTTCAAACAGGCACTGGCCCTGAGGACGCGAGGGACAGTCCCTTCTGCGTGCATCCCCAGCCCAGCAGCACTCATGAGAGGGGTGGGCAACGTTGGGGTGGGAGAGAAGAGAGAAGAGAGAGGCTCAGAGCTCTAGATCTGGAGAGCCTTTAAGAGTCAGAGACACAGAGATGGAAAGAGATACAGAGCTAGGGAGAGAGCCAGCACTACAGAGACACAGGAACAAAGAGACACAGAGAAAGCATGGGAGGTGAGCCAGAACAGCAGAGCCAGCAGTAGCAGGCTCCAGCCTGGCCCAGGGCTCCAGGTGCCGGGCCCTGTGTTAAGAATCTGAACTTACAGCCTCACTGGTACTAACTAGCATCCCCCTTTCAGATGAAAGGACGGAGGCTCAGAGAGGTGAAGTGACTTCCCCAAGGTGGCACAGGAAGTGTTAGTACTGGACTTGGGACCCTAACAGACAGATTAAGTATGTGATTTGGATATCCCAGCTGTTTCAAGAATTGAATAACTACTTAAAAGATATTGAAGTTGTCAAAATGGAAAAAAATAAGACTTTGTTGGTATTTATGGTTTAATATTGGTGTGTTTTTTTAAAAAAATGCAAATGGGGCTGGTATTCCCCTTTAAGTGCTTAGAGTCTCTAGATTCTACGTCTGTACTGTCCAGTACTATAGCCACCAGCTTCATGTGGCTATATGAATTTAATTTAAAAGAAACACAGCTTAAAAATTAGTTTCTCAGTCACAATTGCCACAAGTCGAAGGCTCAACAGTTCCCCGTGGCCAATGGCTACCAGATTGTACAGTGCTGAGCAGGTCACTGTCATTATTGCAGAAAGTTCTATTGGATGACGTTACTAAACTTGACCAGCCCTAGTGGTAAGCCCACTTGGGAGGTGGGAGAGGTCATGAGAGGGGCAGCAGGTGGGGAACAGACACAGGGCCAAGGAACTCCCCGGGAAGTCAGAACTAGTCCCAGGAGCAAGGAGAGCCCCCAGAGCTGGGGGGAGGCCCAGGGGCCTGGGTGTGAGGTGTGCGCGTGGCGTGGGCCTGGGCGGCCCCAGCACCTGCAGGTAAAGCACCAAGGTGAGGCGCTTCAGGAACTGGATGTTCTCGGGCTGGAAGGAGTGGGCCCTCCGCAGGTTCTGGACAGCCGAAGAGTAGTCGCAGAGCTGGATGTAGGCTTCGGCTCTTAAGGCGTAGAACTCGACCTGAGGGAGAGGGGACTGAGTTACCAACAGGGACTTGGTGGCCCTGAGACCAGGGACCTGGAAGGCATGACAGTGAGGGGGAAGTGTGTGCTACAGACTGGGTGGGTCCCCCCAAACCCTCCCCCTCACCAGCTGGGGGTCCAGGTGGATGGCACGGGAGAAGAACACCACAGCTGTTTCCCAGTCTTCTCGCTCCAAGCACCAGTGGCCTCGGTGGTAGCTGTGGGGGCAAGGGGCACAGGCAGAGAGGTGGCCCTGACTTGGACTTTCCCAAGGGCATACAGCTGGGACTATGCAAGTGGGTGGGAGGCACTTGGGTGGAGAGAACAGAAGAGTAGACAGAGATTCTTGGAGCTCATCCAGGCCAGTAGCAGCCTTTGACTCACTGAGGCAGATGAGCCCTATTACACAGTTGAGTTCACTGGAGCCCAGGTAGGGAGAGTAACTGGCCCAAAGCTGCACAGCATGTCAATTACTGTGCAGAATAGAAACCAGGGACCTTGGGACAAGATAGTCACTCACTACTCCCTGACTTTGAGAGGAACTGTTATTTCAGAGAGTGTTGGTTTTATTTCATCAAAGCTTTGGAACGCCTGGCTGGTCCCGAAGATGCGCTTTATGGTCTCCCTTGGGAGTGGAGTCGCCCATGGCTTTGGCTCTGGCGAATCCTAGAACCAATGGACAGCAAGCTGGAGCAGGCCTCGCAAATGACCCCCACTCCACTTATACAGGCTTATCAGGTATTTCACAGGAAGGAGGAGAGGTGGGAATGAGCCCTGGTAGGAGGCACAGCCTGAGGTATGGTGGCACCCCAGCCCCATTCCCCTGAGGGATGTTCTAACCCAGAGGTTCTCAACCTGTGGGTCGCAACCCCTTTGGCAGTCGAACGACCCTTTCACAGGGGTCGCCTAAGACCATCCTGCATATCAGATATTTACATTACAATTCACAACAGTAGCAACATTACAGTTATGAAGTAGCAACGAAAATAATTTTATGGTTGGGTCACAACATGAGGAACTGTATTTAAAGGGCCAGAAGGTTGAGAACCATAACCTCTCTCTCCAGTCCTGCCTCTCCCTTTCCTATGGTCAAGGCCAGGGTTTAGGAGTCTCATACTCACACTGTCCTCAGCTCTCCTCCTGGTACCCCTCAGCACTCACCTCCAGCCACACCCAAAACTCTAATGCCTCCAGCTCAGGCCCCACCCCACCCCCCACCCCCCACCGGCCTGCAGCTCCTTGCATATCCTGTGTGATCCTCGTGCCCAGCAGGACCAACTGAGCACTGCACCTGACTTCTGCTCTAGTTCTGCCGCCTCGGGAAGTCCACCTTCTCTGAAGCCACAGACCTATGTCCCATCATCAGTCCTCAAGTCCTGTCTGTCCCACTTCCTCACGACCTCTTCCCTCCTCTTTTCTCGCCCTCTCCTCTGGGCCCATGCCATCGCGGCCAGGACGCCAGCATCGGCCACCCCTCGGACCTTCCCAGCGGCCACACGTCCCAACTCCTGTTCCCCGCACTGCGACCTGGCACTTTCTTGAACTGCACAACTGATCCTGCCTCCCCCGTCCTCTTTCCTGCGAACTCAGCCTTGGTCACTTCTCTCCCGACCCTCTGCCCTGGCGGTAGCCTTCTCCCGCACCTGCTTGGAGTCGGTCATGAGGTCCCGCCCTGGGTGACCTGTGGAACTGAGCTGGCTCCCTCTATGCCCTCCCTCCACGTTGCTAGGCACCATCTCCACGACGCCCACAGGCTCCGCCCCTTTGGCCACGCCTCCAGATTCCAAGGGCGGTTTGAGCCAGAAAAAGGGCAACAAACTTTTATTAGCGGGGGAGGCTGAGACGACAGCGAGGCGGGACGACAGCGGGGGCAGAACGAAGCTCCCTTCTCTGATCCGGAGGCCAAGCAAGGGCTCTGCGAGGCCCACCATGCCCCCAGCCGGACGCGGTGACGCCGGCCCGCGGGAGGGGCCGGGGCGCCCCGGAGCGGCCACTGCCCCGCCACTTCCGCCCCTCAGGAGCGTGGCGACCCCGTGGCCCGCCCTGGATTGGACGCTGGCGGCAGGTGGCGACCACAATTGGCCGAGGGGTGGTGACGTCAGGGGCGGGGCTGTTTCGGGGTGGGAAGCGCGCCGCCCGCCGCGGGGCCTCTGCGGGGCGGGGCTGCTGCCGAGTCGGACCATGAGCGGGTGCGTTTTGGAACCCCGGCCCCCGGGGAAGCGGTGGCTGGTGAGTGGAGTTAGGGGGGCGACGTAGGGGCTCCCGGGACCGAGCTCCAGTTTTGCCGCTGTCTCCCCGACAAAGTCCCCGGATTCTTTGCCTCAGTTGTTTTAAATCTAGAAATGGGTCCGATACTCCGACGGGCTCCAAACTCCCAGGAACTCCGCCCGGCGCCTCGCGCCCTGCCGGTCCGGCCCGCCCAGCCTTCTGGAGGCTCCGGGGTCTCCGGGCCCCCCGTTCGCGCCCGTCCCCACTCCGCTCCTGCTTGGCGTTACCCTCCTGCTTCGGGTTCCAGGGGGCATTGTGAGATGGAGGGTGTCGGGAGCTGTCGGCCTCAGTGTCCCTGGTGCCGCCCGCAGGTGGCCGGCCTGGGGAACCCCAGGCTGCCCGGCACGCGGCACAGCGTGGGGCTGGCGGTGCTGGGGCAGCTGGCGCGGCGGCTGGGCGTGACGGAGAGCTGGGCCCGCGACCGCCGCTGCGCCGCCGACCTCGCCCTGGCCGCGCTCGGGGATGCCCAGCTGGTCCTGCTTCGGCCGCGGCGGCTCATGAATGCCAACGGGCGCAGCGTGGCCCGGGCCGGTGAGTAGAGGGCACCGAGGGAGCCGGCCTGGAGGGCGGAGGGGCCAGAGGGGACTCGGAGCTGCGGCCACGGTTCCCCTCCGAGTTCCAGTTGCCGCCTGGCCTCGGGGACTGTGGGAGCCTCCGTTTCTTTAAACTGTGGCCTCTCACGGGAGGTGGGAGGTGGGAAACGCCCCCGGGCAGATCAGCGGTAACGGGGCCACCGTTTCCCTGTGCCAAGCGGAGCTGTTGGGCCTGACTGCCGAGGAGGTCTACCTGGTGCACGACGACCTGGACAAGCCCCTGGGGAAGCTGGCTCTGAAGCTGGGCGGAAGCGCCAGGTGAGGCCCCGAGCCTGAGCCCGTAGGGATGGGACAGGAAGTTGGCCTCCCATTTGGAGTGGGGTGGGGGTGCTGACCCCAGCTGAGCTGGGAGCGGGAAGGGGGCTGACCCAGGGAAGCACTGACTGACTGCCCCTCTCCTATCCCTCGAAGGGGTCATAATGGAGTTCGTTCCTGCATTTGCTGCCTCAACTCCAACGTGAGTGCGCCCCCTTGGTCCTGCTCTGGGTCGGGTGGTTCGGCATGGGGCCCATCACTCCTCACCAAAGCTGTCCGGGCCCCTCCGCTCCTCCACAGGCAATGCCACGGCTGCGAGTGGGCATCGGGCGCCCGACGCACCCGGACGCCGTGCAGGCACACGTGCTGGGCTGCTTCTCCCAATCGGAGCAGGAACTGCTGCTTCCAGTGCTGGAGCAGGCCACAGACCTGCTCCTGGACCACATCCGTGAGCGGAGCCAGGGGCCCTTGTCAGGCACCTGACACCAGTGGCCACAGCGGCCTGCTCACCTGCCATGCCCAGATACCCAGCCACGTCCACAGAGGTGCCACGCCAACCTGTGGTAGCCACTTTTTATAGAACTGTTCTCTGGACTACTCCAGGCTCCTGGGATTAAAAGGGACTGTGGCTGGATTGGTCCATTTTGGGGATGAGGGTTGGTCGTCTCTCTGTGTCTTACTTGGAAAACAGGGAAACTTCAGGAAGACTAAACTTTTTTATCTTTTTTGAAGACTCCAAGGTTTGGATCTGTAAGATTAAAGATGCCTGCTTGGAAGCTGAAGCTTCCTCCGGGGGTTCCTACCCTCCTCCTGCCTGTGGAGGAGGGACCCAGCAAGCCCCCCTCCCAGGGGCTGTGTGGGCATGCCTTAGGCCACTGAGACCTTGTCACACCTTTCTTCAGCCCATTTCACAGATGGGGAAATGGAGGCTTAGAGAAGTCTGGCCACATCCCCAAGGCCACACAGCTGCAGTGTGACTGAGCCATGATCGCACCCAGGGCTGGCTGTCATCGAGGTCCCAGGCACTCTCACCTCAGTGCTGCTGAGTGCCTGGAATGATCTCATACGAGTGAAGTGTGAGAGCAGCCTGAGGTCCTCAGGGTTGGGTGAGAGGTGGACCTGTCGAGGCACCAGGCCCAGATCTGCCAGCTGGGAGGTCGGGAGGTCGGACAGCCGTTGGAACATTGACCCAGTCTTGGGTGGCGAGATGCTGGACTGGCTGCAGGGAGCGGGGTGGTGTCATCACCTCCATTTCAGAGATGAGGAGGCTGAGGTTCAGAAAGGCTTTAGGGAGCCCAAATTCTGGCCCAGGGTCTCTGAGACAGCCCTTGGCAAGTCCTATAGCTGCTGCTTCTGAGGTCACACAAGGTCACTCACCTGTCCGGGTGGCCATGATGTTGGTGGGGACCCACAATCATCGGGGGGCTTAGGACCACGGCCGAGCTGAGCATGGCCAGCAGCTGCCTCAGGATCTCCTTGCAATGCAGCTGGAACACTATCTCATAGTTGCCGTCCTCTTCCTCTGGTTGCAGGTTCTGGTAGGAGTTGGGGTGGGCCCATGGGGACCAGGCCCATAGTGGCCCAACACCCACCTCTGGGAAACTCCAACCCCAGTGCCTGTTTTAAAAAGTGTTCCCTGGCTGTGGTGGGATACCCATTCTCCAAATGGGAAGACTGAGACCCAAGGCCTTCCAGGGCCTCAGAGAAGGACTCCATCCAGTTTCTTCACGACCTTGAGGGGATCTTTGAATTGCAGACTCAGAAAAGGGCAGACTTGCCAGGAGTCTCTCAGGGAAAAGTTGGGGCGCCTGGCCCTGGCTTGGCTTTCTCCGAGGGCCCAGTTACCTCTGGGCCGACCCCCCCCCTCACTTTCACCCACTTGTTGGTCACCTGCAGAATGTTCTGTAGGAAGTTGGTGGTGTGGGCCAGGGTCGTCTCCAGGCTTGCCCGCACCTTCTGCTCTTTGGCCAGCTCTTGCCGCAGCCGCTTCGCCTCAGTGTGCTGATGCTCCAGCTGCTGGTTCAGCTGGACTTTCTGGCTCCTGGCCGTGGGACCTGATGAGTCAGCCACCTCCCTACTCCAGGGTGTTGGGCCCTACCATTGCTCGTTAGCCCACAGGGTCCCTCATCCAGCCCCGGGCCTCAGGCTGTTTGACAGGAAGCCTCGAGGCCCTTCTAGAGAGAGGAAGTCACTGGCCTGCGTCACGTGGCCATAAGGAGCTGGGCTCCTGCCTACTCCCACCGTCCGCGTCCGCCCACCGCGGGCCCCACCTCAGTGCCTCCTTCTCCTTCTGCAGCTGCAGGACTTTCTGCTCCAGTTCGCTCCGCAGGAAGCGCAGCTGATCAGCCTGCACTCTGCCCTCCTGCTGCTTGTGGCACTTCTCAGTCAGCATGAGGATGATCTGTGGGTGCGAGCAGGTGGCCATGCCTCAGACGCACTGTGGGTCCTTAGCCAGCCCCATACCCCCAGCTCTAGACTCAGCCAGGGCTCACCCCATTGCACAGAGAGGTCACATCCCTGAAGAGCAGCTGAGCAGAGCCCCCAGCTCTCCGGGAGTGGGTTCCACTTCAACAAGTTATAGGAGCTTTAAATCAAATCAAGAAAAATGAGCTGCCCTAGCCGGTTTGGCTCAGTGGATAGAGCATCGGCCTGCGGACTGAAGGGTCCCTGGTTCGATTCCGGTTAAGGGCACATGCCCGAGTTGCGGCTCGATCCCCAGTAGGGGGCGTGCAGGAGGCAGCCAATCAATGATTCTCATCATTGATGTTTCTCTCTCTCTTCCTCTCCCTTCCTCTCTGAAATCAATAAAAATATATTTAAGAAGAAAAAAAATGAGCTGGGGCCAGCACCCTAGAGCCCCCACAAGTAGGGCTGGTCCCCTCACAGCTGGCTCCCTCCAGACTTGGCTCCAGGCCAGGTACACCCCTGCCAAGTGGGTGTTTGCCCTCAGGGCAGGGCCCCTAGGATTCCCTCCAGCTTTAGGTGCCAAACACCCTGTGATGAGGGCCTGGCAGGCACACCTTTTGGTGGCTTCTGTTGTGCTTGGCCATGGCCTGCTTGGCGTTCTGCAGTAGCTCCAGCTCTTTGCACAGCTTGTCTTGGTTGCTCTTGAGCTGGTCATTCTCCCGCAGCAGCTGCACGCCATGCTGGGAGACCCTGGACAGCTGCAGGGTCACAGTGTTGTTCTCCAGGATGGCCTGCTTCGTTGTGTCCCACATCTGGCTAGTGGCCATCTTGTGGAAGTCAGTGGCCACCTGGTTCACACGCTGAATGATTTCCTTCTTCACTCTACTCGGGATGGGTGGGAATGAAGGGGGTCAGGCAGAGTGGGCACAGACCTCAGGCACCCCTCCCTATGTGGAGGTGCCCAGAGTGCCTAGGGCCACCTCTCTGCTCGTCCCTCCAGGAGGGGTGGGCCGTGGGCAGGAGGCTTCTCACTGTAGACCTTTGTACCTTTAAAAAAAAAAAAATATATATATATATATATATATATATATATATATATATATTTTTTTTTTTTTTATTGATTTCAGAGAAGAAGGGAGAGGGAGAGAGAGAAACATCAATGAGGAGAGAGAATCACTGATCGGATGCCTCCTGCACACCCCCTACTGGGAATTGAGCCCACAACCCAGGCATGTGCCTTTGACCGGAATCGAACCTGGGACCCTTCAGTCCACAGGCCGATGCTCTATCCACTGAGCCAACCTGCTATGGCACCCTTTGTACCTTGAATTATGAACCAAATCAGTGGATTAGCTATGAAATAAATAATGACTTAAGTCACAAAACGTAGCAAAAGGAAGTTCAGGGATTCTCCGATGCCAGTGTGAGGACGAGCTGGGGAGCTTGGTTACTTTCTCACACTCTCCATAACCCTGCCGGGATCCCGGGGAGCTCAGGATGGGGAGTCAATGAGCTAGCACAGGCTCCCCAATCAGAATTCTGTGAGGCAAACAGAGGTCTGAGGACTGGGCTGCGCCTGCCCCCCACCCCATGAAGGCTCCCGCACCCGGCCTGCCCACCTGTCCCTGTCCAGCACCGACTTCTTCTCCAGGTTGTACATGTAGTCCTTGTATTCATACTCCTGCTTCTGCAGCTGGTCCTCCAGCAATGTGAACTTCTCCGAAAGCTCCTCTTTCTGCTGCCGGAACTCCTCCAGGGCTGCCAGCTTCCCCCCTGCCCCATCCCCAGGCACAGGCCTGGTGAGGGGCCGCCTGGGAGGGCAGGTCCCAGGGGCAGCAAGGGCCTGGAGCGATGCCCCTCCCTCCCCACTTACTCTTGCCTGCCTTATGGTTCCTGATCCAGGAGGGCCAGACCCCTACCCCTACACCTAGTCCTGCCCACCTTTATTGCTTTAGTCTGGAAAGCTCTCTCTTCCCCTCCACTAATCTTATCAAGACTCGTTCAGGTTTCACCTCTGAGAAGCTGTCCTTGACACTCTCCTCCACTCCTGTCTCATGAAGGCAATGGTGACAACCACCACTCATTTGAACACCTTCTCTGGGCCAGGCATTCATGCTGTCATTAAGCCTCAAAACAACCCTTGGCACCTGGGTGACCTTGGCCAAGACACTTAACCTTCTTAAGGTGCTCCCTTACCTACAAATGGGGAGACAGTACTTCCTGCCTCACAGGATTGCTGGGACATTAACTATGGAAGATAATGAATGTGTGGGAAGCAGCACATCGCTGTCGTTATTCAAGGTAGACATATCCCCATTTCCCAGGTGGGAAAGCAGGGTCAGAGAGAAGTGCTTGCCCGAGGCCATAGAGATAGCGGTAGAGCTAGGACTTGAGCCCACAGAGCCAGAGTCTGGGATTCCCTGTCTCCATGGCAGGTGCACCCAGGCCCCCTCACCAATGATGATGTTCTCCGTGGTGAGCTGGTCCTTGGTCTCCTGGAACTCATGGCGCACCTGGGCTAACTGGGCTTCAAAGGCGTCCTTCTCCATCTCCTTGGCCAGCTGCAGGCTTTGGAGCTGCTCATTGAGGTCGGCGATCTCATCCACCCGCTGGTTGAGCGTCCTCTTGAGGAAGGCCACAATCTCCTTCTTATTGCTGGCCAGCTGCTCATACTCCTGGCGGAATAGCTTCTCCTGCACGGCCAGCTCATCCCACTTGTGCTGGTACCTGAGGCGAGGGCAGGGCAGGCCTCTGCAACTGGGCCAACCTCCTCAAGACCCTCTCACAGAGGGGCATTTGCGGTTCCTCATGGTCAGAATCCAGCCTCATCTCCCCCTGACCTGCACTCATGACCATAGCCAGTGTCTGCTCAGTGCATTACCTTCATCACATCATTAGCATGTAAGTTCCCTGAGGGCAGAGCCTTTCTCTCTTGTGTTCACTGCTGTGTCCCCAACACCTAGGACTGTGCCTGGTACATAGCAGGTACTCTGTGTATTTGCTGAATTCTCACAACAGCCCATAAGGAAGTGGATACTATGATGATTATACCCATTTGACAGATGAGAAAACGGAGGCTCAGAGGGATAAAGCAACTCCTAGTAAGTGGCAAAACCAGAACTTGAACTCAAGTCAATTTGACCTCAAAGTCAAGGCTCAACTACAACACTTAACTGCCCAAGTCGACCAACTCTGTGCCCTCCCTAGCCTTTGCACCTGCTATCTTCCTTACTTTCATCCACTGAGTTAGCTACCTCCTCAGTGGAGCCTTCTTGGCTCTGAGCCATATTTGTGACCCTCTCTGGGGTGCCCTTTAGTAGGTTAGTCCTTGTCTCACTGGGCAGTCAAGACCTGACGTGTCTGTTTTCTCCACCTGGCCAACCTCTGACCTCCTTCACCGTGATATTCTTGGGGCCTGGCAGAGGAGCTTAGCAAATAGTAAGCACCCAATACTGTCTCCCAAACGCATTTTCCCCAAATACATTCAATCCAGTGTCTCAGCTTGAAGGAAGCTCGTGAATTTTTAACAGTGTCCTATGATTGATCTATTGGTTTCCTAGGGAATAATTGGTGAAGTTATTTGGAAAGATGTTTTAATTCATAATTAACCCAACCAACATCTTTTGAACGGCTACTGCATACAGGGCCCTGCAGGGTGCAGAACCGAATGACCTGCTTCATGGAGCAAGGAAGCAGCCTGGTGGAGGGAAGTCAGGGGGCCAGAGCTCCCATTCTGCCCTCTCTTCCTCCTGAGGTGACTTCCCCTCCCTGAGCCTCAGACCTTCTGTCTGTGCAATAGGGATGCCATGAAGACCTCTCTCCTGGCTCTGTCTCAGGGACACAGTGAGCACAGCACAGGACCCACCTGGCACACAAGAAGTCAACATTAGCTGTATCTGCAACATGTGGGGTTCTTGCTCATCACCAAAGGGTCTTTTAAGGGTGACCCTGAGACTGAGCCAGTGCATCCTAACTGGGAGGAAACTTGGTTTGAAAATAAGAAAAATGGCCAGGTGAACATGTCTTGGAAGAGTTAGACACACACACACACACACACACACACACACACACACACACGCTACCATCCCCAGCTGAGCCTGCACAGTGGCCAGCTCTGGGCAGAGCTTCTGACCCAGCAGGACCAGCCTCTAGGCACCCACCCACCGGGCCAGCCTGTCCTCCAGGTCTCGGATCTGA
The DNA here is from genome assembly GCF_028538775.1 of Myotis yumanensis. Taxonomy (NCBI): domain Eukaryota; kingdom Metazoa; phylum Chordata; class Mammalia; order Chiroptera; family Vespertilionidae; genus Myotis; species Myotis yumanensis. The sequence continues at coordinate 5,905,073 of NW_027223763.1, forward strand.
ATGTGGTAGAACTCCCGTAACTCCTGGGCCAAAACCATATCCATGGCCATGTTGGGCTCCTTCTTGGCACTTTTCTTCTTGGCCTCGAGCTCCTTGGCCCCCTTCTTTGCCTTCTTTTTGGGAGCCATGGCTGGTAGCCACCGCTACCTCAGGACTCCTTTAAAAGACCAGGTGGTTGCTAAGGAAGTTGGTCTCATACATAGCAACAAACTGAAGGAATGAAACAAGGCTTAAAGGGGCCCTGTCCTATTTTGGGCAAGGCGGGCACTGGCGAATGGTCTCCACCTCCAAGGCTGACAGCACCTCCGTAGAGTCTCTAGGTTGGGGTTTCCTAGGCCCTGGTGTCTCCAGACCAGGATGCCAGGCCCTCAGGGCACTCTTGGGCTCTGGGGAGACCCCTTCTCCCCCAGGTGGCAATAAGTGATGTAGAAATATTACAGTGGTTCTGAGCCCTCGAAGTCACTACCCTGCCCCTTGGTGCTGATCAGAGGGGACATCTGCCCCAGAGCTCCCCAGGACCAGAAGAAGCTGGTCACCAGGCCCCAGACCAAGAAACCCCTCCCCTGAGGCCTGAGACCGGCTTAATTCTTTGGTGATGCCCCAGACCAAGAAACCCCTCCCCTGAGGCCTGAGACCGGCTTAATTCTTTGGTGATGCAGCTACCAAGCAGAATCCTCCTCTTGGTTCACCCAAAGCAGGTGGGGAGGCAGTACGGTAAGGAAAGGTATTTTAGTGAGCATCGACCTAGGAAGCGGGAGGTCTCGGTTCGATTCCGGTCGGGCCAGATGCCTGGGTTGTGAGCTCAATCTCCGGTGTGGGGCACAGGAGGCAGCTGATTTCTCATCATTGATATTTCTATCTCTCCCTCTCCCTTCCTTTCTGAAATCAATAAAAAAAAAAAAATTTTTAAAAAAGAAATAGATGTTTCATATAGGAGGCTCCCATACGGGGTCCCAGGACATCCCTGTCCAGAGGCTGGCTCAGTTCCCACCCAGCTCGGAGAAAGTGCCCCTTTGTCCCACGCTGACCCCGGCAAATAAAGGTGTACTCTGTAGCTTTGCCTTGGGTGGCAGCATCCTGGGCTGGGGGGAGGGGGAGAAGAGGGCGCGGTAGGTGTCCAGCTGGCTGATGCCCTGGCTGGCCCCTCATGCCCCATCTCCTCCCCTCTCCCGGAGACCATGCCTGTAGGCCTGTGGTATTCACCCAGTGCTTGTGGCCCAGGCACTCCTGAGACAGGGGCAGGTCCTCTTCCTCCCTGTTATCCTAGGGCTTGGCACTTAGCAAGAGGTGAAATAGTCCCTCCTGGAAGTCTGAAGGCTAGACAAGGTGAAGCTCTATTACTGCAGCCTTAGGGGTTGGTTTGAGTGGCTGGATCCTTGCGGTAGGTGCCAGGGGATAGGGAGGTTCAGAAACAGGGAGGTGGGTGCTTACTTTTGGCAATGAGGCAGGTTGGAGCAGTGGTTGGTTAAAGGTGGGCTTGAGTTTGCCTGCCCTGGACTGCAAACAGGGCAATACAGGTCCCAGAGGGGGGAGAGGCCTGACCCAGTGCCCAAAACTTGGGGCCAGCAGAGGGACTGGCCCTCCAGCCTAAAGCCATGGCCATCCCCCCAGCTGGAGATTGCTGCCTCACTGACCTGGGAGGCTCCCCCACAGACCCCCGCCCAGGCAAAGGATCCTCATGGTGCCTGAATCCCCAGCTGCCTTCTCCCTCCTCATGCCTCCCGGGTTGCTGCCCTTTTACCTGAGGCCCATCTCAGGGGTAGTTCTGAACCCCCAGGCTGATGGGCTGCCTAGAGCCCACAGAAGGTATCAGCTCTTGGGCCTGTCCTTCCTCCTGGGGGTCAGGGCCAGGTTTATAAAAGCAGCTGTAGTCACACAGCAAGTGACCAGCTGGACTTTCTGGCCAGACTTCTGGGTGGAGGGGGTGGGGAAGGGAATGCTACAGGTTGAAGGATACTCCTTTCTGGAGTTTGCCTGGAGAGTCTCTAGTCATCACCTTTCCCAGTGACACCATCTCATTGCTGCTTCTTAACCTGTGTCCACACTGGGGACTGGTGGTGGTGGGCCCAGAGCCTCCTGACTTTGTGATCTGGGTCTTCTGAGAGGAGCAGGTGTAGGCGGCAGCATCAGTCCAGGGCAGTGGCCGGTGGGCTGGGGCACTGCCACCTCTGGAAGGCTCTGGAGGGAAGGAAGCCTAGGACCAATGGCGACGGCAGGGGGGCGGGGGGCAGGCATCATTAAACATACCTGACATCTTGCCAACCTCTATGGAACACATGACATAAGAGAGATTTGTTCATCCAGGGTGTGTGTGTGTGTGTGTGTGTGTGTGTGTGTGTGTGTGTGATACAGTACTACTGCCCACTAGTGTGAGCTCATGAGGACCCAGTCTGCCTTGTTTGTGGCCGCATTCCTAGAGCCTAGGATGGAAGTTGGCACATAGTAGGCACTCATAAACATCTGCTTACTGTCAGACCACACGTGGAGGGGATTCCAGAATAGCATAGTAAGGAGCTCGATCCACCTTCCCTTCAGCAAGACAAGTTAATTGAACATTTTAAAAAAAGAAACAATTATTTAAAGTGTCTGGAAATTGTTCTAAGGGCGTACAGAAAATGGGAAAACATTCATTTAAGAAACTCTGCCCACTGGTGTGGCTCAATGGTTGAGCATCCACCTATGAATCAGAAGGTCATGGTTCAATTCCCAGTCAGGACACATGCCTGGGTTGCGGGCTCAATCCCCAGTTGGGGATGTGTAGGAGGCAGCCAATTGATGATTCTCTCTCATCATTGATGTTTCTATCTCTATCTCCCTCTCCCTTCCTCTCTAAAATGAATAATATTTTTAATGAAAAAAAGAAAATCTAAGTTTCCACACAGCCAGTAGAATGAGAAAGTGCTGAAAGAAAAAAACAGTCAACCAAGAATTCTATATCCAGCAAAATTATCCTTCAGCTCAGCATTACTCTTCCACAGGCATCACTCACAGGAGGGGACAAAGTTCCTCATCAAGGTCATGTGGATTTGAGCCAAACCTGCTTGATGCCAAGGTCTGTGCTCCTAGTCACTGCCATTCTGCCTCCCAGGAACAAAAGCCTGGTGTCACACCAACATGGCTATACAGGCACCTGAACAGGGTCTGGCAGAGACCTCCAGCCTGCAGGCCCTGAGATGGAGACATTCTAGACCAGAGGTGGGCAAACTTTTTGACTCGAGGGCCACAATGGGTTCTTAAACTGGACCGGAGGGCCGGAACAAAAGCATGGATGGAGTGTTTGTGTGAACTAATATAAATTCAAAGTAAACATCATTACATAAAAGGGTAAGGTCTTTTTTTTTTTTTTAGTTTTATTCATTTCAAACGGGCCGGATCTGGCCCGCGGGCCGTAGTTTGCCCAGAGAAATAGGGCGATGGAAGGACCATATCATCTACAGGTAGCTTGCTGTTGCGGCTAGGGGCCAAGACAAGCTTCACGGATTGTCCCCAAATGTGCAACAGCTACAGATCTTAACGCAAGTAACGGAGATCTGGATCCAGGAGACTCCAAGCCATGGACCATTGCAGAAGCCTTCCTTTCCACTTCCCACAGTGAAACCAGCCCAGAGTCACCTTGGACACCATGAATGGGCGCCGAATTATTCATTTATTAGACTCAAGTACTTTAGTACAGAACAGTACAGAGATGATACATGTTTGTGCTTCAATACTTTCAAACACTGAGATTCTGATAATTTCAAGGTAAACAAGTTTCAAGACAGACTAGATTTTTAAAATATCCTTTTGATAAATTATGTTTCTATAAATAACAGAAAGGAAAACCAACATGTTCAACAAACAAGGTCCTGAAGCATGAGCATTGGTCACAGGGAGGGGACAAAACAAGCAGTAACAGTAAGAAACCAACCAATGCAAGTACCTACAGCTCTGTCCTAAGGAAATAATGTGTCTTTAAGGGGAGAGGGGAGACAGACCTGCAAACTAATCTGAGTGCAAAGGGGAGAGAGGTTTCCAAGCCATGAGGAGCGGACACCACAGGCATCTACCGGGCGGGCGAGGAACATGTTCTGAAAGGAGAGCGGGCGAGTTAAACTAGCACACACCACGTTTGCAATGACATCACGAGACAGGAATATACACGCGGTCTGCAGGAGTAAAGGGTGGCGGGGGCTGGACAGGGGACATTTTTGTGACTTCCACTGTCATTATATTTCATGACAACAGCAGCAGAACAAACGGTGTGCTCACTCCCAGGAACGAGAACTGCTGAGTCTTGAGGATGACGAGACATCCTGCCTGCATTTGCTTCTTTAAGTTTTGCATTAGAGCTAAGTTTTATACAGCTAGGTTTTTATACAGGGAATAAAATGATCATTTTCTCTACAAGCACAACAACATATGACCCCACACTACAAAAAATAAAATATCAGGAAGTATCTTCCACTGAGGGTCATCTGAGTGGGCAACGGTCTGTATACATCCCTTGGGCTATGATCCCGGCCATTGGACATCTTAGGGTACGGGCCCTCTCTACAAGGAAGGCCCTCTGACAGCGTCCTGCAGAGCCCACTCTGTTCTAGTCCCTTCCTGACCCCTGAGCTCTCCCAGGCTGACTCCACTAAGAAAGAGCTTCTCTGGTCAAAAGATCAGGCCTAACCCCTTCTCCAGGAGACCAAGGTCTCCAGGGGGAGCTTGCTCCTCACTGGTTTGGGTACAGTGACTTAGACCACAGAGCGACTTCCCTCAGGGTCACAGCGCTGTGGACGCAGCCAGGGAGGGCGCAGTGACAAGCTGAACACCAGCCCCCACTCACAGCCACAGCCACAGCACTGGGGATATGGGCCACTGAGGAAAGCAAAGAGGTGGGTTCCAGCTCCAGCCTCCGAGATGCCACCTGGGCCTCACTGCCCAGCCTACCTGATGAGAGCGGGCCCTGGGGCGTGGGAACCGGAGTGGACAGAGAGCCTCAGTTTGAAATACTCCCGGAACAGACATCTGAGTCCCAATAAGAACAGAAACAACCCAGACAGATTCTTAAAAACACTCAAGCATCCGCCTTCCTACACTCAGGCAATCTGCACGTGTCGCACCAGGTTATGTACAAGGTCACAGAATCATAACGAATGGGGAGGAGGTGTCCATTCATCTGAACAGTCCCAGAACTTCTCCAGCAGCGCGCCACTTACACACGAACCTCTCCTCTCAGGGCACATATAGAAGACAGTCTTTTAAAAAAACACAATGCATTATTATCTTTTGTTTCAAAGAGAAGAGGGTATCATTAAACACGAGAACGCAGCGGCAACAGCGCCGACTAGGGCGTGCAGAGCTGGGAGGCAGGGAGGGACAGAGGGTCAGCAAAGGAACCACTGCGGGCAGCGGGCAGCGGCAGGGCTGCGGAGCACAGGGGGAAGAGGGTTCACTTTTTGGAGGGGCAGCTTATTGTTTTAAGTGCTTATTTCTTCATCTGTTTTATTCAGTTTCTTCAGCGTGTCCAGCAGTTTTTGTGGGGTGAGAATCTGCGTGGATCCTGAGGGAGGCAGAGAAGACAGTGAGCTCGCCAGCTCTCGTTCAGGACGCTTCCTCCTTCCCTGCTCCTCGAGGTTCCCAGACCTGCACCCATTCCCCCGCCCCACCCCGGTGTGGTCAGTGGAGGCAGGGAGGGGCTTGGGGATTGGGCTTTGGGGCCAAGTCACATTTGGGGCTGGGAGACATGTGGGGACTGGGGATAAACAAAACATCCTCCGGTTGCCCTAGCTGGCTTGGCTCAGTGGATAGAGCGTCAGCCTGCGGACTGAAGTGTCACGGGTTCAATCCCGGTCAAGGGCATATGCCTGGGTGGTGGGCTCGATCCCCAGTGGGGGGCATGCAGGAGGCAGCCGATCAATGATTCTCTCTCATCATTGATGTTTCTATCTCTCTCTCCCTCTCCCTTCCTCTCTGAAATCAATAAAAATATATTTTTAAAAAAAATCCTCTGGCTCAGGCAGGGTCCCAGGCCTCCCTCTCAGGGCTCAGCGCCATCTACAGGACATGAGGCAGCTGCATTTTGAACTCAAGGTGAAGCAGGGAGAGGAATTCCAAACCACATGGCAGGGAAAGGTTGGTAATGGGGCAGGGGCTCTGCGGGCCTGTGTGTGGAAAGAATGGTGCCTGGTAGGGAGGCAGTTGGTGGGCAGAACACCCTGGGGGAAGCCACTGACCTCTGGGAGCAGATGCTTGGAACTGCCGTGGTGGGCGGGACCTCAGGTGTGAAAGGGAGAGGGCGGGGACCTGAGGCCTTACCTTATAGAGACCGTGCATTGTAAGAGATTAGAAATGCTTGCAAAAATTTAAGCTAATGGAATTAGGTATAACTTCTACCACAAAATAATAAATAAATAAAAGTAAATGAAGTCCTTTTCATAAGGAGAGAGATCTAGTAAGTGCAGTGAAAAAAGATGCATGGATCGTGTGGTTTGGACATGGACATACTCAAACAGAACAGAAGTGGCTGGTGTGTGAGCATGAGGCCTGCACGCATGCAGCAGTGGCCATCAAAGAAAGATCCTGGTGGGAGAGAAGAACCGAACAAAAGAGACCTGTACTTGAAAATGTGCCTCCCTGGAGATGCGGGTGCAGGCATGGCCTTCATGGGACGAGGGGAGCAGAAACCTTAGGATGCCAGATCCCCGCCCCGAGCGCGGGCAGGCACAGAAGGCTCAGGCTGGCTTGCTGGGCGGGATCCTACACACCAGGGTCCCTGTGCCTCTGACCACTACTTGCTCAGCTGACCCGTGACTGCTGGAGCTGCAGGCCTTGGACCTTCCTGGTCAGTCAAACCAGCAGCAAACTCGTAAAGCCTTCTCTGGTGTCAGGGGTTCCTCCCGACTTCCCATTCCCTGCAGTGCAAGTCCCAGGCACCTGTCACTGCTCAGAGCAGCTACGGCCATCGTCCCGAGTGATGCCCAGGCCGCAGGCCCCAGGCCCCAGCTCTAAAGCCGACCCATTATCCTGCACACTGAGGCTCCTTCTGCAAACGTGACAGAGGCTTCGGCAGCATGTCCCCCGGAGTACACATTTCTGTGACTCTACCCATCTTACCACGAGTCCTAAAGAAAGTCAAAGACTGTCTACAAATGGGGAAGCAGGACTTAAATCTTACAAATTCCTAACAGTGAACAGTTGTGAGAATGAGGGCTTTCCAATTTCAGTCGACACACGGACTGTGTATCTACATCCTGAAAGACAGCCCTGGGCCCTGGGTGCAGGGTTAGCTCAAGGGCATCCTAGGTTGAGACAACAGCAGCACATGTGCCAGAGAAAACCATTCCTAACACCCCTCCAGGCCATCCACTGACTCCAGGAAATACAGAGGCCGACTCAAGCTAGAGGAAAAGTCAAAAAGAGGACCTCTGATCAGGTGCCCGTCCCAAAGTGCTCCCCCTGCCCTTGCTTCCTTGCAAATTCAGGATTTGGGGGAGGCCAAAAAGAGGTTAAGGAATCCATCACGCTCTAGAATTTTCTGATATTATCTGATCACTGACCATCTGGTGTTCCCAGTCTTTGACTGAAAGAAGAAAACCCAGGACCAAGAGTATTGGGCAACTAGAGAGGCCTGTAGGACTCTGTGCCAGGCACGGTGCTGGGCCCTCGCTCACTGGTCTCTTTAAAGGACCCAGAGCAGCTGAGTGCCCATTCTTGCCACCCAATCGTCTGTATTGCTTTAATACTCGGTTAGGCTTTCCACCACCACAAATATTGCTAATTGAGTGGGGTGGGTTTAAACCACAATTTGCAAATGTTCTCTTTGAACTCACAGGTAGCTGACCACATAGGCCCTTTAGAACAGCAAGCGGGTCCCACTGCTCTGAGGGTCCCTCTTAGTCTACATCACTGGAAGGTTGAGAAATATGAATGGGGTCTCCAAGAACAGAGTCATCCAAAAGGCTGAGCGCTGTGGGCAGACACAGATGTCTGCTGGGACAAAACCCTTCTTTCACTGGCTGGGTGCTCAGTTGGTTAGAGCATCATTCTGCTATGACAAGGTTACAGGTTCTACCCCCAGTCAGGGCACATACAAGAATCAACTGATGAATGCATAAGTGGAGCAACAAATCCATCTCTCTCTCTCTCTCTCTCTCTCTCTCTGTCTCAAAATCAATTAAAAAAACACACCTTGCAGTAAATGCCATCCACCCACCTGCCACCTGCACACAGAACTAGAAGCTCTGATTCTGATTACCCACCTCCCAAAATGCTTCGAAACAATGACTGTTTATTCAGTGCCCACAGGTTTGGCTTCCCTTGGGAAGGAGCCTGGGCAGAATGGGAGGTACTCAGGCCTTAGCCAGCCCACTTCTCCTGGCTCACAGACCCCTGCTATTTCTCACCTTCATATCAACCTTCCAGGTTTCCTAGCCAAGGTGCTGATGGCTTTCCCCTAAGGTCAACAGGGAGCCGAGAATGGGTAGGGCTGCATGGCTTGAGTCACCAATCTGAGGAGGAGCCTTGGGACCCTACGGTCCAGCCTCCCTGTGGTCCATACACTGTGGCCCAGGAAGTGGGAATGACCTAGTCATAGGTCCTCGTGGCAGAGCTGGGCCCGGAGTCCAGGCCTCCCCACTGCTCAAGGTGACTCACATTCTGAAGACTCACTGGGCCACGGCTCAGCCCAGGGGGAGGGGACATTTTCAGGGCCCATGTCAATGGAGTCTACGAAGCCAGGTACACAAACTGTGGCCTCATCACAGAACGGGCAGCGAAGCTAAGGCCTGAGTAATGTTCCAGTGGAGTTCCGGATCAGTCTGCCATTTAAACGCATCAGAGGAGGTTCCCAGCACGTAGGGAGAACGGAAGGAGAGAGGAGGGGACGAGGACAAGAATAGAATCTGGATTATCTACCGAACAGAAGCAGGTTCCTGGGTGACTGAGAGCAGGTGCAGTGCGGTGGGAGAGCGACTTCTACCCAAAGGCTCTCAGCACGAGAGGCTTCAGTGGGTGAGGAGGGTGATTACTCAACTCTTGGAAGGATCACAGGAGGTTAAAATGAAAGCAGTTACTGAAAGAGCAAATGGCTAATAAGTGCCCTTTCCCCAGAGGAACACGAGACAGGAGCTCTTCCCGTGGCTGCGGGAGCTCACCAAGTGCATGGTGGCCTGTGACCCCTTGTTCCCCGGCTAAGTGCTGTCCGGGAAAGCGGCACTTACATGTCTCACTACCACTGACTCGGAGTCCACTCTGACGCTCTCCGCAGAGCCTCCCCCACAACCGGGCACCCAGGGGTGTCCCTGGGAAGCCTGCGGGCCTCGTGCTCAGGTTCCCACCCCACACCCCAACCTGGACAAGGTGCTCTCTTCCTGGTGCCCACAAACGCATCCCTGAGCACCAGGCGTGGGCGCGACCCTCTGGCATCCCTCAACCCCTCCGGAGGGCTGCTCACAGCATTATTCTCATTCTCAGGTTAAAACCCCGGGGGCTGTGCTGTGGGCTGAGCAGCAGGGGACCCAGGGCAGGAGAGAGCCCGCGGGCCGGCCCGGAGGCTCCGTGGCCAGTGGGTGAAGGCAGCATCGGACACATTTTCAATCGGTGTTAAGAACTGCAAGCATTTTCTTGTTAAAGGAAAATCAAATAAATAATAAACTAAAAACAGAAAAAATAAAAAGAGTGACGGAATTATCAAAGAAAGCCCTTCAGAGAGGAAGAGTTTCTTTTCTGTGATAAGCTGCTTTTACTTTGTTTCTTTGGCTCTCACTCCATTGTTGGAGCCTGATCCTCAAAAGATACCCTAGAGGACTCCCTGAAGTCGGGGTGTCTCAGGTCCATGAGAAATTTGGTGGGAGTAAGAATGTGAGTAGAACCTGCGGGAGAACAGAGGCCAGCTGACTGCTTGAACAAAGGTACGGAACAGGAACATGCCAACTTAGGCCTACGTTTTATGCAGCCAGTGAGAGATGAGAAAGCAAGACACACGCGCACACGCACGCACACAGGCTCGCACACAGGCACACGCACTGCGAGGATGGCTGGCATGCACAAAAGCAGGTGAGGCCACACAGCGGGCATCGGCTGTCTGAGCGAGACCCCTCCAAAAATCTGTGGGTCACTTCATCTCCCCAGGTTATAATATACCACCTCCCAATGGGGAACCTCAGGTCAGGGCCAAAGCTGAAGATGGAGATTTACCCCCAAGCCCGGCTCTGACAGCTTCTGCCCAGGAAAACTGTGTTTGAGCTAAGAATTATCCAACACACGCATGCAACACATATGCAAGCAGGGAGCAGAGAGCTTCATCGCGGGGGCCTACGTAACGAACGGGAAGGAACAATACAGGGAGAAATGGCGACCAGACAGGGGAGCTCCAGGGAGCGGGGACGGGAGAAAGAATGTCCAATCTCCCCACTGAATGGTGCTTCTGGGTCCATCTTGAGACACCAGGGACACCACGTGACTGGTGTGTAGAACCTGCTCCTCTGAGAGCCTGGGGGCACTGTGACTTGGCCACTCCAAAGGAGAGGCACGAAGCTGACTCGTCTTGTCGAGATAAGGGGAGAGGGCAGGACCCGGCCAGGTAGTATGTGCCGATAGCCTCTTGCCAATTACTGTCAAGAGGCATCTGGGCAAGTGCCACTCCATTTTGTTAAGGGAAAGGAGGGACTGAGGAAAACGTGGAGAAAGCAAGATTTTTCTCAGCTCCCTCTTTCTCTTCCAACCCTAGAACTGTGGGCGTGCCTACATGCATGATAAGGAGAAACACCATCCGCTGCATTAAGTCAGCTCCTGTGAGTTGCTTCCTTTCTTCTGGAAAACCATCAGGAAATCGCAGACAGGGTGTGAGAGACCGGGAAGTAGTAGGGCCAGAGGGGAACCCTGGGCAGAGGCCACCACGCCTCGGGCAGTATCTGCTCACACGCGTGTCTGGTCTGTCCATCTCTGACGGAGAGGTAAGGGGGGTCAGAGTTTACCCTCTTTTTACCGAGCACCTTGGTGTGAGGCCCAATGCCAGGACACGGACAAGTCCCACCTTAGGTCTAGTTTGGGCTGTAAGTGGGTGTTCTTAACCTGTTTGGTTGGATAAGGAGGTGGCAGCCTGGAGAGGTGGGGAGCATGCCCAGGCGACCCACAGGCAGGGGCAGAGCAGAAAGTGGGCCTGGGCTGCTGGAGTCTGTGTCAGGTCCCTCCCACCACACGCAGACACAAGGAGCCTCGCCCCTTAGCTTTTGCCGACCATGAACAGCTCTAGAGATGACGGTTGGCAGGGGCAGTGGAGTCGAGGACAGAATGAAACACCAAAGCATGGAATGGAGCCCAGTGCGGAGAAGCAGCCCCCTCCCCCTGGGAAACAGGCCCACTCACCTATCAGCACTTCCCACTTGCCGTTGGCCTGGGTCACCTCGTAGGCGCAGCGCATCTCGCTCAGGCTCACGCCTCCCAGGATGAAGATGATGAGGCGGGGACCACTGCGGTACTCGCCCGGGGCCTTGTTCTTATGCCAGTGCCCGTAGCGGGCGCTGAGGGGGGCAGGGGAGAGATGAATAATGTTCACCCGCACTCAAGTACCTGCACTTCATACCTGCGTGACACATTTACATGTTCGTCCGTACACAGTGACACAGAGAAGCTGGTAGTGAGTGTTGTGAATGAACCGCAGTGGGGCCAGGAGCAGAACTGCTACGAGCGCCCTGCTGCCACCTGTCAGTCTCTTAGAAACATGTAGGCAGCAGCCAGGTTCAGGTTGGCTTTACTGTTTGACATGCTAAGTTCAACAGCTCCTCCGGCGTCCTGTTCATCCAGGAGTCTACTCCTGGGGATATACGTTCCTAGCCGTGAATGGGCACTCTGCTGGCAGTGAGCAGGAACAGCAGAGCCAAAGGAACAGCAAATGTGCACAGATGCCTCACTGGGCCAGGGCCTCCTGCACTGAGAGGAAGGGCCTTGTGGGCGGGTGGCGCTGTCAGGGCGGCCTGCACCTGGCTGCGATGAGCACAGCGGGAGGGGCTCACGGCCACGCTGTATCACAACGGGACTGCTGTGCAGCTGACAGGCCACCAGGGCCAGTCCCCTCGCTGCTGCCTGCCTGCTCGAGGCGTCTCACCTGACAGCGGTGGTGCTGAAGGAGGCAGAGGAGCGGGTAGAGATGTAAGGGTAGTGCTTGGTATCGAGCTTGTCCTCAATGGTGTCCTGGAAAGAAAAGAGACTGATGTTGCCCAGCCTGTGTGGCTCAGTGGTTGTGCGTCGACCCATAAACCAGGAGGTCATGGTTTGTTTCGGGTCAGGGCACATGCCTGGGTTGTGGGCTCGATCCCCAGTGTGGGACGTGCAAGAGGCAGCCGAGCAATGATTCTCTCTTATCACTGATGTTTCTATCTCTCTCCCCTCTCTCCCTCTCTGAAATCAATACAAATATATAAAAAGAAAAGAGACCGATTTTAGGTCTGCCACCTGCTAGAAAAGGGCTGACGGAAGCCAGGTGAGAATTCGAACAAGTCACTTAGTGAAAACCATGCTAGGCTTGCAGCATCCAGACCCCTCCCTGCTCCTGCTGCTGCTGCCACTGCCCAGGGCAGTGCCCGTGTGGAGGATGCTCCAGAAGCAGCCCACGTGCTGAGATTAGTCTGTAGATCTGCTCGTTAAGAGAAATTTTTAAAAATTGCATTGATTTTTCTTGCTTCGCTTCCAATTAATTCTTTTTTCTCCCTCTTTTACATTCTATGTGAGACTGTGCTGTATCCTGTCCCATAAATTCCTGACACCATCAGTCTTGTAGACACTAGGCACAGGCAGTCTCTCAGGCAGGAGAAAGCCTTCCACCCTTAGTTCCCCAAGGGGCTAATTATCTGGTGGGTGGATCCCAGCTCCCCACCTCCTGCTGCCTAGAAACCTACACCCCCCCTACCAGTTACCATGCAAAGCATATACATCTCCCTGGGGGTCCGGGAAGGAGGGGCAGAAAAGGGAGCAGAGAACAAAGGAGGGATGAGACAGGGGCTGGCTTTATCTCTGCAGCAAGCCAACAATTGTCTTTGGTTTCTAGATGTCTCATGTTCACCCAGCCTTTTGGTTCGTGAGTTTAAAACAGGAAGCTGACTCACTGTATATATTTAAAATACATTTATTTAAACGTACAATTCAGTACGAACACCTGCTCTGCTATGAGTCAACAAAGGGATCCTGAGCAAGTCTCTTCATTCTCCGACCCCAGTCCCATCTGCCTGTCAAGTGAGGAATTGGACAGATTAGCTCTAATCCCACCCCCAACATCTAGCAGGTGGGATTCCACGCAGGCTTCCCTGACCTACAAGAAGAGATGGGAAGGACAGGCACCTAACAAATGTGAAACACCTACTATGCACAAAGCATGGGGCCAGAGGACGCAGCAGTTGAGGGCATAGAACCAAGGTATAAAAAGATGAGCCAAACACCAAGCGGCATACGTGCTCAAAGAACGCCCCTAACATAGGCTCCTGGAGTCCAGGCGGCCTCTGTGGGGCGGGTTGGCCAGGTGGTGGGTGGCACAGTGAGACGGGATGGGGACTTTGAAGGAAGAGGCTTCAGAAAGCGGGAAGGAGAGCGAGAACGTTCCAGGCAAGGGGTGGATTTGAACAGAAGAGTAGAAGCAGAAATATGCTTGGCAGGGTCTCTGGTTGGCATGGAGGACTGAGGGACGGGATAAGTGGGAGAAGGGGGCAGGCTGGGCTCACATTCCAGAGGCCCACCCACACCTCAGTATGGAACTCGCTACTCATGGGACCTTTTGGTGCTGTGATCTGTTGGGTTCCTCTGGGTGTGGTACCACTGAGGGGTCTCTGCCTGCTGCTGCCTAGAAATCACATGGTCTCGGGACCTGCGCCTGGCTGTCTGTTGGGCCTGCTCTTCACCAGCCCCAGGACAAGACGTGATGTGAGGCCTGAGAGAGCTCCGGAAGCCAGTCCTTTGGGTGTCACTGGCCCCTGCGAGGCGGTGGAGCTGGAAGCATCAGGCCTTTACGTGAAGAGCCCTGGGCCTGGCGTCTGTCTCCACCCCACCCACCCCACATCACTGACCTCCATGATGTCTTTAATAATCGGGGTCCATCGTGACAGCTGGTAGGTCTGCTCGCTGATGCGCTCCTTCCGTTCTGGCTTGCTCCTGCGACGCAACGTAGACTGAATGCAAACACAAAGATTAGACTGTCAGGCCACGTGGACTCCGGGGCCCCTGCTGGCCTCCGGAAACCCTCTCCCAAGGCCTCTTTTCAGAACGGCAGCAGGCAGACTCTAACGAGTGGGAGTGTTTTCCCTGGAAAAGCCAAAAATATGCCCTTCTAGGAACTGGAGCAAAGTTGGTTCTTTTGTTGTTGTTGTTTTTTTAATATTTTATTTTTTTATTCTTATTTTTTATTTTTTTGTTAGTCCTCACCTGAGGATATTTTTCCATTGATTTTTAGGGAGAGTGGAGGAGAGAGGGAAAGACAAAGAGAAACATCGATGTGAGAGAAACACATCGATTGGTTGCCTCCTGTACCAGGGCCTAGGCCGGGGAGGAGCCTGCAATCAAGGTACGTGCCCTACTTACAGGTCCAAGAAGCTCAGAGAACCCCAAACAAAAGGAATCCAAAGAGGACCACACCAAGACACATCATCATTAAAATGCCAAGAGCAAAAGACAAAGAGAAAATCTTAAAAGCAGCAAGAGAAAGAGGCTCAATTACCTACAAGGGAATACCCATACGACTGTCAGCTGATTTCTCAACAGAAACTTTGCAGGCCAGAAGGGAATGGCAAGAAATATTCAAAGTGCTGAATGCCAAGAACCTACAACCAAGATTACTTTATCCAGCAAAGCTATCATTCAGAATTGAAGGTCAGATAAAGAGCTTCACAGATAAGGAAAAACTAAAGGAGTTCATCACCGCCAAACCAGTATTATATGAAATGCTGAAAGGTATCCTTTAAGAAGGGGAAGAAGAAGAAAAAGGTAAAGATACAAATTATGAACAACAAATATGCATCTATCAACAAATGAATCTAAGAATCAAGTGAATAAATAACCTGATGTACAGAATGAACTGGTGACTATAATGAATCAGGGACATAGAAAGGGAATGGACTGACTATTCTTGGGGGGGAAAGGGGAATGGGAGATTCGGGAAGAGACTGGACAAAAATCATGCACCCATGGATGAACTCAGTGGGTGGGGAGTGAGGGTGGAGGGTGGGGTGGGAGCTGGAAGGAGGGGAGTTATGGGGGGAAAAAAGAGGAACAAATGTAATAATCTGAACAATAAAGATTAAAAAAAAAAAAAAAAAAAAAAAAAAAAAAAAAGGTACGTGCCCTTGACCTGAATCAAACCTGGGAACTTTTGGTCCACAGGCTGACACTCTATCCGCTTAGCCAAACTGGCTAGGGCTTATTTTTTAATATTTTAAATTGATTTCTAGAGAGAGGAAGGAAGAGGGAGAGGAGAAACATTGATGTGAGAGCAAAACATTCATCAGTTGCCTCCTGTGTGCCCCATACCAGGGATCAAGCCAGCATATGCCCTGAAAGGAAATCGAATTGGCAACCTTTTGGTGCATGGGACAATGCCCAACCAACTGAGCTACACCAGCCAGGGCCAAACGTGGCTCTTTAAAGTCATGGCAAATGCAGGTCAAATTAAAAAAAAAAAATTCAGATAGTTAAAAAAAACAGTTTGCTGTCAACTGACACCAGGAGAAAACACTACTCTGGGCATGACTTACTCTTTGATTTTGTTTCAACAGCATAGGACGTACTGAAGGAATCGTCTCCATTCTCACTGTGGTCCCTCTTGTGAACATGGGTCTAAAAATGCCAGTTACAGGCCTCTGGTCTGGTGGCTCGAGAACAGCATCTGCAGCTCCAGCCTGGTCAGCACTGCGGCAGACTGACCGCCACAGGAGGAACCCCCACCGGGTCCCTGCCTGGAGGATCCTAGCGGGGTGCTGTGAAGAGTGCTCAGGACTCTTCCTCATCCTGGGCCCCCACCCCCAGCCTCTCCTAGAGCCCACGGTGGGCTGGGCCTCCCGGACAAGCTGCCCTGACTTGGTCCTGGGTCAGTGGCAGTGTTGATTCTCATGGAAGAAGCTGCGTCTAGTGTCCAAAGGCAGAGCCAGGCCGACCTGCAGGCGCGGCTCCTGCTGTGGCTGGTCCACAGTACGGCTCAGCTTTGGCGCTGTGCTCCACGCCTGCCTGTGCACGTCGCGGCTCCTGGCGCTAACCCTGTTACTCATCTCGGTATCTTTATTCCTCTGATTTTACCTGCTCTCTCTTTCTCAGTGTTGAGTGTGTGTGCCTCATAAGCTGCCTAAGTAAGTTAGGGGAGAAGAGAAAAGACCCACCAGCTTCCCTTCTGCCCTCCCCAGCCCCCCAAGGCTGGCCCTTACGTCGGTGACGATGGGCACGCCCAGGTGCGCCATGTTGGTGATGATCTCGCTGTCCTCCGGGGGGATCTGGGCGTGCTGGATCAGTTTGTTCAGGTTTTCCTCAGTGATGCCTGAGAGAGCAAAACCCGTCACCACACCCGCCCCTGCACAGTGCACACTCAGAGGCCCAGCCCACCGCCTGGCGGGAGGGGGACAGTGCCCCTTCCCCTCAGCATTGCTGGAAATTAACCTGCTCATTGCAGCAACTTTACCGTAAGGCGAGGACAAGATCAGGACTCCTGTTCCACGCTAACCACCCATCCCGGGCTGTGGCCATCGGCAATTGGCCCCCAGGGCCTATGTTTCCCTGTCTCCTGCTCCTCAGCCACCCCGGCCACCCTGGGCCCAGATCAAGGTCAACATGGACAGGAGTCTCTGTGCCCATCTTTTTGCACAATGGACACATGTGGGCAACTATGATGGGGTAAAAATCAGTTATTTAAAGGCACAGACTACAAGTGTGGTGCGAGTTCAAGGTGTCTGGCAGACACGCTCCCTGCTTTAAGCCCGCCCCCCACTGGCCCTAGGTCCTCGGCTATGAGTCCCAGACCACAGCTTAACCCTAGAACTACGGGGGCACAGCCTCCAGTGAAAACTGATTTGCCTGAGTTACATTTCCCCAAACGTAAAGAGCCCCTGGGATCTTCCTGTCAAATACCCTTCCACTCCTTTGACACCACTCTTCCGCCTGCTTGGTCCCCCCAGCTGCCCTCCTCGTGCCCACCACTCCTACCATTCTTGAGAAAGATGTAGAGGAGGATGATGCGGATTTTGTCGTAAGTGCTGACATTTGCGTCCAGCAGAATGGGGACGATGGCTCTCATGGGGTCCTTGATCTTCTCGCCTTCAGCATCCGTGCCCATGGCCAGGTCCTGCAGAAACACGCCACGTTGGCCCCGCTTCTGGTGACAGTCTGGATAGGCGGTAACTATTGGGAAACTGCGGGTCCGTAATGTCTGGGATTGTGGCTGGGTTGGGGAGAGTCCTGAGCAGGTACTTCCACTCTCACGACTCCAGCTAGCACCCGGGTAACTAGCACCGCTTTCTAGACCATCCAGGTTTCACTTTAGATGATTTGCCACCTTGTTTACAGGTCGCTGTTCCCTTCCGGAGGTGCCAGTGAACCTGTGCCAGCCTCAGCGGAAGCTTCGAGCCAGGGCAGCAGGCTCAGCCCATCAAGAACTATTGGTCCTGTTGTGGCTGCAACTTCCTCTGTGGTTCCCTTTTTTCCCTCAAGATCCCAGGAGTTCATAACAATTATGACCTCAAGTTCATGGCCTCTTCCCAGTCTGGGTGGGAGGAAGGCAGGGCACCTCTCCTAGGCCCCTTCACCTCTCAGTCCCACCACCAGCCTCACGATGTTTGTTCAGCAGGACCTGATTCTAATACTTTCCAAAAGGCAAATTAAATGTAACTAGTTCACCAAATACTACTGCGCACTCTGCAACAACTTAACTTCCGAGGGCTGATCCCGACTGCGCTGTTACTGATGCAGAGATAACCCACCCTCTGGCGGTGAAGGCCTTTTGGAGAGGACAAGGTCTGCCAAGATCCCCTGGGAAACGGACGGGTTTAGCCGGGCTGCGTCCATTCGAAGAGAGGCAATGAATCGGGGCAGGTCTCTCAAACCTAAGCTGTGCCCATCATATCAAACCAGACGATGTAATCTCAGCATCTCACTGAGAACTTGAGCTGTTTTTACTGTGAAGAGGGGCCTTCTGCTGAGGCCTCAGGATAGCTGAGTGCTCTCTCCCCGCCGAGAAGCTGCCCCTGGCTGGGTCATGTTATCACAATGGAAGAACTGAGTGCCAGCTTACTGACCCCACACCACACCACACTCCCAGAAGTCATGGCAGCATGGCATTTCCCTTTGCAGATGAGGAAAATACAGAGAGAAATGGGCACAGCAAACAAACCCGTGACAGAGACACAACTCAGATCCCAAACTCTGACCCTTCCAGCCCTAACTGCGATCAGTGAGGCGGGGGCGAATTCCCCACCTGCTACTGCACTACCCGAGGCCTCCGAAGCTGCTGTGGCTGCAGCAGGAGGAAATGCATTCGGATCTAAACTCAGCCGGCCCCGCCTGTAGGGCTCAGAAGCTTTGGAAAGCCAGACATGCAAAATCCACACGGCATGGCCTTCCAGACCATCCAGTCCCTACCCTTGAGAGTGTGCGGCACTGGCTCGAGAGGTGAGACCACACGATCCCGTAGGCTTTCCCATCTCTACGTCCTATGATTCTGAAGGATGTTCAAGGTCAGAGGTTAAACTTCTGCTGGGTAAGTGGTCATGGCAGGAAGAGAAGGAAAGGGTCCTACCTGCTCCACCCGGCAGAGCTTGTCCACGGTGCCTTGGTAATGCTTCATGCAGTCCTCGGCAAGATGCAGGTGGGTGGAATACTAGGAAAAAGCAGTTTGTGAGCAAGAATTACTTGCTGATATGTGTGCCACCTACCTATGATGTATAAACACTGGGCCAGACACCAAGGAATCACCAGCCTCATGCAGGCCGGCACACAACCACCACAAGGCAGGGCATTATGTGTCAAGAGAGAGGGACAACCACACTCAAAGGGTCAACAGGAAGGAGGAATCCTTCGTGGGTGGGTGGGGAGGGATGAGGGCTGCACAAGGTGCCCACAGGTTCGACATTACTCCCTCCAGGAGGAGCTTAGCTCCCCCCTCCTTGAATGTGGGCTGGATTTGTGACTCGCTTCTAAGGAACAGAGCGGAGGAGGCGATGTGTGATGTCCCGCATCAGGACCGGGAGGGCAGGTGACTTCTTTCCAGCTCTCTCTCCCGGGTCACTCACTCCGGGGAAGCCAGCTGCCATGTTGTGATGACACTCAGGCAGCCCCGTGGCGAGGGTGATGGAAGAGGAATAGGAAGAATGAAGAGAAAAAGATGAGGAGGAGAGAAGTCCTAGGAAAGAAGCTGTCTACCCCAGCCTCCCATTTTTGTCTAGTAGGAATGGAAGATGACTGAAGACCCGTGGATGTCAATGAACCGGTCAGTGTGCCAGGACTCTGAGACGCCTTTCTGAAGCTCATTACGCTCACGATCCCCCTCGGTCACGCTGGATCGCCGTACCTTGCTGAGCTCTTTCTGGTACTGGGGCATTTTCTTCAGCATCTGGGACAGGTCCCGCATGGTGGTCTGTAAGGAAAGGAAAGCAGACGGTCTCACGCCCGTGGCCCTGACCTAGGAGGCTGAGCAAGTGTGGTGGGCGCAGGACAGGATAGCAGCCAGCACCGAAGCCCCAAGTGTGTTCTGTAACTCTCAAAAGGAATCCATTACACACAAGATCATGTGTGTTCAGACTGCCAAGCTTCTGCTTAAATAATTATTGACCCAAATAGCATGACTGTCTTATGAGTGGAGAGCTGAACTCCGGAGCCCAGCAGTTATGTTTTATTTGTTGGACTAGACAATTACTGAGAGCATAACTCTTGCCAGGAAAGAAAACGTTTTTGTCCATCCACTGCCTCTCCGCACCCCCAGCTTAAGCTCTCTTGGCGTCCATCACGTTCATGTTGAAAGGCTGCAGCTGAGTAGACAGGGGGCGGTAGGGAGAAGGTGAAAGGCTGGAATCTGCATCCTGACAGGTGAAAGGGGTCTGCTTACCCTCTAACTGTGCGACCCACCTAATCCCGCTCATTTATCCAACAAGAATTGATTGAATTACTACTACATTGCAGACATTTTTAGGTGCTGGACATACAAGGACCAAAAAAAAAAAAAAAAAAAAAAAGATGTCAAGTACTTTTGCCTTGAAGAGCTCACGTTTGGCGGGGACTGTCCTGTTGAGTGGCCTGGCACTCTCTGAGGGTGTCAGTGTGGTGCACAGAGCACAGGCACGTCACCAGTCTAGGGAGGAGCAGGGAAGGTTCCTGCTCCTCCCCCAGAAACAACACCTGACCTGGCTGGTGTGGCTCAGTGGATGGAGTGTGTCACATTCACCAAGAGATCACCAGTTCAATTCCCAGTCAGGGCACATACCCAGGTTGCAGGTTCAATCCCCAGTAGGGGGGCATGTAGGAGGCAGTCGATCAATGTTTCTCTCTCATTGATGTTTCTCTCTCTCCCTCTTTCTCTAAAAATCAATAAAAACATTTTATTTTATTTTTAAAAATATATTTTTATTGATTTTTTACAGAGAGGAAGGGAGAGGGATAGAGAGTTAGAATCATCGATGAGAGAGAAACATCGATCAGCTGCCTCCTGCAAACCCCCTACTGGGGATGTGCCCACAACCAAGGTACATGCCCTTGACCGGAATCGAATCTGGGACCCTTCAGTCCGCAGGCCAACGCTCTATCTACTGAGCCAAATCGGTAAGGACTAAAAACATTTTAAAAACAAAAAAACACGACACCTGAGCAAAGGCAAGGCCCAGACAAGGAGCTCAGGTGTGGCTGGAGGAAGGAGGTGGGACAAGAAGGAAGGAGACAGAGATGTCCGAGACCAGAGAGTCTCTGGAGCCTGATGACCCAGGTTCCATAGATGTGTCAGCAGGTGGGGCTTGATTCTCCTGGGAATGGGAAGTCGATAAATGGTTTTAAGCCAGGGAGTGACACAATCAGAGCTCATCTCCCTCTGCTGATGGGTAAGCACCTCTGTAAACAGCAGGATAAGGAGAGGCCCAGGAAAGTTAGGTCATGAATTCTAATTCCTTCACAAGCTAAGAAAGGCTTCACAGTTCTTCCGGCTTAAAATGAATCATGATCCAAAACAGCAAATATGGATCCGCAGAGTAACAGAAAGAAGCTCTCTATAAATATCAGAAGACGGGGTCTGGATCTCAGTCTTAAATGCAGAAGTAAGACAAAACGATCACGGATGAAGGGAGGACTATGGCCCCCAGCTCCCCAGCTCCCCAGCCTGATGCCGGGGAGGCGTCCTCCCTGCTCCTGGGGAGAAAGCAGGCGGGCTCACCTTCTCCCCCGTGTTCATTCTCTTGCTGGAAGAAAAATCTTTCAGAGAACGGGTGACTTCCCTGGAAGACAGAAGAAGGCAGCTAAGTCTCAAAGCAACACCAAGTGCCTCTTTATGAGTGACATTGGAATAATGCAAGAGTCTTCCTTTAGGAAAATGTGGTGACTTCTCCTGTCATAAGGGACGCATTTCCAGTGACTTTCTGAGAGAGAGAGAGACAGACAGACAGTGTTTTTCTATCTAATATTCTAAACCAGGTTCTCCAGAGTGGGGTGCATGAGATGATTGCAGAAGAGAGAAGAAAATATTAGGACATCTACTTATGCTTATTTTACTTCATCCTTTTCAAATTTATGTTTTTGTATATGCTGTAAAATATACACATTAGTACAACAAAGCATATATTTTACTTCACAGATAAATTTAATTAAATGTAAATACTGGAAATGTGAGCCAACATTTTCCTAAAGTTGAGTGATCCCCAAAGTGTGGAGACCACTTCTAACAGCAGAGCTATCCCAGACTATTATTTTCTCACTCTTCCCTGTGAATTTCCTGAGGATATCACCAACTCAATGTGGCAGAATGTGTCTTTTTCCAAAAGCAGAATTGTTTAAAGGTCTTATAATATTTACATATTGGAAACATTTTGAAACATTTTCAGAGCAAAGTCTGTTCTGTGTGTGGAGATAGTTCTTGCTCAGAAATTTTAGGTATGACCACAGAAGAGGAAGATCACACACCAGCTACATAAGAGAGAACTGCATAGTGGGGTTTGGACCTTTAAATGGAACAAACTCATTTTATATACTTAGTGTTTATAAAGCACTAGAGGCCCAGTGCACAGATTCGTGCACCAGTGGGGTCCCTCGGCCTGGCCTGCAGGGATCGGGCTGAAACTGGCTCTCCGACATTCCCTGAGAGGTCCCGGATTGCAAGGGGGCATAGGTCAGACTGAGGGACCCCACCGGTGCACGATTGGGGCTGGGGAGGGACCACAGGAGGGCTCCAGGGTATGTCCAGCCTGTCTTGCCTGGCCGGACCCCAGCAGCAAGCTAACCTACTGGTTGGAGCGTCTGCCCCCTGGTGATCAGTGCACAGCATAGCGACTGGTTGAATGGTCAGACACTTCACATATTAGGCTTTTATTATATAGGATTTTGCTGAGAGGTACAAATGCTTTCCAAAAATCCTAAAGTCCCCCTAACACAGAATGAATTTTCTAACTTCCTGAAGCTGGTGGAGCCCTAGCCAGGGATCAGAAGGGATTTATCATCAGAGGTTAGCATGTTGGCCACTTTGCTGAGGCAGCGAGTTCATCGCTGATGCGCTCCACCCCAGCTGCCCAGAGCACACACTGGAAACCACCCTGGGAGAGAGAAACGCCTCGCCCTGGAGGAGGGCGGGCGGGCTCTTACTGGGACACCTCTGCGATGTGCTTGTGGCGCAGCGTTATCCAGAGGTCGTCGTCCTCGTCCAGAAGCACTTCCTTCACCCGTGCCTCTCCGATGCCGCTCGTCTCATACCTAGAGAGGGAGGGCCCACAAAATCCATCCAAGTCCCCTCTGGTTTGCAACAGACAAGGGCTCACAGTCCTCAGCGGACAGATGTCCCCAGGAATGACTTTACAAGCTCCATGACCATCTGGTGTCTGCGGGATGGGCACTACTGGCTGCAGTTCCTCGGGCAGAGAGCTCCAATCAAGGTCAACTGACATGGAGTTCCGTTTTAGATGCTTCAGGGTCAGCTGACGTGAGCGCCACCTGAGCCATGTGGCTCGGGGTGTGAAGTCAGGTTATAGATGAGTTACAAGGGAAAGACAAAGATCACCCTTTGTCCCTCTCTCAGAAAGGCCTGAACACCATCCTCCAATGCGGGGTGCCTGACACCTTCAGCAGTGACCTGCACAGGCCCTCGGCCTAGGACGCCTGTGAAAGCATCAACATCGAAGGAAGGCAAGAACCACAGGTGCCAAAGGGAGAAGAGCAGAGATCCACTCAGAGTTCCAGAACCTTCATTCACTACCCTTATGATCAATGTAAATGACATGAGAGCAGTGCAGTCTGTTTCCATAAAAATAAAGATTAGTTTTTAGAAACTGAATTTCTAATGATTGCTACCAAGAAAAATGTTTATAATGAAGGGAACGGCTCCTCTGCAAATGAGTTCGGTAAGAAACTCCTGTGGATATATCTGTCATCATATTTGATGATCTGCAAGTAAGATTCGACTCTGAAAAAGATCTGCACACATGCCCAAATCGACGACATACTGGCACGAGAGCAGACTACAGAGCTGGGAACTAAAGTCCTTGTTCTCCCCAAAAGGGGCCCGGGTTCCTGGCTAGAAGTGCCATGAGGATTTTGGGAACTCATAGACAAGCTTGCAGACTAACTGACAAGACTATGGAAACACCCACTTTTCCTAGGATTGATGACGCCCTTTTCCTAAGTCAGAGGTTGTATCTGGTTCGTTTGCAAAGCTGCAGTCCCTCCGGGTGGTATACTTACTTGTACACATCATTCTCGATAGGCAGCAGATCGTAACTCATAGCCTGAAAGGTCAGCTCATGAAGAACAGGGGAACTGGGGTCGAAACCGCGGTCCAGGATCAGGAGCTGGGAGCGAGCCTTGTCTGGGCCCTAGAAGGAAGGACACGGGGGACTTTCACAAGCCACTCCGGACAGTGCTGGCTCTGCACCACGCATGGCCCTCCTGCAAAAGGGGCAGCAGGAAGTGAACTCGGAGACAAAACCTACTGAAACAGCACGGAACACAGTCCCTTTACTGCTTGACCAGAATCCCAGTCCACACCGTGTGAGCGAGAACCCAGGATGTTTGTTTCATAGCGAGTGTCCTTTGAAGCAGATCTGAAACGGAGGCTGGTCCAAGGTGACCTCACAAAGAAGAGCACCACTGGGTTCAGCTACGAACGGGTGGCCCACCAGGCATCTCCCCGGGCCGAGGGGTTCCAGGCCCTGGGACTTGTGGCTGTAAACCCGAGATGATGAGGACTCTGTGCCTTGACTGCAGTGGGCTTACAGGAATCCATACATGTGATACAATTAATAGAACTCACACACACACACACACACACACACACACACGAGTACGTGTGCAAACCAGTGAGATCTGCACAAGGTCCGTTTTCTGGGGTTGACATTGTTCTACGGATGGGGTTCCCAGGACGCAGGGCTTTCAGTGCTAAATCTGGGGTCGTCCTGGAGAACAGAAACGAGTCCTCGCCCTGGCTACACTGACCAGAGTCTCCATCGGCCTGCCCAAGGGGCTGAGCATGTCACCAGAGGCCACGAGCAGGGACAGCGGCACTCACATCACCCGGAGAGAATCCCGTGGTCCACGGCCACTTACCTCGCCCATGGTGGGGTCATCGGCTTTGTAGGCGTCGAGCTTGTCCTGGATTAGCTGGGCCAGCAGAGCATTGTCCTTGTACTCCCTGCCGAGGAGGAGAGACACGTGACGGGTCTCGGGAGAGAGGCAGGACATTGTGGGCAGGTCAAGGGGCACGCGAGTTTCACCTGCATTGCTCTTTTACAATGAGAATATAGGAACATACGTGTGTATAATTAAAAAGGACAAACAGAATCAAATATTTAGCTCTGTTCCTGGAACAGAAATGAGTGAAAAGCAGCTTCCGATGAGCAGCCCCACATCAGCAGAGGGCCCTGACCATCCGTCCTTTCCCCGGGATTGGCCATCTGAGCCTGACCCACCTGAGTCTCACTTCCCTTGACTCAAATCCCCTTGCGTCTTGTTTGCTAGCAAGTGAGAACCTCTGAACCTTACCCTGAGCTCAGGCTGATAGCGTTTCCGGGGCCCCGCCCGCTGTACACAGTGTGTGGTGCTGCCTGCCACCTGGCCAGGCTCAGGCTGAAGCGCCCCTGCTCCCAGCCCAGCCCTCCCACGAATGAACTCCAATCCGCCACTCCCCTGTCAGGGGAGATGGCCTCGGCCCCCATTTCCAGCTTTTGTCAGGGAGCACCAACAACAGAGGGGTCAGACGCTGGGGCAGACCAAGGGAGGTGTCATTCTACGGTTACACGTCCAGCAGACAAAGGCAACAGGCTGGGTGGAACACTGACCCCGCACTCCAGGTTCAGGCCCTCAGCTCCTCTGGCTCCAGTTTCTCCTCCCCTGACTCCTGCATTCACTCCCCCGTCAACCCCTCAAAGGTTTCCTGGGGACAGCCACTGAAGGACCTAATCCCAAAGCTGGCATTGGAGGCCTCCAGAAATGGCCCCATCTCGCCCTGCCCTACACACCGTGCTAGACTGCCCATCCTCCTCAAACTTGCCCTTGGTTTCCCCAGCTCCACACTTTTGCTCATACCAATGGCAAAGCCAACTGTCCACATAAAAGGCCCTCTGGTCCTCATCCGTCTTTTGAAATCCAAACCTGTCCTTCAAGACCTAGTTCAAACGTCCCCTCTAGTCTGAGCTGCTCTTGATCCTCTCAGCTCGAAGGGCCGAAGGGCCCTTGGCTGGTCTGCCCTTAGGCATATCTCGCAGGGCTTACACTGCAGGTGTGCACAGCTGTGGCCCATCAGCTGGGATGTTCCCTGCCCGCCCGGATCAGGGCTGTGTCCTCAGGTGGAGTCTCCCCAGCACTGAGCACACAGCAGGGAAGTGATGCATGGATGACGTTATAAAACCTGACTGTGTCCTTTAGAGAATTATTTTACCTTACTCTGAAACATCTTCTGCAAAGATGATGTTTGTTTTTAAAGGTTAGGAAGAGATGAAAAACTACAGGGAACTTGGGTGGCCATTACATAGGGGTTCATATTTTAGTTACTCATAACTGAACATAAATGTATATTTCATGCTCTTTTCTGTATGTATTACTATATTTCACAATAAAATTTAAAAAATGACAAAACCATTGGAAGAATAATTATAAATTCGAGACACTCAAATCTTGACCCTGAGACAACTGGCAAAGGAATGTTAAGGCCAGAGGAATCGGGACAGTTTCTCCCGAGCGCGCTGCCTTACCCACGATACCGCACAGCTGGGTACTCCTTCAGTGTGGCACACAGAGTAGCGATCTGCTCGGCCAGGCGCTCTAGTATCGGATTCTTCATCTGAGCCTTGTGGGGACTGTAGAAGCTCTGGAAAGAGTCAGCCGAGTCCAGGGAATACACCTGAGGAGGAGGCAAAAATATACGCATATATAGTGTTCGCATCCAGGATGCTGAACGTCAGAATCTTCTCCAAACCTGATAGCGAGTCTACAGAGCATGTTTTCATTTATCCTTCAAATCTGGGCTGAGTGTCTGCTGGGCCAGGCACTGTGCTAAACACATGGGAACTATTCGTGACCAAAACATGATCATCCTCGTGGAGTGCGTGAAGGGAAGGCAGGCAGTAAATAAACATAATGAAAAGTAAGTTGTATGGCATGTGAGAAACTGGTGTGTGTATGAGGAAATAATAAAGCAGGGAAAGAATGCCCGGATGGGCTGGACAGGCAGGACAAGGCCTCCTGGAGAAGGTGACGTTGGAACAGGGCTTGAAGGATGTGCGAAGTTTCTCATCAGCAGGGACTTCCCCACGGAGGGATGGCCGTGCCAAAACCTGAGGCAAGCGTGTCTGATGAACAATGAGGGGACCGGGAGGAGAGCAGGAGAGGAGGCTAGTGTCAGACCTCACAGGCCATTAGAGGGTTAAGTAAATGAGGGATAAGCTAGAAATTGTGCTGTGACTATGCAAATGTGCTTTTTGATTGAACAATTTTGCATCCTCAGGGGTTTGTTCTAACTACTTTTCTTTTTCTTTGGAGAGTTCGGAAGTGTAAAGTTTTCTCTTATACTCCCTAGCCTACCAGCTGAGTATTTTCTCAGAATCTCATTCATGTGAACCGCCCTGATCATCTAGAAAAGCAGAGGGCTGTGTTTGAAGTGTATTGCTTTTTACAATCTATGCACTATGGTGTGCGGGAACATGCTAAAGGTGGATTGCGTTCAATCCAGGTGGTGACAGGGCTCACAGAGAGGAAAAAACGTGCTGTCCTCAGGGAATGGGCTTTGGGCCAAGTGAGCTGGGAAGGAGACCGTGTTTAAATGTTCATGCTGTACTTTTCCCATCCCTCCTTAGCTGAGAACAGGTGATTCCATGTGCAAAAATAAAAAAAGATTCCATATGCTAGCGGTCGCCAACCGGTACTCCGCAGACCACTGGTGGGCCGTGAGATCCGAAAGGTTGGCAACCACTGCCATATGCCACAATCATTTTTTATCTCTCCAAAATGCATAAATGCCCTGTTATCTCATTTCTTTGTTTGCCAGAAGATTTTAAAAATCTTAAAAGACTAAGACATTCATTCTGTGCCGTCTCACAATCAGCTTCTCCTTTACTGGTTTAACAACTTTGTGTTTTCCAAGGAGGCGGCTTGCTGCCGCCCTCCTGGCACTGGCAGTGTTAAGGGCTAATGACGAAGGCTGCCATCTGTTCGCTCAGCACATGACAGGCTGAGGTTATCTCTACATAGAAACAGTCTCCTTCACAGCAGATGGGCGTTGTCTGATCCCTTCCCATCTCTCCTTCCATGCTCTTTTTGGATTGACCACCTTTTGGTTATTCAGGACTCAGCCAGTTGGGGTGAACGCTGGGAGCAAGGAGAAGTGCACACAAAGGCTTTAAAAAGGTCAGAAATAAATACAGAGTAAGATGAAGGCCGGGCAGACCCCTCAGGAATACCGCCTCTTTCCATTACATAAACATCCACTCACAACCCCTCATTGTCTTCCAGAATATGACACCTTCCCTCCCCACTCTGTGTACTGCACCCCTACCCCACCTGCTCAGAGCTCCTGACAGAATAACAAGGATGCAGAGTTCCATGCGCTCCCCACCAGCCTCACCTGGGACTCGTAGGGGAGAAACGCAATGTTGATTTCCGTCAGAGTCTTGATGACTTTGGCTGCTCGAGATTTTACCAGCTCGTTAAACAAGGCATCTGGACAAGCTGCAGGAATGACAACAGACACTAGGTTTTCCTGTCCGTTTGCTGGTTAATTTCAATAGTCACACGTGTCTGGTGGATTCTTCATTTATTAGCATTTTAACAAAGGAAATAAAAAGTTAATTCCTTCCTAAAATATCCACTACCTCTAGGCTATAAAAGGAATATAAAAACACCCACAAGGCCCTCAACATAGAACAGAGAAACAATGGGCAATAAAGACTGAGAGTCTGACAGCTAATAAAAACTGTTTTCTGATATCAAAGAGAGGAAGGGGAAAAAAACAGAAGAGATTAAGGGATAAGGAAAAGACCTACAACATACACAAACATCATGCATCTGACATGCTCATGAAAAAGAAAATAACGAAAAATCAAACCACTGGGCAATGTGGTTGGTGCTGGTGTTTCCCTGGACCCTCAAAGGAACTCAGCTGCTCAGGAGACCCACTTGGTGGGGAACCACAGTTCATGCGGCTCTCCTGGGCCAAACACAGTGCAGGGTCCCAGAAATGCACTCTTGTTTCATTATTACTCATGCTGCCTACCTGCTCTCTCTGTCACCCACATTCAAATGGTATAAAAGTATTTTTTGCCAGAACCTTTCCCCACTTTCTCAGGGGTAAGTTCTGCCAGTTTTCCTTCGAAGAACACTAGGGAACTGTTATGGTTGTGCGCTCTTTAGCTATCCCGCCTTACTCATCTCTCTGCTGTTAACAAAGATTGACTAGGATGTTAGCACACAGGCTCCTTGCACACAAATAACAGAACGGACTCCAGGACAACGACGCTAGTCTAGCTGAGATAAAGACCAGGTGAAATCTTCGAGGTTGGAAAGCGGACGGACATACACTATAGTTTAGTGACATCTGGAAGTCCACACGGTGAAACACCAAGGCTGACACCGGAGCGTTCTGCTCAGTCCTAAGAAGAGGTGCTATTTTCATCAGAAAGGTCTGCACTAGCTAGAGGGTTTGCATGTGGGTGTGCTTATTTTTGTCTGTAATTCAATTTTTCTTCTGAAAGAAAAAAAAAGATCAGGATAATCACGGCAACAACCCATTTCTTCCCTGTTGCCCTGGCTTGGCTCTGGCTCAGCCGTGCCGTGCAGAAAGGCTACCCTGGAGGATGGGGCAGCATCTGACAGCCGTACTCACAGTCAGTGAAGAAGACATGGGCAGCCCGGTACTTAGCAGTCGGTGGGTCCTTAAAGTCATTCATGAGGGAGCGGATAGACTGTGAAGAGGGATAAAAAAGGGAACTGAATCCAATTCTAGAAGCAAATGGAGCCTATATCTGGTCAAAATTAAATCCAAGAGGGCGTTCAAGCTACTTGCACAAAAATAGCAGGGGATTTTTAATATATAATTCTAACTCATGTTTGGGGATTTGCAACTAGGATTATTTGGGAGTTTAGATGAACAAAAGCCTTCTTAGATCATTCCAGAATGACAGTGTCAGTTCTTTGATGCCACTATAACATGGGTTCCTAAGAAGAGACCCACAAAAGAGGAAACTGGTCAGAAACCTTCTAGGAGATTCACACCGATGAAGTTCTGGCAATGTAGTTGCATCTTCAGAAACCCATACGTAAGCCAGCTTTTACAAGTGAAAAGAAAGTGTGAAAACTGGGGGCAATTTATGGACTGAGAGACAAGCCTAAGACAACTGTTAGCCCAAAGCAAGGAGGTGGACCATGTCTGGATGCTGATTTGAACCAAGCCTCCAAAACGATAAGACAGGCAATTCCGAACACTAATGGGCTGTTGATGAATTCCGCCTGAAAGTATAAGATACCTAAGCTCGGAAGGCTGGTCCCTAACTAGATAAAGCGGGTTCCTACCGAGAGGGCATGCAAGGGGAAGCTGAATGGCCTGGCACTGGTTTTCCAGACTGTGGTGTATTTCAGAAAGCGTAAGGCTCTCTCCACTTCTCTCTGCCTCTCCCACCCTGATTGTGAACTGCATGGTTAAGCAGAGCAGTGTGTTACATGCATGCTTAACCCAGAACTGCAGACACGGCTGCGCAGACGCCACGCCAGCACGTGTGACCCTAGCCAAAGCTTTTCTGGGGGGAGGACTTACCTTCTCAGACGGAGTGATGAGGTACACAGCCTCCAGGCTGGGCAGTGGCTCCCTGCACTTGTTGATGTCTTCCACAACTAGACAACAAAACAGCAGCCCACCGTGAGTGAGAAAACTCAACAGGGCATCACAAGACTGGAAGTGACAGGCACAGGCTACCTTCAGACAAGCACAGAAAAAAACCTGGGGGGGGGGGGGGCGGGCGTCACTGCCCCTTCCTGATAGTCACCACTTTCCGCCGTCCCACCGTGCTCAAGATTTTAGAAGACCTGAAACCTTATCACACTGAGTATTTCCCACTCCCCATTTCGGTTTCAGTGAATTCCTTGAGCTGCTCTGATTGAAAATGGATATTTTCCCCTTCCTTCAGGTTTTGTTGCTGTTGTTGTTCATTTGTCCCCCACATTCCAAGTTCCTTTAGAATTCCCATGCTTTGATAGAGAAAAATGTAGTTTTAAAAAATTAATGAAAATAAGTTTGTAAGCTCAAAACATCTGACCATAGGACACTTCAACTCTCCTAGACACTGCCAAAGTAGCTGTACCAACTGACACTCCGTCATATAGGAGTTCCCATTTTTCTACATCTTCTCTGTCACTTGGCAGTATCAGAGTTTAAATATTCTGATACTATATCAGAATGTACAGCCATATTTCACTCTGGTTTCAATTGTAGTTCCCTGGCCCTTAAAGTGGGCAAGCAATTTTTCATGTATTTATTGGCCATTATGGATTTATTCTTTTTTTAAGTGCCTGTTCAGGTCTTTTGCCCATTTTTTCCCTATTGGATGGCCTGCCTTTTCCCTTGATTTAGTCTTCCTTTTGGCATCCTTTAACACAGCGGTTCTCAACCTGTGGGTCGCGACCCCTTTGGCGGTCAAACGACCCTTTCACAGGGGTCGCCTAAGACCATCCTGCATATCAGATATTTACATTACGATTCATAACAGTAGCAACATTACAGTTAGGAAGTAACAATGAAAATAATTTTATAGTTGGGTCACAACATGAGGAACTGTATTTAAAGGGCCAGAAGGTTGAGAACCCACTGCTTTAACAGATATTTAATGAGCATCTAGCAGTGGCTTAGGGATTCAGTGATGAACAAGAAGCCTTGGGTCTCTCTCAGGAACTTACAGTCTTACCACCCAGGTCGGTGGAAGCATCTAGAGTCAGGTAGGTAATACTGACTAGGGAGGAGGGAAGCTGGCACAAGGGGAAGGCCTGAGCGTCACTAAAGGGCAGAGAGAATGGTGCGCTCACTTGTTATCCCCTCGGTCATGATGTCCGTCATCTTACAGCAGGAGGAGAGCATCCTCATGCTCAGCTGATCCACCACCAGCACCTGGAAGCAGAGAGAGCCGCTTACAGCCCGTACGGCACCTTCTGCTCTTCTCACCGGCTCACCGCGTCAGACCTCAACATGAGCCCCAGCAGGCAGAACACTGAGATTCAGTATTTCCTGGGGCCAGCAGAAGTTTGCTGAAATGCATGCTAGCTTTCTTCCCCACACGCTAACTTAACTTGGGAGTTAAGAGCTTGCTCTTACTGACTTGACTTAATTTTATAAGTTTAAAAATATTAAACTTTTTATTTTTCATGATAAAGAGATCAATTACTCATAAAAATGCGAAGAAAGAGATAAAAATACTCTACAGCACCCACACTCAGAAGCTACACTGGAGAGTCTTTTCTCAGGGCAGAGCTTTTTCCTAAAGGGAGGGGGAGCACTCGTGCCACAGGACAGTCTGGAAGGTGAGGACTGTTACAATGTCATCAGGACGCACCTTCACCAGCACATACATCATCTGGGAGCCAACTGTGCTTCAGGAAGACGTGCCACCGGGTCTAAAAGTTTCACGCCTGCAACTCTTCAGCTAACCTTTCCTAGCTCCAGTCGGCACGGTGGACAGGGGGATGCAGTTAAAACAAGGCTAGTTCTCTCCCCCTTTAATGATAGAAACGGAGGTAATAGAGGCCACACACGATGTGGCCCAGAAAGCACGCTGCAGCATGAGGGCCGGGTTTCAGCCTACGCAGCAGCTTCCTCGAGACCCTTTAAAACTCCCAGGTCCACAAAGACGGGCATAGAGAGTTCCCGCCACGTGGCCTCCCGCTCTGGTGGTGAGGGGGAGGTGCTGCTAACACAGTCTCCCAAGTCCAGGGGAGACTTCAAAACCCGCCTGGGCCGTCACCTCTGCTGCTCCCGGCCGATGGACTTGCAAACTTGCAGGCAAGAGTGGTTGGAATAAACTTCAATAGCGCACGGGAAGTTCAAGCGAGACTGCATGCTCTCCTGGCCAGTGGAAGGCCCTGCCCCAGACAACCGAGTGACCCTTAAAACGCCGACTTCCTGAATGGAGGGCAGCACGCTGTCCGCTCCTCGCGTCACTCGCTCCAGGAACTGAGGCCACAATCAGTTTGATTGACTTAAATACTTGTTTCATGTACATTATATGTGAAACGGCCAGCGTTGTTCTCAAAGTTACATGAATAAACATGAAGTTACTGACAGATGGGGACAGACCAAAAGAGGGCTTTCCACACTGTTGTGTGGGCTCCATGGAGATGCTTTAAGGCTGCCAGAGAGGCCAAAGGGCCTTGCCTTTCTCTCCCACAGTGGGCAGAATTCCACCCTCTCCTGCTTATATACGGGTTTCAGGGAAGATTTTGTTTGAATAAAAGAGTTCCACTGAGAACCTGCCCCAGCAGGTGCTCTTTCAGATAAGCTTTATGACCAAGAGATTTCATAACCAGGATCCTATCAAATGAGAGGCATAAGCAGATTACCTTTTTTAAGTTTTATTCTCTGGACACAACAAAGGTCTTCACTCTCTGCCTCTACACTTTCCCCCACTGTAGTTCTTTCCCCATGAACTCACCTTTAAGGCCAGTAATTATACTGTTCTGCTTACCTTCCACTCCCCCTTCTTCTTTACCTTCTTTATTACATCATGCATGATCTCTAAAAAAGGACAAAAGAAAGGGAGGAAGAAAAGGAGAAAGGAAACTTTAATGTAATTTCAAGGACTTCAACGTCTGCCCACTAGACTCGGTAATTTTTCTCCCCATAGGCTTTGTTCTCGTTGTTCAATGTCTATTCACTGAGCCAGACTCAACCCACCGTAAAGCGTTTTCTCCCTGCCCTGGCCGGTGTGGCTCAGTGGTACAGCTCTGGCCTGGGAGCCAAAGGGTCACAAGTTCGATTGCCAGTCAAGGGCACCTGGGATGCAGGTTTGGTCCCCAGCCACATGTGCGGGAGGCAACCAATCAATGTGTCCCTTTCACATCAACATTTCATATCTCGCTCTCCCACTCCCTCTGTTCCACTCTCTCCAATAATCAGTGAGGATTAACAACAACACCAAAAAAGAGTTCTCTTCCTGTTTCCTTAATTTGGTGGTTCTCAAACTTTTTGGTCTCAGGACTACTTTACACTTTTAAAAATTGAGGTTCCCAAAGAGTGTTTGCTTCGTCTCTATCATTCCCCTTTACACCTGAGTGTCCCCAGCCGTGCAGGTCTCATAGGAAATGCCACTTTTACCACCTTTTCTAAACCCAGGTAGTGAGCAGGCCTCTTAGCAAGTGTGTTTCAAACACGTAGGTCATTCTCTAGAGCACAGTGGTTCCTAACTCTGCTTTTGACTACTCGCAATAATCTGATGTGCAGCAAATGTGTTCTGAAACATTTAGAACTGTCTTCCTGATTATAACAACACACTCACTGCAGTACTCTTGGAAAACACAGAAAATATCGTGTGTTACTTGTTTACTTAAAAAAAATAATAATTTGTAATCCTGTCAACTTGAAATGCTTAATGAACATTTTAGTTATTTCCTACTAGCTTTTTCTCTGCACGTTTACAGTTAAAATCATGATATATATAGTTTTAATTATGCTTTTTTCAGTCGCCAAACTCATTTCCCCAGGTTAATAAAAATGCCTCCTAGGATTTAAATTGCAACCATAATAGTCCAATATCCATTTAGATTATTTCCCATGTTTCAGTGGAATGAAAAATTGGAAACAAATATATAAAGTAATAGAGCAGTGGTAAGTCCTTTAGGTTACATTTGTACAATGGAATACTATGTACTCATTAGGAATAATAATAATAATGATTAGGAACTATATAAATGCATTCATTCACTCATTCAGTAACATTTGTTGCGTAGCCACTGTTGGCCAGTCATTAAGCACCAGGCGTGAACAAGGGCAGGTACCACATGGCCCCAGTGGGAAGCGGGAGGAGACCTTGAAGATCTGGCGGCAGAGGTGAGGGTCTCCTTGCTGGAGATGAGTCCTGGCTAAGAGAGGGCAGAGTGGTCTCATACATGGAAGGTTTAAAGAAAGAGGGTATCCAATATCTCCCTGAAGTCTGGGAAAGTGAATTTAGAGATGTTTTAGCATTTCTGGACAGTACTAAGGGCTAATTTGAGGTTCATGACCATGAATTTAATGTGAAACCAGGCAGCTCAATTGTGTTTTGTGTATGTGTGTTTTCAAACAATGTTCGCCTATCCAGGTACAGGCCAGGAAGAAAAGAAGAGTTGGTTTCAACTAGTTTAGGGTTAGGGTTTCCCCAGGTGAGTACAACAGAGGGAGAAATTGCTCAAAATATATGGCTAAGAGCGGGGGAAAGGGCATGTTACAACTATTTTTTAAAAGTATACAAAAACAGGAAAAATTAGAGAAAGTTATACCAAAATGTTATTTTTGTGCAGTAAGATTATGATTAATCTGTAATTGCTAATTTGTCTTCCTATGTTCTCCCCAGCTTTCTGCATTGAGCATATATTATTTTTTGTAATAGGAAAAATGGTCTAAAAATAATGTAAGTGATTCTGTTAGGAGAGCTTTCTGGGTATGGAATGAACAGGCAGAGTACAAATATTCTGGGCTCTTGATAAATTCTTCTGAATTATTTTGCAAAAGCACAATTCACACCCTCAGCAGTACGTTACACCCTCACCAGTACTTTCCAAATTAACATACTAATAAAATAATAACTTGAGGTGTGCTTATTTTTAATCTTTGCTAAAGTGTCAGCAGAAAATGGTATATTTCACTGTTTTTATTTGACTTTATTTTATTACTGAGGATTAATACTTTTTTCTTTGCTCCACAAAATTAATTTTCATTCATTGGCTTTAAATTCAAGTCACTTTTTGATAAGGGAAGATAGAGGTAGAATCAAAAAAATTAAAACAAGTATCACAAGTAGCGAAGACGGACTGACAGCTGCCACGCCCACCCTTCTGACCGGTTCTGAGCTTCTGGGGCATAACTTGTCGTGGGTATTGTCATCAGCCAATTCTAACCCTGCCCTACATTTTCTGATCCCAGACCAGAAAGGAAACAAGGATTAGAGCCCATCTGAGTATTAAGAGAGTCAAGTCGCTTGGGCTACTTCCTCACAAATAATCCGCTGCCGATCACAGTCTATCTCCCTGTAAGTTCTCTTGTGTGAAAAGAAAGAATAAAGCCTCTGACTCTGGTCCAGCCAGCTGGTCTCCTTTCTGTGCGCCAAGTCACGTGTTCCTACAGCCAAACATCCCTCCACCACCCACCTGGTCAAAGGAGACGGGACAAAAGAGACCAGGGAGCTGCAACTTCTCCATAAGTACGAGGCCACGGGCCTGGTGGACTCTGCTTCCCTCACTGCCAAAGGGGTAAGGAAGTGGGTTCCTTCAACCACACCCTAGTCAGAGGTTCTCAACCTGTGGGTCGCGACCCCTTTGGCGGTCGAACGACCCTTTCACAGGGGTCACCTAAGACCATCCTGCAGATCAGATATTTACATTACGATTCATAACAGTAGCAACATGACAGTTATGAAGTAGCAACGAAAATAATTTTATGGTTGGGTCACAACATGAGGAACTGTATTTAAAGGGCCAGAAGGTTGAGAACGACTGCCCTAGATCCTAGCTGACTCCCAAACTCAACAAGTCCTGAGAAAAACAGCAGGTGCTCAGATTATCTGGGATCTCTTCAGGTGCACCCGATATACCAGCTGGAGTCCCAAAGCTCAGACTAGCGACAGTTGCAAATCCTACCCACCTGGTGAAGCCCTGTCCTTAGCCTTGGCAATGACCGCCCTCCGCAGTGACCCGTATCAGGACACCTGAGCCCAGGGCACTCCACAACACCAGAAAAAGCAGGACTAATATCAGATGAACCGGAAGTTTGAGGGGAATGTGAGCATCACCAAAGTCCTCAAAACCACGGGGATTCAAATATTCTCCGCTCTGTAGCCCCGGAGCTCCACGCCGCCCTGCACAGGTGCACCAGGAGCAGGGGGCCCCAGGCCGGGAGGAGAAGCACCTCCCTTTGCTGGACTCAACTCACAGCTACTCTCCTCTTACCGACCCAAAGCACAGAGACTGCAGTCATCCCAGCCCCGATGGCAGTTCCTGGAAAAGGCACCCTCCTGAATAGACCGTGGTGGTGTGAGGGTAACGCTAATTACTCAGGTAGAGGTCTTCCCCACCCTCACGATTAAGAAGGAACGCCAAGGGAAGCACTACAGTTAGACTAGGGCAGTGGTTGGCAAACTCATTAGTCAACAGAGCCAAATATCAACAGTACAACGATTGAAATTTCTTTTGAGAGCCAAATTTTCTAAACTTAAACTATATAGGTAGGTACATTGTTATTAACTTAATTAGGGTACTCCTAAGCTGGCCTTTGCTAAAAAAGTCCTCAATCTGATTGAGGTACGTTCGCTGAGGTTGACCCCTTCCAATTTTCCCATCCACACTCCTCTTGTATACTTGTTTCGTCTATCTCCTTTCCGAAAACCGACTTCTGCGCATGGGCCACGAAGTTTCAATTGCACTGTACGTGCGTGCCCGCACGTGGTATTTTATGGAAGAGCCACACTCAAGGGGCCAAAGAGCCGCATGTGGCTCTCGAGCCATGGGTTTCCGACCACTGGACTAGGGAAAATCCAGCTTCAGGCATTTGCTGGCACATGCCCTGGTTGTGGGCTCGATTCCCCAGTAGGGGGTGTGCAGGAGGCAGCCAATCAATGATTCTCTCTCATCATTGATGTTTCTATCTCTCTCTCCCTCTTCCTTCCTCTCTGAAACCAATACAAATATTTTTTTAAAAAATTAGAATACTCTAATGACCTGTTGTGAAGACTAATGAGATAAAATACCTAGTACAGGCACATAGGAGGCATCCAACAAAAGGCACCGATTACAATATCACTATAAAAACGTTGTTCATACAGACAAGAAAACTATGACATATCACTTCCACCAATCAAAAATTTTCATATAATGTAAAAACCCTATTAAAAGGAAGTAAATACTAAAAATACAGCTTTAAAATAATCACAAAAACATCTAAAAGCAAACTCTGGGTATTTCACCAAAAACTTTAAAACTTCTCTGACCCACAATACATATGTGAATACACTTTGAAATAACGGTGCCAATGCGCCAATGC
This sequence comes from Myotis yumanensis, assembly GCF_028538775.1. Classification (NCBI taxonomy): domain Eukaryota; kingdom Metazoa; phylum Chordata; class Mammalia; order Chiroptera; family Vespertilionidae; genus Myotis; species Myotis yumanensis. Next base: position 5,942,937 of record NW_027223763.1, read on the forward strand.
GCATAAACCGTACATGTAAATACAAAATTGAAGGGGAGAATCCTTACCCCTGTGGAGCAGACAGTGACCTCCGTTTATTTAGGAACAGATGTATCGATGTGAATCACGGGCAGGGCCCACAGAAGGTAACACATTTCATGGCACAGCACGGGCACACAGGACTATATTTTTAATTCGCTCTCACTTAACATTGTTCTGAAATTTCACTACGACAGGCAAACAAAATGAGATAGAATAATGGTAAGAAAGATGCAGACTATCTGCCGTAGGAAATCATGGGAATCAACTGAAAAACTATAGAAACAGAAAAGCATTTAGGGAGGCGGCAGATACGAAATAACTACAAAGAAACCAAGCGGACTTTGATAAAGCAACAGAGTTTCTAGGAAGACGGCTGCACTGCTTACCAGTGTGTGCCGGGCTGGGACCCTGGAACCCCACCCCCTGTCAATTATGGCCAAAAAGTGTACCCCAAATGCTCATCAACTGGTGAAGGGATAAATAAATGAAGTATATCCATGTAATGAAACACTATTCAGCCATAAAAAGGAATGAAGTACTTACACATGCTACATACGAACAAACCTTTAAAAATGCTAAGCCAAAGAAGCCAACCACAAAGGACCACATGTGTGATTCCTTTTTTTTATTATTATTATTTAAGGTATTACAAATAGTAATACATATGTCCCCTTCCCCCCCCCCCCCCCATTGACCTTCCCCCCGGCCTCCCCTACCCCCCCATGTGATTCCATTATTATGAAATGTCCAGAATAGGCAAAGCCATAGCAATAGAGAGTAGATTAGTAGTTGCTTGGGGCCGGGGGAGAGTTGGGGGTGATATCTAAGGAGTACAGAGTTTCTTTGGGGTAATGAAAGTATTCTAAAATTATGATGGGTGCAGAATTCTGTGACTACACTAAAATTGTATACTTTAAATGGATGAATGGTATGGTGTGTGATTCGTATCTCAAGAAAGCTGTTTGGTTTTTTTTTAAAGTCATCAGAGAATTTTAGACGAAACCTTCAAACTCAAAAAACAAATGCAGTTTTGCTTAATATAAAACTGTTCCATCGTGTCTTCATCTGAAGACAGGTATCCTCACCTACTCCTATAAAATATCATTATCTAAAATTGTAATTTCCTATAAACTTCTATCTAAAGGGTGACTTTGTGGAAGTCAGAGAGACCAAAATAGAGACCACAAATTGCCAGCCACAGGGCAAGAACAGGGCCCCACTCCCCATACTGTTGAATGGCAACTGGTAAAGCTGAGAATGCTCCTATTCAGGGTTACCTTTCGGGGATGGGGAGTGGGAGAGGAAGGAGGAGGCCCACTGTCTGGAATGGTCACAGCTTTAGACTGTGCAGGGATGGGTGAACGATGACTTGGTGCCCCTGCCCTTGTAAGCACACCGAGACTGTGTAAGACTCAAATGTCCAATGGTGTACACCAGCCTTGGGCTGCTGCCAGGATTTGAGAGGAGTGCACGATGATAAACAGATGCCTGATCTCCGAGAAACCGAATCCTAACCTCGGACTCATAAAGATGCTGGATAGAGTTACTGAAATGACTCCTCATTTTCTATCTAATTTTCCCTATTCTGCTTCCTAAGGTTTAGACCAGCGGTTCTCAACCTGTAGGTCGAGACCCCTTTGGCGGTCGAACGACCCTTTCACAGGGGTCGCCTAAGACCATCCTGCATATCAGATATTTACATTACGATTCATAACAGTAGCAACATTACAGTTAGGAAGTAGCAACGAAAATAATTTTATGGCTGGGTCACAACATGAGGAACTGTATTTAAAGGGCCAGAAGGTTGAGAACCACTGGTTTAGAGTCAAAGGTTAAGGAGCTAGGAAGTCTAAAGCAAAGCCCATGGACCTTGGAACTCTGATCAGAAAGGAAATCTTAAACTGGGGACAAGAGGAGATTAGAAATAGGACTTCCCAGCTGCACTTTAGATGCGACAGTGCCAAAGCAGCTATTTTCTTCTCCAGAGGCTGCCTACAACACGATGTTCCATGGGTAAAAGGAGCTGTGAAGTTACCAAAAATACGCAAATGGAAACATCAATCAAAAAAGAAAACCAAAACATCTATATCTTCTTAAAATCAATAGCTTATGGTAGTAAATACTATTGAGTTATATTAATATTTTGAAACAAAGAGACCAAACAAAACCAAAAAATGCTAAAATGGCAATTAGTCTTCCAGGACAGAAAGCACTATTATTGCAAATAAGACTTTTTTTTAAAGGCCTCACTAATGAGGCCCATTTTCATACAAGATAGGCAGGCGTTTGGGAAGCTTTTGCATTTACTAAAGGAACAAGCACATGGCCCTACACGTTAGAGCTCAGCTGCGAATGGCCCATTTGGTTGTCAGCCTGTATCTGTTCCTCTGCAGAAAGCTCGGCCTCCTAAGCGCACTCTGTGATGACCACAGTAATTCCGCCTTGAACTGTAGGGACCAAGAATCAGTATCTATCATGATCTTGGCAGGAACCCAAGCTGTGGCCAGCATCTTAAATTGGCAGATGTGGCATTTAATGGCTCCAAATCACATTTCTTGAGTTAAGTGTGAGTTTCCCTAAGGACTAAAGGGTTAGGAAAACTACACTTTGAAAAGCGGGGGAAAGAATGGAATGTTTCATGCAATCCCCAAAACCCAGAACAGACAGGGGACTTAGGATCATCTAGTCCAGTGGTTCTCTATAGGGAGTGACCTTACCCCGCCCACAAGGGCACACTGGGCCATGTCTGGAGACGTTTTTGATTGTCACAATTGGAGGGTGGTATGGGCATGTTCTGGGGAGGGGCCAGGGATGCTGCTACACATCTCACAGTGCACAGGCTCAAAATGTCCATCGTGCCGAGGCTGGGAAGCCCTGCCCTCATCAACTTTATAAAGCAAGTGAATCTGAGCGAGATCAAGTGCCTTGTCCACGACCGTGCTGGTAGGAACCCTCTTATTTTGAAATCCAAGGTTCTGACCAGCCCAATCTGTTCTGCTCTAAGAGTTAACCTGCTTCAGGTCTGAGATATTAAGAAAGGTTTAGTCTCACAAAGCATGACAAGACCACAGGCTCAAGCTCCACCTGGAACCTTCAGTACAGCCAGTCTAGAGGTGTCGCACTGACGTGACACCCCAGGGGAGCTTCCGCAGGCCCCCACCCACATACCCCAACACACACAAAGGTCTGGTTTCAGGAGGGCCGCTTCCTTTCCCCAAACCCATGTAACTGGTTACAACGAGATACCAAGAAAAGGAAACATCCGGTTGGGTTTGTCAGGATAACGCACCGGGGAAGAAGGCGGAGCTCTGAGAAGAGGAGAAACACCAGAAAATCCAAAAGAAATAGCTGAGTTGCAGGAACTTTCAGTGGATATGCAGACCGGGTGGTTTCCTCGTCAGCCTCCCATACTCTAAAGAATATATTCTGCTTCGCATGTTTTAAAATTGGTGTGTTACTTCTGCCATGCTATCACTTGCTTTCTATTTCGTTGGCCTGGCTGGCCCATTTTCCACTTCCTTCTGATTTTTCACATTACCTGACCTGTGAGCTCTCGGACTGTCATGTTTATGCTTGAGAGTGATTTAAAAAACAAATTCTTTACCTGAGCCTTTATGCCAGGTTTCTGTTGTTTTTCCTTATCAAACTTTTACAAAATGCCGCGTAGATTTTTTTTTCCTTTTCTGCTCAAATCACTTAGACCAGAGGCAATTCTCCCTGGTCATTCTTTGTAGGACAATGTGTGGATGGGCCTTCTTTGTCCCTCCCCCATCTACCTGGGCATCATGTGAATACTGCCCTCTGAATGTGTGCTGGGACAATGGTTTTGCTCTGCCTTCTGCTAGGGGATGGGTGGGTGGTGGAGAACTGACTGGGGAAGCCTCTCTCCAAATGATATAACTTAGTGAAGAGTTCTGTGCCCAGGACCACTCCACTGGGGATGGATATGCCTTTAGGCTTCACTCGATTCCCTGCTTCCCAGTGGGCTAGTGAGCCCGTTCAGGATGAAGTTCCCGGACTCGGGGTGTCCCAAGTATTTTTCAAGCTGCCTCTGTTTACTTGGACTTTTGCTTGCTGCCCAGACAATTGGCCCTAGAGCTCCAGCAGCCAATTTCCACTCTCCTGTCAGCGGGAAGGGAACACTGTGGCCAAAAGAACCAGTCATTTTGCTGTTAAGGAACCAGGGTGTGGTGGTCCCCGCCTCTGGCTGGCAGCCACTCCCCGCCTTCCTTCCAGGAACACAGTTCTTATCAATGGTAAAGCCTTATTTGAAAATTCCAAGTCTGTGGTCTTCTTTCCTGTAACCATGTGTGGTAACTGACCTAGCAGGCCCAGGAAAGCAGGATCCAGCTGAAGTGGAGTCCTAAGCCAGGGCCACGAAAGCCAGCCAAACGTGCACAGAAAATCCCTCACCAGCTTGGGGAACTGGCAGTGCCAGGTGCCTCTGGGACTTAAAAGAACGGGAGGGGGCACAGACATGTTGATAGAAAGGTACTTGAGAAACAGTCACATCCTAGGGCCACTCTACCACTTCCCCTCCCTGGGTGATCGTCCTTCCAACATAGCAGAACACCAACCCTTCCTCTCGAGTGCAGAGGGTCCCTGGCCTGGGGACCAAGGCACAGCTGAGAGCATGAGTCTAATACTGAAAACAGGGCCTACGTGACCATATGTGGGGACTGTGAGATCTACCCTCCGTCCCGGGCCCTCTTCATCCACTCAGCTCCCAGAATTGGGGCAGCTTGACCTTTATCCCCCAGGCAGGAGCCGGAAAGAGACTTCTCTGGGGAATCAAGCCCAAGAAGAAAATCTAAAGATACTGACATTGGAGTCCCCACAAAACAGCCCACCCAGATCAGAGCCACCACCAGGTCAGCACTCCCAATCAGCCTATGTCTCTCATTCCTAATCACAAGCAGCCAGCCAGGTGTGGGTCGCGTTCGAGGAAAGTTCCTACATGGAAAGTAGAGACGAAAGTAAAACCTGGAGGAAACAGACCAGGCAGAAATTTTTCAAAAGAGAGAGATAGACGGACAGAGACATCAAAGAAGACACCGCATCCATGAAACAAGAATAGGGGCTATAAAAAAGAAAACGAAAAAGAGCTATTAGAATGTTTACACAACCTGACAGCAGAAACTTAAAATTAAATAGAAGGGCTGGAAGATAAAGCTGAGGCAAAGAGCCAAAGAGATAAATAACTGAAGAGAAAAGATAAAATTAGAGGACAAGTCCAAGAGGTTTAACATCTGAATAGTAGGAATTGCATAAAGAGAAACTCAGGAGAAACTAGTGAAATTATTGAAGAAGTCAATGGTGCCAGGTGCCAGACGGCAGAGGGCCACTGCATGTCTAACAGACTACGGCCCATCCGGCAAATGCAGCCTGCAGACTGGTTTTGTACACTATAAGCTAAGAACGGCTTTTATACTTTAAAGGGGTAGGACAAAAAAAAAAAAAGAATGTGTGGCAAAGATCATTCCTGGACCACAGAAGCTAAAGTATTTACTACATGGCCCTTTACAAAAAAAAAAAGTCTAACACAATGGATAAGAACAGGAAATACCAAAGCAAATTGCTATGAAAGTCCAGAAAGCTGGGGATAGATCGAAGGTTTCAGAGGGGAAGGCATGGGCCACATACGAAGGCACTGCAATCAAACGTCTTCCAACTTCTCAAAGGCAACACTGGAAACAAGACGACAGTGGGGCCAAGTCATCACCATCCGCCCCTCAGGGCCCTCACCCTGATGTATCAGCACCGCTTGTCCAACTCCCACTAGGACCAGGTCTGCTTATAAGCTTTGTATCTGCTGCCCCAGCCCAGCTCCTGGCATGCAGGAGAGGCTGCATGAATACTGGTCAAATGAAGGAAAGCTTGGTCCCAGAACCCTCCCAGGCATGCTCAAATGGAAACGAGCCGTGATACACGAGCCTGGATCTCTCTGTCATCTCAGAAGTCCTCCCGACAAGGAGTGACTGCTGGAGACGCTGGCTCAAATCCATATCTTCACAGCCAGACTCCACTGATTTTTTTAAAATTTGTTTTCCTCTACTTTTCTCCACCTCTATTTCCACCCTCAAGAATAAAATAGGCTTTCCTAGTGTGATAAATACTTAACATCTCATTCACCTCCTACAAGGTCAGCTCTTAGACCAAATAATTAGTTGACATTTAAAGCAAAATGTCAGTGGCATACAAAAAACAGAAAGAAAGGACGACTGGAAATCTGCCTGTGAGAGCTTACAATCTCAGCTATCAGTAGTTATTCTTGCTTCGGAGCCCCAGAGGCGTATATTAAGATCAGATCAGTGTGCATCAGAATAAATTACTTTGTTTTAACCAATGCAAACCTTCCCAAAGGGCATCAGAGTAGCCAATAGCTGGCTGTTGTCAAGCGATTATTAGATTATGTGTCTATCAAAAAAGTAACTAATTTCCTTGGTTCTTCTAATGATTTATTCAGTAACTTTGAGCAGGTATACTAATCTCTGTAATTATATCTGTAAAATAATAATAACCCCTTATAGCGACTCTTTCTTGTTTCCCAAGCAATGTTTTTGCATATTATTTTATGTGAGTCTTTAAAGAATTCTGCGATACTGGGATTAGACTCCTCAATTTAAAAAAAGGTTATATAATACATCCAGCCCTAGCCGGTTTAGATAGAGCGTAGGCCTGTGGTCTGAAGGGTCCCAGGTTCGATTCCAGGCTGCAGGCTCCATCCCCAGTGGGGGGCGTGCAGGAGGCAGCCAATCAATGATTCTCTCTCATCATTGATATTTCTATTTCTTTCTCCCTCTTCCTTCCTCTCTGAAATCAATAAAAATGTATTTTAAAAAATAATACATCCCGGTCACCCAGCCACTAAGCATTAAAACCAGGGCTGTTAGCTGGAATCTGACTTCTAGTCTAGAACTTTTCCCAATACCCAACACTGCTTCTTGGTAATTTAAGAAAAAAAATTTTTTAAATGAGCATGGGGGGGAATATGTAAGTAAAACTCATACTTGCTGAAATTAAAACGAAGTCGTAAATACCTTGCCCTACCTAGCAACAGCAATGGCCCTGCACAGAAGCAACTGAGGCAATCAAAGAATAGGACCCAGTTGGGGACTCTCCCAGCACTTCTCATACAGGCAACCACAGGAGTAGGGTTCAAAATTTATGTCTGTTGAGTTGCCAGTGATGACTATAAAGTTTGGCCTGGCTACTCCACTAAGGAAAAGATACTTCATTAGCTGCCAAATACCTGTTTGCCTAGGAGGTGCTGTGTGCCAAAAAAAGCCAGAGGGGAAATATTTCAGTGCATATTCGATAAGCCCTTTTTGGATTCTGTGGCAGATCTTTGCTCTCTTACATCTGATGGTTAGCACATGAATGATACCTGAGTCTCAAATCACCTGTTACAGAAATTTTGCCCCAAGTTAAACTACTATCGCCCCATAAGAGTAACATCTAGTTCAATACAAAGAAAGACTATATTTATAAATAAATGGCAAGAATATGGCATATTAAAAACTATGGGAGAGGGTTGGGAATAAAACCTATGGGATTTAACCATGGCTGTACTCAGCCTTTGATGTTTTTATTACAAGAAAAGAATTAACCAAATATTTAGAATTTAATTAAGAACACATACCCACAACATAGGTGAAAGAAACTTAAAAAAAAAAAACAAAAGCCGAAACCGGTTTGGCTCAGTGGATAGAGCGTCGGCTTGCGGACTGAAGGGTCCCAGGTTCGATTCCGGTCAGGGGCGTGTACCTGGGTTGCGGGCACATCCCCGGTGGGAGATGTGCAGGAGGCAGCTGATCGATGTTTCTCTCTCATCGATGTTTCTGACTCTCTGTCTCTCTCCCTTCCTCTCTGTAAAAAATCAATAAAATATATTTAAAAAAAAAAAAAACAAAAAACAAAAAACAAAAAACAACAATTAAAATAAACAAGTCTCTAGCAAGTATTTTCATAAAATAATAACAAGCAGGGTAGCTGAGAAAGGAGATCACAACTACTGGTACAGAATATTTTTTTTAATCCTACAAATTTAATTTAGTCAATACGTTTGAAATTTTTAAGTTGAAAGGCCTACTTTCTAAGGAAATATAAATTGCCAATACTGACTCAAGGAGAAGTAGAAAGCCTAAATAAACAAATCATAATAAAACAAATGTAAAAGGCTGCCCAATATTTATCCTCTTCCCCACCAAGAGCAACAAATTCAAATCGTTTTATGAATAAGTCATTTCTAACATTCAAGGAAGGGATTTCCATGTTATCTGATCTATTATGGAACATGTAAAAAGATGGGGACCTTCCCAATCAGTTTAAGGAGAAATTCTGATGCTGAAGATCTAAAACAGATTTAAGAGAAAGAAATATTATGTATAATACCGAGCTCAACTGTCCACTCCACATACTTAGTGAGGCCCACTATTACCAGCACTGTTCCAGGTGCAGGGGACACAGCGTGAACAAAACAGTCTAAGCTCTCATGGAGCTTACATTTGGCCGGTGGAGGTGGGATCAACAAACAAAGCAGTGAGAATGACATGTGAGATTTGACGATTCAGCATGGGATAGGGATAGGAAATTCTGGGGGAAATCAAGCAAAGTTGCCATTTTATATAAAGTACTCAAGCCCTCGCCGGTTTGGCTCAGTGGACAGAGCGTTGGCCTGCAGACGGAAGGGTCCCTAGTTCCAGTCTGGGGTCCATTCCGTTTAAGGGCACGTACCTCGATTGCAGGCTCCATCCCGGCCCGGGTCCTGGTCAGGGCTCTTGCAGGAGGCAACCAATCAATGAGTTTCTCTCATATGGATATTTCTCTCTGTCTTTCCCTCGCTCTTCCATTCTCTCTAAAAATCAATGGAAAAATATCCTCAGGCGAAGATTAAAAAAATAAAATAAAATAAAGTACTCAAAAAAGACCTCATTGTTGAGGTGGTGTTTGATCAGAGACCTACAGGGATTAAGGAAACAAGCATGCAGATATCTGAAGGAAGAACATTTCAGACACAAGGAACAGCAAAGACAAAGCCCTGAGATGGGACCATCCTTGGAATGCTCAAAGAACAAGAAGGCTCAAATGTTAATGAATATAGATGCAAAAATAAAGAGTAAAATTTAATGATCCAGAAAAAGAACAATACATAACTGTCAAGTAAAGTTTATTTAAAAAGTGTAATGATTGATCAATATTAGAATTAATTCTATTCCATCATTATATTAAAATTTTAAAACTATAGGATCTGCAAAGAAACTGAAAAAGTAGTTGATTCTGATTTTAAAAACAAAAAGCAAACTGGAACTAAAAGCAAGTAGCTTAAATGTCACTTCCATAGGGAAGCTTTCTCTAATCTCCTGTCTTATGCCAGGTCTCCGTTATATGTAATCATATAGTGCTCTGTGTCATTCCTTTATAATTCCTTTTTTCCCCAGTTAATCCTTACCTGAGGACATTTTTCCATTGATTTTTAGAGAGTGGAATGAAGGGGGAGAGACAGAGAAAGAGAAACATCAATGTGAGAGACATGCCCCTATGGGGGCTGGGGATCGAGGTACATGCCCTAGACCGGAATCAAACCTAAGACCCTTCAGTCTGCGTGCTGACGCTCTAACCACTGAGCAACTGACTAGGGCTCAGATCCATTCTTGATGGCAATGTGGATGGGTTTCTGCCATGTGCCTAGTGATGCCCAGACAGACATTTGTCAGCTTCGAGATGTGTAGACAGCAGTCTGTCCTCGGGTTCTCCACTCTGTGTGTTCTTGGTCGCCTATGGTGGTGGTTACATGCATGTGTAATGGCTGAAATTTGAAGAACTGTTCACTAAAAGGGGTGAATTTTACTGTGTGTAAATTATACCTTAATTTTAAAAATGGAAAAATGCAACATATACTTAATATAGTTTAAAATATACTTGCTGTTTCTTTAAAAAAAAAAGTATAAGAAATGAATGAAGACTGCTTCTATCGAGGTGTCTTCTCAACTTGTGACACATCCTATGAATCATGGCCCCATCTGAAAAAGGTATGTGTTTAATGTACACATGGCAACTACATTCTTTTCCAAAAAAAATATGATTCTGATAAGCAAATATGAGGGGAAATTGCTAACAGCTAGGAAACGACAAGAAAAACAAACAGGCCCTAGCCGGTTTGGCTCAGTGGATAGAGCATCGGCTTGAGGACTGAAGGGTCCTGGGTTTGATTCCGGTCAAGGGCACATGCCTGAGTTGTGGGCTCAATCCCCAGTGGGGGGCGTGCAGGAGGCAGCCAATCAATGATTCCCTCTCTTCATTGATGTTTCTATCTCTCTCCCTCTACCTTCCTCTCTGAAATAAATAAAAAAATATTTTTTAAAGTAAAATGATTTTAAAAAAAGAAAAGAAAAACGAACAGTACATTTTGTAATCCTTGCATCTTTATAACACTGACAAAACTTCAGGGAACAGGAATAAGCTCTGGATTATACAACATGGATTTATATAATTGAAACATAATCTATTAACATAAAATATATATAAAAATTCCACAAAAGATGTCATTGTCCTTTCTCGTACAATCTCTTTGTGGCGAGCAGAAGAAAACACATTTATGGTGGGGGCGGGGGGGATGTAAATAAATAGGACGGGAAAAGAAATTGGGTCAGATTACAAATCGTCCATATGTTCTTCAGGCCCATTCTTCCATTTTCCAGTTCGTTTGTACCTTTTCAAGAAGTATATTCGAGACTCTACTTCCTCCCCCAAAACTCTGGCCTCACAGATAGAGGCAGTCTGTCTCTTCTCAAAATCCCGTAACACTCCTACTGACTTTCTTTGTGGATATTTTCATAATGATAATATTTACTGAATTTACTGTATGCCAAGAACTATGCTAAATGCTGTACCTGTATTATATCATTTAATACTATAGAACCCCACAATGTAGGTGCTATTATTACCCATTTTGTAGATAAAGGAATTGAGACACAAAAAGGTTCCATTATTTGCAAAAGTCACACAGCTAATAAGTGACAGATCAGAATTTTATCCCAGGTAGTCTGTTTCCAGAGCCCATTCTCTTAACTGCTACACATAAGATTAAGTCATTCATTCAATATTGACTGAGTACCAAGACCTAATAAACAACACTAAAGATAGACATAAAAATAAGGCAAGGTCATGCCCTAGCCGTTTTGGCTCACAGAATAGAACGTTAGCCTCCCAAGGACTGAAGGGTCCCAGGTTCGATTCCAGTCAAGGGCACATACCTTGGTTGCAGGCTCAATCCCCGACTCTGGTCCATCCCAGTCTCTGGTAGGGTCCTGGTTGGCGCTTGCAGGAAGCAGCCAATCGATGTGTCTCTCTCACATCAATGTTTCTCTCTCTATCTCTCCCCCTCCCTTCCACTCTCTCTAAAAATCAATGGGAAAATATCCTCAGATGAGGATTAACCAAAAGAAAAAAAAAGAAACTTCTGGTCTAGGGCAAGACCAACACAAAGAAATGCAATCCACAGAGTATACCCTAAGTGTGTTGGTAAGTGACAGGGAAAACTTGGGGCAGGGAAAGCACCTCAGAATTCAGGACTGTCTAAGTCTGTCACACAGTAAGGCAGTGCCCCATATATTAGTCACCTTTCATTCCCCTATAACTCCCAACAGGCTCTGAACAAACATTTATTGAACGAACAACTAAAGTTGACCCATCTCCTCTACTTTTGTTGTGCCTGAACCTAGCGCCATTCCAAAACTCAACTCAGAAAGATGTGACAAGAAGCCAAAACTACATTTATTTTGCTCTCCATCGTATCCTTCATTCATTCATTCAGTGAGTATTCACTGACTGCCAACTATGAGCCAGCCACCAAGCCTGGCAGGGGACACAGTGGTGAACATGTCAGATGGAGACTCTGCTCTACTGGACATTTGGTTGTTTGATGAAACAACCAAAAACAAAAAACAAAAAACAAAAACACTGAAGAAGATCATTCCAGATCATTTTAAGTCCTATGAAGAAAATTAATGAGGAAATATGATAAACAGTGACTATGAGTTTTTAGTTTATATTGGAAGGCTAAGCTTGACAATGACATTTAAAGTGGTGCATTCTAGCCGAAACTGGTTTGGCTCAGTGGATAGAGTGTCGGCCTGCGGACTGAAGGGTCCCAGGTTCGATTCTGGTCAAGGGCATGTACCTGGGTTGTGGGCACATCCCCAGTAGGGGATGTGAAGGAGGCAGCTGATCGATGTTTCTCTCTCATCGATGTTTCTAACTCTCTCTCCCTTCCTCTCTGTAAAAAATCAATAAAATATATTTTTTTAAAAATAAATTAAATAAAATAAAGTGGTGCATTCTAACCTAACTGGTTTGGCTCAGTGGATAGAGCGTCCCTCTGGGGACTGAAGGGTCCTGGGTTCGATTTCAGTCAAGGGCACATTCCCAGGTTGTGGGTTCCATCCCCAGTAGGGGGCGTGCAGGAGGCAGCCAATCAATGATTCTCTCTCATCATTGATGTTGCTATCTCTCTCTTCCTCTGGAATCAATAAAAATACATTTAAAAAAAACCCAAAAAACAAAAAAAAAACTGCCGAAACCGGTTTGGCTCAGTGGATAGAGCGTTGGCCTGCAGACTGAAAGGTCCCAGGTTCGATTCCGGTCAAGGGCATGTACCTGGGTTGCAGGCACATCCCCAGTGGGAGATGTGCAGGAGGCAGCTGGTCGATGTTTCTCTCTCATCGATGTTTCTAACTCTCTATCTCTCTCCCTTCCTCTCTGTAAAAAATCAATGAAATATTTAAAAAAATAAAAAAAAATAAAGTGGTGCATTTTGGTATTAAAAAAACTTTATTTCACTTTTATTTTTAGAGGAAAAAGGGGAAGCTAGAAACCCCATCCAAAATTAGGAGCCAGCACTAACCTGTGGTATTGCCAAAGGATTACAATAATATTTATTTCCAAAATGTATACCAAACTCAATTGTTAAAGGAATAAAACACTGTTCACAGATTCCCAACTATATGTAAAATTAGTTTGGTTTTATTTTGATAAAAGGTGGCTTTGCTTTATTTCAGAAAAGAAATTTTGGCCATATTACATAGTGATTCATTTTTACCTTTATGCTTGCTTCTAAAAAAGAAGGGGCGGGGAGGACTAAAGAGCCACCTGCATGAACAAGGTCTTGGCAAGTGGCAAGGATGCAAAACCCTGATTTCTATAATATTTAAGGATTTTGTTTTTAAAACACCTTATTCAAAACATTTGAAAGAATGTAATGTAACATTCACATTCTTCCTGTTCCATAACACTTATTTATTTATTTTATCGACTGATTTTAGAGAAAGGAAGGGGGGAGACAGAGGAGAGAGAGAGAGAGAGAGAGAGAGAGAGAGAGAGAAACATCAATTTGTTGTTGCACTGGTTTATGCATTCATCAGTTGATTCTTATATGTGCCCTGGCTAGGGCCTGAACCCATAACCTTGGTTTGTTGGGACAATGCTATAACCAACTGAGCTACCCGGCCAGGGCCCATAGCACTTTATATATAGGGCACTGGAAGTAAATGGTATATCTGGAATTAGGAAGAAAGTTATTTTTTTTTACCAATGTTGCAAGGAAATAGACACCAGGTTTTAAAAATTAGTTAACACTGATTTTGGCAAGTCACTTAACGACTCAGCCTCCATTCCCCCCTGCCCCCAACAGTTACAGTGAGGGTGTTGACATTACAGGATCCCTATGACCCTTCCAGCCCTAAACACCTTGATTCACCTTAGAAAATAGAAGGTACACTGTGATTCAGAACCTTTACTGCAAGGGGCCGGCAGGTATCATAGTGGGCACTTAAAAAACTTGCTCATTTGGGGTTCAGTTTTTATAACCATTTTCTTCCGGTGTAGAAGAGAATGTGTGACACAGGAGAGAATCATTGGAAGGGAAACGAATCTCCACCATTTTTATTCTATGTCCTTTCTTATCCTCTCCTCCGGAGAAAAGCCCAGTTTTGATTTTCTCTTCATTCCAAAAGAGGCAGCAAACCCCACAGCGATCCTTACACAGTGTTCGTTAAAAGAAACAGCCCGAATCCCGAAGAGGCACTGTTTGTCTACACAGCACCAATCTTAGCCCGAGGACTCCGTTTTCCAAATATAACCGACATCAGCCCTCACTACTACCCGTTTTTAAACACCCATGTACGTGGAGCCTTTCCTCCAAACGCATAAACAACCGCTTCCTCCCGCATCGGTGGTGGAACAGCCCGGAACGTGCAGCCAAGCAGGGGCTGAGCCGCGCCAACAGGGAGCCTGCAGACTGCGGTGCGGAGAGGGCCGCCCCTCCCGCCGCCCAGGCGGCTCTCCCCGCCGCCGGTGGGATTCCGGAGGGTCCGGACCCTGAGACCATCCCGCCCTCGAAACCCAGACCCGGGGAGCGGGGGAGGAGAGCGGTGGCCGCGGCCCCGCAGAGCCAGGCCTCGGGGAAACGGGCTTGTCCCCAGCTCCCCGCAGTGGCCCGGGCTGGGCGCGCGGAGCCGCTCCCAGGTGGGTCTCTGCGGAGGGGCCCGCGGCTCCGGCTCCCCGGGAAGGAGGAGGAAGCGGGGCGGGGGGGGGGGGGGGGGGGGGAGGACACAGGCCGGGATTTCGCTCGTCACGATTCACGAAGGAGGGTGGGAGAGAGGGAGGGACTGGAGCAAGAAAAAGGAGTGGAATCAGGGGGTTTGGGGATAAAGAAAGCAAGGAAGGGGAGTAGGGAAATGGGGGGGGAGGTGATGGGGTGAAGAATGGGGTGCAAGGGAGGGTGATGAGGTGCCGAAGGGGAGGGTGATGAGCAGCAGAGGGTAAAGGCGAGGCGAAGGGGGAGGGATGGGGGCCGGGGGTGAAGAGGGAGGAGAAAGGAATGGAGGAGTGAAGAGGAGAAATGGGGGTGAAGGGAGAGATGGGGTGAAGGGGGTGGAGGCAAGAGGGATGGGGATGAAGGGAAGGGATGGGGATCAAGGGGAGGGATGGGCGGAGGGGAGCAGAGGGGAGGGGGGAAGGGTGTGGAAGTGGGGATGGGGAGAGCGGGCCGGGGGGGAGCGGGGAAGCAGACGCGGCCGCAGGAGGCCGGAGGGACTGCCCTCGGAGGGCGGTGCCGGAATAACGGAGCCCTCCCTGCCGCAAGCCCCCGGCCGGGCCGGGAGGGGCGAGCAGCCGGCCCGCAGGCCCGGGGCGCTGGGCAGGTACGGCGCCCGGCTCCACCGGGGCAGCCGCAGCCGCAGCCCCGCCCGCGGAGAAGACCCCGACTCCACTTACTCTCTCCGACCACGGCTTTGAGGCCGATGGGTGCCATCGCGCTGCGCGAGTCGTCGGGCTGCGAGCCTCCTCACGCGACGCCCGCGGACACCGCCGGCTCCCCGGGTCGGCGCGCTCCGCTGGCCGCAGCCTGCCGTCCCGAAGCCGCTCTCGGGACCGACTGATGCTCGGACTCCGCGCGGGGGCGCCGCTCGAGCCAGAGCGAGGCTGCCGACCCGCCGGCGTGAGCGCGCGGGGGCGGGGCCGGCCGGGGGCGGGGCTTCGAGCCAGCCGTCAGCGTCACCCACGCGGCTGCGCCAATCGCACTGCGGCCCGAGGGCTCGGCCCCGCCCGCCGAGATGCGGCTGGGCGCGAGGCGGCCTCTGGCTGGAGCGGGAGCCGCGCCCACCCCCTCGCCTCACGCGCCGCGCGCCCCCGGCTCCCGCGCGCTCCCCGAGCTCCGGGTCCTAGAGTCCCCTCGGCTGCCTCTGCACCTGAATCCCTGGCCACAGGCTGCTGACGCTCTCCATCTTCCGGAGATGCAGCTATGGTCCCGTCTTCCCTCTTCTTGGCAGCATTTCATTCTTCCCCTGCCCATCAAAGGAACTCGGAGGCTAGATCTCTTAGGAGAGGTGCCCACTCCCAGCCACAACCATAGCATGCGGTTGGTTTATTGACACCATCTCTCTCTGGGTATCTATTCATACATCCACCATCATTGACCTGGTAGGTGTCCAGCTTTGCCAAGCTAAGCCCCTGACATGCATCATCTCATTAAACTCTCATAATAACTGGGCATTTTTAAAAATCTCCACTTTCAGATGAAAACACAAACTGAGGCTCAGCGATCTGAGCACGAGATGTGGCTATCAGGCTGTATATTATTCATTAGCAAATATTTATTGTTATCTCGATACTGTATGTCAGCCGCTATTCCAGGCATTGGAGCTACAGCCGTGTACAAGGCCGACTCAGATCCTAGTTTGGGGGCACTCAAAAAAATTTAAATCCCAATTCTGATAAGAATATGCTGTGGGATTACCCTTAGCATCTCCTTCTTGAAGTCCACCTTTATCTAAGTCAGCGGTTCTCAACCTGTGGGTCGCGACCCCTTTGGCGGTTGAACGACCCTTTCACAGGGGTCGCCTAAGACCATCCTGCATATCAGATATTTACATTACGATTCATAACAGTAGCAGCATTACAGTTATGAAGTAGCAACGAAAATAATTTTATGGTTGGGTCACAACATGAGGAACTGTATTTAAAGGGCCAGAAGGTTGAGAACCACTGAATCCTAAGTGGTCCCCAGCCAGTGTTTTTGCTGCAATGTTTTTGTTAATGGGGGCTATTACTTTTGAAATATGGGACAGGGCTCACCTTTGGCTTTAAACAACAACAAATAGAGTAGAGCCCAATTAAAAATAAAAAAGGACAGGACTGTGCTAGTAGTTGTACATTGAATAAATACTCTTTCATGAGGTTTTTGAAACAGCTCTGTGAGCTGGGTCTTTTTCATAATATTAAGAAACCCTAGCTGAGTGCGGGAGGCAACCAGTCGATGTGTCTCTCTCACATCGATGTTTCTCTCTGTCTCTCTCTCTCCCTTCCACTTTCCCTAAAAATCACTGGAAAAATATTCTCAGGTGAGGATTAACAAAACACACACACACCAAAAAAAGAAATGTAATGTTTCACAAATGAGAAAATTGAAATTCAGAGAAGGTAAGTACTTTGTGTAAGTGACAAAGGAAAGATCCAATTCTAAAATCTGAATTCTGAACCCTTATTTTATGTGAGCCACAAGTAAAGAAGCCGGGGCCTAAAGGAACACTTTCCCGTGGTCATGCAGTGAACAGTGAGGACAAGAGGCCACATGTCCTAGTTCAACCACCAGCTCCAGGGCAAGAAGGATTGACCATCTTTTCATTCCTGCCCCAGAATACCCCAACAGAACCTTCCTAAGGCTTCTCGGGGAAAGCATTCACCTGTCACCTCTTTATGTCTGGGCTCAGAGGGGATAGTCTGCAAAGGAGAGGGGACTTAAGATGCATCTGTGATGCCACATGCTCCCTCCTTGGCCAGATGGCACAAGTCAGCAGAGCCAGCCCTCAAGGAGCTGGGGTTCTAGCTGGGGAGGCGGACAGGAATCAAGAAGTCACATGCAGCACTGAGTCACTAGTCTAATTAGTGCTGGAGCAGAAGGACAAGGGGCTGTGCGACTGAAGGACAGGGCACCTGACCCAGTGCGGGAGGAGGGGTACAGTCTGCACAGGCTCCCTGAGATGAGTAAAAGGTAGCAAGAGGGGACTGGGAGAGTGTCCTAGGCAGATATACGGAAGGCACAAAGACCAAGAGCCAGAAAGGAGTTTGGTTTTTCCAGGAAAAGAGAGGGGGCCAGAGAGCCTAAGGGGCAGGGTGAACGGACAGCCCCCAGGGGCAGACCTCGCTGCAGAGCTCCAGGACTAGTAGGTGAATCTGCATGAGACCTCAAAGTCAGAGCAAATAAAATACAGCAGCTCCTTAGTTTCTACAGAAGGAGAGACAAAAAGAAATCTCTTCCTGCGATGTGTACCTGAAATGTTCACTGGGAATGGCAGTACTTGGGACAGATGTTAATTTAAATAGAATGTTTGAGAGAGCAAGGGGGTGAAAGACTGTGAGCTCACTCCGGGACCCCTGACTGAGGTGGCGGATTGGAATTTCTCTGGATGTGGAATCCGAGACCTGATTGGAGCTCTCCGACATCTCTCAGCCTTGGTTTCTGCGTCTCTGAAACAGAGACAACAAAGCTCAGGGCCTCTCTCTCCAGGTGGCTCCAGGAGCCAGCAGATGACCTACACGACAGGGTAAAATCCTCCCTCGGTCATCGCTCAGTGCCCTTTGCTCTGCTTTCTTTATTTGCATATACATTTGATTCAAGCCACACACTTCACAAAGGACTCTCGTGAGTTTTCCCTGAATTCTCACTATGGCTATTATTACCCCATTTTCCTGGGGCGCAGGGAGGTGCGTCACTGGCCCGAGGTCACACGGCTGTAAGTGCAGACCCCGGTCTCCCGCTCAGACGTCCTGATGCTCAGGGGACCACATCCAGCGCCCAGGCGCAGCCCCAGGGCTCGGCCTCAGGAGAGGTCTGGCTGCGTGAACAGCTTGTTGGCAGCGCATCAGCAAGCAGAGCCAGAATCCCTCGGGAGTCCGGACCCAAGCGGGTCCACCGCCCCAGCCCGGCCCGGCCCAGCCCGGGGGTGGGACGGGGCTGCGTTCTTTCGCGGGATGCTCAGGGCTGGTCCCCCGCCCCGCCTGGCCGGCTTGCAGGTGCGCCTGCTGCTGCGCATGCGCGGCCTGCTGCCTCTGCAGAGCCGGGTGCTGGCCAGCTGCTGGGGGTGGGAAGAGTCCGGTGATGCACGCACCGGTCACGTGAGGGGTTGGCCACTGCGCCAGAAGCCACGCAGGTGGGAAGACGGATGCGGAGAGGAGCAGGAAGAAGCTGGGCTCAAACCAGAGAAGCAGGGAGCAGCCTGGAGGGACTGAGAACGGAGAGAGAGGAACAAGCGAGGCAGAATAGGCAGCGGGGTAGACCCTAGTGACAGGGTGCAGTTGCCTCCATCAGACCTACTGATCCCGCGGACCCGCTGGCTTGGCTCCCCCCACACACTCCCACGGCCTGTTGGAGGGCCTGGGTCCGGAGTCTGGGCCTCTTCTCTGACAGTCTGGGGCTTGCACCGCCCTCTCTTCTTCTCTAAGGAGCAGCAGCGGTTGCATTTTTTTCGTGTTCATCTTCACTCCTCTTCCTGGCTGCTGGGTCTTGAGATTCTGCTACATTCTTTTAGGAGCAGTTTTTAAAGAATTCAACAAGATAATATTTATAAGGGTCTTTAATACTGGGGACCCAGGAAGGAGCCAATTAATGTTAGCCGCGAACAGGGTCAAAATGACAGGACATGAGGCTCCAAATACAGCTATAGAGATTTCAGCCCGTGTCCTGCCCCCTTTGCTGCTGTAGACTCATTAGAAGAGAACGGAGAGTAATTGTCTCGCTGCAGCCACCCCTGCTGCCCCACACCTCATCCCAAGAGCAGCTGTGCCGGGAGAGCTTGTTTGGTACATCCTTGTCCCCCAGAGAGAGTCAACCGTTTTTTTGTGTGTGTTTTTCATCGGAATATATTGTCAAAAAAGGCTTTGTTTTCAAAATCCTAGGCCAGGTTCTCAAACTCACAAGGACTGTAGGGGCCAGGCAGCCAGGATAACACCTCAGATTCTCAGATTGTCCCACTGCAGGGCACACGCCTGGCTCAGAGGGGCGGCGCTTACTCAGCTCCAACCAGTGATGACGAAGGGTCTTGATTGTAGAAATGGTGACGTCTTCCGACGTTTAAGTGTTCCAACAGATCGTTAAAGATGTAAGAACACCACACTGGCCAAACAAGACCCATTTCCAGCCTCCAGGCTACCTGAGTGCAAACTGTGGGCGAATACCTCTTCCCAAAGGGAGAGGTTGGATTCTCCCAAGCGGCAGATTCCTGGAGACGAACTGACTTCTACCCCACTCACTAGAGGGCGTGGTGGGCGAGGCTTCAGACAGGGGTAGTGGTGGGCACCAAGAACCAGGGCCTGCCCCCTCAGCCTGGAGAGGCAGGAGCAAGGACCTCTGCTCAGCCTGGCTCCGGCTCTGGGGAGGCAGGCTGGAGCCAGCCACCTTTTTCTTTTTTTTTAATTTTTATTAATTTCAGGGGAGAAGGGAGAGGGAGAGAGAAATAGAAACAGCAGTGAAAGAGAACCATTGATTGGCTGCCTCCTGCACGCCCCCTACTGGGGATTGAGCCCGCAACCTGGGCCATGAGCTCTTGACCTAAATCGAACCGGGACCCTTCCATCCACAGGCCCCCATGCTCTATCCACTGAGCCACACCGGCCAGGGTGGCCAGCCGATTTTGAATGGACTGAAGAGCAGCTGCAGTGGAAGCCTCAGAGGACAGCTGATGCGGGCAGCTTGGTCTGGCTGGGACATGCCCTAGACCAGTGATGGCGAACCTATGACACGCGTGTCAGAAGTGACACGCGAACTCATTTTTTTGGTTGATTTTTCTTTGTTAAATGGCATTTAAATATATAAAGTAAATATAAATAATATAAGTCTTTGATTTACTATGGTTGCAAAGATCAAAAAATTTCTATATGTGACACGGCACCAGAGTTAAGTTAGGGTTTTTCAAAACGCTGACACGCCGAGCTCAAAAGGTTCGCCATCACTGCCCTAGACCAAGGAAGGAGTCACCCCCAAATGCCAGATAGGACAAGTCTCAGAGACCTCAGACAGTGGGGACCTAAAGCTGGTTTTATTTAATTTTGAAAAAAGTCAAATAGAGAAATATGGCATTTTTCTATACATTGGATATCAGAGAACAATTCATGCCTTTCACACGTTAAATTGTTGTGGAATCCCAGGGGGCCTTTTCTTCCAACTGGGGAAATAGTTTTGTACAGATGTGTTCTGTTTCCGGACAGCCTGGCCAGAAAGCTTCATGGAACACGGGGCATTCGAGCTGAGCCCAGGGGCCGAGAAGAAAGAGAAGATCAAATCCAATCAAAGACGAGAGCACAGGCTCTTGTGAACATGTGCTTCCAAGGTCTGAGACGGTGTCCACATCCCATTAGTCAGTAATGGTGATCCATTAAGAATTATAGTTCACATTTTTTTCAATCTGTGGGTATTATTTTTTTTTTTCAAATGGTTACTAAGCTGTTAGGTCCTAACTACTTAATAAGCAGAGCTGTTAGGTTTTCATTTGGGTCAAGGACTGTGAAAAAATTACCGAGAAAGGCTGCCGTGTTTGGGAACCTCTGGCATAGGCACAGTGTGGTGGCATTCATTAACTCAGCAATATTTATTAAACACCTACTATGTGCCAGGAACTGGAGACCCAGCGATGAACAAAAGAGAAAATTCCCTGTGGGTATGAAGCTGACATTGTAGAGGGGGAAAGACAATAAATAAGTAAATGCTAAATTATATCGTATGTTAGAAGGTGTTAAGTGCTGTGGTAGTGATAGGTAAGGTCAGGACTAGGGGGTTGGACAACTTGTAGGTTAAAGGGGGTAGGCAGGCTGGGCTTCACTAAGAAGTGGTTGGATAGGAGTTCAAAGTCAGTAGCCAGCTCTGGGCATTCCTGCCAGCACTTAGGAGATGGATGATACCAGGAAGAGGGACTGAGGTGACCTGGGAGTTGAGGGTCATGTGAAGGGCCCTGAGAAGCACTCCAGCTTAAGGCTGAGCAGAGGGAGCAGAGCCCAGAAGGAGATAGAAGGGAAATGGACAGCCCGGCCACGTGGTTCAGTGGTTAAGCATCGACCTATGAACCAGGAGATCATGGTTCGATTCCTGGTCAGGGCACATGCAGGGCCAGTGTGGGGCATGTGGGAGGCAGCCAATCACTGATTCTCTCTCATCATTGATGTTTCTCTCTCTCTCTCCCTCCCTCTCAGAAATCAATAAAAATATCTTTTAAAAAATAATCTTAAATATGGTGTGTGCATGTGTGTTTGATCTAGAGAAGCAGGGCCACTGTGAGTGATATAAGATACGGGGTTGGTACAGGGACTAGACCCCATGCAATTGTGGGTGCTGGTGGAACAGACTGTGCAAGGCCTCTACACCGGCCGGTAGTTGGAAAGGAGAGCAAGGACACATCTGTCTCTCACCCTCTCCAACCTCAATGACACAGGTGACCTGCAGGAGAACTGGTGTCCATTACTGCAGAGCTGCACACAGACCTGGCCCGGGGCTCAGAGAAGCCGAAGGAGGAGACCTAGCAGGAGCCAGAGAAGACATATGCCCAGGTGTTGCCCCAAACCAATAATAAGGCAGGTTAACAGCTCAGGGACAACCGTGTGCCGGGCACAGGAGCGCCTTAGGCCTTCCTCCAAATCGTGAGCCAATTTATTTTGTGGCCAACCTGACCTGGAGCCACACAGGCAGGAGAATTCTGGGAGACGTGGTTCCAGCTAAGTTGACACAGTACATAGTAGAGAGAGAGAGAGAGAGAGAGAGAGAGAGCACTCACAAATGTGACAAAATATTAACAATTGGTCAATCTAGCTGAAGAGCATTCAACTTTCCTGTAGATTTTAAATTTTTAATAAAAAGTTGGAGGTGAAAAAGGCACTAGGCCTAGATGGTTTTACAGCTGAGTTCTGAGTTTTACCTTGCCTTTTTTTTTTTTTTTTTTAAGATTTTAAAATTGATTTTTAGAGTGAGAGGAAGGGAGAGGGAGAGAGAGAAACATCGATGTGAGAGAGAAACATCTATCGGTTGCCTCCTGCGTGGTTCCCTCTGGGGATTGAGCCCAAACCCTCAGGCAGGTGCCCTGACCAGGAATTGAACCGGCAACACCTCAGTGCCCAGGACAATGCCCAACCAACTGAGCCACACCAACCAGGGCTTATCTAGTCTTTAAACAGATGAACAGTTTGCATAACAGATTATTTCTGTTACACACACTATTCTAGATTATACAAAAATATAGAAAGTTCCGATCCATTTTAGTGCCAAATATATATATATATTTTAAGTAAAACCATAGACCATTTTCACTTTGGGCTCTCCTCCCTCACCCCCATAAAAATATTTCATCACTAGAAAGACAGTCAACTTAATTTATGACATAAACAAATTAAAGAAGAAAAACCATGAATAACTTTTTGACCGGAAAATAGATTGAAGCTGAGTGAGCCCCTGTGCCATGCCAGACACGCCGCGTTTGTACATGGAGTTCCTGCCCTTCAGAAACTCACAGGGTGCGTGTAATTGAGTGTCCAGTCAAGCAGATGATGGTGTATGAGAAACAGTGATCGGTGCTTAATTGAAAACAATTACATTCCCAGTGGTGGAGCATGAAGAGTGAGGATGAATGAAAAGTCAGGGCTGAGCTGTTTGAGCTGGAAATTAAATGTGAGCTCCTGGCCCTTTACAGATAGGAAAACGGAGGTCCTGAGACGAGAGGGGACATGTCCAAGGTCAGAGATGCCCACCCAGCCGGTCAGGATCTGCTTTTAAGTAATCCCACGGATTTAGAGAATTTAGGTCAAGCAGAGACAACTTTCCAAAACCAAGCTGTTCCCGCCCCCTGCCGGTAGTCAGGAGGAACAGCAGGTCCCTGAGGCCAGGACTAGGGTAATGGCATCCAGATTTTTTCCCTTTTGCCCAGGCTCAGTGGTTGAATTTAGCCTAACCGGCTTGGCTCAGTGGTTGAGTATTGATCTATGAACCAGGAGGTTACGGTTCAATTCCCGGTCAGGGCACATGCCTGGGTTGTGGGCCCGATCCCAGGTCTGGGGCATGCAGGAGGCATGCAGGAGAATCAATGATTCTCTCTCATCATTGATGTTTCTCTCTCTCTCCCTCTCCCTTCCTCTCTGAAATAAATAAAAATATTAATTAAAATAATAGTGCTCTTTGTACTATTCTTATTCTTGCAACTCTTCTGTAAGTTAGAAATTATTTCCAAATTAAAAGGTTAAAAGATCACTCTTCTCTCTACATGCCTGGGGGCCTGTGAGTTGGTACAGCCACTTTGGAAAGCTCTGCAGCGGCACCTACTGAAGCCAATGCCCTGCCTCCCTGTGACCCGGCGGCTCCACCTCTGGGCATGTCACTAATGGAAACATGTTGTATCGACCGAGAGACCTGTACCAGAAGGTACATGGCAGTGTATTCCTAACAGCCCCAAACTGGAGGCAGCCCCAGTGTCCCCCCAGTGTCCCTCCGTAGCAGAACTGACAAATGGAGGTAGCGCACACACACACGGAATCTGCCCAACAAAAAAAGGACAACGTGCAAATACACACACGACACCACGGGTAAATCTAAGAAACATGATGCTGAGTGTGGTGAGCCAGACACCAAAGACAGCGCATTACATGGTAACTTCATTTCTTTGCCGTTTAACAACGGGCCAACCTGACCTAATATGGTGATAGAAATGAGATACTGGTTACCGTTGGGGGGAGGGGAGCAGGTGGGCTCCTGGGGCTGGAAATGTTCCATATCTTGATGTGGGTGGTGCTCCAGGGGCGCTTACATGCACAGACGTGTATCAAGCCGTGCACTTAAGATTCGTGCAATCTGCTGCGTGTCACATAAGTAAATAATAACAACGAAGGATCGCCCTGGCTTCTGGGTAGAGACTAGAGTAGTGGTCCAGGCAGACAGCAGAGAAAGCAGCTGGGAGGCTGTGACAAAGGTTGGGGGACAGAAGGGAGGGAGCATCAGCCTGCAGCAGCCACAGGATGGGACATGGCAGAGGTGGAATGAAATGAGAGAAAGAGGGGGCTGGAGGGCGAGCCCTGGTTAACAGCTGGAAGGATGGTAGTGCTGGTAACTGAGATGGGAGGCCTGGGGGAGGAGCGGACCTGAGGACCCCAGCCTGCCCTGCCCTTATTTCCCCAATTTCTGCCCTTGTTGGAGTTCCCTCTGGTCACCACCAGGGGGCAGTGGGTTCCTTCCTGGAGGACCAGGTAGCCTGAATCCTGCTCTGAGGCATTTGCCCAGGGGACAGCTGTGGAGCCTCCTGCCTCTTGGTCACCCGCAGACACTGTGCTCCTTGCAGTGGAATCCTGTAGGATGGAGAGAAAAAGAAATTAAATCCTAAAACCTAGGAATCTGAAAATTATGGCTCCAGCCCGTCCAGTGTTCCTCTTTATGCTCAGGATGGAGTCAGGCTCCTTAAGATGGTCACAAGGGCCTGGCTGGCGTTGCTCAGTGGTTGAGCTTCGACCTATGCACCAGGAGGTCACGGTTCGATTCCCAGTCAGGGCACATGCCCGGGTTGTGGGCTCGATCCCTGGTCTGGGGCCTGCAGGAGGCAGCCAATCAATGATTCTCTCTCATCATTGATGTTTCTATCTCTCCCTCTTCCTTCCTCTCTGAAATCAATACATATATATTTTTAAAAGATGGTCACAAGGTCTTGCTGCCACCACCGTCCACTTCACCTGCCCCCACTGGACCCCAGTCCTGCCTCAGGGAAGAGATGGGCTTCCTGCAAGTGCACCTTCATACACATGCTGTTTCTGCAGCCTGACTCCCTTTTCTCTTCACACCTTTCCTCACCCCAAATGTGGGTCATCCTTGCCCCCCTAGTTCTCCCATCATAGCCTTTTCTCCCTAAATGATATTAGTCAGTCCCCCTGTCTGACTCCTCAGCTCATCTGTGGCTCTGAAAGGCAGGGCAGGGCCTGGCATGGACTCCAAGAATATTTGTTGAATGAATGAAAAAACGAATGAATGAGTGAGTGAATCTGAGGTTGTAAGAGGAGAGCATCTCAGTTAATCCACCTGGGCTTTCAAAGTCAGAGACCTGGGTTAAGTGCTGCCATTTATGAGCTGTGTGACCATGGCAACTGTCAACCTCTCTGGGTCTCAGTATCATCTACTTATCACAGTTGTACAGATTCAGTGATATGATGCATGTCAGTCCTGTAGCCTAAAATCTGCACATAGTACTTTCAATCAAAACAAGAGGATTTTTTTTCTGATTAAAAAATATAAATATGGCCTGGCTTGTATGGCTCAGTGGTTGAGCGTTGACCTATGAACCAGGAGATTATGGTTCGATTCCCAATCAGGGCACATGACTGGGTTGTGGGCTCAATCCCCAGTGGGGGGCATGCAGGAGGCAGCCAATAAATGATTCTCTTTCATCATTGGTGTTCCTATCTCTCCCTCCTCTTCCTCTCTGAAATCAATAAAAATATACATTTTTAAAAATGTAAATTTGTGCCGAAACCGGTTTGGCTCAGTGGATAGAGCGTTGGCCTGCGGACTGAAAGGTCCCAGGTTCGATTCCGGTCAAGGGCATGTACCTGGGTTTCGGGCACATCCCCAGTAGGGGATGTGCAGGAGGCAGCTGATCGATGTTTCTCTCTCATCGATGTTTCTAACTCTCTATCTCTCTCCCTTCCTCTCTGTAAAAAATCAATAAAATATATTTAAAAAATAAATAAATAAAAAATAAAAAAAAAGTAAATTTGTATGTGTTCAATTTTATCTGTTTGCACTATACAATAAACTGTTAGCTAATGCCAGGGAGTAAAATTGGGAGAATAAGGTAAAATCTTTCATTCTACTTTATGTACTTCTGCAGTTGAATGTGTTATCTTACGTGTGTTTTACTTTTGTAATAACACAAAGCTTAAAGGAAAAATAAAATCCAATAAAATATGAAAGAATGCTAAACATGATGAGTCAGTAGTCATGAGAGAAATGCAAAACAAAACCACATGAAATGCCACTGCTCATCCCCAGAAAGGCTAAAATTAAAGGATCGACGATTACAAACTTGGCAAGAATGTGGACCAACCGGTGGAGGAGGCACTGTTTGTGGGAGTGTAAAATCTCGGACATTGTTGGTAGGCGTGTAAAATGACACAACCATTTTGAAAAAATGTTTGACAGTTTGAAGTAATAAGCCACACTTCCCCTTTGAACCAGAAATTCCACTCTTACCCATGACCCGGCACCAGGAGAAATGAAAATGTGTGTTTACAGAAAGACTTGTAATGAATACTTGCAGCATCTTTATTTACAATAGCCCCAAGCTGGGAGCAGCAGGAGAACGGATAAATATTTTGTGGCATATCTCTACAGTGGAATACTACACAGCAATACAAGGGGATACTTTACTGATAACGGGCAAAAGCATGGGCTACTCTTGGAGACGTAATGTTGAGCAAAAGAAGCAAGACACAAAAGAAAATGAATTGCATTATTTCATTTCATGTATATGACATTCTAGAACAAACAAAACTGATCAATGGCTCAGCCAGCTTGGCTCAGTGGTTGAGCATTGACCTATGAACCAGGAGGTCAAGTTTTGATTCCCAGTCAGGGCACATGCCGGGGTTGAGGGCTCAATCCCCAGTATGGGACATGCAGAAGGCAGCCAATCAGTGATTCTCTCTCATCATTGATATTTCTATCACTCTCTCCTCTCCCTTCCTCTCTGAAATCAATAAAATATATATATATATTTTAAAAAGAGTAATACTGCCCTAGCTGGTTTGGTTCAGTGGATAGAGCGTCGGCCTGTGGACTAAAGGGTCCCGGGTTTGATTCTGGTCAAGGGCACATGCCCGGGTTGTGGGCTTGATCCCTTGTGTGGGTCATGCAGGAGGTTCATGGTTCTCTTTCATCATTGATGTTTCTATCTCTCTCTCCTTCTCTGAAATCAATAAAAAATATTTATTTTTTTTAAAAAGAGCAATACTAAATGATTCACTTGTATAAAATTCTAGAAAATGCAAACTAATGAACAGTGATAGAAATCAGATCAGTTGTTGCCTGGGATGCACATCCGGTGGAAGAGGGAGAGAGAAATAACCAAGGACCAGGGGAACTTTGGGGGTGGTGTTGCTAGTTTATCTTTATTTTATGGTTTGCAGATGTCTTCAGATGCCAAAAAATCATCAAATTTCACGCTTTAAATATGTGCAGCTTACTCTGCGTTAATTCTATCTCAGTAAAGCTGCAGAAAGCATGTTTTAGTAGCTCATTGTGAACTGTGCCTTTGACATATGTAAATTAGGCTTCAACAAATAAAAGGCAAGAAAAGGAAGAAGTTCTCCGCCTGACCCTGTTTTCCAGAGCCACACTTCCGGCCTCATCCGGGTCCCACAGGACCCTTCTTTCTCACCTGGAGCACCCCCACCCCCGAGAATTCCTACAAATCCAAGCTCTACGGCTCAGGGATATGTGGCTTCTTTACAGCAAATCTGTTCCATGTCTTGTGGCCCAGCTCAAACAGAGCCTCCTCCACCAGGAAGCCCTCCTGTCACACCCTCCCAGCTCAGGGCTCCCAGGGCCCTTGGCTCAGACCTCTATCTTGGCTCTGGCCACTGGTCATCAGAGTTAGGATCCTTTGTAGACCCACATGTCTTCCACTCGAAATTCTTTTTTTTTTTTTAATTAAATTTTTATTGTTCAGACTACATTTGTTCCTCTTCCCCCCTCCCCCATAACACCCCTCCTTCCAGTTCCCGCCCCACCCTCCGCCCTCACTCCCCACCCACTGTCCTCATCCATAGGCGCACGATTTTTGTCCAGTCTCTTCCCGAATCTCCCATTCCCCTTTCCCCCCCAAGAATAGTCAGTACTTTCCCTTTCTATGTCCCTGATTCATTATAATCACCAGTTCATTCTGTACATCAGATTATTTATTCACTTGATTCTTAGATTCACTTGTTGATAGATGCATGTTTGTTGTTCATAATTTGTATCTTTACCTTTTTCTTCTTCTTCCTCTTCTTAAAGGATACCTTTCAGTATTTCGTATAATACTGGTTTAGTGGTGATGAACTCCTTTAGCTTTTCCTTATCTGTGAAGCTCTTTATCTGACCTTCAATTCTGAATGATAGCTTTGCTGGATAAAGTAATCTTGGTTGTAGGTTCTTGGTATTCAGCACTTTGAATATTTCTTGCCATTCCCTTCTGGCCTGCAAAGTTTCTGTTGAGAAATCAGCTGACAGTCGTATGGGTATTCCCTTGTAGGTAATTGAGTCTCTTTCTCTTGCTGCTTTTAAGATTCTCTCTTTGTCTTTTGCTCTTGGCATTTTAATTATGATGTGTCTTGGTGTGGTCCTCTTTGGATTCCTTTTGTTTGGGGTTCTCTGCGCTTCTTGGACCTGTAAGTCCATTTCTTTCACCAGGTGGGGGAAGTTTTCTGCCATTATTTCTTCAAATAGATTTTCAATATCTTGCTGTCTCTCATCTTCTGGCACTCCTATAATTCTGATATTAGTCCGCTTGAAGCTGTCCCAGAGGCTCCTTACACTATCTTCACACTTTTGGATTCTTTTTTCATTTTGCTTTTCCAGTTGGGTGTTTTTTGCTTCTTCGAATTTCAAATCTTTGGTTTGATTCTTGTGCTCCTCTGGTCTGCTATTGGGTATAATATTCTTTATTTCAGTCTGTGTATGCTTACTTTCTAATTTCTTTATCGTAGCATCGAGGCTCTGCTCAAGTTTATTGCAAGCCCTCAAAATTGTGATTTTTAGCTCCATATCCTCCATTTCTGTCATGTTTTTTTGTCTCCGCATCTTTTATGCTTTCTTGGTGCACCCCCTTGTGGTCTTTGTGGGCAGTCTTGTTCTAGTTAAGCCTTAATTGTTGTAGTTAATACTAGGGGGATTTGACCACCAGGCCGACTGGCTCTTCCACTCAAAATTCTGACAATCATTAGAGCAGCTACCATTTGAAGAGCCCTCCAGGCTCTGGCCAAGGGCTGTACGTGCCTGATTTCATGGCCTCCCTACAACGGGGGATTATTAGCTCCACTTTTTGAAGACTGAGGCCAGGATGGTGAGAGCCAATCGGAGCCGCCAGTCCTTGGCCACAGGAAGGTTGGATTACATCCAGACTCCACTCCTGCTCACCTGAGGGCAGCTAGGGGCTTTCCCCGCAGGCCAGGTGGAGCATTGTTGGAGTCCTGCAAAGTTACAGCATGAGCCATCGCCCCTGTTCTCAGTGGTTAGAGCATTGACCCACACAGCAAAGGGTCACGGTTTCAATTCCCGGTCAAGGGCACGTGCCTTGGGTTGCAAGTTTGATCCCCAGCCCTGGTTGGGGAGTGTGCAGGATGTGTCTCTCTCACATGGATGTTTCTCTCTCTCTCTCTCCCTCCCTCCCTTCACTCTATCTAAAATCAACAGGAAAATATCCTAGGGTGAAGATTAACAACAACAAATAGTTACAGGATGATACCTTACAGAAGGAAAATGGAAGATTACTTTAGGTAAAAGGAATTACCTCAGTGGTTCAACCTTCCTAACGCCGTGACCTTTTAATACAGTTCCTCATGTTGTGGTGACCCCCAATTTCATTGTTACAAATTGAACATAATTAAAGCATAGTGATTAATCACAAAAACAATATGTAATTATATATGTGTTTTCCGATGGTCTTAGGCGACCCCTGTGAAAGGGTCGTTCGACCCCCAAAGGAGTCGTGACCCACAGGTTGAGAACCGCTGAATTATCTTAACCATTCCAGAGCCAGAAATACGTGAAGAAAGCAGACAGCGTGTAGAGAAAAGGCACAAGAAAGGCCTTTCCTCCGGGTTTTTATTCCTATTCATCAGCCCCACATGCATTCGCAGCCATGGGTCCTGGGTGAGGCGGTGGAGACTCAGACATCTCGGTTCCGCTTGGCCCTGCCGGTGGCTACTTGGGGAGCAGTGAGAGTGTCTGTGTGTCGGTTTCCCCATCTGTCCTACCAGTGGCGAGTAGGGCTTTGGTGTGAAGTAGACCCAGGTTATAAAATGGGCTTCCCGACTTCCCACCCTCGTGACTCCCCTCCCCTCTCTGAGCGTGTATTTCCTTGTATGCAAAGTGGGGACAATAACAGTGACAGGGCCATGGGGGTTGTCATGAAGATAACACGTCCACAGCCTGGCCACATACCTGGCACGGCAGGCAGGGGGCAATGGGTGTTACAGTCATGTCCTTGCCCTCAAGATTACTAAGTGAGGAATGAAAACATCAGCTGCACCCCGAGACCAGTGAGGCAATGCATCTTTTTTTAAATGATTTTTTAAAATGAACTATTTTTAAAAAATATGTTTTTATTGATTTCAGAGAGGAAGGGAGAGGGAGAGAGATAGAAGCATCAATGATGAGAGAGAATATTAATGGGCTGTCTCCTGCATGTGTGCCACCCCCCCCCCCCCCCCCCGCCCCAACCAGGGATAGAGACAGCAACCCAGGCATGCTCCCTGATTGGCAATTGAACCAGCAACCTTTCGGTGCAAGGGGACGACACCCAACCAACTGAGCCACACCAGCCAGGATGTGACAGTGTATCTTTTTAAAATGAAATGTATTGGGGTGACTATCCTATATAATAAAAGCCTAATATGCAAATCGACCAAACGGTGGAACGACCAGTCTCTATGACACACACTGACCACCAGAGGGCAGATGCTCAATGCAGGAGCTGCCCCTAGCCCACAGGCCCCAGGCCAGCCAAGGCGGGTGCCAGTGGGGGCCCCGATCGCCCTGCCAGTCACCCCACAGATAGACCCTGATTGCCAGCCAGGCCTAGGGACCCTACCCATGCATGAATTTCATGCACTGGGCCTCTAGTAGGTTAATAAATGATTAGGTGTCTAGTGTACAATTCTATAACACATCATCTGTATATTGCATTGTGTGTTCACCACCCAAAGTCAAATCTCCTCCCATCACCATATATTTGACCCCTTTTGCCCTTTACTACCTCCCCCTCAACCCCTTGTCCTCTAGTAACCACCATACTGTTGTCTGTGTCTATGAGTTTTTGTTTGTTTGTCTCGTTTGTCCATTTGTTGCTCTCAGATTTTTTATATCCCACATATGAGTGAAATCACATGGTTCTTGACTTTTTCCGTCTCACATTTTGCTTAGCATGGTACAAACCTCAGTTCGTGAACGTCTCCCATCTCGAAGAATTCGCTTCTCAACCCAGCAACTCTTTCATGCTGATGCTTGTATGATCAGTCACACGTCTCTCTGGTCTGGCAACAAACCAAGGAAAGAATGCTTGAGTATGAGTCAGTTTGCTGCTGTTAACATCTCAGGAAATTGTGCTGTGAATATTTTCATGTTTTTCTGTTGTTGTTGTTACTGCTTATTATTACTATTATTTTAAAGTATTTTTTTATTGATTAAAGAGAGGAAGGGAGAGGGAGAGAGATAGAAACATCAATGATGAGAGAGAATCATCGATTGGCTGCCTTCTGCACACCCCACACTTGGCAATGAGCCCACAACCCGGGCATATGCCCTGACCAGGAAAGGAACCATGACCTCCTGGTTCATAGGTCGACGCTCAACCACTGAGCTATGCTTATTATTATTAAATTTTCATTTTTTTTACTGTACATTTCATTTCCTTTTTGTTAAATTCCCATTTACATTTCATGTCCTTTTTGTTTTTAAAGTGTTTATTTATAGATTAAGTAGTACATTAGACATGTACTGTACATAAGAAAGGTTAAAAAAGGGAATCATTTGGGGGTCTGGAATAGATTAATGCAATTTACATTATTTCTAATGGGAAAAATGCTTCAGGTTTTGAACAGCCTTCTAGAATGAATTAAGTTCGAAAACCAAGGTCTCACTGTATTCTCAAGATCCACCCATGTGTTATCTTTCCTTGTGGCTGAGCAGCATTCCATTGTACATACAGACCACGAATTCTTTATCCAATCATACACTGAAGGACACTTTGGTTGTTTCTATGTCTTAGCCACGCTGAATAATGCTGCGGTGAACGTAGGGGTGCATATATCTTTATGAATGAATGTTTTCTAATTTTCCGGTAGATATCCAGCAGAGAGGTCGCCGCACCATACAGTAGCTCTGTTCTTAATGTTCTGAGGACACTTCGTACTGTTTTCCACAGTAGCTGTACCAGTTTACATTCCCACCAGCCGTGCACGAGGCTTCCTATTTAACAACTTCTCCAGCACTGATCACCTGTCTTGTGGATGACAGCGTTCTAACGGACGTGAGGTGGTATCTCACTGTAGTTTCAATTTGCATTTCCCTAACAGCTGGTGAAGCTGGGCATCTTTTCCTACATGGGTTGGTCATTTGTATGTCTTCTTGGGAGAAGGAGACAGTGTAACTTAAAACCACTTGGGACCTTGGGAGGTGCTTCTGAAGTCAGCACGATCCTCTTCACCCGGTTACTGGGCAGCAGAGGGGTCTCAGCCTGGACTTGGGGGTTGGGGAGAGGATTTTGTCCCTGGGCAGGACTGGCCACCTCTGCAGAATGCTCAGCATCTCTGACCTTCAGGTACTAAATGCCACTAGCCATCCTCCACCACCCCCACAGACACCGGGCATAGTGATAATTAAAAACAACTCCCACACACATTTCCACGTGCCCCCCGGGGGGGGTGCACCACCCCTGCGGCTGCCCCTCGCTCAGGCTCAGGGCTCCATGTGTAAGTGCACAGGTTAAACCCCCTGCAGAGCTGTCGGATGGACTGGGTGCCGGGCAGAATCCAGCCGGTGCTGCAATTGCCAAGCCAGCTGGGGCGCTGCCTCAAGACTGTTGTCATTGACTTTGCCAGTTCTCACGGAGGGAGGCACCGTGTGGGTAGGGCAGCCCAGTCCTCGCAAGCTCCCTGTCCTGGGCCCCTGATCCGTCCATACTCACATAGCGGCCACCCTGGGCCCTCTCCACGCCTCTCCCCCCACCTTCCTCTTGGGCTTTTTCTCGGTTCCTCTCAGGGCAAAGGCTTCTGTCCTCCAGGCTCTGCCCCCTAGGAGGGTGGGGACCAAGTCTGTCACCCCTGGCACACTCGGGCATTCAGAAACCAGGATTATACTCATTCACTCTGGAAGGCCCCGAGGACAGAAATCGGCTTCAGGGAGAGAGGAAGGAGGGCCAGGCTGGGGCGGAGGTGGCCCCACCCCAACAGGCCCAGCCCAGCCTCACCGCAGGCTTAGTCACTGGCAGGGCTGGGTAGGCTCTCGCTGCCACCCTGGCCAGGCTCTGAATCACCAGCTGGTGAGGGGCAGCGTCAGCCAGCCGGAAACCAGCCTGACATGGAAGGAATGGGTGGTGGTTGGTGAGGCCTGAAACTCCTGGCTGGCCCTAGAGGAACTGGGAGTGACTGTTAGCACTGGCTCAGCAGCAAACATCTCCAGGACTTGCCAGGAAGTCGGGAGGGAGCGGGCTGGGCTCAGGGTCCCGGCTTGTGGGGCTCTCACTCTGGAGGGTGGGGTGAGATGGGAGATAAGGCTTATGCACAAGTCACCAGGACACAAGGGTTTCTTTTCTTTTTCCTTTCCTTTCCTTTCTTTTTTTTTAAAATATATTTTTATTGATTTTTTACAGAGAGGAAGGGAGGTATAGAGAGTCAGAAACATCAATGAGAGAGAAACATTGATCAGCTGGCTCCTGCACACCCCCTACTGGGGATGTGCCCGCAACCAAGGTACATGCCCTTAACCGGAATCGAACCTGGGACCCTTCAGTCCACAGGCCGACACTCTATCCACTGAGCCAAACCAGTTAGGGCTCCTTTCCTTTTCTTTATTTTCCTTCCTTTCCTTTGTGTGTGTATGTTATTAAAATTGACATTTATTTGAAATTATATATATTTTTATTATTTACTTTCCTGTTACTTAAATGCAATTATTTAAACAAAGCAATAATAAGATTAGTTAACAGTGGCAATTAGTAGTAATTACTAGTAGGACAAGGGACATATGACAGGCCCATGGCTAGCGCCAGGAGAATGCTGGCCTCTATAATCATTCCAGTGGGGCAGTTTGTCACATGTGTCAAAAACCTCAAAAGGAGGTGCATGCCAGTCATTCCACTTCTAGAAATGTATCTAATTAAGGAAATAAGCATCTGGTCACAGGTACCTAGTTTAATGGGCCCTACAAGGGAGTACAATGCAGCCCTTAAAAATTAGCAGAGCCTGGCCGGCGTGGGTCAGCGGTTGAGCGTCAATCTATGAACCAGGAGGTCATGGTTCGCTTCCCGGTCAGGGCACATGCCCAGGTTGTGGGCTCGATCCCCAGTGTGGGGTGTGCAGGAGGCAGCCGATTGATGATTCTCTCTCATCATTGATGTTTCTATTTCTCTAGCCCTCTCTCTTCCTCTCTGAGATCAATGAAGATATATATATTTTTAAAAATTAGCAGAATTAAACACCCACAGGCATAGGAAGATGTTCCTATAACATCGCTAAGTGAAAACCAAAAACGGGCGAGTCAATAGTGGCCACAGCCGAGAATCCCGCTTCACATCTGAGAACGAGAGAAGCACAGGGGTTGGGGCCGGAGGACGGAGCTGTGTGGTTCGGTGCTCAGCTCTGGAGCAGGCAGAGCTGTGTGGGGGTCTTATCTTCGTCTCCTAGGAGATGAGTGCCCCCCCCCAAAAAGGGCCTCCTTCACAGAGCTGTGGTGAAGAGTAAAGAGGCAGAGGGCGGTGGCCCAGAGCTGGGTGCCGCGTGAGCCCGCGATGGATGCAGCTCTGGTTGTTTTCCTCCACCCTTTGTGGTTATTCTCCCTCCCTGCTGGCACTCTGACACCCCCTTGCCTGACTTCGGTGCTGTTGGATCCAACTTGGAGTCCGTGACGTGGGAAGGTGGTGAACACCCCCTTCTTGGAGGTATGCAAGCAGAGGCTCTCACCTGGGGAGTCAAATGAGTGTGGCCACCGCAGGCATGAGCCGGCCACCACGGCGCAGGGGCCAGGCGGGGGCCCGCCGTCACATCCCCCTCCAGCGCCCAGGACAGCATTCTGCACATCGCAGGTGCTCACCTCACCTCCCATTACACCTGACGCTAGGAATGTCGTGTTGAATGAGGACGGTCCTTGTCATCAGAGAGGGAGAGCTATTGAAGCAAATACCCACACAGGACAAAATAATTATAAATGTGCTGATTGCCATGACGACGCTGGGGGAGGCGGGGACAGGGAAGACCTCTGTGAAGGGCGGTTTTAGCTGAGGTCTGAAGGATGAATGGCGCTTGGTGGGGCAAAATGGGGAAAGGGAGTCAGCATGTGTAAGCCCTGACGCAGGAGGTATGAGGATGTGAAAGGTCGGAGAAGGGCAAGGGGAAGAGGGGCAATGGAGAGGCTGGCAGGAGCCCTAATGCCATGTTTAGGGTCCGGGTCTGACTTCCTCGTGAGGACAGTGGGAGCCAGCCGGTCTGAAGCGGGGGAACGACCTGGTCACATATGTGTTTTAGAACAACGCAGTTGGCTTCCAGTGAGGAACCAACGGGAGGCTGGAGGCAGGAGGCCGGCCCAGGGCTGGGCAGTAGTCAGCCAGGGTGGCGGCCATGGGGCCTGGCCTTGGCTGTGGGGTGGAGCTGGCCACCGGGAGGAGCAAGAAGGGAGTTTAGCAGCCCAAGGCCAGGTGACAGATGGAACAGGCTGAGCTGAGGCTCCGTCCACCTCCACCCAACAGTTAATAAAGAGGGGAGGTCCGGGCGGGGTGCCAGGGTCCCTTCCGCACAACGGGCCATGCCAACTGGGTAAACAGCAGCGGACACATGATATTTCTTAAAAACAAAATCCTGATTCATTCACACTCCCTGTTGTTTACCCGAGGTGTTTGTTTTTTTTCTCCTGGGCTATTTCAGGTCTGACAGGTTTGAGGGGAGAGCAGAGCTGGAGCTCAGAGCCAACTGGGAGGGAGAGGGACCAAGGGGTCAAGGCAGGTCCTTCTCCTTCCAAGGAGACTGGGAGGGGTCCTGGCCGGGGACCCTCCTGGATGTTCTGGGGCAGATCCCTTCTCTTCTCCCGGCTCCTGGCCCAGCTCGGGCCCCTGCCTCCAGGACCCTCCCTTTCACAGTAAAGTGTTCTTATTCTTCACCTTTGGGTTCTTCTTTCTAAGTGTGGGCTGGGCGGGGCGGGGCAGCCCTGCAGGAGGCCGGTTGGCAGAAGCCACTTCCTGACAAAGGCCGGGTGAGTCAGGAGCTGTAGGGAGGGGGCAGGCCCTGCAGGTGGGCCGGAGGACCCCTCCCTGCACTTGATCTGGACCATTCCTAGCCTTTGTTCTCATCCTGGTATCTTCCAGGAGCCTGAGCCTTGGCCCCGGGCCAAGGCAAGGGTGGGGCAGAGCCTGGTGGATGGAGATGGACCTCAGAGCCCTAGGGAAAGATCAGACTTGAGAAATTCTTCCAATAGAAAGAATTCTTAAAGGTCAATACAAAAGATAGACATCCCAGTAGAAAAGCTGGCAGAGAATAGGAGTTTTAAAAAACCCTACAAATAACCAAGAAATGCATGAAAGGTGTTGTAATTACTCAGAACTAAAAACTAAACATCAAAGCGGCCTCAAGTGAACGTACCGCATGTCGGCGGAGTGAGGCCGAGGTGACCAAGTTCTGGCCTGAGACACCCGGGGGGAGCCGGACTGGGAGGATGTCGGCTTCATTAGTTCGGGCCGCTGTCCGGGCTCTGAGCAGGAGGAAGGTGCAGCCCACCCGAACCCCTCCTCCTGACACCGTCAGCAGTAAACAACATAGAACAACTCCTTAGAGATAAGCCTGGACACGTGGGTGTTGTAATGGCCTTTCTTACACTCTAGAGCAGCCGTGGGCAAACTACGGCCCGTTTGAAATGAATAAAACTAAAAAAAAAAAAAAAGACCGTACCCTTTTATGTAATGATGTTTACTTTGAATTTATATTAGTTCACACAAACACTCCATCCATGCTTTTGTTCCGGCCCTCCGGTCCGGTTTAAGAACCCATTGTGGCCCTCGAGTCAAAAAGTTTGCCCACCCCTGGGATAGAGTCTAAAGCAGTGATGGCGAACCTTTTGAGCTCGGCGTGTCAGCATTTTGAAAAACCCTAACTTAACTCTGGTGCCGTGTCACATATAGAAATTTTTTGATATTTGCAACCATAGTAAAACAAAGACTTATATTTTTGATATTTATTTTATATATTTAAATGCCATTAAGCAAAGAAAAATCAACCAAAAAAATGAGTTCGCGTGTCACCTCTGACACATGTGTCATAGGTTCACCATCACTGGTCTAGAACGAGCATGTCAAACTCGCAGCTGGCCATCCGCATGCCTCATAAATAAACAAGGCACCTGGCCCGCCGGCCGCGAGTTTGACATGCCGCGAGTTTGACATGCTTGCTCTAGAACAAAAACATAAGGAGGTTCTGATGCATAAGTTGCTTAAATGGAATCAGAGCGGTCGTCATTGGAAAGAAAGCACAGCTAAGACTTTTAGGAACAGAAATGGACTAAATGATCCAGCGAGTTTGTGTTCAATAACCCAATCATCAAAGGAGCATGCGGCTGTGATGTTTGACTCCAAGAACTACTGTGGCTGTGGGATCCAGAAAGCCGCGGGAGCCCTGGGCTCACGGAGGACGTCATGTGGCTGCCACGTGCTTAAGGTTTAGGATGCGTGGTGCCTTATGAGGAAAATAAAGGAATGCATTTTGAAAACGAGAAAAACAAAACATCCTCAAGTGGAAGGGCAGGGGTTCCCCAATTTTTGTAGTAGAGAAATTCTTCTGATGTCTAACTTCCTGGAACCCTTAATCCTTTCGGCTTCCTCATAGAGTCCTGATGACTATATTCAATTTTCTTTCCTTTAAAAAATGCCATTCTTTCCCCACCCAAAGATCGTAAGTGACCTGACTTATTATCATAAAAGAGTGGGCTGCCGACAACTGTTAGAGAACCTTACAATCTTCCCAGAATAAAGTAAAGCAATTCAATGCTTCGGTCAGGAGGGGCCTCCCAGCGGGCCCACCCACCATGGCAGGGACCCCACTCTTCTCTTCCCTATAGGCATCTTGGAATAGCTGCCTGGCCCCAGGGTCCCAAGGACTTGCCTTACACTGACACTGATTGATTGATTGATTGATTGATTTGAGAGAGAGAGGGAGGAAGGCAGGGGAGAGACTAACCTTGGTTTGTTGTTCCACTTATTTCTGCATCCATTGGTTGACTCTTGTACGCGCCCTGACTAGGGATCGAACCCGCAACCTTGATGTATGGGGATGACACTCTAATCAACTACCCGGCCAGGGCTTCACACTGACGCTTCTACCTGGCATACCCCCTCCAGGCCTACCTATTCCGTGTTTAAATAAGGATTGCTACGTGCATATCATAGAACACCATGTTTTAAAAGTCTTCACAATTGGTGATTCTTCCAACAGAGAAATGGTGAGAACTGTAGATAAGGCAGCAAAGGCCTTTTGGCCCTGATTCCTGGCGTGGTACCTGATCCTTAAATG
This sequence comes from Myotis yumanensis, assembly GCF_028538775.1. Lineage (NCBI taxonomy): Eukaryota > Metazoa > Chordata > Mammalia > Chiroptera > Vespertilionidae > Myotis > Myotis yumanensis. The sequence continues at coordinate 5,981,991 of NW_027223763.1, forward strand.
GTAGCTATGCCCACATCTTCATGGAGCAGGCTTCCTGCTAAGCAGGTTTCAAAGTGTCACCTCCTCAGAGAGGCCTTCCTAGACCACCTTTCTAGGTGGCACCCCCACCCCTGCCACTCTACCCCCTCATTCTATTTTATTATCTTAATGATTATCACCCTCTGAAACCACGCTATTTATTTCCCGTCTTTCTCCCTCCAGCACGAGAACATAACCTCCGCAGGGCAAAGACCTTGATTATCTTGTATACGGATGTATCGCCATCACCAGCAATGTGTCGTCTGACACACACAGGTGCTCCATATAGCTTTTCATTTTAAAATCAGCTTTATAAAAGTATTATTTACATAAAATAACATGCATCATTAATATGTATAGGTTGAGTGTTGACTCCTGTATGACCATTACCCCAGTCAAGGCACAGACCATTTCCATCTGCCCCCAAAGTTCCCTTCTGATTTTTTTGCAATCACTTCCCCTCCACCCCATTCCTAGATAATACAACTGGATGACCCTTGGGGTGCAGTACAGGGGGTCTGAGTATCAGTAGCCAAGCAAGGCCTCCGCCACCCCAGCCCATGACCTGGGAATCGCGGTGGTTAACCCATCCATCCACCTGGGGAAGTCGCAAGGTTAGGGTTGAAACACATTCCTCTGGTCCCCGCGATCCACCCAACCCAGCCCCGCAAGGCCTGGCACCCCAAGTCCATGCCTGCGGGCGGGTCCCTGGGTTTTGAATCTGAGTCTCAGGCCAACTGGAAAGGGCTATTATTTTTTCCATTCCTCCCTGGGCCTGTCCCACGAGCCACCACCGCCCGAGGGAAGTACCCACATGCTGGGCCCGAGGAATGTCCTCCCATCGCTGGGACCAAGAACGCCTTAGAGCACCAGCCGTCCCGCCCCGCCCCTTCCCCGGCACATTGTGCAAGACGGGAGGGCACACCTTCCAGGCGGGTCGGATCCAGGCCGGGAACTTCCTGGGTTCGGGCCGCGGCGGGCGGGGCTGGGGAGAGCAGGGTGCAGGGAAGAGGGGGCGCAAACGCGCTCCTGCCTAGCGCCCCCTACCAGCCCCCCACGTCCTCCTCGGCGGGGCTGTCTCCCCGCCCAGGGAAGGAGGGAGTGACGCCCAGGGCGCCCCGTTCTTTCAGATGCCCCCCAGCCCGTCTCTTTCTTCGGTGAGGCCCGTGGCCCGCGCGCCTCTCCGCGTCTCTCCAGGTCTCCCGTCTCCGATCAGCTCTTTGTCTCCATCTGCCCCGCTGTCCCGGCGTCCCCGCCGCCTGCCCCGCCCGCCCGGGGCCGAGGAGGGGCGGGGCTCGGTCCGGGTCCGGGGGCGGCGCCTGGCGGGGCGGGGCGGGGCGCGGCGGGGCCGGGGCTGGGCTGTCCCCACCGACGCGGCCAGAGCCGAGCGCGGGCAGAGCGGAGGCCGCAGCCGGGGCGACGGGAGCGGCGGGAGCGGCGGGAGCAGGGCGGGTCGGCTTCATGGCGCCAGCGGCGTCCGCCTGAGCAGCGCGGGCAGCGGCGGGGTCGGGCCGCGGCTCTCCTTCGCGATGGGGGACGTGCTGTCCACGCACCTGGACGACGCCCGGCGCCAGCAGATCGCAGGTGAGTCCCGCGCCCTGCCGCGCGCCCGGGTCCGACCGCGATCCCTGGCCACGCCCCCGCCCCGGCCCGCCGTTCGCGCGGGGGCTGGGGTCTCGGAGGGCCAGGCCCCGGGCCGGGCAGCAACGGCTGGGACCAAGTCCCTCGTCCGAGCTTGTCTCCTCCACGTCTGGGCGCCCCTTCCCAACCTCGTCGGAGCTCATCCTTCTCCCTCCCGAGGGGACTTGACACCCTCTCCCCGCTAAGGGAACCCCCTTGGAGCCAGTCCCGTCGGATCCCCAACACACTACCCCAATCGAGCTATGGGGGGAAGGGGGAAGGGGGTGTCCTAGCCCCCCCCCCTCGGGTATCCCGCCCGGAAGCATTCCAGGCCCACTCAGCCCGCCTTTCCTAACTGTCCCCGTCCCAGCTCTCCCTAACCCGGCCCCGGCCCCAGTACACGTGGCTGAGGCTTCCAGGGATGAGCCCATAGATGCCTGGGACTGAGCCTGGGCAGTGGGGCTAGGAATAGTCGGGGTGCGCAGGAGGGGTGGGTCAGAACCCCATCCTGTGGCTCAGGCAGCAGGGTGCTCCTGCTGTTCCCTGGGGGAAACCTGGGACTGCAGCAGAGTCCGCGGTTCCTCCTCCCCAGCCCGAGAGAATGGAGAGGGGGAGAAGCTGGGAACCCCAGTTCTGTGGCTCACCTCCCTGCCCTGGGTGAGGCTGCCTGGCTGAGTTCTTGGACAGGCCTCTGAATGTCCTGGTGCCTCAGTTTTCTCCTCTTTGAAATGGGGTGAATGATTTCTTCCTTTAGTTATGAGTTGTTGAGAGACTCAAGTGAGAAAACTTACGTAGCTTGCTTGGCACAGAGCCTGGCACAGAGAAGGCACCATACACAGGTTGCTGGTGCCTGTGGGTGCCGGGCAGCCCATGGAAAGAGGAGACCACTCCTCCCCCCAGTATTTGCCTCTCCCTGTCCATTGTGCCCGGAGCACTGTGTCCGCTTACACGGACCTTGATTGCCCCGTAGAGAACTTTCAACAGCTGTGTTCTGCCCTGAGAACAGGGACCAGGTGGCTCTTAACTCGGGTCCCATGCCCTCCGGGCACAAAGAAGGGCCTGGGAAAGGCTTGTCCGGTGGCTGTGGTCCTGGGCCCATGGCCTAAGCTCCCCCTTTGTACCAGAATCTGGGGCTGGGCCGAGATGAGGGTGGGATGAGGGTGATGTCGAAATGAGTCAGATCCTCTGAGGCCTGGGACCAGCAGGGGGTTAAGTCCTGGAACTCTGCTTGTAGGACAAGGACTCTGGGAGGGGGAAGGCCAGGGCGGAGTCTTCCTGTTCCCTCCCTGTCGGTGGCAGCCTCCTGGGGCTCTGTAACAGTCCCTCCATTCACGACCTCCTGTTGGGGCCCCTCACCCGGCTTGGGTGGGGTGTGCTTCACTTTCTTCAGTGGGGTTTTTCCTTTCCCCACACCCACTCTGGCTCTCCCCTCCTCCCACCTCCTGGGCTGAGAACGGCCAGCACCCCCTCCGCTCCCCTGCCAGGTACAGCGGGGGAGGCTGGGACCACAAAAGGTGAAGTGTCCTCTCCTGGACGGGGTTGGTTTGTTTTGTGGATACCAGGCTGGGTGGAAGGGGGCTGGCCTCCCTCTTCTCAACACTTCAGTGCTATTAATAACCCCCTTCAGATGCCTCAGATTCCTGGTCGGAGCTCACCTGAAGGGGCTCCTGCAGCGTGGGGGTGGCAGGTTGGACGGGGAGGAAGCCAGCAAGCCTCCAGCCCCTCCCAGGGAAGTGAGCTGCCTTAGAAATCTCTGCTGGAGGCGAATGCGGGCCTGCCTTTGCCACCTCCGGGGACCCTGCACCTCCTCTCTCCACCCAAAGAGCAGTGGGCACCTTCATGCCAGGCAATTAAAATTCCAGTGCCCTCCCTACCTGGGCCTGTTCTTCGCCCAGGAGAGCTGGGGCCGCCCCTGTGGAAACGTCAGGGTTCGGAACACCCCTTCCCACAGTGCTCTGAGCTCCGAGGCCGGCTAGGGCTCTGTGGCTTGGCTGGCCCGCCCCCTGAGCAGGTGAGCAGGTGAGTGCCAGCGGGCAAGTCCTGGCAGGGGTCAGGCGTGCTCCTGCCCACGGTGCTGTTTTGCTGATTCGCTGTCACAGGCCCTTTCATCCTGGGATTTCAAAGCCTCTGGCAGGCAGGGGCTTGCTTGTTCTCACACCAGGGCCCGTGGGGCTGGGGCAGGACGATTTCCGCCTGCTTTCCTGAGGGAGTTAGTTTGCTCGGAGGACAGAGCCCCGGCCCGGGAGCCAGGAGGCCTGCGTCACCTGGGCAGCCACCTGCTCTCTCCAGGCCTCAGTTTCCCCAGCTGAGAACGGAGAGGTGTGCCGCCTGATGGCTGCAGTCCCTCCCAGCTCAGAGCCGAACAATCCCAGATTTCCCCCGCAAGTCGCCTCCAGACCTGAGCCAGCTCAGGGTCCTCACACAGACTCCTCAGGCTTCTTAGCTGGCAGGACCTTGGCCCAGCATCTTAATCTCAGTTTTCTTATCTGTGAAGTGGGACTCACTCGTAGTCCCTTCCTACTGAGTCCTCTTGTAAGGATTTAATAAGATAAGCAAGGTGAGAAACGCAGCCCAGTGACTGGGGCATAGGAAGGGCTCAGCAAACAATTGCTAGGATGGAGCTGGTCACTGACTCCCTGTGACTGATTCTCTGGTGGACAAGGAGCGTGGCCGGTGTTTGGAGTTTGAAGGGGGCAATGGTAGCTGTGGGTTAGGTCCCATCTCTCTGAGGGGTGTGCAGGCCTGGGGTCAGGGTCTCTGGCTTCAAGAATTCACCGAGGTTTTCAGAAGCCTTGATGCCTGGGTTCCTTCCATGTTGGCATGTGTGTGAGATGAGGTGGGTTACCTGGAGCGGGAGGGCAGTGTGGGGAACCCTACAGGAACTAGGAGGTGAAGTGGGGGGTTGGGCCCAGAGGACGGGACTAGGACAAGAGCGTGGAAGTGCCGGCGTGGCCCGTGTCAGAGCTGTATGGGGGGTTCTTTGCATATGGTCTGAGCCACATAAACCAAGACGGAGCAGGCGAGGGAGTGAGCTCACTGTTGCTCAAGATGTGCAAGTAAGGGCCGGGTGCGTGCCGTTAGCAGAAAGCCAGGCATTGCCTGGAGGGGCTCTCTGCCTCTAGTACAGCCTTGAAGGACTCTCCATTGCTCTAGAAATTCTGTTGAGCAGGATAAGATTGTGGGGGCTGAGGAACTCCCCACCCCCAACACACGCGCGCACACACACACACACACACACACACAACCGTAGAGTTTATCACCTGAGAGGGCTGGTGAGGGAGTCTGCCCGCACCTGTGCCCCTCCCTTCCACCAAGCTCACCTTTCCCCTTGCTAATTCTTTTTCGAAAGAGCAGCTTTATTGAAACATAATTCGCCTGCCAGACAATTCACCCACTTAAAGTGTACAGGTCAATGTTTTTGTGTGTGTGTATTCACAGAGTTGTGCAACCATCACCGCCATCAATTTTCAAACATTCTCATCACCCCTGAAAGAAACTCTACCCATTAGTCGTCACGCCCAGTTTCTCCAGTCCTTGCCATCTCTCTGCATCCACTGGGAACATTGTGTGGCCGCAGGGCCATCGAACACGCAATGCGGGAGTGTGAGATAGCAAGCCCAAAGCTCCCTCCCTCTCCCTCCCTTCAATCCCACTCCCAGCAGAAATCACTCAAGTGTGGCGTGTCACTGATTCCAGCTCTGTGTACGCATGCAGTTAGCTCTGTTTATGAAAAGAGGCCCAATTATGTGTTTCTGTGGTTTGACTTTTTTCGCTCAGTATATTGTGAACATCTCTCCATGTCAGGACACACACGTCTGCCTCGTCCTCCTGGGGGGAACTTCTCTCTGCCCATCCCCTGTCCTGGACATGTGGGTTGTTTCCAATGTTTGGCCAGTAATCAGCGCGCTGCCCGAACCTCTTAGCCCATACCCCGAGCCTGCCTCCAGGGTCACAGAGGCCTCAGAATGGAACTCCTGGGTCCTGTGTTGATGTCTTGATGCGTCGCCTCTGAAAAGGCTGTTAACATGGGACACCCCTTCCGGTCGGTACGGGTGTCTTGTTTGCTTAATTGAGCCCTTTTCCAAATCGGTTTTAAAAACTTGCCTCTCCACTTTAGGAAGTGGCTGTAGGTCCCAGAAGTGAAGGGATGGAGGTGTCTGCTTCGGCCACCCCCTACCCACGTGGGTGGCTTCCTAGTTGCTGCCTGGGCTTTGCAGAGAGACCCAGCTGGCCGGCTCCACCTGGGCTGCTGCCCTTACCAAGGTCTGGGCCGGTCCCTGGGGTGAAACGTCTGGGGACTCTGCTCTGCTCTTGTGTCTCTTACATAATGTGCTTTTGTTGGTGTTGACCCTGCCCTCCCCTTTGTCCAGCCTCCACTCTGTCCTTTCTCACTGCTGAGGCCTCCGGCCTAGCCTGCTAGGAGCTGCCTTCTGCCTCACCCCTCCATCCTTCCCACTTCACCCCTCCATTCTTCCCGTACGCACTGCCAAAGAGACCGTTCTAGACCCAAATTGGGCCACGGCCCTCCCTCCCTGCCTCCGAATAGTGACGTTTAGACAAGAATAGGCATCACTTGCCGTCCTGTGATAACCACTTTATTCCTTTTTTAAAAAAAATCTTCACCTGAGGAGTGAGGATATTTTTTCCATTGATTTTTAGAGAGAGTGGAAGGGAGGAGGAAGAAGAAGGGGGCGGGAGAGAGAGAGAGAGGGAGAGAGAAACGTCGATATGAGAGAGACACATCGATCGGTTGCCTCCCAATCGATGGAAGGCAACCTGTCTGGCCAGGGATTGGACCTGCAACTGCGGTAGGTGCCCTTGACCAGGACTTGAACCTGAGACCCTCTGGCTGCAGGCAGACACTGTAACCATTGAGCAACACGGGCCAGGGCACCACTTTGTTCTCTAGTGGCTTTCCCTTCTGTGTTTATTGCTATACATTGCTGAGACCACGACTCATTTTGTGTTTTGCTTCTTCCACTGAACGATGTATATATAGGTCGTTGGAACCTCCCAAAGGCTGCCTCTTGTGCCACTGAGGCCGTCCACACAGAAAGGCCACCTCCTTAGCCTTTCCCCTAATGCTGGGCTTTGCCATGTCTCACTGTGACCAGACTGTGGGCTTTCAGGGGCAAACCGAGTCACTGTGTTTGCTTCCACCTTTTCTGCCCTGTCCAGCTCTCCTGCTGAGGACAGACTCATCCTCTGGCCCCACTCTCCCCTGGCAGCTTACACCGATCTGGGCCTTTCAAGGGGGGCTCTTCCTGGGAGCTCCCGACACCTCTGAGCATCTTTCCACAGGTAGTGGGCTCAAAGGGACTGCCTGTGAGCTGGGGACATGTACTGATGACATTGACCTTTGGGGGTGTGTGACCACTTACTCGGGCTGCTTCCCCAGCTGGTACCTTCAAGGACTCTGTTGATAGGTCTCCTGCCTGGAGATGGTGGTTGATGGAGGAGGGAGGGGCTGTATGAGTCTCTGAACAGTCTCTGTAAGATTAGTCACCCTTTAACTGAGCACTTACTATGTGCCAGGCCTTCCGTTGCCTGTATACCTCATGGATCCTCATCCTCTGAGCCCTCTCCAACATTTTACATGTGGAGGTAGATCAAGCCAGTGGCCGGCCCAGGCCCAGACCTGGGAGTCCGAGGTCTTAGCTGTTCAAACCACCAGGTTGGTCAGGGGGGCTACGTGGAAAAGGTCCTGACAGGAAGCAGGCATTGGGGACCCGGGGGAATCGGGGGGGGGGGGGAGGCGGGGCGGGCGTGAGGATGTGGGGAGCTGAGTGGGAACAGAGCTGCATGTGTCAGAGTCTCCTGTAGGTTGCACAAATCTATCCCTTCTGTCGTTACTCATTCTGAGACTTAAGTCCCTCCTTGGCCAGTCCTGTTCTCCCTCACGTTGCCCCCTCCTCCTCCGCAGGCACAGCTCATGACTCACTTTGCCCTGGGTCTCTGGCAGCAGCATCCTGCGGGTTGCACAAATTCCTGAGCTGCCTTCCCCTTCCCCCGCCCCACCCCCTCCACTTCCCTGCCTGGGAAAGGAGGGTTGCCGGCTAGTTCTGAGGAATAATGAAGGCAGATGCCTACCTCCACCTCCACCACTCCTCTCACCTACCTTCGCAGAGCTGCGGAGCCGAGCCCCCCTCCTGTAGAATCTTAGGCTCTGAGTCAGGAAGGCTGCAATCTTCTGATCTCACAGATTTTAAAACTGGAAGAGCAGGAAGTGCCTACCTCTCCGGCGCACCTGGTCCCACCCGCTGGGAACTGTCCAGGTTTGGAGATACACTGCCTCTGGCCCACTGCCTGGTGACACAGTGGATGGTGAGTTAGAAGAAGCAGGGAGTTGAGAGGTTCGGGGCCCAGCTCTGCCACTAGATGGACCTGTGTTTTGGGACAAGTGGGTCACCTTTGCGGAGCCTCAGCGTCCTCTGTGAGAGAAGATGATCGGAGAGAGGAGTGCCGGCCTGGACGGGGAGGCACGGGGCTGGTGAGCGGTGAGAACAGTGGGTGGTAGCTGTTCTGATTGGCACTTCATTGAGGGCGATGTGCCAGGTCTGTCCTGGGGCCTCTGGCACCCCCAGCCCCTTTCCATGTGCCCCGGAAGTTGGCCTGCCCCAGGTTGAGGAGCACAGCCCGCGGCTCTGGACACCTGGGGCCGTCAGCAGGTACCAGGAGGATGGCGCTCCAGAGGCCATGGTTCCACTGCAGAGTCAGTCGCTGTACATCATCCGCACTGTGCCCTGCACTGGACAGGACACACAGAACAAATGAGTGACAGACAGAGGGGAACACACCCCCTTGCCTGGCCGCGTGTCCAGAACGAGACTTTCGGATCTCCAGCCTGGTCCTGTTGACTCTGGACCAACAGCTGTGCCTCTCTGTGTCTTTTCTGTGCCTCTGTGACCTGAAGACCAGTATCTACTCCTGGGCATTCTCTGCCTCTGAGAACCCTTTCCTCAGGGACTCGGGATGCCTTCCAAAGGCAGGCTGGGTGGGCTTGGGTGTGAGTTGAGGTGGAGGGTCCCGGTCTGCACGCCTGTGAGCTCTGGTCCCAGACACACTTGGTCCTTCTTTTATTCATTCAATCAATAGTTACTGAGCACCTATGTGTGCCAGGCACTGTGCTAGGCACCAGAGACACGCTGATACACAAACTCCTGCATGGCCCCTGCCCTTCTTAGAGGGTCAGACCTCCGAGGAAAGTGTGAGGGGAGGCGTGGCCTAGTGGGTGAGGGAGGGAGAGGGTGAAGTGGAGGGAGCCATAGGACTGACCTCGGAGAGGAGGGGACTTTTTCCTGAGGGTCATGGGGAGGCCTCAGAGTATTTTCAGGCGGAAGTGGCACAGGCAGGTCAGCTGTCCGTGAGGGGAGATGAGAGGAGGACCCAGTGGTGAGCCAGTGTGGATGGGGGTGGGGCACAGTCAGGAGACAGTGTGGATGGGGGAGATGGAACAACCAGGCCGCCGTGATGGAGATGTGTGAGGTCGGGGAGATCCGCTGTCTGCTCTTCTTGGCGCTGTTGGGTTGGTTTATCAAGGCAGCCAGTGGTCCACCTCTGCTCACATTCCTCCTGGGACAGGAGACTCATTCCCTTCTGAGGCAGCTCTGAGTGTGAGAGCCTCCTTCCTTTCCCGGGGCAGAGTGGGAAGAGGGCTAGGCCTGGGTTCTGAGGACCTAGTTTTGAGATCTTGTCTCAGTACCCTGTTACTTGACAGGGCCTTTTTCTTTTCTGGGCCTCAGGTTCCTCATCTGTAAAGTGGGCATAAGGTAGCCCAGCCCTGCTAGGTTGCGAGGGATCAATGAGATGATGTGGGCAGAGCTCTTTGGGTTTCAGGAAGCGTTGGCTCCTGTCACCATTAGCTATTACTGTTGTGCATAGTCCATGAAAGGACTGGCCACTGGAGCCCCTCCTCTCAGGGAGAGCTAAGTGCAGGGCTTGGGCCAGGGCGTGGGTGCAGGGTCCATGTGCAGGGGCGGGGGCTCCAGTGGGCAACTGGGCACTCAGGAGGGGCAGAGGAGAATGGATTGTGGTTTGCAAAGTGTGAACCCCACTTTCCCACCCACACATCTGTGGCCAAGCCAACCACAGCTGCTGCCCTTCCTCCGCACACCCAACGCAGAACAGAGCTGTTTGTGCCCCGCCGTGTTTGTTAAGCCAGAATCTTCTAAAAGAGGAGTCCCTTGAACAGGAAACTACTCATCCCCTGTGCTCCACCACCTTCCGGGAGCCATATGGGTGCAGGCTAGAGGTGAAGAGTCCCAGGGCTGGTGCCAGGTGACCTTTGGCAAGCCCTTCTTCCTCTCTGGCCTCTCTTTGCCTTTCTGTGCAATGGGCACAGGACCGTCTCGAGTGCCCTTCTAGTGCCCTCTGACTTCTTGGGAGCCTGTGGATCTTGGGCTGCATTGAAGGCACAGCGCAGGTGCCTAGAAAATGTTTATGGCATGATGCCATCTTGCTGGGGAAGGAAGAGCTGTCTTGTGCTGGCCCGAGGGCCTGAGCAGGGCGGTGGGGATGGCGCCTCAGGGCCTAAGCTTGGTGGTGGTTCTGAAGCAGTGACAGGAGCTCATGGGACTCAGGCCAGCCGAGAAGCTCCATCAGGCTGGATGCAGTGTGGTTTGCGTTACAGAGAGAGTGGCTCTTTATGTTTTACCAAGTGTACACGTTGGCTTTGAACACCTGGTCAGCCCAACTCAAGAGGCAGCGTGTCTGACCTCGACGGGGAGGTGGCTGGCTTCTGCCACCGAGGGACCCCGTGGCCTGTTACTGTCCTCGGAGCCTCCGCTGTCAGTGAAATGAGAAGGTGATCCTGCCTCTGGCTGTGTGGATACTGGGAGGCAGTTGTCCCGGCACATGGGAAGTGGCAATTCCATTGTAGCTGAGCTCTGGGAGGAGCTGTGTCCTTTGCCTGGCCTGCCAGGGACTTCAGGGGTGATGGGCCATCCAGAGGGGAGCGAGCTGACAATTGCACTTCTGTTTCACGTTTTGTTTGGTTTGGGGGAATGCTTGGGGTAGTGGGGAGAAAAGAGAACAGAGCTTAAGGTTTGGGGAGCCGCAGCGGCCTGGAAGGTTTGCTGGGTCTGCTCGGCCACAGCTCGCCGGGCGGAGTTTGGAACTGGTCTGATGGGCACGGGCTGTTCTCTTGTCTAGCCCGGGCCCTGCTTCCTCCTAGCAGGAAGGACCCTTTGCCGGCATCTAACCATCCCTCCCCCCATTTTGTAACTGAGTAAACGGAGGCTCAGAAGAGAAGGGGAGGTACCCAGGGTCTTGGAGGCTGTGGAATGGGTCGGAACCCCGCCGCCAGCACCAAGCCCTTTCCATTCCTGGGTCCCTCTGCCCCCATGGCCGGCCCCAGACAGCAGAGGCTGGTCAGGGAAGGAGTGAGCGGCTGGGTGGGGCTGTGAAGGTTGTAATTTGGAGAACCGAGTAAACAGCCCTCCGAGAGGGAGAGAGAAGCCGCTCTGTGCTGGCCTCACAGATAGGCCAGTGTCTGGGGAGACAGCCCAGGCCTGTCCGCCCGCCGCAGACAGTGAGGTGTCGCGGAAGATTTAAAAAAGCCAAAGCTCTGCTCCCCTCCCAGCCCACCCCCACTCCCACATTTAATGCTTCCAGGAAAAGGGGAGGGGGCGAGGGGGCGCCTGACCCCCTAGGGTGACCACTGCTCCACCCTCCAGGCTCAGCGTGGCTCAGCACAGGCACAGCTCACTGTGTGACTTCCGTCCAGGGTCCAGGGCGTCTCCTCTCTGGGCCTCAGTGCTCCGTCTCTGAAATGGGAGTGACCCTGTCTCTCCAGGAGGGGGTGAGGGTGGGGGAGACTGAGCGAGTGGTCGAACACAGGAGCCCTTTCTCTCAGCCGGGACCTCAGACTCTCTTCACTTCTTTGTAGCCAGAGGCGCGGCTCCCTGAGCAGAGGGGTTACTTTCTCAGTGACCTGAGCCTCGGCCAGCTCCTGGGAGACCAGCCTCCCATCCAAGTCAGGCAGGACGGGCCCAGCTCAGCTTTCCTGTTTTCCTGTTGAGGTCGAGGCAGAATCCGAGAGGAGCTGCTTCTGGGCCTTCCCCACAGGTGGGGGCTGGGCTGCCTGTCTGGTTGTGAGCCACCCCCCCCCTCCGCCCCGTCCTGTCCCTCCCCCCTTGAAGCCCCCCTCCCTCCTCCCGGCCAGCAAACTTCCTGTGTGATTAGGGGCAGAGCCTTTACTCCCTCCCTCCCGCTCCCCTGTCTCCTCTTCCCGCTCCCCCTTCAGACCCAGCTCTGAATGGGATCTCTGTGTAGCCTGCACTCTGGGCCTCAGTTTCCCATGGTTAAGGGAAGGGGTTGGGTGACTCTGGAACGCCCTCTGGGTGAGGTCCCAGACCCCAGCGGCCCTGCAGGACCCAGGGACCAGCCCTTGCAGCCAAGGGCACTCCTCCCTCGGCCCCACCCGCAGTCTGGGCCCTTGCGTGGTTGTGGTTCTAATTCTCCTCTAAGATATGACACCACGAGCGAGCGCTCTGCTCGGTCAGAGCTTGCCCAGCAGCCACTAGCCAAGCCCCGCCCGCGCCCAGTTCCTTTGGTCCTACTCCTTAGTTTCATCGGCTGCACCATGGGAATGATAATACTTCACGGGGTTGTAAAGTTTAAATGGCATGATATGTGTTTATCAGTCACACTTACATATATTTAACACAGAGGCTGGGCACAGTCAATGCTCAAGGATCAATAGCTATAATTAACACCTACTGGTTTAAATGGCTTTAATTCCTTAGCGGGGAGTGAATGAATCAGTGTCATTGCAAGGTTTAAGTTCTCGCAGCAGATAGGGACCCCGGGGCTATTGGGATGAAGGGTCTGGTGGCTGCAAAGTGTGGCTAGGGGTTTAGAGGGGTGGGTGGGGCAGATGCAGGCGGGTGCAGAGCTCTGGCTGGTTCTGACTTCCCCTCTTCCTTCGGGAAGGAGTGGTTTGGGCCCCGTGGTGCCCAAGAACGCCCGAGACCGCAGGCACGGAGCTCAGGCGGCCACACAGGGCTTCCTTCCTCCTGGCCTGTGCTCCTCGCAGTCTGACTCTGGCTTTGAGCCCTTTGTTCTTGTCCTTGAGCCCCGAGGGGATGCCCAGTCTGGGGGAGGAAGCGTCCTGGGGCCTGGTTCCTGGTCCCTCTGCAGTTCCAGGGCCCACAGGACTGAAGCCCTGGTGTGACAGGCAGGGGACAGGACACCTGGGTCCCGGTGCCCCCGCTGACTCGCAGACTCACTGTCACAGGGGCACACGAGTTTGACACCCAAATCCGGCTCGCCCGGGCCCTGTCTGTAGAGCTCAAGGAGAGATGGAGCAGCAGTTACCAGCCAGTCATTAAGTAAATTATTATCAGAGGGCAAGTCTTTGTGACAAATGACCACCCTCTAGAGGCTCACACTTGTGGCCCTCGCAGGCGCGCAGAGCCCCGATGGTGGGGTTGTCACAGCAACGCCTGTTCTTGGCTCTCCTGTCACAGATGAGGGAACAGGCTCCTGATGGCCAAGGGGCCAGTCCGGGGTCCTCTGAGTGGGTGGGGGGGCCAGCCCCAGTGCCTTCCCGCTGGGCACCGCATTCCTGTCAGTAATTGCTGGCCCCATGCAGGGCCTGGGCCGGCACTCCTGGGTTTTAGGACGGCGAGCACAGTCTCTGGGACTGCAGAGCTGAGCTGCAGGCTTTGGGGACTGGGTTTTGTAGTCCCTGAAATCCTTTCTTGGTGCTTCCTGAGGCAGAAATATAGGGTACAGAGGCCTCGGGGACTAAAGCCCTGGGTGCTCCTCACGCTGCGCAGAAATGACTGCCGGAGGAGGGTGGTCCTCGCCAGCCCCCACCAGTAGGAGCAACACCGGAAAGGCGGCTCAGAGCCCCTGGTGAACCTGCCTGCCATTCCACACCCAGAATTTACCCAAAAGTGGCCAAGTGGTTACGTTACGTTATAGCATTGGTTACGGCAAGAAAAAAAAAAGGATGTCAATCAGTAGGTCATGTTCAATGGCATAATCTGTGGCCAATAGGTGAAGATGTAGTTCTATTTGTCTGCAAATGTATAAGTCTGTACAGATGTAGAAAAAAACACAGAAGGAAATTCATCAAAATACTAATAGAGATTTTTTTCGGAGTCGTAGGATAATGGATTATTTATTTTTCTTCATTCTCCCTAGATTTCTTTTTTATGGTAAATATATTAAAAGTTTAAGACTAGTCCTATTGACCGTATTTTGGGAAAATTTTGATTCTTTTGTCTGACTCCAGAATCTAAGCCACTCTGGCCTGTGGGAACCCCAAAGGGCTTGCAAAGGGCAGGCTTGGGAAAGAGGTAGAAAGCAGGGAAGATTCTGGAAGGAGGGGTGGGGTGTTTGAGGTAGGTCTTGAAGGACAGGATGGATTTTGGCCATCACAGTTGGGGTCCAGGCAGGTAGAGGGAGTGGCTTAGCGCAGACAGTTGCCTGTTCTTGGAGGGGCCGGGGGACCGGGGCTAGAGAGAGTGGCAGGAGCTCTGCCTGGTGCAGCCTTGAGTGCCAGGCAGAGGGACCAGGGAGTAGGGAGCCCATTCTCATCAACACTCATTGGCTGGGCTTTGAAGCACTCGCCCTGTGCTGCTGTGAGTAAGAATAGAGGCCGCACTTCCTCTGTGCCCTGCCCGAGGCACTGTGGCTGTGGATGGGTGAGACTATGGATGGATTCCACAGTATGGAGCCCCTCGCTGTGCCAGGCAGTGAGGGTAGGTGTGTGTGGGTTCTCGTTCCACTGGGAGAGTCTGCGACCCATCAGTCGGCCACCCTTAGGTACCCTGCTCACCACTCCGGCCAGAACGCGGCCCCAGACCCCAGGTGACCTGTGTGGCTGCTGAGGGCGTGCGAGGCCCAAGGCTGGGCTGGAAGTCTGCGTTCAGCGGTGCTCAGGGCTTCCCCTCTGCCTGTCTTCCGTGTGTCCTCTGCTCTCTTTCCCCATCAGTACAGGGGGGCTGGCCATCACCTCCTCCGAGTGCTGTGAGCTTTCCGAGGGATGCCGCTCGCCTGGTGCCTGGCACAGAGCGAACACTCAGAAGAGAGTTGCTGCCCCACTTGGGGTGCAGTGTTCCCTCCTGAAGGAGCCCAGCTGCCCGGACTCTGGTGACAGGATGGTGCTAGGCCAGGTCTCCCAGCAGTGAGCTCTTACCTCCCTCTCAGACCCACAGTGGCTCCTACCTGCCAGCACCCGCCAAAGGCTGGTCCTCGGTTCCTGGAGTTTGAGCTTTCAACTTTGAGCTTCCTCAGAACTGTCCTTGTTGTTACATAAACGCTATCTAACGACCAACGAAAACAAAATAAAGATAATGGGAAGAAGGTGGATATTGCCAATAACCCTGCCACCCAGGAAGAAGGACTTCAGGCGTTTTCCTGATGCAGAAGCAACAGTTGTGTGGGCACCGCATAGGGGCCATGCCCCCTGCAGTGTGTGGAATGGCTGCAGAATGTTCCATTAGGCCCCAGTGGTCTGCATTTCAGCTTGCTCGGCCAAACCTCTCGTGCTGGGCACTTGACTTGTTTGTGTTTCTCCCTGCGGTAAACAGGGTTACTCCATCCTTTCTACGGTCGAGAGCTTGCTCAATGCCAGCTCGTGTGTGGGGCTGTGGGTGCCCGTTGGGGAGGTAGCCATTGTCCTCACCCTCCCAAGGACCCCCTTCTGGGAGGACACACCCCACACGGAGCTCCAGCCCAGGTTGGAGGGGGCGGAACAAGGGCATCTTTGGGAGCCCGGGAGCAGCGGTAATTCAGACTTGGAGGTCAGGGGAGGCTTGTGGGAGGGCTGGGTGTCCAGGCAAGACCTAAAGGCTGAAGGAGGAAGACAGGGTCATGGGCAGAGGGGCAGCTCGGCAAAGGCCCAAAGCCCAGAGAGCGCAGGTGTTGGGGGAACCAGAATTTCCCAGAAATTGGTGGTTTTGCCGCGGTTCTTGTTGGCCCTGGCAGCAGCTTCCCCATGCGCACAACACTTTGGTAGTTGTTTCTTGGTGTCCATACACCTGTCCCTCGGTGGGGGCCACGGAAGCAGGGTGATGTGCCTGCCCCCAGTGAGAGTCAGCAGACCAGGCCTCCGCCTCTCAGCGGGATCCCCCCACCCCCTACCCCCTGTGCCCGCACAGAGAGGGCAGGAGAGGCTCAAGTGCAGGGCCTGCTCAGCTCCAATTTCTCGGCCCTTCGCAGGTCCTGTATCGTTTGACAGAATCTGCTGGGAGAGGAAACTCAGGATCCGAGCTTAGGTGACAGCTCGGCTTGTGTGATGGGGTGGTGACCTTTCCTGCCGCCGATGTGTGTGACCTTGAGCTAGCCTGGCCAGCTCCAGATCCGGCCCCAGCTGTACAGGAAGCGCCCTACTGGGGCTGGAGAGCTCCTGGCTGAGGCTAACCCCGAGGGTGGGGAAGGTCTGTCCCCAGGCCTGAGCTGGCTTTTCTTTGCTTTCCTTTTCTTTTCTAAATATATTTTTATTGATTTCAGAAAGGAAGGGAGAGGGAGAGATAGAAACATCAATGAGGAGAGAGAATCATCCACCGGCTGCATCCTGCACACCCCCTGCCTGTACCAGAGATCGAGCCTGCAACCCCTGCCTGTGCCCTGACTAGGAATCAAACCATGACCTCCTGGTTCATAGGTCGACACTCAACCCCTGAGCCACATCAGCCGGGCCTGAGCGGGCCTTTCTCAGAACCCCATCCTCTCCCTGTGCCTCAAGATGCCTGGGCGACCGAGTGGAGGCGCTCTGGTGTAATCTCTCAGTCAGGGGCAAATCCTGGTGCTGCGTGCTGTGCTCCGTGCTGGGGATATAGCATGAATGAGACAGACTGGGTCCCTGCCCTCGTGGGGGAAACAGACACTAAACAGTTAATTATTAAAGCAAAGTTGTGCTGATGACTAATGGGGAGTTCTGACTTGCACGGGGGTGGCGGGGAGGTGACTGTCAGGGACAGTGCTTTCAGTACCCAGGTCGACAGGTGGAACTTGGAGCAATTTGATCGAGCCTGATGGGCGGGCTCCTCCGGGCCTGCCCATATGGTCCTGGGTTGGGGAGGGAACGCCGTCTTATGTCACAGTCTGAGGGTGTCAGGACCTTGAGGGTCCAGTGCGATGAAGTCAGTCCCTTCACTGGACAGACCCTCGAGGAGATGGGAGCCAGGAGGTGTGCGGGACTTGCCCAAGGTCACCCGGGGCAGTCCGTGCCCAGTGGTCTTAGCCCTGCACCACCGCCTGGAGTCTGCCCCTGGAGTCTGCATTGCTTCCAGGGGAGATAATGAGCCGGTCCCCAAACACCTACAAGAGACACCCCCCCACACACACATCCTGGGAAGCAGACACAGAACTTGGGCTGTTGCTAAGCGCAGTTTTTCAGGGAGCACGGACAGATAGGGGTCATGCGGGCACCTGGACCAAGGAATGTGCGGCTGGCAGGGCCTCTGAGGGGATTTTCCTGGTACCTCCCCTTCTGGTCCCCGAGGAGACCTGCAGCTGGTGACCCAAGGGTGGGGCAGGGCCTGTGTCCTCTGCTGGCTCAGAGGGCAGCCATAGGAGTCTTGTTATTTGAATAAACTTTTCATCTTCTATCTGCATAAAGCCTCCCCATGCTCCGAGTCCCTGGCATTCCAGCCCCAGATTGGGTTTCCTCTGGCCCAGCAGCAAACACATCGTGAATTTTCACATTGGCTCATCCGTCCTCCCTCCCCCTCCACCTCAACCTCTCCCTCCCTGGCTTTGAAAAGGCAGGAACTCTCCTCCTGCCCCCACCTCACTTGCCAGCAAGGCCCAGGGAGCCAGCACTGCAGGCAGGTGTGTGTGTGTAGCCTGGACTTAGTGTAAAGAATGTTGCCGTCAGAGGGCACTCGGCTGATGAAACGTGGGGGACTGTGCCTCTGTTTAGCCCTTCTGTTAGAATTGGGCCACAGGGACTGGCATTTATTAGTGAGTGGCTCTTATTAGGACAGCAGCTGGTATGTATCGGGCTCTCACCCACTGTCAGGCAGAGTGCCAGACACTTCTCACACTTTGTCTTATTCCTCACAGCAACTCTTTGAGGTGTGTACTCTTTTTCTCCCCATTTTATAGACGAAGAAACTGAGGCTTGGAAGTCATGGTCAGCAGCAGAGCCGGGTCTCCTGGCCCCAAAGTTTGTGTTTTTGCTGTTCACCTCCCACCTGGGACAGAATCTTCTCTGCAGCCTGCTTGCCAGTTGGCCACCCAGCCTCTGCTTGCACACCTCCAGTGATGGGGAACTCTCTACCTCGCAGAGCCGCCTGCCCCACGCTGGGCACCTTAGCTAGAAAGCCCTCTCTGGAGTTTTATCTGTCTCTGGTGGGTCACTGAGAATAGGTTCCAGCGTGGCTTTCGCCTGCTATGGCTGGGCTTTCCCAGCGTCTCCTTTCCCAGGGAATTATCCAACTCTTATTTGGGGAGGAGAGCTAAGTCCTTCCTTCTTTTCCTTAGCAGCTCCTACCTGGTACTCAGCCCTTTAAAGAGCCATTCATCGAATACTGAGCAAGATTGATGTTGAAACCCTAGAGCAGTGGTTCTCAACCTTCCTAATGCCGCGACCCTTTAATACAGTTCCTCATGTTGTGGTGACCCCCAATTTCATTGTTACAAATGGAACATAATTAAAGCACAGTGATTAATCACAAAAACAATATGTAATTATATACGTGTTTTCCGATGGTCTTAGGCGACCCCTGTGAAAGGGTCGTTCAACCCCCAAAGGGGTCACGACACACAGGTTGAGAACCACTGCCGTAGAGGCTTTTCATTGATCTGCATGTCTTAGTCAATGCGATAAGGAAAAAAAAAAAAAAAAGGTATCACTACAAGGTACCAAAAAGCAAGACACACATGGTCCTGCCGTCATGAAGTTCATCGGACTTTTACCTCTAGCCTCTCCCTTGGCCTTGTCCACCTGTGGGAAGTGGAGGCTCGGAGAGACAAGGAACCACCCACCTCCACCACCAGGGAGCAAGCGGGGTTTGGTCGCTGAGGTTTGGTGGCATGTGGTTTGTCGGGTGTCTGCTTTCAGAATCTTCATTTCTCTCTCCATTTTCCCTTTCTGATGAGTTAACCTTCGGGGGCCCAGGAGGATTGAAACCCAAGCATGTAGCTGCTGTTCTGGTTCTTCTTTGCTGGCCCCCACTCATTGGCATGAAACACAGCACAGAAAACAGTCATCCGCATAGGCAGCTCCCTCTGTGCCCATCCCGATGACAGCAGCCGTAGGAGGAAGAAGCTCGCGCGCAGGGAACATAGATGCTCCTCGGGCGGCCACTGGAGCCCAGAGCTGGGCTGTGCTCTGTGTCTGTCTGGCTCCCCAGCCAGGGCTCTCTCGGGGGCAGAAGGTCGGGAGCTGAGCAGGGTGCTCAGTGCGGGGTGGCTGGCCCTCCGGTGATCTTGCAGCTCTGGGAGTCTCCACCTGCCTTTGACCCTCCCTTTGATCCTTTCTTCATGACTCCATTGGCCTGGGTGTGGCTGTGGCCGTGTCAGGGCGCGGTGCAGGACACCAGCCTCGGAGCCAGCCCGAGGCGTGCTCCTGGGAGCAGCAGGGGCGCCCTCCGTGGCAGGCACAGCGCGGGCACCAGGGGGGCTGTGGGTAGGCCGGTCCTGTCCTGGGTGGGGGACGCTGGAGGGGGGGCCTTGGCACCCCTTCCTTCTTCACCCTCCCAGCTGGGGTCTGTGCTTCCAGAGAGCAGGGACGCCTGGGTTCTAGGCCCCAGAACAAGCCGCCAACTGTAGGCTGTGGGCACGGGCAGCGAGGGAGGGGCCGGCGGGCATGAGAGGGCTTTTGTTTCCCTGTTTGTGTCTAGATGGGAATTGACTTCTTCCCTCCGGGCAGCCTGGAGGTGTAGAGGAAAGGGCAGCCCCGGGTGGCTGGGTCTTCAGTCTGCCTTGTTTCTGACGTTTCTCCAGAACACTCCAGCCAGCCCTCCCTCCGCAGGCCCTCCGGCCTCAGAGCTCATGCTTCCTGCCAGACTTGGGTCGCTGAGCTGAGCTGTGGTTAAATATTTGCTAACTGAGAAGAGCTTTAAAGGCGGCTCTGTGAGAACTCCCGACCAGCTCCTCCTGGCCCGCCGCCTTGCCCCAAAGCTGCCTTCGTGATGGGGAGGCCGGGCCACCTCTGCCCTGCTGAGCCTCCCTCCAGGCCCACGCAGCCTCCTGCACAGCCAATTTGGCATCTGAAACTGGATGAGCTCCCACCGGGCGTTGTTCACTCAGCATGTGTTTACTGAGCACCCCCTGGGCCGGGCATGCTGGGTGCCCGAGATGGTGGACAGGGTCTGTCTCGGGGGGGGGGGCAGAGGGGGGGGGCGGGGGGAGCCAGCCCGAAGGAGCCTTTCTCAGTGACGCAGTGATTGAGGCTGGGAACAGTGCCAAGGGTAGGGGAGGCTGCGGTAGGAGGTTGTGGGGATAGGACTTGGGGTGGGGGGGTTCCCTGAGGAGGGGGCGTTTGAGCTTGAGGAGGAAGAGGTGAGTTTGTGCCTGGCCAGATGGAGGGGGTGGGCTCTGGGAGAGCATTCCAGGCCAGAGACCCCAAGACCTGAGCCTGCTTTCCTCTCTGGGTACTGAATTCCCACTGACTTCATTCTCCCCATCCCCCCCCCCAGCCTCAGTTTCCCCATCTGTCCAATGGGGAGCTTGGACTTGATCTCAGGGTCCTTCTCAGGCCCAGTGGCCTGTTACCAGCCCCGGGAGCTGCCCTCCAGTGGGGACTGTCCCAGCGGAGTCACACGGACTTGTGTTCTCGCCGTGGACTGGGCAGGCCCAGGTGCGGGGATGGAGCAGGGAGCCGAGGCTTTACCCGTGTGATGTCACTTCAACTCTGAGCCCCAGAGTCCTCATCTACAGAAAGGGTTTAATAACACATCCGGGCGAGGGTTAAAAGAAATAATGTTGTCTCTAATTGTTAACACGGGGCGCTGCCTCTGTGCCTGGCATGGGGCTAAGTGTTACATGCATTAGCTCATGCCCCAGTTATTATTAAAATCATATGCAAATGGTAACTCAGAACATTGTGATGGAAGAGATGACATATGGGTCGGGCCTTGGAGTCTGGTTAAGATTTAGAACTGTGGGAAAGAGGGGAAGGGAGTTCCGCAGCGGGCACAGCCCAGGTGGGTGCGTGGAGGTGGGAAGTGCCTGAGTGGGTAGGAGACGGGCAAGGTGGGGCGTGGGAAGGGAATGCGGTTGAGATGGTGGTGGACCCTGCGTTTGGTTCAGTGTCATGTGTTTGCGGTTCAGTGTCGTGTGTTTGCGGGCTGCAGTTTGCCAGGCCCTGTGGTAGGTGCTGAGAACGCGGCGATGTGTGAGCCCAGGGCGGTCGGAGGCCGGCGAGAGCCTTTGCAGAGAGCCCGGCGTGACTGTCTCCGGCTGTTCCCACAGTCCTGGAGTCGGGGTTCAGGCCCAGTTTGGAGTGTTCTCCACTTGACAGCTGGCTGACCTTGGACAGGTCACTGGGCCGCAGGGCCTCTGTTTCCTCAATGGGGTGATGCCTGACCCACCTCCTGGGGTGATGTCACCATTTGCTAATCACCCCTGCAGAGTGCTGGCCCCGTGGCGACGCTGCATGGTGCCTGTCCCGCTGGGTGGCGTTAGGCAGGCTCCCGAACTGCCCCCTGCCTTCATTCTTCCCTCTGTCCACTGGGGTGATGACGGAACCTCCGTCCTCCTGGCCACTGAGATCTCCCACATAAAGCCCCTCGCACAGAGCGGGCACGCCGTCAGATGGCCGTCATTAGTGGGCCTTGGGTGTGCTGCGGGCTGCTGGGTATGTGGGGAGAGGTTTTTCCTGGTTCATAACTGGCCCGCGAGAGGGGTGACCTAGCAGAGGGTCCCTTCAGGGCACCTGCGGCCGGTAGGGAGGGAGGCCTCGGGGTGGCAGCCACCTTCCCCGGGAAAAGGGACGGCATTGTGCACATTCTCGTCCCTGGGACCCAGCCACAGCCCTGGGTTGGGCTTAAGCCTCCCTTTCTGCGGCGAGGAATCTCTGGGGTGTGTGTGGGGAGCCTTATTGCTCAATGGGGCGGTGTCTCTCTGCGGGGGGCGGCCCTGGCTCCGGATCGCTGCCTCTGGCGTCCTGCTCTGGGCTGCCTTCCCATTCTGTTCCTACTGTGCGCCGGGCCTTGTCCCAGGTGTGGTGGGCACTGCCCGGGGGAGTCAGACAGGGAACATGCCTTGACCAACAACTAGGAGATCAACAGGGGGCTTGTGGGAGCCAGAGAAGCTTTCTGAGCAGGGGAGGGTCAGAGGGCAGGGGTAGAGATTTGGAGGTTGTGGCCAGCATAACATGGGAGTGGCCTGGCTAGGGGCCAGAGACTATTGGTATAGTCTGGGCTGAGCTGGACTGGTTCCTGGCTAGGAAGCCTGCTTCAACCTGATGGCCTTGTGCTGGGGGGCAGGGCACGGGGGTGGGATGGGTGTGGGAATCCTCTCGGGCCCCCCGGTGGGGTCCCAGAGACCTGCCATTGCTCTACACGCCTGCTTCAGGGCATGCTTATGGGGTGACCTGATCAGTCCCTTGCGCCGCCCCCCCCCCCCCCCCCCCCCCCGACTGGGCGCTATTCCCCTTCTGGACAAGGGCTGGCCTGGGGCACGCAGTGTCCCGCCGTCTGGATTTGGCTCTGCTGCTAGTTCAGGCTTTTCTCCTAGATGAGCTGCCCAGCCCGTCCCTTGCTGGCCCCTGGAGCTGTCATTACCCCTCCACCGGGTTCCCCCTGATTACGGGTCCTGAGCGGGAGCCTTGTCAGCCTTTCTGGCAGCGGCCACCCACAGGCCAGTGCTGCCTGGAGCCCTGCCCCCAGGGGCTGGCGGTCTGGAAGGTGGGGTGAGACGGATTTGCCTCAACTTGGGTTCCCTGCTGGACTCCGACGGTTCTGGGTGCATGTCTGTCCCTAGAGAAGTCACTTGCCCTCTCTGAGTCCCCGTGTCCTGCTCGGTAAAGTGGGGACAGTGCATGAAAGAATGCGTGCACACGTGTAGCACCATCCTGGGCACTGAGGAGGCGTGAACAAACAGCCGTGGCTACCATGTGTTAACAGTCACAATGGGGAGGGGGTCATGTAGAAGGGCCCTGGTTAAGTCCTGGGCCCGGGCAGCTGACCAGTGACCCTAGGAGAGTGTCGACACCTCTAAACCTGAGGCTCTCCTGCTCTCCATGGAGGCACTTGGAACAACTGTGACACAGGGAGGTGGAGTCCTGGCCTCGCTCTGTCTCTGCTCTTCCTTCAGCTCCAGGGTGGGTGGCTCTGCGGTGGGTGGGGTTGGGGTGCTGGGCTGTCTCCCCCACATTCCCTCCTTGGCCCTGCCCCCCAGCGCCCTGGGAACTAGGCAGGCAGGTTCCGGGCCACCCCGCCCGCCAGGGTTTCAGTAAGCAAATCTCTCAGCCCTGAAACCGGGCTGGGCCTGGTGGCAAGGTGTGGCCCGGAGCCCACTGGAGGGACCGGATGGGCCAGGAGCGGGTCTGGCACAGTGCCCTCGGCTGAGGCCAAAACAGGGCTGGCACCAGCGTGAAGCCCCCAGGGTTGGCACAAGGCTGATGTGGTCTCAGGGGGAGAGCTTCCTCTTTGCCCTGGCACCCCACTATCAGCAGAGTGGGGGGGCCCGGGGCCTGGGCTCAGATCCTGCTGTCTCTGGGATGGGGTCTCAGTTCTCTGGGTCTCCGTCTCCTTGTCTGAAACGTTCCTCCGATATGACACCACCTGGCGCGGGGTTGACTTGAGGATTTGTGGGGATGGTCCAGCTCCAAGTGTTAGCTCAGGGGTGGCACGTGCTGGGCTTTGGAAGGGCTGCGAAAAAGCAAAGAAACTCCTTAGCTTGGCTTCCAGACTCTGCAGGGTGTTACCTACCTGGGTCCATTCTCCGAGGACCCTGCACTCCTTCCTCCCATTCTCAGCTCAGCAAGGACTTTCTCTTCTCCGAGCCTCAGTTTCCCTATGGGAACAATGGGCTCAGTACCCCATCTTCTATCCCACCCCAGAGTCTCCAGGCAACTCCAGGCCACCCTGGGGCCTCCCCAGTTCTTGCCCAGCCTCCGCTATCTGAGCGCAGGAAGTAGCGTGATCCTTAATGTTGTCAGTTTGGAAAATCAGAGATTAATGTCCTTCCGGCTGCTTTGGTGCTGTCGGTGCTGGTCCTGGGGATGGGGGGACCGTGGTTGCTCGGCCCTGTGTCATGGGCTTCTCCCTGGGTTAGAAGAGCCTCGGACAAGAACACTTAATAGGCGTCTCCATTAGTGCTGTGCCTCCCCCCTCAGGGCCAGTGCACACTCTCCTCCGCCCATAAATCTTCTTATCACCCAGTCAGGCATCTACTGTTGTGCCCTTTTGCAGCGACGGAAACAGAGGCCCCGAGAGGGGAACTGCCGTGGCCGAAGCCACGTAGATAGTAGGTGGCAGAGCTGGAGCTTTAATCCAGAGCTCAGGTGCCTGGAGGAGATGGGCTGAGTCCTGCCCCTCACCCCACCCCCATCCTTCTGCCCAGCCTGGGGGTGACTGTGGTCAGCTCCCACTCAGTTGACTCACCCGCAGCTCAGAGGAGGTGGTCAACTCCTGGGGCCAGGACAACACCGATTAGATCGTCATTAAGATATTAAGTCAGCTGAGCCAACAGAGACCCACCCACCCATTTTATAGGTGGGATGATTGAGGCCCAGAGAAGATGGACAAGTAGGGACCCAGTAGGTGTGAAGGTTCCCTGCTAACTCTGACCAGAGTTGGGGGTGGGGGTGGGATGGAGCGCCCAGAGTTCAGGCCTGGCTCTGACAGTGGAGCCAATGGCGTGACCTTGGGAAAGTCACTGCCTCTCTGAACCTCAGAATCCTCACCTGTAACGTGGGGACAGTTAAAGTCAGCTTTACCTGCCTCTTGGGACCAAAGACCCAGCCAGAAAGTGTAAGGTAGGGCTTCGGAAGGTCCATGTGCTGCGGTGTGGGAGGCCAGGGGAGGAAGAGGCGTTGGTGTGAGACACGGCTTGAAACCCACCTCTTGCCCTTCCAGGCTGTGTGTCTTCGAGTAAGTCGCCAGGTCTCCCTGAGCCTCAGTTTCCTTATCTGTAAAGTGGGCATAACAGTATCTGTTCACATTTGCTGTTGAACATGCATATGTTCACAGAGGATAGCACGCCTGGTAAACTCGGGGGCCTCTGGGGCAGAGTTAGGAGGACTGGCTGGTGAGAAGCCCCCCCCCCCCCCCCGAGTCACCCTCAATGGTCCCAAAGGACACACCCTTTGGAGACAGGGTTCCAGGCATTCAGGGGGCAGAGCCATCCTATGATCCCAAGATTTAAAGATGCAAGATCCCTTACTCAGCCAGCTCACTGAAAGGCTTGAATCTAAAACAAACCCCGTGTGTGTGTGTGTGTGTGTGTGTGTGTCTGTGTGTGTGACTGTATGTGTGTGACTGTGTGTGTGAGAGTGTGAGTGTGTGTGTGAGTGTGTGTCTATGTGTGTGTGTGTGTGTGTGTCTGTGTATGTGTGAGAGAGAGAGAGTGTGTGTGTGCTGCCCTGGCCCCCATGTCCTGGGAAGTATCCTCTTTGGAGCCCTCTGCCCTTGTACTGCAGACTTGCCGTGGAGATGGAGGCCCCGGGTGGGCAGTGGCTCCCTGAGGTTGAGCACAGTGGGGTACTCAGGTGCACCCCTAGAGTTCACGGGCTGCTGCGGGAATCAGGACCCCCACAGGTGGGCCCTTCCTGTGACAACCCATGGAACTGCACACTAGGTTTTTGTTGACTGACAGAGAAATGGCCCTTCGTGAGCCACTAAGCTTTCTGACCTCGGTTCATACACCTGTAAAGGGAGAGCTTTACCGTACTCACCTCTGGGCCATTTGAAGAATCTGGGTGTGTTGGGCCCTCCTAATTCTGTGGGACGTGCTGGCAGAGGGGCACAGACGGGGGCAGTGATTGGCTCTGGGCACTAGTAGAGGCAGAAGGTTATGCCAAGGGACCCCGCCAAGGTTGAGTGGGAGCCTGGGTTCCGGGGTGCTCCACGCACACACCCGGCCTGCCTTTCCCACCCCCTCACCTCTGCCTGTGCCGTTCCTTCCTCCTCACGGGCTCACCTTTGTCTGTTGAAGACTTGCCCACCTTTATTATTATTCTTATTTTGTGATTACTTTCCTGGTTCTTTTTTAAAAAAGTTTTTATTGGATTTTTTTTCAAACTAGAAAAGTTATACCTACTAATAGGAATGTTAGTCTCTTATATTATTGTTAAAGGCTGAGAACTGTTATGATTAAAAGTAACACTTATGGAGGTCTGAACTGAGCGCTTCAAGGGCTATCCTTGACCTGCAGAGCACTGTGAATGGATTGTGTTATGCCCATTTTACAGATGAGGAACTTGAGGCTCTGAGAGAGCTAGGCTGCTGCAGGCCTGGGGACTGGCGGAACTGGGACTCCATCTCCCACCCTGTGCTCCTCACCAGGAAGCTGGGAGCCTGAGGCTGGAGGGCAAGCTCTCAGTCCCACTACCTTCCCCTGCTACAGCACTTGGGGCTGGGTCAGGGCCAGGAGGGAGGGGGGAATGGGTGAGAGAATGTGGAAGGTAGACGAAGCCAGCACACGCCCTCAGACGTCTCTGCCCCAGCATCTCTGTCGCTCCCAGCAGCAACTGGGTCCCTACAACCAGCCTGGGTCTCCAGTTCCTGGGCCCAGGGCCAGGGGGTGCTCTGTGGAGCAGTGGTCGGAGGCAGGGTCAGGAGGGGGTCAGCAGGCTGCAGCTTGAACCCTGAGTGCCTCAGTCTGGCTGTGTCACCTCGGGGGAGCCCCTCACCCTCTTTGGCTGAGTCTCCTTCATGGTTGTGAGCCTTGGTCTTGGAGTTCCCAAATCCATGGTGTGGTGTCTCCAGAAGCTCTGGGAGGAAGTGAGAAGAGCTGGTGTGGCAGGTGGGGGGGACAGAGGGGCGCCTGAGGCCTCGGGGACCACCCACGCATGCAGGGACGCTGCAGTGGGAATTCAAGCTGTAAAATCCCGGTGGCAGCCCCAGGGAGACAGCCCCTCCAGGGAGGCAGGAAAGGAAAGTGGGGTGCGGAGTAGCATTTGTAGGGAGGGGGCTGGCAGGGTCCTTCTCCTCCAGGACTTCTGTCCTGGGTGTGTCCCCTGCCAGCTCTTTGTCCTTGAAGGGAGCTGGCCCCCTCCCCTCCTGCCTCTCTGAGGTCCAGAGTCCTCATCCTCGGCCTTCCTGTGGCAGGCACTTCCTTTGTATCAAGCCGGGGGCAGCTCCTCCCAAGCTGTTTTAGGACATTTCTCAAGAATGTGCTCGGGGCTACCTCTGCCAAGAAGCCACAGCGTCCCCCACAGTCTCCCCTTTCCAGCGCTCCCTTTGCTGCCAAACTTAGGCGAGCGCCCAGCTCCCTAGCGATGCCACCTCTTAGTCCTTAACCCCTCGGGGAATGCCCCTGCCACCACCCCTTACCCAGCCTCTGCCCGTCCTGTGGGGCCTGGTACAGAGCAGGCCCTCTGTAACCATTTGGGGGATGGACCCTCCTCCCTCAGCACCTGCTGTGCCAGGCCACAGGGGCGACCACAAGCCCACCCGCCTGGGGCTTGCAGTCAATCCTTAGACACAAACGAGCATCCCCAGCTACTTGGCTCCCGAGTTGGGAGAGCGAGACGGGTGTGAGAGACCCCACGCTCTTCAATCTGTTTGGTTCTAGAACTTTAGGCAGCAAAGGGTTTATCTAAAAACGGCAGGTCAAAAAAATAAAAGTAAAAACAAGGCAGATCTGTACAGTTCTTAAGTTCGGATAGTAAGGCATGTCTGTAATTGCGGTGGGGTGGGGGCTGGGGCTGCTGCAGTCTGTTTGGGGGTGCAGGGCGCATGGGGCTGCCTCCCCTTTTCCTGCTCCAAGTTTCTGCTGGTACCCTTTCCTCTCTCCACCCTCTGCCTGGCGACTTCTCCCCGCTCCCCCAGTCCTCTAGCCCTTCACTCCGGGACCCCGGCCCCCAGTTGCCCTTGGATAATGTGAGAGGTTTAAAATGAATTTCATCCCCGCCTCCCCGCTCGCCCCGGCCGCTCTCAGCCGGATGTTTCAGGTCTGTCCGCCTCATTTTCGCCTTCTGGCTCTGTCTGGGTCACCTCCTTCGGGTTGTCATTTCCTCAGCCTCTGCCAGCTTCCTCTCCAACCCACAGCCCCAGCCAACGGGGGCCTGCAGGACGCCGTCCCTCGGTGATGCCTGGCCTTCACCTGGCTGGCCTTGCCCTTCCTGCACTTTGCCCTCGTCTAGCCTCCTGAACGCTGCCTGGATACGCTGTCTGGCCCTCGCTGACCGGCAGCTGAGACCCCGGTTCAGCTTCCTCCTGGACCTGGCGCCCCGAGGTCAGGGCAGCTCCCGGCCCTTCTAGAAAGAATGCTCTGTCCGAGGCTGGGTGCTCAGGGCTGGGTCACACTCCCATAGACTTGGCTGAAGGACCCTCGAGATCGGAGGGCCCACACCTACCCATCCTGCACCCTGGGAGAGTGCCCATGGGAGCCAGGCTGCTCGGGGGCAAAACCCCAGACCGAGGCTGAGTGGGCTGATGGCTGAGCACCCCGCTTTCCTGTTCTGGCACCAGGAGCCTCCTTATCCATAAAATGGAAAAACAGTAGTGCTGACTCCCTAGGCTTTTCCTGAAGGCTCTTGGGATTGTGCCTATAAAACTTGCCCTGCTCCTCCCCGCCCCCCCCCCCGCCCCCGCTCGGGTTAACAATCGATGGTAACTATTATGATAGTGATTACAGGATTTATCAACATGATTGTCGTCTAGGGTCCTATTTTCTCTATTTGGCCCCAATTCATTACCATCTCTCCCCACCTCACCCCTGCTCCCCATCTTGCCTCATTTTTCAAAACAATTCCCATGGTCTTTGAGAGGGTTCTGGTTGTTTATGGTTTTCAGAAATAGGCATTCAAAGCAAATTCCTCATCTGTTCTCCTTGTGTTCCCCCAAGACAGAATGTGGACAGACAGGATCTCATCCGGGGAAGGGGAGCCCAGGCAGGGCCAGGCCCCTGGTGGACAGGGTTCCAGGGGCTGAGCTTCCTCCAGGTGGAGGGCGTGGCTTGCCTGAGACCTCGGGTGGAGGATGTCGCACATGCTTTTGGCCTCCTCCCTGACCCCACCTCCTTGCTGGGCCCCAGGATTACATCCCAGCTACGCCGCCTGCTAGCTGTATGACCTCTGCCAAAGACTTAACCTCTCTGCGTCTCAGTTTCCTCCTCTGTAAAATGGGGTGACCCGCCCAGCCCGTGTGGCTCAGTGGTTGAGTGTCGACCTATGAACCAGGAGGTCACGGCTTGATTCCTGGTCAGGGCACATGCCCAGGTTGCGGGCTCGGTCCCCAGTGTGGCAGCTGATCAATGAGTCTCTTTCATCATTGATGTTTCTATCTCTTTCTCCCTTTCCCTTCCTCTCTGATCAACAAAAATGTCAATAAAAATATATTTAAAAAAAAATAAAGTGGTGTGACCCACTTCTACCTCACAGAGCTATGGAGAGGAGTCCATGAACTGCTGACCTAGCCGGGTGCCCGCTGCCCCCAGAGACCAGCATGAGCGGGACAGTGTCACGTCCACCTCTTTTCCTTTGAGAAATCTGGAATCCGAGGCTGCCAGGTTAGCAGGGCCTGTTCGTGATTGAGTCCAGCCTGTTAGTGTGCAGGGGAAACTGAGGCCCCGAGAGGTACAGTGGGCCAGCGCACACTCCCCTGGTCGTGACTCAGCACCAGGAAGTCTTTCCCAAGGAGACGGCCCCCTTGTCATGGCTCACAGCCCTCTCCGGGCCTCAGTTTCTCCATCTGCACAGAGGGATGCCTGGCAGTGCACATACTGAGTGTCTGACGGGTGCCCGAGGCCACAGGACTCACTTTCTCGGTTCAGAAACCGCTTTAGCAGAAGAGAGAAGCCAACGACCAGCGCGAGCAAAAAGGTTGTTAACTTGGTAGATGAGTCACTTTTAGGATATTTATTTTTATTGTGAAAAGAATCACGCACGGAAGCTAATTAAATGCTATAAAAGTGAGTAAAGCAGAAGATGGAGTGGACTCTGCACTCATTCCCACACCCAGAGGTCCCATGTCCACAGTCTGCAGTGTGGCCTTCCCGACCTCATCCCATAAACCTCCAGGAGGTTTTCATGTACAGACAGGGCCAACTTCAAATGCGATGGCGGTCCGCGCGATTCTGCGGCTCGCTCTTCTTTACGTGACGGAGTGTGGACACCTTCCCGCGGTTGATGCTCATACCTGTAGACCCTCCTCTGTCTCCTCACGGCCTTAACCTTGTGCCCACAGCTGCCAGTCACCCTCCAAAGGGCCATCCCGTTTCCAACACCCCAGCCCCGGTCAGGTGCCCGTTCCTCGGCATTCTGGTCTGACGGGAACCCGGAGTCTTGGTTCCGGCTGCATTTGTTCGAGGCTGAGTGCCTTTTCACTCGTCTCTGGCTTCCTCGTCCTTTCTCTGTCTCGGGTCATTGCCCATTTCCCTGCGGGAGGTTCCCCTAGGTGTGTGCAGGAAATGCACACTCCTGCCCAGAAACGCAACGCTGAAAGCAAACCATTTTACCAGCAGGAATTTGGGGGGCGTGGACGTCCCTCCCTGGGGCAGAGTCGCTGCCTGCAAATAACTGTGATGACCTCATGTTCCCGTTGTTCCTTCCCTTTCAGAGAAAACGGGAAAGATCCTGACGGAGTTCCTTCGTTATTACGAGGACCAGTATGGTGTCGCCCTCTTCAACAGCATGCGCCACGAGATCGAGGCCACCGGGGGACCTCAGGCCCAGCTGCTCGCGCGGAAGGTGAGAGGCCCCGAGCTGGCGTGCCTTCTGGCTGGGCTCTGACATCGCTCACCCTGTGGTCTCAAGCCAGTGGCTGCTTCTCTGGGCCTCAGCTGCCCATTGTTGCCATGATGGGCTCTCAGGGCCCCACCCAGCTTCTGAGTAGGCAGAGGACCTGGTGGTGGTGTCCAGGCCCCTTTCTCACTGTGGGTGACACCCCCAGCCCTGCCCCTCCTGCACAGACGGGCCTGGGTTCCAACCAGATCCTTCTCTGACTACCTCACTTCCTGGATCCTCAGTTTACGCCTCTGTAAAATGGATCAGCACACCTCCTGCACAGGATGCTGTAAGAGTTAAAGATGCGAGTCAGCGGGTGTGGGGAGCAGGGAAGGAGTTTGGTGGCGCCAGCTGACACCGTTGTCATCACCTGATCCCGTTAGTGGGAGGATGATGTTTGTCCAGTACGTGTTTGTCCCGAGAGGGACTGGAAGCGCCCTTGGAGGTGCTGGGGCCACTGTCATGGAGGGATGGAGACTGGAACCCCGTGGTCTGGTAGGAAAGAACTCAGAGGATCTGGGTTCAAATTCTCTAGGTTGATCCAACCCCCCAAGGCTCAGTCTTCTCATCTGACAATTGGGTGCGTACCTCCTGCGTAGGGCCGTGG
The DNA here is from genome assembly GCF_028538775.1 of Myotis yumanensis. NCBI lineage: Eukaryota > Metazoa > Chordata > Mammalia > Chiroptera > Vespertilionidae > Myotis > Myotis yumanensis. The sequence continues at coordinate 6,013,034 of NW_027223763.1, forward strand.
TGAGGATGCAGAGAGGATAAATGTGTGTGTTTGGGGGCAGGTGGGATTACTCAGGGGGTGTGAGTCCTGACCTGCTGGGTGACCTCAGGCATGGGGCTTCACCTTATTGAGCCTCAGTTTGTCTGTCTGTGAAATGGCGTTCAGACAGAGGAGTCATGGGCCAGAGGACTCAGGGCAGCTTCGTGGAGGGGTGGGATTTCATGGGGCTTAGGCATGGATACAGGCATTGGGGGTGGGGGTAGGGGTGGGGGCAGGGGAGGCAGCAGAGCAGACAGAAAAGGTTAGGAAGGCCTGACACCGGGATTTTTATTTTATTTCATCCCACTCCCCATCCTCCCCAAACGAGGGACTGAAAACTGTGCTGTCTACCCTGAAGCCCCAGTGGGGCAGGAGCTGGTGTCACTAGCCTGGCTTTGAGGATTCATTACTCTCTGGTGTCTTCTCAGCTGGGGGAACAGCTGGAGGCATTAGCTCAGGGGCTGGGAGAGCTGCTGAGACTAGGGATAACCTTGAGAGAGACCGGCAGGCCCCTTGTCCGGGACCCACCGACTGTGTCAGTCAGATGCTGGCCCCGAAGTCATCGGCAGGCACTCCAGGAGACAGACAACGAACAGCTGCTTGCACAGCCCAGTGGGTGCCACCACAGGGTGAGCCCAGGCAGTGGGGGCCTGGCCTCTCAGCTGAGGACCTGATGGGAAAAGGAATATCAAGCAATGCACGTGCAGAGGCCAGAGCTGAGCCTTTCAATGGCTCGCCCGGGATGGCGGAGGCAGGACTCTGAGCCAGGGTCGGATTCCTAGCTTAGGGCTCTTTCTGCCTCTCCACGCCTCATCGTCCAGCCTGCTTGGGGTGGAGGGGAGGTCAGGACTGTGTGTCAGAGCCTCTCAGAGCATCACATGCTCCTTTGACTTTGGAACCAGCCAAGGCTGTTCTCTTGGTGTCATGGTCACCTTCGACCTTCTGACAAGGAGGGCAGAGGCGCACAGAGGGGCCTGGGGGTCTGGCAGGTGCACACCTGGGTGACAGGAAAGGAGGCAGGTGAGCTACGTCGAGTGGGCAGAGCTGGAATGGCCCCCTGTTTGGAAAGAAATGTCACAGGGATCCAGGTCCCAATAACCAAAGACAGCAGTGGGGGCTGGCGGACAGCACAAGCCTTTACTCGGTGTGAAAAGGGCCCTCAGCACTCACGGTGCAGATTCGTTGTAGGAAAACAGAACTAACACGGAAGCAGGAAGAGTAACAGAAATCATCCACAACCCCTGGGAAGCAGGGAGATTTGGTCCCATTTTGTCACTCAGGAAATTGGCCATCACGATGCTAAGTCGTGACAGTAATATTATAGTAATAGAAGTAATGATAATCATCATCATCATCACATTGTGTTTATAAGAAACAATAAAATAGGTATAGTCATAATCAAAACAGAATAGAATAGCAGGTGTTTTAAGGGGGCATGGTTCGTCCAGCGGTGGGCGCTGAGGCGTGGAGAGGTCCCGGTGCTTGCGCAGGCTGCCCTGGCGTGGGCGGCGGAGCTGGGGCTGGAACTGGGGCTGTTGGAACAGGGTCTGTGTGCTGACCATTCACCACCCCACCCCCACCCCGAAGAGTCCCACCGTGGTATTGGAGAGCTTTGCAGAATCCAAAATATTTTGCCTGGGCGGTCGGTTCTGTTTCATTTCCTGCAGACCTTCCAATGGAAACACGATGCTGCCATTTGAAAGTCTTAAAAATAAAACCCAAACCCACAACCAACCACCCATTCTTGGCTGCCCAGGGTCTGGGGGTGGACTTGGGGGGCGGGGTGGGGCGGGTTGCTGAGCCCTAACTGCCACAGGCTCGCACTGCCCCTGAGTCCTGGCTCCTGTCCTAAGCGGAGGCCTGGGGCCTGCAGGGTCTCAGCAGGGTGTCGGGAGGGCTCTCTCAGCTCTTTCTAGAAGACCTGGGGTTTGGGAGGTGGGACGAGAGTGGGCCCTGGCCTAAATATAGCCCACTGACCCGCAGCTGTGACCTGGGCACAGCCCGCGTGTGGGGTGGTGGGTAGGGGGAATCGTTTTCTTTTCCGGTAAATATTTTTATCCCAGGGTAGGAAGCAGTCCTCAGGGTCCTATTGTTTAAGTACAATGGGCCCTCGTTTTCCAAGAGTGTTTTGGCATTTCCCCTTGAAGGGTAGCAGGGAAGCTGCTGGGAAGAGGGGGCTGCGTGTGAAGAACCAGGCCGAGGCCAAGGCCGGGACCTGGGGGCGGCTTGGGAGGGGCCCCTCACACCAGGCTGTCGCTGCAGGGCCGCCAGAGGCAGAGCCAGGAAGCTAGGGGGCCAGGCACCATGAAATCACGCTTCTCCCATGATTACATCTGATCCGTGTTTCTCCTGCAAAAGGCACCATATTTGTAGAACAGGTAGAAGCTGCCCAGAAAGCGTGGAGCCCTCGGCTCCCCGAGCTCCTCCCCGCCAGGAGTGAGTCTGCTCCCTGGTGGCCTGTGTCTCCTTTCCCGAAACTTCCGGGCGCTGATCTGCTCTGGAAGCACTCGCTCACGGGGGCCACCCCTCCTCCCCAAAGCAGTCAGTCTTGGAGCTGGGAGATTGACGCAGACTGAGTAATCCTCACTGTGGCCACAGGCGGATTGTGAGCTGCACCCGGCCCCCCAGGTACCAGCAGCTGCAGCTGCCTGTGTGAACTGCACGCGTCATCTCAGAGTCCGAGATGAAGTCAGTGCTGTCACGGTCCCATTGTACAGAAGAGGAAGCTGAGGCTCAAAGAGGTGATGTGACAGGCCTGAGGTCACTCTGGGTCAGAGGCAGAGTTGAAGTTAGGGCTTTGCAGGCAGGTTTGGGCGTTTGTGCCGCTCACACTGGTCACCAGTCTGCCAGGATGCCGGTCAGACGTCGAGCCCTTCAGACTGGGGTCCCCTGCACCCCCACGCAGATTCACGGAGGCCATCCCATCAGCTTTCGGCTGGGGAGGCTCTCTGGAGCTACCTTGGCCAAGAGTTTGTTGCCCTGAGGAGAAACGGAGGCCCAGAGCTGGGAAGAGACTTGCCCAGGCCCTGGGGCCTTCACCGGCCTGGCCCGTGGGCGTGTCCCCTCTGCGGAGTGACTGCCCTTTGGAGGAAGTCCCAGGCCCATCCTGAGGTGGCTGTGTCCGCTAGGGCCAGGACGGCCTGGGGTCCTGCCTGGTTTCTGAATTGTGGTGTGTGGCCTGGGTTCGAGTCCTGGCATCTCCATTGCTCCTCCTGGACCCCTCACTGCCCTGAGCCTCACTTGCCTCATTTGCCAAGTGGGCTGGATGCAGCCCTACCTCGGAGGCCTTCATGGGTGAGCGCGGAGGCACCCAGGCCCGCTGTCACCTTGTCAGAGGACCCCTCGGCTTCGTCGGCCTCACTCCCGCCCTCCTCCCTCCCACAGGTACCGCTGGATGAACGCATCATCTTCTCGGGGAACCTCTTCCAGTACCAGGAGGACAACAAGAAGTGGAGGAACCGCTTCAGCCTCGTGCCCCATAACTATGGACTGGTCCTCTACGAGAACAAAGTGGTGAGGCCGCCACTCCCTCCTCTGGGTGCCCGGTGCCCTCACTGAGCCCCAGCTCTTCCTCTAACCCCAGCCAGGTCTTCTTCCCCTTCTCCTTGGCCCCTCCCCTCCCCAGCTGTCCTCCTTCATGCAAGCCCCCTACTCCTAAATCTGAGACTCCAGACCTCCACCCTCACCTGCCACCCACCATCCCCCGTCCCGTCACCAGGGCCAAAGCAGAACCTCAGCCCCCCCCCCCCTTCCCACCTTCCCATAGGTTCCCCTCTAACTTTCATCCATCCAGGCATCCAGCTCTGGATACCCCAGAACTAGCTCACTAGCTCCTATGTACGCATCCCTGCGAATCTCTCTCCAGTTCTTCCAAATCCCCATTTCCAGGGCCTCCTCCAACTCAGCTGCCCCCACCTCAGCCTGGGCTTCCTGCCACTCAGCTCCTCGGACCCCTCCCATCCTTGCTCGGCAACAGCCTCTCCCTGGGTGGTGGTCTGGTCTTTTCCTTCCTGGTTATCCCCTCGCATTTCCCTGCCCTGCAGCGGGAGGGATGTGTCCTGCTGAGTGTAGTCTCTTTGCCTTGGGCCCTTGCGGAAGCCCCACCTGGCTGAGCCACAGACCCAGTTTCTTCTACCAGACATGTCTCCAGAGCAGCCAGAAGGACAGGCTGGAGCCCTGTGCAGGGCAAATCAGTGTTAAAGTAACCTGGTCAGGAGCAACCTGTTGCCGCAGGGCAGTGGTTCACAAATTGATAGAATTCCATCAGAATGACCTGGAAGGCTTGTTAAAAAAAAAAAAAAAAAAAAAAGCAGGTTGCTGGTCCTGCCCCCGTTTGATCCAGGCCTGCAATCTCTCTCTATGTGCATTTCTAACCAGTTCTCAGGTCTGGACCACACTTGGCCAGTAACCAGTGCAACCCCTGCCCCCCCCCCCCCGCCCCCCAACCCCCAGCCCCAGGTTTGAGCTACTCTCAAGAAATGTGCTGCGTAGTGACACCTAGTGGCAGGGTGCGGCATGGCAGCCCTGCTGTATGAGCTACTTACTGCAGCAGAACCACTTTGCTCCCCGCTGGGAAAGGAAGCAGTGCCCAGACCTGACTCTCCCCCACAGAGACTTGTGTGGTGCTCAGAACCCAGGGCTTGGTGGACAGTTCAGGGAAAATGTCAGACACCCTGGGCTCTGGAGGCTGACAGTCCAGGTTCATGTCCTAGGTCCCCACTTACCAGCTGTGTGAACTCGTGGCTAATAATGGCACCCACCTGCTGGATTGTGCAAATTCTGTGAAACGAAGCATGCAGTGCCCGTAGCACAGTGCCTGGTAGATAGTGAACACCTGGCTGGGGGCACCTGCTGATAACAGAGGCAGCAGTCGCAGTAATGATAATAACCTCCGCGTGCTTACTGTCCCGCTGTGCCCGGCACCGTGCTAACCATTTCATGTGGATTATCTGCTCAGTGAGGTGGGGGTCATTACTATCCTGGTTTTATGGGTGAAGACCCTGAAGCATAGGAGGTGGAGCAACCTTATCTTCAGCATCACACAGACGGCACTCGGTGCCAGGATTTGAGCCCAGAGCCTGGGTTCAGGTCACTATACCATGTTGACCCTCATCACCGGGCTGGTTAGACTCCTCTTCCTCTTCCCTGTGTGTCTCTTCTTCCTTCCCCTCTTCTCCTCCCGCCTTGGGCAGCAACACAGAGGAGGGTCCTGGAGTCAGAGCTGGAGATGGGATTGGCTTGGGCGTTACCTGTAACCCTCAGGGACCATCTCTCTCGCCCTCTCCGCAGGCCTATGAGCGGCATGTGCCACCCCGAGCTGTCATCAACAGTGCAGGCTACAAAATCCTCACCTCCGTGGACCAGTACCTGGAGCTGGTTGGCAATTCCTTACCAGGTAAAGGAGCACCCATCCCAGGCCGAAGTGCCCTGCATAGGCCCAGGGATTTGGCCCAGGGAGAGGGCAGTCCTGATCCCGGAGCTCCAGGCTCCACATTTGCAGAAAGACCAGCTGGGCCTGGAGCTGCGGGCAGGTGCCCAGCATGAACTGAGCCCAAGAGAGGAGGCCCGAGGCCACGCATTGAATCCAGGCTGGACCTGTGCCCCTGCCTCTTGTCCCCGAGTCCTCTGCTTCCTGAAGCTTATGATCACAGCTGTGCACTGGGGACCTCGCTGTCTATCCTTCCTCTTCCCTGAGTCCTTGAGAGACTCCCGGGAGAAGATGATTGGGGTGACCCTGCTTTGTAAACTGCTGAGTCAATACTGCACTTTCCAGGAGTTATTCTCCGAGTCCTGTGCACCCCACCTTGTCACAGACCCCCAGAAGCCTTACAGGTGATCCCAGGGAACTAAAGAGGGGAGGATGCTGGCCTGGGGGGCAGCATGGGCCCCTACATGGGACTTGCGAGTACAGCGCCCCTGGCTGAGAGCTTAGCTGGAGTGAGCATTCCTGGATTCCAACCCGAACTCTGGTTTTGTTTTTGCTGTGTCTTTTTGGGCAACACAGCACTGAGAAGCCTGACCTTGGGGTGTTGTGTGGACCCCATGAGGTCTGTGTGTGCCGAGCCCAGCACCGGGACACGGACAGAGCCAGGGCACAAAGAAGAACCGTCATTGTTTTGTTATTAACAACAGTGGCGAGGTCGCAGCCCAGGACCCCTTATCTCACTGGATCTCAAATATCCATGCAGACAAAATAGAGAGAGAAAAATGCCTTTTTATTTTTCCTGTCCCCCACCCCCGGGCCTCCCTTCCCCCTTGGACATTTAAGCCACACTTTGGCCTCCATAGCTAACATTGGAAGGGAAACCCAAGAAGGTAATGCTCGGCCTTTGAACCCGAGGGCTCTGACCCTGTGTTATCAGTGCCTCCCGCAGGAGCTCAGACCTTCCCCAAGAGGGGGGCATGCACTGCATCACCAGCTAAGAAATGGGCCTAAACAGATGCCGGGCCCCCGTTAGCCACGCTGTGGAGGACACGGCAAGAAAGGAAGCTGCCTCCCCTGGACAGGCAGCCCTCTCTGGGCTGGAGTTGACCCTCAGATCGGAACTTGCAGAGGGCAGCTGCTCAGGGGCTACTGTCTACACAGGGATCACATCAAAATCAGGCACTGCCCCCATCCTGAAGTGCCCCACGCAGTTCCCACTCATCCTCTGGCACCCTTCTGCGCGGCACTACTACTTCTGCATGATGACGGAGGCCGAGCAGGAGAAGTGGCAGGCTGTCCTGCAGGACTGCATCCGGCACTGCAACAATGGTGAGTGGGGGTGAGGGGCATCACCTGGGTTATATGTTGAATGGTGACACCTACTGGCTGAGTGTGTTATGGCACCCCTGCTCTATGAGCTATTTTCTTTTCCTTCCGGACTTGTAAGAAACCATGGTGATGCTACCCTTAACCTTCTTCCTTTTTTTTTTTGGTTTTCTCTCTCTCTCTTTCCTCTCTCTCTCTCCTCTCTCTCTCTCCTCTCTCTCTCTCTCTCTCTCTCTCTCTCTCTCTCTTTTAACCTTTTCCCTTGATGAAAACAATTCTGTGTTGCCCTAACCAGGTGGCTCAGTTTGTGGGAGCATCGTCCTGTACACCAAAAGGTTCCGGGTTCGATTCCCAGTCAGAGCACATACTGAGGTTGTGGGTTTGATCTCCAGTTGGTGCACGTGATCTATGTTGATCTCACATTGATCTCTCTCTCTCTCTCTCTACCTCCCTTCCTCTCTCTCTAAAATCAATGAACATATATCCTCTGGGTAGGATTAAAACACCCAAAACAGACAAAAAATAATTCTGTGTTGTTCAGAAAAAAATCTGAACTTGCTGTCAGAGGGCCGTGATTGTTATGCCCTTGGACCCGGGATCACAGAATCACAGTCCGGATTCTGCCACCTTCTAGCACCGTGACCTTAGGAGACTGACTTACTCCTGGGAGCCTCTGAAAATAGGGATAGAATCCCTTCACCGTCTGGGGTTTAGTGAGGATTCACAATGAGAATCCAAGCAATGCTTGTAAAAAGTGGTTTTTGTTGCATCATTTTTTCCCTTACACTGACCCTAGGTGCTCTGGGAAGTTTACCTCCTCCCTCAGGGCCTCAGTGCCCTCAGCTGTGAAGTTATGAGGCCTCTTTCCTCCTGCCCGTTCATTCAGCAAACGTTTGGGTGCTAAGGTTGCATCAAGGGAGGAAGAGGTGGTCCCAGCACCCGAGCTGCTGGCAGCCCGCTGGGGGAGACAGATGTGAGACAGATGAGAATGCCAGGGGTGATGAATCAATCACAGCTGTGCTGGGTGCTGGGGAGGGAGCTGCCCAGGGAGCCTTGAGGGTGTGAATGTCCTGGGGCAGAGGGGGTACTGATGCAGTGTGCGGGGAGCTCTGTGAGGTGATGGTTCAGCTGAGACCTGAAGCATGAATTGACCCTCAGCAGAGGGAGGAGAGTTCCAGACAGAGGCCGCTGCCGCGTAAGGGGAGGCCCAGAGGGGAAGCAGTTTAGAGGAGCCCTGAATTGGGGACAGGGTGACCTGAAATGGGGTTGCCGGGGACACTGTGGTCGGGAGAGCCTGCGGAATTGGATCAAAAAGGCTGTGATTGTCTTGAGGGGACGGTGGGGCCCTGAGGGAGGAACAACCCTGTCCTGGTCCCCGACTGCCTTCCTAGTGACCTGGCTTTGGGGCAGCAGAGGGAGGCACTGTGCCAGCCCCGCCCACCCTGCGGCCCGGCCCACCTTGGACTGGGCTCCACACAGAGGTGGACGGATGGTGTGGCACCCACACCCAGAGGCGGCAGTCGTGGTGCCTGGGCTCACCCCACTTGTCCTGTAAACTCTCCAGAGCCGCCTCTGCCGTCTGGAATCTGCCAGGCCCACCCCTGCCACCGGCCGGGCCCCGCCGCCCACAATGGGCCTCCTGTTCCCAGGTCCCCCGGGGCTGTGGGGCCAGGACTGGGTGGAGGCCATCTGGGCTCTGGCTGCCCGGCCTGGGCACCCTCCCTGCTCCTTCCTCCTTCCCTCTCTCCCGCTCCAGGTTTCTAAGGCTAATGGCTGACCTGGCAGGGTGACCCCAGGCCCAGTGGGGAAGTCACTGTTTGGGACCCCCTTTGCACAGTGTGGGGTTCAGGTAGAGCGCTTGGCCCAGGCCTGGTACATAGTGAGTGCTCAGCTGGGAGGCGAGGGCAGCCAGGGGTGTCTGTGCCTGGGAAGCGGGGAGGCCGGCAGAGCTGGGGAGGGAGAAGGGGTCCTGCTGCGAGAAGGTGGTCCAGAGCTGCCAGGCTGGTAGGCGAGCCTTTCCTCCACCCAGGACTGTGGGAAAGGGCTCTGCTTCCTTTAGCTTGGAGGCGGGGCCTGGAATTTGTGGAGCCTGGAATTGCTCACTGCTCCAGGGCTGCCAGGAAGTGGGGGGTGCGGGGGGCGGGGGTGAGTGGGGAAGGAGACCAAGCTGGGTGGGAGCCAGCTCATCCCAGCCTCCACCCCCCCCCCCCCCCCCCCCACACACACACACATCCTGCATTCCTGGAGCAGTTGGGGGTGGCAAGAGGCAGCTGGGGCACTGAGCTGAGCCCTTGGGGTGGGCCTGGGTGCAGAGGTCAAGGCCTCTTCCTGTCTGCTGCCCAGGACAGGAATGCAGTTTCCTTTCTCAGCCTGACCCTGAGGACCCCACAGGCAGGAAGTCTCCAGGTCTGGCTGGAGTCAGGGAGTCTTGGGTCTGAGCCCTGATACTGTGTGTTCTTGAGCCGGTGAACTGCCTCTCTGAGCCTCTCTTCTCACTGCCGTTCCTCGCAGGATTAGAGGAAGGGATGCGGGCGAGGTTTTGAGGCCTCAGCCCAAGGTCGGTGTCTTAGCTGGCTCTGGTGGCCTGGTGGCCTGGACAGTAGGAATTCATTTTCTCCCACTGCCGGAGGCTGGACGTCCCAGATCAAGGTGTCAAGGAGTCGGCAGGTGTGTTTTCTTCCGAGGCCCTCGCCTTGGTTGCAGAGGGCTGCCGTATCCCGTGTCTTCACTGGGCCTCCTGTGTGCGAGCCTTTTCTGAGTCAAAATTTCCCGTTTTTGTAAGGACACCTGGGTTAGGGCCCAGGCTGATGCCTCATTTTCCCTTCATTATCTCTCTACGTCCCTGTCTCCCAACACCGTCACGTTCTGAAGTGCTGGGAGCTAGGGCTTCAACATGTACATTTGTGGACACACACACACACACACACACACATACACACGTCAGCCCCTAGCAGCCAGGCTCATGGGAATGGCTCAGGAGGAGTGGCCCTCACTTTTGTAAACTCGGAGCTCAGCATGCAGGTCCGATGAGAGACGAGAGATGTCCTGGGGGTCTGGTTGGCCAGAGCCAGGCCCGGAACGTTGGCAGCCTCCTGCCCGCAGCCCCAGCCCTCGGCCTCACCTTCCTCCTGACTGCAGGGTGCCTCCTCCTGGGACGCCCTCCTGGCACGCCGAGGGTTGCCTGTGGAATATAAATGCCCTGACGTGAGAGAGGCTGCATATAATGCAGAACCCGCACCTTGAGGCAAAACCTGGTCTCTGGGAGACCTTGCTCCCCCAAGAGCGTGAGGGGGTTGCTCTCCTGGCCCAGGTGGGCAGCACCCACCCCGGGACTCTGCCTGATGCCCTGGCGGGAACACCCCTGCTCTGCCCCAGTCACTGCTTCTCATGTCAGGTCCCTAAAGCGCCAGGGTGAGGCTGGCCCCGCCCCGCTGCCAGTCCAGGGAGCTGCCCCTGCAGGGCTGAGGGCTGGGCCTCAGTTTCCCCACCGCTGAGCTCGCTCCCTCTCAGCTCTGACAGGCAGTGATTCCTGCGGTCAGCCACATGTGTGGGGGAGGAGCCCTCCGCACGCCAGAGAGGGGCTTTTTCTCTGTGGGGTGACTCAGCCTGTAGTCATCGCAGCGGGAGGTGGGCACGAGCTGCGCTTCCCTTCCCTTGGCTCCAGGACGCCGCGGTCGGAGGCACGTGGCCAGGGCGGCCGCCTGCTGCCTGGCTCCGTGCTGATTAACCACGCTCTTCCCCAAGTCAGACTTCGCAACTTCCTGCAGCTGACGTTCCGGCACCCAGTCTGCAGGTTCGCCGCCAGCACGGGGGAGGTGCACACACTCACCCGGCCGCCACCACCACCAACACAAATAGAGAAATGGTATTGGTGGCATTTTCTAGTCAGCCCTGGACTCAGCGGCAGACCCGGCCTGCCCGTGGCAGAGGAGCAGGTCCTCGCCGCAGTTACGAGTCAGGTGCCACGCACCCCGAGCTGGGCTTGCGCTGTGGCCCCTCGAGCCTCCCTGTAGATGTGTGAGGCCAGGCTGGGTTGGTTCCCAGTGTTCAGAAGGGGAAACTGAAGCCCCCCAGGGTTCAGTGACCGGGAACCAGGCTTGGCAGTCCAGGTCCCACGGGCAGGTTGTGAATCACATCCATTCACTGATGGTCTGTGGCTGCTTCCGTGCGTGCGCGTGGCAGAGAGCATCTACCTGCAAAGCTGAGAACACTTACTGTCAGGCCCTGGCAGGGAGCGTGCAGGCCCCTGGTGTAGGGACCAGGGGAGGGGCAGGGGCAGGATGGGAACCAGGATCTTGGGGCGGCCTCTCCTGGGAGGATCAGGTGGCACCTAGTCCTGGCTCTGCCATCTCTGCCCTTGGCCGTCGGCAGGGGCCTGACAACTGAGAAGTAGGGTCAGTGACAGTGCCCATGTCTTGGGGTGGGTGGGAGGCCTTAAGGAGATAAGGAGGGTATGAAGGAGGCTGCCTTCCTGCTGTCGGGGGTGGGTGATTATCCCTGTTGCTGCCACTGCAACTGCTCCTGCTCAGTTAGGACAGAGGCGGTGGGGGTTGCAGGTGATGTGTGTGTGTGTGTATGTGTGTGCACTCCTGTGTGTGTGTATGTGGGGCGGGGAGGGTGTTGGCTGTCTGTCAGTTGGTCTTGGTGGAGGCCGTTGGGCCAACCTCCTGTCTCCTTCCCTCTCCGGGCAGGGATCCCTGAAGACTCCAAGGTGGAGGGCCCGGCGTTCACGGACGCCATCCGCATGTACCGCCAGTCGAAGGAGCTGTACGGCACCTGGGAGATGCTGTGTGGGAACGAGGTGCAGGTGAGCTGGGGGGGAGGTGCCGAAGTGACCCAGGGCCTAGAGCGCTGGTTGGGCACAGGGATGGGGCTCTGGGCGCTGCAGGCTTGGACAGGGACAACAACTCAGGTTTGGATCGGCGGAGGCCAAGTTAGCCGGGCAGATGGAGAGACTCGCTATTTTGTTCAGTCATTTCTGGCACCTGCCCTGGCCCAGGTGCCCAGATGCCACTGTGAACAAGAGGGACACAGCCCCGGACCTCATGGAGCGCTCTGTCTAGCGGGAGAACCAGACAAATAAACACACACACTTCCATGCGCTGCCACGGGGGAGGGGGGTAGTCCTGACAGGAAGGCGGCATGTGCTAAGGCCCTGAGGGTGTGGCCCTGGAGCCTGAGGACCCTGCAGGACACCCAGCAGAGAAGCTGAGGCCTGGGGGAAGGATACTCAGGAGAGAGGGCCCTGGAGACCTGGAGCAAAGGGCCACATGGCAAGGAGGTCGGGCCTGAGTGGCCTGGCTTGATGGCACATGGAAAGGAGCAGCCTGGCTGGCCATGTTCCAGCCCCTGACTTGCACGGCTGTGCTCTGGTCCTAGATCCTGAGCAACCTGGTGATGGAGGAACTGGGCCCTGAGCTGAAGGCCGAGCTCGCCCCGCGGCTGAAGGGGAAACCACAGGAGCGACAGCGGCAGTGGATCCAGGTGGGTGGTGGGTGGCGGGTGGCAGGGCGGGGGGCGGCAGCTGCCCAGCACCCTCAGCCCAGTGCTGACGCCGCCTCTGTGCCCCCAGATCTCAGACGCCGTGTACCGCCTGGTGTACGAGCAGGCCAAAGCGCACTTTGAGGCGGTGCTGTCCAAGCTGCTGCTGGCCCGGCCGGCCATGGAGGCCGTCATCCGCACCGACATGGACCAGATCATCACCTCCAAGGAGCACCTGGCCAGCAAGATCCGAGGTGGGCAGGCCTCTCGGGGGGCTGTCTTCCTCGGGCCGACCTGCTGGGACCGCCGGCCCCAGGAGCCAGGCGGCCCTCCCGTCTGTTTCATGGGTCCGTCTGCATTTCACAGCAACGACTCGATTCATTGATTACGTTAAAAAAATAGAAATCAAATCTGAGCCGTTGCTTTTTCAAGCTATTTCTAGACACCCAGACCCTGAAGGTCTAAATGTTGTCAAGGAGGCTGAGCCCTCAGCTCATCTTCGGGCGACCACAGCTTCTCACACGTGTCGTTTCACAGACATCGGCTTAGCACGGTGATGATTCCCTTTCACCAAGTCCAACTTCTCTGTCAGTTCTTCCCTGTTCCGCCCGATGGGATCCTTTCACTCCCTGTCACCGTAACACCACGGCCAGAGTCCTCAGCTGCCCGAGACTCCTTCTGTACTGGCTGCGTTCACTGGGAGTGGGTGGGCCACCGAGAGCTGCCGTTCATCCTGTGGAACAAACACTAGCTGGGCAGAGGGGAGGGAGGGCCGTCAGAACCCCCACGGTGAAAGCACCTGGGCCGGGTGTCCTGGAGATGGTCCCTGCCACAGGGTCACAGCCTGCCACACGGGTACGCTGAGGCCGGCCACACCATTCCAGACAGGGTCGGGCTCAGCCTTTGCAAAACCCAGAGGCTCATTGAATCCACTGAAGTATTTTTCTTTTTTTAAAAAACAAAACAAAACAAATGAGCAAGACCCAAAGGTGTTCTCTCCCTGCTTTAGCTAAAGAAAAGCTGCCGGCACCTCCAGGCCGCAGTCCTCTCTGTTTCTTGCATCACCGCTTAGAAATACGTCCCCGTCAAGTTGGCTCCATCCATGTGTGTCTTTACTGTCTTAGAGTCATTGTTTGCTGCTGCGGTCACCTTTGGTTTTCTTTAAAACACATACAAACAAAACCCAACAGCCTGCCTCTAGCCTCGGGGTCTGGGAGGTCCGGGAGCTGCTCCCAGGGGCCTCAGCTAACCAGCTCCCTCTGGGCGCAGCCTTCATCCTCCCCAAGGCAGAGATCTGTGTGCGGAACCACGTGCAGCCCTACATCTCCTCCATCCTGGAGGCCCTCATGGTGCCCACCAGCCAGGGCTTCACCGAGGTGCGGGACGTCTTCTTCAAGGAGGTCACCGACATGAACCTGAACGTCATCAACGAGGGCGGGGTTGACAAGCTGGGCGAGGTGAGGCCTTCCTGGGACCCGGTGGGCCGCTTCCCTCCCGCGTCATATGAACAGGGTCTGAGGGGCGAGTACACGAGGCTGAAGCTGTTGGGGGCCGGCATTAGAGGAAAGGGGGCACCTAATCCCCTGCCACCAGCCTTTCTAAGCCAAATGGGTTGTAAAATAGCAAAGAACAGAGAAAGGAGGGAGGGAAGGAGGAAAAGAAGGAAGGAGAGGAGCGGAGGAAGGAAAGGCAAGCTGCAGAGACGAGGCATGTGACTGTCAAGGTAGAAGTAAGTACGTGTGAGCCATTCATGTGCCCCACAAGCAGAGACGGCCCGGCTCTCCCTGTTCCTCTGTTATCTGGTTCTTGGGGTGAACGCCCTTCCACAGACCCCATTTGAGTACTCGGCTGCCTGGAGCCCCACATGGCTGTCAGGTGAAGGGAGAACCGATCCTATCTTAGCCTCCTCTCTATACCTTAAATTGGAGAGTCTACGGATAACATAACCATGGAATTTGAGAACCAGAAAGGAACTTAGAGGTCAGGAGAAACCTGATTTTGAGGCTGAGGAACCTGAGGCTCAGAGAGGGTGAGTGCCCTGGCCCAGGTCACCCAGCACCCAAAAGGGAACAGGACCCAGCTCCCAGCTCCCAGGTTGTGCTGCTGGACCACGTTCCTCCAGCTTCAGATCCCCGGCTCCGAGGGCCCAGGCAAGGTGTGGGTCTGGGGGGTGCCTACCATGCAGGTGGCCCCAGCTCAGGTCCCGCCTCCCTGCCTCCCTGCAGTACATGGAGAAGCTGTCCCAGCTGGCGTATCACCCCCTCAAGATGCAGAGCTGCTACGAGAAGATGGAGCCGCTGCGGCTTGACGGGCTGCAGCAGCGTTTCGACGTGTCCAGCACATCCGTGTTCAAGCAGCGAGCCCAGATCCACATGCGTGAGGTGGGCCAGAGGCTGCTCCCCGCACACCCCTCAGCCCTCTCCCCCCCACAGCCCCCATCTCCTGGGAGAGTCCCCCACTCCCGGCCCCACCCTCCTCTTGTGCGCCCTGCAGCCACGCCCAGCCCCGCGTGCTCCCCTGCTCTGGTCCATGTGTTTGGAACACCTGTCCCTCTGTTCACCTGGCTAATTCGAACTCATCTTTCAGGTCTCAGCTTAGAAAGCCCTCCCTCCATGAAGCCCTCCTTACTCCCCAAGCCCCTTCCTGCAGGGCCCAGGACCTCTGTTTCCTATTTCCTTGAGGCAGGGACTGCCCGTGCCCAGCCCTCTGCCAGCACACGGTAGACACTCAGTGACGCTGTGAGGGCGGGAGCGCAGTGAGTGAGTGCACACGCCACCCGCTCCTCCCGGCTAGCTGGGGACAGCTGGCTGAAGGGCCCCTCGGAGGCACGCAGCAGGGGCTGCGGTCACTCGGGGCCTTCATGTGCCCCCTGGTGTGTCCCACAGCAAATGGACAACGCCGTGTACACCTTCGAGACCCTCCTGCACCAGGAGCTGGGGAAGGTGCCCACCAAGGAGGACCTGTGCAAGTCCATCCAGCGGATCCTGGAGCGGGTGCTGAAGGTGAGCGGCTCTGCCCCGGCCCTGGACCTGTCCTAAGTGTGGCCGAGCCCTGCGTCCAGACCCTATGGGAGGCGCCGCCCACCCTCTTGTACAAATGAGGACGCTGAGGCCAGACCACCGGCCTTCCATCCTCCTGCCAGGCCGGGGGCCCACTGGCTGAGCCCCCTTCTCCTTTCTCCCCGCAGAAATACGACTATGACAGCAGCACTGTGCGCAAGCGCTTCTTCCGGGAGGCGCTGCTACAGATCACGATCCCGTTCCTGCTCAAGAAGCTGGCCCCCACCTGCAAGTCGGTGAGCAGCCCCGACCCCCCCTCAGCCCCTCGCCACAGCCCCCTCCTGGTCCTGGGAGCCGGAGCCAGCCCGACCAGCGCCCAACCAGCGCCGGGGCCGGGTGGAATCCGCGGACCCTCTGCCTCCAGGCCCTGACGGCCCCCCTCTGCCCCTTGCCCGCCTCACCTTGCAGGAGCTGCCCCGGTTCCAGGAGCTGATCTTCGAGGACTTTGCCAGGTTTATCCTGGTGGAGAACACGTACGAGGAGGTGGTGCTGCAGACGGTCATGAAGGACATCCTGCAGGGTGCGTGCCAGCCCCCGGGGGCTGCTGAGGGCTGGGGCGGGGGGCTGTCCCCACCTCCGCTGGGTTGGGATTCTTATTGCCAGAAGGGAGATGGAGGAGGCCGCCCAGAGGCCTTTCTCGTGGGGTCAGCGAAGCTGCAGACAATCACGGGGTGTATGCTGTGGGCCGGTAGGCCCGCTGTTAGCTGTGCAGCCACAGGAGGGGAGCGTCCAGTCTCCGTGCCTTCGTTTCGTGGCGTGTCAGATGAGTGACAGGGTGGCACGGTGGTTGCCAGCTTGGGCTTTGGGTTAGCTCATGGCTCCTCCTTCCTAGCTGTGAGGCCTGGAATTAGTCACGTCCCACTGACAGCACCCGCAGGCCGTGGGGAGGGCTCTGGGGGTGATGGCGGTCGCATCTGGGCACCGTGGAGGGTGTGGTGGCTGTGGTCCCCGTGGCGCATGTGCTGACGCCGCCCGCTTGGCCCTGCAGCCGTGAAGGAGGCCGCCGTGCAGAGGAAGCACAACCTGTACCGGGACAGCGTGGTCCTGCACAACAGCGACCCCAACCTGCACCTGCTGGCCGAGGGCTCGCCCATCAACTGGGGTGAGGAGTACGGTGGCAGTGACGGTGGCAGTGGCGGCAGTGGCAGCCCCAGCCCCGGTGTCCAGGAAGCAGCCACCATCTCGGAAAAGCGACGGCGTGCCAAGCAGGTGGTGTCCGTGGTCCAGGACGAGGAGGCAGGGCTGCCCTTCGAGGTCGGCCGTGAGCCACCATCACCTGCGTCCCCGGACAGTGTCACTGAGGTCCGTGACCTGCTGGCCCAGGATCTGAGGGCGGAGAGCCCCCCGCCAGCCTGCCCCCTGCTCAATGGGGCCCCCGTGCCCGCGATCCCTGTGCCCTCCTCGCCTTCGCCCTCCTCACCACCTGCAGCCTCCTCACCACCTGCAGCCTCACCACGGGCCTCACCCCTCCAGCAGCTCCCACCTGGAAAGGCTGTGGACCTTGAGCCTCCAAAGCCCAATGACCAGGAGACCGGGGAGCAGGAGTCCAGCCCTGGCGGCCGGCCCCCCATCCACACCACCACCGAGGACAGCGCAGGGGTGCAGACTGAGTTCTAGGCTGGTCGCCCCCAAGCTTCTGTTGGACGCGGCACACAGGCCCCTCCCTCTGAGGCACTGACAAGCTTGGCTCCTGGGATTTGGATTTGTGCCTCCGGGTGGGGGTGGGGCAGGGCTGGTGAGGCTCCTTGGGCTGAGCAGGGACAGGCCCACCTGAAGTCACTTTATTGGGTTTGTCACACTTTGTTGCTGTTTTCTCTTCTGTGGGGTGATCTCGCCTTTCCTGCTTGGCTAGGGGTTGAGCAAAGCTGAGGAGCCTGGGGAGCGCCTGTGGCCCCAGTTCTCTCGGTCCTCCCTTCCTGCCTTTCCTCCTTGGCCCGTTTCCCTAAGGGGTCTTGCCATCCTTGCAAAGAGGGAGGCAAAGGCATCGTCTGCTGACTCAGAGCCCATGAATTTCCTCCCCTCTCATCCAGGGCTCATTGGAACCAGGAACATGGAGTGTCCAGGCCCATCCCTGGGCCCCACTCCCTTCTCTGCTCTTCCAGGCTGGGCCCAGAGGCCAGTTTTGGAGTGGACAGTGGCCTGGCTTTCCCCACCCCGGGTGAGGGGAAGTGCAAGGAGGGGTCTTCAGGCCAGAGCCAGGCTGGGGTGGGGGGAGGGGCCATAGGCCTGGGGTTGGAATGAGAAAGGCTTGGAATGTGCTGGTCTGGGCAAGGAAGTGTCCGAGGGCAGGAAAAGGGCAGGAAAGAATGAGCCATGCAAGCAGGAGGCCAGAGGGCAGAGGTTGCTGGAGGCCAGGCAGGCCTTCAGGCCTTGTCTCCTGGTTCCAGCCTCAGCAGGCTCCTGCCGCCTCCTGCCCGTGCCCGCCTGCTGGGCTGGGCTGAGGGAGGCGGCACTGCTCAGGGGCAGGGTTTAGCAGGTGTGGATTCTGTCCTCCGAGGGCCACCTCCAAGGTACGGCTGTCCACCGCGGGAGCTCTAGGGTTCCTGAGGGTCACGGCTCCCAAGGCACCACTGGTCGCCGCTCTGAGGGCTTGGGGTCAGGCTGTGGCTTGGCTGTTGCTGCCTGAGTCCCCAGGTCACCTCAGCCTAAACATTCCAGGCCTGTTTTCAAATGTGAGTCACTTGGGGGCCTACTGTCCTCAGCCTCTTGTTCCTGGGGGTGAGGGTCAGGCCGAGGCAACCCCCAGCCTGGCAGTCCCAGGCCCTGCCCCTGCTGCTTCGAGGAGAGGGTCGGCAGGGCAGACTGACTTCTTCAGGGTCCTCGGGGTGGGGCCCCCACCCAGCCCTGCACCCTCCCTTGATCTGCTTCCTGGGGCCCGGGCCTTGGACCCCAGGATGGATGGCAGTGGTTGGTGCAGGCCCCCCCACCCCGCACCTCACTAAACCTCTTCTACCAACACCTTCCGTCTTACGATGCCCTCCTCTAGTGCCTTCTTTGGGGATTTTCCAGTCATTCTTCCCAGATATTGTATTGAAAATATTAAGCAAACTGTTTAAGCTTCTACTAATCAATAAATGCTTTATTTAAAGCCAGTGGCCTCTGTGTGGTGCTGGCAGGAGGAGACCTGGCTGGAGACGGCGGCGGGCCTGTCCGTGCGCCCTGGCTTTCTGGGCTCACTGGACCGAGTACCTCTAGCTCAGAGTTCTCATATCCTCCTGTTTTACAGAGGAGGAAACAGGTTCAGAGGGAAGACAGAGCACATAGGTGACTGGCCTGCCTTGCAGCTCAGCTTCCTCAGCTAGATCTGGGCAGGGTGGTCTTCCTGCAGGTTTAAGGCCACTTGGCCGTGGGGCACCCACAGTGGGTGGGCCTCCGGCTCATGCTGGATCCAAACAACGATGCCACATTTTCAGACTCCTGAGCACACAGCACCTGCTGTGGGCCTGCACCTCCCAGGACCAGAGCCTGGCAGCAGCTCCAGCATGTGGTGCCGTCATTACCACATCACCAATGTGTAAACTGAGGTTAGGGGACCCCCCCTGCCCCACTACCACACACACACACACACACACACACACACCTGGTGGGGACGGGCTGCCTCATCCATGGGTAAAAACGTGTTCCTCCTGGATAGATGGCAGCGTCACTGTGGCAGATGTTGGTTTCCTTGGTACCAGGCTGCCCACCGTGGCCAGTGGCCAAGGGCTCGTCCACGAGGGCTGGGGTGTGGAACAGCAGGGGCTATGGGGCCACAGACTAGGGGTTCACCTCTGGTCTTGCTGTGGTCCTCAGCAAGTCCCTAACTCCACCTCAGGCGCCTCGCCTATCAGAGGGGACTCGCCAAAGTCCTTTCTCGCAGGGCAGATGTGCTCTGCAGAGCGGTTCTGCCCATCTCAGGCCTCAGCCTCCCCACCTGACCAAGGGGAGCTCAGCAGGGCGAGTCGGGAGGGGGAAGGAGACATCGCGGGAAGAGGCCCAGCTCCTGCCTCACTCAAGGAGCCTTCGTCCATTTCGGCCCACAGGACTGATGGACGGTCCCAAGAGGTAGGGAAACTGAGGCCCAGGGATCTTTCTGCCACCCCAGGCCTGTCCCCTGCGTCCAGTTGGCTCTGGGCATTGCACCTGGGGTGACCATCGGTCTCCATCAGGGCCCCATCATGTCCAGCACTGAACGGATGGGAAACAGGATGGAAGGCGGCCAGGGTCAGTGGGGGACAGCTAGCGGCAGAGCCCAGGCACCCTGAGCCGGCCTGCCTCCGGCCCAGAGAAAACCCTGCCCGTGGTTCAAAACCATTTGCCAGAAAAGGCACAATAAGCTGCAACTCTACAGCCAGGACAAGGTGCACGCTCCTGGGATTGTGCAACGAACAGCCTGCACGGCTCCACACCCAGCACCGCCATGTCCTAGCTGCAGGTCCTGGGCCTTCAGCCCCTCAGCTGGGCTTCCTGGTCTGGGATAATGACCGCTCGGGCCTGACACGGCACAACCTGCTCCGGCTGACTCCTGTGCCACTTCTCTCTGAGCCGTGTCTCCCCGTCCCAAGGGGTTTGGATAACCTCACGTTTGGGAATGACTCTGCCTCCTCCCTTTCCTTCTGACCAAGGTGCAGCCCTCCCTGACCCCACCCCAGCCCCTGGACTCTTCCCCTCCACCAGGACCCAGGGATGACTCCGAAGCAGCAGGCCGGAAGTGGGTTTATTGGCAGTCCTGCTTTGGGTCTGCAAAGCTCATTGCCCGCCCTTGAGCCGCATGGGGTGAGGTGGTGCAGATCTGGAGCAGAGGGGCCCGAGGGTTGGGGGACAGCAGTGAGGGAGGCAAGAAGGGGCTGATGTCGCCTGTGGCACCAGCCTGCACTGAACACATTCCAGCCGATCGGACAGTCCATGGTGGCCGGTGGCCTCTCCTCACATCAAGGCCCTCCTGACTCCCACCACCCTGCTGCGTGGGACAGCACTGTCTCTGTTCCCCTGACAAGAACACCCAGGCTCCTGCAGGGACGGGCCTGCCAGAGTCGGCTGGGAAGGGTGGCGCACACTGGCCAGGACACGCAGTCCTGTGCTCAGATGGTGCCACAGCGGCCTCTCCACACCCTCCCTGGTACCAGGAGGGCTCCCCTCTTCTTCCACAGTGTGCAGGTCATCCGCTGGGAACATTCACCTCTGCCCGGCCGGCCCAGCTGCTTGGAGATCGAGGGTGGGGGGCGCCCTCCTGGGCTGTAGGGTAGGGCCCAGGACAGAGGGGCCTTACTCGTCTGGGGAGAGCAGGGGTGAGCTGGAGCCCTGGGCCTGCAGGTGTGGACGTGGGCCGGAGGGCCAGGGGCCAGGCGGGCACTCAGCTGCTGTGGTAGATCCGGAGGCGCTGGGCGATCTCCTGGCGGCACAGCGGGCAGGTGCGCAGCGGCTGGCAGCACTGCAGGCAGCAGCAGACGTGGCCACAGTTGAGGAAGATCATCTGGGCCTGAGGAGAGAGCGGAGCGTCTGAGCCTCTCGACCATCCAGAAACACGCCACACAGCAGGGGAACGCCTAGCCCTGCCTCTGCTAGCAGTTCGGCACTCCTTCATGTTTTGTTAAAAATCTATAAATGCCCGTAAGCCCTGCCCCTTTCTTTCTAATATGAAACTGGATTATATGCTCCGATGTTTTACTGCTTGCCTGCCCCCCTCTCTCGGGGTGACAGCTGTGGTACCCTCTGGATGGAACCGGCCCTGCTGCTGGACGTGAAGGCTGTTCCCGTTTTTGTGTTGTTTTGTGTGCACGTGCCCAGCCCCCAGTCTAAAAGCGATGCCAACATCATGGCCTAGAAGCCACGTCTACGCTTTGCTTCAGCGTTTCCTCCTTTTAGGAATTTACCGAAAGGCAATAGTCTAGGGCAGTGATGGCGAACCTATGACACGCGTGTCAGAGGTGACATGCGAACTCATTTTTTTGGTTGATTTCTCTTTATTAAATGGCATTTAAATATATAAAATAAATATCAAAAATATAAGTCTTTGTTTTACTATGGTTGCAAATATCAAAAAATTTCTATATGTGACACGGCACCAGAGTTAAGTTAGGGTTTTTCAAAATGCCGAGCTCAAAAGGTTCGCCATCACTGGTCTAAGGTGTGCTCCCAACTCGTTCCAGGCTGCTCAGCTCAGCACTGTTTGTAATAACGAAATTAGAAGCCAACCTACGGGGCCCCAAAGCAGGAATTTGGTTAAATTTATAACCAAGTCCTTCCACATCATGCCTGCCCCGGGTGTGGTGAAGACCGAGGGAAACCAAATGCGCTAACACGGCCGCCTTTTCTAAGTAGGGGCGCACGGTGGAGAGAGGGTGAGTTTTAATTTTATATGCTGTATTGTACATGGAACCACAAAAGACCCCGAACAGCTGCAGCAATCTTAAGAAAGAAGAATGAAGTAGGAAGGATCACAATACCGATATCAAACTATACTACAAAGCATTATAACCAAAACAGCCCGGTTCTGGCACAAGAACAGTCATATAGACCAATGGATCAGAATAGAGACTCCAGAAATTGACCCACACCATTATGGCCAATTAATATTTGACAAAGGAGGCAAGAACATACAATGGAGTAAAGACGGTTCCTTCAACAAACGGTGCTGGGAAAACCAGACAAACACATGCAAAAAAGATGAAACTAAACCACCAACATACACCATACACAAGAGTAAACTCAAGATGGATGAAACACTTCAAGGTAAGCCAAGAAACCAGAAAAATCTTAGAGGAGAACATAGACAGCAAAATCTATATGCAGAGCCCTTGGACACGGGCAATAGGGTATTGAAGATGGGGCGGGGGGGGGGGGGGGGCGGGGTAATGGCTGGGAGGAAAATGGGAGACATCTGTAATACTGCCAACAATAAAAAATATATTTAAAACCTTCTGGGGAAAAGAAAACATAAAAATTTTTATATGCTGTGTTGTTTAGTTTTTACAATAAGAGTGAATGTTGTAATGTTTTTTTAAAAAGACAGTTTTAGAACAGCCTCTTCAGAGAAAATTGTGTTGTTGATATTTAACAACTTGAGAAATTTTCCTTAATGTATTTGTTAAGTAGGGAAAACACCCTCTCTGAAAAAAAAAAAAAAGTCTAGCATTGCTCATATTTGGGTCATGGGATCATGGGTCACTTTTATTTCCTGTATTTTCCACAACTTCTAATGAACACCAGATACTTATATGACTAGAGCAAAGTGTTTAGGAAGACTACCCCAGGAGAGGCTCGGATGGCCGCGGGCAGGGGGCCGGCTCCAAACTTACCTCCCGTTCCAGGCACACCACACATTCCGAGGTCTGCACCTCCAGCTCCGCGGGGGGAGCCGATGGCCTCGCGGACTCAGGAAGCTCCTCAGGGGCCGTGGGCTCCAGGGCCCCGAGGACCTCGTCCGGGGGTGGTTTCAGCAGCTCTGTGGGGACCAGAGAGAGGTGAGCCAGGGCCTCTCCCAGTGATCCCAACCCCAAGGGGCTGCCCCAGCCCTGCCTGCCCCATGTGGACACTGAGCTGGAAGGTGAGGGTGCTCTGATCTCAGAATGGGGCGGGCGGGCCTTGCCACACACCCTCTTATTTCTCTTCTCTGAGTCTCCTGCCCCATCTGGAAAAGGGGAGTGCTGGGACACAGGCAGGGGGGCACGGCACTGGCTAACTGGGGTCTCTTACGCCTAACGTCCCCCGGACATTTAAGGGCCATCCGGCAAGTAGGGCTCTGTCACTTTCAGAGATGAGACATGAGCTCAGAGAGGGTGGCCACTTGCCCAAGGCCACAGCGCCACCTGGTGGTGGAGTCACAGCACAGGAGCCCCTGCTTAGGGAGTCCGGTGGAGGAGCTTCCCTCTCAGCTTCACCCAGTGGCCGGGGAGACAGAGGAGCAGGGACAGGAGTGAGAGGTCCCCACGGCTGCTCCCCACAGGCCCTGGATGGGCCCCCAGCGTGCCCACTGCTCTCCCCTGCAGCAGCTGCCAGCCCTGAAGCCAAACATCAGCCTGGGCCCTTCCAGATGCAGTCTTTCTGATCATCACCCAGTGGGCACCACTGACATTCCTGAGTCTGCTTCAGCCCTGATGCCCACCCTGATCTCAGCTCATATGTTTCACTGATTCTATGGTTTGACTTACAAATAGTATTATTTTATCATTGGGAAAAAAATTCCGAAGATTTTTCAAAGGTTATTACAACCCTAGACACTCTGAGGGTATCAGGGCGCCCCAAGCCATCGTGGTGAAGAGGCCCTTCTATACTTAATATGACACAGACGGAGTCCTGGGAGCAATAAGAGCGTTGGTAGGAAAATGCCCGAGAATTTCCTGTCCCTTCTGGAGCTAAGAAGGAACCATCCGCCACAGCACCCTTCCTGGTGGGGTGGGCAGAGCCGAGGCATCACACCGGCAGCAGGGACACCCTGAGAGGGGGATTAGCTCCGAGCAGGGAGCAGCTCCTGCTAGCTCTGGGGTTGGTGGGAGATGGTGAGAGGTTTTGGATGCTGGAGGGGCTCGGAGTGAAAGGTACCTGCAGCTCTGCTCCAGGGAGGTGTGTCTGCTAGGGTGTCACCTTTGTTTCAACCCCTCAGGTGGGCACTGTTGTTATTCTAACATGTTCGCCGACGTTAGGGCGACCCAAGTCCTGATGCCAAACTCTTCCTGACCTCCGCTTTGAGTGCGATGGGGCCATGCAGGGGGACAAACATCTGAGGGGGCTATTTTGCACAAGACTTGATACTAAAGGGCTGGAAGCTTAATGACTTTTTCTAGGTAGAGTCAGTCCCTGCTGTAAAATTGGCCGGAAAACTGGTGTCTGTAGATGGCACGGCCCTGCCATCAGCCCTGACATCTGGGGACCCAGCCAGGCAGCCTGAGCTCCTGCCTCACCCCTTCAGTCTGGTCTGGCACCTCCACTTTAGCCTCTGTCCCAAACAGATCCAGCCTGAGGCTGGCCCTCCCGTGGGCTTGCCCAGCCTGGCAGCCTGCCCTCTCCTTCATTCTTGTTCTAGGCCCCAGGCCTCCTTCCGCGTGTCAAGGCCCCTCGGCCTTTCCTGAGGGGCAGCAGAGCCCAGTGGTTCAGCCGTTTGCTGGCTGTGTGATGTTAGAGGCGAGTTAACCTCTCTCTGCCTGTTTCCCATCCCTCAAATGAGGATAACAATACCCACCTGATGGGGTTGAAACAGGTGACGCAACATGGTACACGTGATATGGCTGGCAACTGCCTGGCAGCAGATGGTGCTCGGCACACAGGAGAGCCGGTTTCCATGCCTGCCCCTACCCCCACCTCGGTACCTGCTCTCTCCTGGCCTCCGACGTGCGGAGTGCCTTTATGACCTGCGCTGACCCTCACAACCCGTCACACACCTCCGCACAGACACCCCAGCCACAGTGCTGGGCACTGGATACAGCTGGTTTCTCCCTCGATTCCAAGGCCCCTGGGTGTGTGATTCCCAGTGTCTGTAGGGTGGGTTTAGGGGAGGTCACGGGACAGGGAGCCGAGGGCCCCGAATGCTGCAAGGAAACACCCATTTTTGTGCCTGTTTTTCTCATTCGTAAATCCTGTTCCTTTAGGAAGGAACCTTAAGGACTGGCAGGGGCTAGATCCAGCCTTTAGGGCTCAACCTGAAGAGTAAAGAGATGATTGCCCCCCACCACAGTCCACACACAAGTTTGGTGTCGGTACCTGGCTGGATCCTGGCCGCGTCCAGCAACTCCCGGGCCCTCCGCAGGATCTCGTGTTGCAGACCAGCTTCTGAGACTCCCACCTGGGAGTCCAAGGAGAGCAGACTGTGGCCTGGGCTGGGCCGGAGCCGGCCACACAGCACAGAGCCACGGGGGCCGCCTCACTCCTGGCTGCTGGCGCCTTCAGCAAGGGGCCCTGGGGCATTTGCTAATAGCAGAGCGTTCTAAGAACTGCAAGAACAGCAAGCGACCCTTGGCCAGGTTGGGCCCGTGGCCCAGCGCTGCGCTGACCTCCCCCGAGAGGCTGTTGCTGCCCACCTTGGCCAGGTCCCCAGGGCTCATCCGGCTCAGCATGTCCAGCGAGATGCGGTGATGGGCAAAGATGGGCAGGTAGTGCTCGGCGGACAGCTCCACCAGCAGGGCCGCCAGCGGGCGCTCCATGCCCTCTTCCTGTACAGGGAAGAAGAACAAGAAGCCATTATTTACAACAGCAAACAAAGGGTGTGAATATATATAACCGAAGTGTAAAATGTATTCTTGGAACTTTCCCTAGAAAAATGCATGTGTAAGCGCAGAGAGATGGATGTACAGGAAGTTCACTGTCGCTCTATTTGTGAACTTGAAAACAGTAAGCAACTTAAGTAGCATTGGGGGGACTGTTTATTTTATTTATTTATTTATTTATTTATTTTTTAAAATATATTTTATTGATTTTTTTACAGAGAAGAAGGGAGAGGGACAGAGAGGTAGAAACACCAAGAGAGAAATATCAATCAGCTGCCTCCTGCACACCCCCTACTGGGGATGTGCCCGCAACCAAGGTACATGCCCTTGACCGGAATCGAACCTGGGACCTTTCAGTCCGCAGGCCGACGCTCTATCCACTGAGCCAAACCGGTTAGGGCTTGGGGGGACTGTTTAAATGAACGAGGGCCATCCATATGCCACATGGTATGCAGCTGTGGGGAAACAATGCAGACTCTACTAGTACGTGTCCAGGCCTGGACAGCTGCCCATCACCACTAAGAGGAAAAAGAAGCTGCCAAATAGTATATGTAGAAAGACTCCATTTTTATTTAACATTAAAAAAAAAAGTGCTGGGAGGAGAGAGGGAGGAGATGGAGACAGGGCCGGCGACAGCACTGTCGCCACCTGTGTTAGCACGCACCGAGCGCCAGCAGCTGTCTGCTCTCATGGGAATGAACCCCCCCTCTCACTCTGTGCCCGGGGTCCAGCCAGAAGCACGCATGGAATGAAGCTGGAAAGGTCAAGCAGCAGGGTATCCCTGAGGCTCCCGGTGCGGGCGGCGCCACCAGGCCTTACCTGCAGCTTCAAGGACAGGGGTTTCTGGTTCAATAGCCGTTGATACTGAATCAGCCAGTAATTTTCCTGCTTGGTTTCACTTTTGGCTTCTAACTCCATCTGCCAGAACGAAGTTGATGCTGTTAGTTACAAATCGGTGAGTAAAAACAATGACAATGATGGTGACTGAACTGTGCTCCTCTGAGCGCGTGGGCGGCACGTGGTATCTTACAGCGTCCCTGTCCACTATCATCACGGCACGTCAGCTACAGGCAGGAAGGGCAGGGAGCAGCACTGCCCCCGGCTGACTGCTGAGAAGGGTCTCACACACGCACCTGGTGGGGGCCTGACCCTGGCTGCTGCACCTGGCACCTCGCTTGTGCGCCGTTAGCCTGGGAGGGACACTGTCTCATCTGCTTGTGGGAATGGCCAACTGCCAGGCAGCCACCTCCTTCTCCCAGAGCTCGGGCTGGTCTCCGGGTGCCTGGTAGGGAAGGACACAGGAGTCCAAGGACACCTTCGCTGTCTGACAAAGCTGGAGACTCGTAAACATGCTACTGGGATGGATTCCTTCCTTCCGGCATCCAACAAATATTCCAGGAGAGCCGTCTGGGCCAGGCACTGTTCTAGGGGCCGGGGACAGAGCAGCGGACAAATGGCACTGACAGCGGCTACGTGCGACTGTGCTGTGCACGAGACGCCCTTTTACTAATTCTCACAACTGCAATGGGCTCCACTGCGCAAGTGAGGAAGCTGAGTGTCAGAGTGATTAGCAGCCCAAGGTGGAACGCTGCCCAGTGTCAGGGCCACGAGCCAGAACCGGGTCTGTCCTGCTCTGGGGCCTGGGTCTGAGCAGTGGAGCCGGCCCATCCAGGACACGGGGGTCTGATGTGACACAGGAGCAGGGTTTCCACACAGGGACCTGAGTGCCCTTCGGTGGTCACTCCTGGGCCTTGCCTAGCCGGCTCCCCTCCCCTGGCCTGGGCTGTGGACGTACCTCTCTTCTGGAACCCATGGCCCTGAACCTCATGTTCTGCTGAGGTGCTGCTCTCTCCTCTAGTGAGTCCCTCACCGCCCCTCGAGGGCAGGAACCCGGGGCCAAGTATATGGCTGCTCCTGCACGATGCCCACACTACAATTTGTACACAATGCAGCGAGGCAGCGGGAGGGAAGGCACCTTCTGACGGGCACAAGCATGGCACTGGGGCTTGCGCAGGGCTCAGAAGTTTCGGAGCTGGTCTGTCTCCTCCGTACCCTGCACAGGGCCTGCTCTTGGAGCCCAGAGGGTGCCTGGAGCAGTACTGACAATAGGGGAGTGCCTCGGTCCTCCAGCCCCAGCCAGTGGGCTGGCCTCCGTCCTCACCACTCACATGCACTTGGAATCTGGAGGACGCGACCTGGCTGCTACCTAAATGCAGCTCTGCCACCCTAATGACGTGCCAGAGTGACACCCATGTGGGCACAGGGGACAGCTGGGTACTTCCTGTCAAAGGCTTATTAAGGCCTGCCCTGGACACGGCAAGTCCTCTCCTGGGCTCAGTTGTTCTCAAATACTTAGCTGCAAAGACGGTCAGAGAGCACTGCTCATGAAAGTAAAGAACAGGAAGCAATCTAAATGCTCAACAGGTCAAACGATGGCCTATCCCAGTGGTCGGCAAACTCATTAGTCAACAGAGCCAAATATCAACAGTACATCGATTGAAATTTCTTTTGAGAGCCAAATTTTTTAAACTTAAACTATATAGGTAGGTACATTGTTATTAACTTAATTAGGGTACTCCTAAGCTGGCCTTTGCTAAAAACGTCCTCAATCTGAGGTCAACCCCTTCCAACTCTCCCATTCACACTTGTCTTGTAGCCACTCTCACTCAACTCGTACATGAATCGAGTGCGCCTCCCCCGTGCCGCGTCTCCCGTCGCCCAACCGACCGACACCCCCCACTTCTTCTAATGCCACTTCTTCAAAATAGACTCGCCCAGGCCGAAAACCGACTTCTGCACATGGGCCACGAAGTTTCAATCGCACTGTATGTGCGTGCCGGCACGTGGTATTTTGTAGAAGAGCCACATTTAAGGGGCCAAAAAGCCGCATGTGGCTCGCAAGCTGCGGTTTGCCGACCACTGGCCTATCCAAACGCAGCCATGAAAAGAATGCGGAGGAGTATTTCAGTGACACGGGAAGAACAGGTGAAAGCGAGCTGGTCACCCAGGGCTCTGCACTGTTTTACGTTTAAGCACGTGCACACATAGCTATGAAGAAGCACCACAACATTTGAAAAATGTACATCAAACCGTTAGCAACAGACAACTCTCAGAAGTGAGACTCTTCCTTTGTAAACGTCCATGTTTTCTACGATGAACAGGTATGATGTGAATAACAGAAGTGTTGCTAAGAATGGCAAGTGTGTGGAGGGCAAGCAAACCCGTGTTCGATGCTACGCGGAAGCCCAACGCACCAGGATTGCCCGGAGCTCCTCCTCTCGCTGCGTCTTCTCTTTGAGCAGCTGCTGGAGCAGGGAGCTGAGGGCCCAGCGCTGCTCTGAGATCATCTCCTGCAACACAAGACCACACCCAGTGCCGCCGGAAGCTCCCAGCAGCCCTGACGCCAGAAGGCCCAGGGCACAGTGGCGGGATCCCCCGCAGAGTTCTCAGCTGCCAGCCGGGGCTCATGGAGGGCTGACTCAGTTCAAGTCTGCCCACGATCTCAGGCTGAGAATTAGGGGGCAGAGCCGAGGGGCCCCTCTGCCGGGCATCCCCTCCCCACCTGCTCCTAAGCCTGCACCTCCCTGCCCCGTGGGGCTGAGGCCAGGCATGGAATCTAGTGACTGATGTCGGTGGAGTGGTAAGAAACAGCAAACAAAGGAAATGACAAGCCATGGGTATCCGACCTCCTCTCACTGACCCCACAGCACGTGGGGGAGACGCATGGCGGGGAGGGTTGTGGAGCACCAGACAGACTGAGGTGCAGAGAAGGGAAAGGTCGCCCCTCCCCCTCCCGCCCAGGTCACACAGCAGGACTGCGCTGGACAGAACCCAGGTCCAGCCTTGGCAGTCCAGACGCCACTGGCCAGTCCCTGCGGCCCCTTCTCTGTGAGCAGGACAGCAGGCCGAGTCCCAGAGAAGCTGCCTGCAGGGAGCGACGCAGCGACGGCTGGGCCCTCTCCTCCGGACATCCCCGCGACACCAAGAAAGCTCCTTCCCCAGAGGATGTCAGCCCGAGTCGAACCAGCGCCCCAGAAGCATGGCTTAAAGAGACAGGGAGCTCAGCAGCAACCCCGCTCCAAAACAAAGAAAACGGAGATGGAGATGTCACCTGGTGAGCCTTGGCAATGAAACCCTCCTTCCTCTGACCCTCCTGCCTGGCCACAGCTGACCCGAGCCCTAGGCTTGGCCTGCGCTCCCATCAGCCTTCTGGGATTGGGGCACCCTCCAAGGTCACAGCCCGGAGGAGACCTGCCCGGCTTGCTGGAGAGGCGGTGGGGCACCAGGCGGGGATTTCACGGGGCACAGGGGAGGGACCGGGCAGGCCAGGGAGCCCTACATACCTGTAGTGCCTCTGTGTCCAGGGATTTCCTCTTTAACTCCAGCTGTGTCAGCTGCAATAACTCAGTTTCTATTAACTTAATCTAAACAGAAGATGAGACAGGGTGTTTTTTATTCACATTAACCATAGTTCAAGTCTGTGCCACTGCTCTCTGATGGCCAAGTGGGGTCTGAGAATCTGTTCTGGGGCTCTCTGGGATGAAGGGGCCCTGAGTGCTTTGGGCAGGAGTGTGGACATGCCTGCCTGGTCAATACTGTTGACCAATTCTCTTGCTTTCTCTGCAGAGCTGTCTAGACAGGAGCAGAGGGTCATGGAAGTGACTGAATAATAACAAGAGTAGCAGCTGATATTTATTGAGGATTCTGCATGCTAGGCCTGTGCTGGGCACTTTATATGTATCGGTTTGTCAGTTCTCCTCTGGCTATTAGGAGGTATTATTGCCTCCATTTTACAGACAAGGAAACTGAGGCTCAGAGAGGTTAAGTAACTTGCCTAATGACACAGAGCAGGTACGTGAGTGAGCCCTTTCCCTGGATGTGCCTTCTCAGGGTCTAAAGGGGAACAGCTGGCCTGGTGGGTCAAAACTACCCACAGTGAGAATATCTAGGGGTCACTGTACACCCCAGGGTGTGACTGGGGACTTTTAGCCCTGGGGGTCAGACCCCACAGCCTGTGCCTATGACCCTATGACCCTTGTCCATAAGTTCCTAGGTCCCCACCAACCCCTGGTCAGAGGAATGAGCTTCATGTCCGGCTATGTGGGATTGAAATTAAAGAGGGAAATAAAAAGGTAAGCTGGTTTTGGCCAAAAAAGAAAAGAATAAAAAGAAAAAAAACCATGCAAAATGTGAAATTCAAAGTGTTGAGTACGATGCGATGAGCATTCCCACAGCCTGAAAGCTCACTTCATCTTCAGCCCAGAGAGCGCACCTCACCCTCAGGAAGCCCAGAGTCAGACGGCCCAGAGGCCACAGCGGTGGGGCCCGCCAGAGCCGGCCCGAGGTCAGCCTTGGCCCTCTCCTCCAGGCCCAGCTGACGTCAGGCCCTCCCTGCCCCCTCAGGTGGGAGATCCCGTCTGTCCCAGTTCAGAGCTGATGGGACACTGGGGCTTGAGCCGGCTGCCTGCGGAGTGCTCAGCACAGAGGCTGCCCCCGAGGTCAAGGCCGCAGCTGCCCTTCCCCTCAGCCCTGGGCACCCACAGTGCTGCCTTGGACACCTCCCAACAGCCCCTGACCGAGGTTCTGGGAGGAAAGGGAGCTTCTGCAGGGAGGCCTCCTGCTGAGCTCCTGTGAAGGAGCCAGGATTCAATCTTAACTGCGGCCTGTCCAGCCACCTCTGCATGTCTCTGAAGGCTGACGAGACAGGCCTAGAAGGGGGTCCACGACCCCCACTCACCTGGTTCCTGATCTGCCGATGCATCAGGTCTTTCTTCACCTGGAGAGCCTCAAATGCAGCCTTCTGCATGGCGCTCTGCAACGAAACAGGCTGCTGAGCAGGGCCTGCCTGGCTTCCCAGTGGGCGGCAGACCTCAGTGGAGCGGACGGTGCAGCGGGCTCGGAGGTGAGCCCAGGTCCTGCAGCGCTCTGTGGGCTTCTCCTCCGTGGTGCGATTGCACCACTCCCTGCCCTTTCAATCCTCATGATGGAGCCCCCACAGCACAGGGAGTGGGTCCCAGCCAGGGTAAGGGGGTGCTTGTCTGGATGTCAGTGACCAGATCACCACCCGAGGCCTCTCCCTGCCCCTCTCTTCCTGAGGGTTTGTACTAAATGCACTAAGCATGGGGGGTCTCACACGCTCTCTGGGACAGGGCTCCATGCAGAGTTCTGCCCCAGCGTGCCCTTCGTGCACCCCCGCCCTCACGTCCTGGGCAAGGGCTTACCTCCTGCAGGATCTGGCTGATGGCTTTGTTCTGATCCATCTGCTGCCACGACAGAATCTGCTGGAACCGCTCATCCATTTCAGCCATGCTGCCACAAAGACAGCACATTCATTTACTCTCTCAACATTTTCTGAGCACCTACTATGTGCCAGGCACCTTGGAGGAGATCAAGATGAACCATTTATTCATTCAACAATGCTTATGGAGCGCCTGCTGGGGGTCATGTTCCAGGCAGGGCAGACACAGTTTGTCTGAATCCCATGGCCTGGAAGGAGGTGACAGAGTCTGTGTCTGGGAGCTGGGAGACACCCACCCCTGTACCGGAACACCGCCTCCCAGGTGAGCCGCTCAGGCCCTGAGAAAGCTGTCCTTCCTCCGCACTAGCGTCTGCACTCCCCACCCCGGCGTTCTCGCCCTGGCAGTGGGTCTGCTCTCAGCCCCTAGAGCAAGTCTAGTGATTTTGGCACAAAAATCCAAACTTGCAACCTCATGTATGTCCGTACTGGGTGCATCTTGGCTTTGAGTTTGTTTGTTCATAACAATAGCTGTTATTTATTGAGCCCTATGTGGCATACCTTATGCTCATTAAAGGCTCCAGCCACTGTAGGGGAAGGTACTGATTTATCCCCATTTTTCTGGTATGAAAACTGGGACTCAGAAAGGAAAAGCAACTTGCCCAAGACATCACAGTTACTACTAGAAGCACAATGTCATGCACCAGGAAAGAGGGAGAGTCCGCACCTGAGGACGCAGGGGAGGCTGGCAGCTGCGCCCCTGGGTGGGAGGAGACGCACAGGGCAGCAGGGCTACTGCCTGTCCCCGTCTGGGGCTCCTGGGCCTTTCTCACCCGGCTCTGCCAGACACCTGTGGCTCCCCCAACAGACACACCCACAGAGCCATGGGGACTTGGAGGGTCAGACCCGAGTGGCTTCAGCATCGAAGGCAACCCCATCACCGTCCCCCCGACCTGTGCGGATCCTTGGTGATGATGAGTGCACCCCTGTCAGGGGCACCCCGCCCGCCCCCCCCCCCCGCTCTGTCTGGGTTTGAATCCTGGCTCTGTCAGCTGCTAGTTGTGTTTCCTTGGGTGTGTCACATGGCATCCCTGAGCCTGAGCTGAGATGGTAAAGTGGGGCTAGTCACAGTAGAGTCCCTCGGGGATCCAATAAGGTAGTGCATGTCACGTGGCCGAGAGCCCGGCACACAGGAGGGCATGAGAAGTGGTGGTGATTACAGGCACCTCAGAGATCGTTACAGGCACCTCAGACCACCACAATAAAGGAAATACTGCAATGAAATGAGTCACAAGAACTTGGGGTTTCCCAGTGCATATGTATGAGTTACGTTTACATAACTGTAATCTATTAAGTGTGCAATAGCATTACGTCTCAAAAAACAATGCACATACTTGAATTAAAAAATTCTTTATTGCTAAAAAATGCTAACCATCTGAGCCTTTAGGAAAAATGGTGCCAATAGATTTGCTGGAGGCATGGTTGCCACAAGCCTTTAATTTGTAAAAAACACAGTATCTGTGAAGTGCAATGACATGAGGTATTGTCACTTTCTCACCGCCCAACACAGAACCATGAGGTCCAGCTAGGAAAGTCATGGAGACCAGTCACCACCTGCCTCTGAGAGCATGGCCGGGGCTGGGGTGGCCGGGCAGGGGACTCCCTGGGCCCAGAGCCGGCTCCCCCAACTCCCTTGCTCTGGACGCCTCTCCTTACATTACCTGGAACAGGCCTGCTGGACCAAGTTCTGCCTCTGAGACTCGTAGGTCATCTGGAGGAAGCGGTTCTTACAGCTCTCGGTCAGCATCTGCTGCATGGCGGCTGAGAGACAGGGGACGGGCTGAGGAAGGGGCAGCCTTGGAGGGTTCACCTAGTCACCCACCTGATGGTCACCCTTCAGAGAAATCTTATTTTTAAACCATAAAACTAACTTAAGTTTGTAAAACACTGAACAACACACACAGAATCTCCTCCTATCATCTGTCACCCAGAGATATTATCACTTTTGATACGTATTCTTCCAGTGAAATATAAATACATAATTGTGGATTTTTAAAAATGAAAATTAAAACACTGAAAGCAGAGACTTGAATAGATATGGGTGCGGCCACATTCATAGCAGCATTATTCACAATAGCCAACAGGTGGGAACAACCCCAAAGCCCACTGGCAGATGAACAGATTAACAAAATGTGGTCGATCCAAACAATGGAATATTATCCAGCCTTAAAAGAAAGGAAACTCAGAGGGAAGCTGCGACATGAATGAACCTTGAGGACATGCTAAGTGCAAGAAGCCAGTCAACAGAAAGAAAAATACCATGATCCCATGTATATGAGGCACCCAGAGTAATCAGACTCAGGGAGAAGAAAGCAGGATGGTGGGTGCCGGGGGCTAGGAGAGGGGAAATGACGAGTTGTTACTGAATGGGCACAGAGTTTCAGTTTTGCAAGATGAAGTTTCTGGAGATGGAGATGGTAATGGCAGCACACTAATGTACTTAATACTACAGAACTATACAATTAAACGTGGTTAAAATGGTAAATTTTACGTTGTATATATTTTACCACAATAAAAAATTAAAATGCCATCACACTAAATATACCGCTTCTTCCTTCTCATGAGTACTTCCCCTCTCAAGGGGTCAGCACTCAGCACCCTGCCTAGGTGACCAATAGACAGGGCTGTCTACCCCTGTCCCCCCAGACAGCCAGGCTCTGTTCCCAGGACCCCTCCCATTCCCCACCCTGAGACTCACAGGCTATCTCACGTCTTCGCAGGTTCTCTGTCTCCTCCTGGGTTATGGACATCAGCTGTTCCATTCTTATTCTAGAAAAACAATCCATCCATTTATCAGCAGACATCACATTTCCAAGAGGAAATCCCATCAGAAGAACAGCACCTCCTTCAGGAAGTCCTCCTTGATGTGCCCTGCTGCATCACGCCCCGCTCCCCTGGGGCCCTGTTTACCTTCAGCTTCGTAGTTAGCATTTGTTATACAAAAAGGTGAACATTCCCTTAGAAAAATAGGCAAAGGACACAAACAGCCATTTCACTGATGCTTGAATACAAGTGACCAATAAACACATGGGAAGATGCTTCACATCACTGGGAACTAAAGAAAGTAAAATCTTTTCAACTA
Organism: Myotis yumanensis; assembly: GCF_028538775.1. Classification (NCBI taxonomy): domain Eukaryota; kingdom Metazoa; phylum Chordata; class Mammalia; order Chiroptera; family Vespertilionidae; genus Myotis; species Myotis yumanensis. The sequence continues at coordinate 6,047,898 of NW_027223763.1, forward strand.
GCAGACTGGTTGGGATTAGGAAAACTGATAACCATAGGAGCTGGCAATGAAGGTGGCGAAATGGGCACTTTCATAGACGGGCGAGAAGAGTATAAACTGGCAAAATGTTTTCTGGAAGGCAATTTGGCAATACCGATCCAATGTCCTTTGGCTATTTCCTTCAAAAATATTCACATAAATGCATATAGGTATACTTAGGAGATATTCACTGTAATAGTATTTGTAATTATGAAAAACTGGAAACAAATTCCCATGAACAGAGGGCTAATTAAATTATGTTATAACCGGAGAGACCAAGATGGCGGCGTAGGTAAACACCGGAGACCGCTGCCGCAAACAACCATTTCAAAAATACAACTAAAAGACTGAACGGACATCACCCAGAACCACAGGAAGGCTGGCTGAAGAGAGACTCTACAACTAGAAGGAAAGAGAACAGCAAATCGAGGCTCAGAGGCGGCGGGCGCAGTGTGGAAAATACAAAGGTACCGAGGTGCGCGCGCAAAGCGGGCTGGTGGCTGAGGGCGCGGTTGTCGTTTTCTGCCGGGAGTGAGTCTCAGACTCTGGGGCTCAGATCCGGGCGAGTCTCTAGGGACCCAGACTCAAACGGGAGAAGCGGGATTATCCGGCATCAGTTGGGACCTGAGGGCAGCTTTCTCTCCGAGGTTTGCAGCGGCTGCCGGGGTTCTGAGAAGCAGAGCCTCTGGGAATGGGACTGAGCGTGGCCATAACTGCTCCCTCCGCCCGCCCTGCTGAGCCCGCCCCGCCCAAAGCCTGCGCACAGCCATTTGCCGATCGCCTCAGGCAAAGGCTGGATTAGCACCTCCCCAGAAGGCAGACGTTTTCCACACAGCTGATTTCCACAGCCAGCCGGCCTGGTGGTCAAACCCCTCTAGTGTTAACTACAACAATTAAGGCTTGGCTAGAACAAGACTGCGCACAGAGACCACAAGGGGGTGCACCAAGAAAGCATAAAAGATGCGGAGACAAAAAAACATGACAGAAATGGAGGATATGGAGCTAAGAATCGCAATTTTGAGGGCTTGCCATAAATTTGTGCAGAGCCTCACGAAAACTAATGAGACCCTCGATGCTACGATAAAGAAATTAGAAAGTAAGCATACACAGACTGAAATAAAGAATATTATACCCAATAGCAGACCAGAGGAGTACAATAATCAAACCAAAGATTCGACAAAAAACACCCAATTGGAAAAGCAAAATGAAAAAAGAATCCGAAAGTGTGAAGATAGTGTAAGGAGCCTCTGGGACAGCTTTAAGCGGTCTAATATCAGAGTCATTGGAGTGCCAGAAGATGAGAGACAGCAAGATATTGAAAACCTATTTCAAGAAATAATGGCAGAAAACTTCCCCCACCTGGAGAAAGAAATGGACTTACAGGTCCAAGAAGCGCAGAGAACCCCAAACAAAAGGAATCCAAAGAGGACCACACCAAGACACATCATCATTAAAATGCCAAGAGCAAAAGACAAAGAGAAAATCTTAAAAGCAGCAAGAGAAAGAGGCTCAATTACCTACAAGGGAATACCCATACGACTGTCAGCTGATTTCTCAACAGAAACTTTGCAGGCCAGAAGGGAATGGCAAGAAATATTCAAAGTGCTGAATACCAAGAACCTACAACCAAGATTACTTTATCCAGCAAAGCTATCATTCAGAATTGAAGGTCAGATAAAGAGCTTCACAGATAAGGAAAAGCTAAAGGAGTTCATCACCGCCAAACCAGTATTATATGAAATGCTGAAAGGTATCCTTTAAGAAGAGGAAGAAGAAGAAAAAGGTAAAGATACAAATTATGAACAACAAACATGCATCTATCAACAAATGAATCTAAGAATCAAGTGAATAAATAACCTGATGTACAGAATGAACTGGTGATTATAATAGAATCAGGGACATAGAAAGGGAATAGACTGACTATTCTTGGGGGAAAAAGGGGTGTGGGAGATGAGGGAAGTGACTGGACAAAAATCATGCACCTATGGATGAACACAGTGGGTGGGGAGTGAGGGTGGAGGGTGGGGTGGGAGCTGGAAGGAGGGGAGTTATGGGGGGAAAAAAGAGGAACAAATGTAATAATCTGAACAATAAAGATTTAATTTAAAAAAAAAAAAAAAAAACAAAAAAAAAACACAAAATTATGTTATAACCATATAGTGGAATACCCTATAGTTACTACAATAGGGTTGTTGGCATGGAAATACATCCATGAGACAATAGATGAAAATTAAAGTGTCGAATGCAAACTGTAATAAATAAAAAATAAAAGTAAATGAAAATATAAGAGGTAATTACATGCATGTATGTTCAGGCTGCAAGTGTGTGCATCCCCCCCCCCCCGCCACACACACACACTAAACAGGTCAGAGCGGCCTGGAGGGATAATCCGTATGTTTCTGCAAGTCCTACTTCACTGAAGAAGCGTGTATCCTCTGAGCCCTCTGCCCTGCCCAGGACCGCGGGCTGTTCAGGGAAGCTGCACTGTGCACTAATGGACCCCGGGCCCCATGGTGAGAGTGTGTGCCAAGTAAACGATGCCACCCCCACAGCTCAGCTTGGCCTTGACCACCCCTGGCTCCCGCAAGTGCCACAGCTTCAGTGGGTGGGGTGACGGGGCTGCCGTGCCACCTGGTGGGAGCTCCCTACGGGAGGTCTTCCCCAGGGTGGGCGCAAGGACAGCAGCAAAGTCCACGCTCCTATTTTGGGATCTCAGAGGACCAGGAGGGATCCCATTACTACCTGGAGAAGGGGAGGAGGGGGCCCCTCCCAGCTGTCGCTTTGCCTCATTACTATAGGGGTGTACCTCAATGCAGTAAGTTTGGAACATACTGGAAACACAAAGAAAAAGAAAACATCACCGCCTCTAATTCCCACCTCCTAAAAATGTTCAGTGTAAACCACTGGGGGTGGGTTTTTCGCTTTCTGAGCACAGAAACACACAGAGTGCCTTCAAGAAATGATAGAAAAAAAGGATAAAAAATATGAACAATAAAATGGCAATAAATACATATCAACAATTGAATTTAAAAAACAAAATAAACAAGCAGAACAGAAATGGACTCTAGATACAACGAGCATTTTGACGGCTGCCAGATAGGTGCGAGGTTGGGAGGATGGGTGGAAAGGGGAAGGGGTAAGAAGTGGAAATTGGTTGTTACAGAAGTCATGGGGATGTAAAATACAGCACAGGCGGTACAGTCAATAACACTGTAATAACTGCGATGGTGTCAGATGGGTGTGAGATTTATCCAGATGATCACTTAGTAAGTTACATAGTGTCTAATCATTGGGGTGTACACCTGAAACTAATATAAAAATGTATGTCAGCCAAGCTGGGGTGGCTCAATAGTTGAGTGTTGACCTATGAACCAGGAAGTCATGGTTCGACTCCTGGTCAGGGCACATACCTGGGTTGCAGGCTCGATCCCCAGTAAGGGGTGTGCAGGAGGCAGCCAATCAATGATTCTCTCTCATCATTGATGTTTCTATCTCTCTCTCTCTCTTTCCCTTCCTCTCTGAAATTAATAAAAATATATTTCAAAAAATGTGTCAACTGTAATTGAAAAATTAAAAATTATTTTAAAAATTATAGACTGTAGACCCTACTTTTCCACTTAGCAATATACTGTATTTCTTTTAATAAGGAATATTCTTCTACATGATATTTTTGAATAGCTACAGATTCGTCTTTTGTACATAATTCATGTAACCAAGTTCTTTTTTCCCCTCAGAAATGTAGATTTTGGGTAATTTTTTAATACTAGGAATATAGTTGGACATAATATATACATTCTTATTCACATCTAAATTTTTGTCAGGAATGTGTTTTAACAAACTTGCAGATAGTGATTCTTTTTCACGATGTTCCCTAATGAGCTGAATCTCCTCATAGCTTCAGGAAAACTTCCTGGCATAATCCTTGAGAATCATAAGACATTCTCACTCCAAAGACGAAGCCTCCCTCCCCTCCCCCGCCCCCACCCCAGAAGGAAGGCCCTGGCGTCAGAGCGGGAGAGCGTCAGAGCGGGACACGTACCTTTCATTTTCCAGTGACTTCAAAATCTCGGAACTTTTCTTTTGCCTGTAGAGAAACCCACGAAAGGTCCCTGAAGCCGTCGCCAGCGGGCCTGTTTCCACATAACCACCCCCTCACCTCACCGGGGGTGCGGAGGGGGCTTAGAGACTGGGGGGCGGGGGGGCTCTCAGCCCCACCACCGAGGGAGGGCTGAGGTCTCGGGCCAGATAACCACTCCAAGCCCCAGCTCCCCATCTGTGTCACGGGAACAATATTAAAAAACAAAACAAAACACTTCGTGGAGTATTTGGAAAGAGTGAGTGAGAACATGTGCATAAAGTGTGTCACTTAAGAAGCACTGGGCGGATGGTGGCCTTCCCGGACACCCCGGTGGGGAGAGCCCGTGGAGCAGCCCCCGGGGCGGCTGACCCAGGACGGCAGAGGAGCCCGTGAAAAGCAAAAGGAAGCCTGGAAGCGACAGGAGATGTGGCGAAACCTGTTTCTGGACTCTTTCCACAGGGACCCTCACCAGACCTGCTCAGGCTCCCTGAGGTCTCTGTGCGCCCCCCTTCCTCCAAGTCCAGTCAAGACCTGCGCTCAGCGGCTCCTACTTGGGCCGGATGGGTTAAAGCAGCTCCCCCAAGGCGGTGAATGTTGACCTCAGCACTAGAGGTTACTTGGAGCCCAAAATATTGGAGATGTGATCTCCACTATCTTGTTAAAGCCTCATTTACGGATGGGAAACTGGGGGACGCAGGTCAGACCAGCCTCTAAGTTGGTGCAAAATGCAGCACCAAGACCGGATGCCAATGATGGAAACCTGGGAGGGGTAGAGCCTGTGAGGGAGAAGTGGACCCCATCTTTGTCTCCTCCAAGGGCATCATGTGGGAGGTCTGGGGGTCTGGGAGGATGGGAGCCCGACCTCTGATTGTTCTGCAGAAGCTTCTGGATCCGGTTGGAGATGTTCTGCTCCGTCTGCTTCAGCTGCTCCTGCAGCCGCTGACGCTCTGCATCGAGGTAGCGCCGGTGCTCGCTGAGGCCCTGGTCCAGCCGGGACTGCTCCTGCGGCAGGGCAGGCAGAGGTCCTGAGCCGCCGGGACCCCTTCAGATGCCTTAGGGCAGTGAGGGGCCCCAGAGCGGGGTTAGGGGAATGGCCACATCCTGCCAGCCCTTTCGTGCGACCTTGGACCAGGGTCCTCCCCTCACTAGGCCTTGCACACAAGGAGGCTGGACCAGGCGGTGTAAAGGCCCCCCAGGCCCTGGAGTATGGAAGGGGCAAAGACAGAACCCATCCTACTTGCCGCTCACGAACCTCCCTGACGGACTGGAGGATCTCGTCCTTCTGGCTGTGGCTCTGCTGAAGGAGCTGGGCGTGCTCGCGCTGCCCGAGTTCCAGGCGCCGCTCAAACTCCAGTTTCTCCAGCATCTTCTGTTCCTGCAAGAATAGAGATGCTGGTGACTGTTGGCCCAGGCTCTGCGGGCATTAGGACATGGGAGCGGGGTGAACCCACCCCGAAACTCCGAATAACCCCTCAGGGCCCCCCTTGACTAGAACAGGCTGTTCGCTGGCAGGGGCCAGTGGTTTGGAGCTTGAGCTCCAACTCTCTGAGCCTCAGTCTTCTCATCTGTCAAGTGGGGACACTCTCCCACCTACCACGGCTCTGAGGAAAGCGATGCTTTACCCTCTACTTTAGAGGCAGGTAGGACTTGTTTCCTCAAGTCTTCTATAATTATTGAGATCTTTACTGAGAAGAAAAGTGACTTTCTTACCTTCCTCTTCTCATAGTCTGAGAACCTATTCTGGGGGGAAAAATACAGTGGTCAGAGCAGGTGGGCAGCCTGGCACCATTCAGATTCCCAGGCCCACCCCAGAGTACACCCTAATCATCAGAAGGGTGGGGTGGGTGGGGATGAGGGGTGGGTGGTGCTAGTGGACACCAGGGTTGAGAACCAGGGGCGTAGCACATCGTAGGAAGGTCTTCAAGGCAGTTGTGGGGATGCGGCTCTGAGAAGGCCTGGTGCTCAGAAAAGAAGACCAAGACTGGGAACCTGAGCCCCGGATGTCTGCACACACAGCGGCAGCACCCCGCTCTCGCCCACCGCACTCCCCCCGGCACACGAGGTGCCGCATGCGCTCCTGCAGGAGTGTCCAAAGAGTGAAAGGCCTGAAGACAACTCAAATGTCCATTAGCAGAGGATTCCTTCAGTGAATTGTGGTGCAGCAATCTCGGCTGCGATATTCGCTGTATTTCGGAGGTCTGGAACCGAACCCAGTCTCTCCGAGGGGTGCCTGTATTTGTATGCGTGCCTGTGACAGGGACCTGGGAGAGCCGCCTGCTGCTGGTGCTGACACGTGTGCCCGTCTGACTCCTTCACACAACTGAGAGCATGCAGGTGTCCTGTACGGTGAGTGGCACTGAGGCAAGAAGGATTTGCTGAGCGAGACAATCAGCACGACAGACATGGTCGCCCTCTCAGCAGGGCAGACAGACATGAAACAAATTCTCTCCCATGCAGTCCCTCATTTAGCTTAGAGCTGCGGGAAGTGCTCCCAAGGAACGGATGGGTGGGCCCTCAGAGAACACCGACAGGAGGCTGACCTGGGCCGGTGTGTGGGGAGGCTTCTCCGAGGCGGTGATGTGTAAACAGAACTGAAGGATCAGACTGAGGGAGCAGGGGAAGGTGAGTGGGGAGAGTTCCAGACAGAGGGACCGGCAGGGGGGGACGGTGCGGCTGAGCCTGGTGAGCTGGTGAGGACAGGGGCCGTGCTTGGCCTCGTGAAAGCAATCTAACCAAGCACGCCGGTCTGATGGAGGCGAATTTTAGTTTGATGGAGGAGTCTATGGGCTGCAGCTCTGAGCATCCCCCCAATATCCAGGGCCCTCTCTCCAGGTGCCAGCGGGCAGGCGTACCTTACCTGCCACTCTACCTCCTCCCTGGAGAATCTGTCCGCGGGCCCGTCAGGGCTGTCCTGGGAGTTCTGGGCTCCATCTTGCTCCAGGACTGGCAGCAGGTACTGAGAAGGGGGGTAGTAGTCCAGCCCTGACTCTGCAAGAGATGACACAGCTGACCCGGAGGGAGGAGGCAGCCCAGGTACCTGGAGCAACCAGCGCCTGCCGCCCTTGCCTTCCTCCTTCCTCCTCGGCATCTGGTCCCATCCCCACCTCAGGCCACTGCTCCCCTGCCCTTGACTGGGCCCTCATGGTGCTCACCAGTCCTCACGCCTGGCCCAGAATATGGCCAGTGCTCAGTAACCTTCAGCTGGTGCATACACAGGGCCACCCCCTGCCTCTTTACATCAAGTAGAAATAAGATGAAGAGGAAGCCTGAGATTAAGAGTTGAAGGCTGAGTTCAAGACCCAGCTGTACCCATGATTTTCTGGGTATGAGATCTTGGGCAAGACGCTTGCCTTCTCTGGCCCAGCAGTTTTCTACTGCATAATTTATCTGTTTTTATTTGGTTGTTTGCCCTATTTTTGCTGATTTGTAGGTGCTCTTTATTAGCTATATATTATAGCTAATAACCTTGGGTCTATATGCTGCCACTCTTTTCTTCTGGGTGGCAACTTTTCTTTTTAGCTTTGATGACGGTACCCTATGCTTTTGAGATAAAGACGTTTTAGATTTTAATGTCGTCGAAGTTACCCTCCCCCCAAGGATATAAATAGGCAGTTCACAAGAAACACTAAAACTGGGTGGTGCAGATACTCCTCACAGGAATGTAACCTCGGGTAACCTGTGCAGAGGGCAATGTGGAGTTCCTGCCCCCACCCTGTGCCAACCCCACTGGTGCCTGCCCTAGAGGAACCTCATCCAGTGCCAGAGAGGTGTGGGTTACTGTTCCTGGGAGTGGAATCCTGGAAATAACTTCCGAGTTCACAACAAGGGCTCCACCATGTGAAATGCTCTACAGCAATTTAAAATGAGGCAGAGCCTGGCTGGAGTGGCTCAGTGGTTGAGTGTCGACCTATGAACCGGGAGGTCATGGTTCCATTTCCGGTCAGGGCGCATGCCTGGGTGGTGGGCTCAATCCCAGCCTTCCCTCCCCCTTTCAACACGCACCTCTGTCTGCCAGGAACACCCTTCTCTCTGGTCTAAGTCCTAATCATCCCTCAGGTTTCACCGAGGCCCCTAAACCTGACACCCGCCCATGGTACTCTCATGACCACAATATGTAATTATACTTCCTTGTGTGATGTTTGGCCCGTCTCTCCTGCCAGACGGTGGCCTCCTTGGTCTCTGCCGCCCCCCCAACCTGGGCTGGCCCAGGGCAGCTGCCAGGGCCACGGGTGTTCACCGAGTGGAGGAGGAGGCTGCCAGCCTTACCTTTGCAGAGGAACTGCTGGATGGCCTCCGTGCCTGCGCCACACACCTCCGGCGGCGGGAAGACCATGGACGAGGCGTTCAGGCTTAGAGTCTGCAGACACAAGGGAACCCTCTTTTTTTTTTTTTTTTTTTTTTTTAAATATATTTTATTGATTTTTTACAGAGAGGAAGGGAGAGGGACAGAGAGTTAGAAACATCGATGAGAGAGAAACATCGACCAGCTGCCTCCTGCACATCTCCCACTGGGGATGTGCCCGCAACCCAGGTACATGCCCTTGACCGGAATCGAACCTGGGACCTTTCAGTCCGCAGGCCGACGCTCTATCCACTGAGCCAAACCGGTTTTGGCAGGGAACCCTCTTTATATGTCGTTCACGTCACTGCTCCACACAATGGAAAGCCACTGGGTGCAGTTATGAATACGTGCTCACTCTCTGCTCTGCCTGGCAGGGAAAGCTTACCTGCCTCGCTCCATCTGTGGTCCCAGCTCCTAGAACAGTGACTGGCATGCAGTAAGCACTCAATTCATGTTTTTGGATAAATACATGAATGAGCAAAAAAAAAGGAAAGTTATAGGACAGCGTAGAGAACAGATTCCATTTTTGTAAAAAAAAAAAAAGAAATACTCCTATAGTCTCAGATTAGTATATTTTTAATAGAAAGGGCACATGCTCAGGTGGCAGGCTTGATTCCCACTAGGGGGCGTGCAGGAGGCAGCCCATCAATGATTCTCTCTCATCATTGATGTTTCTATCTCTCCCTCTCCCTTCCTCTCTGAAATCAACTAAAAATATATATTTTAGGAAAAAAAATGTTTTAATTGTGCCCCAACTGGGGATCAAACCCACAACCTTGGCATATTAAGACAATGCTCTAACCAACTGAACGACTCGGCCAGGGCTAACTGATTAAAATTAAAGAGAATTTCAAGCTCAGTTCCTCAGTTGCACCAGCCACATTTTCAGTGCTCTACCACCACAGGTGGCCAGCAGCTACTGTGTTGGACAGCACAGACTGTGGGACATGTCCATCATCGGCAGGAGGAGCAGCGATTGCACAGCACGGAGTCACACAGCCTGGTGTTAGACTCCAGCTCGCCGGGGGCCAGCTGTGCGTCCTGGAATGGGCCACTTGACCTCCCTGGAGCCGCAGGTCCCTCAGACTTAATAGGCACAACATCACCCCCCTGGTAGGCTGTCAGATGGGTAATAGGAGGCAACACGTGAAAAAGACTTTGGCCTCAACTCAGAATGGTTGTCTCATCTTGAAAACAGGTTTGTCCAAGGTGCCACCAAGAAGCCCGAAAGATTTTTGTGTAAAGAATCGCCATAAAACAAATCACTGAATTCTTACTGGCTTAGAATGGCTTTAGAATTAGGAACACTGCTCTGAGCTGTGCCGATAAGGTAGCAACTGAGCACAGGTAGCCATTTAAATATACTGTAGATGAATCAAATTCAATAAAACGAAGCATGTGGTTCCTTGGTCATACTGGCCACACGTGGCTAGTGGCTACCAGTTTGGACTGAACGTTTCCATCATCGCTGGAAGCACAGGGAATAAATGCCCACATGCTGGCCATTTCTCCAGCGTGCGCAGGGCGAGCGGCCTGCCATCCTGTCCTTCCTTAGGCTGTCCACCATGGCAGCGGGGACCAGCCCCTGGGGTCAGGCACCTCCCTTTGCTGTCTCCGTGCTCCTGACCCAGATGCCACTGGTCCGCAGTCTGGGGTGCATGTCAGGTTGTGAATGGAGAAGTGCCGGCACCAGGGGCGGAGACCAGGCCCTGGGTTTTACACCATCTTTGCTATTTATTACTAGTTGTGTGGCCCTTGGGAAAGCTCCTTAAATGGCCCAGGCCTCAGTCTCTTCATCTGCAAAGGGACACAACAGGGTTCCTGTGAGGATTCAGAGAGCGAATGCAGGCCAAGTGCTGAGCCTTAGTAAGTACCTGGGATGCTCCTGCCCTTGTCTATATCCTCAGAGCTTCTTTCTCTTTCATGGGCTGGCTCGAATACCACCTCTTTCATAGTGTTAACCCCACTAGGGTTTGATGTTATCTCCTCACTGCAGAAATATGTTCCTATGCCACCATCATGACAGCAAAGCCACGTAATTACAACTGCTCACACACTGGCCACTGCGAGCTCCCAAGGACCATGCGTTGAGATCTCCATGACCCCAGCACCCTGTGACCAGGACAGGTACTCAACACTGTGGGAGGCAGGAGGGAGGCAGGCCAGCGAGAACCCCAGGGAGGAACGGCTCCACTGACCTCCAGGGTCCGCACGTGCGCCAGCATCTGCGGCAGCCTCTGCATCTCATTGTCACGGATGTCAAGAGTGCGTAGGCTTCGAAGTTCCCCCAAGGTGTCTGGAAGCTCCTTCAGCTTGTTGTCTGGAGAGATCCCAATGGCACAGCTCAACACCCCAAAACCCCATCCCCAGCTTCCTGGCTGACACCCACCACGACTCGGCGGGGAGGGGTTGCCTCACTCTGACCCTGACTGAGACTCTGTTCCCACTGCATAACTTACGAGCTGGGTGACTTTGGGAAACCAGCTCTACCTTCCTGGGGCACCGTCTTCTCATCTGTAAAATGGGATTATAATACCATTTGGCCTCACACGAATATTGAGGGGTTCCATGAGATTATGCATGTGAGGTCCTCAGCATAGCGCCTATCACATAGTAAGGGATCAGTGAATGGGGCACCATTATTTTTATCGTTATTCATGCCACATTCAGGTAGACTGAGGGTTCTGTGCAGCCAGGAGAAAGGAAAGAGCTGGGCAGGCACTCTACTGACGCATCTGAATCTTGGTTCCGTCAGGATCCCACTGGGTGGTCCTGAGCAAGCCCCTGCTCTCTGAGCCTCGCTTGCTTCACCTGTGAGTTGGGGATAACACCTCCTCCCTGTCCAGACCTCGCGGACTGGCCCTGAGGCTCCCTGACCCCCGAACGTGGGAGCGCTGCTCGCTGAGTGTGAAGCGCGACTCAGCACCGTTCCCGGGGCTCCTGGCTCGCTCTCACCGCCAGTCCACTGCTCTCACCACCATGCTGGTTGTTATCAATACAAGTGATAGCGTCTCAGAGGCCTGTCTGTCCTCCTCCCCTAAGGTCCCATCTACGGTTACCATGGAGACAGACCGACCCAGCAGGAGGCCCGTCCAGTGTCCAGTGACACCTCGGACTGGCTGCCCTCATGCTCCGTGGCTCCAGGAGGATGCTGGCTGGGACAGAGCTGACTGAGGGTCACACCAACAGGACCTCTTGGCTCCTACCTTTCACATTGAGGGTCTGGAGTTGGGTCAGGTTCCCAATGGAACGTGGGAGATACGTCAGTTGATTCCTTTCCAGGTTCAATACCTAAGAAAGGAAAAAATGATGAGACCCACCCTGGCTGGGTAGTTCAGTTGGTTGGAGCGCCACCCCGATTGCACCAAGACTGTGGGTTCGATCACCGGTGAGGGCACACACAAGAATCAACCAGTGAATGCATGGATAAGAGGACCAACAAATGGATGTTTTTCTCTCTAAAAATCAATAAATAAAAATTTAAAAATGATTGTGAAAAAATGATGAGATCTCACATACAGACAATAGTGATACCCCTGCTTCCGGCCAGGAATCATCTGGGCACCACACACACACACCTTTACCTTCTCCCAACAGCCTTGTGATTATGATCCCAATTGAGAGATGAGAAAACTGAGGCTCGGACCAGTGAATCCATGAGCAAAGCCAGACCCTGAACGCAGTTCTGGCTGAGGTGCCATCATTTCCACAGACCACAAAATGCACAGCCACAGTCCCCCCATCAGGAAGGGAGGGCGGAGAGGACTGAGAGGCCCAGGGAGCCGGGTGAGGCAGCTCGTGATAAGGCTCCAGTTACCCCAAGGTCAGGAAAGGAAGCTGAGCTGCATAAGGCAGTGGGGTCTGCCCAGCTCCAAGGCCGCAGCTCCCGGCCAGGTTGGAACCTGGTTGGTTGGGTTCCGAGGACCGTGCTTCCTCCAGGATGCATTACTGAGGTGAGCTGGGCCAACAGGAAGACACACTAAGTAGCCATTAAACATAGATACCAGGGAAGCTAAGCAGCTATTGAAAATAATGTGGCAGATGAATATTTGATGAACCAAAGGATGGTTATGAGTTATTGTCAAGTATCCAAAAGTTACAAAAGGGTGAATGCAGCAATCCTATAAAACAAGCACACTACAATGTCCCCAAAGACCCTACACCGAGGTATTCACTCCGGCTCTGATTGCTTCTGTTCTGCCGTGTGTTCTCTGTGACTTTGGGCAAGTTATAGTCATCTCTCTGGACAGCTCTCTCTTCTGTAAAATGCAGTGGCATCACCCACATCATAGGGTTGCTCATTCAAGCCATTCAAGTGGCTAGGTGAGGGCGTGGCCCCCACAGGATTACGTTTCAGTAGGGGAGACAGTCAAGCCAATAGACACATAATCAGTAATTATACTGCAATTGGTGCTCTCGGGGAAATAATCTGGGGTTGGCAGAGAGGCCATTCGGTAGATCTACTTAGACGGGAGGTCGGGGAGGACCCTCGGGGACACTGGGGCTGCGAGCATGAGCCGCTCGGGCAGAAGGAAGAGCCTGTGGAGAGGTGGGCGCAGGAGGCCAGAGGGTGCCAGGAGCTGCCTGCAGGGAGCCAAGGGGAGGAAGCAGGGAGGAGGCTGCAGACATGGGCCCCTCACATAGGGTCTGACTGGGCTCAGTGCAGAGCAGGCATTTCAATCCAAGTGTGCAGGAAAGCCGCTTCTTCCTCTGTACAATGGGATCAGTCAACACCTGCCTCACGGGGAGGCTGACCGATAGACAACACAGGGAAATGCTCACTGTGCTGGACGCAGTGAGCACTCAACAAGTGCAGGGCTGGTGACAAGGACTGGAAGGGAGCCCGAGTCAGTGCTGAGCTCAGCATTTTAAAAGGTGCACCCGCTGGGCCCTCTTTTTCTGCAAAGCTGTGGAAGCTCATGATGAAATCCCCAAAAGAACAAGCCCCCAAACATGGTGGGGGATGTCCACAGCCCAGACTGCAACAGCGAGGGCCTCCTGGGGTCTTAACAGCAAAGGGGCAGGGGCGCTGGCCCGAGTGCCGCCCGGTGGAGCTGCAATTTATCACTTCAATATCAAGGTGGTTTTCTGCTTCTGTGGCCTTACTTGGAGGGCCGTCAGTTGCCCTATATCCTCAGGAAGGGCTGTCAGCTGATTATCATGAAGATCCAGAACCTGCAGAAGGAAGACAAAAGCTCAGCACCCAACAGTGACCAACGGAGACCACCCCTCCCATCTCAGGGCCAAGAGGCGAGCTGAGGCGCCTGGAGCAGCACCCAGCCTTTCTCTCCAACTGAGCAACATCCCACCTCATTTCCTCTCCCACAGTATCGTCCCACTTCATCCTTTCATTCATCAAATATTTACTTTTACTATTGAGTGAAAAAAGTATGCAGACATTTATATGTTTAAGAGAAAAAATCTTCATAGTATGAATATATATTTGCAAAGAAAATGACTACTAAACATGCGATAAAATATTGATAGTGGTTCTCTGGAGTATGAAATAATATATGTTTTCCCTCATTTTCTGCCTACCTGCGTTTGTTAATTTTTTAAACAATGAAAATGAGCATAAAAGACATATATATGCATCCATATGCACATATACTATACATACGTATGAAATACATATGAAATATAAATACACATAAACATAAAAATTAATGTTATGCCTTTCTGACTATAACCACGTTGGACAATGAAGAGAAGCAAAAACTACCCCGGACACACCAGAGTTGACCATAAAAACACCTGGGTGCCTGTGCCGCCCGCCTCCTGGTGTGCACACCCAGGTCACAGCTTGTGGTCCTGGGCTCAGTCCTGCGGCCACACCTCACGTACTGTGTGAGTATCACACCCCACTCCTGTGCTGAGTCAGGAGGGATCGCCCAGGTCACCAAGCTTTCACACACTGACCACATGATGCCTGGCATCGTCCTGTTCCAATGGTCTGAGACCAGCGGTCTCCCTGCTCTCTGCTAGTTTGCTTGCTATGAGTCTGTGGTTTGTCTTTCCACCCAGCAGGCAAGTTCCCCGAGGACAGGGCCTGTGGCTGGTTCTCTTGGTAACCCCACCCCACACCCCACACCCCACACGTAGAAGGTGCCCAGTAAACCAAGCTGATCAAATCCCAGATGGAATACTACACTGGGCCTGCCTGGCATAAACTCGAACACGGGACGCCTGGCTGCCACCTGGAACTCCAGGCCACTAAACATGCAATAAAACATGGACAGTGGTTCTATCCTGATGCCTGGGAGGAGGGCCCCAGTACCTTGATGGTTATAAGACTTAGGATGCTGCAGGATTTCGGAAGCAAGGAAGTGAGGTGATTCGTGTGGACAATCAACACCTGTGGGAAAGATTTCGGCACGGCTCCTTAGATTGAAGCACATCAGGTGGGGAGGGCTGAGGGCAGGTGGGTTGGGTGGGGATGGGATCTCCAAAGTGGAATCAGATGACCTCAAGACCTGGAATTTCAAGGGTAAAAGGGACCTTGGAAGACTAAATCTACCTTCCATTCTGAGAAGGGAGCCTCACGCTCTTGTCCTCATCTCCGTGGCCTGCCAGGATGGCTACAAGCTAATGGACACTCGGCCCACGGCTGTCACTTTTTTTTTTAATATACTTTATTGATTCTTTTACAGAGAGGAAGGGAGAGGGATAGAGAGTTAGAAACATCGATCAGCTGCCTCCTGCACACCTCCCACTGGGGATGTGCCCGCAACCAAGGTACAAGCCCTTGACCGGAATCGAACCTGGGACCCTTCAGTCTGCAGGCCGACGCTCTATCCATTGAGCCAAACCGGCGAGGGCTGGGGCTGTCACTTTTCTTTGGCAGGGACTCCTGTATGGATACTTCTAGTGTCCAGCAGCTCCCTACTCTGTTGGTATGGGACACTTCTCACCTACCTTCAGCTAGATAACTTCCTTAGATTACTCCATCCAGCTGCATTCAGAGCTGCAAAGCCTTTCTGAACAATCATTCATTACACTTTTAATCTCCCCAGTGACCAGAATGAAGCAAGTGTAGCTTTCATTATTAATAACAATGCGGTTGCTCAGGGTTTTCCACGTGGCAGGCACCATACTCTGTGCATTTATATCTCCGTCTCTACCAGTCACTCACTCAGTTCTCACTACAGCTCTGTGAGAGTAAAGCTACGAATGTGTTCACTTCAGAGGTGAGGAAACCGTGAGGGAAGAGTTTGAGGAAGTTGCCCAAGTCCCGAGGGGCAAAGCCAGGACGTGACCTAGGGCTGCCCAATGCCAAAGCCGACTCTCCCAACTGTGAACAGACCTGCTGTAGGCGGAAAGGGCGAGAATCTGAGAGAAGAGGGATGCCAGGAAGAGAGCGGCTAAAAGTCCCACCAGATTGCAAAAAACATGCAATAAAGTCTCTAAAAACGGGTTGCCTCACCTTCTTCTGTAGAACTTTGCATGTTGCAAAAGCCCCAAATGGAATCTAAGATGAAATAAAGATGAGTCAGTATCTGCCCTCCCTCGAGTTTTTAATTTGTTTTCTGAGTGTGAGGGAGAGAGGGGCAGGAGGCCCACGATGCAAAATGCTGATGTGAACAGCTAAGCCCAGGGAAAGGCTGGGGAGGAATGCGGCTTGGCTACCCCAATCAGCCCCCCCATCAGCTGGCAGGAGACTGCCCTGCCCAGCCCTGGCCCACCGGCCCCATCCCCATCCCCATCCTCAATGCTATCAGGGCCAAGGAAAGCTCTCTGGTGCTTTGCAGAAGCTGGAGAAACCCAGGTCTCCGAGGAATCTGTGGTACATTTTCTAAGTAGACTCGGACTCTTGAAGACAATGCTCAGGCCAAAGATCACCTCTTCTTTTGGACACATCTCTGCACTAGGGCTTCCGGACTTCTGAAAGCCCCAGTCCAGGGAGAGATCAACCAAAGGACTCGTATGCATGCATATAAGCCTAACCAATGGACACAGACACCAGGGGGGTGAGGGCATGGGAGGGGGTGGGGTGGGGCAATGGTGGGATAAGGACACCTATGTAATACCTTAATAAAGAAAAGAAAAAAAAAAAAAAAAAAGAAAGCCCCAGTCCACATCTGTCAGGGACAGGTGATTCAAGGAAAAAAAAGACAGATCAAATTCACAACCAGAGCACCAGCCCAATTTACCTCTGAGAGCTCACATTTAGAGATGTCGAGAATGTCATCTGCCCCAGCTTCTTTTGCCTAAGGATAAAAATAATTTGTATGTTTCAAACAAAACATCCTTGCAGAGCGGACACACCAGGCAAAGAAACACACGATTAAGGATCTGCAAGGGGCCTTGGACAGCATGTGGTTCAGCTGGTCCATGTTGTAGGTGGACCAATGCTCCCTGCTTTCAAGGGGCTTCAGGGCCAGCAGGGCGGAGCAAACGCACAAGTACTGACAGGTGTCACCCGTCTGTGGAGGGAAGCACAGGGCACTCCCGAGCACCTGACGGGCAGCCGCATCCTTCTGCTCTAAGTCAGAGGTTTCCTCTGGGCCTGGGGGAGGCTGAGAGGAGGGAGCATGGCTTGTCTGGGGGGCAGTGCAGAGCCCTGCTTCATGGGGCAGGCGGAGATGGGGAGGAACTCAGAGGAAACCCATTTTCCCTCACCAGACACATCTGGTACTCCAGGCGTTTCCGAGCCTCCTCGCTGGGTTTCCGCTTCCGGAAGAAGAGCGGCATCCTTCCTTCCCCCCGAGCAATCTTCACGGCACTAGGGCATCAGAGAAAGGCTAGGACCTGGGGAATTTGTCACCACCTCTCAATCCCCAGGACAGGTAACACGGGCACACAGAGCATGTAGCTGATCTGCTGGACTGTAAGTTCCCTGAGGGCAGGTGCTGTATCCATCTCGACCATCACTCCGTGTCCTGAGCCAGGCATGGCAGGCAATCAATGCCCTCTGTTGACGAGACAATAAGCAGCAGTATGCGGTGGAAAGAGCATCATGGCAAGCCAGGTGGCAAGGGTTTGGGCCCACATTTGCCACTGGCCACTGTGAGACCTTGGCATACTTTTGCCCCATTCTGGATTCCCATCTCTCCACAAGGGTGTGGCCTAGAGAAGGTTCCTCAGGTCCTTTCTAAGGATGCCACCGAGGACTCTGACAGATTGGCCTGGTGAGTCCCTTCTAGCCGCCGAAACACTGTTAGAGAGGCACCAGCACATCCAACATGGCATGACGTCAGCCAGCCCCGACCTTGGGGAGCTCAACTACACCATCATCAAAGAGATTTTTAAAACAGAAATTCAAAAGCCATTCTCAGGCACCTTGCCACTCTCACAGTTGTTACTCCATTTGATTCTCACCACAGCCCTGTTTACAGTGATGAAACTGATGGTGACTGAGTTCAGTGACCTGGTTATACAGCCTGGATTGCAGCAAAACCAGTGTGGAAGTCTGCTCTTTTGAGCCCCGATCCTGCAGATTTGCCTGACTCTCTGGTGCTGGAATAACTCAGCACACACCAAGTCCACTGTCCTGAACCCAGAAGCCAGGAGCTCACTGCCTGCCCAGAATCTGCAAACATCAGCGCTTGAGGGCGGCCATGGATGGGCCAGGAAGCCATCATCCAGGAAGCTTATGGTTCACAGCATGGGCTCTGGGATGAGCTATAACTGGGTGGGAATCCCAGATCCAACACCCACCAACCATGTCACCTTGGTTCGCCTCTCTGAGCCTCAGTTTCCTCATTTGTAAAGTGTAATAATGTTACCAACACCCGGTTCTATGAGGGTCCAGTGATTTCATGTATGTAAAGCCCATAGCACAGTACCTGCCACATAACGAGCGCTCAATAAATGTTGGCCACAGAGCACCACACTTATTCAGGGCCTCCTAGAATTTAAGGAGCTAGACACACACGCAGACGGGGGGTGGGGGGTGGGGGGGGTGGGGGTGGGGATCACCGGTCTCCGCCCACAGGGGTGTGGGATGTCTGGGGAGCCGGCCAAGACTGCAGAGCTGGCTCAGGCCCCTCTTGTCACCCCATCTTCCTGCAGGGATGAGGACTAGTCCAAAAACAGCCCTCCCCCATCCTTCCCTGAAGACCAGCTCTTACTCTTTATGCTCCCCAATGACAAACCTTTCACCACCTCCTCCCCAATAACCCTCCCTCCCAGATGCGCTCTTCCCAACCTGCTGCCCGACGTCCACCCCTCGTCCATCCCCTCCCCCGACGTCCCGCCCAGATTGGGGAACCACACCCATCTTCCCCGGCTGCAGCGGGGAGTGCCCGACCTGGCTTCGTGGGTGGACAGGTCCCGACGTTCGTTCCGCGGGCGAACCTGAGGGCAGGCCGATCACTCGTGGGGCTTGGTCATGGACGCTGGGCCGCAGACCACCTGGCAGGGGCCCCGGTGGATCGGGAGACTGGTCTCCCCCAAACGCCGGAGCTGGGGACCGAAACTCAGCATCTCAGAAAGTCATGCAGACCAGGATGACGAAGTCTGAGACTCCGAGAACCGCAGCATCTTGGAATTAAGAGTCCGAACGGATGTGGACGCGAACGGAATTGTTTTGATAACTAAAATGCACACATCGCGAGGGAGTTAAAAGGGGGCCCGGGGTCGCTGTGGACCTGGCGTCCCGGAATGTGTGCGCGCTCCGGAGGGGCGGAGCTCGGGATTGGGAGACAAGGACCAGGGGGTGATCCTCATGACAAGGGAGAATGGGGGACAGGAGGATCGGGATCTTGGGAGCAGCCCTCTCTCGTCTGCCTCCCTGGGGCGAACTGCCCTGAACCCCCTTCCGAGCACCCAGTCACAGCTTACCTGGTGCCAGGTTCTCCACTTGTCAGCTTCTGGCGCCTGCCCACAAGGAACATGGCGGCAGAGGCGTCGCTGGGAGACTGGGCGGAGAGGGCGGTTCTCGCGACAGGCGGAGAGGGCAGTTATCGCGAGAGCTGCGCTTTCCGGCCTATATCCGGCGCAGCTGAAAGGTCTTCCGGTCTTTCGGCTTTCGGCTCGGAGGAGGCTCAGGTGCAACTTTCTTCGGTCGTCCCGAATCCGGGTTCATCCGACACCAGCTGCCTCCGCCATGCCGCCGAAGTTCGACCCCAACGAAATCAAAGTCGGTGCGTGTTTTAGGTGCGGCCGGGGCTGCGGGAAAGCATCCCTTCTCCCAGCAGCCCGTCGGGCCTGCGGCCCCTCCGCAATTGCTACCTTTACCACGTCGCATTTTAAGCTGTTGCCTACTAGAGGCCTTTCCGGTGCCGCGTTCAGGGCGCCGTGAAGTCCTAGCCGAGCCTCTTACTCTTTCTGGGCCTCAGCTTCCCCACGTGCAAAATGGGGAGGGAGGACCGGAACACCTGCGGCGGCGTTGCAGCCCGCGCGCCTTAGGGTAAGGTTTGTCTCCGGCGCTAACCCCCGTCGACTGGGTTGGCTGCCTCCACGCCGGCCCGGTGTGGGCCTCGTTAGCCGTGGCCGAGCCGAAGGCCGCTGGTCCTCGTGGCGCTTGGTGCCGTCCACGCCCGAGGAGGGGGTGGCCCGCCTCGCTCCTCCCCGAGGTTCTCGGTGCTGTTTGAAGAGGCAGAGTGGCGTGGCCGGCCCGGAGCGACGCGGAGAGGGCTGTGGCCGGGGCTCTGCAGAAGCACTTACGGTTTTTTCCCTCCCAGTCTACCTGCGGTGCACCGGCGGGGAAGTGGGCGCCACGTCTGCCCTGGCCCCCAAGATCGGCCCCCTGGGCCTGGTAAGTCATCCTCGCGGGGGGAGGGGGCGTTTCTTATCGGGAGCCGTTGGGCTCCGCCTTGTCCGACACAGCTGTGCCCGAGGGGCGGATTTCCATCCCGCGTAGACCTCGGACTCGCTGAATTGCCGCTAGGTGTGTTAGAAAGGTTATGTCTGTGCGCTTAGAGCCCAGTGCCTCTTACCCGCTGTATGAGTACCCGAGGGAGAGGCCGGGAGGGCCACGGGAGGGTTTTGAAGTTCAGTGGCTTAGTGACTTTTAGCCTATGTTTTCTTTATTTTTATTGATTTCAGAGAGGAAGGTAGAGGGAGAGAGAAACATCAATGATGAGAGAATCATTGATCGGCTTCCTCTTGCACGCCCCATACTGGGGATCGAGCCCACAACCCAGGCACGTGCCCTTGACCTGAATGGAACCCGGGACCCTTTAGACCACAGGCTGATGCTCGGTCTACTGAGCGAAACCAGCGAGGGCTTAGCCTATGTTTTCTAGTGAGGGAAATGGGCATTTCACTGTGTGGAGGCTTAAATGGGATGTTGGGTGAAGATTCTGGTGAACATTATAATAGCTGTTTCCTATTCTGTTCCAAACCAACTGGTTAACGTGACCAGCTTTCCTTGACGATCAGTCTTATTTTCCTACTTATCCATTTTACTGAAGTTGGATTTCCCAAAATATGAGACCTTTGTTCCTTGCACAGTGGTCTCTTGTCTCAAGTGTTGTCCCACCTTGGTCTTGCTTAACCAGTGTCTTCTTGTTTTAATTCTTTATTGTTGAAAGTATTACTATGTCCCGTTTGCCCCCACTGTCCTCTTCCAGCCTGTCCCGCCCCCCAGCCCTGGCCTTCACCCCCCCCATTGTCTGTGTCCATTGGTTATGCTTAAATTCACACATTAACCAATGTCTTCTTGGCCCTTATCTCTGCTGGCACTAGGGACATGTTTCCTAGTGGTCACTAGGAAATTCTAAAGTAGCAAATACCAGACCTCCATCCCCATAGATTGACTTGGGTTGGCCTGACCCAGGAACCTGATAACTTGAAAGGTCTCCAGATTTGAATGTAACTAGTGTGGAAATTTTCTCCCTATGTTATCACGTAGGTCCTTATGAGAGGTTAGGTAGGTAATTTTGCCCCATTATATATAGCCCTTGGCCTGCAGTTTACAACCCTGAGCAAACCACCCCTAGCTTAATTTTTCCAGTTTATACTATGGTGAGAGCCTTGCCTTGATTGGGTAGGCGCAGTTGTTTGCTCAGTTTCCTGTGCTCTATAAGGAAGGTTTGGGGTATTGGCAAGTGAGGAAGACTGGGTAGGTTTTCAGGACACTTAAACTTAAGGCACAATATGATTTCATACCTTTATTTCTACAGTCTCCAAAAAAGGTTGGTGATGACATCGCCAAAGCAACCGGTGATTGGAAGGGTCTGAGGATTACAGTGAAACTGACCATTCAGAACAGACAGGCCCAGGTACTTGGTTTGAGGGTGGGCAGGGGTAGCCACCCTCTGGGAGTCCTGGGTGGAAGGTTTTACTGACATGGCCACCTACCATTAGTGGTGAAAGCAATTTTATGTGTGGGGAAAGCTTTCCCGAGAGCAAGGTCAAAGACATGCTCAAATAGTAACTCTGTGTGACATTGGGCAAATCACTTAATTCTCCTTGGCTAGGACATGTTTTGGATTTTGAAAATTACTTGAGATAGTACAAGTCCAGTGTCTGCCCCATGGTCTCCAAGAAACCAAGTTTCGTGGCAATATTGTCTTCATTGGAGGTTGGGGTAGAGCTTAATCATAATGAGAATCTCTTCTTAGATCGAAGTAGTGCCTTCTGCCTCTGCCCTGATCATCAAAGCCCTCAAAGAACCGCCAAGAGACAGAAAGAAGCAAAAAAACAGTGAGTGGCCTTTCTCTGACTAGTTTGTGAGCAGTGGTGTCTGCATGATGCTTGATACTTAGCTGCATGCTTTCTTTTTAACGTGACCTAGGGATGGCATGGGGATTTGATGGCAGGCTGTTAGGTAGCCAGGCGGTATCAAGAAGTGCCATTAAGGGCGAAACAACAGAATGATGAATTAAGAGAGCACTTCTCAGTTGGGTGACACTGAATAGATTAACTAACACCAGTAACTTAAGCTTGCCTTTTCTCATCTCTAAAACAGTCACGTACATGTTAAGATTGGTAAAGGTTTGATTTTGCCATTAGCCACCCGCCACTGCACCTGACCACTTCTCTGTTGGCTGGTGCATTCCAGTGGTGAGCTGAAAGCAAACCCCAGCTTAGGAAACAGGGTCATTCTTCATGTGGGTGACTCTGTGCCGAAAGTATGGGAACAACCAGGAAGTGGCTGAGGGAGGACATTATGTGGTCTGCTCTGGCTTTGGCTTGTGATAAAGCTTTTGCTGTTTTCTTTTTCTGCAGTTAAGCACAGTGGAAATATCACTTTTGATGAGATTGTCAGCATTGCCCGACAGATGCGTCACCGATCTTTAGCTAGAGAACTCTCTGGTAAGAGCAGGACAACATGGAACCACCTAGTGATATGGGGCATATTCACCGAGTGGTACCTTTTTCCCACTTAAAGGAGACTTAATTCTGTAAGACCCAAAATTTGGGGTGTAGTCTTTTCTGGGTTTGAAAAGTGGCTTGATCATGGTGATTTTGGGCCAGATGGATTTAATCTGGGTATCAAGGGTCCCATGGAGACTTGGCATTCAGGCCTTGCATAACTAAATGGGAGCTCTCAAGTAGGGGAGTCGGGGTGTTTATTTCTGGTATTTTATGACTGTCTGCTGTGGAACTCAAATGGATTTTCCCAGTGGTGTCTGAGGATTGTGAGGGGTTGGTGTTCCCATCTAATGCCACCTTTTCTTAATTATAGGAACCATTAAAGAGATCCTGGGGACTGCCCAGTCTGTGGGGTGCAATGTTGATGGTCGCCACCCTCATGACATCATAGACGATATTAACAGTGGTGCAGTGGAGTGTCCGGCTGTAAGTGACTTCTGTATTTTGTTTGCTTAAAATCAGGGTGAAAGCTGGAGAGTTCTAGAATTGGTCAGTAGTGGGGTTGAGAAGACTTTTTTCCGATCACTGATAGGATTTCTTTTTTCTTTCCTACAGAGTTAAGAACTACAAAGGAAAATGTTTCAATTAAAGATCATTTGACAAGCAGTGGACTTTTTGATGTGGCCTTTTCCCTGGGGGAGCTAGGTTCTTTGTGGTCAGGTGGTTACTGGGACCAAGTGGGGGACCTGTGGAAGCACCATTCTGGGCATCTGTTATCTTACCAGTAACAGATTTCTACTCTCGATGGCACCAGCTCTCATGAAAGACACCTAGAAAAGAAGTCTCAGCGGTTTTTAAAGACATTCCTAGAACTCTTCATAAGAAATAGTTCTTGGCCAGAAGGAAAACTTGTGCAGCATAACTGCGTGGGTGATGTTCTTCATCTTAGACCAAATCATAATTCAAGACTTTTGATATCCATTCCAGTACACAGCTGGGGTTAAATGATTGGATAGCAAAGAAACCTGACCTATGTCCTTGATTAATTATGTGAAAGTGAGGGTCAAGTATACTTCTAAAGTTTATCTCTAGCCTAGTCCTAACATTCTCTAGGCTTTAAACCAGTAACAGATTATAATCTATGTTTTCACCTTTTTCTTCATCATCCCTCTGTTTCTTCTAAATCATCCTTAGAGCTTATCACTCGCTTTTCCTTTATTAGACATGCAATGGATGGGCACCTGGGCACTGGGATAAGCCACAGTTGAGTAGCTTGAAACTCCACTTGGGAATGATAAACCCAAGAACTTCATTTTTTTGCCATTGTTTCTTTGCTCCCATTAATTTTGTCAACAGGCCCTTTAGTAGGTGGTTTTTAGTCACCCCAGGTGCAATCAGGGTTGGAGAACACACTATCTTTAGTGGAAAGGTGAGGGAAAAATAAGTATTCTAGGACATGTGCCAAGTCATCCAAAGAATCAAAGCTAGAGGCTTGGGGTGAGAATAGTTGACACAAGCTTCCCTTGCAGCAGGCGGCCAGTACTGGGAAATCTGTCCCTGAAGTCAAGCGCATTCCTAACCAAAAACCAGGGAAAGCACACAGTGGTTTGTAACTGCTGAGATGAGATCACATCAGTTGGTGTAAATGTCAACAGTAGGACCCAGGTCAGTGCAAAGTGGAAAAGCAAAGGGAACTGCCTTCTAGTGGGAAAAGCAGGGATAGCCCACCTGCCTCTGACCCAGGGAGAGCATGGCTTCATCAGGTTGTCCCTCCCTGTTAGGGTGTGCCTTATGGGGAGATTTTGGTAACAGCCTCCTGACATCCTCAGCTTCTGTCCTTCCAAGACTTAACAGCTGAAACAGCACTAGGTCAGTTCATAAAGTGGACATAGGGTATAGCAGTGTTGCAGTGCATCTGTGTAGGTTTTCATATATTTAGCATTAAGGCATGAATCCTTCATCGCCTACCCTCAGTGAAATTGTAGCATTAAATGGCTGGCCCCAGAATCTTTCCTACTTGAATTTATTTCCCCAAATCAGATACTTTATTGACCCCATTATAGAGAAATGCTCTTTCCTGGCCAGAATTCTTGGTTCTTTTGGTTTTTACAAGTCATTCAAGGAGGGATAACCATTGCTGAAATACCTAGCATTTAAGTAGGAACCAGGTCTTCCACTGATTTGATCATACCTTTATAAACCAAGGTTTCTTGGAGTGCTTGGTACACAAAAAAGCACTCAGGCTCACTGAGTATAGGTGACTAGTAATTTGAGTTGGGTTATATAGTTGTTAAAGAAAAAAAGCTCCTGAGACCTTCCACATGAAATAGTCACTTTATTAAAGGTGCAAAAGTGTGTTTCCAGAGGCTTTCAAACCATCAGGTCCCCATCCACGTTGGTCATGTTCCCAGTTACTCTAGCATGGAGTCTGGTGTCTAATGAAAGCAGAACTACACCTGAAGGCCTTCCCACACTCCCTACATTAGTAGGGTTTCACACCAGTGTGAATTCTCTGATGCTGACTAGGGGATGAACTCTGGTTAAATGCTTTATGGCTTCTCCCCAGTGTGGGTCTTTTGGTGGATTATAAGATTTGTACTTTGGCTGAAGGCCTTCCCATACTCGCACTTGTAGGGTTTCTCTCCAGTGTGAGTCCTCTGGTGGTTTGTGAGGTTTGCTCTCTGGCTAAAGGCCTTCCCACAGTTGCTGCATTCGTAGGGTTTCTCTCCAGTGTGAATTCTCTGATGCTGAACAAGGGCTGAACAGTCACTGAAGGCTTTCTCACACTCGGTGCATTTGTAGGGCTTTTCTCCAGTGTGAGTGCGTTGGTGTTTTGTGAGGTTTGCATTCTGGCTGAAGGCTTTTCCACACTCACTGCATTTATAAGGTTTCTCTCCAGTGTGAATCCTTTGGTGCTGAGTAAGATGAGCTCTGGCTG
This sequence comes from Myotis yumanensis, assembly GCF_028538775.1. Taxonomy (NCBI): domain Eukaryota; kingdom Metazoa; phylum Chordata; class Mammalia; order Chiroptera; family Vespertilionidae; genus Myotis; species Myotis yumanensis. The sequence goes on from NW_027223763.1 coordinate 6,073,476, forward strand.
AAGGCCTTCCCACATGCATTGCACTCATAAGGCTTCTCCCCAGTGTGGCTCTTCTGATGCTGTGAAAGGGAAGAACAGTAACTGAAGGCTTTGCCACATTCATTACATGTGTATGGTTTTGCTCTGTGAGATTTAATTATGTCTGAATTCCTCCTGAGGCTCTTTGTATTTCACATTTATGGGGTCTCACTTCTTTAGGAGCTCTCTGTTGTGGAGAAAGGACTGGTCACAGATTAAAGCTCTTCCCCTGTCCACAGCTCCTATGATCTGATTCCCCAGGAGGTATCTCTACCCTTGTGTTCTGGAATGATTCTTCAGAAAAGTCTTGCTCTGGAGGTGATTCAGATACAGTCTTCCAGTCTGAAAAAGATTTAGAAAGGCAATTTAAAAAATTCCTTTGGTAGAAGAAAAGAGAATACTGAAATACAAAGGCTGGAGGAGTTTGGCTGAACTCAAGTGCAGACAGGTTTGATGCTTCACTTTCACCCAGAACATTAGCGGTTTGTTTCTGTTCTAAACCATGAATAACGGCCAATGGCTTCTCAGGGACATTCGCTCACATTAGCCTCCCCTTTCTTTAACCTCTACCGCAGATGTGATATTCCTTTTCCTTCTGCTACTGATCTGTTTTTGCCTAATACTACTAGGTAGTTGTCTCAAGCTGTCCTAGTCTCGGTTCTGTGTGGTTTTGGGCATTCTGCTTACCTGGTTTAAAAAGCTGATAACAGCCCTAGCCAGTTTGGTTCACTGGATAGTGTTGACCTGAGGACCAAAGGGTCCTGGGTTCGCTTCCCGTCAAGGGCACATATCTTGGTTTCAGGCTCCTCCCCAGCCCAGGCCCTGGTCAGGGCTTGTGCAGGAGGCAACCAATCGATGTGCTTCTCTCACATGGATGTTTCTGTCTCCCTCTCTCTTCCACTCCCTAAAAAAAAATATCCTCTGGTGAGGATTAACAAAAAAACAAAACAAAAAGCTGCTAACAGTGCAGCAACATAAATTTTTTCACTTTTTAAAATTAAGATTAAAAAAAACACGTGTAATCCTAGCGTTGGTAAGAATTTAGCACCCCGATACCTCATACACTGGTGGGGCTGCATAAATTGGAACATTTCTGGAAAACAATATGGTTGCATGTGCCAAGAGTCTTGAAAATATTGATAGAATTCTATTCAAGTTTATCATAAGGAACCATTGAGAATACACAACTGTCAAATGAAAAGCAAACATCTAAATGTTGAATAATGAGGGGATGACCATAGAAGCCAACCAAAGGACACTATTAGCAATTGCAAGTTATGTTTGAAGTCTAAACTAATTCCTTTGGTAGAAAACCCCTGAAAGATGTGGGTATAAGCTGTATTGTCTTTGGGTTGTGGGATCAGACAATTTTTCCTAGTGCTTCTCTGTATTTCCTAATGTCCAATGACAGTATTTTATAATACAAGTTATAAAAACCTTGCTTTCAGAGAATATGCAGTGATAGAAACACACTGTTAAGTGAAAAAAGGAGTATGTAAAATTACATATTACTGAATTTTGTGATATGAAGACTGTTTACTTCTGTGTGGTGGGATAGGGGATCTTGATCTTTTTCTAAATTTAACTGAACCTGCATCATTTTTACTAGAATGGATATTTTTAAGTTAAATTGGTGTGCAGCACATTTTTATGCCTTATGAAGTGACCACAGTAAGTCTAGTAACCATCTGTCACAATAGTTGTTACATTGATTCTGTTCTCTGTTCTGTAACTTAAATCACTGTGACTTACTTTATTAGCTGGAAGTTTGTACTCCTTAATTCCCTTTCCTTTTTCTGCCCAACACTGACCTCCCTCCCCTCTGACTATGAGCTTGTGTTGTTTGTTTCGTTGGTTCATTTTTTTGTTTGTGTTTTTTAGATTCCACATATAGGTGAAATCAAATGGTATTTGTCTTCCTTTGTCTGACTTTTCATTTAACATAATACTTTTTAGAAAAGGTCCATTTATATTGTTGCAAATAGCTAAGTTTCATTTTTCAGGGCTGAGTAAGATTCCATTGTATGTATGTATTATATCTTTACACAGCTATCATGGATAGTTTTGTTGGATTAGTCTTGGCTGGTAGTTTCAGTGTTTTGGAAGGCAACTATGCTCACGACTATACCACCAATGCAACCTCGTTTCAGTGTTGAATATATCATTCCACTCACCTGGCCTGTAGGGTTACTGAGAAATAGGATAATCTGGTAAGTTTGCTTTTGGCGGTTGCTGTCTGTTCCCCTGCCCCTTCTCCTCCTTGAGAATTCTTTTTTTTTTTTTTTTTTTTTTTTAATTAAATCTTTATTGTTCAGATTATTACATTTGTTCCTCTTTTTTCCCCCCATAACTCCCCTCCTTCCAGCTCCCACCCCACCCTCCACCCTCACTCCCCACCCACTGTGTTCATCCATAGGTGCATGATTTTTGTCCAGTCACTTCCCGCATCTCCCACACCCCTTTTTCCCCCAAGAATAGTCAGTCTATTCCCTTTCTATGTCCCTGATTCTATTATAATCACCAGTTCATTCTGTACATCAGGTTATTTATTCACTTGATTCTTAGATTCATTTGTTGATAGATGCATGTTTGTTGTTCATAATTTGTATCTTTACCTTTTTCTTCTTCTTCCTCTTCTTAAAGGATACCTTTCAGCATTTCATATAATACTGGTTTGGCGGTGATGAACTCCTTTAGCTTTTCCTTATCTGTGAAGCTCTTTATCTGACCTTCAATTCTGAATGATAGCTTTGCTGGATAAAGTAATCTTGGTTGTAGGTTCTTGGTATTCAGCACTTTGAAAATTTCTTGCCATTCCCTTCTGGCCTGCAAAGTTTCTGTTGAGAAATCAGCTGACAGTCGTATGGGTACTCCCTTGTAGGTAATTGAGCCTCTTTCTCTTGCTGCTTTTAAGATTTTCTCTTTGTCTTTTGCTCTTGGCATTTTAATGATGATGTGTCTTGGTGTGGTCCTCTTTGGATTCCTTTTGTTTGGGGTTCTCTGCGCTTCTTGGACCTGTAAGTCCATTTCTTTCACCAGGTGGGGGAAGTTTTCTGCCATTATTTCTTGAAATAGGTTTTCAATATCTTGCTGTCTCTCATCTTCTGGCACTCCAATGACTCTGATATTAGACCGCTTAAAGCTGTCCCAGAGGCTCCTTACACTATCTTCACACTTTCGGATTCTTTTTTCATTTTGCTTTTCCAATTGGGTGTTTTTTGTCGAATCTTTGGTTTGATTATTGTACTCCTCTGGTCTGCTATTGGGTATAATATTCTTTATTTCAGTCCGTGTATGCTTACTTTCTAGTTTCTTTATCGTAGCATCGAGGGTCTCATTAGTTTTCGTGAGGTTCTGCACAAATTTATGGCAAGCCCTCAAAATTGCGATTCTTAGCTCCATATCCTCCATTTCTGTCATGTTTTTTTGTCTCCGCATCTTTTATGCTTTCTTGGTGCACCCCCTTGTGGTCTCTGTGCGCAGTCTTGTTCTAGCCAAGCCTTAATTGTTGTAGTTAACACTAGAGGGATTTGACCCTCAGGCTGACTGGCTATAGGAATCAGCTGTGCGGAAAAGTCTGTCTTCTGGGGAGGCGCTAATCCAGCCTTTGCCTGAGGCGATCGGCAAATGGCTGTGCGCAGGCTTTGGGCGGGGCGGGCTCAACAGGGCGGGCGGAGGGAGCAGTTATGGCCACGCTCAGTCCCGTTCCCAGAGGCTCTGCTTCTCAGAACCCCGGCAGCCGCTGCAAACCTCGGAGAGAAAGCTGCCCTCAGGTTCCAACTGATGCCGGGTAATCCCGCTTCTCCCGTTTGAGTCTGGGTCCCTAGAGACTCGCCCGGATCTGGAGCCCAGAGTCTGAGACTCACTCCCGACAGAAAACGACAACCGTGCCCTCAGCCACCAGCCCGCTTTCGCGCGCACCTCGGTACCTTTGTATTTTCCACACTGCGCCGCCTCTGAGCCTCGATTTGCTGTTCTCTTTCCTTCTAGTTGTAGAGTCTCTCTTCAGCCAGCCTTCCTGTGGTTCTGGGTGATGTCCGTTCAGTCTTTTAGTTGTATTTTTGAAATGGTTGTTTGCGGCAGCGGTCTCCGGTGTTTACCTACGCCGCCATCTTGGTCGACTCCTCCGAGAATTCTTTATCATTAACTTTTTTTAAAGTGTTTTTTAAAAATATATATATTTTATTTTTTTTACAGAGAGGAAGAGAGGGATAGAGAGTTAGAAACATGATGAGAAACATCGATTGGCTGCCTCCTGCACTCCCCCTACGGGGGATGTGCCCACAACCAAGGTACATGCCCTTGACCGGAATCGAACCTGGAACCTTTCAGTCTGCAGGCCGACGCTCTATCCACTAAACCAAACCTCCACTGAACCAAACCGGTTAGAGCTAAAAAAATGTTTTTATTGATTTCAGAGAAAGAGAGGGAGAGAGAGAGAAACATCTATCCGCTGCCTCCTGCACATCCCCTCACCCGGAATTGAACCGTGACCTGGTTCATGGGATGACAACCAACTGAGCCCCAGTGGCCCGGCTATTATTAACTTTTGACAGTTTTAATGCGTCTTAGGGGTCTTTTTGCAGAGATAATTTCATGTCCTGTTAGCTTCTTGTACTGGATTGTCTAGTTCTCTCCCTAGTTTTGTGAAGATCTTGTCAATTCTAGATTTTTTATTTTTTTCAGTTTCACAAATTCTGTCTTCCATCTGGTTTATTGTATTTCCAATGCTTTTTAATTTATTTTATTGATAATCCTCACCTGAGGATATGTACATTGATTTTTAGAGAGGAAAGGGGAAACACTCAGCTGCCTCCTGTATGTGCCCCAAGGGATCCAGTCCGCAACCTGTTTGATGTATGGCAGTGGTTCTCAACCTTGGCTGCACATTAGAATCACCTGGGAATCTTTTTAAAATCCTGATTTCTGGGCCTCATCCTCTGCAAATTCTGTTTCCTTGTTATGTGTATGAGAAGAAGCTCCACCTAACCAACTGAGCCATCAGCCGGAGCTTAATGTGCTCTTCATCTCATTTAGTGATAGTTCTTCAGCTGCAGAATTTGTTTGGTTCTTTTTGGTAAAGTACTCCTTTTTGTTCACTAATTTTATTCCTGACCTCACCTGAACTGCCTCTCAGTTTTCTTGTATGTTGAGTTTCTTCATGGCAGGAATCTTGAATATCAGTCTTCCATGTCTTTCGGATTGGTTTCTGGACACTTGGAAGTTACATGCTACCCTGGTTGTTCATGGTACTTAAGGGATCATTCCTCTGCCTGTGCATTTGAGGTAGTGGATTCTTTCCTTGTTTAGATATTGTTTTGATCTTAAAGATTCAATAGTTTGATAATTAGAGGCTCTGTTTTATCAGTAGAAGGTGACATAGTGCTAAGTTTTCAGGTTTTTTTTTCTTGTGCTGTGTGTGCTTCAGGGGTTGTTATAGGTGTCCCCACTATATGTCTGGGTCCCCTCAGTCTTGGGCGTAACCACCATGGAGTGGGTGGGCAGGAGCTGGGTTCACACACCCACAGGGCTGCCTCCTGTTCCTAATGGGCACCATCACTGCTGCTACCTGGTTCTGCTGCAAGTGGGGGGAGAGGAAGGGAGCCAGATTCTTGGCCACCAATATTGTTTTTGCAGGGCCATAGTGTGGGGGCACACCCCAACACCTCCCTTGCTACTGTGTTATGTGGGGCCACCGAACTGCATCTAAAGCACTGTCCCTTGTTCTTGCTCCAATCCTGCCTCCCCTATGCATTCCAATACCCCTGCCTTCAGATGCATGGACATCTCAGGCTTCATTGGATTGCCGATGTAAGGGGAGATACAAAGGAGTTTCCACACACTGCCATAATGCTGAGGTCACCCTTACATTTTCTTGTAGTTTAAGGAATTTTCTTTTCCACCTAATTTTCTTTTTCTCCGGTGCTGGTTTAGCTTTTGCTTGTCTAGGAAACTAGCCTTCAATAGAATATTGTTGGTTACAGGTTCCCTCACCCTTTCATTATTTTGAATATATTGTACCGTTCCTTTTTGGCCTGCAAAATTCCTGAAAAGTAGCTGATAGTTTTATGGGGGCTCCTTTGTACATAACTAGTTGCTTTATATGTCTTACCTCTTTGTGATTCTCTGAGTTAATATATTCTCCTGGGTTCACTAAACACCCTTATAACCAGTGTTTTGAACTCTATTTGGTAGATTACTTGTCTCCATCTCATTTCTTTTCCTGGGATTTTGTCCTGTTCTTTCATTTGGGACATATTTCTCTGTCTCATTTGACTGTTTCTAAGAATTAGGCAAAACAGCACCTTCTGGAGTGGCCTGTGTAGGAGCTGCAGGCGTCCTGAGGACAGGTGCTCTGACGTGCCTTGGCAGGCCAGTTGGAGGGGCTCAGGCTGCGGAGTCCAAGGAAAGTCACACTGGGGCCTGGAGCTTTAGTTGTGGTGGGTGTGAGCCACAGCTCCCAGGGGCAGGCTGTGCTGGGACCATCTTGGCAGACGTGTGAGTGGAATCAGGCTGTGAGGAGTCCAGAGGTGAAGCCACTTCAGAGCCCAGAGCTGCTGTTGGAGCAGGTGTGAGCCACGCCAGGACCACCTTGGAAGGGCAGCTGAAAGCTGAAGCAGGCTGCAGGGAACCTCGGGTAAGCTGTGTTGCGCCTGGAGCTGTAATTGGAGCAATTACAGGCTGTGGGAAACTTTGGGGACAAGCCATGGAGCTAGTTTGGGCCTAGGTCCTGGTGTGCACTCAGGCTAGAGGGCCTGAATTGCACTTCTTGCCAGAGTTATCCAAGGGGTGGGAGGGCAACATGCAGTGCCCCTCCCATTTGGCACATGCTCTGGGGTCAATAAATGGATTTCCTTCCTGTATAGTCTAGGTGTCCTTAGAACCTATTTTTTTCCCCCACTGTTCCATGGACTTTTCCCTTGTTCTAACTGGGAGTTCATGCCTATTCATCTGATCTAAGATAGCCCTCACCTTTGTACCCCCAGTTACTATTCCCTTATCAAATGCATTAATGTGGATTGCAAAGGGGCTTTTGCTCCCAAGACTCACTGGCTTAGTGCTTGTTCCCTTACCTGGACAGGTACTCCTTAGGCCTTCTCCCTCCAGCATCCATGGACTTTTCCCTTGTTCTAACTGGGAGTTCATACCAGGCTGGGAAACTGGAAGTCCTATTCAAGGGGGGGAAATAGGCTTTAGAGACCTGTCCTAATAGCCACCTAGCATTCAGGGGAATGGAAAAGGCCAGTTAGGCCATTAATTCCATTCATTCAACAAATACATATTGAGCACGCACTTGTGCTGTGCACTACGGGATACAGCAGTAAGACAGACAGACATGGTGTGGTGCCACTGTCTTGGTAAAAGCATTTCTGGAAGGAACTACATGAACAGCCTCAAGAAGGGGGTCAAGCTAAGCTCATAAAGCAAGCTACTTAGGAAGATGTGAAACTACTGACTAGGGAAAACTAACCTGAGGGTACCCCGACCCTAGTCCTAGCGGGGGAAATGGTGAGGTGTAACCCCAGGGAGCAAAATGAAAATGCCCAACCAAGAATGCAGAGACTTCCTAGGGAACGAGGAAGACTAAACATTGTCCCTCCAGGTGTCAGAGCAATTCGGGATCACTCAGCACTGGAAAGGGCCACAGGTTTTCAGACTGAGCAGAGTATGTATGCGCAATGGTTTCCTTACCCAGTAGGACTAGGTTCCTGGACTTTTCTGGTATCTCCTCAAACCCTTCCCTTGGAGCTTGGACCAAGTGCCTCCACTCTTTGTGAGTAAAAGCTGCAGTCACATTGCTGAAGGGCGTGGGTCCCTGAAACAACAAGCACATTTCTTGCCCAGGAACCTCTGGATATGTGGTGAGGGAGGTGGGCAGCTATGGGTGAGGTGGCTAGCAGGCCTAGAGAGGGTCTTGGAAAGGATTCAGGGCTTTTGAGTTCCAGAAAAGCACTTACTGTGTGCTTAACAGTATTGGATATTGACACAAAAATAAATAAAAGCCTCTCGCTTATACATTTACCATTCTGGTAGCTTTTCCTTATGAAGAAGACAATGTGTGTATATGCATGAACAGTAATTGGACAGAAAGTAACAGCTGCTTGGGAATTAACAGCAATATAGGAAAACCAAAATTAGAATCAGTTTACCCAATGAGCCACCAGGTGGAAATTGGCAAACAAATGTGAAAGCTGAATGTTTTAAGAACATTTAATAGGTATTTCTGTGAACTCAGACATGACACGATACAGGAGGGCCAAGCACATGCAATGACCTGTAATGTGTCAGAGATGGACAGAGCAGCATGTAAGATGGTCGAAGAGGAATCCTGGGTGGAGGTGGGAGGAGGCAATCAACATGCTGGCCTTATAGAAATTCCTCAGAAGGTGCAAGAGAAGGATATTATCTAAGGTAGGGGAAGCACCATGAGCAAAGCCATAGAGGCAAGGTCTATTTTCAGCTCTGGGAACGGTGCCTCCATTCACCTAGTTGGCCGCCCAGAAACCTGGGTGTTCTCCTTCCCCACAAATCCAAGTGCCTATTCATTCTTCCTCCGTAGTATCACCCATTGTGTGTCCCAGGTTTTCTACAATGAATATGTATTCCTTTTGTAATTAACAACAAAACCCCCCTTAATATAAAAGCTGTTTTTGAGTAAATTTCCAACTTACATGTGGCCCTGCTGTGAGGAGACTAGTCACCATTCCCATTCCTTCCTCTCCTGTGCTTTCCTCTTGGGAAAGGCTAGGGTCTGGAGATCATGATTCTGGAAGAAAAGAAACAAATGAGGCAAAAGTTTAGTTCACTAAGCTAGGAAGTCACATTCTCACTCTGAGGAGGGGGTTCAAAAGTGTCAGGTCACGGGCTGAGTTCACAGACCCGCAGTGGGATATAAATTTCCCTTTTTTAAACTGATAATTTTGTATGGCCTGGGGATGTCATAAATTACAAATGACCCTTGGCAGAAAAAAGGTTGCCCACCCCTGCATTAGAGTGTAGCAGAGTCTAGTATCCCCTATTCACCACTTACTGGCAGTGTGAAAATCACAGAACCTTTTTTTTTTTTTTTTTAAATATTTTATTGATTTTTACAGAGAGGAAGGGAGAGAGAGAGAGAGTTAGAAACATCGATGAGAAACAAACATCGATCAGCTGCCTCCTGCACATCTCCCACTGGGGATGTGCCCGCAACCCAGGTACATGCCCTTGATCGGAATCGAACCTGGGACCCTTCAGTCCGCAGGCCGACGCTCTATCCACTGAGCCAAACCGGTTTCGGCCACAGAACCTCTTAAATCTCATTTTTCTCATCTGTAAAGTGGGGATAAATCCCTTGTAAAGTTGTTGCTTTGAAAATTTAAAGGAAAATGCAGATAAAGCAGTTGGTACAGTGCCTAGCAGATAAGTATATAGTTTACAAATGTCCTATTCTTTGGAGAAAGTGCCTCTGCAAATTTGCCTAATCAAAGGGAAATGACCAAGTGAGATTCATACTAAGAACACAGGTTGGTTCAGCATACAAAAATCAGTGTACGTAATATGCCATATTAATACACCATATTAATATACCAAAGAAAAACTCCCACATGATCCTCTCCAAACCAAAAAGATATTACAAAATATGACACCATTTTATGATAAACTAGGAACAGAAGAGAACTAATTGCATTTGAGATGCTTTACGATGTCTGCCTTGCCACTTCTATTCAGTATTTTACTGGAAGTTCTAGCCAGGCCACTTAGGCAAGGGAAAAGAAAAAGGTATCCAGATTGGAAAGGGATTAAAACTTCATGATTTTGTATACATAAAGTCTTCAGGAATCCATAAGCTATCACAGGTAAGTTCAAGGTTGCAGGATACAAGATGAATATACAGTAAAGGGACGACCTCTTTAAAATGGGCAAAAGATTTGAATAGCTATTTCTCCAGGTGTATTTCTAGGTATTAACAATGAACAATCAAAAGATGAAATTTAAAGCAATTCGAAGAGTATTAAAAGAATGAAATGCTTAGTAATAAAAACAGGAAGTGTAGGCATGTACACTAAAAACCATTGTTGAGTTGGTGCAATCCCTGTCAAAATCCTAGCTGGCTCTTTTATAGAAAACTAATCCAAAATTTCATGGAAATGCAAGAGACCCAGAATAGTAAATCTGGAAAATGAACTAAGTTGAAGGACTCGTTTGCAGTATCAAAACTTTATACAAAACAGTAACCAAAACAGTGCTGTACTGGTACAAGGGCAGACATACAGTGTATCAATAGAAAAGAACTGAGTCCAGAAATAAGCACATTGTATAAACAACTGATTTTCAACAAAAGTACTAAGAAATTAAGTGGGGAAAATATTCTCTTCAAAAAAAATGGTGCTGGGGCAACTGGACATCCACATAAAAATGAAGTTAGAGCCGAAACCGGTTTGGCTCAGTGGATAGAGCGTCGGCCTGCATACTGAAAGGTCCCAGGTTCGATTCCGGTCAAGGGCATGTACCTGGGTTGCGGGCACATCCCCAGTGGGAGATGTGCAGGAGGCAGCTGATCAATGTTTGTTTCTCATCGATGTTTCTAACTCTCTCTCTCCCTTCCTCTCTGTAAAAAATCAATAAAATATATTTTTAAAAAAAAAATGAAGTTAGAGGCCCTGACTGCGTAGCTCAGTTGGTTAGAGCAGCAGTCACCAACCTTTCGGACTGGTTGGCAGCTGCTGGGTTAGAGCATCATCTCAATGTGCCAAGATTGCAAGTTTGATTCCTGGTCAGGGCACATATGAGAATCAACCAATGCATGCATAAATAAGTGGAACAACAAATGGATGTTCCTCCCTCTGAAAATCAATAAAAGAATGAAATTAGACCCCTACCTTGTACTGCTAATGAACTCAAAATGGATCAAAGACCTAATGTGAAAGCTGAAAGTCCTAGAAGAAAATATAGTTTCTTAGATATGGCACCAAAAGCACAAGCAACAAAAGAAAAAAATAAATTGGATTTCATCAAAATTAAAAACTTGGTGCTTCAAAGGACACTATAAAAAATGTCAAAAGAGCCCTAGCTGGTTTGGCTCAGTGGATAGAGCATCAGCCTGTGGACTGAAGAGTCCCAGGTTCAATTCTGGTCCAAGGGCACATGCCTGGGTTGCGGGCTTGATCCCCAGTGTGGGGCGTGCAAGAGGCAGCCAATCGATGATTCTCTCTCATTGATGTTTTTATCTCTCTGAAATAAAAAAATATATATTTTAAAAATGTCAAAAAGATAACCACAGAATGGGGGAAAATATGTGCAAAATCATAAATTTAAGGGTCCAGTACCCAGAATACATAAAGAATATATAAACAGCCCTAACCTGTTTGGCTCAGTGGATAGAGCGTCAGCCTGTGGACTGAATGGTCCCAGGTTAGATTCCGGCCAAAGGCATGTACCTTGGTTGCAAGCACATCCCTGGTAGGGGGTGTGCAGGAGGCAGCTGATCGATGTTTCTAACTATTTCTCTCCCTTCCTCTCTGTAAAAAATCAATAAAATATATATTTTTAAAAAAAGAATATATAAACAAAAAACTCAATTTCAAAATGAGCAGTGGATTTGTATATTTCTCCAAGGGAGATATACTAATAGCCAAAAAGTACATGAAAAGATGTTCAACATAACTAATTGTTGGAGAAATGCATATCAAACCATAATGAGGCACCACTTGGCACACCAGGTGGCTAAAATTTACAGGTGGAAAACAAGCGTTGATGTAGGGAGAAACAAACATTCATACATTGCTACTGGGAATGTAAAATGGTGCAGCCACCGTGGAAAACAGTTTGGCAGCTCCTTAGAAAGTTATACCACACAGCAATTCCTTTTCCAGCCATACACCTGAGAGCAATGAAAACATGTCCACACAAAAACATTTACACACATGTTCACAGCATTATCTATATACATAAAAGCCTAAGCGACCGTCTGACCAGTAGCTATGACACACAATGACCACCAGAGGGCAGATGCTCAATGCAGGAGCTGCCACACTGTGGTGACTTGGCATTTGTGGTTCTTGGGTGATGCACCTGGAACCAGAGATGAGGGAGCTCAATTCTAGGGTGCATCACTGGAGAACCGCCCTCTGGCAATCTGGGACCCCTCGGGATGTCGGAGAGCCTGTTTTGGCCCCATCCCTGCAGGCCAGGCTGAGGGACTCCACCTGCTAGAGGGACCCCAACTCACTCCACAGACGCCCTTTGAACTGCATGGCCACCCCAGGTGTGGCTGGCCAGGGAGGGACCTCGGGAGGTTGGCTCCAAGGCATGTCCGCTCTCACCCAGTCCCGCCCCACCAGCCACCTTTTAATTAATTTCCTTTCACTGTGCACGAATCCATGCACAGGGCCTCTAGTTATTCATAATAGCCCAAACTGGAAACCACCCAACATCCATCAGCCCAGGGACAGATAAAATTTGGTACATCCATATAATGGAATATTATTCAACCATAAAAAGGAGTGAGATGCACTCATGTTACAAAATTACCCTAAGTGCCGAAACCGGTTTGGCTCAGTGGATAGAGTGTCGGCCTTCGGACTGAAAGGTCCCGGGTTCGATTCCGGACAAGGGCATGTACCTGGGTTGTGGGCACATCCCCAGTAGGAGATGTGCAGGAGGCAGCTGATCGATGTTTCTCTCTCATCGATGTTTCTAACTCTCTATCTCTCTCTCCCTTCCTCTCTGTAAAAAATCAATAAAATATATTTTTAAAAAACACAAAATTACCCTAAGTGACAGAAATCAGACACATACTGTATGATTCTATTTTTATGAAACGTCCAAAATGGGCAAATCCATACAGACAAAAAATAGATTAGTGGTTACCAGGGACTAGAGGAGGGGGAAGGAGTGGTTAATGGATATGGGTTTTTTTTTAGGGTGATGAAATGTTTCAGAACTAAATAGTGGTGGTGATGGTTTCGCAACTTTGCAAATATACTAAAAGCCACTGAACTGTATACTTTAAAAGTGAATATAGTATGTGAATTATATTTCCGTTTAAAAGTAGAAGAGGTAGTATAGTCCTCAGAAAAAGAAAGAAAAAGGTCTGGATACAGGTCTTAGTACAGACCTTAAGTTACTGAGTTTCACCTAACCACTGTATCTTTTTTTTTTTTTTAATATATTTTGATTTTTTTTACAGAGAGAAAGGGAGAGGGATAGAGTTTAGAAACATCGATGAGAGAGAAACATCGATAAGCTGCCTCCTGCACACCCCCCACTGGGGATGTGCCCGCAACCAAGGTACATGCCCTTGACCGGAATCGAACCTGGGACCTTTCAGTCCGCAGGCCGACGCTCCATCCACTGGGCCAAACCGGTTAGGGCTCCACTGTATCTTATTTTTCTCTTCGGAGAGGATGATAACCTGCTGCTTGCGTTCTCAGGTCTCTGGGGAAGACAGCACGAAATGCTGGTTGTCAAATTGGACTTGAAGAGTTACTGACCAATACAGGGGCTCCTTGATTTAGGGGAGGATGGCACAAGCCTTGGTGGTTAAGATGAAATTAAATGCACATTTGTTCTGTTCCGCAAGGCATTAACAGTGATGCTTACAGTTCTTACTGGTAATCGAGGTACTCAATGTTATTTTACCCTTTCCTCCATAAAGAAACACAGGTTAGACAGGACTTCTGATTCCAAATCCCCAGTACCTTCCACAACTTTACAATCAGCTGGGTTCAAGTCGCCCTCATCTCAGGTGGAGTCAATAGACTCCTGTTCCGAGGATCGTTGGCTGCTTCAAGAGCTGGGAGATCAGAAGCAATGCAGGAGACCCCGAGTACGTCCCAGGGTGAGGGGTTGGGTACTCAGAGATTATCCGGGACTGAGCTCCTCAAACCTTTTTGACCTCAGAATTCTTTATTAGAAGATCGTCCCTAAGTGGAAAGGACAACCGCGGGGTTCGGGGCCGCGTCGCACAGCAGCAATAGCGGGCAAGCTGGGACAGGCTGGCCTGCAAACCGTTCCCTCAGCCCACTCACCTTCCTCCAGCATTTGGGTATCACCACGCGACACCGCCTCCCAGCAGTTCTCTGGGCGTCAGCGTCGCTTCACTGCAGCGCCAGCCCCGCTCTGCAGGCCTGCTCTGCCCACGGATTCCTCTCTCCCGCCTTCCCCCGAGGCCGGGTCTGAGCCTGCGGTGCTGGGCTCGGGGAGCTCGAGTGGGGGCTGTCCAGCGGGTCTTTCACTGTCTCCCAGCCACAGCCAGGCCTCGGCTGGGGAGCCCGAGGCGCAGCCAACGACTCAGTCTCAAACAAAACACCGCGTGAAAATACCGCAGGCAGGTAACCGGGTACCGGCTCCAACTGAGAAACCAGCTTCAGGGCCTGCCAAATGTGACGTCCTCTTCTCGCGCCAAAGAGGACGCGCGAAAACAGCATCACTTCCGGTCATGCGCACTTGCCTTCTAGCCCCTCTAGCTTCCACTCCCTAGAAGTCTCCGCGCTCTCTTCCTAGTCAAAACCTGTTCTCTCGGTGCCAGCTTTGTGATCCGCACACCCTCCAGAATCGTGCTTCCTAGAGAGGCTTCCGCCAGTTCTCGCTCCCTGAATCTATTTCCCATTATGCTATGTTGCACATGCTCTTCAGGTCCATCGGAATCTAACGCCTGGAGTCTCTGAGACAGGAAGCGACTTGGCGCTAATGATCATGGGAGTTGTAGTTTTAGCGCAGACAACAAATCACTGGTTCTCGGCTCCTGATTTTTCAGTTGGTCACGTTCCCAGAGCAGCAGGTGAAGAGGGTTTTCTCCTTCCCGGACCTTCAACTCAGGCCCAGCTCGACACTTTCACATTCCTCTTGAGCCTCTCAGTGTGAACAGGGCTGCCACCGGTTGGTGGCCTGGAATTCCCAAAGTATAAAATCAATCTGCAGGAGGGAACCTCTTCAGTAATTTCAGGGGCAGAAACACACTTTGATAGTGTTTGATCAGCACTGTTGCAAAAGGAGATTCCTGAACTTTCTGTCCGTTGGAGGATTCCCTGCTGCGTCAGGGGATATTTCAATGGACCTCCTCAGAACATTGATGAGAATTCTTCACCACCCAAGCAATTTTCCAATAACCCAATTCAATTTTAGAGGCATTTTGACAATAAGACGGGAATGCGTTACCTGGGAAGCGAAAATGAATGTAGGGATCCTAAGGCCTCTTCTCACGTTGTACGGTCTCGGCCCCTTTCAGTCACAGCTGGTAGCGATTTTGCCAATATAACCCTCTTAACTTAGTCCTGTATGAATCTTACTGGATTAACTCCATGAGGCAAGTCACGCTCACAGATCCCTTTGAGATAAGCCCATTTCCACTTTCGGCTTCTGAAATTTGGGGCTTACGATTTTGGAGGTCAGAAGTTTGAGATGGATATCACTGGGGTAAAATCAAGGTGTTGGCAGGGTTACATGCCTTCCAGAGGCTCTAGGGGAGAATCTGTTTCCTTGCCTCTTCCAGCTTCCAGGGCTGCCGACATTCCTTGATTTTTGACTCCTTCCAATTGGTGCGGTTCTGCCTGCAGCCACAGGCCCAACAGGTGCTAACCCCACACTGGCCACTAGGTGGTAGCAGAGGGTTTCTTACCCATGGCCCCTGGGAGGAAGCAGAGTGCTTCAGGCTTCAATCGATGCAATTCCGCATGTGGCCACTGGGCGGCTTAGGACCCAGAAGCCTTGTTTTAGGTTCCCAGAAGCCAGCATTCTTCTGGAAAAGTTGGGGTGAGGGGATGGGGAGCGGGATGAGATGGAGGTGGAGTGACTCTTGGTAGGCAGTGCAGATTTATACGGTTATCCAGTACAGAGACCTGTCTTATGTGGGCTGGGTAGGGCACAGCTTCTGCTGGACCTGTCCTGTGGCAATGCTTTATCCTGCTCTCTTCCCTATGGTCTGTGTCTGACAGCGCTGGGCTGGGCTGGGCTGGGCTGATACTGGACTGCCAGCTGGGGCTGGTTCTTCCCATCTTGTGCCCCGATGGGAAGGCCCCAAGGCAGTCTCAGGGGACCTCTGAAGAGCACGTGTGTCCACCGTCCTTGGTACCTGTAAGTGGGTACTGGTAGCAATCAGAAGATGGTATGGGTAGGAGTTGCTGAGTAAGCTGGGTAGGAAATCGAATATAAAGAGAAACATGTGGAAATATTTCACATGTCTCTTTCAGAGGCACACCTTGGACATCACACCAGCTTTGCTCCACCACAGCCTCATCACCACCACCAGCTAACAGCAACAAACACTTATTCTATGACATCCTCAGTTCTAAGTGCTTGACATAATTATTTCCTTTCATCCTCACAACAATCCTATGAGGGAGACAGCATCATTATGCTCATTTTACAGATGAATAAACTGAGACCTGGAGAGGTTGTGACTTGGCCAGGTCACATAGTGAGTAGTGCAACTAGAACTGGAACCAAGTCCACTGGCTCTCACCATGCTGCCATGGCTCCTGGCCCTGGATTAAAGAGGAAAGAGACCACAGTAGGACTGAAGCCACAGGAGGTTTTCTTGCCCACAAGTTTAATCATCTCCCTTGCAGCCTGGGGGAGGAAGGTGTGTGAGCCATCCCCTGCCTTCCCTCTGGTCCTTTGCCAATCCCCATGTGCAGAGGCTGGGGATGACCAAGCAGGAGCTGGAAGCAGCCTCTGCTTGAAGTTCCACGTGAAGAAGTTTCCAGTGCAAAGACCTGTCTTCTGTGAGGTGGCTGAGAGTGGGTGGCCTGTTAGATTGAGTTGTCTTTGGTGCTGACTCACTGAGAACAGATTCTGAGACGGCAGGGAGTAGGCCCCTGTCAGACACAGCCAGCGTATTACCTTCTGGGGTGCAGGACAAACAGTAGCTTGAAGCAACCTCAGGTGTGCAACAAGCGGACAGAAAATTGGTCAGGATGCCAGAGACCCGATCCACGCTAAACAAGTTGGCATTTGCAGGACACTCGCTGACATGACAGTGTGGTTCTCGGCCCAGCCAGTGGCCACATGCAGCACTAACAACAGTGTAGATGTGCAGTTGTCCACACAGAAGATGAGCCTACACTTGGACATGACCTTGCTTCTGGAAGGCCCCAGGAATTTGGACTTTGCTAAAGCTGAGAGCTTTCCTGCCTGTTACTTGGCCCATTTTACTGCAATCAGAGAGCTGCTGCAGGATCTTCCAGAAACCAACCCTGGGGTCCCGTCCTGTTCTCCCCACCACTCTGCCCTGAACCAATGCCCAGCTCTCCAGCCTCGTTATAGCTTAATAGATGGTGCCAAGGTGGGTGCACACAGGGGCTGCACACCAGGGAAGTGAGTACAGCAGATTATGGGATGAGAAGTAAACCCACAAAGGTTCTCAGAGGCCGGTTTATGGGACAGGAAACTGCCCTCCTCAACTGCAGCTCACAGAGAGGCCGGGACCTGACTTTCTGAGTCAAGTCTTTATTTGGCAACAAATGCATTCCTGTGAGGAGACCATGGGCCACCACCAGCCTCCAAAAGCACCTCCTCCAGAAAGTGAGGAACCAAGAGTCCCCTCCTCCACTGTCGCTTCGTATCACAACAGGGAGGGCACATGGAGGCCTGCCACAGGGCACTGAAGACCCTCCGAGATGTCCCCTCCTCCTCGGTCTCAGAGCAACGGTGGGAGCTGGACCCAGGGACTGGGAACCTCATGCCCGTGGCTCGTGGGGCTGTAGGGAGCTGAGCAGGAGGGAGGGACCTGGAGGATGAGGTCTTGGCTCCTGGCTCCCTGGGGGCTGGCAGGGGCTCTGGGCTCTGGCTGAGGCCCAGCTCGAAGTCACAGGCAGGCTTCTGTCCCCTCCGAAACCCAAACTGTCCCAGCTAGGAGGGCAGCCACTCCTGGAAGGGACTGTCATCGCCCCTCAAAATGGGCTGTGATTTGCTCCAAAGTCTTTCCTTTGGTTTCAGGGACACAGAACATAGTGAAAAGGACACCGCCGACGCAGAAGGCGGAGGCGAGCCAGAAAGCACCGTAGGGCCTGAGCACCTCCTGCAGAGAGAGGGGAAGAGCCAGTGTCGAGAAGGCACAGCCCTCACGTGACCACCCGCCTGCGCTGCCCAGGCGCGGGGCAGTGGAGGAGGCCGAGCACTGCCCATGGGATGGACGTTGTGTGCTGGGGAAACTGAGGCTCACTGTGATGAAGTGGCTGCCCCGGGTCAGAGAGGCACGATCCAGTGACAGTTGGGTTCCCGCCCCCCCCCCCCCCCCCCACCCCGGGGTCTGACTCCAGAGCCCACAGACTTTCCCTGTGCACTTGGCTTTGGCCCTGCCCTCTGAGGTACCAGAGGGAATGGGTGAGTGAACAGCAGGTGAGATGGACAGTGTGCACACACAGGCACTGAGGGCCCAGGCAGGGAAGACAGCAGTTCCCTTTGGTCAGAGCCTATCCATCCTCCCAGCCCAGAACCACAGCCCCTTCCTCCCTAGCGGTCCCTCCCTGGGGCAGCTGCCTGATGGGCCCGCTCCTTGGACAGACTCCAGGCCAGCCCTGGGCATCCCGGCCCCAGCCCAGCCTCCTGGTTTATTCTCCCACCTCTGTCCACTGCTGTCCCAGCCCTAAAGCGACCCTGCCCATCTCATTCCTTGCTGTCTCTGGCACCATGAACAGCCTGGATGTGGTATGTACCAGGAGACCTGGGGGCTGGGGTGGCAAATGACTGAGCAAATGCTTGTCCATCTGCTCCAACACCATCCCCCCATTGGCTGGGAAGCCCCTTAGGTGGGGCCGTGTCTGCCAAGTCTATCCATGAAAAGGTAGCAAAATGTTGAACTGAACTGATGCTCCCATCAACCCTAGAGGAAGGTATAGCACCTCCTCCATGTTCCGCCAAGGAAGCTGGTTCCGAGAAGGTAAGCAGCACACCAAGGTCACAGAGCAGGGAAGTGCAGGCAGCGTTGGAGCCAGAACTTCCCCACAGAGCCCGACGTCCCGCCCTGAGTCCTCACTGTCCAGTGGGGAGCCCCGCCCTGCTGCCCTCCACCAAGACCGCCCAAAGGCTCCCGAGTGGTCCGGCCTGGGTTCCCCTCACCCGACCCAGACGGCTGGTGCCCCGGGGGTGGGGCGGGGGGGCAGCCTGCACACAAGGCCATTCATTGACCCTGAGTCTTCTGCGAAGAGAACAATCTACAAACACTTCTCTGCTGACGGGAGGGGAGGCTGCCGGGGCCTGGACTCACCATGAGGCTGCTGAACTCTTTTGTCACCAGAAAGGCCATGAGCCAGTTGGTGAGGACACAGACGCCGGTGGCCACGCCCTTGACACGCAGAGGGAAGATCTCCGACATGAGGAGCCAGGGGATGGGCCCCCAGCCCACAGCGAAGCCTCGGGAACAAGACAGGTGTCAGCACCACAGGGACCAGACCCCTCGGCCCCCCGCAGACCCCGGGGCTGAAGCCTGGCTGGGCGGCCCACAGGGGCTGAGGGGCCTGGGTGCCTTCCCGTTGTGAGGTCGTCGGCCAGGCCCTCTGCTTCTTACACTCGGGATAACAATGGGGCCTACTCAGTGCGCTGACGGGGGACTGAGAGGAGAAGGGCTGAGCTGGGTGCTGGGCACGTGGCCAGAGCTATAAACGCAGACTTGGGACCTCTATGGACAGGTGAGACAGGGAGGCCTGGGCTTGCTGGGAGCCACTGAATGCAGCAGTGACAGGGCGTCCCCATCAGTCCCCACCCAACCTCCCCACAGGCCCCCTCTCACCAGCAATGAAGAGGCACATGCTGCCCACCGCCAACCAGGCCAGCCCTACACTGGGGTCGGCAGGCTCCATGGAGACGGGCGCTAGGAGGTCGACGTGCGAGGAGTTGCTGGAGCTACCCTGCGTCAGCTTGAAGTAGGTGCCAAAGGCACTGGTGCTGAACACCATGACCACACCTGCGGGGGAGGGCGGCGCTGGGGGAAGCGGCCCGGAGCCCGGGCATGTGGCTCAGCCCAGTGTGGCCACAGCAAGTGGCCTGGACACCTCGGAGGGGCAGTGAGCAGCACCCCAAAGCCCTGACTGAGCAGCACCACTCAGCACACGGAGGGGCTCCCGAGCCTCCCAATGGCCCCGTTACCCCCATTTCAGAGGGAAACCGAGGTTCAGAGAGGTCAAGTCACTTCCCCTCCAGGGCCCTCCGTTTCCTCATTGTCAGCTGGGGCCCAGTGGCACCTTCCTTGCAGGTTCATTGCCAGGTTACGGTGTGAGGTGGTGACGCCGTGAGCACAGGCCTGGCCTGCAGCGAGCGCTCCCGTTAAATCTGTCTTGTTCTCGGGGACACTTGTCCTCCTCCTCCCACAACACAGTGGCCTTGGTACAGACCCTCCAACCTGCAGTGGGAGCCTGGCCGGGGTCACCACTGGCACAGGGCTGAGCCCTCGGGCCTCACCTGACAAGGCCAGGAGCAGCCGCCGCCCGGCTCTGTCCATGACCAGGGCCGCTCCGGCTGTGAACAGCACCTGGATGGCGCCCACGATGACGGAGGCCAGGCTGCTGTCCTGGGGAGATGGGCAGAGGCGGGTCAGGCAGAGGCCCGGGGACAAGGCCACACCCGAGTGGCATCTGCATGAGGCAGAGGCCTCTTTACCTTGAACTTGGCCTCCTCAAAGATAGTCTCTGCGTAGAACATGACAGCGTTGATCCCCGACAGCTGCTGGAAGACCATGAGTAAGATGCCGATGGCGAAGGGCTTGTAGATGCCAGGCCGCCTCAGCTGGGCCAGCTGGAAGCCCTGCTGGACAGAAGGGGCGTCAGTGCTGCTCTGCCCTCTCCCCAGGGCGCCTGCTCCAAGGAGGGAGCCTCAGCTTCTGCTGGGTCACTCTCCGCGTCACTACGGCCTCCCCATTTGTAAGGTGAAAGGTCTCACTCCGTACATCCCTTCCTGATTTGTTGGGGGGGAGGGGGGGGGCCCACAGAGAGAGCACATGGGCAAAGGGCCAGGGGCTCCAGAATCCCACCAGCCTCAGGCCGGCCCGAGTCCTCGCCACCACCACTGGCCCCGCAGCAGCATGTGCTGACTCCTGTTCTACATGAAGAAACTAAGGCTTGACAATGGGAGTCACCCGGCAGGTAAGTGGCAGAGACTCGATTTCAACCCCTGCCCTACAACCCCCATGTAAAAACCAAGTCCTCAAGTCCGCCCTGCATGTCCCTGGGACCCTGCCAGGCCTTTCTCTTCAGTGAGACCAAGGCTTGGGCCCTGCCAAGGAGCGGGGCTTGAGCAGGCCTTTGCTTGCTGGCACACAGGACAACACTGGCTCCACGTGTGTGTGTGTGTGTGTGTGTGTGTGTGTGTGTGTGCGTGCGCGCGCATGCATGCATGCAGTTACATCCTGAGAACGGCTTGTGCTGGCTCCCTGGCTGCAAAGGGGTGAGACCTCCCTGACCCCTTCCCCCAGTCCCACCTCCCAGCCCCTCACCTGGTGCTCAGCCCCGACAGGGGGCTCTTCCCAGCCCTGCTCAGAGCCCCACAGGAACCGCACGGCAGCCAGGGCTTCCTGGCGCTTGTGCTGAGTCAGCAGGAAGCGCGGGGTCTCGGGCATGCAGCACATGAGCAACAGCATGAAGGAGGGGGGCACACAGCCCAGCACGGCCAGCCAGCGCCACTCCAGGATCCAGCCTGGATGGGGGCAGATTCAGAGCCTGGGTGAGTCACCTGGGCTTTCTCGGCAAGTGCGTGCCCCTCACCAGCCCAGGGGTCAGCTTAAGGGGTGGGCACCTACCCACCTCTGCAGCCCGTTACTGACATTGTGGTTATTGTTGAAATGCAGAAGTGATGCTACATCGGCTCCGTGAATAGGTATGTAGCCATTATACAAAGAATGAGGCCTTATACAAAGAATGAGGCCTTGCTGTGTAATGATGGCTATGACATGGTCATTTGTGTAACATTTTGGGGGGGGACAACTATGCACAGTCCTCACAGAGTCCTCATGCAGACCCTCTGGAAGGCCACCAAGAGGCAGGCAAGGCTGGTTCGCCTGGAGCCAAAGCAGGACAGGGCGGGGGACCTTTCACTGAGCGCCAGAGGATCAAAAGTCACAGGAAGTGGCGGTAATTCGACACCCATGTCTGTTCCAAATGTCAATGCGAGTGCACACTGCTGGGCCCAGAGCCGCTCCATGAGTGCTGAAAACTGCAACCCGCTAGGAGAGCACTCTCCGGAGAAGGGGAAGGAGAGGAGGTGGGCCCGCGGCAGCCAGACTGCTGCCAGGACCCTGAATTACAGTCAGGATGGTAAGTGGGTAAAAAGAAAGACCACAGAGCTGCAAATCAACCATTCTACAGACCCACAGGGCACACAGCCAGGCCCCACCACACCCATCAGGCCCAAAAGCCCCAGGCTCCCTGCCCTCCCCATGGCTCTCGGGCCGTCCCTACACAATTCTCATTGGGGGGCTGCTGCCAGGCACTTCTCGTGTCATTTAAACCCTCAGCAGCCTTGGACGAGATGGGGTTTTCTCCACCTAGAGACAGGGCAAGTGCAGCTCCCAGAGGCTGAGTGGGCCCAGGCCACGCAGCCAGTAAGTGGCAGAGGCCCTCCCGTGATCGGGCTGCCAGATCTGAGCCCCGCCCTCTTTCTACCCAGTTCTAGTGCAAACACTTCTCTGCTGGCCCCAGCTCCACCCTCAGGGTCCCCCGGAACCCGCCTCCTTCACGCTGCAAATCCAGTACTGATGTTTCTGAGGGAGACATGCTTGGGCCCGAGCGCCTGGGCTGGAGATTGTTGGGGTGCCCCGGCTGCCCCTTGAATCCTGTTTGTCACTGCACAGTGAGGCACCTAAGCAGCCAGCTCTCCCGAGACCCTGGGAATGGGCTTCTGCCCAGGAGGGTGAGCACCTTTGTCAGCTCTTCCAGGGACTTAGGCACATCCCACGCTTCCCGGGGCCTCAGGGAGGGGGTCTGGAACCCAGCACCTCGGGCGCTGGCTGTGAAACCTCGGGCAACTCCTGTGACTTCTCCTGAACTTCAGTTTCCGTGGCTTTAAAGTGGCCAAGTGGCCATTAAAAGGGATCAAAAGAGAAGATGTGAAAACTCTCACCTGCCAGATAGGCCAGGAGGATGCCCGTGACGACCATCAGCTGCACACAGGAGCCCAGCAGCCCCCGCACTTCAGGGTAGGCAATCTCGGAGATGTAGACCTGTGAGCAGGTAAGGGGAGAGCTGCAGGCCCGGTGGGCCCCTGACTGCAAGCCCTGGGTCAGAGCCTTGCTCATACCTCCCGCTCCCACCTAGTGATCTGCAGGTGTTTAAAGGGGTGAGGGTATCTGTGTGGCTGCTGTGTGCAGGGCGATGGGGGTGGGCACAGAGCTTTGCAAACTTCCATGTAATTGCATCATTACCCTTGGTAACACGCAGACGGGTGCAGCAGGTGTGGGTGGGGCCTGAGAGTCTGCCTTCTAACTAGCTCCAGGTGACACCTGGCTGCTGGCGTGGTGCCCTTGGGGTTAAAGCAGGAACTCTTCACCTCAATGGTTATCAGCGACTATGCTCAGTGGCCAAAGAGGCCTCGCCCTTACTTCTGGGTTACTCCATCCCTATGCCCATGGCTTAGGTGTGTTTTTGCCCAGCAAAAACCCCAAACATAAAATCCAACCCAGCTGCCCAGCCAATACAGGTGAAATGAGTGGCAGGTGCAACGGGATGAGCAGGGAGAAACCCACGCCACTGCTTTCAATCTCGACCCGGCTGGGGTGTGGGTGGTGGGTCCCCCAAGCCCATGGCCAGCAGATCCAAGTCCTTCATAAGCCACGACAGGGCTGATGGGCGTCTCTGATTCCTCGCCCACTGCATGGGGTGACCGGTCATTCTCACTCACAGGGGAGGGAGCTGGGGTCCCAGAGGCGGCAGAGCCGGGAAGCCAGCCTGGCTGTGCTGGGTCAGGAGCTGACAGAAGCAGGGAAGCCGCGGGAGCCCTGGTGTGTGAGCAGCGAAGGGGAGTGGCCTTTGCCCCAGGACAAACCGGGCAGGATTTTCCTGCTAAACTGTCCTCAGTGGTCTGAATGTCAGTGGGGGTGGGGGTGGGGGGTGGGGTTCAAGCCATATTGCGAGGCTTCTGATGACCATCCACAGAGCAAAAGGGAGGCCAAGTTAAGCGGCACAATCCTGGGTAATCACTTGGCCACTGACCAGTTGAGTCTGGACAAAGGACTTCACTGTGGGAAACTTCCTCTGCAAACGGGGCCCACTGAGGGCAAGGGAGAGAAAGCAGATGAGGGCCACCCGAGGCCCCGGGAGAACCACGCCCCCAGTCTGCTCCTCCTCGGTTCCTGGGCGCGAGGCTACGGGCCACTCACCGGGGCCACTAGCGAGGCAACGCCGCAGGCCAGGCCGGTGAGGAGGCGGCCCCCGAGCAGCATCCACACTTCCTGGGCGGCGGTGATGACGGCAAAGCCGGCCACGAAGGGCACCGTGCAGATCAGGAGGCTCAGCTTGCGCCCGGCGCGGTCCACCAGCCAGCCCCCCAGCACGCCCCCCGCCGCCGCGCCCAGGGTCACGATGGCCTGCGGGCGATCGCCAGCTGAGGAGGGGGCGCCAGGGGGGCGCGGCCCAACCCCGCCCTCCACCCCACCCCCAGCGGCCTCCGAGGGAGGGGGACCGGGTCCCCGACTGGTGGTCGGAGAGAGGGTGACCCGTGGCGGGGGAACCGGGACGGAATCGGCGCAGGGTCTCCGTGTCCGCCCCGAGCCAGGCCGGGGGAGGGTCCCCCCGCGCGTCCCAGGGGTGGGCGTGGGGGGTCCCAGCCGGCGGCCTCACCCCGAACCAGGAGGCGGCGTCGTCGCTGAGGCGTGGGGCCGGGGGCGCGGCGCGGCGCAGGCTCGGGATGGCCGGGGAGCTGTATCCGAGCGCGAAGCCGAAGCTGAGCGGGCCCAGGGCAGCGGCGAAGGCGGCGAGGAAGACGCGGCGGCCGCGGGGGACGCTGCGGGGATAGGCGGTCGGTGAGCGGCGCCGGCCCGGGCGGAGCAAGAGGGGCGAGGCCGCGCCCCAGGCCCGGGTTCCCCCGCCCGCCCACCTGCCACCCGGCGGCCGAAGGAGCGGCTGGGTCTCCTCCTGGTCCTCAGGCGTCATGTCCGCGGCCCACGCCGGCAGGTCCTGGTGCAGACACCGGCTCTCCCGGCAGAGCCGGCCAACGGGCCTGTCTGGGAGGCCCTGGGCGGCAGCGGGCGTGGGTGTGGGAGCAGCCAATGGGAACGCAAGACACTGTAGCGTCACCGTTGGGACCCGCCCTACAGGTCAGAGCAGACCAATGGGAGCAAAGATACGGTAGGCGGAACGCGCTGGAACCGCCCCTAGGTCAGAGCTATCCAATGTGTAGGAGGGGCGGGGTTTGTCATCCTCCAGCCGAGCCGGCCAATGAGGGTGGAGGGCGGGGATTGCACTTGTCTGGGAGTCGCCGCTCTGTCTAGCTTCAGCCAATGGGGTTGGAGCCGGACGAAGGCGGAGCACGTGGGCCCCCCCAGGACTTCCAGCCCCTCGCTGGCGGTTGCCCCGTCTTTCCACAGTCGAGTCTGCAGTTCCTGCTCCTCGTGAGCCCGGCTCTGGGCCCTGACGTGCAGAAGCCTGGCCCCTCCGCCCGGCCCTGCTCTGCCCACCGAGAGCCGCAGGGCTGGAGTTTCCAAAAGACTGTCGCGTGTCACTCTCCTCCCAGACTCAGAGCCTGGACCCGCCGGGCTCTGGGGGCGTAGGCGTGGCCCCGCGCGCACCCCACCTGCGGGTCACCATTGGCTGCAGAGCCCGCGACGACTAGGACCGCCGGGTGCTGGGGACCGTGTTGGGCGGGGCCCCCAGGCCGCCTGTGGGACTGATCAGGGCGTCAGCAGTGAGCTTCGCGCTCCCTGTTCAGTATCACCCACTTCACAGGTAACCCTGACTCTTGAATATTCATCCAAATACTTCGCATCTTGCCGGCCAGCGTGGCTCAGGGGGTGAGTCGACCTATGAGCCAGGAGGTCACGGTTCAATTCCCTGTCAGGGCACATTCCCTGGGTTGCAGGCTCGGCCCCCAGTTGGGGCCATGCGGGAGGCAGCCAATCGGGGATTTTCTTCCATTAATGTTTCTGTCTCCCTCTCCATTCTTCTCTGAAATCAATAAAAATATATACACCGCTCATCTTTGGGTCCGCTGCGGATGTTGATAGCCAGCCACTCTGGGTGCCCCCCAAGTCACTGCTGCAGGAGCGAGGTCCTCCCCTCGCTCAGGGCTGAGGAGCACCAACACGGTGCCGCCGCTGGGGTGGTGCGGGTGATTCTGGAAGGAACCAGGGCTGAGAGGCGTAGCTTCTCATCTTTCTCTGGGCCTGTGTTTCATCTCTAATGGAGATGAGATCTGTCTTCCAAGAGAGTTTGGAGCAGGGGCTGAGCAGGGGCAACGTACACAAACACCAAGCACACGCGTGCGAAGCTCTCCGTGCTAGCCAGTGTGATCATGGTAGCTGTTTGCCCTCTGCAGTCATCTGACTGCACCATAAGGACAGGCATCTTGTGCTCGAGCTGTAAATTCTCATCACAGCACTTCTTACCGCTTTGTGGTCACCTGTTTACTGCTCTCCGGCCCCATGCACGTGGTCTTCTGCAGACAGCACCTGTGTTTGCAGTGGATGCATGACTCAGACTCCAGGGGTAAACTGCTCAGTTTACTTTGTAACTCAGCCGGTGGGGTGTGTGCAGAGGCTTTGCAGACAGGGTACTCCAGTGAGTCCAGCTAGGCCAGCTCTGAGCCTACAAATCGACTCCTGCCCCCTGGCTGGTGGTCTCCCTCCCGTGGGTGTTCAGTTCTTGACCACTAAGCAGATATTGCTGCCAGAGCAGCCTCCTGCCCCTTTATAGCAAAGCACCATCCACCTGATTAGTAGGGTCCACTTCTTGCCCTTTCTACATTCATTCGTCAGATTTGTGACTTTGGTCAAGTCATGGGGTGCCTAATACTGCCCAATTGTTTGGAAAAATGGTCTACAAAGCCCTTGGTTTTTCTATTCCAGAATGAGAAGCAAGAACCATCAGGGGAAGAAATTAACAGGAAAAAACACCCATACAAGCTCAGAAAGCTCACAATTAGCTTAACATGAACATCAGCCCGGTCCAACTGACACCATCACTGGCTGTGTACAGTGGGCAGGGGAGAGAGCCCAGCTCTGAGACCAGAGAACTCACAGCTTCAAGCCATTGCTCCGTTCTGAGCCTGTTTCCTTATTTGAAAGCAAACAATAATAAAACCTAATTCACCAAACTTTGGGTGAGTTCGAGATACAGGATGTAGTGGACTTGTGTTCCCCCGTATGTGACAAGGGCATAACAAAACGCAAAGGAAGGACCAGCGTGCTGAATGCTGCGGAGACCACGAGAAGACACGTTCGGTTGTAAGCGCCCCACGTGCCTCTACATAGAAAGCACCATCTTTACTTCGTTACTAATTTACCTTCTGACTCTGGCCGCCTGCCTTCTGCTGAAGGGACCCAGGCGGCCTTCAGCTTGCCTTCTCCACCGTGTTGAACCGTGTGTGCGGCAGGCAGGGGCAGGGAGGGGAGCAGTGTGCAAGGTCCACGAGGAGGCAGGTCATGATCAAGGTCAGATCAAGGTCATGTCACACAGCTCTCTGCACTTAACAGGGGAAGTGATTTCAAGTGTCTTTTGGTGGGTAGTGTAGACGAGAAGAGATCTACTAAAACGGACGAATGCCAGAGGTAAGTTTCCTTCTTCACACATTGAACTTTTACGATGTTAGGGACACTAAGTTCCCCCTTTAACTGTTCTGGCTGGAGGCTTACATTTCCCTGTTTCATTTGCACCCAGATTCTCTTCTCACTTGGAGGAGGGAGCAGGGGAAGGCAGATAAGTAACAAGAGGAAGGACAATCATCTGGTTCACGGGAAAGAGCAAAGCAGAGCGAGGGAGAGGAAGGCACTCAAGAATGCTAGTTTTGATAACTGTTCTCTGGTTATGATTTCAGAGTAACAATAAAACCAAACAAAATAATCTCAAGACTCTTCAGCTTCTTCCTCTACCTTACTATTTTTGTGAGACACAAGGAGAAAGGCACAGGGGCTTCTGAGACCTAACCATCAGCTTTTCTCAAGAGTCCAGGGGCAGGATCGGGGCTGGTGTCGGTGACAGGGACCTGAAGCAGTCATTGGGCCAGAGGTGAAGAAGAAAACTTATTTATAATACATTTAAAAAGCAATGGCTTTTCTTTGTAAAAGAAACACATTCTAGACATGAAAAAAATAATCTTCCCACCTAAGTATATAAAATATAAGAGAAGGCTGCCATAGAAAGAGTGAACATTTTTGATTTATTCAAAGTTTTAATCTAAAACCTCAATGAAATCTACCACCTGTATTACAAGGGGACTGATGGTTCCTGCACAGAAAGAAACCAAGGTCGAGAGAGACGGCACTGGGCACTAGAGACCGACCCGGACTGGCGAGCGGCAGAGGTTTGGTCCAATAGATCGCGGACAGGCTAGACGCCGCGCTGTTGGGAAATGATGTCAGAACTGGTGAAAGTATAAACGTCCATAAGAAAACGAAAGGTGGAAAACTCGACTTGGACTCTGTTTACTTCAAGTCGATGATGTCTTCATCCGAGGAAGCCGGGAGCTGGAAGGGGCTGCTGCCCCAGACGGGGCTGCCTTCTCTGTCTTCCCCAGGGTCCTGGTCGGAGCCCGTCGAGGCGCACTGCCCCTCGGGATTGGCCTCGGCAGTAGAAGGACTTTCCAAGGAGCCCGATGTGATCCTAGAAGAGAAGAGTCGCTGGGAAAGGATTGCTGCGAAGACCAGAGGGGCCTAGTGTCTGGCAGTTCCGAGCTCCTAAGCCTGTCTCCCCCCTCCCACTGGGGGCGCGGTGGGGACATGCAGGAGTCACCCACCACCCCAACAGAGCTTGGGGCCTGCAATCTGGCAGCCCGACCTCCTGGACTGGTGGGAGCTGCAAAGGCCAGGGTGACAGACCTCAGAGGTGCTTGTGAGGCATTTTACCTGCTTCAGTGCCCACACGATACTGTCCAGTGGCTCCCGTGGCCTGAGGCTAAGGCTGAAACTCCCACCCACAGGGCTACAGGCCCTGCCCTGCCCTGCTGACCCCTCCAGCCCCTCCCAGCCCTCTGTGTGTCTCCATGTCTCTCTTGCTCAGCTCAGTGTCACTTCCTTAAAGAAACCTTCCTCCTAGCCTCCCCCCGCCCTAAGTAGACCTATCCACCCCACACCCCCTCATTTATCTCTTTTTTAAATTTCCTTACAGCGACTGCATCCTCTGCATCACCTGCCACCCAGGGATGCCGTCTGTCTTAGGTTGTCCTTGTTGTCCTTCCCCACAGGCCTGCGAAGGCCCTGTCGCCCATCTCCACGTCCCCACACCCAGCTCGGTGCCAGGAGCTCCATGGTGGTGTGTTGAAGGAATTAATGGAGCATGCATGGTGTCGTGTGGGGGACACAGAGGATCTCAGGGGACCAGCCAGTGGGATTCGACAAGCAGTCACTGGGCTGTGGCACTACGCTGCCAGCAGAGGCTTTGGCTGTTCCACTCCCACCACAAGCACTGCAGACGTGCCTTTCCCCGTCACTCCTACTGAGCGCTTTGTTTAAAAAAATTATGTCCATAAATATGGGGAGCAAAAATACAAACATGCCTGACTCTTAATGAGCATTTGTCGGGTTGCTAGTGGGTTGCCCATCTGTCGGGGCGCCTCCGGCAGGCTGTGCTCTCCGGGGAGCCTCCATGAGGGCTCCCCTGCGGCTGGTCCAGGGGCCGCCCACAGCGTCAGGGCAGCAGACAGGTCTCCTGCCAGGGCTGCGACTCGAAGGGCCACCCCTGAGCAGGGGCTGCTGGGGCTGCTCTTTCTTTACCTGTCGCTGCTCGTTGATCTCACTGTCTCCGGCGCGGAAGCTCCGCGGCTTTCTTCGAACTGCTTCCGGGCCTTTGACTTAGGCTTCGGTGCTGCCTCTGACCTGGGGCTACCGTTGTCGGAGAGGCCTGGATTGCAGGGGAGAACTAGAGGTCAGAGGTCATCGCCACAGAGCTGCCGCAGAGACAGAACATGCCCTTCTTCTTGGTTGGGAACTGGTGCATTATTGGGATAGTCAGAAAGAAAGAAGATACAGGATATATTTTTATTTATTTATTTAATATATTTTTATTGATTGCAGAGAGGAAGGGGGAGGGAGAGAGAGAAACATCAAGGATGAGAGAGAATCATTGATCGGCTGCCTCCTGCACCCCCACACTGGGGATTGAGCCTGCAACCTGGGCATGTGCCCTGACTGGAATTCAAACCATGACCTCCTGGTTCATAGGTTGATGCGCAACCACTGAGCCACACTGGCTGGGCTCCAGTATATATTTTTTAAAATTGTATCAGATTAGACACTATTTACAAACAGCCTTCCCCCCCTTAGCCATGATTTAGGCAGCTTTCCCTACCAATAAACATAGATCGAGGCTTGGTGGGGTGAACTGTATAGTATTCCTAGGTATAGATGCACTGTAACTTATTTAAAAATCCCTTTCTAAAGGGAAAGTTTCTTTTTAGCACATTACTTTTGAGGATGATGACTATCCAAAGACAAAACCAGCTGGTATGGTTACAAACAGTGAAAAGAGATAATTGAGCCATTACCCAGCAGTTCCCTGCGGGTCCTGCTCGCTATTTCTTTAATCTCCATCCGGGACAGGGACAAGGAGTGAGTGACGGGAATGGCAGCGATGCCCACGCTGATGGAGGTGGGCGGGGTGATGACCTTGGGGACCAAGGGCGATTTCAGAGGTCGCTCGATGCTTCTGCCCACGAGGTTTCTGAGTGGAATCTTGTACAGATTTTTTGACTGAATTTCACCTGAAAAGTGATTTAGAAAGGAGCATCAGGACTTTAAGAGAAGTTCATATTATTTACAAGAGGGTAATTTCTGGTTCCTCAACAGTTAGCAGGAAGGAAGATTTGATGCCGCACGCTGATCCCCTGTTCCCAGCAGGAGCAATGAAGTGATGGTGCCTGCGGCCGGTTCTCGAAGGGCACCGCTGTCATGGTAACGAGGATGAGATGCACAGGAGTGAGGGGCAGAGGAGACCCGCCAGCAGCTGCAGAGGCCAGCGGGGAGCCGGGCTTTAGGGTAACAAGGAGCATAAAGGGGATTGATGTGGTGAGAAGCTGGGACAACCAGCAACCTCAGCAAAGGCCTCTGGATTCGTGGGCAAAGCCAGGTAGAGAGCAAGACTGGGTGTGCTGAGCAGCGTGTAGGCTTGATGACCAAATCCTTTTAGCTATAATCCCCGTCTGTTGTTAACATCCCAGAAGGAAAACTAGCTTTGCTTGGCCCGGAATCCCCTCGCCCTCCCGCCCTCCCCGCTTCTCCCCACTGAAACAAGTTTTTTTCATTATGGGATTTTTTTTTTGTTATCACCAAGTTTCTTTTTTCTTTCTTTTTTTTTTGAAATAATTCTTTATTGTTGGAAGTATTACATATGTCCCCTCTTTCCCCCCACTGACCCCCAACAGCCTCCCCCGTCCCCCCTGCCCCAGGCCTTCAGCACCCTACTGTCCGAGGCCATGGCCATGCATATGTGCATACAAGGTCTTTGGTTGGTTACTGCCCCCCCCCCCCCGCCCCACCTCCTCCCACTTCCCTCTGAGATTCCCCACTCTGTTCCATGTCTCTGGATCCGCTCTGTTCATCAGTTTATTTTGTTACTTAGATTCCACATACAAGTTCGGTCACGTGATCCTTGTCTTTCTCAGACTGACTTATTTCACTCAGCATAATGCTCTCCGGGTCCCTCCAGGCGGTCTCGGGTGAGAGATCCGTCTGTTTCACTCTGCACAGTGTTCCATGGTGTGAATGTGCCCAGCTTCCTCATCCCCTCGTCCACTGATGGGCACTTGGGCTGCATCCCCAAGTTTCTTAAGGATGCAGCCAGTGCACTCAGAATACACGTTTTTTATGGCTTTAAATAGTGACTTCCTTGGGCGGTGGTCACGTGCTGATATTTGACAAGGAACGGACTAAGAAACCTCTGAACAAGACAGTGAAAACGGGACTCACCTTCCCCCAGGGACGACGGGAACACCGGAGCGTCTCCGCCCGGGGGCGTCTGAGGAGAGTTGTGGGCACTGGCCCCCTTGGAGCTGCCTCCAGACAGGACCTCGCTCTCGGCCGCGGCTGCTGTGAAGTAGATATCCGACTGGGAGGAAGAGACAAGACACTGAGGGCTGCCGCTGCTGGGGACCCTCGTCCTCACTCAGCTCCTCCCCAGCGCACCCCAGGGCAGCGCTGTGCCCGATGCTGCGGGAGAGGCCGGCACCGCCCCCCACCTGCACCAAACAACCGCTCGCTCGGGGACTAAGCGGGGCGCTCTGCAGCCCACGGCCTCACATGAAAACCCCACGGGGGCGCTTCCAGCCTCCTCATCGCCCCCTGGCGTCCTGACCCCTGACTGGCTGGGAGGGGAGTCTCCTGCGCTTGGGGCCCCACAGCCCCTCGGATGGAAACATCGGGGTCTGCTCACCCTGGAGGCCACGAGCTGCAGCTGAGGCACGACCGCGGTGTGGACCAGGTTCCCGTTCACCACCAGGCGGATCTCCATGGAGTCGGGGGTGAAGGCCAGGAGGTACGGGAAAGCACAGACTGCAAGGCAGCGGGGCGTCAGCTCCAGCCCCCACTTGTGGCTGTCTCGCATCCCTCCTCACTTCTTGGGAGCTCCCGCCCCTCCCAGTGCTCCGGCTGCCTCTCCTACTTCACGGGCCTGTGCCCAGCTGTGGATCTTGAACCACATACACGAGGCACCACCACGCGTGTCGTGATATCCCAGTGACGGACAAAGTCCCTGAGTTTCTGTGGTTCTAGACTTTTCAACTACGGGAATGGCGCTGGAAGCACTGGGCTTCCCCTCCCCCACGTCAGTCAGGGTGTTAGGACTGATCTCGCCCTTGCATTTTAGAAAAAGGCAAGTGGGGCCCAGAAACAAAGGATGCTAAAAGCTGAGATTTAATTGATCTCAAAGGATCATGTGCTCAGAACTGGGAGGAACCGCAGAGACAATAGTCCTAAAAGGGGAACAATAGAAACTACTGAGTACCCATCTTCACATAATTTATGGCAATTTAGCAGGAAGCCAGCGAGTCTGCTGATGCAGGCCTGACAGGCCCAGGGAATGCTCGAGGGAAGAGTGCAGGCAGGGACTTTCTTACCAACTGCGTAAGGAGCCTGGTTCCAACAGAATTGGAAATCGGACGCAGACGGTTGAACCAAAAAAGAGCCCCCATTAAACGGACACACTTTTTTATAGATGCAACTGTCTGCAACGAAACAATAGGACTCATTTTTGTTGGAGACAATACTTAGATGACTGTAATTAGATGCATGACAAGCAGACGACAGGAATAGCACCCTGACTGCTGTTCTTTACAAACAGCTGGTGCGAATACTGTCCCGAGGCCAGGTTCCCAGGGGCAGCACTGCAATAACCACAGCTGCCACTTTGGGAGACTTTACCACGAGCCAGGCTCTGGGCTTTGAAAACACCACCCACTGGATCTGTACGGCCTTATGAAGTGGATGCGATTATTGCGCCCATTTTACAGATGAGAAAATTGAGGCGAGGAGAGGTGAAGTAGCTGGTCTGAAGTCTCAGCAGTACCATGTGGGGAGAACACGGGTCCGCCTGACCGCAGAGAAGGGACACTTGCTGGCAGCCCTCGGATCAGGAAGCCCCCCTGCGGGGCAGGTCCCACACGGAGCCCCACTCGGCAGGACTAGTGGTGAGAGCTCCACACGCCCCTCCTCCCAACGTTTTATTAGGAAACCTGAAGCCACAAGCCTGCATCGCCTGGTGACCCTGGGCCAGCATTAGACGAAGGCCAGGTTACCTCAGCTGCCCTGTTCCTGGCCGGCTCCCAGCTCTAAACACCCGTCCCGTGGTTTGGACCGTCTCGTAGGGAGGGCAGGGCGTTCACGTGGAAGCAGAGGCCCCTAGTATTCCAGGAGCCATCATGGGTTAGCCATACAATTTTATTCTTAAATCCTTGACCTCTCTTCCTCCTCTGGCTATCACCCTCTTCCTCTCTCTCTTTTTCCTTCAAAGCAAAAGTCTTTGCGAGACTTGTCTCTATTCCTCTTCCCCATTCTCTAGTGTCCTGTGTGGTCAGCTTTTGCTCCCACTTCTGCCCCAAAGACACCTGCTCGGAACAAGGTTCCCAGCGACTCCACCTGGTAAAGCCAGAGCGGCTCTCAGACCCCGCCCACTCCTGGTCTTCCTCCTGCCGCCCCTCCGTCTTCCGTGCTGGCTCCGCCTGTCTCTCTCCCCACTTCTCTTTATGCAGTCTCTTCAGTCTCGTGACTCCAGATGTCAGTTACATGCTAACCACCCAGTGCTATCTCCAGCCAGCCCTCCCGCTGGGCTCCCAGCTCCGGACGTGACCCAGCTGATGGCTCAGGGCTCCACTGGGATAACTGGGAGGCGCTGACGCATCCAAACTGAACTCGGATGTTTCCCCCAAGCGCCCTGCTCTTCAAGGTCCCTCTTCCTGGTAAATGTATCCTCCGTTCTTCCGGCGGCCCGGGGCCCCACCTGCGGAACCTGCCTCTTCCTCTCATACTGTCCATCTGACCCATCAGCCAAGGGCCTGGGTTCTCAGGTTTAAAATACACCCAGGAACGGCCATCATTCACCAGGTGAGTGTGGCCGCTGGTACCTGCTCCCCCACCTTGACCGGCTTCCTGCCGCCTGCCCCCTGCCCGCTGCCCGCTGCCCGCTGCCCGCAGGGATGCTGCGGCCTGCCCTGCCGGAGGGAACCAAGCTTCCTACGTGTACAGAGAGGATGGCGGCTCCTGTTCCCACGCTCCCTTTTCATTCTGGGTTTCGTTCCCTCGTTCTAAAAACCAGCTCTATCTTTCTGTTCGGAACTGCTCGCCCACCTAAAACCCGTCCCACCTTTCGAGACATTAAAAGGAAAAATAAATCTACATCAGTGTTTAAAGCATCCTGTCACAAGTTTTCCTCATAGATTTTTTGATAAAGTAAAAAGACCACACTTTGAAGAGATTAACATCTTGCAAAAGTGACTTTAAACACGTGACCCCTGCTCCCCTTGTCCCCGAAAACCTGGGAGAGAGGACAGCAAAGGCCTGGCCACCTGAGCACTGGCGGGTCAGACGGAGCCCCTGGCCTTTCCTGCTGCCCCAACTGGGGACCTTCTCACCCAACGTTCCTTCTTACCCAGCGGCTGAGACAGAACTGAGGCCAAAATAGCCTAAAAGAGAGACTTATTGTTGGGGGGGCTCCTTCTTTGTGACTACTTCTCCCAACTTGCTCCCCATAAATCTCAAATTCTGAAAGATGTTTTCTAAACAAAGTTCTCTCTTCATCACTGGCTTCCCCATACTTATTAATCAAAGATTAATCAGAATATCTGCCGCATGTGACATAAACAACGTCACCACTCTACATTAATTCCATTCTAGGCTGAAAAAATATGTTTTCCTGCTTCAGTTAGACTGGCAGCCTTATGCACAAAAATGTTACTACTCTTAGCCATGAAAAGATCCTTTTTTTGTAGTGTAAGGTTAGCTTTTGAAATGCTGCAAATCCTTAAAGACCCTGCTTGGCACCTTTGGTCTGCCCACACCCACCTGCCACCTGACCCAAAGTACCCCACCGAGGCCGGAGACCAGGGAGAGGCGCTTTCACTGGCACCTGAGAAACAGCCACTAGGAGTCCCTGTGGTTAAAATTCTGGGCGAGGGAATCACGAGGGCCTAAATGTGAGCCCTGGCTCCGCGGCTTCGCATGATCTGAGAAAGGCAGTTCACTGCCCCCGGCCTCAGCTGCCTTTTCTCCAAACTACAGGTAATAAGAGCACCTGAGAATTACGGAGACGCTGACTCCAGCGTCCTGAGCTCCGCACGTGGCAGGCAGCAAGGGCTCCCTACACGGAAGCTGTCACTCTGTCACCCCCACACCCTAGAGACGGGCCACGATCCGGGCGTATTGGCAGATCTAGGTAGGAATGCAATGTTTAGATGTTTCCTGGAGCGCAGTTAAGGCCACGGGAATGAACCAAGGTTAAGTCCCTTCCAATTGCCCCCCAAAAGGGATGGTGGATTTCAGCAGATAAAGACACAAGCACATGGCTCACTTACAGTTGTAGCACAAGAGCAGCCCGGCTTCCCCATCTTCGTAAACATCAATAGCTGCAACGAAATGAACCTGCAATGGTAACGAGCGGGGTCGTGGGCAGGCGAGAAGTTTCAGGGGCTCCCAGCACCCCGCCCAACAGCAGCCTCCCGCGTCCCTCAGGTGCCTTTGTGGGCCACGCTGCCCCTCGACTGCCTGCCCTGCCCTCCCAGCGGGGGCTCGTGCCGCGGCTCATCTCGCTCCAGGGCAGCCGTTGGCATCAGGCAGGCCTATGGGGACTCTGCCAGGACTGAGCTGACAGCGTGGCTGTGTTCAGAGTCAGGCTGTGGGGCAGGCCATGGAGGAGCGCCAACCACGGCCGGGATCAGGGACAGAGCCACAGCGGGGGCCTCCCCACTCCCTCCTGAGGCCCCCGCAGCCTGTCGGACCGTTACTGACACTCAGCGAGGCAGACCCGCTTCATGCTCCCACCCGATCCCTGCCTCGGGATGGAGGACGTGAGAGCCAACGAGAGAGCTTTCGGAAAAGGCATTCTGGGTCCTCACTCCTAGAGATCCTGACGTTGTAGTCTAACGTGGGGCATTGGCTTTTCAATTTTTATTTGCTTAAAAGGCAGTTCATTTTATTGGCATTTAGAAATGATGAAAAGAACGTATGGTGTTTGTGAAAATGAAAACGCACAGCTTTGTACCACGTGAGGCCTGTGCCCTGCCTTCCCAGCGCCCGCGGAAGAGGACGCCCAGCTGGGCCGTGGCCAGCCTTCCCGTGTGGCTCGGGGTGAGCTCCCAACTGGGAACCCCTGGGACTGGGGCCCACAAATAAGCCAGAGACCCGATCTTGTGACCACCTAATACTGATACGATACAGAACCTGCTAACTGTGGCTTCACAGAGCTGGAAGCCACACCCCTGGTCGTCTTCCATCCCCCCCTGCCTGTGGCTGCCGACTCACCCTGCTGGCCTCCACGTGGTGCAGCCGGAAGGCCTCCCCCGTGCTCTCGTTCACCACGTCGAACTGGTGTCGGTACGCCACGCAGATGAGATTGTCACTCTCTTCTGTTGGCCCGTCTACTAAAGTCATCACCACGGGAGAGTCGGTCAGACAGATCTCCTGCGTGGTTGACAGGGTAGGAGAAACGGTCAGGACACAGGCAGCCATCTCCGTATCAA
This sequence comes from Myotis yumanensis, assembly GCF_028538775.1. Lineage (NCBI taxonomy): Eukaryota > Metazoa > Chordata > Mammalia > Chiroptera > Vespertilionidae > Myotis > Myotis yumanensis. The sequence goes on from NW_027223763.1 coordinate 6,110,772, forward strand.
GCCCCACTGCCCGCCCCATCCGGAAGGGGGCCCCCTCCCAGGTCCTGCAGACCCTGCTCCTGACTGGGAGGCAGGGATGGCAAAGAGGGATGGAGCCCGACTTCTCCCCGATATCCCGATATCCCGTCCTCAGGACCAGACCTCATCCATGGCATAGGGGCGGGGCCAGGAAATACTTTTACAAAAGTGATTCAACAATGTGGTCCAAGTTAGCCCTTAGATAATCTGGTCCTGTCCTGTGAGTGATTTAATAATAATAATAATAATAATAATAAAATAATTGCTAACTTCGTTGAGTACTTAACACAGTGCCAAGCAACCACTATTCTCACTGAAGCCTCATGACAACCTTATGAAGTAGGTAAGGTTATTATACTACTTTACAGATGAGAAAACAGAGGCTCAAAGGCCATGTGACTTGCCTACAGTCACGTGGTTTATATGTGGTACAGCCAAGATCTGAACTCAGGAAAACTGACTTCAGAGCTCGTATGCCCCATAAATGGGCATACATATTCATTAAAATTGCTAATAACTGTATCAAGAAGACTAACAGCTAATTAAAGCAGAAACTGACATGCATAACTCCAGGCAAAATAATCTCTCAGCTTGCCTACAGTCATACTCTGCCTTGGCAGCCAATGCTTGACATAGTCCACACCTTAATGTACCATAGTTTTTAAAAAGTTAGAAATGGTAAGATCAGGGAAGGAACCTGTCCCTCAAGGAGGCTTCTCCTACAAGTTCCACCCTCAATCGATTAGCAAACCTACTGGCTAGTGGCCCGGGCTGCTCTGCCCATGGCTTCCTCCACCTCTGCAGCCGCCCACACCACCACCATCTCTCGCTGGGCCTGCGGTGGCCTCTCAGCAGGACACCTCATCCCCACTCTTGGCCCCCATGCTCGCCTCTGCGCAGCGGCCACAGGAGGCTCCGTAAAACATGCAGCTCTGCCCGGCCGGTGTGGCTCAGTGGTTGAGCATCCACCTATGAACCAGGAGGTCACAGTTCAATTCCTGGTCAGGGCATATGTCCAGGTTGTGGGCTCGATCCCCAGTGTGGGGTGTGCAGAAGGCAGCTGATTAATGATTCTCTCTCATAATTGATGTTTCTCTCTCCCCCTCCCTTCCTCTCTGAAATCAATAAAAATATATTTTAAAAAACCAGGCCAGTTCTCTGCTTCAAACCTTCCAGAGGCTTCCCCTTCAGTCAGAGTCACAACCACAGTCCTGGGCAGGAGCCTGGTCCCCGTGCCCTGGCCTCCCTGCCTCTTTACTCAGCCCGGGCACCCGCCTCTTGCCTGAGCCTTGGCCAGGGTCTGAAATGCCCTCTCCCCGATACCCTCATCGCCCACTCCCATGTTTCATTTGGATCTCTGCTCAAGGTAACCTTTCCAGAGAGGGTTTCTGGGACGTCCTTCCTAGGATAGAGCCCCCTCCCGCCCCATTGCCCTCTGCTGTTACCCCTACTTTGCTGCTATCCTCAGGATCACAGACCTGCCTGCTGATTCCTGTTACCCTGCAGCTAGCAAGCAATCTCAGGGAGAAGAGCGGCGTTTTGTTCACTGCTGTGTCCCCAGTGCCCAGAACACCCCTTCGGTGGTCACGGGCCTGGGATCTGGGTGGAGAAGGGAAAGACCCCGTTGGCCTTAGTCCTCTGGGGGGACAGGGCTTCAGGTGAGGGTTCCCCGAATGGGCTACTGCCTGTGGAACAACCCCAGTAGATGACAGACTCAGGGTGGAAGGAGAGTCAGCCTGGCCAGGAGAGAGGGGGTTTGAACAGAAGACCTACCCTGATGTACTGGAATTCTTCAACGGGGGACTCTGACAGGGGGGATAAAAGCGAGGGGCCGGGCACCCCTCTTAGCTTGTTGTGTTTCCTTGTGATCAGAAGCAGTTTATTCCGGATGGCGACCACCACCCTCAGCTCTCTGCTGTGGTGAGTGTTAATGGCATACAAGTGGCAGCCTGGGAAGAGAAATCAATGATGCCGATCAGGACCAGAGGTTGCCAGCCCCCAGGCCTTGGCAATCGGGACCTTCCTAGGATCCCCCGAAATTAGAAATAACCCAGTGAAATGGCTAAGGATGCTGCCGCCTGGCGAAATGGAGACTCGGAATAAAAACTGGATTGAGCTACAGGAACATGAAGGACGTTAGTTCCCTTTATTGTAGAGTTTGTGGCCTCAGCTTCATAGCACAACATGATGTGAATTACAGTGAGGGTGATCAGAGCTCCAGAAACCAACGTCTCAACGGTTAAAAGCCTCTTTTCAAGGTTTGCACCCAGCGCTGGACCCGCCCCCTGACCCGTTACACAGCCTGGGACTCCCTCTGGTCCTCAACGGTTCCCAGGGCTCAGGGTTCGCTAAGGGAGCCCGTGATGCTATCTTTGTGATGTTTCCGAGTAAAAGCAAACCAGTAAAATCAAACTCCTCCTCGTTTTAAGTTTCAGGGAAACCTGGGCAGCCTGACCCGAAACCAGCCAGGCCGCGCTGCGCGTCACCTTTCGTTTTCTCCAGCTTGTTCTCCCGGCAGTCGCACCTGCCCCACGCGGCCTGCTTGCCCTCGATGCCCTTCTGCACAGCGCTCAGCCTGAAGACAAAGAGGCGGGCGTCCTTCCCTGGTGAGACGAAGCGGACGGAGGAGGAGATGCGTGGAAAAGTGAAAAAGGACGGAAGGGGCAAACTGTGTGGGAAAGCAGGGCTAGAGGCAGGGAGACCCCCCACTGCCTTTACCTATCAATGCATTTAAGGATGCTCTGCCCCACCTTCTCTCCTTCACTGTCCCCTCTTCAGAGAATCAATGGGCCACCCATGAACCCTGAGCACTGAGCACCAGGAGCAGAGACAGTTGGTACGACCTATGCAGTTAGACCCTGTGAGCCTCGGTGCTGGCCACAGGGGCTGCACACTCCCCTTTCTCCTGGAGACCAGCACCCAGGAGGGGAGTATCACTGGAGGGGAGTATCACTGGAGGGGAGCACCACCCAGAGGAGAGTATCATCTGGAGGGGAGCACTACCCAGAGGGGAGTATCATCTGGAGGGGAGCATCACCCAGAGGGGAGTACTACCCGCAGGGGCGCACCATCCGCGGGGAAGCACACCTCTGTCTGCTCGGAGAATCAGGAGGTCCAGCGCCTCGAGCACATGCATCTGCTTCACAGGCAGAGTCCTGTCAAACACTGGCACTGCCGGGAGGTCACCTGGAAAAGAAAACCTGGTTACCAGCACGGCATCCCGAGGCGCTTTCCAGAACCTAGCGAACACGCCTGTGGCCACTCTGGAGGCCAGTTCTCGCTGGGCATGGAAGGAGGCCAGCTTCCAGCGCTTCCATAGGGCTGCACAGGAAGTTCAAGACTCGTCTCCTCTCAGTCTTGGGAGAGGGACTGACGCTTCCTTCCGAGAGGCACTTAAACCTCCAGAGAGCCCGGGACCGAGGCCTGCTTCCTCAGCGCTTGTCAGAGAACAGGCGGCCTCGCTCAGTCCCAGCTTTCCCTGGGGTTCGTACACTTAGTGTATACAAAACTCAGCTGTTTCTCTTAAGTAGTTTCTGATTTTTATGTAATTTTTTGAAATTGTATTGTATCTCAGGTTATTTTATATTTCTCAAGAAAGCAAAATTAACATTTCCTTGTATTTAAAATAAATACAAACAGCCTACTCCAAAATGCCCTCTATCAATAGTTTACCTATATATTTTCAGTATTTCTCCGTATAAGAATATGAAATGTCCTTTTTAGACAAAAACAAGAGAGAAATGATCAATTACTTTGCCCAAATAAGAGGAAAAGCGAGTTTCCGTGGAAGTGCTCCGGAAGATGCCAGGTAAACGGACGATTAAAGGCCTGTAACTACAGGCAGGATTTGCTGTTAAGCTTACTTACTGGGATCGTACATTGCCGGAGATGACTGTGCCCCTGGGGGACTGTGAAGGACACAGGCTAAACGGATTAGGCTGGTCCATAAGCAAAGGGTCTGTTCTGGGCTTGACCGGGAATCAGGCAGGCGATGGGGCCCAGGAGGGTGTGGACGTGGAGGCAGAAGTGGTAGCGTACTGCTCACCTGTACTTGTCAGACACTTAGACCTTCAGGTGCTCTGCTGTGGGTTTAGGCTTGTCTGTCTAATTATAATTTAGGTGCAAGGGGCCCTGAGCCCCTGGCCTCTTCCAGAAGTCTGATTGGGAGTTCATCCCTCCCCGATGGTGGGAGAAGGGGCAGAGCTTGTAGGCCTCAGGATTAATGACCCCCTCACGGGGGAGGGATCTCCTGCTGCTGCGCCAGTGAGAGCTCCGATCAGTCAGAGCACAAGCCGGTGAAGCTCTTGCTAGAATCGGCTTGTCTCTAGTTCCTCATAAGGACGCGGCCAACTAAGTCCACGAGAGCCCACGAAACCACTCTCCTTCCTCTTCTGCCCCAACAGGAATCGATTCCCAAGCTCTCTGTGCTTTCGCTGGGGCTGACCTGATTTTTAAAACATGGGATGGGCACTCATCAGCACATGTGACTAAGGAGCTAGGAGCACCTCATTTCCTGAACGGCGGCTAAGAGACACCGAGGGCTTCCTGCGTGCCAGGCCCAATGCTGAGTGTCTCACAGGTCATTTCATTTAAATGTCCCCATGCTGTTCGGGGGAACTGCAATACTCCCACTTAACAGCTGAGGAATCTGAGGCTCAGAGCTGGGGAGCTACACAGTACCGCCCGGTTTTAAATGTGAGATGCCAGTAACGTGTCCAAGGTCACGTCCTGAGCATGTGGAGCCCAGTCTGTGCAAGGACTAAGGCTGTGCTCTCAGCCAGTGCTGTGGCCTAAAGGCAGCTGCAAACCCACGGACGGATGGTGGGCCCGGAAGCAACAGCCCTGGAAGGAATTAGGAAGTGACAGAAGCACGTCATCTCACATTTAAAACAGGGCGACACTGCAGCTGCCCAACTCTGTACAGAGTTCCTCAGGGTTTATTCTCCATCAAACCTTTCCCAGGGGCTGAACAGGAAGGGAGAGGAGGCAAGGATATGAGCAGGTGACTTGTAGATCTCATGACAGTTTCATAACAATTTTGTTCTTCTTATCATCTCATGAAGAAATCATCTTTCAGAGCCGGCTTTTCTATTACTGCAAAACCAAAACCTATGGTGACAGCTTGCTTAATCAGTATTTAGTCTCCCTTCAAAGTAGGTTTTGCTACACTTAGAACACAAAGCATCTTCATTTCTTAAGAATGACCTTGGAGAGAGCAGACTCTCAGGGCTAAACCCGATGAAATGAAGCAGTGGCTAATGGGACAGCGTGAAACAGCCTAAAAGGAAGGGGAGATTCACACGTGGAAACAATGCGTATATGATGAAGCGTAGACAAGAAACAGGTAAACAAAGAAACAATAAGGATTATGGCTTCGCAGCACACAGGAGGACCAGCAAGGCCACAGTCTCTTTTTAGCCAAAGCAAACAGGGAAGCGAAGACTTTACCGGCAAATCACAAAGTCCTTACATCTGACACCTCCGTGAACATTTGTATCCGTAAAGATGAACACGTCAGAAAGGGACTTGGTAATCTTGGTTTGGATTTTATGTTGCAAAAAATAGAAGCAATTCAAAAAAGGATTTTTCCTGTTTTTAGGCGAGCCTTACAAGTACTTTCTTTCCCACCAAGGCAAACAGGTAGAATTTAATCGTAACATTTTTCATCATTACCTGCCCAGGACTGTCTTTTTGGAAATCTGTGTTAAGGTGAAGACAATCACATGGTAGTGTTTAATTTTAATACAATGCAGCTGGTTTAGTGCAAGACACTGGGCTAGGAGTCCCCCGTGGGCGCAGGCTCTAGTTTTAGTGCCACTAACCAGCTATGTCATCTTGGGCAAGTCACACCGTCTCTTTAGGCCTCAGCTTCCTCATCTATAAATCAAGAGACTACACTAAACCTCTAAGGCAGCGGTTCTCAACCTGTGGGTCGCGACCCCTTTGGGGGTCGAACGGCCCTTTCACAGGGGTCGCCTAAGACCATCGGAATTACATATTATTTTTGTGATTAATCACTATGCTTTAATTATGTTCAATTTGTAACAATAAAAATACATCCTGCATATCAGATATTTACGATTCATAACAGTAGCAAAATTACAGTTATGAAGTAGCAACAAAAATAATTTTATGGTTGGGGGTCACCACAACATGAGGAACTGTATTAAAGGGTCGCGGCATTAGGAAGGTTGAGAACCACTGCTCTAAGGTGTGTGTGTTTTAAAAAAATAAATTCTTTTATTTGGTTGTACTTTGGGCAGAATCTATGGACTTTGTTACCTTTTAGCAAGTTCACAAGGATATAGAAAAGATAATAGCTACTGTTTATAAGTTATTACTATGTGCCAGACACGGCTTTAAGCACTTAACATCTGTAACAACAGAATCTCCACAGTTTCCTCATTGTAGTTATGATCATCATCCCATTTTGTTCATTTCATCATTTTTCATGATCATAAGTGACTTTTCGGCCACTTAAAATAATTGCCTCCACTTCAGAGAAGCCTGAAGCTCAGTGAGGTTACGCTTTCTCAGATCACCAAGATTTCCTCTCTTGTAATTTCTAAAATTAAAAATTAAATTATGAATGTTAAATTATCAGCTTTTTGTGGGAGAAGGCGCAGAGACTGTCTTTAGTAAATTAGTTATATATACAATTACATATGTACATACATTAAAAAATTATGTGATGGCATGAAATGAAAACATATGTGAAAAATAACAGAGGAGGTCAGAAATAAGTCCATGATGAAGCCTGGCCCGCCTGCCCTGTCTTTACAGAGGCACCTGGCACAGATGCTGGGTCAGGGTCCGAGGAGGGAGTAAAGGTCATGGCCAGGGGTGGGAAGATGCTGCTGTTTTCGGCCACTGCATCACTCTCACAGCAGTGGCTTCCCAGGTTCTCATGAAACGTCACTATGGTGACCGGAGCCTGGCGGCCTGCTTCCGGGCAGAGTGGAGGGCGTGCCCTGGGAAGATGCTATCTTTCCACCTGTGCTCTCTCCAGCCCGGGAGACACTTGTTACCAGTGTTTAGCCCCTTTAACATTCATTTGGGGTCTGGAAACCCCACAGGGCCCTCCTGCAGGAAGGCACCAACGGTCCTGGGGTCTAAATTAAATCCCCACCTGAAGCTGAACTCCCTCTCCAGCCTCCTCACCAAGGACAGGTTGGATTGGTGGCTGCTCTGTAGAGACAGGGAGCTGACCCCCGGCAGGCTGGCCCTCCTGGGAGTCAGGAAGCTTGATTTTATACTGAATTGAAATCTGTCTTCCTGCCAAAATCCTTTTGCTTCTATATCCATCAGAAATGGATTATCTATGCTTCTCATTGTTGGTTTTGGACACCAAGTACTTTTTGAATTAGAAACCTTCAAAAAAAAAAAAAAAAAAGAAGAAGAAGAGAGAGAGACCTTTGAGAGAGAAAGAGCGTGTCCCTGAGAGAGTGGCTCTAAATAGCCTGTCCTTGTCGATTTAAGGTGAATGTTGGAATCGTGGTAAGTATTGGCCGAAAAGGAGATTCTTTTTGCAGGTCATTCGATACCCACAGACCAGCGATGCGGGCAAGGGAGGGACCTATCACATGGGCTCACCCTCCGGCTTGCTGGCTCAGAAAGCAGTCCCTCTGCTTGTCCTGGGAACCAGGGGACTGTTCCCAGGAAATGAAAGAAAATTTCCTGTAAGGAAATGAAACTTTGCCAACCTCACTGCTGGGGACACGTTTATCTAAAGGGAGTTGGCTGGCGGTCACGCATCTTAGAAGCACACGTCACACAAAGACATTTAAAGGAGCAGTTACTCACTAACCATCCACTAGCAGGACGCCCGCGTCGGTGGAGACCAGCAAGGCCTGGCCCCAGGGCTCTGCGCACACGGCTTCGTGGGGGAAGTCACTGCAGAAGCACTGGGGCTCCCAGGGCTGCGAGGGGACACAAGATCCAACGTGAGCGCACCAGGAAGAACGGGCCGGCCACCGGGGACCGCGCAGTCCACCGCCTGAACCAGCGACACCGGGCCCTCCACCTGCGAGCTCGACGGGCTCTGCACTCAGTTCCTGTTCTTAAGGAGTCTCCTTTCTTTTTTTTCTTTCTTTTTAAAATATATTTTTATTGATTTCAGAGAGGAAGGGAGAGGGACAGAGAGATAGAAACATCAATGATGAGAATCATTGACTGGCTGCCTCCTGCGTGCCCCCCATGTGTCCTGGGGGAATTGAACCGTGACCTCCTGGTTCATAGATCAACTCTCAACCACTGAGCCCACTAGCAGGGCTTACGGAGTCTCCCTTCAAATACATATGCGACAGGACGAGTGCCAGCACGTGTTTCTGACACCGTCACCTGTCCCCATGTTCTAAATGCTCTTTAGGGGCGATTGAAGCATTCATCACTTTTTTTTTTTTTAGCAAATGTTTTTCTTTAACACCTGCAAGTTGGACCAATTGATGCCTATATTTTTGAAGAGCTCACTTTACTTCATCATAAAAGAGAGTGTCCTACGTAACTCTCTCAAACAGGTTAGATTCCTGTGTTGCTGATTCAGTAAAATTATTAAGACATACAGAATATGAGAAGTTGTCAGTGTCTTCACAGGAAAATGCTTATTGACCCATTCAAGGCCACACAATCTTAAAGAAAACAATAAGACATTAGTAGGAATTTGGCAAGTTCTGCTGACAAACCTATTCATGTCCCCCCACAGGACATTCATACCACGTGACTCTTGTCATTAGTTTCAATTTTATTTCAGGCTCAAAAAGTGGGCCCTCCCTCCCACTGCGTCCGACCGGCGTGTGGACGCCTGGCCTCAGTGGTGGGTCTCAGTCCCACAGAATCGTGGACATTTCCATCAGAACGGTTACCATTTCTCCAAAGCACCTGGCTTGGCCTCAAAGGAGAAAGAAGATTTGGGAGAATCTCAGGGGCGAGTTGAAGTCGTACTTCTTCCCTCTCAGACGTCCCACCAGGCTGTGCACGGGCCGTGTGCACGTGTGGGTGTTTGTGTACACCCGCTGGACGCAGGCGCACGCACTCAAAGCGGAAGTGACGGGTCTGAGGTCACCTCAAGGGTGCCATTTGCAAATTCTCTGTGTATTATTGCTCTCTCAGAAAAGTATACTCTTCCTTTAAGAACCACATGCCCCCAAATGAATATTCTGATTGCTAAGAGAAGGCCTGGACTGTTCTGAAAAGTTGTGCAAAGACTGTGAAGACATTTTATAACCCGAAAAGGGCTACGTGAGAGCGGGTCAGTCACTGGCAAAGCATTTTCCTAAGAAGATTTCTGGAAGTTCTGGGATTGTGACTTACAGCAGGAGAACATGACAAGCAAGCGAATATCAATGCCACGTGAGAGCCAGATGGGGACACCAGAGCACTCAGTGACACCGAGATGGAAACCAAGTCCAAGGACATGTCTCCTCTCAGCCAAGGACTCAAGTGAGATCACCCGGGCAGAACAGGGCTCCTGACCCAGAAGATCCAAGGGCCCTCGAGGACCCGGGTGCGGTGCAGGTCTGTGAAACCCTGAGACAGTGGGCGCCATGCTGTGCGGATACGCCATCTGAACATTGTAATGGGCTGTGTGCTCATCCATTGCTTTCCTGAGTTCTCAAAGGGGCGGGACTCCATGACGTGGGGCATCATGGAGGAGGTGTCGCAGACACAGAGGCTCTGTCTGAGGGCGGATGGCTTTTGCCATTTCTCTGGACTCCCCTCTGCCACGAGGATGAGCACAGGCTGCAGGGCTGAATGAGGCCCCAGGCCTTCCCGCCTCAGCACAGGACTGACCTCGCTCCCTCTGAGAGCTCAGGGGACAGTGGATGCCTGGGCGGTTGGGAAAGCCCATCCCCTGGACAGAGAAGACTCTTGGGGCCGCATGTGGGTCTCTGGCCTCTGCGGGGCCAGCTGGACAGGAGCCCACGCGGACCTGAGAGCAGGGCTGCCGAGGGCCTGGGCCCCCTGGGAGGCTCAGAGCTGGCCCGAGAGATGTAAGTCGTGCTTTGTTGGTCACTAGTGAACACGTTACTGCTGCACACGCTCTCCTCCTGCCCCACAAACCTTCTCCTAAGAATCTGAGTAACTTCACTGAGGACAAGGACATTCAGAGTTGAACTTGAAGTATCATCAACTCACCTCTTTTTTACAGATCCCTGAGGCCACCAAGCTGGATGGGGCGTCCACTCTCACAATGGATTTCAGCTTTAGTGCCTTCAGAACAGAGAGCTCTTTGAATGTTTGTTACCAGGCAGTAAAAGACAGCAGGATCAACAATTATGACTTGAAGTTTTTAAAAACATAAAACAGGAGTAATTTCAGATTGAGCCCAGCTTCCCACACAGCCCTCGAGTTGAAGATAAGCAGGCAGCCTGATATGGGGAAGCCCTGACAATGTCCCAACCCAAGGACCCAAATGCAGTCTGTCATCTCCACCGATCAATAATCAATACAGTGATTTCCAACCGTGAGTACCGAACACAACTCCGACCTCCTGAAACCTGGTGAACGGCGTCTCCAAGGGGAGAGCTGAGATCTTCAACCAAGGAGCACGCTGGGGGCCTGACACTGCACCTGTCTGGAAACGGTGACCTTTCCTCTCAGCTCTCCAAGGTCACCTTGCTCAGCTCTCTGCTTTGGGTGAGAACCTTAGCAGCTGGCAGCTGGCCTCCTCCTGTTGTGACATGGGGTCAGCAAAGCGCTGCCACCTCCCGGAACTGAGAAATACGGATGTCGCGTGGGAGCAAGGCCAAGGGGAGGATTTCCTCCAGGATCTGGAACGAGGTGAGGACCGAGGGCCACCTGACCGAGCAGTAGGGGGAAACTCTGTGAGGACACTGCCACCTGCTCACCCCTGCCCGGGAGGGGTTCAGGGTGCTTTTCCCAAATTGACTGCCCACTCTTCAGAAAGCTCTGGGAAGCAGGCAAACGGGAGGCTCCCTTGACCAGAGGGGCCCCGCTGGGCCCTGCGGCCTCTCTCTTCCCTCTGCACAGCGCCCTGCTCTCACTCACGCCCTCACAGACCCACGCCTGCAGGCTTCGCAACCATCTCCCTCGGGGCTTCCAGTCCCCCTCAGGGAAAGCACAGGCTCCGGCAGGACTGGGCGAACTGACATTCCTTGCTGGGTCGGATGGGCTCACGGCTGCACATCCTCTGAAATCGGTTTCAGAACACGACCCACCTGCCCTATTCTCACAAACTCCGCCTGGCGGGCCTCCTCTTTCTTCCGCGCAGACTTGGGCGACTCTGGTAAGACGTCACTGAACGATCGTCTGTTCAGCATGTTCTGAAAGAGAGACACACGTTAGAGTCCACAGAGCTCTGGGGAGCCCCACGCGTGGCAGGTCTGTGCTGGATGCCAGGGATGAAAGAGCCGGCAGGTGCAGAGCCAGAAGGTGAAGGCTGAGGGCCAGGGCTGTGATCTTGAGCAAGCCAGCAGCTCCAGAAAAACCTTCCAAGCACCCAGGCTCTCTCCACATCCCCGCTCCCTGCCCACCAGCACATGGCCCTGGTCATGTGAGCAATGCCACCAAGGCAGCCACCCCCAGAAGCACCTCCAATGCTCCAGGGGCTGCTGTTCGACCTGGACACGCTTGCCCAGGCTGCACCTCGACTCCCACAGCCTGGCTTTGTGAAACCACGTTCCCGTGTGTGGACAGTCACCATCCTCGTCGTGGGAACGAGAGGACGTCAGCCACGGGCCACAGAGCCACAGGCCTGTCCTGACAGCAGGATCCAGGCAAGGCCTCTGCGTGTCTACCCAGGACTCATTGTGGGGACTGTGTTCCCAGCTCGACCCCATGCGTAGGAAAGGGACCAGTTACCTTGTGCAAGTCTGGCATCAAATCCTGGTGCAGAGACCGAATCAACATGTCCAGAGTGCGCCGGCGCTTCTGGGCGAAGGTCGGGGTCTCCAAGGTGGCCTTTTCACCGTTAATTACTGAAAGAAGCCAAGTTGTAAAGGGGCTACTGATGCGAACGTGCTGCCGAGGAATGTCCACCTCATAGTGACACCACCCGCTTTCCTAATACAGGCACGGCCGCGAGTAACGCCCTCGCGAAGCTCGCTTCAGAGCGCTCCCCCTTTCTTCATACAAACCGACCGTCCCGGGCATGCCCGTCGCACCTTCCCTGCCGGCTGCGAGCTTCGAGCAGCGGGTGTATGTAATTACCTGAACACCTACACACCCAGCCTGCCCATCCACCCTTCCAGCCATCCATCCACCGTTCTTCCATCCCTCCATCCACCCATCCACCCACTCATCCACAGGATGCCATTCCATGGGATTAAAGATACGTATTTGCTATATTTTGTTAGAAAAAAAAATAACACTTGACTAAGCAGAGTACTCAGCTTCTGAGCCTAACGGAAGTTTCTTCTGGGAAAAGAAAGCTAGTGGCTCAGTGGAATAGACACTGAAGTTACGACAGTGGCTGCCCAGCAACACGTCAGGGCACAGGACAGAGTACAATGGGGGCGAGGAGACTGAGGTGCAGACGGCAGTGGGTTTGAACGCCAGCGATGCTGCCACATACATTCTCAGCAAACGGTGTAGCTGTGTGGGGCCTCAGTTTTCTACCTTGTAAAATGGGTATAACTGTATTTCCTTGTAAGGGTTGTACATTTTTAAATGACATAATACATATAAAGAGTTAGCACAGTGCTAGGCACATCCAACTGAATGGATAAGCTATTATTAACGGTTCTCTTTCTCAGACGGAGGGCCGAAGGAAGGACGGCGCTCACAGGCCGGACAGCGACCTCCCTGCGACAGGCTGTTCCTGGGTGAGGCCTGTACGCTGGGAACAGCGGGATGGCTGTTGGCAAGACATCGCTTAAGGAACTTAAACTTTGAATGTCTTGCATTTCCTCTCATTCTGGGACGGAATTTTTTTGTTTGACACTATTTTTTCCTTAGCATCCCAGAAATATCCATCCTAAATGACTTGTTTTAGCTGAATAAGGAGAAAAGTTCCATTTTTTTTTTTTCCCTGAAATGCCACTTCCTGTTGTCTAGAGTTTTCCACCTGGCCCACTCCCTCCCTCCCAATAAACCCACGTCAGGGTTCAGAGACGTCTGATTGTTGGCTTCCACCTTTTCTCAGTCCACCAGCCCCTCCTGTCCTCCTGGCTCCCTCCTCTGTGACTTCAACATCCCTTTTATAACCTTTGGCCTGTGTTCTTCCACTGGGTCCCCTGTGCAAATCTTCAACTGAATCCTTCATGACCTCCCACCCCAAGAGGGGGCTGAAGAAGTCTCCCTGCTGACTGGCTCCATTAAAAACACACAGATATATACACTTTTAATGATTTCAGAGAGGACGGGAGAGGGAGAGTGAGATAGAAACATCGATGGGCTGCCTCCTGCACTCCCCCTACTGGGGATCGAGCCCGCATGTACCCTGACGGAATCGAACCAGCAACCTCTTGGTTCATGGTTCGACACTCAACCACTGAGCCACACTGGCCAGGCGACTGGCTCCATTTAAAGCCAAGGATAACTTGAGTCCTTTGTTGCTGAGCAATCTCCAATCCCTGGTGAAAGGACTACCAGCCTGTGGTGATTCCCTCCCTGAGCCCGCACTCCACAGACACGGCTCACCCCCCGCACCCAGGTCTCAAGACCCTTCCTTGCAGGTGAGGGGAAGGAGGGAGGGACACAGGAGGACACCGGGCAGCTGCACACACCTCAGGAAACTAAAGACGCTCGCACGGAGAATGAGAGTACCTGGCACGGAATCGATGCCCGAGCAACACACTTCCTTACACAGCACCCGGAGAGTCTGAAGAATGTATTCTGATGTAGAACAAGTTGCAAAAAACACTTCAAAACAGCACTTACATTTCACCAGCAAGAAGTCCCTGAACTCCTGGTGGTCTGTGAACACGGGCGGGGATGGCAGGGGCGGCCCGAAGAGCGGCACGCTTTCTTCCGAGAAGATTTTCAGCCTGTGGAGAGCACGCCGCCGTTACCTGCCGCTTCTTCGAGGCCACGGGCATCTGGGCCTTAAATGTGTCCAGCTGCCCACGTGACGGGGTGGGAATATTCACACCCAGACGGTGCCTTCCTGTGGCTGCCAGCGCCCGGCCACCGTGCATTCGGGCAGAGGCCAGCTCTCCCCGTGTCCTCCGTGGCTCAGCCCAGCAAGGTCGGGCGGCCCAGGAGTCACAGCAAAGGCGGCCACTGGGCACCCTCTGCACACCAGGGAGCACACTGGTATTTTAAGACATGTCATCGATGGATTCTCACCAACCTGCCAAGGTGGCATCATTACCTCACCTTGGGTGCAAGGCTTAAAGACGACAGATGCTTTTTCAGAGACTCCACGTTAATAAGGGACAGTCGGGGTTCCAACCCAGATCTATTTGGCCCAAAGTTCATGCTCTTTTCACAACATCCTGATCCCTTAACAGAGGAGTGTTTGAGATCAGAAGGACAAACAGGCCAGGGTACAGCCTAGGAAAGGGGGTGCTCTGGTCAGGATCAAATACGTCCATCTGTGCCCACCGCAGACCATAGAACCCCAAAGCACCCGGCCCTCGGTCTCCTGCACGGAGCAACGTCACAGGGAACAAGTTTCCCCCAAAGAGAGGGTGGCCTTGAAGAAAGTTCTCTAAGGCAAGGACATCAACTCAATCGAGAAATATCTATATCAGGAGTCTCACATTATGAACACGAATTAGCAAGCAAACGTGCGAATCAGAACCAGCGATGAGGACAAAGTCAGTACCTACCTGTAATTGTCGTTTTGTTGGTCATACCTCACTAAGGCAAAAATATCTGTGGTGATGGTTAAGGAAATTAATCAAATGCTCAGGGTCCAAGGCTTGTGCTTTGAAAATCCGTGGGGAGTCATCCCACACCCGCCCTTTGTGGGCAGGGCACCTGTCGGGGCGCCTGTCGGGGCACCTGTCGCCCACCCTTCGGAGGACTTTTTTGGAAGAGACCACCCAGGCAGACGTAGGTCCAGCCACTGAGTGTTTATCCTTCGGGGAAAGAGCTAAACCTCCAAGTGTGTCAGGAGAGCAACATGAACAAAGCCGCTAAGCAAGGACGACGCCAGCAAAGCAAAAAGAGCAACTCTGCTGCCTGGAATGCAAAGATCCCAACAGGAAACCAGTCATAGGTTCCATCTGACACATTCTGGAGAGAAAAGCAGCTCCCCTTTCTCCTTCTGGCTTTGGTAGAACAAACAAACCAAACACACTCATGTAGCTGGTGGCAGCCTCTGGGAGCCTCTACTTGGCTTGTGCCAGGCACGCTGAGCTGAAATAGTACCAACCCTCCAGGCAGCTTCCTCCCCGTGACTCTCCCTGCGCCCCCCCGCCCCCCCCCCCCCCCACACACATCGCCCGGCTTTCCTTAGCTCGGGCAGCAAAGCCATCAGTTCCTCAAAGTGCTTCCCCATCTCGCCCCAGAGGAAGGAATCTGCACCCACTACCTGCCTGGCCCCTTCCAGACACAAATGTGCCCAAAGTGAAATGAAACTCTAAACAGAATGAGCGCCCTCGGCCACAGGCAGAGCCACCCTCCCGTCCCATGCTGGCAACACGAGCTACACAGGAACGAGAGGAAGCAAATAAAAATGATGAATTCTATCATTTCTCACATTTTAAGAGATGACAATGCAGCAGCTATTATGAGGGCTTAGAATCAACAAAGAAATAGTATTTTGGCTTTTTATCCTCACTTGCATGTTTTTATACCCAAAGCAAATTTCTCAGAGGATTCACTAGAATTCTTCTAATTCAGTTCTTATCGATGGACGGTAGGAAGTTTCCCTCA
The DNA here is from genome assembly GCF_028538775.1 of Myotis yumanensis. Taxonomy (NCBI): domain Eukaryota; kingdom Metazoa; phylum Chordata; class Mammalia; order Chiroptera; family Vespertilionidae; genus Myotis; species Myotis yumanensis. Next base: position 6,126,573 of record NW_027223763.1, read on the forward strand.
TTTCAGAGACTACCTGAGGGAAGGGAAGAGATTTCAGAAGTCAAGGATTGTCTGGGAATTAATCCACAGTTACTCCAAGGGATGGAGAGAGAAGAGAGAATGATGCTGAGGGAAAATCCCAAATGGCAGGTGTAAGAATCTATCAACACAAAACAATATAACATGCAAGTCAATGATAACTCTTGGCGAGAGGGCCATTTCCGTCCCGTGAGGCTGAGTGATAGCCCACCGAACCAGAGCAGTCACAAGGCCCAGGATACGTGTAAAATGGGAGCGGATCATGGAAGGCTTAAAGGCAGGACAGGGCTCCTCTCCTTCCTGGAACACAATGGTGACGATGTCGTTCCCGATGTGGCGCTTCCTTTCCACCTGGATTGAGCATAAATAGCATCACTGAGAAGGCCACTCAGACCCAGCAGAGCTGAACAAGCAGCACAGTGCAACAGCCACCAGGACCAGAGCCCAAGCTTCGGCCGCTTTCACGCCTGCCTCCCAGGTTTTACCAGCCGGCTCCGGCTCTGCTGTCCGTCTCCACCTCGCCTCTCCCAATTCGGGCCTCATGTCCTCATCCAGCCTCTGCAGAAGCCTCCTAGCCAGCCTCCCTGCCTCCACTTTCTCCCATTTTACTTTTCTGATCGTGTTCATCTTCATTCATCATTGCCTTAGCCTGGCATCCAAGGCCCCCAAACAAGAGGCAGTGCATCCGAATTCCCTGGGGATTTTTAGAAAAGCTTAGTTCTGACGCAGATACTGGTTAAAACAAGGCCCTACCTAAGCTGACCCCAGCTGACCTTTCCAAAATGATCTCCTCGACGTGTGGTCAGTGTTTTTTTTCTGTAAAGGGCCAGACAGGAAATACTTCCAGTCTTATAGATCGTATTATCTTTTTGCAAACACTCATCAGCCATTACTCAGAACGCACTTATTTTAGGTCCCGGACAAGACACAAGGCCCACTGCGAGGAGTCACAGGGGAAAGGCAGCGTAAATGCAAAACAGCCTCTCAGGAGTCACAAACCACTCACACACACGCAGATACACACGCTCTCACACAGATACACACGCTCACACACACAGATACACATGCAGATACACACACTCACACATGCAGATACACAAACACGCAGATACACTCACACACGCAGATACACACGCTCTCACACAGAAACATACACATTCACACACATAGGTACACACATCCACACATGAAGATACGCACATGCTCACACATGTTCACACACGCAGATACACACGCTCTCACACAGACACGGCGTGTACTGCTCCCTCCGGCCCTTCATTACTTTCTGGCGAAGGCACCAGGGAGGGTGGTTCTCCCTAAGGCTGTGGAAGGTTCCAGTGCAGAGACTGCAAACAGCTCCCTGAACTGGGGCCGAAGCTCTGCTCCTCTGTTGGCACCTTAGTCTGACTCCAGGAAGCCAGTGGAGCTTTCTGCTGTCAGTCACATGTGAGGGCCTGCGGCCGCCTGCCGGCGCTCGCACCCACCTGCTGCTTGTTCTCTTTGGAGTACGGCAGCATGGTGGACACGTGGAACATGATCTCGTGGCCTTGGTAGAGAGTGTAGACCGAGTGGATCCCTGTGGTGTCATCTGTAAAACACGAACACGCACTGAGTCGGTGCAGTGAACACCGGGGCCGGAGGAAGGGTCTCCATGTGAGACAGACGAGGGGCTGCATACAATCGGATGGTCCTTAAGGTCCCTCTGGACTATCCACCTGCAGGGAGCGCAGTGTGAATGCTGCCCGTGGGCAGACTCCCCCTCCCGCTCTCCGCTCGCTTGCTGACAGACTCGTGCCTCGCCCCGGAGTCAGGACGGCGTGAGAAGTCTGAGCTAAAAGGGAGAGTGTGCTGTAACTCCTCACCTTCCAGTTACCGCCGGTGGACAGGACAAAAGTAACACAAGAGGACACCAATACTGACCGTGTGTGTCCATGAAACACGGGCAGACTGAACAGCGACCCCGAGCCAGGCTGGTGCGGAGCTCAAACCCCCGCTCACCCTCTCTCCCCCACTTGGGTATAAGTTCAATTACGGTCAGGCCGGCGGCAGGAGGCCTACCAAGGCCAGCAGTGCCAAGCCAGGGCGAGCTTACTTTTGGTGTCCAGACCGCCGCGGTAGCCCGTCCAGCCCTTCAGAGTGATTGTGTCGCCCAGGAGGTGTAAGAATTTCTGAAAAGCGTCACTTCCGATTTCTGTGGAAAAAGGGAAAGTGTGAGGTGCGGCAGCAAGTCCTCCTTCTCTAGCTGCAGCCGCTGAAGAGCCAGCGGACGGTGCGGTGGGAAAGGGAATGGGCCCGGCAGGAGGGCCCACGGCTCCCAGGACACGGGAAGGAAACCACAGCATCAGACTAACCAGCACCCCCGCCGGCGGGGCCACAAGGGGCTCGCACTGCGAGGTAACACATGATGACCGTTTCCACGAATAACAGAAGACACTGAACATGACAAGTGCTAAATAACAGGAAATGACGCCATCCTACAATCCCCCAGCCCTGACCTCACAGGGAAGAGCCCCCCTCTGCTCCTGATTATGCAGAACCAGCTTCTTCTGACCCCATGTCACTTCCCACCGAGACCCGGGACAAGTTAAGTGATCGGTAAATATTTATCAAACCAACGAAACGGGGCAACATCTGCCCTACCAACATGTGGGAATTCACCCCACACTTTGCTGAAACTACCGGCGGTTTCTCTGCATTAAATAAAGGCTCCAACCCCACCGGCAAGTTTGGTTTCGGTCGTTAGAGCTGAAACGGGGGGAAGGGGGGTCCTGTCAGCAGGGGAGACACTCACCGTTGCTGAACATCTCGTCATCGGTGAGCTGCCCGTCTTTGGCAAAAAGAACCCCGAACTTGAAGTTCACAGAGCCCTGCAATAAGACAACAAAAGGTGGTGACTTTCATCTCGTCAACAGGGCATGCCCAGTTGTGCGACGTGCTGGTTGTTACCAAGGGACACGGCCATGACAGCCTGGGCCCGGGGAGATGACTCCCTCCCCTCTATCCCAGTTTTGACCAAAACGAAGAACAGTCACGCCTTCCTGTCTGTGGATTCTGACAGTGAAACTCTGCTTTTATGAGTTCATTCATTTGTAATGTCCTAAGGCGGCCAGGTCCATTCCGCAGCAAACAGAGCTGCAGGTAAGTGGCCCCCAGAACCCACAGGCTGGTACCATCTTCCGACCAACCCATCCGCAGGGCCCAGACCCCAGGCAGCACTGGGGAGCTCAGTGCAGTCAAAGCTCAATACGACAGTCTAAGGCTGAAACCTGTGGGCTCTTAGAAATAGAAATGGAAACTGTAGCTCATTTCCCCCAATTCTTAAAGACATTGAATCTCAAGAAGTCGCACAACAGATATGGGGGGAAGGCAATCAAGAAGTAGCCAGAACAGAGAAAGACAAGTACCATATGGTTTTACTTATATGTGGAAGTTAATGAGCAAAATAAGTGAACAAAATAGAAACAGACTCATAGGTGCAGAGAACAGACTGACAAATCAATACAAATATATTAAAAGTAAGAGTGCCAGGCTCCACTCCCAGAATTTCCAAGTCATTTCTGGAGTTGGGCCCAAGAACGAGTATCTCTGACAAGCTCCCTGGTGATGCTGAGGCTGTGGTCCAGGGACCCACTTTGAGAACTGCTGGACCAGAGGAGCAAACCAGCGGACTGTCAGGAGGCCCGGGACCAGGCACAGCTGACCTGACAGCTAGCGAGCCGAGGGCAGAAGGTCGGGGTCAATGGCCAGAGCACTGAACTATGAACTGACAGCCTGTTAGAACCAGAGGGGACCCTGAGGTCCACCAAATCCACTTCCATTTTACAGACAGGACAGCGGGAGCCCAGGGAAGGCGAGGCTGCCCGAGGCGGTACCAGGTGAGCGGTGGGACGGGAGCTGGAAGCTGAGCTTCCGCTGCTCTTTCCAATCCCACGCCAGTCTTCTCAGGACGGCTGTGAATTGGGCGAAGCCGAGTCATTAGCAGAAATGAGACCCTCTGCTGACTGGTCACTGGGCTGCCCTGTGACTGGCCCCTGCCACCAGGACCCTGCTGAGGACCCTCCCGCTTCGCTGGGAAGCTGGCAGGATTAAGCGAATGAGCGAATGAGCAAACGAGCGTGGTGGGAGGGGAAGCCTGAGAAATGTGTGGATTAGGGACTGTCTCGAAGCAGTGTCAGCAGGATGTGCTGATGGGTCAGACATGGGCTGAGAGAAAGAGAGATGCTAGGATTTTTCCAAGTTTGGCCTGAGCAACTGGACGAATGATATGACCACATACCGAGAGGCAAGTATGCACAACGGTAATTTACTTACTCAAATTGCCAATTTATAATATTTTAGGTTTTTCTCTATGTTGGTGATGTACTTAGAAAACATTTTTTAAAGTGGGGCAACAGACAGGGCTGGAACCACACTATATATGGCATTCCGTAAACCGAGTGTGTGATCAAGTGTACACGCCTACTTTAATTGGATGAAATTTAAAATCTCGTACCTGCACCGATCCCGAGGCTAAAATGTGAATATTCCCCAGCAGATTTAAGTAGCTTGGCTGTTTGCGTCTCTATAGTGGCTGCACAGACACCCCTGAACCACCCCTGAGAAACCGTGTCAGGAAGTGCCATAGACACGGAGAGGTCGAACTGGAAGGAGAGTGTGGTGATACACGCGGACGCCGAGCACAGAGGGACAGACGGCTCAGCCAGGCACTTACCTCTTGTTCTTCGAGAACCAGCAGGTCCTGTCAAACAAAGTTTGAAAAGTTATGTCCGTGCTTAGCAGCAATCCTTGTATTTCGACTTCCTATGAAAGCCGAGCTTTAATTTACTGAAGTTTACACCCCCACCCAGAAGTGCTGTAAACATTTAAATGTAGCTCCACAGACTTTTACAAAATGCCTGGTCATTTCAGAAAGTCATATTATCTGGAAACAAAGACGGTGCACCGCTGTGGGAAGGAAGACACAGACCCCTAAGTCCCTGTCATCTCAGCTGCCCTTGCACACACTGCCTCCTGGAAGGTTCTGGCCAAGAAAAATGCTGCTACAACAGAGCAGCCAGAAACAGATCACATTTCCAAGCAGCAGCCACTTGGTGGAAAGAGGCCGTCTTCGTAATGCAGGTGGCTTAGTTCTATTTACTTCTTAGATCCAGGGATTTGTAAGAACTCTTTCCCCTAAACCCAAAGCCTGCTGCTCACGGCTTCCTAAGGGAGGTCTACAGAAACCTGGTGAGAGCCAGGGAATCACCGCTGCCAAGCGGCACACTCATGTGCACACACACACATGCACACACACATGCACGCGCACACACGCACATGCATGCACACTCGCGCACACACACACTGGGCAAGCTCCTGGGAATAGTTACTTGTAAGGGAAAGAAAGCTGGACCATGAATGTGGGGACAGCATGGACGTCTCTGCTGTGCTATAAACAGCAGAGGCTGCTGTATCTCGTTTACTTGTCCTCTTACTTTATGGAAGGGCGAGCAGGCAAGGGCGACTGGGCAGAGGTGAGCTCAGCAGCAGCCAGAGGAAGGAGCACCAGTGCGCTCCGTGGGTTTGGGGGCTCAGTGTCTGGGGGTCACGTACCCTCCCAGAAGGAAAGGGTTGATAAGCCATTCAAATGAAGTGCCAGAGGCACACCGACTTATAACTCTAACTGTTCTTACGTTTGCTATAAAAATTACTTCTAAGCATAACAGGGCTTACAGTTGCTTCAAGCTGGACCTCACACACCTGGTTTTACCTCAGTCTCTTTTGGTTCCAGCACAGCGTTCTACCTGAATCGCAGCTTGACAAGCACATTTCATATTTATTTAATATATTTTTATTAATTTCAAAAAGGAAGGGAAGAGGGAGAGAGAGACAGAAACATCAATGATGAGAGAGAACCATTGATCGGCTGCCTCCTGCATGCCCCCCACTGGGGATCGAGACCACAACCTTGGCATGTGCCCTAGACCGGAATCGAACCTGGGACCCTTTAGTCCGCAGGCTGACGTTCTATCCACTAAGCCAAACTGGCTAGAGCCACATTTCGTATTTATTATTTTTTTAAAAATCTGACATTCCACATAACTCTATATCACTCAGTACAAGGAGGGGCTTTTAGGCCAATAAGATCCTTCTGAGCACACCCCTTTCGGATCACTGGTGGAGGAGCCTGTTGCTAGCGGTCTCAACTGTGGCTGTGCCTAGAATACAGACTCCCGGCCTGCCCCTCGGGCCTGGCATACCAGGATCTCAGTGAGTTCTCCAGGACCTAACACGGATCAAAGTGGTACAATTATGAAGCAGGAAGTTCTGTTACCTTCTGTATCTCAGGATGAAAAATTTCCCTGGGGCCTTTCTCAAATTTGTCCAGATTCATGGCACTGAAACAGAACAGACAGCATGAGGCAGGCGCGGCAGGAATGGGAACGACGTGGAGCAGGTCTCGGCTCTTCAGAGAAGCTAGAGAGCATCTCCTAGGACAGTGGTCGGCAAACTGCGGCTCTCGAGCCACATGCGACTCTTTGGCCCCTTGAGTGTGGCTCTTCCACAAAATACCAACTTCTGCGCATGGGCCATGAAGTTTCAATCGCACTGTATGTGCGCGCCCACAGGTGGTATTTTGTGGAAGAGCCACACTCAAGAAGCCAAAGAGTCGCATGTGGCTCGAGAGCCGCAGTTTGCCAACCACTGTCCTAGGAAATCGTGAGAGGGTCTGGCCCCCAGGAGACAGACAAGCGAGGGGGAATCCAGGAGTAACTATGTGAACATAGGACAGTACCACACACCACACTGTACTTTCCTTACATAACTGTCCCCAATGACACTCGATGGTAAGGGCGGGGGGGGGGGGGGGGGGGGGGCAGGGCGGAGAGGAATCGAGAGCATTTGCTTTGGGCAACCCTGACTAGTCTTCATGATTCTTACTTTTATTTCCTAAAAGAGTGACTCATTGACAGTTACAGAGCGAGTCATGATAAACTGAGATGTAATGAAGATGACCTGGTATTTCTTTCTTCCTGTGGTAACTCCTCTGCCACGACTGGCAAAAGACCATCCCGAACAAGGTTGTTCTTTGTTTTACTTTGGACAAGCAACACGCATTTCCTGCTGCCTATGCCCCTGGAGAGGAAAAACGGGCCACTGACCCAGACCTCTGAGGCCCCTTCAGCCAGGATTCCTCTGCTCGTGACAGGTAACCCAAGAGCTAATGTTAAAGCGTGTACTTACGCCAGGCCCTCTGCTAAATGCTTTAAGGGACTGTCTCGTTTAGTCTCTGTGAGGCAAGTACTAGTATATCCCCATTTTACAGATGAGGAAGACAGAGTGACCTCGGGAAAACCACGTATACAGGCTCCTGGGGTTGGGGTTCCACTCGGCGGCACTCACCTTAAGATGGACTTCACAGAGAGCGTCTTGGTGGGGCTGTAGGGAAGGCATATTTTCTGGGTACCCTGGAAAGTCAAAACACCCGATCAGCGAGAGAAGCCTGGCAACTCCCATCTCTGAAAGCGCCCTCCCTGGTCACTTAAAGGAACCACATCTGGCCTTTCTCATTCCCTTCAGTGGCTCAGCTATGAGTAAAGTCATTATATGACACAGAATCGTGCTCAGACTGGACAGCGTCTGCCCCTCCCAGCCCCAGAACTCATGGGTCTCAGCATTACAGCCTCTTCCACGGACGGACTGACAGGTCCCCCGCGCCTTCGGGGTTGTGAGATGTGCCGTCTGAGCCAGACGACAAGGGGGTTTGGTCTCTGAGTCGCAGGTCAGATCAGCCTCAAAGATCATGAAAACATAACAGGCCCCAAATGTGATAGCCCCAAGTCCAAGACTCGAACGAGAAACCACCGAATCTTGCGGAAGGCCTGTGTGAGTCCTCTGTTTCCTGGTGGAAGCCCGTTTCCTCCTCCCACTGTGACTAACGCAGGGAAAGTACCCCAGTAGATGTTGGGAGCGTGAAAGGGAATGAACGAAGGACCCACATCGTTTGTGGTGAAGAAAAACACAAATGGCCAATCCCACGAGCCCTGGGCTCCGCCTCCCCGTGGGCAGTTCATGAAGAACCGCAGGGGCGGGAGCCTCTCTGTCCCATACACCCCACCTCAGGCTGCCCTCGGCTTCTCCACAAAAATGCCTTTACGTCAGGTTGTTACCTTAACCTGCCTAAAAAAAAGGCATTTCTGACACGTGATGTGGACACTTATATAAACAGAAGCAGCACAGCTCACAGGTTAAGTGGGAGGAAACTCCAGGCCCAAGCCGGTTACTTACCGTTTTCCTCCAGAGAATTGCACGATATTGAGGGACTCGCTGATTGTTCTGGTCAGAAAGGGTCACGGACAAGAAGAAGGGGCTCTTCTCGGCATCGTTTCCGATGTAGTTCTGATGGACTGGGGAAGAGACGGGCTTAGGACAGGGACAACCTAATGGCTCCTCCAGTCCCCAGTGTGGGGACACGTCAGGTGGTATCCAGCCCTTCGCACAGGGTCGGGGAGCAGCAACCCCAAACCCAGCTTGAGACAGAACCCGATGACTCTCCAGAACAGTGGTTCTCAACCTTCCTAATGCCGCGACCCTTTAATACAGTTCCTCATGTTGTGGTGACCCCCAATGTCATTGTTACAAATTGAACATAAAGCATAGTGATTAATCACAAAAACAGTATGTAATTATATATGTGTTTTCTGATGGTCTTAGGCGACCCCTGTGAAAGGGTCGTTCGACCCCCAAAGGGGTCGCGACCCACAGGTTGAGAACCATTGCTCTAGAATCGCACACTCCCATTCCCCTAGCCAGGGGCTGGTTCTGGGGTGAGCGTATGACCCCATTCTGGCCAATGAGACAGGAGGAGAAACGTGTCTAGAGGTTTCTGGAAAGGCTTCCTCGCTCTTGGAGATGGCCTTCCGGATGAACTCTGGATGGTGGTGTCTCGAAGTGATGCCTGGAATCGCTGCAGCCATTCTGTGACCCTGAGGAAGCCCAGCCTGATGACATCACAGAGCCTGTGACTCCACCCCCCCTAGAGCCTGGCCTCCCTCTGGGTTTCTTATTAGACCCCTTACTGCAGGGATGCTCAAACTTTTTAAACAGGGGGCCAGTTCACTGTCCCTCAGACCGTTGGAGGGCCGGACTATAGTTTAAAAAAACACTATGAACAAATTCCTATGCCCACTGCACATATCTTATTTTGAAGTAAAAAAACAAAACGGGAACAAATACAGTATTTGTATTTGCATGTGGCCCGCGGGCTGTAGTTTGAGGACCCCTGACTTACTATTTCAGCCAGTTGAGGAAGCCGAGGCATCCACACCATCTTCCTCCTGTCATCACTGCTCCAGGACTATGTTTTGCAAGCATTTGGGAGGCTGACAACTTCCCACTGATTTCTTTCTTTATAACGGAGTATGCCTCGCCAAGTAAGGGAGCTTCTTAGCACAGTGCAGGAACGGATTGTTCAAAAAGACACCTTTTGGGTCTGGCCACTCTCATTTTCTAGTTCAAGCCTCACATCTTCTACAAACTAATGTATGAGTCTAATAAGAAATGTGTCTAACTCATTTCCAATCCCACAGCAGCGACCGTTCTTCCATTTCTTCCGCCGTGAGCCACACTCCTGCCTGCCACCTCTCCCTGTATGTTCACCAGAGCCCTTCGTTGTCCGTGTGTGTCACGTGCCAGGCATCAGGCTTGGGGTTTTTCCTGTGTATCTCTTTGAAACATCTGTCCAAACCTGCTAGGTGTGCACCAGTAACACCCCCACTTCACAGATAAGGCAACTACATCTCAGAGAAGCAGAGAGTACCAGGTGTAAGGTCCTATGGTGAGTGAAAGTGGGGCAGGATTCAAACCCATGAAGGCAGGGGCCGTGACTGCCTTTGGCAGCTCCACATTGGCCCTGGAGCTCAGGGAGCCATTTCTTTTCTCACTGCCTTACACTGTGTTCAAAACCCACTACACTCAGGGCACTTGCCTTGTTAAATCTAAAGCTGCTTTCCACCCTGCAAATTCTTCTATGTTTCAAGTCACTCATTCAGATGATCTGATCCCCTTTATTCTCAGGGGCAAAAACAACTGCCCCCCCCCAAAAATTAGTGTCCTTACACTGGTTAGTGTCACACAGACAGGGTACTTGCAAATCACGCCAACACTGATTTTCATTTTGAATAGCCTTCCCTCCCAGCCACCATCATGGTATACTTACCTTGTCCTAAAAAATACTTGAAATACCATCTGGTGTGGTATTCCGGGTTCTCTAAGTGCACGGCTGTTCTTCGCCAGGTGCCTGGCAGAGCAGAGGCATTCTGTAACGGGACAACGTTGTGCCATGAGGAGGCTTATTCATTAGAAAGTAAACAAGAAGCTGACAATGAGCCAGAGGCTGAAGAACCAGAAAAGTCATTGTTAAAAGCATATAAACAGCCCTAGCCAGTTTGGCTCAGCAGATAGAGCGCCGGGCTACGGACTGAAGGGTGGGATTCCGGTCAAGGGCATGCACCTCATTAGCAGGCTCAATCCCCGGCCCTGGTTGTGGCATGTGCAGGAGGCAACCAATCGATGTGTCACTCCTTCCCTTCCACTCTCTCTAAGAATTGATGGGAAAATATCCTCGGGTGAGGATTAACAACAAGAAGCATAGAGACTGGGCTGTGCCCACGTTGTCATTAGAAAAGGCGCCCAGTCTAAATGGCATCACAGGAGCATCTGGGGCGTGGGGAAAAGGGACCAAGCGACCCCGTGGGCTCAGCTATTTCTAACCTGAGTATAACTTGGGTTTAAAGTTCACTCCTTTCTGGTCCGAAGCTTCCGAAATACTTGGGCGCTGGTGCCCCCTAGAGGCACGCCCTTCTGTTGTCACCCTGGAAGGCACATTTCACCTGGAAGATATCTCTCCAGCATCTTGAGTTCATATTCTTTGTAGAATTTTAAAAATTTATCATAAAAATTACTCAGTTAATGTGGAAAATACAGACAATCATAATGAATAACCAGAATCCTCTGTCCAAAGATAATCGTTATTAACGATTTGGTATGATTTCCTGTTTTTTTTCTACATGTGCAAACATATGTCATTTTGCTCCAATGGAATCATAATGAACATACAGTTTCAAACTCCTTTGGTGTCTACATTGTACCATGCGTATAGACAGACTTCAGGAACATGCTTTTCTTTTTTAAGATTTTAAAACTGATTTTGAGAGAGAGAGAGAGAGAGAGACATTCATTGGCTGCCTCCTGTATACCCTCTACTGGGGATTGAACCCACAACCTTTCAGTGCACGGATGACACCCAATCAGCTGAGCCACACTGGCCAGGGCTGGCACAGACTTTTCCGGTTTGGACACGTCTCTAGTGATTTCCTAGGTGTTTGTGGTCAGTTGCTTTCTCATGTTGAAGTTTCCTTCAAATCCAAGTTTACAAAGAGGCTCTTCTTAGGAAGGACTATTGAATTTTACTGGAAGCTTTTTGGGTAACTATGGAGAGAACAGGTTAAATGAGGAAATCTCAGTGACGTAATGAATTACACTACAGCTCTGCGGTGCAGTGTGGCCGTTAGATTTCTGGAATGCACCCCCGCCCCCCAGCCCCGGGTGCAGGTCTCTCCTGATGCTGCCGGGTTTAGAACACGCGTTATGTGTCCTGCTCCTTAGGAGCTGGAGCCGCGGGCGTCTCCTCTGTATGGTTTCTGTTGTGCTTTCAGGCGAGTCTTACTGTGGACAGAGGACGGGGATGCCCGTCTCTCGCGTGGCTCTGGATGCAGACACTCAGGGAGCGAGCTCTACGTCCAGGCACCGGGTCGGCACCTCCTACGCACCAGCTCCACAGCCTTTCCCAGCTTCCCGAGCTTGGGGAGCGTCCGCTGGGCTCCGGGGCAGAGTATGCAGTGGAGTGGAAACTAAGTCTTAACCTTACATCACCTTCTGTGTCCTTAACGTTCTGCCTTTTCAATCTATCAAGGAGTTAAAAAGTATGTTAACATATCTTAGTATGATTGTGCTTTTTATTGAATTTTCTTGAATTTCAAAAATTCAGCGACTGATGTGCACATATAAAAGCCATGAGACTAGGAAGAGCGCGGGAGCATGTGTGTGGCCTTGACCAGGCCCACCTGCTGTTATCACTGTATCCTCGGATTCATTTGTTCCCTCCCCTCCCTCTCTCTACACACACACACACACGCGCGCGCGCGCACACACACACGCACACACACGTACACACGCACACACACACGCACACACACACACACGCGCGCGCACACAATTTCCTCAGCCACTTAAGACTAAGTTGCCTAGAGAATAGCCCCATATTCCTAAAGGCTTCAGTGTGCATTTCCCAAGAAGAGGGATGTTTTCTTACATCAGCACAGTTAGCTTTATCAACTTTTGTAAATTCAACCTCGATATTTTAACCTACCACCTGTATTCCAGGTTTGTCAACTGACTCAGCAGTGTCATTTAAGGGGATCATTTGGTGCCATGTCTCTTTAGATTCCCTTAATCCGGAACGTTCCTACAGACTCTGTCTGTCTTCTATTACACTGACACTTGTGGAGAATGAGCATTCCCCATTCCCACCCCCGACCCCCGCTTTTAAAAAAGAAAGCGGTCCTCATTGTGGGCTCATCTGCTGCCCCGTGACTGGGTTCAGGTTGTGCACACCTGGTCGGAACACCACACAGGTGCCGCCATCCTCCTCCGCTTGTCCCATTTCCAGAGATCCACCAGTTCCTTCTGGGCGATGCTAACGCTGACCACCCGTTGGAGATGGTGCCTCTTAGCCTTGACCTTTCGTGTGACTAGGAGGCCGTATAATTGGATTTTATTCCCTGTAGAATTTTTGGATGATTCATTATCAACAGCCACTCATTCTATAACCATAACCCCCCACAGTACTCCTGGTGCACAGTTCTTTCCACCACGTCACCGGGCAGCACGCATGATGCATAGCCCGGGGGTCCACCAGCCAGCCGCCCACAGGGGCAGGTGTCATGGTCCCCAGGCCCTGGGCCCTGGGAGGCGCCTGCAGAACCTGGAAGCCACCCAGACATTGAAGCCCCTTGAGCCTCCAGTGCTGCAGGCCCAGAGAGGTCTCTCAGTGGCAGCCAGATCCAAGGTCATCCTGTGAGCTCAGTGCTCTAGATCTGCTAACTGTGCACCCTTGGGCCCACTAGCGCCATCCTCAGGATTTCTGTGGTCAGGGCCCTGGAACCTGCATTTTAACCAGCATCCCAGGTAATTCTGATGAACACGGAACTTTGAAAGAATCCAGGGAGGACATGAACTTGGGGCAAAAAATTCTTCATTTTCCCTAACTTCTCACTAAAACTTAGTATTTCATCAGTTATGAATATATGCAAAAACTACAGTAGAATAAACAGCCCCGATACCACGTCACACACACAAAAGTCACAGTTATTTTCAAAACTCATCCTAGCGACTGCAGGTATCTTGAAATATTGTTCACACTCTTCACAGTTCAAAATTAAAATAGTTAAGAGACCTGCTGCTGGATTTGTTATTTAAAGTATTCATTAAAAAACATGTATATTACAGTTTTATATATTGGGTCTTAAAAAGTCATTTTGATAACTATTTTTCTTTAAGTGAATTACTTCTTTTTTTTTAATCGTCACCCAAGGATATTTTCTCATTATTTTTAGAGAGAGTGGAAGAGAGAGGGAGAGACAGAGAGAAATATAAAAGTGAGAGAAACACATCAATTGATTGCCTCTTGCATGAGCCCTGACCAGGGTCCAGGCCAGGGAGGAGCCTGCAACTGAGGTACGTGCCCTTGACTGGAATCGAACCCAGGAACCTTCGGTCCAGGCTAACTCTCTATCCACTGAGCCAAACCGACTAGGGCGAATTACTTCTTTAAAAAAATTTTTTTTTATTGATTTCAGAGAGGAAGGGAGAGGAAGAGAGATAGAAACATCAATGATGAGAGAGAACCATTGATCAGCTGCCTCCTGCACACTGGGGATCAAGCTCACAAGCCAGGCATTTGCCCTGACCAGGAATCAAACTATGACCTCCTGGTTCACAGGTCGACACTCAACCACTGAGCCTTGCCGGCCGGGTGATAACTCTTTCAATGCAACTGTTTGCCTCTGTTATCCTAGGCCAGTGGTCGGCAAACCGCGGCTCAAGAGCCACATGCGGCTCTTTGGCCCCTTGAGTGTGGCTCTTCCACAAAATATCACGTGCGGGCGTGCACATACAGTGCGATTGAAACTTTGTGGCACATGCGCAGAAGTCGGTATTTTGTGGAAGAGCCACACTCTAGGGGCCAAAGAGCCGCATGTGGCTCGCAAGCCGCCGTTTGCTGACCACTGTCCTAGGCATTTTGTTTCGTGCATTTGAAAGCATTGTTCTGAGAAGGGGTCTACAGGCTTCACAGGCTGCCAAGGGGGGCCAAAGGCACAGAAGATGACCCAGACCCGGCCGTCTGCAGCCTCCCCCACCCTCGGAGTGAACTCCCAACTGCGACCAGAGTGGCCAGGGCGCGAGTGCGGCACAGCCGTTGGGAGTGACAGGCGGCACTCTGGCCAGTGCCGTGCCCATGTCTCCATCCAATTATGGGTTCTTTTTAATGATGAAAAAGTTACCTATTTATCTGTCATCTTCACTGAATACTTAGCTAATGTGGGGAAAAGCCCAACACCATGAAAGTTGTGAGCCTCGCAGAACAAGACACTTCCCACCCCTTGTTGAAAGACATATGATGAGGTGCAAAGACAAGAATATACCCAGGAGCTGGCAAAAGAAATGGGAACCAAGCAAAACAGACCCTCTTCCCAGGACTCCAGAAGAATGACTCTGAAAACGAGTTCGAATTTCTGACGACATGGAGTAGAAATGGGCAGCAAAAGGCACAGGTCTTAAGTGCATATTCTAGGGGAGGAAAAGTAATTTTCCTTCAACTCTTCTGAGTTCTTCTGGTTGGTCTAATAATCCAATTAGCATGAGACAGACTAACAGGAGAAAAGAACCAGATTTATCACGTGTGCATACTGGGGCTCTGTAAGACTGGGACCCGGGACTGGTGTCTCTCAGCCTGAGCTGAGGAGAAGGAGGGCAGTGACTCAGACTTCAAAGGGAATGAAGGCGATTCTCGGGTAGATGAGAAAGTACATTTGGTGAACAGATTCTTGCTGGGTCGCCCAGAAACAATGGGACGCAGGAGGCAAGCTATCTAACAGCTTTCCAGGCTCCTCCCTGTCCATCTAACAGCTTTCCAGGCCCCTCCCTGTCCATCTAACAGCTTTCCAGGCTCCTCCCTGTCCATCTAACAGCTTTCCAGGCTCCTCCCTGTCTATCTAACAGCTTTCCAGGCTCCTCCCTGTCCATCTAACAGCTTTCCAGGCTCCTCCCTGTCCATCTAACAGCTTTCCAGGCTCCTCCCTGTCTATCTAACAGCTTTCCAGGCTCCTCCCTGTCCATCTAACAGCTTTCCAGGCCCCTCCCTGTCCATCTAACAGCTTTCCAGGCTCCTCCCTATCGGCCACACCTAGTTCACGTGGTGTGAAGGTGCTCTCCCTCCCTGGAGGGCATTTCTAACTGAATTCCTTGCTGCAGACAGGCCTGGGCTCACCCATGTGCCGAGGGAGCCCCCGCACACGTGGGCGTCAGGGTCCAGCGCCCACAGCGCTCCCACTGCCTCACTGTCTCTTTTACCCCTCGGGCACTGTAGGACGTGGAGGAGGAAGACTGCGTCTGGCCCAGACATTCTGAACTCAGTCGAAATCCATACAGTACACCCTCGTGGAGCTGCACGGCCCCTAATGCTGGCCTGTAACTTTAAACAGGGAATCCACCCGCTCACACCACAATCCGATCGCGGCTCAGCGAATGCCTGTGGATTTTCAGTCTCCTCTACAGTGAGTTCCATGAATGAGTGACCATTTAAACCGCCCTTACTTCCGCTTCTAGCTTACATTGCTGAGAGGACACTGGCAGTAAAGAAGATGGATTTAAAAAAAAAAGACTAAAATTTTCCGAATTGCAAATATAAATATTAGCTCCTTAAAAAAAGTGAAATCACACAAAAATTAAAATCCTTTTCTATCCCCCCCATGCCCCAGTCCACTTCCTTTCCCTAAATGCCCACGCTACCAGATTGTGCCGACAGTCCCAGATTTCTCTGTGAGTTTACAAAGATGTGCTTACTTTATACATCAATACATACATAACATCCACATTCACACACACACCTGTATACATACATGCATACATACATATATACATGTAAATACCTACACATGCCATTTGTTTTCATGAATGAGACAGTATCATAGATATTATACTAAAACATGTTTTTTTTCACTAAAGAAAATACCTTAGAAACATTGCCATGTCAGTACATATGGATCTACCCTGTCCTTTTTAACAACTATGCAGATTCTTTTAAAAAACCGAACACTTCAGTTGAGTATCGATGTATAAAATATGTAAAGAGCAGAAAAGGCCTAAAGTGGGAAGTTAAGGCCCCCCAACTCCTTCCCGACCTCCCGTTTTCATTCTCCACGGGAAATGGCAATCAAACCCGTGGGTGCCCTTCTGGAACTTTCTTGCATACTGACAAGCATATTTATCTTTCTTTGTTGTTTTAAGGAAATGGGGAGGTATCGTACGAATCATTCTGGAACTCGCTTTTCTGTCTAACACTGTATGTGAGACATTTCTCTGTGGCGTCACATCTATCGCCACCTCGCCTTTCCAACAGCTGGGAAGCCGTGCATTGTTCAAACGGATCATAATTTCCACAATCACTCCTCTACTGATGGAAACTGGGGAAGCTCCCAGGTGTGGGTTTTTTTTTCTTCCTGTTTTAAATAATGCTAGCACACACATCCTAACAATAGAGCTGCGGCTAAACGCTGTGTGCATCTTTAATGACTGCTAATGGTCCTCCCAAAGGACGGTGCTATGCACATATCCCCCAGCAGTGTGTGGAGACTCCTCCCGTGCCAGGAGTCCGCCCCTGCCCTGCCAGATCCTAATTGATATAGAAGGAGCTGTCAGGGAGGCCCCCAGGGCGCCACCCAGGTCACACTCATTTCAATTATTAATCAGAGGAGCTCACAGATGGCAGGGGAAGCACAAGGTAACCAACGCTTGGGGGGTGGGGGGTGAGCTAACAGGCAGGTGACAGAATCAAGATGTCGGGAAACTCCCGACAAGTAGCAATTACAGACACACTGAGGAGATTCGACTCAGTGGACAAGGCAAAACCCCCCACGGAGGTGCAAATACAAACTGCAGATGCAACGCACAGGGTGGGGCGGGCGGCTGCTAGGGGGCAGGCGCGTGTCCCCACTCCACCCACAGGAAGTGAGGCTCACGGGCATCGTCATAAACTGGCAGGTGATAGAGCTGAGGTCTGAACCAGGTTCGTTTGACTCCAAAATTGTCCCCGCTACACATGATGTCACCTCACAGCCATTAACAGCTCGGGTGGGGGAGGGTGCTGTGGTTCCCCATGTCATCAGGCAAGGCAGGGGACCTGCCTGCTCCACTCGTGCCTAGGGGAGGGGGGCCCAGAGTTCAGATCTGAGCACTTCAATTTAAAAGGCTCGTTAAGACCTCACACGTGCCCGGGGAGTGCAGGGAGGGTGGTGATGAGGGGAGCGGAGGCCAGGTCTCGGGAGGAAAGGAGCAGGTGTCCTGGAATGCCCGGAGGCAGCACGGTGACGGTCCTGGTGACGATCCGATCCGGTGACGAGGGCTCAGCCTTATACTACGGCTACAGAGAACGCAAACAGAAACTCGGAATGCAAGACACAGACAAATGAATTCACTTAAAACAAACTTTCTAGCAGCCAGAGATGCGGAGAGAGGAGATGAATTGCTGTGGGGGTGCTGCATTAATTGCTTTTGGGGGATTTGTCCCTGGTCCTGGCACGGAGCGCCTACAAGCCTGGGAGCTTCCTGAGTGCTAAGGGTGATAGGAGCGACTTTGGCTCTAAGGAGGCCACTCTGGTGGCCCTAGAGAGCGTCAGGACGGGGCTGGTCGCTGGGAAGATCAAGCCTTGATTTAGGAGCTTGAAACGTTCAGATCTAGCCCGGCTGGCGTGGCTCAGTGGTTGAGCGTCAACCTATAAACCAGGAGGTCACAGTTCAGTTCCAGGTCAGGGCACATGCCCAGGTTGCAGGCTCGATCCCCAGTGTGGGGAATGTAGGAGGCAGCCAATCAACGAGTCTCTCTCATCATTGATGTTTCCATCTCTCCCTCTCCCTTCCTTTCTGAAATCAATAAAAATATTAAAAAACCAAAAAACCAAAAACCTTGCGGACCCAGTCTGAAATCTCTGGATGAGGCGCTGAACGATCCAATCGCCAATGGCCAATGGTTTAATCAGAGGCGCCTATGTGATGGAGCCTCCACAAAGCTCTGCACCCCGGGGTTCAGCAGCTCCCGCTGGTGCACACACCAAGTCCATGGAAGCTCTGTGCCCCTGGGCTGTTCCTGAACTGTATCCTTTACAATAAAAGGATAATAGTAAGTAAGGTGCTTTCTGAGTTCCGAGTCATTTTAGCAAATGAGTGAGCCTGAGGGCACCCCTGACTTTGTGACCTGGGACTTGATCCTCACAATTGGCATCTGACGTGAAGGCTGCCCAGTGGGCTGAGCCCTTGAGCTGTGGAGTCTGACACTAACTCTGAGTGGTTTGTGTCGGAAGTGAATTGAATTGTGGGACACTCAGCAGGTATCAGAACTGGTTGGAGTCAGGAAGGAAAACACCTATGAAGGCAGTAGAAACTTCTCTTTACTGGAGACCTTCAGCAGGGCCAGGCAGCTGGCTGCTGGTAGAGCTGCAGGATTCATGCCGTGGGCGGGAGGGGGTGCGGAGGGGTGGGGTGGGGAGCTGGCCCAGATGAACCCTGAGGCAGTAGGTATGGTCCCCGGTGCTGGCCTGCAAGCTGCTACCAGTGCACGACCAAGCGTGCAGGAACGGGAAGCAAGCATGTAGGAAACTACAGCAATCTGACATGACCGTGACCCCTTAAACGGAGTCCAGACCATCTGGGTGTGACTGAACTCGGTGGTAAGTGCATGAGGCGGGTGGGGCCTACTGGTCAAGCATAGTAGGACCACAGCAGAATGTAGGTCTGCAACAGACTGGAAATTAAAAAGTGGGTCCTTCACCGCAAAGAGTCGGAGAAGTGCGGCTCAGGGCCTCAGCCTCACGTGCTGACCCCGAGGAGGCCTTTCTCACCACCCTAAGCAGCTCTTCCTCACTCTGCGCCACGGCCCGGCTTGTTTTCTCTATAGTCGTCACCAAGAGTTGCAATCATCCTGTACAGCCGTGAGCCTGAGGGCAGGCGCCACAGCAGTCATATCCACCCTGCACCACCATCACATCCACCCTATATCACCATCATATCCACCCTGCACTACCGTCATATCCACCCTGCACCACCATCATATCCACCCTGCACCACCATCTTATCCACCCTGCACCACCGTCTTATCCACCCTGCACCACCGTCATATCCACCCTGCATCGCCGTCTTATCTACCCCGCACCACCGTCTTATCCACCCTATATCACCGTCATATCCATCCTGCACCACCGTCTTATCCACCCTATATCACCATCATATCCACCCTGCACCACCATCACATCCACCCTGCACCACCGTCATATCCACCCTGCACCGCCGTCTTATCTACCCCGCACCACCGTCTTATCCACCCTATATCACCGTCATATCCATCCTGCACCACCATCACATCCACCCTGCACCACCGTCATATCCACCCTGCACCACCATCTTATCCACCCTGCACCACCATCTTATCCACCCTGCACCACCATCATATCCACCCTATATCACCATCATATCTACCCTGCACCACCGTCATATCTACCCTGCACCACCGTCTTATCCACCCTGCACCACTGTCATATCCACCCTGCACTACCATCATATCCACCCTATATCACCATCATATCCACCCTGCACCACCGTCATATCCACCCTGCACCACTGTCATATCCACCCTGCACTACCATCATATCCACCCTATATCACCATCATATCCACCCTGCACCACCGTCATATCCACCCTGTACCACCGTCATATCCACCCTGCACCACCATCATATCCACCCTGCACCACCATCATATCCACCCTGTACCACCGTCATATCCACCCTGCACCACCGTCTTATCCACCCTGCACCACCATTATATCCACCCTGCACCACCGTCATATCCACCCTGCACCACCGTCATATCCACCCTGCACCACCGTCTTATCCACCCTGCACCACCGTCATATCCACCCTGCACCACCGTCATATCCACCCTGCACCACCATCATATCCACCCTGTACCACCGTCATATCCACCCTGCACCACCGTCTTATCCACCCTGCACCACCGTCTTATCCACCCTGCACCACCGTCATATCCACCCTGCACCACCATCATATCCACCCTGTACCACCGTCATATCCACCCTGTACCACCGTCATATCCACCCTATATCACCGTCATATCCACCCTGCACCACCATCATATCCACCCTGCACCACCGTCTTATCCACCCTGCACCACCGTCATATCCACCCTATATCACCATCATATCCACCCTGTACCACCGTCATATCCACCCTGCACCACCGTCATATCCACCCTGTACCACCGTCATATCCACCCTGCACCACCATCATATCCACCCTGTACCACCGTCATATCCACCCTGTACCACCATCATATCCACCCTGTACCACCGTCATATCCACCCTGCACCACCGTCTTATCCACCCTGCACCACCATCATATCCACCCTACATCACTGCCTGGCACTGAGAGTTGACCCTCGGAATGTGGGCTGGATGAATGACTTGACATATTATGTGAAAAGTGCTCCTGCTACAACTTAGGTTTGGTACTGGTGGGCCAGGTTATTCAACCAACCCTCCCACTGAAGAAACTGAAAGTACTAGAAAATACTAAAACCATCTTACAAGCACTGGTCTGCTTCTATGAGAGTGTGAAATTACCAACCCAAGTTGAAAGGCAGTGGGAACCTGGAGAGGTAGTGGGGCATGGAAGCGCTTCTTAGCCTGAGAATAGTCGTCAATCCCGGCAAAACTAAATCTGGCTGCTGGTGACTCCCGGGGGCAAGAAGGCAAATAATCAAATCCCCAGGACCCACTGACGCAGGTCAGGCTGACAGGAGACACCCCACTCCACTCACGCTGGGACCCGAAGGCGACACACTGAAGAGGAGGGGGACCCAGAAGAGACCATTGTACCCGAAGAACCCCGGGAGCTGCCGCGGCGCTGGGCAGCTGGGCGGGGTGTCCCGGGAAGGGAGACAGGGAGCCAGCCTCCATGTAAGTTTCCAGCTCCTTCCTCCATCACGAGGGGGGGGGTTAAAAAAAGTTTCAAGCTGGGAATTCAAAGGTGTCTGGAGAAAGTGAGTGCGAACCCTCCCTCCAATCCTGACACGAATTCTGTGTGTGCGTCCCCCGCATGCACCAGGAGCTCTCCGACACCCGAACCACGAATGGCACACGAGAAACGCAGCACCAGGGGCACCACAGTCACGCACGGGAGTACCAGCCACAGGCGGCGAAGCCATTACGCTGACAAGGTGAAAAAATAAAAGGCAAATTTAACATTTTAAGGTAATGTCCACAGAAACTATAAAAAACAACCAAGCAACCTTGGGTTAGGCAATGGTTTCTGAGATATGACACGAGACACACAGGCAACAGAAAAATAGATGGAGGAGACACCATCACATTTAAAAACGTGTGTGCTTCAAAGGACACAATCAAGAAAGTGAAGAGACATCCTACAAAATGAGAGAAAACGTCTGCAAATCATATATCTGACACAGTATCCATCCTGTAGTGAGCATCCTTAAAATCTATAATAATAAAAGCACAATATGCTAATTAGACCGGACGACCTTTGGAATGAAGCCGGGGCTGCAGTTGCCTCGGGCTGAGGAAGCCACCGCGGCCGCGAGGGTGGAGCCCCTTGCACGAATTTCATGCATCAGGCCTCTAGTTCAATAATAAAAGGAAAACAGCCCCATGGTGCAGTGGTTTTGCCATTTCTTTGTTCGTGGGTTTGGACATTTTTAGGCAGCAACATGGCGCTCCGAGGCCCTGCCTGCTCCTCTGACTCGGGCCGCAGCCCTGCCTGTTTTGTTTGTCTTCCCCGAGTCTCGGATCCTCAGGTCTCCTGCCAGGCTGGGCGGTAACACCGGCCAGAAGCTTTACCCGAGACCATCGATACAAACCACAGCCACATGCTGCATAGAGTGCTCGTGCTCAGTGTCTTTGGCAGAAACAGCACCGGAGACCACGTTCGAGCCTGGCTATCATCTTTCCCACAGAGGCCATCGGAGACGGGCCTGTGTTTGGGATACAACAGACCACAGTGATTTGTGAAATCGATCCTTCTAGCAAACGGCTCCAGAGATGTAAGGGAGCTGCCCACGCCGCGGGTGAGTGTGGAGCCACGGGGCCGGGCAGGCTGGCTCAGGGCCGCTGCGGCCCAGCACGCTCCACAGGCGATTTCTCACCCCCACGGGGTCCCAGAACATGGCCGCCAGCATGTGGCAGGACCAGGGGACATCCCCGGGCGAGGACTGTGTGATGATCCAAGTGAGAGGTGATGCGAGGCCCACCTGGAGGCTCTGGGTCTCTTTCCTGGGAGGCGTGGCTTTCCTCTGGGCGCGGGTGCTGGCCTGGCCGAGCTGTGTGGCTGGGAAAGCCCAGGGCAGTCTGTTCATTTTGGGCGGGGCTGACGTTTTGCCCAATTCTGGCAGCAGCAGGACTTCTCGAGGTGAGCAACCTCCTTGGTCTCTGTGCTCTAAGCAGAAAGAAGCTCAGCGTGGTGGTGCTGGCACCCTGAGCACCAGAAACGGAGGGTTCGCGCTTCTGCTCCTGACTGAGTGGCGGGGACGCCCTGGGCCGGGACGCCCTGGGCTGTCGTCTCAGCGGCCGGGCCCTTGGGGAGGGCTGTGCTCAAGCCTCGGGCGCACATTCCCCTGGCGCCCCTTCTTCTGTGTGGGTCAGTGGACACCGCTCTGGACAGGAAGCATGTGGACACCTCTTCAGAGGCCCAGCCTGAGATGGGACCGCCCCCCTGGCCTCACAGGACAAGGCGAGGTGGGCGCCCGGGTACCTGGGTGTGCTCCATGAAGGCCAAGGTGAAGATGGGCAACGGCATCCAGACGCTGTGGCCTTGAGCGACTCCATAGCCCTTCACCAGGGAGTGGACGCAGGGTGCCCAGGAGGGCGAGGCTGGCTCTCAGGCACCAGGACCATGATCACCGCCACTGTTACCGTGACAACCGTCACGTGCTGAGTGCACGTTGTGTGCCGGGCACCGTGCTCACAGCTCCCCCCGCTCAGCTCTCGGAATCCTCTCCATCGTCCCAGACAGTTTCCACTGCAGATGGTGAAGCCGAGGCTCGGAAAGGCTGGGTTACCTGCACAGGGCCCTGAGCCCAGGTGGCCCCGAAGCTGGGGTCTGCTGAAGCACGGTGACAGGCAACCTCTCCAGGAGGCAGCAAAGAAAAAACGGGGGCACTTACATGGCCTCTGCAGTTCTAGGGGAGACCCCAAGGGGTAGAGCGGGCAGCGGAAGTTTGAAAGAAGAAAGAAAAGCAACTGAGAGCCCAGCGTGAGGGCCTGGCCCAGGAGTGGGGGCAGCAATGCCTCCTTTCCGTGTCCTCGCTGAATAGAGAGGGCATTTCGCAACCACAGAGATTTCTGGCCTCTCTCTCCAGGACCTTGTTGCTCACAAGGCAGTGACCAGAGGCCGGCCGGGGACTCCGGGGGCCATGCACAAAGGGCTGTGGTCCCATTGGCCTTTGGTCCCATCTCCTGTCTCCCTGGCTCCCGTACAGATCTGTTAAAGGGCCTGTGTCACCCTGTCAGAGCACCTTCCACACAGAGTACTGGCCTCTCCGCCTCAGCTCTGCTCCCGGAAACACCGAGGAGCTGTGTACCCTCCCGGCTCCACTCGGGCAAGACCTCTGGGTAGTGAGGGCCCAGCCCGCCCGGCTCGCTCACATAGCCCTGTGCTGGGTGACAGCATCGGGCCCGGGAGCTTCCTACCTCGTCCGAAGAGCCGTTCTCCACTCGGAACCGTCCGGCCCTCTGGATGGCTCCATCGGCATCGCTGGAGATAAGCTGGGACAAGAGAGCGCGCGGTTAGGTAGCTGCTCAGCACGACAACGTCCCTCTGTCTGTCTCCGTCCCTCTGTCTGTCTCCGTCCCTCTGTCTGTATCCGTCCCTCAGTCTGTATCCGTCCCTCTGTCTGTATCCGTCCCTCAGTCTGTATCCGTCCCTCTGTCTGTATCCGTCCCTCTGTCTGTATCCGTCCCTCTGTCTGTATCCGTCCCTCAGTCTGTATCCGTCCCTCTGTCTGTATCCGTCCCTCAGTCTGTATCCGTCCCTCTGTCTGTATCCGTCCCTCTGTCTGTATCCGTCCCTCTGTCTGTATCCGTCCTATGAGTGAGCCAAGTCCCACGGGAGCTGGGCCTGCCTAGCAGCTAACCGTCTGTCTGAAGCTCCCTTGGCCAGGTCCTCGGACGGCCAGCCCCCAGCCTTCAGGAGCTGAAGTGAGGGAGAGACACCTAACCCGCAGGAATGGAGACAACAGCATCGATTCTAAATGTAACCGTATTCCAAGATGGAAAAGCATGAAGGCAATGCTCCCTGGAAAGAGAATCTTAATATATATATTGATTTCAGAGAGGAAGGGAGAGGGAAGTGGGAGAGTGAGCTAGAAACATCAATGATGAGAGGTATCATTGATCGGCTGCCTCCTCACGCCCCCCCCACTAGGGATTGAGCCCACAAACAGGGCATGTGCCCCGACCAGGAATCAAACTGTAACCTCCTGGTTCATAGGTCGACCCTTAACCACTGGACTGAGCCACGCCGACAGGGCAGAGTCCAGTTTTTATGCCTAATCTTTATCTTGCAAAGTGTTTTTTAAAAGCAAATAAAAAGATTTGTGTGTGTGCTTCACTATTCCCGGACCGGACCCTCACGCTGTTGGTGCTCTGAAGGCAGGGAAGAGACTGTGCAGGAGAGAATTTGACCTGGCCAAGGAGAGGTCGCCTGTGCTCTCAGCTCCTGGGAGGTGACCTCTAAGCCTGGAGATGCCCCGAGTGTCTGTTCACCGCTCGGAGTCACATGGACAGCGACGTCCTTTATAACGGGGGCTTTGGGGCGTGTGGTATCAGGTCTACGACTGGACACCAAGACTCAGGTGAGCTCCCCTGGGTGGCAACACTCCGTGTGTAACGCTGTCCGTGACCCTCGGAGCAGGCAGGTGGAACCTGCACCTGGACTAGCTCTCCTGCCTCCGTCCCTGTGTCAGTTCCTTGGCTGATTCTAATCTGGGTCCCTTCACTGTGATGAACCACAGTGAGCTTCGCAGCTTTCAGGAAGTTCTGAGTCTCACAGCACATTATGGAACCTGACAGTGGCTTGGGACCCCGAGTTTCCTAACCTGCAGAGGCCGATTCTAAAGCACCAGGGCTCCTGGGGTGACTGCCATTCTCCCAGGGGAAGCACAGAGGACCCAGTGTTAACTTCTTTGCTTGTGAGCTTCCACTCACTATTAAAATGGAGGGACTAGCAAGTAGGTTTCAAGTCCAGTGTCATTGGCATAGGCTGCCTCGGGGGCTTTGGGGGCAGCATTCTGAGGACACATCTGGAGAGCAAGAGCTGCCATCAATTAGTAATGTCTGACATCGGACTCTGGGAGACTGGAGGTTGGCAGATCTAGTCCTCACGGCGGCCAGCCCCAGCCAGGACTCAGAGGCTTGGAAGAGGAGCTGAGAGCCCTGCAGTGATTCACTCATTCATTCACATGAGACGTAAACTCAATGTGTGGACACTGCTGGGCCAGCAAGAATGCCCTTTCCTTTGCTGAGATGAGAACGAGAAGCTTATTCTCATCTTGTTTAAAAGGTTCAAGAAGAAGAAAGGAAGGACTTGTTTAACGATTGGATGGTTAGAAGGTACTTAGCTCCCTCTGAACTTCTGATCATAAAACCCACAGACACTGAACTCAGACCTCAAGCTGACCTGTTTAATGCTGTCACCTCTACCATCTCCCCCAGCCACCTTCATCCAACCCCCGCCACCTCTCACCGGATGACGGCAACCGCCTCCTAACGGGTGCACACAGCTGTTCTCCCACCCCCTCCTCACACTGCAGCCGGTGATCTCAGCAAACTGCAACCCGGATCGCCCCACAACCCTGCCTATCCCAGCACTCCACTCCGTCCACCTGAGGATGGGCACGCATCACCCCCTCGCCTGGGACGCCCCCTCTCCCACCCTCCCCTCGTGTACGCCTCCTCCTCATTCAATCTCACCGCATCCCGCTCAGGGGACTTCCCTGACCCCGGTCGGTGCCTGGGGAACGAGCCCTGTCAGTCCGCAACTCCGAACTGTG
This sequence comes from Myotis yumanensis, assembly GCF_028538775.1. Lineage (NCBI taxonomy): Eukaryota > Metazoa > Chordata > Mammalia > Chiroptera > Vespertilionidae > Myotis > Myotis yumanensis. The sequence goes on from NW_027223763.1 coordinate 6,153,040, forward strand.
CTCCCATTTCTTTGTGGAGCTCCCTTCATGCCGTCTCTCCTCACCACTCCCTCTGCCCCCTGAGAAGCTCCACAGGGGCGGGGACTAGTTTTCTTCTCACCACTGCACCCCCCAAGCTAAGCACACGGTATAGATCAGTGATGGCGAACCTTTTGAGCTCGGTGTGCCAGTATTTTGAAAAACCCTAACTTAACTCTGGTGCCGTGACACATATAGAAATTTTTTTGATATTTGCAACCATAGTAAAACAAAGATTTATATTTTTGATATTTATTTTATATATTTAAATGCCATTTAACAAAGAAAAATCAACCAAAAAAATGAGTTCGCGAGTCACCTCTGACACGCTTGTCATAGGTTCGCCATCACTGGTATAGATGTTCATGAAATATTTATCAAACGAGGAATATGGAAATCGAGGAAGGCCAAATTCCTACTGAAAGGACAAAGGAAAGTAAAACTGGGGTAAGATCTATGCCAGCCCTGGAAACAGAGAATTCATTACTCACACAAGAAACCAGGGAAGGCGGGGCCAAGGAATCCGAATCAGGGTGTGTAAGGGGGAGGCAGCCGCCCTGAGCTCATGCTGGCAGAGCCTGCGGCCCTGGGTGTGTGTGGGGGGGTCAGGCAGCGGTGGGAAGGCCCCTCCAGTCGCCCTGGGAGAGGGATCCAGGCTGGCGCGCAGAGTGGCAGCCCCAGCTCTCAGCCGGCTCTGGCCTCTGGCTTCATAGGGGGAGGGTGCCATGCTGGTGCCTGGCAAGGGCTGGTACACCCGCTGACGTGAGAGGAGATGGTGCTCCAGTAAGCGAGGAGATGAACAACAACAGGGGGAAATCTTGTCAACACAGCAGAGACGCCGTTTCTATCCGCAGTTTTCCTTCTATGATTCTCATAAACCTCTGACCCGACCACTAAAATCTGTACACCCTGTAAACTCTTCCCTTCGCTGGAAGGAGATCTGGAGAGCAATGGAGCAGTGCCTCTGAGACCCCATCTCAACAGCCAGTGCCCAGTACCTAGAACCTTCTCCCCCAACTCCTTCCACGTGGTACAGAGTTCTGACTGCCACCAAAATCCATGCCCGCCACGTCCCACAGTAACGGAACAGCAGCCAGACACGTGGCTGGACCACGTTTCCCTGCAGGGGGCCCTTGGGCTTCATTCTTTCCACCTGCAGGTGGGTCAGAGGTCCAGTGGCATGCGGGCCCAGGCCCCTAGAGAGGGCCGCCTCTCCCACACCTCCTGCCTGCTCCACTGGCCAGGCCCTCAATGACCGAGAGGCCTTGATGTCCACAGTGAGGACGTGGGTTGACTGTGAGCCCACACGTGTGGGGCAGAGCCAGCCACTGACTTAGAACGTGGGGCTGGATGTGACAGTGAATAAACTTGCTCTTAACCGCAATCTGCTGCTCTAAGGCAACTTATCCACCCTACAAGGAAGAACAAAGAAACAAAAATCACTGAACCTATGACAAGCCCATAATTTAAAATGTGGAAACAGCTGAGGTATCCGGGCAGATGTTCCTTGAAACAAATTTACTGCAAAAGCACAAGGGAATTTCAGGCAGTGGCTAATCACTGTGACGCTTTGGGAGGACAGTGGATCTATGGTATGGAACAATCTGTGACCAGCTTTCAAGATGCAAAGCATAGTTTCTGAATTTTGAAATGCAGACCACATTTCATAGTGAACAAAAATTAGATACTCAGAAAAAATGCCCCCAAAAGAGTCAATCAGAATATCAGTTTGGTCCGGCCGGTGTGGTTCAGTGGTTGAGAATCAACCTGTGAGCCCGGAGGTCACAGTTGGATTCCCGGTCAGGGCACATGCCTGGGCTCAATCCAATCACTGATTCTCTCTCATCATTGATGTTTCTATCTCTCCCTCTCCCTTCCTCTCTAGAACCAATAAAAAATATATATTAAAAAAAGGACAAGAACATCAGTTTGTAGGCTGGCCCGAAAGGTTTAGAAACAAACTGGAGAGCAAGGTAGCCTGAGACCCTCCCGGTCCGAAGCCAGCAGAGCCGGCAGCTGTCGGCCTCCCGCACAGCGCACCTCCGGCCGGTCACTCTTCTGGGAGAAGAGTCTACTAAGGACATTCCCTCGAGTGCTCTGCCCTTTGTGAATGCAGCTCTGCCCACCCAGGGGTTCAGTAGGATGCGCTTTAATCTGCTCAATCGGATCTGCATTCCTGAGGGGAGGAGGGAGGGAGAGGGCAAAGGAGAATGACAAAGGGGAACCTGGACCCTCCCTGGAGGTCAACAGGGGGAGCAGCACAGACATGTCAATAAACATGCATGGGCTACACCCCGTTAGAGGGGAAGTAAGACTCAAAGATTAGGACATAACTGAAATCCAACTGCCAGCAAGAGACAGATTAAAATCAATAAAACAATCGTGAAAGAGGAAGGAAAGGAACAAATATTCATGGTGAGGTGGAAAAAAGAAAATGATGAGGGAATAATAAAGTCAGATGGTAGAACTTAAAAAATACCAAATTTAAAAAAGTTATAGTACATGGACAAGTAAATCCATCTACTCTCAAAGCATAATAATTACAGACTTACTATAAAACAACAACTATTATAAATACAGTGTATAAAATTATAATAGGAAATTTCAGTATGTTTCTTCCTGATAGGTCAAAACAAACACTAGTAAGAATTTATAGAAGAGTAAAATTAATAAGCATAATTAATAGACAAAAACTTATCAAGGTACAAACAGAGGATACATACCTTTTAAGAATATTGACTAATCTCTTAAAAATCATCAAGTATTGGATAGAAAGCAAACATGAATAAATTCTATAAAACAGAAATGGAACTAATCATTTTTTAGCATGTTGCCACTGAATGAGAAATTATCAAAGATTAATAAAATTGGGAATTAAAAAATATACATCTGAAAAAATTCTTGGGTCAAACAGGAAAACTAAAATTGGACACTATTCAGAAACCAACCATGAGAATAGTACATATTAAAACAGATAATGCAACGGATGCTATATTTACAGGAAAATTCATAATCTTAAATGCTTTCATTATTAAACCAGAAAGAATAAAAACAATGAACTACTCATTAAGCTCTAGAAGATACAAAAGAGAACAATGGAATAAACCCAGGAGAGCAGGGGAGGAATCAAGAAATGACAGATTTAGAAAGAGTGGAATTGATAAACACATGCAAGAGATCACTGGCAAGTCTGATTTTAAAAACAAAGAACAAACTCACACACAGAATGATAATAAAGAAGAGAGAGATTTTTAAATGATGAGAGAACGTCACACGAAACTATGCAAATATTACCCAAAACTGCAATGAAATGGAAATTTTCTAGAAAAATATACACAATGAAAGTTATTTTAAGATGAGAAAGAAACCTGAATGTACCGACAACTGTTTGTAGAACTGATCAACGGTGTCAGGGCACTACCCACAGAGCCGCCCTGGCTCCGAGGTTTCCTGAGGAGGCAGTGCCGTCCCTGAAGCTTGTGAAGCTCACTCACAGGCAAGCAGAGAGAGAAGAAGGAAGGGCAATTCTCTCTATATTTTTATTGATTTCAGAGAGGAAGGGAGAGGGAGAGAGAGAGATAGAAACATTGATGATGAGAAAGAATCCTTGATGGGCTGCCTCATGCACGCCTCACACTGGGGATGGAGCCCGCAACCCGGGCATGTGCCCTGACCGGGAATCAAACTGTGACCTCCTGGTCGACGTTCAACCGCTGAGCCATGCCAGGCTGGGCAGGAGCAGAATTCTCTTGTATTCGTTTTGGTGCATAAGTTCAGGGGTATTAGCATGTATTTAACGTCAGCAATGCTAAGAAAAGATGACACAATTTTCATTTTATTTTACTTAATTTTGTCTTACATCGGAAATGGTCACGCACCAAGAGAAAAAGGAAGACAAACCAAATGATGTGGCTGGGATCTGCAAGGCACCGGGAGGGGTCCCTTCAGCGTTCTCACACCATCCAGCACTACAGCCACTGGCACCATTTACATTTGATTTTAAATTAATTAAAATAAAGTGAAAAATAACCAGTTTCTCAGTGGCACTAGTCACATTTCAAGTGACCACATGAGGCGACCACATGGGACAGATCACATGGCTCCACAGGGAAGTTCTACGGGGCAGGACTGCGACATGCTGAACACGGATGCAACTCTGGGTGACCAGGGCCACGTCCGTTCTCAGGCTGAAACTCCTGCAGGGAGTTAAATACTCTAAACCCAGCGGGAACGCTGTGCTTCAACACACCAGCCAAAACTGTAAGTGTTCAATGTATTGGATGGTTTGTTTCTGGAAGAAAGTAACATCCAAGCAATAATATCTATTTGTCTGATTTAACAAATTAACTTAAAAGAAAACGTAAGAAACAGGAAACACAAAATGTTATTCATTAACTATTATAAATGAAAGTATTACTAGTTTAATATTATAGGCCATTAAATGAGAATATTTCCTAAACTAATACAAATGCATAATTTTTCAAAAACAAAGGCTCTTTTCCTCTCGATGGAATTGCTCTGTGGCTTTGGGTTGGTGTCGGCTTCCATTCCAAGGCAGGGCTGGGCCTCCCCGAAGTCTGTTCATCATGCACTGTGCACATGCCAGCAGGTATAGAAATCACAGAAACAGTACTTTAACCCAGAATAAATTGTATGTAAAGTATGTCTTTAAAATAATATTTCAGATCCACCCCGCACCACGCATCTCCTTTCTTTGAAATGAGTGGTTACGACTATGGGCTTTGGTATTCAACTGATCAGGTTCAAACCTCAGTTCCACACTTATTAGCTGTGTAATCTTGGGCAAACCCCTTAGTTTTTCCTTTCTAAATGTGAGTTTCCTTATCTTCAAAATGGGGACAGTGAGTGCAGCCACTTCTAGGCTCGTGGAGAGGATGCGATCAAATAAAGCATGTAATGAGCCTAGAACAGTGCCTGGGCTTAGGAAGTGCTCCATAAATGTTAAACAACATATGTAACAATATCATTAATAGAAAATGCTCTGATTGTTTGTAGTTAGCATAGTGAAGCCATGTTAATGCTGCCTTTACACACCCAGAAGCCCTGTTTAAACATTTGTCTGTCCTGCAAACCTGATCAAGAACCTCTTTTTCGGAGCCTGTGCTAATTGCTGGGCTTATAAAGACAAATGCAACACGATCCCTGGCCTGGAGCAGCACGCAGACCAGTGGGAGTGAGAGACATAAACAGATAAATCACCGCACAACCTGGTTAGATGCCACAACAGAAGCACGGATGGGGTGCTGGGGGAGGTCAGGGGCCGGACAGCCAACTCTGCCTCAGGGAACTGGAGAAGGTTTCATTGCTGTAATGCAATTTATTCTGGGAGATTTATGGGACCTTTGAGAGATGATTTCCAACATAAGCAGATTAAAAAAATACACATACTGGTCAAGAAGACCCATTTGACCCTGTATATGCAGAACACACACACACACACACACACCAATGAATTAGAAAGTACTGTTCGGAGGGATGCAAGACAGTTTAAATATGTCCATTTAAAGAAGTGTGTGTGTGTGTGTGTGTGTGTGCGTGTGTGTGTGTGTGTGTGTGTGTGTAGCGGGGGGGGGGGGGGGGCAGGTCTTAAAAGTGGGTATAATGAGCCATCCTATGAATCATCCCTGATGGTGAGGTCAGGCTGCTGAGGTGCTGAGCACCTGGCGCCGGTGAGAGCACTGGGGTGGTGAGAAGACTCCCCAGCGGGGGAATGCTGGCTGAAGAACCACCCAGGCCTCGGATCCGGGCGCAGATTGTTTTTTTACCATCATCAGTCTTTGGCCACCATCCTCAGCGAACTCCACATCCATCACAATGAATTATCTGGTGTTCGGAGCGCAGGGCCTTCTGCTTTGTCAAATCTAATAACTTCACTTGCCTTCACGGCCCTGGCGCCCACTATGAAACCCCCAATCACACTTCCGCTCACTGGCAGGGCTTCGTCAGGACAGTACCGTGCTGTCTGGCTCTCTTGGGTGCCCGTTCCTGCTGGGGCATCTGTGGCTAATCACCCCAACGCTGCACTGACTGACACACGGATCTTGGGCACTGCTGACTTCTCCTGCCCACCGAGTCCAGCACCAGCTCCCAATCTCCCCTGCCTCTCCCTCTCCCTCTCCCTCGTCTGCACTTGGAGAAACAAAAGCTCCTGTGGCACCAGGCCCACAGCCAGCTCATGCTCTGGACATGGCCATCGTCACTTCTTCCATCCATTCCTTTCTCACTTCCCATGACATCTCCCTCCTTGTCCTTGACTTGTCAGTCACCACCCAGAAACACCCTTTCTGTAACAGATGACCTTCCTACTATTTAACTGAGAAATGTGAGGCCAGTCGGGATGAGTACAGGCACCTAACCCTCCATTTCAAAATATATCTGCCTGGGAGTCCTCATTAAGATAACGCCTGACAGGCAGTTCCTGGGATCCAACTTTGCAGTAAAATACCTGTGGAGATGCAGCAAAAAGATGACAATTCAGGCCAAATATTGGGGCATTTATACTTCCTCTCGGGCCAATGAAGAAGAACTGAAAAACATCGGCGGTCTCCGGCTTCATTGCCAGCACAGGAAGTTGGAGGGCACTTTATCCTTCCCTCCGCTGTCTCATTTTGGCCAGGAGACATTGGGGTTGTATAGAGTCACAGTAGCCTGGCCGGTGTGGTTCATGGTTGAGCATCGACCCATGAACCAGGAGTTCAGGTTTGATTCTTGGTCGGGGCACATGACTGGGTTGTGGGCTCCATCTCCAGTAGGGGGTGTGCAGGAGGCAGCCGATCCATGATTCTCTCTCATCATTGATGTTTCGATCTCTCGATCTCTCTCTCCCTCTCCCTTCCTCTCTCTCTCTTTCTTTTTTTAAGAGTCCCAGTAAAGCACTGGGAGTCAGCCTTCTCCTGCATGGGCATTGCATTTTAAGGCAGCCGCAGTCTCACTAGCACTTCTCCAAGAAAACACTGGGCAGGAAGTGAGAGGGAGGAAGAGAAAGCCCATTTTAGAAAGTGCCGTCTTCCTCAGCCGAGTGCACAGGTGGGAGGAAGGCAGGGGCGCCCTGCAGCAGAGCAGTCGGCCACCAGAGGGTGGTTGGGGGTGGGGAGAGGTTTCCCCTCTTCATAATCTCCATCCAGTTCTTGAACCCACACTGGCACCATTTTCTCCAGCGCATGTAAAGAGCTGAGCAAACATTGCTTCAAACTCCTCTTCCACCTGGGCTACCGGGAGCCCCCAGGCCCCTGCCCTACGGGCTAGTCCTGGAGCCCCTGGTTCCCAGCAGCCATAGGACAAGCAGGGGCGTCCCATCTCGCTCCGGCAGAGCCTTACAAGACAAGCACCAGCCACACCCGGGAAGCGGATCAGGCAGCTCTGTACCATCAGCAGCCACCCAGCTGCTCAGCCGAAGCTGCAGCCCCTAAAAGGACAATGCGTGCCTAGGGCCAGTTACACGGACTGTCTGTTGAAAGACACAAGGTCTCAATAGCTCTCTTTGTTTGCAGATTTTGTAAAAAGAAAAAGAAAAACCCAACAAGTAGCTATGGAAGAAACGCTACCTGTGATCCAGAAAACTAAAGGATATATATCATTTTTTACTATGAAACCAAAATAAAATTTTAGAAAATTTTAAAAAGACACAAGACGTGCACTTTGCAACAAGTGTATAAAGCCTGTGGACGTGGGGAAGGGAAAGGAAAAAAATAGGGAGGGGGGACCACAGTATGCGAATGTCAGTACCCCCTCCCGCCCGGGCTGTCTGTGGGGTAAACTGGTAAATTCGGGGAAAGCAGTTACCTCAGTGACTGGTGCACAGTGAGCATCCCATAAATGTGGACGCTAATAACAGCAACAACACCGTAATAATAGTAATAAAAGATTTCCGGTCCATCCTAATGCATGCGTAATTACATGGCTAAGGTCTCCAAGTTCCACCTCACCAAAAATAGTTGCAATGATTTCAGCGTTGGAAAGGGTGCCAAGTGAGCATTCCCATCACCCACAAAGGCATCACAAATGTCCCCCGGAGTCCCCACAGCTTTAAACCAGGTCACCTCACTCGTGAATGCTCTAAGATGAATGTTGTGGTACCCACGTGAGTCAACCTGCTCTAAAAGACTTAGATCCAAGCCAGTTAAATACTAAGAACAGCTGTCAACACTGTGATTGTAGCTGTGGAATACTGAAGCTCTGTTGTTCCCGAGAGAAATACACTGGCACTTTCACTAATCTCTCAATTTCGTAAACCACATGGAATATAATTTCTCCCATCAAATACCCATGAAAACAAAAAAAGCTACTGAGCCCTATGCGGAGAGAACAAAACCGCGCTGAGTTAGGGGTGCTGGACAGGCAGCTCAATCCCCCACTGGCCGCGTCGTCCTTCGCCACAGTCCACAGGCGCGATTCAGCTTTGCGCCTAAGCAAAAACACAGACGACCGCGTGTCAGACTTCAGGAGGCTTCAAACAGTCGACACCTCAAATGTGAAAACCTGCAGATGCTGAGTGAGTCCTCCGTAAGCCCTTCTTTTGACAATTAAATAGCACAGACCAATATCCTTGAGGCCCCCCCGCCCCCCCATCCAGAACAACAAAGCCATGCCCTCCTCGGATAAGGGCTGACAGGTTTCCTTCCCACGCGGCAGGGGGCAGGCAGTGTCCAGTGCAGGCTTCAGTCCTTAGGTTCAGGATGAAAAGGGAAGGGACGATACAGGACCCTGCTATCCTGGCTTGAAGTCACCTGCAGACTGTGACTTCCCAGAAACATCCAGGTGAAGGCAGGGGAGAGGTCCATATTGTGCCCATGCCATGTTTCATTCCTAATGCATCAGTGTCTTATCTACTGAGTCAAAGGCCAAGAAGAGATCAATAACAGCTACAAACAATCTTATGCTTTTCCTGACAGATTTCAATAGACGGCGATGAAGAATGGTCGATGGGGTAACAGCTGTCCTGGCGCAGAATGCTGCCACGGGAGACGAGACGTTCAATTCATCGAGAAGACTGGCATCCGCTTGAGATGGAAAGCACCCCACGCTAATGATCTAGCTGTATTCTGGGGTGGGGGAACCAAAGAGGCTTGTTTTCCCTTTCCTTTATATATGTTTTGATGGGTTAGGCTACTCTCTAAATTTCAACCAAATTGAACCATTCACTCATTCAACCAGTATTTACTAAGTAACCAAAGCTGAGCATTGTCTTGGTGCTAGGAATACAGTGATAAATGAAGAGCCATAGTTCCTATTTTTAGGGAGTTTATAATCTATATCCTTGTTTATGGGACTTACCAAGTGCCAGGAAAACAGGCCACTAGCAGAGGAAGAAATTTTCACCAGGTGCTTTTAGTTTGAATTTATTTATTTTTGTTAATTCTCACCTGAGGATATTTTTTCCATTGATTTTTAGAGAGAGTGGAAGGGAGGAGGAGACACTGAGAAAGAGAAACATTGATGTGAGAGAGACACATTGATTGGTTGCCTCCCACACACGCCCTGACCAGGGCCAGGGATCAAGTCTGCAACCGAGGCACGTGCCCTTGACCGAAATCAAACCTGAGACCCTTCAGTCCACTGGCCAATGCTCTAATCACTGCTCAGGCCAGGGCTAGTTTGTGCTTTTAAATCATCTACTATATGAGGGGACGTAAAAGACACATTTAGGGGCGTTCCTGCCCAGCTCATGCTCTTTGAAACTGACTTTGGACTACACCTCTCCAGAGAGAATCTGCCCTATCCGCTAATGTTGTTGGGGGCGGGGGGGGGGGCGGTTTATATCACATGACCCCAGTGCCCTGAACCCAACTGTTTGAATCAGGGATAGGTATCTGAACCAGACTGGCCAATCCATAATGTGCTACTTGGATTTTGAAATTAGGGCCCAAGAACGAATAATGGGCAATAGAGCTGCAAGACCAGGGAGACTGGGGGGCTGAAAATCAACTTAGTCATAAAGAACATTGAATGAGAACTTGGTACGTGACAGGGCCTAGAAGCACAACAATGAACAAGACAGACAGATCCCACCCTCACCTCTACTGGGTGAGAGAGTAGTTGTCAAACAAATAAATGAAACAAATATAGATTGTGATAAATATGCTAAAGCAGTGGTTCTCAACCTTCCTAATGCCGCGACCCTTTAATACAGTTCCTCATGTTGTGGTGACCCCCAATTTCATTGTTACAAATTGAACATAATTAAAGCATAGTGATTAATCACAAAAACAATATGTAATTATATATGTGTTTTCCGATGGTCTTAGGCGACCCCTGTGAAAGGGTCGTTCGACCCCCAAAGGGGTCGCAACTCACAGGTTGAGAACCGCTGCTCTAAAGGAAAGGAACAGGATGCTGAGTTAGAGAATGAATAACACAGAGAGGGAGACCACGTTAGATAGGTGGTCAGGGAGGCCTCTCGGAGGAGGTGGCATTTACACTGTGACCAACCAGGAGAAGTGCTGGGGGGAAGAAATAGTAAGTGCAAAGGCCCTGGGACAGAGAAACCTGTGTTCTAGGCACCAAGAGAAGGCCAGGTGTCTGAAGCACGGTGTGTGAGTGCAAGAGAGAAGGTGGGAGAGGCAGGCAGGACGGGGTCATGCAGGTTCTCGTAGGAATTTGTAAAGGGCCTGGATGTGAATTGCAATGAGCAGCAAATGAAGGTTTTTTAGAAAGAAAAGACACTGTATTGTCAACATTTTAATCGTCATTCTGGCACAAGGACAGACATACAGCTCAATGAGATAGAAGAGAAAGCCCAGAAATTGCCCCTTGCGTACATGGTCAATTGACATTCAATAAGGGCGCCGAGATCATTCAGTGGGAAAAGGACAGTCTTTTCAACAAATGGTGCTGGGAAAACTGGATATTCACAGGCAAAGAATGAAGCTGGACCCTTACCTAATACCATTTACAAAAATTAATTCCAAATGGACATAAACGTTAACGCTACAACTACAAAACTCTTAGAAGAAAATGTAGGGTGAAATCTTCCTGACACTGGACTTGGTAATTATTTCTTAGATATAACACTAAAAATGCAGGCAACAACAACAACAAAATAGATAAATTAAACTTCACGAAAACTAAAAACTGTTCTGCATCAAAGGACACTATTAGCAGAGTAAGAAGACAACCCACATATTTGCAGATCATATCTGGTAAGGGAGTAATACCAGAATAGGTGAAGAACTCCTACAACTAAACAATAAAACAAACAACCCATGAAAACATTGTCTAAGGACTTGAATACCATTTCACCAAAGACACACAAATGGCCACGCAGCACAGGAGAAGATGCTCAACATTAACACTCATTAGTGAACAACGATGAGATGCCACTGCACACCCACCAGTGTGGCTATGACCGAAGAGAAGAGAAGCAGTGTTGGTGAGAATGTGGAGAACCTGGAAGCCTGTGCTGCCGTGGAAATGTAGATGTGTATTCCACTCCTTGCTAATACACCCGCAAGAACTGAATGCTTGCACACCCATGTGCAGAGCACTATTATTCACACTAGCTAAAAAGTGTAAAAATCCAAGCGCCCACCGATAGATAAATGGATAAACTGTGGTATATGCACACAGTGAATGTTATTCAGCCAGAAAAAGCAATGAAGCACAGAAACCTGCTAGGATGTGGATGAACCTTGAAAACACTAAGCTAAGTGAAATAAACCGGACACAGAAGGACAGATATGATGTAATTCCACTTACATGAGGTTCCTAGAATAGACAAATAACTCATAGACACCGAAAATAAAACAGAGGTTACTGGGGCTGGGGAGGTGGGATATGGGGTTACTGTGTAATGGGGACAGTGTCTGCTTGGGATGGCGAAAACATACTCTGCAAGTGGATGTGATGGTTGTATAACGTTGTGGATGTACTTACTGTGTAACAGCTTCCCTCCTCTTGTAAAATTGGGTTGTTTCTAGCTTCCCAGGTTAGAAATGACACGCAGTGGTGTTGGGATGGAGAAGCAGCCTGGAAGGCCTCTTTTTTATTTTGTGTCAATTTTATGTTGTGTATGTTTTTCCACAATAAAAAAGAGCATTGAGAAAGCTGTGCTGCTGGGAGAGACAGGCTGAGAGAGGCAGTGCACGGGAAAGAGGCTAGAAACCACCAGGGCCAGAGAGAAACGGGGGGGGGGGGCGGTTTGGAGGGGTTGGAAGGGTGCTGGGTGCGGGGGGGGGGGGGGGGGGGCTCTAGTGGCTCTGCAGTCACAGTGGCCCAGCCACTTCCTGTCGAGAATTACTTTCTCCTGCTGGTGGACCCGGTGGATCTCTGTTCCTGGCAGTGAATGGTTCCTGGTTAAGGCAGGGAACATGGCTGGGGGCTGAAAGTTTGAGGGTTTGGTTTCCAAAGCCAGACTACCGCTCCCCGAGAGCAGAACACCTTTTCTCCTCCCCCCCGGTGCCTGGTACAGTGCCCCACACACGGTGCAGGCCTTCAATAAAGTTACTGAGTGAGGCTGAGAGAGCTCCTGTGAGTCTGCAGAGAGCTGAGCGCCCACGTTCTCACCAAACTGACACCCAAGCTAAACCTAGGCCCCTCAGGCGGCCCTCAGTACTGATGAACGGCCACGCTTGGTTCCTCACAAGGACTTCCTCCTAATTTGTTCAAGGTCAGGAGAAGTAGATGCTAAAATTTCAATTGTACAGGATCCTGGGTCCCACCCCCCCACAACATTTGCGTTCCAGGATGCCCAAGATTTATTGGGTTCCCCCAAATATCCATCAGACCAGGTAGAAGAAAAGTTGAATTCACCTTCTCATAGACACAGAACACACCCACTGGGGTTTAAGTTAATAATCCTCCGTGGTCCACAGGTGAAAAGCTGCAGTCAGAATTTCAGGAGATCCTTAGACAGCAAAAATGGGACTTCGCTATGTCATCTCCCACCACCCCCAACACCACTGCGTGTCATTTCTAACCTGGGAAACGAGAAACAACCCAAGTTTCCAAGAGGAGGGAAGCTGTTACAGAGAACTGTGTATCACGGTGCTGGGCTACCATGGGCCAATCAGAATGCTGACACTGAAGACCACATAGCGAGAAGAAGATATTTACAAGAGGCAGCTAGATGAAGAACGAGGAATGCAAAATGAAGTCATAATTTGATTACCACCACGTAGAAATGACATTTGTAGCCATAAAGATTGGAAGGAACCAGAGGGGATGAAAACATTTGCTGCAAGGCGATGATGTCATACATGGAATTGAAAGATGTATTTAACATTTACTTTAGAATATTTTAAAAGGCTGATTACACACACACACACACACACACACACTCTCTCATGGCTCCAGAATAAAAACCTGAACATGCCCTAACCGTTTTGGCTCAGTGGATAGAGCGTCAGCCTGCGGACTGAAAGGTCCCAGGTTCGATTCCAGCCAAGGGCATGTACCTGGGTTGCGGGCACATCCCCAATTGGAGGTGTGCAGGAGGCAGCTGATCAATGTTTCTTTCTCATCTATGTTTCTAACTCTCTATCCCTCTCCCTTCCTCTCTGTAAAAAATCAATAAAATATATTTTAAAAAAACAAAAATAGACCTGAAAAAATGGATGGAGACCTTTTGGAATAACAGAGGACTAGTCGGGATTCTCCGAAAGCAGGGTTTCTTCCAGTGTGGGCCTGGGAACAGCAGCATCCCCATCATCTGGGAACCTGTTAGAAATGCAAGTGCTGGGGAACCCCAGACCTCCTGAAGCGGGAACTCTGGGGATGGGGCCCAGGTCACTCTGATGCCTGATCCAGTGGAAACACTGCTCTCGAGAACCTTCCCAGCCTGATATTCTGTGATCCCCACGAGTTTGTAAGGGTCCATCTTTCATCTTGTAAGATCTCTCCCCAACACCGCTCTCACTGCTTACTCATTACATCAGGTTCAAAGTCTTCACCTGAGGTCAGGGTTCTACTTTTGCTACCACATTTCATCTTTACTACTATAGCTAGTTAACATGGGCTGGGCTTCTGTGCGTTAATCATCTAACAACTCTATAAGGTAGATAATTTAATATCCCCATTTCATAGATGAGAACACTGAGGCCGAAAGAAGTCCAAGATCGTACCACCAGTAAGTGACGAAACCAGGATGATTTCAGAGCACAAGGCCTTCCGCACCCCTGGGGTTCGGAGGAGTCCGCAGAGATAACAAGTGATGGAGCTGGTATTCGAACCCAGGCCTTTCTGATTCCCAGGCCGACTTGCTTTATAACAACTAGGCTCTGCTGCCTTACACTCTCTGCTGGGCAGAACCAGTTGCTCACTACCCTTCGAATACACCCCAAATCATGACACTGGCAAATATCTACTGACTTATCTTCTTCGCCACCAAACCACATCCTTCAGCCTCCTTGAGGCCTTCCAGGCCGCTTCTCCAAGATCCCTGGCTGGAGTGGGCTGCTCCCTCCCTTCTCTCAACCCCCGCCATGACCTACTGCATCCCTCTCACGACATTTACCAATTCGCACCAGGAATTACAGTTACCCACATGCTCCTTCAGGGGAGGTTCGCTTGGTGTCTGGCATTGATGGAGTTCATCAATGTGTCTCTTATGGGACTAAATTCATTCTTTATATATTTTATGTATCTTATCAGCCCAGCTGGAGGACAGCAAGATCCTTAAGAACAAGGACCAAATCTTTTACTTATTTTATATTTTCAAGAATATTCAGCTCGGGGCCAGGCACACAGTCGAGCCTGTAATATATGCTTGACTTAGGTGGATCGCTAGGGTACACAACTCTGGGGGCCCTTTCCCACCACTGAAGCCCCGCTGGAATGCAGCTTATATTAATGGGGAAAACCGGACACTATGCAAATGGATCCAAGCAACTCATTTCTTTGTAAATAGAAAGAACACATTTAACGTTTTTAATAATGTTGATAATCAAGAGAATTTTATGAGCACATTTTCCTGAAATTAGTTCAAATTTCTATGCAATTAGAAAAAAAAATCACAATTCTGTCTTAAAAAAATTGAGGCTATTATATGCCTTCATTATGCCCCTTTTAAAATGAAAGCACACTATTTTTTCAAAGCACAAAACACAAACCCTCATTAAGAAAATGTATTTTCATTCCAAATAGTGATCATCTATTACAGTCCTCTAGTCCAAGAGATATACTTTTAACAGGAAAAAAAAAATCTCATAAATATCCAACTCCTATCACATACCCAGAGAGCAAAGGTTCAAAATAATAAAAAATATGTATTTCAATAATATTCAAACCTCAAAAACTAGCTTTATAAACTTCTAGGAAACAAGAGAATATAAAAACCAAATGTTTTCCTGATTCATGAATCATTTTGTAAATTATCTATATCAATAACAGAGGAAAAGACCAAGCCACATGTTTTTTTTTAACAAACTGAAATCACAGATGAAAAGTACGTAACAATAAAAACAAATGAAGATGATCATTTATTGGCATCCCATCCTTATACTGTCCTCACATGGTCTAACGGTAAACATTCAACAAAAGATCCGATGAGCTCGGCCAGCCTCTCTAAATCCAAATCAATGCACCACCCCTGCACAGGCAGCGGAAACTTACCAGCTCCACAGATCCATAATGTTTCCTACTGAAATCCCCACGTCTACAGCCTAGGTCTTCCGAGACAGAGCTGGAACAAAAATGCTTCATCAGTATGACACATAGCGATCCGGTCACCAACCTGCTGCAAAAAATCCACTGCTCCCGTTCGCAAAAGGCAAGGGCTGCCGTGCAGCAGGCTGGCCCCGCGCTCACTGCAGGGGAGCCTCCTGGCCACGGCCGCGGGCCTCAGCAGCCATTGCAGCCCGGCTCTCCTGGAGCCCTCAGTGAAAAGCAAAACACCCGAGTCATCCCTGGAAGTCCAGGCAGTGATTGAATTAAATATTTAGTCATTTGGAATCGATTGAAATTTCCAAGGCTACTGGTGGTTTATAATTTCATTTCTGTAGAAGCAAAGGGGGAGAGAAACCGTGCAGTAAACTTGAGGCAAGGAACAAAGCTTGCAATTATCTTTCATTAAGAGAGCCTCTTTGTCCCAAACAGTCCACATAAAAATAACCAGCATTTTTTTGGATGCTATGTAGAAGAAATAAAACTTTAAATAGGAGGAAAAAAATCTTCAAAATCCTGGTAGGCTCCACCCCCCCATCCCCCACCTCTAATTTATGACAATATGAAAAAGACCAGGGCTAAAAAAAATTTTTTTTTTAAATATCCAACTTCCAAGTATATTTTGTTTTTTTATATAGCAGTAGCTAATGCTTCTACACCCCCTCCCCTCAAAGAAGACTTAATTAAATCAGATGAGAAAAATCACATGAGTTATTGAAGAAGAGCAATTAAAACAAGGACAAAATTGTTCCTGCATTTGCATCTTGAGGACATAGTTACACACTCAAAAGACACACATCTGATCGGCTAGTTCAGACCCCAGACAGCACTCATGAAAACACCCGAGACCCACAGATACAAGCAGTTTTAATAAGTTTTGTTCTAATATGTCATGCAGATAACACTAATAAAACACAGACACTAAAATGACACGGGAATTACGTGGTTAAGAAAGCCAAAACATTTGGGATCTGACATGCAAAGAGAGGTGCGGTGAGTACCTTTTCATCTTCCTTAAAAGGTGGGCTACATTTTCTAAATGACAGCCCTCGAGGCAGGTTCGGGAAGAGACCGCCTGGTGCTCACATCCACGGGACTGCCTCCCTGCCAGGGCCCTGCCTGATAGGCTCCCGGAGAGACAGCGTGAGAGAAATGAGATTAGGCAGGCTAATGGTATGCTGCTCCCACCATTTCACAGAGATGGCTGAATTCATCTGATCTGAGAAATTAACCTTCTGTGGTTCTCACTTCCTTAGCTGAAAACGTGCAGCACGTCAGCAAATGCAGCTTGGGAGGGTGTCCTGAATATTACCTTCCTGCTTCTAGTGACACGATTTCCTACCAAAAAATCTCTGAACCAAATTTTAAAACTCCCCTCCGTGGAGCTCTGGTCCGTGTTAGATAGATCTTCTGTGTCCATGTTACATATGTCGTCTATGTCCATCAACTTAGCTCATGTTGAAAACCAGAATGCGCTGAGCTGATGGACATGGAGGCGAATGCTAGCACTGCCCTCAGCAACCTCTGCGGTTGTCCCCGGGTCCCCTGTGCAGTCAACCCTGCAGCAGCTTCTAGCACGAGGTTCCAGGGGCGTAAAAAGAGCAGGCTGAGCTCTGGGCCCCACCCTGCGCTGCCCTCAGCACTGCCCAGGGGTTCTGGGACACAGTGCCGGAGACAAACACCAAAGAGATGACAACTGCGTCCTGGGGCCACCTGTGAGAGGGAAAACACGTCCTGTGAGAAAACCAAGCCCTCGCTGGTTTGGCTCAGTGGATAGAGCATGGGCGTGCAGACTGAAGGGTTCCAGGTTCGATTCTGGTCAAGGGCACGTACCTAGGTTGCAGGCTCCATCCCTGGCCCTGGTCAGAGCACATGCAGGGAGGCAACCAATTGATGTGTCTCTCTCACATGGATGTTTCTCTCTCTCTTTCCCCTTCCCTTCCACTCTCTCTAAAAATCAATGGAAAAATATCCTCGGGTGAGGATTAACTAAAAAAAGAAAAAAAAAGAGAAAAAACCCAAGGCAGATATAAACAAAATGTCTGCTCTCAGTGGCCCTTTCCCCTCTAACTGCCTTTCATCCGATAGGCTGCGGAGACCGAGTGCTGATGGTGGAGCCAGGCTGAACGACAAGGGCAAGTTCCCAGGGCTGCGGGGAGCACTCGAAGCAGCCATGTTAAAACCTCCCCTCCCCCTCCCTCCCCAGGCCCTCTGGCCCCTGGGTTCCAGCACAAAGGGTGTGGTTAGAGGGGATCCCCCAGAGCTCCAAGAGGAATTCGTTCTCCTCCAGGCCCCGTGTCGGGCCCCTGCCTGGCACAGAGTGGACCTGCAGTAAACATTTGTGCGGTAATGAAGATATTTGCACATATTTGGATCTTACTAGCTACTGCCTGATGGCATCCTCACGAGCCCGAGAAAGGCTGCCTGCTGACATTCTCCCTCGTAGTCCCTGTTGTTATTCCATCAGGCAGACAGTCCTGGCCCAAGAGGCAAGCCCTGCTATGTGCGCGCCAAAAGCTGTTCTCTTTTCCTCTCGGGCTTGTGGCCAGACTACATCTCCTGGCCCCTCTTGTGGGCAGTGTGGCCATGTGACTCCGTTCTAGCCAAGAGACTATGGGCAGAAGTGATGGGGGCCACCTCCAGGCACATCCCACGGGCACTTCCTCTCCCTCCCCAGGGCCAGCAGGTGGAGAGGACGGCAAGGACCCACAAAAAGGCAGAGCTTCAAGATGGAAAAAACCTGGGTCTCTGAATGACGGCGTGGAAGCTCACACTTCCAAGAACATCTGTACTAGAAACTGATGCGAGCAAGAAACAAACATTCAGTTAAGCACGTAGAATCTGGGTTTACCTTTTATTTTTTTTATTTTTTTAAAAATATATTTTATTGATTTTTTACAGAGAGGAAGGGATAGGGATAGAGAGTTAGAAACATCGATGAGAGAGAAACATTGATCAGCTGCCTCCTGCACACCTCCTACTGGGGATGTGCCTGCAACCAAGGCACATGCCCCTGACCGGAATCGAACCTGGGACCTCTCAGTCCGAAGGCCGATGCTCTATCCACTGAGCCAAACCGGTCAGACTGGGTTTACCTTTTAAAGCTGCTGTGTTACCTGAACTAATACAGAAGTCGGTATCTCGCAGTGGGGTGCTGCCATAGCAACAACCTAAAACATGTGGCACCAGCTTAGCAGGCAGACAGCAGCCGGTGCGGAAATTGATCTCAGAGGCTGAAAGATGGAAATCTATGTTATAAAGTAGCGAAATATGTGGTAAAACTTACGCCTACAGTAATGTAGCAGGTGGAACTGTGCCCTCTGAGCGTGCAGCGCTAGAGAAAGTGGCTGGACAGATCCGAGCGAAGCTGGCTCCGGCTAGCTGACCTCAGCAAGGTTTTTGACAAGGCAGAGATGAGCCCAGGCAAGAACTGGACGGGTGTCAAGCAAAGACAGAAGGGAACAGAGAGAGTCTCGAGATGAGGGGCCTCTTAGACTTGAGAAATCGCTCTGTTTCTGGACCCCAAACAATAAGATCTGGCCTATGAAATGTGGGCTGAAATTATGGGCCCAGCTAGCAGACCTAGTGCATCGATTTCCCACAAATCATCCCTGCTCTCCTTGCTCAGCCGGAGAGGTCTGTGAAGACCAAGAGGATGCGCCAAGGATGAGCTTTGGTCCCTAAATGACCCCATAGAAGATCCCAAGTAGAAATACCCTCATTGGGCTGTAACTCAGGCACGTGCCCTTGACCAGGAATTGAACTTGTGACCCTTCGGTCCTCAGGCCGATACTCTAACCACCGAGCAACCGGCCAGGGTGGTGATTTTATCTTTTTGTAAAATTTTTTATTTATTGATTTTAGAGAGAGAGAGGAAGGGAGGGAGAGGGGAAGGGAGTGGAAGAGGGAGAGGGAGAGAGAGAGAGATTTGTTGTTCCACTTATTTATGATTCATTGACTGATTTTTGTATGTGCCCTGACTGGGGATCAAACCTGCAACCTTGGTGCATCGGGACAATGTTCTACCCAACGGAGCTACCGGCCAGGGTGGTGCTTTTCTCTCCATTGACAGAACTCTCTGTGGGTCACAAAGCAGTGAGAGTGACTCCCACAGAGCGGTCCTCCGAGGGCTGGAGGGCCAGGATGACTCCACTCTCAAGGGGCAGCAAACTCTGCCTTCGGCAAGGCCTGCTTTAGAAAACAAGGTTTTATTGGGAGACGGCCATGCCCTTGGGTCACAGGCCGTCTGTGCGGCCTCTGCGTCATGTCATGATGGTGAGTGGGAAGCTGCAGCAGGGACCTGCGTGGCCACCAAGGGCAACTATTTACTGTGGCACCTGATAGAAAACGTCGCTCACCTGCCCTACAGCCTCACAATCCCTCTGTTGGCTTCAGGCCCTCCTGTCACCCGTGAATAGCATGCGCCCCCAAAATACCAGGCGGAGTCCCTGGGAGGAGCATTCCAAAAATGCATGTTCCCTGGCCCTATTCCCAGAGGCGTGACTCAGCTGGCCTGCCGTTCTGACAGCAGCGGGTTCCGGTGCGGATGGTCCGCAGGCATGTTCTGAAACACGCTGCTCTTCCGGTGACTCCGGAATCTGGGAAACCTGCTGCCTTCCTGCAGCCCGATCGCGGGAAAGGACAGGCCTCGACCACGGGTCTGTGAAGGGTGGCGGTGGGATACACCTGAGGAGGTGCTCGGTCAGACGGGGTTCTTAGCCGCTCTGGGTCTTCATTCCCTTGTGAATAAAATGTGGTTGACGTGCTCAATAAATGTTCGCTATTATTACCACCCTTATTATCAGCATGAATTCTTCCCAGGCTGCTAGAGAGAGCCCTGGGAAGGGGAGTGCTACATAAATGATCACTAACTTTCTAAGAGTTTTAAAGCAGGTGCCTTCTTTCCCCGCTGGGGCCACGCAGCAGGCCTCCCGGGGCAGGGCGAGGCAGCTCCGCAGCTCCGCTCAGCGGACGTCTCCCTAAAGTGCTGGCCCAGCACGGGACCTTGCCAGGAAAATACCTGGGACCAAGAGTGTGTCACCAGAACAAAGCAGGTGCAAACGTGCACCGGAGGCCAAGGTCCTCCCATGAGTGTGGTCTGGGTTCTAAATATAAACGCCTCGGTCTTAGCAAATCGATGCGCTTCACCTGCAGGAACAGAGCTGAGGACCTTCAAGAGGACTCGCTAAATGTGGCCCAGGATGAAAGCAAAGCTGTCCAGCTCCACGCAGAGCGGGAAGAATTCATTATGTAATAAGCAGGTTCCTGGAAAGCGGGGCAACCTCCGTCAGAGAGTCAAAGTCAAGGGAACCGAATAAGGAAAAGGAAGAGAGCGGAAACTCAACCCCAGTCCTTAGGAGACTCGCCCAGAGATTAGTGACTAACCCTAAGGACTGGCCAGACCCCGCTAACACAGGCCTCGGTCACCCCCAGCCCCGCTGGAGGCACTGGAGCTCACGGCAAGGACCGGGGCTCTTCCTGGACCCGCAGAGAAGCTGAGAAACATCAGGCGGTTTTTCAGAAGCTCCAGGACCGTGCCCCGCCCTCTGACCAGCAGGTAGTAAGTGACAGATGGAAGGGACCCCCTATTTGAGCGACAGAGAAGGTATCAAATGCGACAGACTACAGATTCAGGCTCAGAGGGAGCCCAGCACCTCCTGACACCAGGCTCTAGGTAGCTTACTGCTCGAAGAGGAGTGGTTGTCTCTTCTGAAGGTAAGTGACACAGAAAAGCAGAGATGCCGGTAATGTCTAGTGACGACATGGAAGGTTTCCTGAGCACTCCTGAGGAGATCTAGGACACCAGCTTGTAGAGCGTAGGAAGTGAGCGGGCAGGTTCCTAGACTGGAAAGTTTCAGAGCCCAGGATCCCTGACCTGCAGTCACACAGGGCCCAGCAATGGTACCCTGGGCATTTCTCCCAGAGAAATGAAAACGTGTATTCACAGAACCCTGCCCACCAGGCTCACAGCAGCTTTCTTCATAGTAGCCCCCAACTGGAAAAGGCCTGGGTACTTTATATTTTCCCTCTGCACTGTAAGTGCTCACGGCTGGGGCCCCAGCCGAGACCTAATGAAACAGAACCAGCATTTTAACAAGATCCCCCAAGGATTCATGTGCTCATTGGAATCTGAGAAGCATTGATTCTCGACTTCACTATATATCAGAACCACCTGGATTTTTTCTCTATTTTTTTGTAAAATATTTTAAGACAGAAAAATAAAGAATAACAAAATGAACATTGTAGACTTGAAACTCCTGTGTACCTCTCCCCTGAAACAACCATTAAGTAATTTAGTTTATACTTACTGCTTATATTTTTATATTTGTACTGACCATGTACTTATTCAAAACAATACACAGTATTGCTTAGAATGTTTTAAAATTTCACACAAATGAATACCATGCCGTGCCTATCTTCCTGCAACTGGCTTTTTTGGCTGAACAGTTTGTTTCTGAGATTTGACCATGTCGATACCTGTGGCTCCAACTCATTCACTTACCCTGCTGTTTCCTATGGTGCCAACTCCCCACTGGTCCTCCCTCCACCCTCCTATGGCTGGGCATTTCAGTGGCTTCCAATTTTTAACAATGTTGTAATGGACATCCTCTTACAAGTCTCCTTGAACACAAGTGCCATCATTTCCCGAGATCCACGCCCAGGAGGGCATCTGCTAAGTCGTGACATGTGCATCTTTGTTTTTCTACATATCGCCAAATCTGCTTTCCAAAGTGACTAGAGCCGGTCCTCAAATAATGTCGCGTTATTCCACGTTGAGAGGTGCTGTAGGAACTCCACGCTTGTTTATATCAACTAGCCTGTGGTAGAACTGGCTTCATTGTATGTCATCTCACTGCAGTTCCAAGAACCCATCAACGATGCTAAGTGAGGAGTCACTGTATGCCAACTTACCTCTCCCATCAGCAGCGTGTGAGTTCTATTTGCTCCATATCCTAACCAACACTTGGGATTGTCAGAAATTGGTTTTTGTCAGTGTGAGGGACATGAAGTGGTACCTTGCTGAGCTGTCATTGGAATTTCCATTCCTCTGATAACTCAAGGGCTTGAACATCTTTTCCTATGCTTCTCGGCCATCTGAGCTGCCTTGCCTGTGACCTCCCTATCCCACCCTCTGCCTACCCCCTTTTGCAGGCTGTTGGTCTTTTTTCTAATTGATTTGCAGGAATAATTTGTATCTGCTGAATGTCAACGCTTTTTTACAGATGTCTTCTTCCAGAGAGTGGTTTTTCTTTTTCAAACGGTTTTCCTGACATCTTTCATCATGTAGACATTTTAAAATTCTAATGCAGGTATTTTCAGACTTTTTCTTTAATGGTCTTTGTTTTTTGACTTAAACCATCCTTCAGCATCATGATGTCATAGAGATAGTTTCCTATCATTCCTTGCTAAAGTTTTAAAGTCTACTTAATACATTTTCATGTAAATATATAAATGCCCAGTTTTCACCCAGACCTCCTCAGTCAGAATCTTCAGGAGTGGGACCTAACCACCTATAGTTTAAAAAAAAAAATAAATTCTAAAGGTAATCCTCAGAAATGCTGGCACACTCACTTCCTACCTGCTGGATGCGCACAGACGTATCTCCTCTATCAAGTCCCAGGGACCCATCTCATCTCCGTCCCCCGCACGGGCCCATCCTTTATTTTTTTATTTTATTTTTTAAAAATATATATATTTTATTGATTTTTTACAGAGAGTAAGGGAGAGAGATAGAGAGTTAGAAACATCGATGAGAGAGAAACATCGATCAGCTGCCTCCTGCACATCTCCTACTGGGGATGTGCCCGCAACCCAGGTACATGCCCTTGACTGGAATCGAACCTGGGACCCTTCAGTCCGCAGACTGATGCTCTATCCACTGAGCCAACCGGTTTCGGCCCCATCCTTTATTTTTCTGTTCCCAAACCTGAAGTGCTCCCCAGTGGTTGTCCTTTGAAGGAATTATCTACTCCTAGGGCAGTGACGGTGAACCTTTTGAGCTTGGCCTGTCAGCATTTTGAAAAGCCCTAACTTAACTCTGGTGCCGTGTCACATATAGAAATTTTTTGATATTTGCAACCATAGTAAAACAAATATGTATATTTTTGATATTTATTTTATATATTTAAATGCCATTTAACAAAGAAAAATCAACCAAAAAAATGAGTTCGCGTGTCATAGGTTCGCCATCACTGTCCTATAGCATCAGTATTACTGACACATCTCAAACATACCCCTCCGGCCTTAATTACCTTTCCTAATTCTCCCAGAAACACCAGTAGCTCAGTGTGTTTTTTCCAAAACTCATTCAAAAACTTGGTTTCTCATTTCTGTTGGTGCACAATTATTTTCACAATCTCCAAACTACGGAATCACCTCTGACTTCTCCCTGTCTTATAAACTCTACAATCAATCATCAAATATCAGTGATCAACTCCCTCATTGGACCAGCCCAGTCCCTCCGTCTCACAGGCCCTCACTGTTTCACAGATTCTTATACGGCCCTGTCAGTCTTCCTGTCTCCTTACATAGGATTTGAAGGTGAAATAATGGAAGACTTTGGGACACACTGTTTGTTATCACTAATAGTGTGTAAGTGGAGACTAGAGAGCTATTTTTCAAGTATCTGATAGATGATAGGTGGACCTATATTTATTCAATAACTACTTGAATAAATATAGGTTGTGCATCTATACCACTTATTAGGAAGAAAATGTGTGTGTGCTTAAAGAACAACACAAATAAGAAAAAAAAAAGGCTTTTTGTGAAAAGTTAGGGGTAAGCTAGAATTTGCCATAATAAAAAATGTTCTCATTTTAGTAACATAGTTGTTGGGGAGGAAAAACTTTTCCTCTACCCTGTTAGGTTCTGTGACTGGGGCCTGTGAATTAAAATGACAAAAGACAGATTAAAAGGAGAAAAGGAGCACACATTTTATTTTTAATTTTACCTGTTCAAGCGCTCCACAGAGAAGCAAACCCAAAGAAGCAGTTAAATACTGGGATTTATATATCATTTTAACAAAGGGCAATAAACTGTGGAGAAGTGACTAGACGAAAGAAAAGGATTTGGGCTTCTAGGAGTGGTAATCATGGAAGGTAAACACCTGGGGGCAACTGATGGCCTATGAGGGTTGTTTAGCGAGGTTTGAGGTTTGCGCATGAAGACTCATCTTGGTGGCCCTGTTTCTCTGCTGGCAGTGCTGTCCTCCTCCTCCTGGTACAGGAGAGGGGAGGGGGAGGGGGCACCTTTACAAAAGGAGATGTCTGCCCTGCTTTTAGGCAGATGGGGGGAGAGTGGAGATGTCTTCCCGTGTCTGCTTTTTCTCAATTGCCTTCAGCTCAAAATAATCCTTAGGCCAAAGTGGCAGGTTTTTAGGTGGCATATTTTGATCCCCTTCATAGCCAATACTAACATGTGAAAAATTCTTTGTCTCAAACATAAAAGTAAATGCTAAGGAACTGATTGAATTTCACCTTGAGGTAACCCAGGAGAGGGGGATGGCCCAGCTACTTTTTAAACAACCTCTGTATCATATTCTAATTTTCTGGGCCAATTTAGACCCATTCCATGCTTATCTGTGTTGTTTCCCTCCAAGCACATGCAGAGCACGTAGTAGAAGAAAAGCAGCTTACTCTGTGCTTTTGAGGTCAAACTCTATTTTTGAAAGATTTTCTAAAATTTTTACTTCACTCAGCTACTCTGATTCTGAGATAGTTTAAGAAAATGAAACCATGAAACCATGGGTGAGGGAAAGTGGTGAGGGAAGGGGAGGGGGATGCTCTTTAAAGAAAGCAAAATAATAGATAAACCAAATGTATAGAAAGAGAGGAGGCAAAGTATCTTAACTGAGAACATTTATTATTAGAGGAGAGATGACAAGAAACAGCCAGCCAGCTTCCACGGCCAAAACAAGATTTATAAAAATGAGTGTTGGCCAAAGTGAATTTAGGGCAGGAGGGCCTAAACTAATTCCTTTTGCCTCTTAAAAGCAATGATTAAAAATGTGATAATATCCAGGCTCTATTTATAGTGTGTCCTTATGGTGTTCTGTACTGTACTTTGGGATGAGGTGAGCACCAAAAATGGGTTGCTGGCCCAGGAGGACTGTACAATTTCAAAGAATAGAAAACTTGAATCATCAAAGGAATACAATTCTTAGTAATGGCATAACCTCCTTGAGGAAAAATGATTGCTTTTAGCAATTATCCCTCGAGGGGATGTGGAGCTCAGTGGTGAGCAGGGCATCTGCAGCCTCTGTTCCAAGCCCAGGGCCAGGATGTTCTGGCAGAGAGCGCCCATGCTCCTCCCCCACTCACCTGTGAGCCCACGTCATCCTTGACCTGCGAAGATCCACATTCCTCTCCCTTCAGTCAGGTGGCCTCCCTCCCTGGGGACCTCACTGTTCCTGCACCTCTGTGCTAATGAGGCTCAAACCAAACCTCCAACTTGACTCTTTCTCTCCAATCAACTGCAAACTCAGACTTCCAACTGCTGGATAGAGTTCCGTGGACACCTGAGCAGCCCCTAAAACATAACCAGGTCCGGATCACACTCACTCCCACTGCTGCATTGGCATCTCAGTTAGCAGAACTGCCATCTTTCCCCCAGTTGCTCAAGGTACCAAGTCCAGAGTCATCTCTGTCTCCTCTCACATCCAACATCTAATCAGTCGCCAGGCCCTGTCACTGCTGCCTGCACAGCATTGCTTTTGAAAGTTGTAGTAGGTTTGTATCGGTGTATTTGTATTTCATTCTTTGAAGACAGAACACACTCTCTTGATTCAAAACTAAAAGGCTGAACAGGGCAAAGCCTCCCCCTCTGCACCTCCTCTCCCCCCTGGAATGTTCGTGTGTCTCCCAAAGATGCTGGATGCGTTTACAAAGAAAGAGAAATACCTATTCCTCCCCTCCCTCCTTACTTTACACAAATGGCAGCAAACCATGCACAACTCTACTTCTTGTTTTTGTTATTTTTAAGTTCATATTCCTTGGCGATCTTTCCAAATCAGTACCAAAAAGCTCTTGTATTCTTTCTTATGGCCACATTGTATTCTACTGAGTAGATGGACCCAATTTTATGTAACCAATTCCCTAGATAAAGGACTAGTAAACTGCAATGCACAACCTTGCACGTGCCATTTGGCCCCGAGGACATGTGCAGAATTCCACAAGGTCTCCGAGTCCCTTGTCCCTTCTCTCCTTTCCATTTTCACTTTCTCTGCTTTATCACAGACCTTCCTTGGTGCAGAAGCCTTCTAACTGGCATCTCTGCTCTATGACCCTTAACTTACACCCAACAAATATACTTAGTGAGCCCTTTCTACATGCCAGGTACTCTGCTAAGAGGCGAGAACAAGAGAATCAAACCCAACAAAACCAAACAAGCCTCTCCTAACCAGACCCACAGATCCCTGCCTGGCTCACAGTTGTTAGAGTTTTGGGAGCTTATCAGTCAATCATCTGCTCCCTTCTCTATGTTTTGAATCGATTGGGAATTAGTGACAGGAGTTGGGCAAATGGGAATCAAAATATAAATTTCCTCACTGTCAGAGTTTCATTGGCAAACAGCCCTAGAGCCCAATGCACTTCCAACTACTACTCCCTTCCCCCAAGCGTGGAGCTGAAACAGTCCGCTCTGTAGAGGGGCAGACCCTTGCCTGCATGGCTGCCGGGGAATTGCTGTGTCAGTCTCCACTGTCAATCTCCAGCAGGGGAGACCAATGCAGATGGGGCTCTAGACCTGTCTCTAGAAGACTCAGGTGGGTTTTTCCAGATGGAAATAGGAGAGAAGATAACACACAGCTCTGTGGGCAAGCAGATCCTGGACAAGTCTTAACCGTTCTGCACCCAGCTTGCTTCCTTATCTGTAAAATGAAGCTAACAGGAGCTACCTCATCGGGTTTTGTTTTTTTGAGTGTGAAGACTAAATAAGCAAACGCATTTAGGATGTTTGCGCAGATGCCCGGTATGCAAGTAATCAATAAATATTTGTTGAATGAATGAGTTAATGAAAGAGTGGTCCACAGAATCGCAGTTCTTAAAGCCATCTTTCCAGCACGGCTTCCAGAGAACCTAAACCTAACATCAGCCGCCAATCACCAGGGCCGAACAGGATTCACCAATACGGCCCAGATTATGCCACTCGGGCTGCTTCTTATAGGTTCTTCCGACGTTCCGCCCGCCTCCTGGATTGTGTCATCTGCGCGATGCATCATGGGGCTGGTAGTCTAGAGAAGAGGTGGTGCTGGCTGGACCACTGTGAGGACCCAACCCTCTGCCTGGTGCTCTGAGGAAGGGAGAGCTGCTCTGGCAGATGGAGCCCTGGCATCCCTTCTCTCCCTTGCAGCGTGCCAGGACTGCCCAGGACTCTGGTTACCAGAGGCCTCCAAAAATCCGGAGCATTTTGCTCAGAAAATTCAATATTCACTGAAATTTGAGATTTCAGTTTCAAATCAAGAAAATATTCAATTCTCATACTCTCATAAACAGACCGCAGGGGCCCTTTGTGGAAGGTATGGCAGTAGTTCTGAAAAGTCGGCGGTGACCCCAGACGTCCTCTAGTTTCCCTGAGGAATCAATCCACAACAGAACTAGCAATTCGGAATTTATCCGAACTCTGTGAACCTTGTCTATTTAAATCGGCACCATCTCGTAACATCATAAAAGCTACCCACGGCTCCCCATTGCCAAGATATAAAGTTCCGACCTCTTAGCCAGGCATATACGATGCTTTGTAACTATTTGGCATCTCTTTATGTGTGGTCACATTTTTTAAAGCAGCCTTTCTCAACATCTGCACATGCGAATCAGCTGGGGCTTCATAAAATCTTGGTATTTGTGTCCCACCCTAGACCTCCGGATCCTGGAGGGATGGTGCAGGCTTCTGTTTGTTTTTAAAGCCTCCAGGGTGATTCTCAGGTGCAGCCGGGCAGACAACCGCCACCGCTGCCATGCCTGTCAACACTGCGGGGCACACTCTCAGGGCTCCCAGCCTTAGCTCCACCGTCCCCTCTATGTAAAGTGGCCTCTTCCCCCTTTCCTGCCCGGTGACGCGCATCCTGCCCAGCTAAGCTCACCTGCGGCCCCTCTGCTCCCCATCCTCCAGCGGTTACTTACTCCAACCGCAGCGGGTGCACGCTTCTTTTCTGGGAGCACGGGGATTATCAGGATACTTGTGTTTCCCAGGAAAGGCTACAAGTTCCTGGAGAAGAAGAGTCTTCAGAGTCCTCTTTCACCCACTCCAGAGCCACTGAATCTGAATCTGGGGGTGGGCCTCGGGCATCAGTTGTGTCTTAAGCCCCACAGGTGATTCTGACCCATCCCCCCGTGAGGAATTAGCTTCACAAAAGCACTGGGTACAGTGAGCATCCATATATATTTCTTGCATTAAATTGCGGAAGTGTCTCATTGTTTTTGTCTAATTTAGTTTTACTGTTGAAAGTATTACAAATGTCCCCCTTTCCACCCTCCCGCCCCCCATTAACCCCCTCCATCCTGCTCCCTTCCTTTCCCCAGCCCTTCCCGGCACTACTGTCTGTCCATGGACTGTGCCTCTATGCATAAACGTCTCATTTGTTTTCAAGCCAATCATACCTCGGCACCTAGTTGCCTTTGATTCCCCTGGAGAGCTAAGCACTCTGCCTTGTACTACCTTCTCCAATCATTTACTCATTCATTTATTTAACAGATATTATTGCACACCATAACAAAACCCTGGGGGTTCAGGAGTAAACAGGAAACCATAGTTACCACCCTATTGGGCTTAGAATCTAGTAACATATTAGTTATAGCATAGTTATTATTACCACTTTTCTGAATAATGTTGGATTTCCCCCTCTACATACTATAAGGGAATCTCATATTCTCTTATACCCCCAGTATGTTATATAAGACATTCTGTAAAGGTTTACTGAATCAAAGCAACACATTTCGTAGCACATACCACAAATTAGTTAGCATTTATTTGTGTGGTTATTTGATTCTGTCCCATGAGCTGCAAATGCCCTCAACACACGAATTGAATCTGTTTTGCTCACTACAGCTGACACAGGGCCTGGCTGAGCAGGTACTCAATGAATATTGTTAAGTAAATAAATAAATAAATAAATACATGAATAAATACATGAATAAGATATCATTAAGAACAAAACCTGAAATCTCCCAAACCAATATCCACTCCTTCTCCCTCCCTATTCTCCCCCACAAAAGGTCATTTCCTCCCTGAGCACTGAGGGATTTCAGGTGACAGTGAACATGAGCCCAAACAGAGGATGTTCTTCTACTTACTTACAGGGTGACCTGGGACTCTGCTTCAGGGCCTGTTGCTGGCCACGTCTGAAGGGGCTGGATGCGGAAGGAGAGAGACGACGTTGCTTTCCACAGAAGGGTCTGTGCGACCTGGCCCCCACAGGACCCCTTCGTCAGCGGATCCATCGGTGGGCCTGGAGGCGGAAGCGCTGTGCTGAAGAAGGATGGGAAAGGCACTGAGAACGGAGAAGAATGACAGGCCGATCACTGGCCCATTAGTCAGCAAGGGGCAGGAAGCCAAGGCACTCCCAACACCAGTGTCCCACCAAGCCCGCATCACGCCCTTCTGCATGAGCAAGCTGCGGAGAGAAGGCCCCGTCCACATCCCCACGGCCTCAGCCTGAGTGAAGGCCCACACTGTCCAGTCAGGGGCTCTCGGGCAAAAGGAGGTCAGTGAGTATCTAAACCACCTCAGACTCATCCAGGAAAAGGCACCCTCACCCCGTAAGGGCAGCTCTGTCTAGAGGGCTTCCAGAGAACCACCAGCGGGAGCCTCGAGGTAGTACGTAGACTGTCTCCTCATCTCCAGTTAAAGTTTCCAAGAAAAGCCAAAGAGCGGGCTTACACTGGCCATGACACTGTAGACCAAACCCACATTTCGAGAGGAATGGCATAGAGCAGGTATCAGTGGATTAACACACGACTGCTTGTGGGAATACACTGAGATATGCAGCCTGAAGCCTGCCTGCTCCTTTCTCTGCCCACAGACAGGCAAGCAAACAAAGCCCAGTGACTTAGAAATGGGACATAAAAAGCACCCTTAGATAACACTGGTCAGAAGGGACTCCTTATAATGACTTCTTTTTTACTGAATTTATTGGAGTGACATCTATAATAATAAAAGCATAATATGCTAATTAGACCAGACATCCTTCCGGATGTCCTTCCGGATGACCTTCTGGATGAAGCCGCGGCGGCAGAGGGCCAAGGTAGCTGCTGCGGCAGTGGGCCTGAGCCCCTTGCACGAATTTCATGCATCGGGCCTCTAATTAGTTAATAAAAGTATATAGGCTTCAGGTGTTCAATTTTATAATAAATCATCTATACATTGTATTGTGTGTTCCCCACCCCAAGTCAAGTCTCCTTCCATCACCACTTTACCCTTTACCCTCTTTTACCCCCTCTTCCCACCTTTCCCTCTGGTAATCACCATACTCATACTGTTGTCTGTGTCTATGAGGTCTTGTTTTGTTTTTAATTCTCATCCGAGGATATTTTTTCCATTGATTTTTAGAGAGAGTAGAAGGGAGGGGGAGGGGGAAAGAGAGAGACACACACACATTGACTGGTTGCTTCCTGTACTTGCCCCAACCTGGGCCAGGGATCGAACCTGAAACTGAAGCCAAGGTATGTGCCCTTGACTGGGAATCAAACCTGCAACCCTTTGGTCCGAGGGCCAATGCTCTAACCACTGAGCAACCAGCCAGGGTTTTTGTTGTTGTTTTTGTTTAATCCCTTCAGCTTTTTCACCCAGCCCCCAAACCCCCCTCTGATAGCTTACAGTTTATCTTTTAGTTTACTTTAATCTTGAAATAAGATTAATTCATTGTTTTAACATGTTATTTTCTAGCCCTTTAATCTTTAAGTTTTGTTTAAAAATACTTAAGTGTTAGTTCTTTTAAACCTTTATCACCATTTAATTTTATATTTTTGCCATACCTTTACCCCTAGTTTCTGAGTTCTTTTTTTATACTTTCATCTAATTCTTTAGCTTCATTTTTCTAACTGTTTGGATTCTGTTTCATCATTGTTAATTTTAATCCTTTTTCTCATTTCTGTTATCTTTTCTAGTCTTAACTTCCTAGTTTAAAAAACGTACATTCCTTTAATCTTCTGATATATTTTATCTTTATTGTCTCGCTATTTAACATAGTGGGCAGTTGGAGAACTTCTTGGAAAGATGGAGAGTAAGCGCTCATCTGCACAACTCCTTGGAATCCATGGGAATCAGCAAAAATAGCCCAATATTCAGAGAAAACGTATTGAAACAAGAGAATGGCCAAACTCCATGCTATAACTCCGAAGACCTGTGTACACAATGAAATGTTGACAAGCTGAAAGCGAACATGGAATTCTACCTGTAATGTGATGGGAGGGAAATGACCAAGAATGCTCTCCAGGCCTCCCCTGGAAGCAGGGGTGGGGCTGGGCAGGAGCTGTTTCTGCTTCATTCCCCCGCTCCCCCCACTGCCCAGCTTTCTAAAAGGGAGGGGGGCCTAACCTGAGAAAGGCTGAAGAAGAGAAGAAAAAGTATATCTTAGGAGCCACTCGAACCTCTTGACCGAAAGCTTATATGAACCCCCTAAGAAGGCCCGTGAGTCGGGAAATGACGCCGAGCCAGGCCCTCTTTGAAGGGACCTGTTTGCCCTGAAGTGGGGGGAAGGGAGGAAGAGTTGAAAATTCAAGGGAAGTCCTGCGTGGGGTCACCCACACCACAGCACAGGGGACTCTGCAGATGGGAGGGACAGCCTGGGGAGAGAGTGAAAACAGGTGGCCCGTTCCCACAGCCTCTGCACCCTTCCTGCCCCGCAAGAGGCGTCAGGACCGGAGCTCCAGCTCAGGCTCCGAAAGCCAAGGTTCACTGCTGCTCAGACGAAAGGGCAGGGGGTCAGGTGAGTCTACCCTGTTATTAACAGGCAAACCCAGACCCAGACGGAAGCGCTTCAGTTCAAGGATGAGCATCAGGAGTTCGCTGGCCCAGACCCACGAAATAAGGCTTGCAGAGGCCGAGGGAGAGGACAGAGCAGGAGACTTTTAGCGGCGCCAGATGAACAACAGAACAGCTTTGTTTTCTCAAGAAAATGAAAGATCAAGAATTCTCTGAAAACAAAAGATCAGATAGAAGAGGCAGACCTCCCAAGGCTCCAGGATAAAACTGCCTGAACTGGCAGGAGGGGCTGATCCACAGTGAGGAGGTGCTCTCTGGGGGTAGGGCCTGGGAGAGGGCACCAGGGGTCCAGGAGTGAACGCCTTGGGCGGGTGCTTTTGTGTGTGTGTGGTGGGGGGAATCAGGTATTACACTGGGGACAGACAGCCCTCAGAACTCAGTTCAGTTTTCTCCTCTTCTATTGGGACTCCGAGCCCTTGGTGTGCCTTGAGTGTTAGTATTGTGAGTCTAAACGGAGGGCAGTCATGAAAATGTGGCCACTTCACAGTGAGCCCTCTGCTGCTGGCCACGCGGCCACCGAGAGCTCCCGAGGGGACCTGGCAGCCTTGGTGACACGGCCAGGCCTGCTGAGGCCCAACGATGCCGCAGAGACGGACCATGGGAGGATACACTGTGGCACAGGTGCCGCCTCACGTGCTGGTAGGCAGGTCCCTGGATGTAAGTGGCATAAAAGGCAACAAGGTCTCAGTTCCAGCTCCTTTGACGTGGCCGGTTCTCCCACGGCGCAGGTAGCGTTGATCGCGGAGTTTCAGGCGTAATTCCACCAGGAACGGGGGAAGCTTCCGGGAGCCACACCCACTGCCTTGCCTTTTTTATCTTGTGCATTATTCCTTGCTCAGACTGTGGGCTGAAAACGACCTTAACCCAAGCTCAAATCATCACTCTCGCCTACCTTCAAACCGAGACCAGCTCTGGGCGTCAGAGATGGCTCAGCGGCCACGGGAGCAGTAGTCCCTGCAGAGCGGGGAGCAGTGGGAAAACAATTTCCTTCTGTTCCCAAATCTAAACTGCCCCCTCCCACACACAGTCACTCTGTCCGGTACCCTTCTTCCCCCGAGCACTCAGCATCAGCGAAGTCATCATGGTTACTCCGTCTTCTACTGGCGCATCGTCTGCCCTTGTCCACGACAAGTTAGCTCCCGGCAGCAGGCGCCCCACCTGGCCGTTCTCAGTACCCTGTGCCCAGCACACAGAGGGCTCAATACATATGTGCTGTGTGGATAAGTGACACCAGCTACCTGAGGAGAAGGGTCATTTGGAACAGGGAGGCTGTCAGGCTGCTTTGGCCTTTTTTTGACTGAGGTCACTGGTGGCTGCAGGCAGACAGGCCACAATGGGACCTGCTCAATTTCTTTGCCAATCTGAGGGGCAGATTGGCTGCCAGGGACGCAGGGGCACAGCAGTTACAGGAACCTCCCCTGGCATGCTGCCAACTTCTGATCAGTGTGTCTAATGCATCTGTGCTTTATTGCAGAAAGATGCTGCTTGTGGCAGATACTGTGGGACGACTGGCTCAGTCCCTATTTCAACCCCATTCCAGGGTGCAGAAGTTGGGAAGTTAAAAATGCTATTGTCCTAACCTCCTTTGCAGGTCTGAGTTCTGGCCGTGATCTAGATTCCACAGCTCAGGTTCAGAGAGCCTCTGATCTGGCACGGAGCCAGGCAGACTCAGCGAGAGGATCCAGGGCATCGCCCGGCGTTTGCAGGTCAGGGCAGAGCCGCCGTGGCTCTGGAGGCGGCAGCTCCTTGGCAGCTGCTGCATCAGTCAGTGTCTTGTTGGGAGGTGGCCGCTCTCCTGTGCACACAGAGCACAGTGGTTCTGGGCGCTGGGAGCTGCTCCTGGGAGCTCAGACTGGAGCCTGCTGCCCAGCCCGGCCGACAACTTTGTAAGCACTTAATTCCCGGGTCACTGTTAAACCCGTCCGCTCACCGCAGGCAGAGTGGATTCCGTTGGAGGCAACAGATTACCGAGTGACCGTCATGGTGACGCCGGTCCGGGTGGATTTTGAGCTTCCAGTTCTCGTGACCCTGTGGCACAACTTCCTTCTGGTGGGTGCAAGGGCATAACTTCGAGGTGACACCGAAAGGAGGCAGTGCTTCTATGGGAAGGCACGGCATTCTGCTATTTGGGTCTAAGAGAGCTTGATCCCAGCGCTACGCATTTCTGCTCCAGCAGCAGGGCGCCGGCCGAGGGAGCCGATAACTGCGGGGTTCGGGGTCACGCTGCCGCCAAGGGAGCCACTAGTTGCGGGGTTCCGGGCCACGCTGCCCTGGGGCTGTGACCCATCTCTCTCCCGCACCTGCTCAGCCGCCTGAGTCTCTGCCAGCACCGCCACCAAAACCTGTTGGGGCAGGTCTGTGCCACTGCAAGCACCTAACAGTCGAGAGGCGCTAATGCCTTTCACCTCTCTGGTGATAAAAATTGTACTGCCTCCTGAAGTCAGCCGGCTAGCGGGGAGCGCTGGCTGCCGGATGCACTTTCATGTCCTGAGTCCAGGCTGTGTGGTCAGCCCTCCCGCCCGCTGCGATGGGAGGTCTAGCCGGGACCATATGCAGAGGGGGCCTACTTCCCGTTCCACGACACCTTTTCAAATGTGGGAAGACAGCTCTCATGTCCTCTGTGAATTTTCTCTTTTTCAAGTCAAATAGCCACTCCCCTGCTGAAATCTTTTCTCTTTGCCGGATCATTCCCATCAGATATAAACATCTTTATAAAGCGAACGCAAAATCAAATCAAATCAATTTTTCAACTCACATCCCTTCCACGCCTGCAGAGTTGGCGCTATTCACTGTTTCCAATTCCTCTTTCATTAGAGCCTGAAGCCCGGCCAGGGAGACAGTCTCATCCTCACTCTCCCCAAGAAACAGCTCTTGTCAAAGGCAACCAGTGACCACACATGCTAAGCCCAATGGCCAATTCTTAGTTCTCTTTTATTTTTATTTTTTAATTGATTTCAGAGAAGAAGGGAGAGGAAAAGAGAGATAGAAACACTAATGATGAGAGAGAATCATTGATCTGCTGCCTCCTGCACATGCCACCCTGGGGATTGAGCCTGCAACCCAGGCATGTGCCCTGACTGGGAATTGAACCATGACTTCCTGGTTTATAGGTCGACGCTTAATTACTGAGCCACACCGGCTGGGCCCAATTCTTCGTTCTTCATTTTGCTTGACACATCAGTAACATTTGACACAGAAAAAATCACTCCCTCTCTGTTTTTAACTGTTTGTGTACACTACTTTGCCCCAATGAAAATATTTTAATGACCTCATGTGTCCATGACACTATTTCACATTTAAGTCTAAATTTTACTTGGGATTTATATGAATAGTTAACCAAAGTTCATCAAAACATAGTCATTCTTCCTGACTCACTAAGTTTATTTATTGATCCCCTTTTCCTAAAGATTCCTGTTATCCTACCCACCCACCCCCAATTTTTTTTTTTTACCTTTCCCTATTTGACTGTGATTCACAGTCACATTAAAGAACAAAACAAAAACCATGATGTATTCTTCTTACATTTCCTACTGGAGGGTCCATACCTGCACTGTCCAATAAAGCAGCCACAAACCACGCTTGACTACTGAGCACTGAACATGTGACGGGTTGGAATCGAGGTGCTGTAAGTGTCAAAGACACTGGATTTCAGGCAGCACAGAAAAAAAGGTAAATTACCTTAATTATTTTCAACACCGATCCTAGCTCTAGAGACAGCCGGACGTGTGGCCCATCTCCACACTTGCACGTGGCGTTAGATCCACCCCCCACCCCCCACCCCCACCCCCGGAAAGCCAGCGGCGAGTCTCGCTGTACAGGCCAAATCCCTCATAACTTCCCGACAGCGTTATTCGCCAGACGCCATCTCTGTTCAGATCTTCAGCTCTAGAAACCAGACAACCAAACATAATTTCTCATATGAACCTTCCACAGCAAAACTAATTTGACTATTGTCTTCCTCCAAGAAAGGAAGCTGGTTTGTATTAACTTAACCTCTTTAGTGAATAATAAAAGATGGATTCTTTTTCCTTCTCACAGGAGAGCAGACATAATATGAAAATGAATTTTCTCCTGTGGGCCCTAAGAGCCCATTATGTCAGCTCAAAGCAAGACAGCTCTTCATAGTCCTTCCCAGGAAGTCTGCTGTTTTTCCAAAAGGAAACTGACAGCAGCACTTATTTGTGATTAAACACTTATGGGCCCGACACAAACAAAAAGAATAACGACAGCATGTGGAAGAATGAAGACGATGGAAACACCTCACACTGAAATACTTGTTTACAAAACCACCTGGAAAAAAGTGTCTCCTGGGAAAAATAAACACAAACAAATCTAAGAATCTGAGTCAGGAGAAACAGAAGGAAGAAGAAAAGAAGGCAACGCAACGCATAATGGATAATTGTTCTTTTCTGCTCTTATCTGGCCTGGAGAACCATATTCAGGAACAAGAAAGCATTTGTCTTGGCATCAAATTTGTTCTCACAGGCGTGGGTATGTGCATTACTAATAAGGGAGCCACTATGTGGGAAGCAATATTTGGGAAAGTAGAAAATATGTTGTTTTCCATTTGTAATTCACAATCTTCTGTCTATGTAGGGTTCTGCACCCACTGTGGCTAAACATAGTAAGGATAATTTATTCACTCAACTGAGGTAGACTTTTACAATAACTTAAAAAAATACAGAAACCCCAATTCTGTGGCTCTGGGGTGACATCTGGATTCTGTATTTTGGAAAGCTTCCCAGATACAATGGCACTATTTTTTTTTTTTTTTGCCAACCCAGTATCCGTCACCCCTCTGGTAATAGTACTGTGATTCTTCCTTTGGACAATCACTATCTCCTGGTCTCTTGTGGATGGAAGTGATCTAACCCCTCAGTCCTGCGTGGGGTACATGACCCAGATGCAGCCAATGAGCACGTTTCACCCTTGTCTACCCCAAAGAATTGGTTCAGGGATGAGCACAGAACCCAAGCGATCCAATGACTGTCAGGCCTGAGACATGATCTAGAACTCCCGAGAAAGAGGCCCTATCTTTCTGTTAGGATTGTACATTGGCGGAAAGTGAGCCTGGAATAGTTCCTTTCTCTCCCTCCATGAGGAAAGACTTCAGCAAGAAAGAAAGCCAACCCAAAAAGAAGAAAGACTACTGGTGACATTATTTGAGACCCTGGATCAATCCTCTCCCAAAGCTTGGTCTACCCTAGCAAGTTCCAGTTGCATAAGCCAATCATTCACCTTGGCTTGTCATTCAGAGCTTTCGATAATCTTTTTTTAAAAAAAATTTAGCAACTGGCAAGGCACCGATCAGAAAAGATCCCAGAGTTACTAGGCCTGCTAGTGGCTGAATGACTATTCAGTGGTGATCACACCTGAGTGGCCAGGAGTGGGAACCATTCGCCTGCTGAGTCTGCACCCCACAATCTGAGCCTCTACTTTTCACCTGGAATCAGAACCAAGGCCTTGCTACTGCAAAGGGCTATGAAAGCAGAATCGTGAATGACGGGTGACAAAGTACAATGAGGTGAGCTTCGGCGCTGTGATTAGGGAAAGGTAACAGTTGCCCAAGAACCGGAAGGCTTGCCTGATGACGTAGTGGGCGCCCTGCCCTTTGATGTAATAGAACATAGAAGTGGGATGGCCAGCTGCAAGGGTTGTCGTAGAAAAGACCCCTGCAGTGCCCTGATGGAGTGGTTTTCAAAGCATGTCCCTGGGCCAGCAGGACTGGCATTACCTGTGAGCTTGTCAGAAAGACACTTCATAGACCCAGCCTCACTCAGTGAGCCTCTGGAGGTGAGGCCCCGAACCCGTGTCAGCAGCCGTCCTGGTGATTCTCACACAGGAGAGGATCGGGAACCACAGCTCCCTGAGCCCCACCCCCAGAGATTCCAACTGAGTAGATGTGGGCTTGAGCTTGAGAATGTGCATTTCCAACAAAAGTCCAGGGAAGGCGGCTACTGCTGGTCCGGACTCGCTGCGTGAACCATGTCTGAGAGGCTGGCCTCGGTGATGCCTCAAGTTCCACTCGTAGAGTCTCTGATCTTCAGGATTCGCCCTGCAAATTGGATCCTACCAATATGTAACCCTGTCCATGCCGTGGCTCACTGTATCGGCACCATGAAGTACTGCCGCCAAAATGACCCAGTTCAGCTACAGGAGAGTGATTGCAAATAATTCAGGCTCATTAACTGTATTTCTTGATCATCACAGTCACAAAAGAGAGCAGACATATTTTCTGAAATAAATTTTAAAGCAACAAGAACACGAGGGAGACTTATTGACCTCCCTCAGGCAAACTAGGCGTTTCTGTACCTCTCGCTTCTAACTCACCCCCAACAGCTTTTTTCCCAGCCAGTCCTAACCAGCGCCCTGTGTACCCACCATCCTCCTCCTCAATCCCTCTCTTCCTAAATCTGCACGCAGAAAGGTGAGAAAGCAAGCCTTGCTCTGAGGGCAGGGGAGGAAGAAAACTTGAATGGGCAAAGCTAAAATTTTAACAAGGCCAGGGAAGGGAAAGGCAGAGAACTCTCAGATAAATGTTAATCATTTTTGTCCAGAAAAGTTACCATTCGTATGCTTTGTGCCCCACACTATTTTTGTCATTTTGTAGAAATCAATTCCTTTAAAGCTCACATCAATATTATGAGACAGGTGTTACTGTCATGTTTCAAATGAGTGAATCAAGGCTCAAAGGGGTTAAGCAACATGTCCGAGGCCACATGCACAGCAAGTGGAAGGACAGGAAATTGAACTCAGGCCTGTCTCATTCCAAAGCCCTTGTACTTGAACACTACCTGATACGCCTTCCCACAAAATCCGGACACACACACATCTAGGGCAATGGGTTTCACGGCATAAGCGCCTTGAGCTGCGGCCTCCGGATTTTGCAGCCAGTCTTTCTCTCGCTGCTACTGTCTGGATGTCTAGCATCAGGGCCACTCCTTGCTCCCTTACATTCATCATGCGCTGTGTCTGCCCGCCAGCTATCAGAGTTGCCATGGGATATTTAGCAAAGGCAGCTGTTATCCTAAAAGTAATGCCTCTTTTCCCACAAGATGATTGAGTAAATATGGCTAAACCAGACTCTGAAAGGCCCCAAACATGAAGCAGTGGCACTTAAACTTGACATAATAGGAAGTGAGAGGTGAGGACTTCGGAGTAAGGGAGGCTAATCTGGCAGTGTGCCCACAAACGAGGAGCATGAACCAGAATCAGCCGCAGAGAATCCACACGCCCATGACCACCTTGGACTTTCTGGAACAGTAGGCCTGGAGGAGGGACCCACCCACTTGTATGGTTAAGAAGTTTCAAGCTGATTCTTCTCTTGGCCCTAAGAGCCCACGATGCCTGTCCAAGAGAAGGTAGCTTAATAGGCTTACTTACAAGTAAGACAATTTTGATGAATAGATTAAACAGGGATTTTGTTTAAAAACAACAGGAGAAATTGTAGATGGACACTGGTTTGTTTTAAGTTAGAGAAGTCGTTCTAATCAAGCACAAACAGGAGGAATAAATAGATGTGACCAAATTTTTAAAAAGATAGTAGCCCTGTCGGGTGTGGCTCAGTGGTTGAACATCGACCCAGGAATCAGGAGGTCACCAGTTCGATTCCGGGTTGGGGCATTTGCCCAGATTGTGGGCTCCATCCCCAGTGGGGAGCATGCAGGAGGTAGCCGATTGATGATTCTCTCTCATCACTGATGTTTCTCTCCCTTTCTCCCTCTCCCTTCCTCTCTGAAATCAATAAAAGTATATATATATATTTAAAAATAGTAAAAACTTTCATCAAAAAATACCATAAACCATGTGAAAAGGCAAATAATGAACTTCAAAAAAATCTCTGCTACATATTAGACCAAAAAAATTAATGCCCACAACAAATAAAAAGTGCTCCAATGAGGAAAAAAATAAACATTCCAAAGGAAAAATGGGCAAAATTCATGTATATATTTCATTAAAAAACAAATACCAACTCTTAATAAATATAAGAAAAGTTTCACCTACTTACTAAACAAAGAAATTAAAATTAAAACAAGGTACAGCTTTGGCCAATACTTATAAATGATAATGCCTCGCATGAGATGACTAAAAGCAGGCACATTTATATGTTCTTAGAGAACTGTGAACTGGGACAACTTTCCAGTGGGCAATGTGGCATTATGCCAAACGTTCATTTTCTTGGATTCGATAATCCCCCATCATTTCTATGAATTTACCTTAAGGAAGTGACCACCTCTTCATACACAGGCGAACGCACATGGATTCAATGTGTCCTTAGTAGAACTGAAAAACTGGCGATAAACTGCATTACAATAATCAAGGATGAGTTCAATCAATTGTCCTCCAATAAACAAGTTATTTTGATGATCAGAAAAGCGGTAATCATTATTTCTGAGGTTTACATGATAATGTCATGGAGTGTTACGTAGGTTGTGTCCATCTACAATTTCTCCTGTTTTTAAACAAAATCCCTGTTTAATCTATTAATCAAAATTGTCTTACTTGTAAGTAAGCCTATTAAGCTACCTTCTCTTGGCCAACCTCTTGTGGCCAAGAAGTCATTTAGTCTTTCAGGTGTGATGTTGTGAGGACAGAGGAGGGAGTGATAGCAGTGAAGAAAAAATAATTTTCCTATTTGGTGCTGTCCAATATTGTAAACGTTAGTCATATGCGGCTACTTACATTTAAATTAAAGTTAGATAAAATGTAAAAATTCAGTTTCTTAGTTGCATTAGCCATATTTCAAGTGCTCAACAGCCACAGGTGGCTAGTGGCTACCGTATCCGGCAGCACAGATTACGGAATGACTGGAAGGTTCTATCGGGCAGTGCTGAGGGAA
Source organism: Myotis yumanensis (assembly GCF_028538775.1). Classification (NCBI taxonomy): domain Eukaryota; kingdom Metazoa; phylum Chordata; class Mammalia; order Chiroptera; family Vespertilionidae; genus Myotis; species Myotis yumanensis. The sequence goes on from NW_027223763.1 coordinate 6,194,492, forward strand.
ACATTCCTCCCCACACCTGGATCCAGTCTGGACCCAGCTCGGCTCCTCTCTTCAGCCTCATCCTTGGTACACCTTTTCTCCAGAAGAGCAGACACCATATGTGTCTGGCTCCCCCAGTCTAGTGGGGGAGACGTATTACCCAGGTAATTACACACCATGGAGAGCACAGAGCTCACCTGGGGTCAGGGAAGTCTCCCCAGAGAAGGAGGGGAGGCATTACCTAGCAAGCAAGGAAAAGACCACTCTAAGTGGAGAAAGGAGCAGGATATGAAACAGCACAGCATCGGAGAGTCATTGCCAGCTGGCCAGGCATGTCATCCTTCAACAGACAGTGCCTGCGATGGGCGGGGCCTGAGACTGGTTCTGGGGACAGAGGGTGAACTGGACAGCACTGGTCGCTGTTCTCAGGCGCTTATACTCCCATCCGGTCCTGCAGGAGCGCAAGGGTGAGGCAAGGCGTGCAAGGACCTCGCAGCTCATCCTAAGGATCCTCGGTGCTTTTTAGCCAGCAACTGAAGCTCTTTTCGTCTCAGTGAGGACCCGGGTCCGACCTCCTGTCCCTCTCCTTGTCCCGGACCCCAGTGCCATCACTGCTGCAGGTGGAGAGCTGGTGGCAGGTGGGAGAGGAGGGGTGTGTGGAGGGGGACGCGTGCAGCAGCGGAGGGACACCGGGGACAGTTTGGGTAAGATGCCTGGCGGGCAGTGAGGGTGTGGATGGGGAGGAGGAAGGATGAGGAGGGAAGTCCAGTGGGGCGGCTGCTGGAGGCACCTAGAAGCGAGGGAGCTGAAAATGCAGGGCCAACTTCAGCGTCGGCGCGGAGAAGGCGCTCCGAGTTAGGAAAAGGCTCTCAGCACCGAGGCTGGCGGAGTGGAGGGAGCGCCGCCCAGCCCGCGTCTGCGGGGCAAGGTTCCAGGTTGGAGAAGGAGCCGGCGTTCCCCAGGCCCGAGGAAGGGGGTTCCCCAGAAAGGGAGTCCGCGGGTCAGAGAGGCTCGAGGGCCCCCCCTGCTGGGGGCCTCCCCGCGCCAGGATGGGCGGGGCTGCGAGGCAGCAGGTGTGCGTTCCCCGCGGGGCGAGGACCCGCGGCCGCCGCTGGTCCGGGTCCTGGGGCGGCGCAGAACGTTCCCGGGGAAAGGGAGACCTTCCTGGACGTTAGCAGGGCAGTTGCCCGACCTTGTCCTTGAGCGATTTACCAGAGGCCGGCCGGGCACAGCCCCAAATCCGCCCGGAGCCACGGCGAGGCTCGGGGCCTGCCAGAGCCGACGCTTGGCCGGGGTCTCGTCCGGTCCGGATTCCCGACGCCCGCCAGGCTCTCCTCTGGGGCGACCCCCTCCCGCACCGGCCGCCGGGCGGCCCGGTTCCCCTCGACCCCCGGCCGCCCCGCCTAGGCTCCTCTCGCGACACCCTCAGACCCCCGGCGCCCCTCCCCGCGCCGTCCGCGCTCCCCTCCGACCGCCGCATCCCCCGACGGGCCGGCCCCGCTCCCGCCTCTCCCGGCGCACCCCGCCTGGCCGCGGTACCTGGGGCTCTCGAAGCTGCACCCCCTGCGCCGCAGCGCCGCCCTCTTCTGCCGCAGGAGCGCCGCGGCCTCCCCACCCGGCGCTGGCTCCATCGCCCCGGGCGGGGACCGCGGGCTCGAGAGCACTCGGGTGGGCTCGGGCTTCGGCACCGCTCGGCCGGTCGCTCGGCTCACGCGCCGCAGCCCACGCCCCGCCCCGCGCGCCTCCGCCCGGTCCATGCCCCGCCCCTACCCCGCCCCGAACGTCAGCCCCGCCCACTCTTGGCCCCTCAGCCGGGTCCAGACCCCGCCCCTAACATTGGCCCCGCCCACTCCATTCCCCTCAGAGAGATCTAGGCCCCGCCCTTGCCCTCTACCTCCGAACTTCAGCCCCGCCCACTCCGCGCTCCTCCTCCTGGCAAAGGCCCGACCCCACCTCTGCCCGCACTCTAGCCACGCCCATCCCGCTCCGGTCCGGTTCGGTTTCGTGGCTGGCTCTCCGCACCTCTGCTCGGCCTGCACGTATTAAATGCCCACCGCGTCCTTAAATGTCCATAAGGTCCACGGCCCGCGCCCCTTCCGCTCCTTGCTTCTCAGCGCTGACCCAGGCCCCACCCACCTACCCCTGCACTACTGAGCTCCCGCGCAGGCCCTCATCCCCGCCCTCCCCCCAGGGTCGGCTTTCTGCAGCATTGCTCCTCCACATCTCACGACCCCGCCCTTTCTAATATAGCACCTTCTCCTCGGAGGCAGCCCCCGCCTTTTCTCCCCAGATCCCCGAGATTCCGGGGCTCCCTCATGGAGCCTTCCTCAACCCTGCGGGGTGCAGAGCTCGGCCCTCAGCCCCGCCCCGCCAGACCCGCCGGCGATCTGGCCCCGCCCACACCCGTGCCCAGGTCCAGGTCCATCAGTTTCATCTCCGCAGGCTCCAGGTCCCCGGCTCCTTGTGAGCAGAGGTACCAAGCCCACCGTCATGCTAAACAGGCATCCTACCACACTGTCCGCGTTAGCTCGCGGGTCTCTCCGTTCACCAAAAGGAGGCGCGGCTGCCTCCCTGTGAGTCCGCGGGGCTGGAGCTTTGCAGGCTACCAATCGTGGATTCAAGTGTTGACTGCATCACTTTCCAGCTGTGTGACAACCACCACGCCCCACTGTCTTCACCTCCTCCCCAAGTCTGGTCTCAGAGCCCTTGGGCACCACGCTGGGACCCCACCTGGTAAAGCTGTGAGTGGCTGTGCCACCTAAATTGTGAAGAGGGGGTGAACTAGGGTACCTCAGTTAGAAGGGCCTGTCTTGGCCAGCATGCACCTGAGGAGTGTGTGTAGGTAAGGGATGGGGTGGGTGGTGCGAGCTTGTGTTTGGAGAATCAGCTACTGCAGCTGTGGAAGGCACTAGCTGGAAACTGAGGCAGGCAGGACCAGGGGCTCCCATGGCAAACTTGGGTCACGCCCCTCCCTGGCGCACACTGCCTCCATAGCTTGCATCCTGGGACTCCTTTGAGAAGCTCCAGGAGAGAAAGATGTAGGGACCTTCCGCTTCTCCTCCGGGCCCCTCGGACTCCACTTTGGTCCTCCTCTCAGGTTTCCATGAGACAACCCTTGTAAGATGGCCCCCCACCCCACCTTGTACGAAAGCCCGTTTTCTCTTAAGCAAGCTAGAGTGGGTTTCTGGCTTTTGCTTAACATCATGAATTCACCCCAACATATCTTCTCAGAATTGGATCCCATCACTCCCCCAAATCCTTTACTCCAGGAGATGGGGTTGGCTGCTCCTGCTCCTCCTCCTTTCTGCCTCTGACCTCCCTGCTGTCCATGTGTTCAGAGATTTCTGAGCTGAATCTCCTAGTGGCCACTGTCCTCTAAAGCGTCCCGACCCACCTCCCTCCCTGAGTGTCCACAGCATTGACTCTGTCCTTCGTGAGGCCACGGCTCCTGTATGTCCTTCATGTTCTAACAGTGGTTCTCAACCTTCCTAACGCCGCGACCCTTTAATACAGTTCCTCATGTTGTGGTGACCCCCAACCATAAAGTTATTTTTGTTGCTACTTCATAACTGTAATGTTGCTACTGTTATGAATCATAATGTAAATATCTGATATGCTATATGTGTTTTCTGATGGTCGCGACCCACAGGTGGAGAACTGCTGTATGGTCCCGGGCGCCCACGCCTCCTTCATGTCTTTATCTGGCACAGCAACTGTTTACTAAGTGAAATGCACGTGACTTTAATAAATTGAGCAATATTCATTGGAAAACACATTTAATTCCAAAGTAAACAAAGGTGTTTGTACATTAAAGTATTTAGTGAAACAGTTATTATCAGTGTAACAAGCTGAAAAATACAGCAACGTGATACAAGACTGAGGTAACAAAATACTTCACCAAAAATCTAAAGAATCCTGGAGGGCTGATGTTCAGTGTTATTGCGGGTGAGACACTTCACAGGAACCAGAGAAAGTCCTTACACAATGGCATGCAGGGGTGCTGGGAAGAGACAGCCCGGAGAGGGCAACAGATTCAACAAGAAACGAATTAAAATGTAGAAACGGATTTTCAACGTACTTTGAAGAATACATAAGAAATTGATACTTAAAATACTCTCTACGCAACGTTTTGAATGCTAAGTGAAAAACCATGCATTTTGGCACGAAATTTACTTAAAGATTATACCCTACTAATAAATTAATGTCCATCGTTTCATAACCGAATGGCCACAGCCGTTCAGAAATGGGGAAAGGGATTAGTGGTTACGGAATGGAACAGACAGATGCTCCATGGCGTCGCTGCTGCAAGGGGACTTCAGGCTGCCTTCAGCGGACTCCCACTCGTGCAAGTTCTCAACACTCAAGAGATGCAGCTCTCCCTCATGCTGTGCTCGCATTTAACAGGAAATCAAAATCAAAGAACCTCTGAAGTAAATACTGTGGACGTGCTGACCCTGCTCATTCCACCTCGGAGTCCTCCACGTGCCCAAGCACAGCTCTGTCTGGCCTGCTGTGCTCCGACCTGCCTCTAGGCCCGCGACTCCATCCAGTCCTCATCGCAACTGAGCTCTCAGGCCAAGGGCTGTGCCGCCTGTCGGGCCTCCTGAAGCGTCTGTGGAGGAATCTGCAGGGGCTTGAACTCAGTGCTGGGGGACAGGCAGGGTCTTGCCAGAGGAGATGCAGCGTGAGGATTATTTGTTCCTTGAATGATCATCTCCTCGAGGGCAGGGGTCAGTCTGTGGTGTTCTCAGCCATTTATATCCGAGAGGGCCTGGCACGCGGGAAGCACTCACTGGAGATGTGAACGAACAAATGAATGGGTGGTTCTGCACAGAGAATCTGTTCTCTCAAAGGGACTCTTGTTTGGAGTGTGTGTGTGTGTGTGTGTTTTCTTTTTTAAATAGGAACTCACCCAACGTGTCAATATGATGTGGGACTGGTTAAAGTCATTTAGGAAGTCACTAAAAATGAGTTAGGCTGTGTTTTTGGCAGCGTTCACCTGGTTATGAGCATTGGTGATGTGGTAGGAGTGCTAGACTCCACCTGTGACCTGGAAGCAGACCCTGCTCGCAGATGGCCTTCCATTTTCACGGCCCATTTTCCACCTGTACAACAGCTTCCTAAAGATCCACGTCTTTGGAGGTGGGAGGAAGATGATGAGAGAAATACTGGCCTTCTTGGCAAGAAAAGAAACACTTCATAAATTCAGTTGGCAGGGTGGTGAACGGGCTTCGTCGGGAAGGAGAGGCCACGCTCTCTCACTGGGCACGCTCAGAACAATCCTCCTGCTGCTGTCCATCAAATCAGTCCGCCAGGAAGCATTTCAGTTGTCAGCACACACTCGGCTGACCTTGGGTTGCAAACCGTGTTCAACTGAAAAGTACTCCCCGGAAGAGGCAATGAGCTGCTGGGCACGGCAGTGACACCAGCTTCCTACTCCAGTGTGCAGACAGCATTCCACACTTTCCCTCTTGGGGTGTTATGATCTGTTTGCTTAAAACAGATACAGCATGCATGCAAGACATACCATCCGCAATGGTTCCCCAAACATTTGTGCACTGTGGACAAAGAGCAAACAGCAGGGTGAGAACCCACCACGGACTGCCCCCCTTTGGGCTTTGTGGCTGGCCCCCTTGTCCCCGCCTCAGGGGCCTCCTCACCTGCGGCTTGAGGGGCAAAGTGAGGCTGGGAAGAATCTGCACTTCACTCCCAGGGTGGCCCGAGGCCTCGCTGGGAGAGCCCAGTGCCTCTCAGCTTTTCTCCTCAACTCTCTGGTAGTTCAAGGTTAGTACCAGGTCTACGGGGACTTTGCCAATGAGGTCTAAACAGCTTCTTCAAGTATCCACTCTAAGAACATTTCTAGGAGGGGAGGTGGGATCAGTCTCACTTAGTGGAAAGACTAAACACTTTGGAAAGAACTGCAATTGTGCTATTTCAAAACAGGCTCGGACAAAAACACGTGTGTAAAGGGCAGGAAATGATCTGATTTGGTGGAGCCTGAAATTCTGAGGGCTTTGGACTGACGTGTGTAATATTTCATGTGAGAAGACCCAGGACAACTGGAGAATGGAGAAATACAAGGAAAATAAGCAGCTGATGTTCCAGTCTTACACATTCATCCAAACGTAAGACTCTAACAGGCAGAAACAGACTGAACGCAGGTGAGAGCGAACACTGAATGGTCCTGGTGAGGGGTGTTTGGCGTGTTTGGTGTTTTCCCGCAGTCTCTAGATACTGACTGGAATAGTCGTTGCTATGAATCGGGTGCGTGCATCGGACCGAGCTGCAGGTGGGCGGTCAAAGCGCCAATGGCCAAGGTGTGGCAGCATCGCCTGGAGGTTCTCCAGCCAGGAAAGTGCTCTGGACTTCGCTTCAAAGGAGAGTCAGTGACTGAGCACAGGAAGGCTGGACCCGAAAATAAGATCCTGATGACAACACCTTTCTTCACCAATTCATTCCAATTTTCAGAAAAGTTGTCACCATTTGATCACAATACAGGGGTGGGTCCTGTAGTTGTTTTGAAATTGACCCAGGACAGTTTACTGGTTAAGATGTTTTAGAAGCATCTTGCCCACAAACTGTTAGGTGTGGTTTGATATCTGATCAGTATGAGCTATGAAACCACGACAGCAACAAGGCCTCAGAAATTCAGTTTCTTTCAGAAAATCATTTAAGGGTTTCCTTCTCAGAATTAGGACACCCAGGTTAGAAAGAGAGAGGGAGGGAGGGAGGGGGAACTACGGTGATAAAGCTATCATAAATAAAGTTAATTTTTATTAATTATTTTGAATAAAAATGTATTTGTGCAAAATAAAAGTCACTTAACACTATGAGAGTGACAGATAGGGACGTTGTTCATGTGAAGAGCTCTTAACTGAACGCGGAGCGTGGGCCTCTCACTCCCAGGGCTTTGCTCTCTTGTCACCATGGTCATCAACAACGGTGCCCTTGGACTTGGTGATGGAAAACTTGCTGGTGACTGGGTTGGGCGGCAATATTGGGGGAGCTTAAGGCCTCAGTGTCACTCAGCTCCCAGGGTGATCAGGGATCCCGTGGCCCGCCTGGCAGTGGAGGCAGAGGGTGTGGTGGTGGGAGCAGAGGCTCGGCGGGGAGAGGTCGTGAAGCCATTCGATGTGAGTGTGGTGCCCGAGCTGCTCTGAGAAGCTGGGAGAAGTGGCACAATTCCCCTTCTGGCACGTGGGGAGGTGAGGGGGGGAGGGAGAGGAGAAGGGCCTTCAGACCCTGCTGGAGGAGTGGGAGGAAGCAAGCAGGCCAGTCCACAGTCCGGCAGCTGGGGCCTGACTCAGAAGAGCTGACACCACCGAGGCCTGGACGGGACCCGGGCCCAGGAAGCAGCTTCCAGATGAATAGCACCCATAGGAACAGAAAACAGGACACGGTTTAAGGCATTGTTGTTTACAGTAAAAGAATGCAAGGGGCCCTTAACACAGGAGGGATCTGGGCTCCCACTCCGACCTTCCTTGGTGGACAAGGCTGCCACGTAAGGTTAAAGCAGGGCCTCGAAGCCAATGAAGTGTGTGATGTCACGCACCTTGTGCCAAAATGCATGTTTCTCGAAGAGTTCACGCTCGCTCGTGTGCACACGTACATGGCACGCACGTGCAGAGGACGCTTAGGGTTGTACAAAATCTGAGGGGGCCCCGTGGGCGAGCAGCCCCGTGCACTTGGGGCGTAAAAACCCGTTCCGCAGCCGGTGCCTGCTCTCTGGCCCCTCACGCAGTTAACACTGTCCACTCCTTCGTGCAGGAGAAGCCCTGGGGCCCCTCGGCTGAATGCTCTGGTCGCAGCAGCAGCTGAGGGACACGAGCCCAGAGAGGGAGGACGACGGAGCTGCTGAATGAGTGTCATGAGAGTCACTGGGGTTGGCGCTGAGAGCGCCTCTGGGCTGGGAGGCCACAGGCGGCGTCCCCTGGAGTCCAGCTGTGAGTCTCCCAGCACCAGGCCAGTGGCCTGTGCCCAGGACCTGCACTCACCACAGTCCAGTCGGGGCTCTCAGAAGCCTCTGAAGTCACGCCATGTGCAGAGACTTATTCAAACGACATGAGGTTTGCAGGTGCCTAGAAGAGAAAGCTCAGCCTTTGTCAGGTTCCCACCTCTCAGATGGGGACAAGATGCTTCAGAACCTAAGATGGGACCAAGCCTTGGCCAGGGAGTCTGTGGAGGAGCAGGTCAGGTGGGGAGAGGGCACACAACAGTGACACTATGACCACTGCCACTGGTTAAGTGACTGCTGTGTGCCAGGCGCTGCTCTGAGCACTTCATCTGCATCATGTCCTTGAGTCCTCACAACAACCCCATGAGGTAGGCACTGGAAGGATCCCATTATAAAGATGAGGAAACTGAGGCTTAGAGAGGGGAAGTACACAGCCATAAGTGGCAGGGCTAAGACACCAGAGCCATGCTCTCAATCACTCCCCCAGGTCCAAACAAAACCGAGAGGACAAAGATCCCGCAGGAATGGGGACAGGGGCGGCAAGATTAGCAGGTGGAAGCACAAGGAGTAAGTCTGGGGAGATCAGGAACCCCAAGACCTTCCAATAGCTATGTCTCCATGACATGGTCCCGGCTTCCTTTACTTGGGGACCACCGGCCCCAAGGTCAGGGTGTTGCCCCTCCCCTGGAAGCTGCTCACACGCCCCCAGCTCCAGGCCTCCTTGGCCCACAGTGCTGGGGGCGGGGCAGGGTGGGTTCCAGGAGATCTGATGAGAAGCAATTTCATCAAAGACAGATCCCTCTTGGTGTCAAGGTGTCAGAGTGATGAGCTGGAGAAAGCGCGCCTCCTTGCACCAGAGGCAGGTACAAGGATGGTGACGGCAGCATTGCCCGAAACAGCAAGATCAGGAAGCCATTTCTGGGCTCACCAACAACTGATTTAAAAAACAGTACGAGTGAATGAATGAAAGCTACACATTGACACGATGACTCTGAGGAACATGTAGCAGGAGAAAAGCAGGTCACAGAAGAGAATCAATGGGGCCTTGACTTACGAGTTTAATTCTTTAATTCTTCCGAGACCGAGCTCGTTAAGGAGCTCATTAACTCAAATTACTCTGTCAACTCAAAGCAAAAAATTGGCGGAGAGACAGCTGGTATCTCAAAAAACTCGTGAGTCGGGACACTCGTAAGTCAAGGCCCCACTGTATACAGTTATGGTTCTCTTTATAAAAAAAGTGTTTTAAAAAAGTACCCCAACCAATACATCATGGAATCAATACATGTGATAACATTTCACGGGAACGGCAAACAAACAGATCGGGAGTTACGGGGTTGTGAGTTTAAATGTTAGTACAAACAATGGTAAGAAATGCGATCCCCCCTAAAGAAGACTGGTCTTGGCCACGGGGACTCCCCCGGGAGTAGGTGCATTCCTGCCCCGTCCTTGCGCCTCCTTGTTGCCCCACAAGGAGGACGTGGCTTGAAATGACCCTCTGCTCTGGAAGGTTCAGTTGTTGCCACGTTTTATTACTGTATACAGCAGAAAGCGGGAATATTTGGTTGAAAGTAAATTAGAAATAAAGAGGGAAAAGAGTAGAAAAATAAGAGGTCCTCCTCCCCTAGGTCTAAAAATTGGTCAATAATACTGAAAAGTAGCAAAATCTTGCCATGCACCCCACACTTGCCACACATGGAATTCAACCCACTCATCCTTCTGACCAAACACCTGCTCTGCCACCGGGGTTTGACCCAGTTCCCTGCTACCTGCTGTGTCCCTGCTGCCATGCTTGGCTGCCCTCCCAGAGAGCGACCATTGGTGCTACTGGCCGGTACCCCATGTGCCTCCGCAGGCAGGGCAGACAGCAAGGCCCTGTTCTCTCCGCTGCCCCCTATCCTGGTGGCCCACCTCAGGGAGCCCATCCCTGTCAGGCCTGGTGCCACCCAGCCTCCTGCTCAAGGTCACTCTGAGCTAATGAGGGGTCCCAGCCACACAGGTGTGACCAGTGCAGAGGGCAGGACGTTATTCCTCTCTGAATGTGACCTGACGTGGCATCAACCTTGTTCAAGCCCTGATGCCTTGATCACTTGGCATCATCTTGAGGTGACTGGCCACCAAACCCCAAACCCCTGGTCTCTCCATCGTGGAGACAGGCAATCGCATTTGTTGAACTCAGCGATTTTCTATCTCATGGCACACATTAAGGAGTCACTAAAATTCTACAGCACATCAAAAATATATGCTGTTTTTTGCCGATCTGACAAAAAAATAGGTATCATTTTGATTCATTCACACTGGATGGCTATTGTTGGCTGTTGTCATTTCCTTCTTTCTTTTTTTTTTTTTTTTTTTAGCAATCTAAGGGAAAAGAGGTCAGTGCTCCTAACTAAATAGTCAGGTAGTACATGTTTTAAAAGTTCTTGTGGCACACTGGTTGAAAATTGCTGGTTTAATGTGAAAAAGGTATGTAAGCACTCTAGAAATCAGAGTTATAGTTTCTTGTGTATCATTTAAATATTTTTTACGTACAAACACACAGGTAATAAATATGCCTGTGTATCTTAATACAAGCCAGATGGCCCTCACTGGAACCCTGGAGCTGCCAGCTGACCACACCCAGATCTGCCTCGTCTTTCTAACTGCTGTCGGGTGTTGCTCAGGGGACTGACCGAGGTGGCTGAGGCGTCCGGGTTTCCTCTCCTATCCCGGACAGCGCTGCAGTGCGCTCTGAACCGCACACTCTGTGTGCATGTGACACACCCCTCGGACAGGTTCCTGGCAGGCAGGCAGGTGAGTCGACAGATTCGAATGCAATTTATTTTGTGCTTCCCTGTGGCATCTCAAGTTGATCCCTGTTCGAGCCTTATCATCTATGATTGGATCAGAGTGTCATCTATGGCCTCGCCTATGTTTCAGAGGAAGGTCCGGAATAGGACCAAACTGAGCACAGAGTGAGCGACATGCCTTGGAGGCCGCCCCGCCCCGGCCCTTAGGAGGACGGCTTTGAGGGACCTGGAAGTCTGTGGCTGCTGTGACCACAGCTGAGGCCCCCACTCCCAGACACATAGGCCTGGTGCGGGGTGAACTCCCCTTTGCTGAGGTCCCTCAGACCTGGGGCTGCTGCCTCCCAGCTACGCTTACTTGTCCTCAAAGCTGCCAGCATCTCCCCCAAGCCCTGGTGCTCTTTCCAAGACTGAGAGGAACCCGCTCCCCAGACCCCTCCTCTGGCTGATCCCTGGGGAATTCAGGGGGGATTCCAACCCTGGCACCAGCAGTCACACTGCCTGCCCACCGACTCCCAGGGTCAGGAAACTCCTCCTGCCCATCTGGTGCTGAGGGCTGGGGCAGCCACTCCTCTCACAGGCCAGGGCCCCCAGGGGGTGAGGCAGGAGAGCTCAGGTGGCAAGCACAGACCCGGGTAGGCCCCACAGTCAGTGTCTGCCACTTTCTGAGCCTCAGAGGCCTCAGTGTGAAAGGGAGACCCTGAGAGGACGGACCTCACAGGGGTGTGGGAGGCCTGGGCCTATTGCTGCAGGTGAAGCATCTGGAGTAATGCCCAGTCCTGGGGGGCGGGGGTGGTGTGGGGGGTGGGACTCAGCCTTGAGCCAGGCCCAGCAGACCAGAGCCCCGTCAGCAGCAGCCACGGTGGCTCTCAGTACATTAGCTGTTGTTGTTATTATTATTCCTAAGGACTGTGGGGGCCAGGAAGCCTGTTAGTCAGTCTGGAGTTTCCCATGAATCAACCTAAATAGCTGCTTCCGCCTAAACTTGGGGAGATACAGCATCTGCCTCCTACCAAGCTGTCCCTGACGGATAGTTCTGTGTGTTTCCTTTAGTGGGCAAGACACAGGGACCAGACTCAAAGTTCTGGTCTGAAGCTTTGTTGTAAGCTGAGCAGGGGTGCCCTGGCTCATAGGAAAAGGCTGGTCAGCTCCCAGGGAAGGAGGGGCCCTGTTTTCTATGGACCAGGAGCCCCAAGGGTGGGAGAGGGTATTGCAGGTGACAGGCAGGATTTTGGTGACTTTACCTGAGGCCTGTTGCTTTTACATGCATCGTCCAAATGCTTGTGCCACAGTATTGCATGAAACCGGGAGCCAGTCTGGAACTTGTAAACATTGCCTGGCGGGTAGAGAAACCACCGGTTAAGAAGAGGGTGGACATGGGTAACTAAACCGAGGAGGGTCAGGAGCAGCCCCGGGCAAGCCCGGGGCTTGGGTCAGGACACTGCCATTCTCATGACACAGGAGTTCCCTGAGATCTCCAAAGACCCTTCCTGCCACATGGTTGCTGCCTCACCAGCATCCTATTATTTACTCCAAGAGCCTGAGGCTACAGCTCCAGGGGTGATGGGCCCAGTTGCCACAGATGAGGCCACAGGAGGATTCCTGCTGCCACATGCCATGCGCACTGCTCAGTGGACACAGGGGACTAGTGAGGGGACCCTGAGAACATCAGCACCTAAAGCAAAGGGAAAGCTGCGACCCCAGAAGTGCCTACATGTAGCAGAAGAAGCTGGGGTGGGAGGGGCTGCGGGCACCGGCTCGGCGCCTACCTTTGTCAGGGTTGTTCAGCTGGAAGATGTCCGGGTGCTCGGGGTCATCCGGCAGCTGCACCATCCAGCCCACGATGGAGACCTTTTTGCCAGGCGTGGATTTGTACTGGAGAGCAATGCACAGCCAGGAGCTCACACCCTGCCTCCCCTCGGAGGGCTGAGGAGGCCACGCCACGGTTCCTTCCCATCCCCACCCACCCACTCCCTGCAGTTCTCACGAGATAAAGGCCCAGCCCGGAGAGGCCTTTCCCGGGACTTACGTGTTTTCTGTCTGTGCCCCGCAAGGACTTGGCTCCATAGTACAGGAGGGTGGATCCTGAGAGGATGACCCAGTACCTGGTCCAGGAGGACAGCTGCACAGGAAGGAGGCCGAGTGACAACCCCGCGAGTGGTGGGGCAGGACCGGGGCCTGATCACACACCCAGCCACAGGGTGGAAGGGGCCCCTCCCAACCAATCACTGGCCCTGACCCCCTAATGCCACCTCCCCCAGGACCTGGAGGAGCAGACTGTCCTCAACCTACGCCCACCTCCCTCTCCTGCTTCCCTCGGCGCCTCCTTCCCGCCTTGTCTAGAGCAGTGCCAAGGCACAATCTCTATGTGTGCAGGTGACCTGGGCCCACGAATGTCCTGGGAAAAACATTTTAAAACCACAGACATGGTAAACCACAGCCTAGGGCCATAATGTCTGCGATGGGGTGGGGGTGGGGGGACTCGGCGGTGACTGAATGGAAGCGCTTTTGAAGAATTTGAGGCTGGAAGTGGGAGACCCACAGGCGGCACTGCAGGCGGCTCTGCTTCTCTAGGGAAGGCCGCGCCCGGGGCCCCACGTGGAGGCCGGCACTGGCGCTCGGGGCCCCCTCTTAGGTTGGGGGAAATCAGTGTGGGGGGCCTCTGGTTCTGCAGAGGCGAAGCGAATGCCTCGTGTGGGGAGCGGATGGCTCTGCACCTCAGCCTGCCAGACCTCTCTGAGGACGCCACAGGTTTAAGCAACACACGTGCGTATGTCGAACACTTACCTTTACTCGGTGTAAGAAACTCCATTATTTCCCATTCTATTCTACTAAAAACAATGGGTCATGACCTCCTGCATTGATTTCATCACTTCCTGTCACCACTCCACCCCACCCCCCCGCAGACATATGGTCCTTCTAGGCTATGGTTTACCATGTCTGTGGTTTTAACACGGCTTTTAGGATTCTGCCTTGCCAGCCTCAGAGTGGCTGCGGCCAGCACTCTGTATGGGAGAGAGGCAGGCAGTCAGTACCACAGGCCGGATGTAGGGCCCCCGTCACGGATGCTTTGTGACACTCGGGTCCAAGGACAGTGTGGGGCCCAGCTGGGGTGAAGACTCCATCTCACTCAAGAATGCATGTGGCATCCTTGCCAAGTCCTTTAGCATGCAGGCGCTATTTCATCGCAATTCGCAGATGCAGAAATAGCTCCCTCCCCTCCACGGCACACCCAGGGCTGGGCAGGTTGGCAGGGGGTCTCCTGAGCCGGCCCCTCACTGAGCCACACGCTGCCTCCGGACGAAGGTGTCTAACTTACTGTGGGCTTCCGTCCTTCCTTGAGCAGAGTCTTCCTTCTCAAGGGCCCCTCCATGGTGGGCACGGCCGCTGAGCTCCCCAGCGCACAGATGCAGGGGCCGGTGGGGCTGAGGGGAGGCCACGGGTCAGACAGGTCTACAGGAGCTGAGGTCAGGCACCCTCTCACCACCGGGGCCCAGAATGCTGCCCAGACAGAGGCTGTAAGTGCTGGGCAAGGCCACAGGGAGCAGGAGGAAAGGAGGCTCTGGGCTCCCCACATCTGAGAACTCGCCTCCCTCATCTACCTGAGTGCTGCCGAGCTCCACGTGTGGTGACTAAGCTCCTGGTAACCCGGGCCCCTCGCAGCCCTGCACTCCATCCTGACCCGGGCCCCTCACAGCCCTGCACCCCATCCTGACCCGGGCCCCTCGCAGCCCTGCACCCCATCCTGACCCGGGCCCCTCGCAGCCCTGCACCCCATCCTGACCCGGGCCCCTCGCAGCCCTGCACCCCATCCTGACCCGGGCCCCTCGCAGCCCTGCCCCCATCCTGACCTGGGCCCCTCGCAGCCCTGTACCCCATCCTGACCCGGGCCCCTCGCAGCCCTGTACCCCATCCAACCACCACTTCCTCTCCACTTGGGGAACTTGGGGATCACACAGCCCCTCCTTTTTCTGTTGGCAGAAGCCTGGAGGAGCATGGAGGAAGTGCGAGAGGTGGGGTGAAGTGAGAAGGGGCACAGGGGACCCCCACACTGCCAAGCTCTGCACCTTTCTCAGGGTTCCTCGTTCACCCTCTGCCATGGGGATTCAGGCGCCATCTATGGGTGAAGGCATCCAAGTGCAGCACCAGCCCAGATCTCCGTCAGCCCAATTTCAGACACAGAGCTTCTGCTCACTGTCCCCGCGGCCCCCTCATCCAGACTCCCCAGGCCCCTCCCTCAGCCTGCACCTTCCCCCAGGGAACACCACCCACCCAGCTGAGCCCAAACCTAGGGGTTTTCTTCTCTCACCTCCACCCCTGCAACGCCGGCCTGTCCACCTCAGCCATCCCACTCCTCCCAGCTCGCAGAACTTGATCTGCCTGTGACCGATCAGTCCACGCTCAACCCTGGTCTCACAGCATCGACTCCTGCCTTCCTCCCGCGTACTCCATGCACAGCCAGGATGGCCTGGTCACGCCACCTCCCCTCCCTTCCACGCCCACTCTCACTGTCTCCATTGCCTTTGGACCACCATCCTTCCCCTCCCATCCTTCCCCTTTCCCCTCATTTTCACGCCCCCCCCCCAAGCCGGTTGTGGCTCCGCCCACTTTTCCAGCCTCATCTTATACACTCTCCTCTCTCATTCCCTTTGATCCTGCCTTTCCTTTGCGTGGAATCTCCCGCTCTTCCTGCTTCAGGCCCACGGACTGTCCCTTTGCCTGGGGCACCCTTATAACCCCTCTGCCTCCCTCCCTTATTTCACCAGGTTAATTCCTACCTCTCTTCCCGTCTTTTCTCCAGGGAGTCCCTCCCTGCTCTCCCCTCCCAGGGCACCCCTTTCTCTGGGACCTGGGCACCCCAGATTTTCTGTTTGTTTAGGTCTCTTCTGTAGCAGCCTCGTGGGCTAAGGCAGCAGCCGTGTCCATCCCGTCCACAGCCTCTAGCACAGAGCGTGGCACCCCGCACACGGCACCCAGCAGGCACCCTAATGCTCTCTGTCGCATGGACGGACACACGAATAAATGGATACCTGTAGACGCAGCTCCGGGTCCTGGGAGAATTCCGAACTGGAACTCTCCAGTTGGGCCCCAGCGTGGCGTAGAGACGTCCCCTGCTTCGGAGGAAAAGGCTGAGTGTTAGCCACAGGCTAGGAGACAGGTGTGACGGAGGAGAGAGCCTCTCAGACTGTGGGCATCAGCTCAGGAAGCCCCACCCCACCGCCCCCCCTCGGTCACGCTCCAAGCACATGTGGGGCAGCTCTCCAGGTAAGTTTTTCCGTGGGAGGGTGAGTGCAGTGAGCGGCTGGACGCAATACAGAAAACGATGGATCTGCTGTAGTTTCTGAACAGCTTGGGAACTTCATGATTGGCCACACCGGTGGGCACCGGGAAACGGGGTCACACCACATCACCCTGTGAGTGAGCTGCTCCCCTCCCAGCCACACGGGGCTCCGTGAGCGGGCAGGTCTGGGAGTGAACTGCGTGGTGCCGTCCCTGTGTGGGGGGGAGTCTCCTCATTTGGTCCGAGTTCCTGCTGAGCCGAGGCTGGTGTGGAGCTGGAAACCGGCCCCTTCTCTCACCCTCTCTTCTCAGGGGTCTCCTTTCCCCAGCGCCCCAGCAAAATGTGCAACCAGAGCGGACTCTCCGCTGACACTAGGAGGGCCTCGGCCCCCTCGCCACCATTCCGTCCCCTTTTCTGAGACAGTCCCTGGCTGCACGCTTAGCACACGCTTGGCCGGACTGACGTGCTGATGGAGCTTTAAGGCAGCACCTTCCGAGCAGGCTCTCCGGGCGCTTCCTAAGGGAGCGCAGTGCTCCCAAGTGCCCAGGGCTGGTGGGGGAGCGCGAACACCAGGCCATGCACTCCTCCTCTTCGGAGCTTTGTGAGAGCACCATTAGCCTCCCCAGAATGGGGAAACGGAGGCTCTGCGATGTGAGGACACTTGACAGGACTGTGAGCCTCGCTCGCCAGGATCTGGACCCAGTCTGTCTGACTCTGTAGTCTAAGCTCCTCCCACACCTTTCAGGCTGGGCAGAGGCTGGCGTGTCGCATGGGTGGAGTCTGCCACGGGACTGGGCCCAGGTCTGGAGGCAGCACTGTGCAGCGGCTCCCTGCAGGCTTCTCTGGGAGGCCCCAGTTCTTGAGTTTCTGTGCAGCGTACGCTGAATGGGCTTTGTCGGAATGTCTCTGACTGACATGGGGCCCCTCCAGAACCACAGCTGCCTTTCCTGGCTGGGAACACAGGACTGAACAGAATGCACCCAGGAGGGCCGCTTTCCAGTCCCCCCCCCCCCCCCCCCCGCAGCTTCCCCGCCCCTACCAGGGTTGGATCTTGCGGGTGGCAGGGAGGAGGGCTGCAGGAGACAACCCTGCTCATGGGAAGTCTGGTCTGGGGAATTGTGGGCTGGCAACCCAGTAGAACATCTCAGTCCCAAAGGGTGTGCCAGCTGGTGGTAAGGATGGCGATAGGACGATGGGATGATGGGATGGGGGATGGGGGCGATGGTGGGCACGATGGTGGACGGTGAGGGTGATGAGCGACGGTGAGGAAGGGATGATGGTGCCAGGTAATGTGCTCAGAGGTATTCATTCACTACTTTGTTTAATCACACAACTCTGGGAGGCAGGCACTATTCGTATGCCCACCTTTTAGATAAGCAATCTGAAGCTTGGAGAGGTGCAACTTGCCCAAGGTCACGGCACTAGGAAAAGGAAGAGTGGGGGTGTTGTTGAGGAGGACGCAGCCGGGTCCTGCTTGGGCCAACAGCACCGCGCGGATTCAGGCTGGCCGGACAGGCCCGCAGGACACTTCCCGGACAGTTTGCTAGGTGCCACAGTAGCTGGCAGGTACCTTGGGGGCTGAATTTCATAATTTAACCCCGAGTCCCTGTTACTGGTCTAGGAGGTTGGGGGGCAGGGAGAAGTCTTGGATAATAATCACCTTGAGGTCTCAGTCATCTTGCCTTAGCGGGAATAGGCCCTCCATGCTTCTATCTCAGTGCACGGAGCCCCTGGTGGGAGTGCACCTGTGGAGGGCCCACCTGCACCAGCAAACCCTGGATGGGCACTTGACCCTGGCCACTTGCTGATGATTCGCCCTCATCTGCAGGCAGGAAGCCGCCGCCCGAGTTCTGTGGGCCCTGGATGTCTCCCCAGCAGCACTTGTTACAGCACTTTTACCGCCTGTGAGCGCTCTCTCTCCTCCGGGCAATGTCCCTGATCCGCTGAGTGGGTCCCTAGGAGCCGCATTTGCACTTAAGTTTAGCTGAGCGGATAGGACACCTGAGCTGAGCCAAGTCAATCCGATATTCTTTCCTGGCGATTAGGAACCGGATGTGAGAGACTGACCGGGCTCTGTGGCGGGGTGAAGCGGTAACACATACACCTTCCCCTCTGTGAGCTGACAGGTCTAGAAGTCCGGGCTGCAGAGAGAAAGCGGGGAGCAGAGCAGATATCCACAGAGAAGGGTCCACACGAGGCCCACGTCCTAGGACAGTGATGACGAACCTTTTGAGCTCGACGTGTCAGCATTTTGAAAAACCCTAACTTAACTCTGGTGCCATGTCACATATAGAAATTTTTTGATATTTGCAACCATAGTAAAACAAAGATTTATATTTTTGATATTTATTTTATATATTTAAATGCCATTTAACAAAGAAAAATCAACCAAAAAAATGAGTTAGCGTGTCACCTCTGACACGCGTGTCATGGGTTCGCCATCACTGTCCTGGGACCTGACTCTGGGCGGTAGGCATTGGTCAGAGAGGTGGCAGATTTCTCGGTACTTATGAAGCTTCAGCAGCTTATGGGCAGGGCCCAGCCCTTGTCAGCTGGGACCCAAGGGCAGCGTCAAGAGAAAGGCCCAGGGACCACTGCTCACTGTTCCCTCTCTCAGGGGCCTAAGCTCCTGGGTGGAGCCTCAGTTGTCAGACTTCAGTGTCTGCTGCTGAGAACAAGGCAAGAGAGGGAAACCAATGTCAGAAGCTCGGCTCATCACCCAACTGGGCTGCCACCTGAGGCAGAGCAGCCGGACGGAGGGCCAGGGCAGGAAGGGCCTGCAGAAACTGGACTTGAAGGTGGCAGGTGAGGGACACAAGCCGGGGATTCCTGACCCTCAGCCTCTGTGAGAATCACCCTGAAAACAGTCGCTCTCATGGTTGCACCTCAGTTGAAATGGACCCTCACCTCCAGGATGGCCTCCAGAGCTTCACCTCCCTCTCCCAATCGCGGCAGAGTTTGGGGCTCAAGAGGCACCTTGCACCCTGGCACACCGGGGCATCTGCCAGAGTCCTCTGATCTTCTCAAGGAAGGAAAAGAGTGTCTTTAAAAACAGATTTGAGGGGATCGGGCTTGGGGCTCTGTTGCCACCACTCCGTTTTCCTGGGGTCTCCCTAAGCGGGCTGGGAGATCACATCTAAGAATAAGCAAACCTCACACAGCAAAGAAATTAAAACACCAACCTCCTCAACACCCTAGAGCACCCGTGCGTCCGACTGCCGCAGCCCTCTCTTACAGGGCTCTTCCCCGGATCAGTGCCTCCTGGGGGCCAGCTAGGGCTGAGGACACTTGCCTTCCCCATAGTCCATCCACTCCATGATGGCTGAGCGGCCATCTGGGAATTTTCTCTTCACCCCACCCAGCTTTAGACTCCTGATCACTTGCTTGCTGGCAAGAGGTACCGACTGAGTGAAATTCATAAACATCCCAAAGTAAGTTCCCCAACGGAGCACTTCCACTTATGTGCTAAGTACTTCCTGTGGGCACCCTCCCTGCAGAGCTGAGGGACCTGAGGCTCAGAGATTGAGGGACAGGCCCAAGGTTGCTGAGGCAGCAGGCAGGCCTGACCGCAGGCCCCTCTGATCTGCAGGCAATGTCCAGAGCCAGACTTCGAGGTCTCAGTGAGGTGCATTAGCACCCGCTCTCCGGCGGTGACTCTTGGAGACACCACGCACTCCCGGGCCACCTCTCCCATCCTGGCACACTGCTCAGGCCCGGCGGCCTCCTCGCGTCCACTGTGGTCCTCCCACCAAGTGTCCCTGGGCTGCTGCATAACCCTCACCTCTGCAGGGGCACAAAGAAGCACCTGCTGCCTCTACTGATGGCCTGACTGAAGGATTCCCTCCTCCTTTAATTTCTGAGGAGCCCGAGGTTTGCTGAGGTCAGCCTGGTGCCACGCCCACAGCCCTACTTCCATGGAGTCCATGGGACAATGGAAAGGCAGCCTCCCTCCCTCCTGAGCCCGTGACCCTCAGGGGGTGTCTGACAGGGAGCAGTTGCTTAATAAATGGGCATTGAATAAATGAATGAGCGAATGAATGAGGGAGGGAGGGAAGGAAAGAGGTAAGGGAGGAAGGAAGGGAGGGAGGAAGGAAGGAGCCAATGATTAGGTCCAGGTCTGGATGATGTTCAGGATCTTGGCACCATGCCTGTTTCCCACTCGATGTCCCCTCGTTGGCCTGTGGCCCGGGGAGATTCGGGTGTGCCCAGCAGACCTGCAGTCCGCCCTGGTGCCTGCCTGGTTCCCATCCCGCTGCTGAGGGGCCCAGAGCCAGGGCAGTGGCCTGCCTGTCTGAGAGAATGAGAGCGAAGCAATGCCCCTCCAGGAGCCCCAGAGGGAAGGGCCTTGCTGCCCCCACTTCCTGCCCTCCATCAGGGGTTCACAAGGACAGACAGACTGACCGACATGGGGCCAGTGCCTGCAGCTGTCACATGGCCCTGGACGAGGCCTGAAAGGTGGTGGAGAGGTGGGCTCAGTGGTCAGGAAGACGTGCATTTGGGCAGCTCTGCCCCGGCAGAGTGTGAGCAAGCGGGGTCATTTCACCTCTCTGAGCCCCGCCGTCCACGTGCATAAACGGGGGCCCCTGGATAACTGCTGTGTAGCAGCGCGTGAAGCCTCGGTGAGACCAGGACGGTGCCTGGCACACAGCGACTGCTCCACAAGATCACTCATCACCTGCCACACCTCTGTCTGCCCTGTGAGGACCTGCTGGGCAGCACCCACCTCCTCTCTGGCCATTTTCTGATTATGGGGACTGAGGAGCCAGGAGGCTCAGCACCAGAGGATGTGTGTATGTGTGTGTGTGTGTGTCTGTGTGTGTATGCATGTGTGAGGCGTGTATCTGTGTGAGGTATGCATGTGCATGCATGCATGTGAATGTACGTGTGTGGGTATGTGCACCCACATGTGTAAGAGGATGTGAGTGTGTGTGAGAGTGTGCATAGCTGTGTGAGTGTGTGCTGTGTGTGCGGGCCACTGAAGGATGGTAGGAACCTGCTTCTCGTAACCTTCCTGTCACTGGTTTCTCCCTGCCTCCCTTACAGTCACTACGACGCCCTTCACTTTGTGGCCCCACGGCTGTGGGAGCTCCCCATTCAGAGCCCTGTCTTCCCAGGGCCCAGGTGTGCCTGGCACAGAGAAAGCACACTGTGTGGAGCAGGTGCCGAGGTGAATTCCTGAGCTGGAGCCGAACCCTGGGCTGAGGGATCCACGTTGTGGTCACCAGAGCCCAGCAGGTGGTTGTCAGCCCAGGGCCTGAGGCCATGTGTTGCAATACTCTCAGACCCCACCAGGCAGAGCCACATGCCGCCTGCAGGCTGGGCCCATCCTCAGGCATCTGGCTGCAAGAACCCACATTTCAGACCGGTCTCCCCAGCAGCTCGGCCTGAGGGAGAGGCGCTGGCCTTGGCCCTGGGCTAGCTCGGGACCAGGTGATGAGAGGCTGCTCAGAATATGGGGGTGGTCCCCCACCCCTCCTCCCTCAGTGGGTCCTGCCCCTGGGCTGAGCTGTCCTGAGGAGCCACAGAGCAGCCTCCCGGGTGGACCCATGGGATGAGGTTGGGGTGGGTCCCTGCCTGGAGCTGTCTCTAGCTCCCTGGGCCCCGGGCACCTCCTGGGAGGGAGGCCACGCTGAGGCCACACTCACCTTTCCAGCCCTGAAGACATTTCTTCACTAAACTCTGAGCTCTCACTACTGCCTGGAAAAGGAACACAGATCAGTGAGCAAGGCGGCCTCACCCGAGAGGAGCCAATCTGGAGGGGCCTCTTCTCCTGGCTCCCTGGCCCAGGCCCCCGAGCACCACAGAAGCGCCAGAGCGATGGCTTCCTGACCCTGGGCTCCTGCTGCTTCTATTTCTGCCTCTCCGCCCTGGGAGGGTGCAAAGCACCAGCTGTACCACTGTTCCCCAGGGGGCCTCTGCTCCCTTCCCACGGCCCCAGAAGGCTGCACTGCCCACCCCAGGACACGGGAGTCTGGGTCCTTGAGCCTCTGCTGGGCCTGGCCTGGCCCCCACTGCCTCCCTCTGGTCTAAGGAAAACTGGTGCTAGAACAGGTCTCACCCGGTGAGGACAGAGCAAATAGCACTTCCTCTCTGAGGGTCAGGGCTTGACTAGACACTGGTCAGAGCCGCTGCCCAGCACTGGAAGCCTCGAGGGGTCCCTTAGACCTCTGGCCAGCACACACAGACACACACACAGGGCTCAACTCCGCCCCCCCCAGCCCCCCCCCCGGCCTGCTTCTCAGGGGCTCTCCAAGGCCACCTCCAGCACAAGACACACTTTCTTCTGCCACTTCACTGACACCACGTGCCTTTGTACGGACCCTCAGTCCTCGAGGTGCCCCGGGGCAGGGGTCTTGGCCTGGGCTACCTGCTGGCACTGAGGCTGAGTAGTGGGGAAGGGGAAGGAGGGGTCCCAGGCCGCTGGGGGTTACAGGACAGAGAGGACCTGTTCAGCTCCAAATGGCACATGCACACGGCTACCTGCTCCAGGAAGAGAAACCCCTGAGTTTCCGAACACAGGAGCCAAGGGCCACAGCACCGTTGACCTCCCACCGTACACTGGGCAGCACTGTGACTCAGCTTTCTGTCCAGGAAGAGCAGGGCCTGGGTCCAGGCACAGCTCACACCACCCTTGGCTCCTGCCCTCGCCCAGCCTGGCCTCAGTGGTGCAGTGCCTTCGACTGATAGGAGCACGTGTCTGGCTGAGTGCTCCTGGGCGGCGTTTCCCAGCTGGTTCAGAACCATCCCAAGGACACGCCAAGGAAAGGGTCCCATGGCCACATCCTGAGGGAATTGCGACTCTGGGCCCTGGTGACCACAATGCCCAGCATTTCAGAGTCTGAGAGGAGACCTGCTCACTTCTGAGCCAGCCTCACCCCACACGCTGCCTGGCTCCCCTCCCAGGTGTACCCTCTGAACACACTGCACACTCCTGACTAGGTCCCAACAGGATGGCTCCTCCAAGGTGGAGGTGGACGCGGACCTGGCCTGGCACGGGTTTTCTGTGCTGGGAGACAGCTGTCCCCTGGAGTGATGCTGCCTCAGACAGGGACCGCATTTCACAGGAGTGTGGGACATTTTTCCTGTCCCCACACACGCTCCCCACGCCCATGGGCCCTCCACTCTGCGGCCTCACTGGATCAAACCCCTGCCTGGCAACTATCTAAACCACCACCAGCACCAGGAGGGCTCCCTGTTAAGGAAAGCAGACGGACACACGGACACAGGACCACAGAAGCACAAGTATGCTGAAAGGGCACGGAAAGCAGACAGGACACGTGTCTAATGGCAGAAATGACGGGTGACCTGGGCACTGCAGGAGGACTCCGCCCTCACCCATCCCGGCCTCAGCAGGGCAGTGCCTTCCGCTGACATGAGCACGTGTCCGGCTGAAGCTCAGGTGTGCAATTGCACCCTTAGATCACCTTCTCAGCCTCCCTGACTCTAACTTTTCGGGGTGAAGCAAGGACCTGCGTGAGAACCCGGCGGCCCTCAGCGCTGTCCTCGGGCAGCCTCCCCCTTTGCCCTGAGGCTGGGGCCTGTGGCTCTCCCTGGACAGAGCCCCACAGGGCAGCGGCCAGGCTCTGCCAGCTGCCAGCCAGGGACAGCGGGTCTCAGGTGTGTGTCTGGCTGCCTCTTCCACCCGTTTGCTGTGCTCAGGGCCACCGGTAGGATGAGGACAAACCCAGGCATTTCGTGACACCCAGAGGCCAGGAAGGAGAGCCCCTGGCAGGGTGACTCCTGAGGAGCCCTCTCTGCGGGGTAAGGCCACTGGGCGCAGCACAGTGACAGACAGACACGAGCACACGCCGGCTGTGCCATGCTGCCGCGCAGCCAGACGCTTACCTAGCGAGAGTCCATTGGTGACGGCGGAGGAGGAGGAGGTGAGGGCGGGGCCCCTGCGAGGGCTGCGGGACTCTAGGACACTGTCGTCCAGCAGGTGCCTCGCTTTCTCCGATGGGAATGTCGCACTTTTACTCTCAACTACACTCAACTGACACATCATACTGGAAACGGAAAGGAAGAGAGAGGCAGAGCTCCTTACCTACGGAGTCACAGGGTTCCACCTGCCTGGGCTCCTGGCAGAGGGCGCACCTGCAGGCAAAGACCTCCACCCAGAACCAGGGAGCACGGCCAGGCTCTGCCCTATCTCACGGCGTGACCTTGGGCAAGTCCCAGCCTTTGTCTGGGCCTCAGTTTCCCCATCTGTCCAGTGGGGACTAACTGTACTTGCCCTTGCTAACTCCCAGGATGACGATGAGGCATGAGTGAGTGGGTGGTACTTGTGAGCGATGGGGCGCGCAGTGAAGGGGGAGTGTGACCCTGCGGCATCATGTCTGGTTCTGGTTCTGGAGTCGCACACACTTGGTCCAAGTCCTTGCTCTCACCTTACAATTGGCAGGTACTTTGCCGCATTGAACCTCACTGGGCTCATGCATATCACAGCACCTACCTCTCAGGCCTGCAGGGCTCAGTGAGATAATACCTGGCAGGACAGAGCAGAGAAAGAGCAACCCCTTTCTCCTCCAGCCCAGGAGCGACTCCAGGGCCTGGCTGGCTGGCTGAGGCTTGTGTCTTGGTGGAAGGAAGGAAGGAAGGAAGGAAGGAAGGAAGGAAGGAAGGAAGGGAGGGAGGGAGGGAGGGAGGGAGGGAGGGAGGGAGGGAGGGGGGGAGGGAGGGAGGGAGGGAGGGGGGAGGGAGGGAGGGAGGGAGGGAGGGAGGGAAGGAAGGAAGGAAGGAAGGAAGGAAGGAAGGAAGGAAGGAAGGAAGGAAGGAAGGAAGGAGATGGAAGAAACAGGCAGGCAGGAACATAGGGAGGGAGGGACCCAGCTGTAAGGAGCCTGTGCCCAGTACCCTGGGGACATGGGCATGGCTGCCCTGGCCATGCTGAGGACCACCCATGTCGCCCAGCTGTCAGCCCCACAGGCTGGGGAACCGGGGAGATGCCCTGATCTGCAGACTCACTCCAGCAATGGGCAAGCAGATTCTGAGCCCTGAGACTGGCAGACACAGTGCCCACTGGACTCTGGGTTTACACAGGGAGGCACCCCCTTAGCCCACCCCCACGCTCAGCCCGTTTAGAGCCCGAGTGGGGCTCGCTCAGTTACCCACTTGTTGCCCAGGCTGTGGCTCTTCCTGTGTCTTGGGACCGGGGGTGTGGGGAGGCTACCAGCCACAGACGCGTCAGGACAGGTAGGCCGCCGGCTGAACCTTGCGGAGCTGGAGCTGGCAGAGGGGCCTGTGAACAGAGCAGAGAGCGTCCTGTGACGGGGGCTGCGGAGGCTCGGGGGTGGGGCCTGGGTTGTGGGTAAGGCACTGGCCCAGCTGTCACAGGCGGAGCAGGTTCCGCAGGCCCCGTGGCTTCCTACTCATGAGACACCCACCTCTCACGCCCAGCATAACCAACTTCCACGGCGACAGCAGCCAGGACGGCCGGTGGCCTGCTGTGCACAGTGCCCCTGCCTGGGCGAGACTTACCCAAGCCATCCAGCAGGTGGCAGAGACTTCACAGCCTGTCTTGTGAATCCAAGGCTGGTGCCCACCCTGTGCCCTTCCCCAGCCACTTTCTCTTCTCCACCACGCATTCCACAGAAGGGATGGAGAGCGTGTGAGGGCGGCAGAGGGAGGGCACTGAGCGAGAGCACAGCTAGAGAGGCAGGGGCTCTGCCCCAGGCCTGCCAGGTACTGCCTGGGTGGCCTTGGACGGGTGACTTAACTTACTCCCTTGAGCCTCTGTTTCCTCATCTGAAAAGTGGGAATAATTCAACTCACCTCGAAGGTGGCTGGGAGGAGTCCTGAGGTGGTGAAAGCAGTTTCACAGTCAGCACTCACACTTGTTTTATATAATTAGTACCATGTTCTCCTCAGGCCCAGTCCTGGGGACAACAGGGGTCCTCAAGCCAGGAGGCTGGGCCACACACCCACTGAGCAGCACGCGCAGGACGTTGGAGGGACCTGCATGCTGGCCAGTCCACAGCTACTAGTATATGGAGGGGCCTGGTCCTGCCGCTGCTGTTCTCTTTAGTGCTGTGCTCGTGGCTCTGGAAAGGAGGTGACCCCAGGGGCTAGGCCTTAGCTACCTGGGACAGACAGGAAGTGGGCCAGGGCTTCTGCACTTCCTGCGGAGCACACCAAACGGCAAACCCAGGGACTGTGCCGGGCTGTGCGGGAGCCTCCCCAGAGGGCCTGGGAGGCCTGTGTCCATCCAGGGCCCCACAGCCTCCCACAAGCTGCTGTAATCCACAGTGACCTCCAGTTTGCCTGGCTCATCACTTTTTAATGTCCCAGACACCACTGCGGACGGTCTAGCTCCCTCTGGCACTTGGGAAGGTTCACGAGGCAGCTCGCATCTCCTCGAGCTCGGAGTTCCTGCTGTCTCACCCTGCTCACCCCTCCACACCCCACTCTGCACACCCCAATCTTCATTTCCCCAGGGCCCCCCATAATCCCTTTACTAGGCCTTGGCCAACTTTCTCCACTGTTCCCCTCAACAACTATCCCCAAATGTCACCTCTCTCCTAAGCCCCTGCACAACTCAGACCCCTCACTTCAAACGATGGCACTCTGCTTCCGGGAGAACGCATGGTGGTCAGGCTCCGTCTCTCACGCCAGCCCAGCAGTGGCCACGTGCGCCTCCACCCACACCAGCCTTCCTGTCGGCCTGGGGAAGGGGCCTCGTCCATCCAAGGCCAATCTCTCCTCTCCAGTCCTGTTGCCTCTGAGAACTCACTCCATCATTTCCCTTCCCTCTGGCCCCTTCCTCCAGCCCATAAACACTCCAGTCTCTCATTTTCTGTAAAATAAGGCCCCTTGGCCCCAGGGCTGCCTCCCTGTTAGTCACGTGTCCTCAAACAGAGGTCTGTACTCCACTACACTCTACGGGGCCACGTATGTACGGTCCATCGTTGACAGAAACGTCATTACATGGCACACACTGTAATGAGCTCAGAGCGGCATAGCTTGGACCTCACCAACCCAGACAGGTCCGTGAAGCTTGAGGAGTGGGGAGGCACTGAAACGGTCCCTAAGGAAAGAGAGGTGCGTGTGCACTTTCCTGGCGAGGGTTTCACTGTCACTCAGCTTCTCTGAGGCTGAAATCCTTAGTCAGGGCTTGTACCAGGGTTCTCGGGGTGAGTGTGGAAATGCAGTGTCTCGGGCCTGTCCCCCCAGGTTCTCATTTCATTGCTCAGGTGGGGCTGGGCACCGCTCTCTCAGTGACTCCAGTGTACACCCGGTGACTCCAGTGTACACCCCCATGAACCCAGTGTACACCCCATGAACCCAGTGTACCCCCCCATGAACCCAGTGTACACCCCATGAACCCAGTGTACACCCCCATGAACCCAGTGTACACCCCCATGAATCCAGTGTACACCCAGGTGAAGAACTTCTGCTCAAAGAGCTGGAGTGACAGCGAGCTCTGCCCTGGAGGAAATGTCTCGTGCAGCTGCCCCAGAGAGGAAAGGAAGGAGGGAAGCCACCCCGCTTTGTTTTTGTTTTGCACATGTTGCTCAATAAATGAATCTGTGCAGAGGGTGAAATTCGCCTTGTTTATCAGCGGGATTACGGTCTCTCTGCCTGAGTCACTCTGGCTCCCACCCTGGGTTCAGAAAATATTTTGTAAAGGTCAGGTCGCATGGCTCCTCCCCCATGGTTTGAATTGGAACTGGACTCCCTGGTGTGTCATAGCAATAAAAACGGTGATAATTACGGTTGGACATGCGTGCCTGGCACCATACTGTGTGCACGGGCTGTAATCCAGGAGCTGGGTACTTAGTAGGCCCGTTTGAGAGGTAGGAAAGCTGGGGCTTATATATCCACGACATGCAGGACTTGAACCCAGGGGTACAGCGTGGGCGGAGGAGCTCTGCAGTTCGAAGGTCAGGCATTAGTGAAAACTGGAGGCGGGAACAGTGCGTGTTTGAGGTGATCTGGTAACTTCCGCCAGGAAACCGGATGACTATTTCCAGCTGCTATTTTTGAGAAAGGGAAGGTGAAGCGGACTAACATGTGTTGTGCACCAACCGTGTGCCAGCCTTGTCTAAACACTCCCACATCCTATGTCACCGAGCTCCCTGCAGGGGCTGCTTTGACTATCGCCATTTTACAAGGGACGATTGGAGCACAGCTGGTCACTCAGGGGAGGGGTGCTGGGTTTGTTCTACCCAGCTGTGGGTGCAGCGAGAGCTGGACACTCGAGGCTCCTCTGGTCACTTCCTGGGCCTCCTGCTCACTCCTAATGGGTGCCCTTCCCACCTGTGTCCCGGCTCCTGCTCTGATCCTCACCGTCAGGCTCCCCAAGCCTCCAATTAGCCCTCAGTTTCCTCTATTCAGCTACTGACTCTTCCTCCAGGACCAGCCTGGGTCCGCCCCCTCGTCATGCTGCTTTGGATGGCCCTGGAGGCATGCTGGCCTCAGATGCCCCTGGACACAGTGGGGGGAGGGGGGAGGACCAGGCAGAAGCAGCTGCGACCTCCGTGGTCCCAGGAGCACACGAACACTGCTCTGGATGCCCTGGTCTCGGCCACGCCCATCCCCTGCATTGTGGGCCAACAACAGCCTGGATCTGACACTGAGGCAGAGGAATTCCCACTGAGCTGGAACCTAGGGATGGGGTGGCCTCTGCCAGTAAGTGACATTCTGCTACTGAAAGGCCTCCCGCCCCGCCCCACTACGCCTGGGCCGGCCACCTCGTGACAACACAGGACACGTGTCTTCCGGCAGTTTCTGCTGTTGTTTTCTTCGTGTCCTGTAGGCAGGGGTGGGGTGGGGGCGGTAATAATGAGCCGGAGCTCTGGCCTCGCTCAGCAGAGTGTGGTCCCCGCTGCCGGCCGATATGGCACGAGCAGCTGGAAAAACTGATCGTGGGGCTTGACTATCTCAGAGGATTGCTCTATTTTTCCTCAGCATAATTTTTCCATGAATAATCTTTAAAGCTCTTTAAGTGGCTGTTTCTTTAACAGTTTTATTGGAATATATGAGAACTGACAGTCTGTGGGGAACGAGATATCATGTTGGGAAATAAATCTGGTTTTCATTACATTTTTCTTAAGAAGCCACCATGCTGCCCCAGGCCACTCACTGGTTGGCAGAGAAACCAGCACAGGCCTCCTGAGCACGGCTTTGGGCGGACAGGACTAAGGGAGACAGCAACAGCAGAGCCAGGACCCGGAGGCAGCCGGGCCTGGGCTCCCACTGGCATCTGCCATGCAGGCTGAGTGAACTTGGGCAAGTCACCTGGCACTTCTGAGCTTGAATTCTACGGCTACAGAACAGGAGCAGTGACCTGAGCTGGCAGATCCCTGTGAGGAGGAGAGGACTCACGTCCCTCTCCCCTTCCTGCAACAAATGTTTCCAGATTCGGGAGGGACAGTAACCAGATCATCACGCCCAGGGCGGGCACAGGCTTGGGTGTAATAAACCTGGCACTAACTACACCCACAGTGTGACTATCACAGCCTAACGGCGGTGCTAATGGTACTGTCCGACATTGATCGAGCATCCGCCAAGTGCCAGAGACATGCCGAACGCTTGTTTTCAGGACCTCATTTAGGCCTCGGCATAACCCCGCCTCACAGGGGCTGTTGTTAGCTCCTCACTGGGATGTGGGACTGAGGTCAGAAGGGCTAAGGAGCTTCCTGGGGGAGCAGTGGAGCCTGGAGCAGTGCATCTGAGAGCCCGAAAAGTCAGGGCAGATCTGGGGGCTCCGACATCCAGGCTGGTGCAGGTCCCGGCAGAGGCAGCAGCTTGGGCAGAAGGAGCAGCACATGCAAAGACCGCAACACGAGAGATGCAGAACCCACTAGAGAAAGCTCAGAGAGCCAGCCTGGCTGAGGAGCTGAAGGAGGGAATGTGGGGGAAGGAGGGGAGGGAGTGGAGATGCAGGGCCACACGAGGGACCAAGAGTTTAATGAGGGGAAGATGTGGAGATTTCAGGAGGGTCAGTAAGGTGCTCAGATTTGCACCCTAGAAAGCTCACTCTGGCTGGAAGTATGTGGATGTGGCCAAGAACACAGGCTGGGAGGTGGATGTGGCAGAGAGAGCTCTAGGAGATGGGCGAGGGGGTGGGGGAGGGGCACTCGGGGTAACCCTCGGTGGAGGCTGGTGCCATTCACTGAGGGAGTGGACGAGAAGTGCAGTTTGGGACCGATGTTGGGGAGATGTGTGAGGCTCAGGAGACAGACGGCAGCTGGGGACAGAGGTGCAGGCCATGCGGCACAGGACGGGGAGCCCAGGTTGTAAGCTCAGTAAGAAGAGGGGAGGCCTGGGACAGAATGCAGGGAAACGGTGTTTGTGGGATGAGAAGAAGACAAAGGCTGAAAGGACTTGTGTAAAGCCAGGGTCACGAGAACAACTACTTGAGAAAAGTATCACTGTAGGTGCATGAGTAAGTGACCTCTTCACTTGTAATTCTACTGGAAGGTGCAGGAGCCGGCACTCCTCTCCTGGCCAGCAGCCCTGAGGCAGCCTTGTGTGGGCAGCACCACCTTTGGGGCCAGGACACATGGCAATGTCCCCTTTTCTCTGATCAGGGTCTTTAGAGAGCAAACTGGAGGGGCCTAGTCTGCCAGCTTTGGTCAGCTGCCAGTGCCACCTGCAGACAGGCCTGGATGCCCCAGAAATGACCTCCTGTTCATCCTGGAAGCTTCTCTCAGGAGAAGAGAGAGGGATGGAGGGAAAGAGCTGCCAACCTTCTCCCGCTTCAGGGGTTGAATCAGACAACAGTGCGGGCTGTCGCTGAGATCCTGGCCCAGAGCTTTACAGCGTCTGTCCCTGAGCTCTCACAGAGGGCGGTGACCCTCCTCCTGGGCCACAGCCTCCTGCCCCTTGCTCTCCGGTGCCCACGCCCCACATTCACAGCATCCGGGTCACTAAGGAATTGTGTTGGCAGCCTGTTGGTTGCCCATCTCTCCCACCAGACACCAACTCTGGAGGCCGGGGCTGTGTCCCAGTGCCCAGTGCAGGGCTGGAGCAAGGCCGTGTGTGCTGAATGCTGGCGCAGTGCCCACGCTGCAGAGGTGGCGGCTCTGCAGAGGATGCGGGGCTGGGACGGGGAGTCCTGCTCCCACGGGTTTCCAGCAGCATCGAGCGGCCCTGCCCAGCCAGCACTGCCGATTTCAGCAGCCTGGCAGCCCACCGCGGCCTTTGGGGGTGCTTTCCAAGTCTTGCACATCGGACATTAATGGGAGGCAGCTGTGGCAGAGAACTACTGAGCTTGGAGTCCCAGGATTTTCGTTCCAGTCCAGCCTCTGCCCAGGGCTGAGCTGGGAGCTCAGGGTCCAATCTCCTCACTGGAGAAGGCGAATGACAACTGCTGTGACCTGGGGCTCTCAGGCGCCACCCTGACCGTGAGCTGCACAGGGCGCACTTCCATCCAGTCTCGGGGCTTCTCTCAGCTTCGCTCCTGCGCCTGCTCAGAGCCTTCCTGGTCTTCCGGAGCCCTGTGCATGCGGACATGGGCCCCTCGGCACAGAGTCCGTTTGTGTTGAAACCTTTCTCTGGCCAGGTTTCATGGTCGAGCCTGGGAGCCGGTCCCTTTTACATTCACACACATTCTTTGTTTCTTATACGTGCAGCTCTCAGGGGTCCCTATTGTGAGCCAAGGTCACCCTTCAGCTGTGGGGAGCCCCAGATGCCTTCTCCTCTGAGTCAGAAGGCCCCGACTCCCAGGCACAGGGAGCAAGGAATGCCGGCTGCAGCGGTGCTGCGTGGAGCTGGGCCACGGCAGGGCAGCAGGGTCGGACAGAGCCGGGCCTGAGCCTGGCTCCTCTGCCTGACCTTGACACGCCAGCCTAGTAGCTGGGAGATGTCCAGAAGAGAGCAGATGTGCCCTCGCCTAGGGCTCCTCACCCACTCTGAGACTATAAACAGGAGAGAGGAGCACGTGGAAAGGGAGCCCCATCCTCGCCCACAGGGTGATCTCTGCGTCTACTCAACCATAGTGAGGCGTCTCCACAGACCACGCAGAGAGCTTGAAATCTGTGCCCAGCAGTTGGGAGACCCAGGGAACAGCCAGTGCCTCACTCAGGCCTGTGGGCCCAATGGGGCCCCAGCCAGAGGACAGTGTGGCCGCACCAGGCTTAGCTGTGCTTGCAGATCCGCTGGCACAAGGAAGGTGTGGCCTCCCAGGGACCAAGGTGGCCCCTGTGAGGAACTGGCATGGAGGTGAGGGGATCCAAGCAGCGAGGAGCTGGAGGTGGGCATGGACTCCCTGTTGGCTGCCTCACTGTCCCTCCATCAGGACACATCAGCGCTGATGCCCTGAGCGGTAGGCGTGCACCGGGCTCTGTGCTGGGGGCTCTTCCCATACGGCCTCAGCCCTGTGAAGTGAGGCAACGTGAAGTATTCATTTCTATCCCCATTTCACCAGGAAGGAAACTGGGGCTCACAGGGATTGAGCTGACTGCCCAGGGCCCCACAGCTAAGTGCCAGAGCCAGGCGGGTCTTTACACAGCGGGTGGTGAAACAAGGAAGGCCACCAGGGGTGCGAGAGCAGTCCTGAGGTCCGAGTGCAGAAGCGCGAGGCGCAGGCGCGGTTTCCCATGGCCTGGCTCCGCTGCCAAGGGCTCTTCAGAGAAAACCTGTCAGTTGGTTCGGCCACGTGGAGGCGGAGCTCACAGGATCTGGAAATGTCCTCACGGGCTCCACACACAAACATGGCTTGCCCTCTCTGAGGGTCAACATTCTTTATGCATTTTGCTCTCCAGGAAAATATTAGTTCATTTATATAAACGAAACAGTACATACGGGAGAAATTGAAAACGTGGCCCTTTTTTCTCCACGGACCAGAACTGAGGAGGTTTCTCCATTTCCTCTCTCACAGTGTCTGTCTACTTGTCGTGTGGATCTGCCAGCATGGCCACTCCCTGGGGGCAGAGTGGGAGCAGCTCTGGGCGGGGGAGGACGGGAGGATGAGCCACTACAGAGACAGAGGGACAGCCTCAGTGGGGACCACTCCGACATTAACCAAGGCCTGAGGGACCTGAGACTAGGGCTGCTCCCAACGCCAGAGTCTGCGTCCCCCGTGCCCCTGGCAGGGCGAGCTGGTTAGAGGAGTGGGCACAGTCACAAGGAGGGGTCCGGGAGCTCACACTGGCCTCCTTCTGGGTCCTCGATGCCACACCTGCTCCCTCGAGGCTGCTGCTGCATGTCTCCCCCTGACAGGTCAGCTCCAGAAGGGCAGCCTGTGCCTAGTTCCTGGTGCGTGGCCCACAGCGAGTGCCTGGCCCACAGCAGGCCCGGCCTGGAAGTCTTGAGTGGAGGAACAAATGAACGCATCACAGGGCCTCTCCTTGGCAGGTGTGGGTGCCTGCCTGCTGGAAAGAGAGCCCGGAGCAGGAGCTTAACCCCCTCCTGGGAGGCGAGGAGGCTGCGTTCCTGCCATTCCTGGGACTGCGAGAGGCACATTCCTGTCCCCGGTCTGGTCGGGCTCCTGCCACGAAGCCCAGTCTAACTGCCAGATCAGGGAAGGCCTCTTGGGAGCTGTCCCTCTGGCCCTGCCCTCACGGGACCCCTGCTGTCCCAGGGCTGCAGGCACCACCGCTGTCACCTGAGGCTGGGGGTGGGGTGGGGAGCCAGGATGGAGGAGTGAGCCTGAAGCTTTCCAGGCGCCCCCCATCTTCTGGTGATCAATGAAAACCTTCACGTCCTGCTTCCAGGCTGCAGCCAGGGATTTGGAAAATTGGTGGGAAACGCCCCTGTGAGCCGGGCTCACTCGCTGCGTGAAAACTGCTGGCATCAGCGCTCCTCCAGGGAGTGCGGAGTCAGCAGTCGGCGGCTCTGGAGCTGCTTCGAGAGCCAGGTGCCCACAGGGCCCGGCCAGGAGCTCAGAGGCCAGGGCTGAAGGGGCGAGGACAGGCAACCTGTGTGCCAGCTCTAGTACCCTTACCTCGGGCAGTCCGAGGGGAGGCAGCCTGGGATAAAGGAGCACAGACGGGGGAGCCGGGAGAGGCACAGGGCTGGAAGGAGCTGGTAGGAGCTGGGGATGGGGGTGGGGGTGGTTTACAGGGCTGGCGGAATCTGTGAGAGGCCCACTAGTGGTTGTTTTAGGTCAGACCACACTGAGTGCCTTCCAAGTACCATTTCCATCCTGACCTCCCCACGACCCTGGGGTGGAGAGTTTATTACCCTCATTTTACAGGTGAGGAAACCAAGGCCCAGAGGGTGGACTTGCTGATCCAACACTGCAGTGGCCTAGAACCCAGGCTGGTGACACCTGAGCTCAAACCAGGAGAAGGAAGCACAGGTGGCCCAGACCCCAATCTGGTCCCACCCTGGGCAGCAGTGAGATCAGCTCCAGGCACGGAGAGCCAGCTGGACACTGAGGAACAGAAACCACCGTGGTGATACCGACGGAGCACTTTCACCACAAACGAGCCCATGTGGGCAGAGCGCTCCACAGGTGTGAGCTTGCCCAGGCGTCACAGCAACCTGCAGAGTGACTGCCACCGATGATCAGAGAGGGGAGATGGCAAAGCTGGGGCTGACTTCACAGCCTGCACCCTTCATCACTAGGGGACGCTCTGTGTGTCCCAAATATGTGGACAGACTGAGGCTCCAGGGAGGTGAGCCATCTGTGCCTGGGGGCACCAAACACCCCGGCCTCCTGTGCACCCTCCCAGGCACGACAACTCCAGGGCCGGGGCCTGACGAGAAGGGCCCTGGTGACCTGGAGAGGACCCCGTTCTCTGTCTGCCCTGTGCGTGCTCTCAGCTGGGGTTCTGATCTTGCCTCTCTTGGGGCTTTTAGGTCCCAGGCTCTTGCAGGGAGCCCCAGCCCAGAGGTGTCCCCAGGGGTTCCGTGTGATTGGGAGCTGAGCAGGTTAGTGCGGGAGGGCTGTGAGCAGGGACAGCTGCGTCTGCCAACTTGCAAACAACTGCGCCCTTTGGCTCCACAGTCAGGACCCACCTGGCAGCATATTTGGGCTTTCAGTGGGTTCGCCCCACTTGATAGGATGTGGCTACAATACCTGCAAGATCTTCCTTTGAAGAGACGAGTCTTGGAGAGCTGCTTCCTGGTTCAATTCTGAGCGACAGTCTGAAAACAAAGGTTTTTCACAGGATCAGTCAGGCTCTGGTGCATCGGAGGGGAGCTGAGCATGTGTATGTTTGCAATCGGGAGACTGGACTGTGGTTAAGGAGGCTCATGGTCATGAAACCCAGGAATACTTCAAGGTCTGCTCCAGATCACAGCAACTGCCTTCCGAGCCCCCAGCAAGTTCCCACGACCCAGCAATAATGGTTAAGGACGACACAGCAAAGAGTGATCATGGCCCATCCTCTGCTGGCACGCATGTGCTCATTCTCTAGACAACCCTATGAGCTAGGTAGGCATGTCATCCCATCCTACAGATGAGGAGCTGAAGAGCAGCGAGCTGAGTAGCTCCCCAAATTCATAAAGCAGCGAGTGGTGAAGCAGGGGATCTGGTCCTAAGCCGGGTTTTAACCCTTGCATGGCACTTCCTCTCAGTTGCCCCCAGAGAGCCAGGAGGCAGTGGCCACCTTAGGAGTATTGGCAACGCAGTATTATTATTTTTCAAAAGCACCAACTAAGAACTGCTGGGGGAAAATGACAGAGTGAAGCCAGATGCCAGACTCCCTGTCTCCCAACAAAACCAACACACACTTAGGAACACTTAGGAGTAACCAAACTTGTCAGATGCTGCTCCACAAGGTTAGGGGCGTGAATGGAAGCCATGACCTTCAGAAACTTGCAGCTAAGGAAGGAGAAGGAGGTGGTGAAGTCTGGCCGGGAGTTGGTCCTTACCTGTCTCTTCTCTGAATGGCCCCAGGTGCTGGGAGAAACGGTGGGGTGGGTGGAGGGCCTGGTGGATATGCTGACTGACAGAAAGGAAGCCTCCATAGGGGGGATGAGGGTAGAATTTCACACTTGAGGGGATCCCTTTCTGGAATGGGAGACAGCCTTCAACAGGGTGGAGGAAACCCTGAAATAGAGCCCCCATACCCAAAACAGACGGCCTGCTCTCTTCCTCACGGAGCCTGAGCCTGCGTTCCCCAGGCACCAGGAGGGACCGACTGAGAACCCCTGGCCGCAGGGGAACCAGCCAACTCACACACAAGTGCAGGGTCAGCTGTCCCTCCCCTATCGCAGCCATGGAAGAGTGAGACGGAGCCTCAATGGGAGCAAGATGAAAAGGAGTGGCCTGTCCACTGAGCAAACATCCTCTCACAGAAAAAGGAGAAAGGAAGCGAGCAAGTTGCGCAGCAGCCCTGGGGCAGCCCCAGGAGCACGAGGAACCCAAGTGCTTCCATCAGCAGAATAAGTCATGCAGAACCCGGGCTGGAGAACACAAGACCTGAAAAATGAGACGATAACGCACAGGAGTGAGATGAAAAGGGGGTCGGAGACCTAGGGAACAGCCAAGGACTGAATGAGGACCTAACTAGAAGCACAACCCGAGACAGCCATTAGGAAGAAGCTAACGGGTACAGAAGGCAGGCAGCACAACGCGTGGGTGCCTAGAATCGCCGAGAGAAAAGCCAAGAAATGACACAGCAGGGGGCAGAGACAGAAACCAAAGAATTCCTCTGAACGGAAGAAAGAGCACACCTTGTTCCAGGCACATTTGATACCAAACACCCTCCACTCGGAGGCATGCCCCTGGTTGAGCTTTTGAAATTCAGGGAATTCTTCACCCCCTCCAGGCAGACCAGGCAAGACAGTCAACAAGAGGAAAAAATCAGATGGGCTTGAGGCTTCTCTACAGCAACTACAAGGCAGGACGGCAAGGGAGTGGGGTCCACGCGTCCTGGGGGAGATGCGAAGGAGCACAGCCCAGCAGGTCAGAAGCAGACACGTTCAGGAAAGAAATTGGAGCGCGCCCAACTCTGAGAACCTACTGACATCACCCACATGCGGGACGAACCTAAAATAAAAGCTCCCAGGAATGGAGACGCTGTGGGGACACAGCAGGTGGTAAGAACGGAATCTGTTTAAAAACACTGAACAGTAGGAACTGTGGTTCCTGAACATGATGTGTACGTTGTAAACTTGGACTAGGCAGTGATAATAATATAACCAACAAACTGGAAGATGTGAAGCTCAGGGGAGGGGCGGGGGGCGGACGCCAACGTTCTCATCTTTCATAGCGAGCGAACTGACCCTGCTCACAGTGGGAATCTAGTTAAGACAGAACTGATGGGCTCAATCCCCTTACTGTTTTCCTGACCTCTTCTGTTAATCTTAGAAGCTCTGTTAGGAAATAGTATCTCTTGTGGTGGGGAAATATTTATTTGAAGAGCAATAATTCCTTGTGTTTTATTTCAGTTCCTTTTCTCTGGTTAAATTAAAATAAAATTAAAGTCAATACTTTTAATTAAAATAGCAAGTGTAGCATGATTCCATTTGAAGAGATTCTTGCCTTGCATCCATCCATCTATCCACCCTTCTCTGTGTGTTATCTAAGCACTTTCTATGCAGAGAAAAATGTCCAGAATTATGCTCACTTAATGCTAATGGGAATGTGGGTTATTCTTCTTACGTGAAATAAAAGAAACTAAAGGCTGAGAAAAACAAAGCACTGGGTGGGCCCCTAGGCACAATATCCCCAAAGCAGAGGAGGGCATGGTATGAGAAAGGCAGTCATTGAGGTCTCAGCTCAGCGGCTGCACCCTTTGGGGTGGGAGGCAAGTCCCCAGCTGGGCTGTGGGGTGTGGGCTCCTCAAGGAGAATCACAAGCCCCGATGTCTCAGCCACTCAGAGCCGGGGACAGGACCCCAGCCTGGGAAGGGACTCCCTGAGGGTCGGGCCCTGGGGCCAGAAAGCAGCTTCCACCCTGGTTGTCACTGTGACAACAACAGAGAGAGCCCCTATGAAGTCCGGGCTGAGTGGGGGAGGGGGGTTCAGCATTCAGTGCTGGGGTGCTCAGGGTCCTTAGGAAGGAACGGAGCGATTACTCACAACCTGCGGCTTGCCCAAGGATTCTCTCACAGCCAGGAGCATTTATAGGTCCTTTTTCTCCTTAAGGGATCTTAGCGTGAATGAAAAGCTACTGTCTCTTTAATTGTGCTATTGGCACAGGAATGGAAAATATTACCCCAGAACCTACGTGGGAATAATTTCACACTCTGGACTACATTTTTAAGCACAGCAAATGCTTTTAAGTAAAATGAGCTCAATTTGTGGCAAATATAACTTTAATGATAATCTCTGGCTTTCATCTATTTTTGTTACTATTATGTAATAGATCAACATTTCATATTATATTCTATTTTAACAAGATATTATACAATAACAATTAAAGATATTATGTCTTGTTCCCAAGGTTAAACCAATCATCAGAACCACCTACGGCGTTTTGAAAAAACACAAATGTTCAGGCCCCGCCCCAGCATCTAGATGGGTAGAAGCCTCCCCAGGTGACTGACTCACAGCGGGCTGGTCCACAGCTGCAGAGCTGGTAGACGTGCAGCTGTATGAACAGTCATTCCTGAGGTCCTGGGAGTGAATCATGGGAGACGCAGGGGTGTCTCTAGTGACCACTGTTCTCTACAGTTTTCAGGGAGTTAGATGAACAGTAATCAAGCTGATCCCAAAGTGGAAGAGATTAAAAAATATATATTGGCTAACAGGACTCAAAGGAATCATGGTATACCAGAGTAAGAGGAGATTAAAAGAACAGATGTAAAGTTGACAGAGGGTAAATGATGGATTACAAGATGGTGAGATTTGCCTTGATATATCAGATCCCATGGAAATGTACTGAGGCTCCTGGTTGACCTCCAGCTCACAATGAGCCAAGAGGATGTCCAATCAGAATGGCAAAGATGATACAAAAAATCCTCCATCTCCCTCTAAATACATAGAAATGCCGGATAAATTCTCAGGTGCCACAAGAAAGAGCCGAAAGCCAGAGCAGTGTGAGTGGAAGATGAGGCCAAAGGGCCCACAGGGATCCTTGTGGGAACTAAGTCTACTCCGTAGGGATACATGGGATGGAGATGGGCCTCTGCCGGTGCCAGTCAGCGAGTATCCGACAGAAAGCTGGGCCCAGGGAGCTGTCCCGTCCAGGAAACAGACTCTTGGGGAACTCCGTTTGCCAGCCTGGAGAGATGGCTAGAAGGCTGCCCTCCCCAGCCCCGAGTCACCCGTGAGACCTGGAGCACCACACCTCACAGAGCCGTGGAGTCCACGTTCACAGCACCCAGGTGGTTTGAGAGAGCCAAGCTGAGAAGTTCACAAAACACCTTCCTCAGATCTATGGGGCAGACAGCGCCACCACGGGCTCGGTGGGGTCAGAGGTCACATTCTGTGTACCTGCATTGTGCAGGGGCCAGGAAAGAGAGTGGGCACTCACTTGTAGTTGTCATCTTCCACAAACTTCTGGAGTTCTTCGATGTAGCGCACGGACTTCAGGTACTTCTGCACGTGGGGCAAGGTTGTGAGGTGATCTGCAAAAGGTGGACAGAACCAGAGGCCTCAGTCTTTCCCCATCTCCAGGTCCCGCATGAGAATGTGGGCATCGCTGATCTTGGCACTAGATGCTCCTTGGGTATTGGGACATATATTCAGTCTTTCTAGAGTTGCTGATGGGCACTGGGCACAGGGGGGGGTCATCAGGCCTGGTTTCTGCCCTCGAGGAGTGCCCCCAGATGGCTGGGCCATAGACACCTCACCCCGAGGCACCACAGGTCTTTGGCCGGGAAAGATGGGTCTTTGGGGGAAGTTGGTCTCCAGAACTGATCAGGCCAGGTGTCTGTGCCCTAAAACAGGTTCCACTGGGCAATATGCAAGCCTCCCATGCCCCTGTTTGACAAGAAGCAAGAATGACTGAAAAGCCCTCATCCAGCTGGTGTGAGGGTTTTCAGACCCTGGCACAGTGGGAGAGTCTGCCCCTTGGGCTGCAGCCGCTGGGGAGACGGATGGGCTTTGAGCGCCTGCTCTGTGCCAGGCTCTGTACCAGGAGATTCCCAGGAGTCATCTGCTTTAACCTTCACACCTGCCTCACTTGGGAGACATAATATGTCCACAGAGGAAGAGGCCGTGGCGACTTGCAAAGCTCAGGTCCCTGAGAAGTGGCAGAGCTGGGTTTTGATCCCAGGTAACCTGCTACACTTCACTGTCTATTTCCTGGAGTGACGGACATCAGCTGCTCTCGGCAGACCTTCACAGTCACTGAGGGGCCCAAGCCCTCCAAGATCCTCTACGCCAACTCACCCCACCCACAAAGTGGGACAGAACAAGCTAGGGGACAGGTGGAGGTGGTGCAGAACAGCAGAAAGAGGCGGGAAGGGCCCGGGCTTTCCAGGAGGTGCGTCAGGCAATGTAAGGAGCACTTGCCCCTGTGAGATTCTGAACAGGCCATTTTGTTTCTCTAGGGCAGTGGTTCTCAACCTTCCTAATGCCGCAGCCCTTTAATACAGTTCCTCATGCTGTGGTGACCCCCAACCATAAAATTATTTTTGTTGCTACTTCATAAGTGTAATTTTGCTTCTGTTATGAATCGTAATGTAAATATCTGATATGCAGGATGTATTTTCATTGTTACAAATTGAACATAAAGCATAGTGATTAATCACAAAAACAATATGTAATTATATATGTGTTTTCTGATGGTCTTAGGCGACCCCTGTGAAAGAGTCGTGCCGACCCCCAAAGAGGTCACGACCCACAGGTTGAGAACCTCTGCTCTAGAGCCTCAGTGTCCTCATTTCTGCAATGGGATGGCACTTGCTTCCCGAAGCTGATGGTGGGGAAGATGCAGGTGCAGGTAGCGGCACTAAGTGAACGTTTGCTGAGCGCCAATGAAATGTCGGGGTGTGCTCAGGGCTCCGCACACATCATGTCCCCATGTTTACTGATGAGAAAACCTTAGACTCAGAGACGAGAAAGTAACTTTTCAAGAGGCAGAGCCGAGATCTGAACCCTAGTCTGTCTGACCCCAAAGCAGTCTCTAATTGCTCTGCTGGCCAGCGGGACAGTGAGTGTCTATGTACCAGGTACCTGTCAGTGGAAAGGGCCTCAGCGGTGAGGACTGCACTGGGAACTCAGTCTCCTTACTGTTCCTCTGGTCAGAGGACAGCTGGTCTGGAAGTGCTGACACCACACCCCACCCCTTGTTGGGGGGCTTATGAGCAGGCTGTTTGCTTCAGTGAGCCCACTAGCAGGAAGCCCACCCTGGTCTTCCCAAGCAGAGACTGCTGGAGGTTTGCTCATGCCCTGTGTTCTGGAGACAACATCTTGATTGCACAATCTCTGAAGATCAAATAAGTGTGTAAGTCCGGCTGATATTACTCAGTGATTGAGTGTCAACCTGTGAACCAGGAGGTCATTGTTAGATTCCCAGTCAGGGCACATGCTCAGATTGTGGGCTCGATCCCCAGTAGGGGGCGTGCAGGAGGCAGCCAATCAATGAATCTCTCTCATCATTGATGTTTCTCTCTCTCCCTCTCCCTTCCTTTCTGAAATCAATAAAATATATTTGTTTAAAAATCTAGCACATGTTTGGTGCTCAAGGAAGAGCTTTCTCGCTGATAAGGTGCCGGACTCAAATTTCAGTGATGTGACATTTCACACTCCAACAATCAGCGGTACTAACCGTAGCTGCAGGAGACTTGTAAATCTGCGATTATTCGGAGAATATTGTTCATCTGATTGGATCTTTGTTCGTTTTCCATGATGCTGCCTGAGGCAGGATATGCAGAATCAATGTAGATTAAATCCAGAAGATAGATCCCTAAAAAAAAAACAAAAAAACAAAAAGTCAGAAGATAGATCCCTAAAAGTAAAGAAGATATTTAATGATGGTAAGTGTTCACCATTAATCAGACAAAAATAGCACAAAACAGCACTGCTCTGCTAGAGGATATAAAGGGCGACTTAGGGAAAACTGAGATCCTCTTTGGACTTAATTCCAATCCCGACTACTAATTTTTCACATAGACCGTTCAACTGTAAATCAAGCATCGAGTGACAACCAAAGTGAACGCTGGCGAGATTTCAGCATTTCTGGTTCATACACTCTCCAGCAACAAGGATTTTTTTTCTTGTAACCCAAGTGGAAAATAACAGGACATAAAAGAGATGAATGAATACTTGTGTTTTTCACCAACCGATGAAGTTTAATAGGTCTAGGGTATTCTATCCAGGAGAACACCATTTGGATTGAATTCAGTTTTTATTTATTCACTTAGCTGCATGTCTAGGTGTCTATCTGTACACACACCCCCAAAATCATAAATTAACTAAGGGATAAAAGAAGAAATAAAAGAAAGCAACCGTCATTGGTAAACACACACACACACACACACACAAAACAAAAACAAAAAAAACAAAAACTAAGGCTAGATAGAAAATTCTCCTGAGGGTGCTTAATAAGAAAATAACATGTGATATAAAACAGGCCAGTGTTGGGCCTCGGCATCACTCAGGGGGAATCTGGAACAGGCCACCTGGGCGGGCCGGGAGAGGAGGACTGGCAGCGCAGCGTGATGCACTGCATAGCTCTCAGCTGACTGGCTGGCCACAGGGCCGCACTTCAGGCTCTCTGGGGATGTGCACGAACAGTGGGTGGCCAGCAGCCCTTTACGAGTCCTGCCACTCTACCCATGATATTTGTGGGGTTGAGCAGGAGTAGCGATGGAAAGCAGAATTCAAGGCAGGAAACACTGAACAAGGCAAAGAGGCATCATTGATATTAATGAAAAGCACAGGTGCTGGAGAAGATCTAATGATTACAAATTTCTATGCACAAAGCGACATTGCATCAAAATATACAAAGCAAAAACTGCCAGAAATAAACAGTGAATTCAACAAAGACATAACCATGCAGGGAGCCTTTGGCATGTCTCTTCCAGAATTTGTGTGTATGCACAAAAATATACACATACAAGACATACATATACAGATATATTACACATACAGACATACATATACAGATATATAATAATATAAATATAGTATTTGAGTAACAAAATTAACAAGTTTGGTGAATATAAATGAAAATAGAATTCTTTTCAAATACCCATGGAATATT
This sequence comes from Myotis yumanensis, assembly GCF_028538775.1. NCBI lineage: Eukaryota > Metazoa > Chordata > Mammalia > Chiroptera > Vespertilionidae > Myotis > Myotis yumanensis. The sequence continues at coordinate 6,237,481 of NW_027223763.1, forward strand.
TACAAAAATGGATTATAGCCGAAACCGGTTTGGCTCAGTGGATAGAGCGTCGGCCTGCGGACTGAAGGGTCCCAGGTTCGATTCCGGTCAAGGGCATGTACCTGGCTTGCGGGCACATCCCCAGTGGGGGATGTGCAGGAGGCAGCTGATCGATATTTCTCTCCCATCGATGTTTCTGACTATCTATCTCTCTCCCTTCCTCTCTGTGAAAAATCAATAAAATATATTTTTAAAAAAATGGATTATATACTAGACTGTAAAGGAAAGTTTAATAGGCTTAAAAAAGTAAACATCATATTTATCCACATTCTTTGACCTTATATTACATGGAAGATTTAACAATAAATATAGAAAAAAGGCTAACCATTTGGGAAACACACACTTGCACACATATACACACAAGCAACGTTCAGGCCAAAGAAAAAACAAATAATCTAAAATAAAAAGTCTATTTAAAGAAAATGACAATAAGAACACTACATGTCAAAATTTATAGGATCAGACCAAAGTGATAATCAGAGGAAAATTTATAGCCTTAAAAGTTTACTGTTACACGACTAAGAATTATTACAAATGTAATTAATCAGGTACGTCAAAGTTTTGTATGGATAAACGAGCACTGTATTGACACACATTCACTGTGTTATTTATTCCTACAGCAACCCATTTTACAGAGGAGGGAAGGAAAAGCAGAGGGACATGTAACCAGCTCCAGGCACACTGCCGGTAAATGATGGCGATGGGAGGTGAACGCAAGCCGCCCCTCCAGAGTACACTCCTGCCATCGCAGTGGACTGCGGCTGCTGGATTCCATGAGTCAGTCAGTCACTCATCTGCTTTTAAATTGCTACTCATTGTGACGGGAAACCGTTAAATCACAGAAACAGATGCTGGTACTCCTCCTAGGAACCATTTCCACTTCCTTTCTAATGGCATCATGTTTCCAAAATTTTAATAATTAGAAATAATTTCCCCTGTATAGAAGCTCCAAGTTTGGTAGGTTGGAATCCACAGATGTATTCTTCCCCTTGCCCTGTTCCCTCTCTCCTCTTAACAGTGTAACTCATTGCCTCCCCGAGGCTTCAGCAGTGGAAGTCCTGAAAATCCCCTCGCTGCTTAAGCACCGCAGAAAGCCTCCTCTGTGCTGAGCAGGAGGTAACGGATAAGGGGCATGAGGCGGCTTCGTTCCAGATGAGAACTGGGTGCGGACGTGAACCCAGCTGCCTCTGAGCGGCAGCGTGAACGCTTGCCCAGGAGCAGACACCGAGGAGCAGAACAGGGGGAAGAGAGAGACTGATGCTTCCCAGGGATTTACCATCAGATGGAAACTTATCCTCCTTCAACCTCCTGGGATCCTCCCATCAACCCCATGAGGGTTAAGGAGAAAACAAGAGCTGAGAGAAGTAAGAAACCTCCTGAGCCTCCCAGCGAGCCTGCAGGATTTGAGCCCAGGTCTGTTTGGCTCCAGCACCTGCGTTCCCACCCACTTACTGGCCATCAGAAACGCACGGGGAATTGCCTTTCCTCCAAAAACACCAGCGTGGAGGCCTGGCCCTACTCCGCCCTGTGAAGATGGGTGCTGGCCGCCTGCTTCCTCTCAGGTCCCTGGCTCTGCAGACAGAGGCTAGGAAGAGCTTGCCTCCGAAGGGGCCAGCACACCTTTCCCACTGCCCAGCCCCTGCTTGCACCCTGTTGGCACGGAGAGCTCACTACTTAATAAGAGCAAATTCTACTGTTGGAGTGTTCGTCACCCACCTCTACAAAATGTGCAGCCTCCAGCACCTGTCCACTCCCCAGGTGCGGAGAGTACAGGCCACGGCCAGGACCTGGTGAGGACGGAGGGGACCTCCCAAAGGAGGCCTCCTGGCCCCGGTGACCTGGAGAGACCTCGACCCACTGCAATGCCTGGAAAGAACCTCCATATAAAGTCTTTTACTCCCATAACAAGAACTCCACAAGCAGCAAATCTCCCACAGTTAATACTGCACAAATCCAGGGAAGTCTTTTCAGTATTATTAGCCCATAACTGGAAATATTTAAAAGCCTAAATCATAACGAAGTCATAAAAATAGCCACCTCCCACTTGTCCTGTGCCAGTGCTGTGCTAAGCCCGGTGCACAGCTCGCACTCACCACAACTGTAATTCTATACTTATTTGTACCATTCATGTATTTAATATCTGGTTCCCCATCAGCCTTAAAGACCCCCCCCCCCCCCCCGCCCAATTAGGAAGGGGGTCTTGCTCCACAAACTCAATCCCTGCAGCTGGAACAGAGCACACAGGAGCTGCTTAGTAAACATTAGTTGAAAAAAAGAAAAGCATGAATGAAGCCATATTTTATTGAATCTATACAATAACCTTGTGAAGTACCCTCATTACTACCCTCATTTTGTAGCTGTTCTTCACTTAGAGTGAAGTGAAGGTAATAATAAAACTGAGCAGATAACTGACTCCTAACAACACCACTACCGTCTGGGAGGTTTTAGGTCTACTTCACAGAGAGAGAAACTGAAGCTGAGAGTCGCTTTGCTTATCTGAGGCCACACAGCTGGGAAGTGACAGAGGCAGGGTTCCTACACAGGTCTGTCCAGGCTGCCATACTGTTAGTCCTTTCTTCAGCGCAGCCAGTCCTCCGGGGCCTGGCAGCTGGTGAGGCAAGCTGGACCCAGAGGTTTCCAGGCTAAGGCCCTCCCTGCCTGCTTTCTCCTTTGGAGTCAACACTCTCCAAGAAGGCTCATGACTGTACTGTGGCCACCTCCCCTCCTACATCGTCCACTTCCTCCTGCTGTCTCCCTGGCACCCATCATGGTGTATCTGTCCAGGTCCCATCGTCAGTGGGCCCACCCAGGCCTGGGGGCCCTGCCAACTCTGCCACGTGATGGGCAGCTGTGGTATGAGTGGGAGAGAGTGGGGCTTGGAACAAGGAGATTTGGAAGCCTGGTTCTGCCATGCTGGGTGGCCTCAGGCAAGCCTTTTTACCTCCCAGGGCCTCAGTTTCCTTGATTGTGCCTGGGAATAATGACGGTGGTCATGAGGATTCTGCTGGCCTGGGGCCTGAACCACTGAGATGCTCAAGAAGCTGAGCGGAGCTAACCTCGAGCCTGGCTCCGTGGCGAGGCCCCATGGGAGGGATGCACCAGCTGCATTTGCCATAACCAAGGATGGCGCCCAGATGCTGAGCACATGGTGGCCACCCACCTCAGGCAGGCCAGTGCTGGGAGCTTCCATCTGGGTTGGGACGGCTCAGCTGGGCCGTTTCAGCTCCTTTCCTATTTCTACAGTTACTACAGCAGATGACACTGTGTTACTGGCCTTGTTAAGATGGACAGTAATTGGACCAGCCACTGGCCCTGGCTGCCATGGGGCTGAGCGGTGCCAGGGACTGGGGCTGGACTGGGAGGTGCAGATGCGTTGGAGGAAACAACCATAGTAGTAACAGCCACTCTGAGTGGAAGGCAGGCCTTGCTTGTAGCACAGCATCTAGATTCTCTCGTGTCCCTACTTCTCAGACCAGGAAATGAGAGCCTAGAGGGGAAGGTGACTTGTCCAGGATCACACAGCTTGTAAGGGGGGGTCAGGATTTGAACTCAGGCCTGTCTGACTCCAAAGATCTGGGAAGAGCAATGCTGAGCGCGGGGGGCCGGGAGTCACTGGCTGGCACAGAAACAAGGTCCCAGCCACAGAGGTGGGGTTTGAGGACCCCTGCCGTGGCCTGCTTTCCCCAGGGATGCTGCTGGCAGCCAGCTTCTGCCCGTGCTGTCCGCCTGCAGGCCGGACCTCCTCTGAGATGGACAGCTACCCACACATGCTTCTGCTCTGCTCCCTCCTTCCACGTCCCACCAGGCTGGTGTCACTGCTGTGGCTGCAACAGAAGTGCCGTCAGACTGCCATGGTGGGCAGCGCTGGGCATGTGCCAAACCCTCTTCCTGACAGGCAGTCCAGGCCCCCCACCAGGGTTTGTCCACAAGGCGCTCCGACCCCACGCGGGAGAGCCAGGCTGACAAAGGAGGTCTCTCCTGAACAGACACCTTCTCTGAAGCCGCGGACACCCTGCTCCATGGAGCAGAGCCCACTAGAGGCTGGGCGCCCCGCCTGCCAGGGCCAGCGCCCGGGGCTGGCACCGGGCGTCGCCACAAGCCCAGAACTCACTGCTCTCTTGTTTCGCCCACCGTCACCCGTCTCACTGCCATCCCGACTCTGGTTTTGGTTTTTCGCACACAGCTATCTATTTAATAAGGAGAATTCTGCTGTGCTGAGGGAAAAATCCCTTCACGGTATAAAACATGCCACATTTCCATCGTATGCTTTCCATTCTCTCTCAAAGTTTGAGATAAAAGACTTTTTTCCATGTTTTCCTGTTCTGCCTTGAAAAGATCACTTTCAAACTTCAAAAGTGAGGAGTGCTGGCCCCCAGAACTATGCTTGTGTGGTTTGAGCACATAAACTGTCCTGACAAATTCCAAATGAAGTAACGGAGAAGCAGCTCATTCGGGTTTCTTTTTCTTTTTCTTTTTTTAAAAGAGAGCACAAAGCAATTCCACCCACTGCAGGAGGAGGTCTCGGCAGGCGGTGCAAGCTCCCTGTCACGATGCAGAAGACTGTATTAATTAGTGCCTGCTAATTAACATCCACCATGCAAAACACGGACTGCAGAAAAAACCCTTGTTTAAAAAATATTCCATATATGAAAATGGCTGAAGCTTACTGACACCACGACACATGTTTCCCAGGTCTGCAGAATGGGGGCGGGCCCGGCAGTCACATGTTGGGTGGTCAGAGACCATGTTTCTTGGACAAGCACGTGGACTCACTTCCTTCATGGTGTGGAGGCTCGTGAATCACAAAGGCACGTGGGCAAAGTCCCGCAGCAGGCAGCCTGCCCAGAATCTAGGGTCTGGGGGAGTCGAATCTCCTCCTGGCTCCCAAGATGCAATGAGGACACAGCCACAGATCCCCTCATGCCATGGGGATTACCTGCTCATCTACAGGTGCAATGGGGTACTGTTCTCCTAGAGAGCTCTGGGGTCATACAGCACGTGCTGGCATTCTGACCAACAGGAAGAAGGGGCATGAGAAGGCGGCATTAACCTGGTCATTATTATTCGGCTTGCTTTGTGCTGAACACTGTGCTAAGTACTATCTCATCTAATCCTTCAAAACTCTGTTGACCGTTGAGAAGAAACCGGTACTTTTGTTTGCTTAACATCCACTCCCACTTCTTCTGGAAACAGCCCTCGCTTTTCCTTTGGGGAAAACAGTACCTCCCACACTCATAAGCCATGTGGTTTTGGTAGATCTAGAGTAATTCCACTTCCTCTGCTGCCCCAGAGGTAAAAAGCAAATTAAAATAATGAACCATCTGGGAAGGAAAAAAGACTCCAAATAATTCAGAGATGAAAGAAGAAATTAAAGTTAAAATAACAAACTACATAGAAGATGCACTCAAACCCACATGACTACTCAAATGCTTACATTAATAATTAAGAAAAATAAATGAACTTGGTGTTCATTATAGAGAACTAGAAAAAAACAAAGAAAAAAAGTAAAAGAAAACAACTGAAATATAAAAGCAGAAATAATGAATTAAAAAAGTACGTCTCAGAGAGTGATAAATAAAACTGGAAGTTGGTTCTTTGAAAAGACAATAAAGTAGACAATTCCTTTGGTATTTATGATGGAGAAAAAAAGAAAGAAAACTCAGATGTACAATGTTAGGGATGAGAGAGAGAGAGAATATGATCCCAAATATGGAGGACGTGTGGACATGATGGTATGTGTAATTTTCATGCCAATGTATTTGAAAATCTAGTTGATATGGGTGCTTACTAAGGATATTTTCTCAAAATTGTCTCAAGAAGAGGCAAAACCTTCAAGTTACCAATAAAGAGAAAAATATTAACAATACTGAAAAAGATACTCTAATTAAAAAGTATAATATCCAAATGGTTTTATGGAACCCAGTGTTTTAAAATAATATTAGCAAATTGAATTAGTAGTGTTATAGATTAATAAAGCAAAGAGGTTTATTATAGAAGTGCAATGATACTTCAACAAATGATCTTGAGAGATGCTAAAAAGTCATTGGTAACTTTAATATCCATTCCTTATAAAACACTGAGCTTAGGAAGAGACTTTCTTAATGTGATAAAGGATGCATGTCAGAAAAGTTAAAACAATGTTCTTAATATGAAATCCTACTACTAGGAAGAAGTCAAGAATACCTGCCTATTGCTATCATTTAACACTATTCTGGAAACATAAGCTAATGAGATAAGACAAGACAAACAAATGTCTTTGATACACATAATGTTAAAGATATACATAATATTACTATTATTTTTAAGTGACAGAATTAATTATCATATTAGTTACAAAATTAAATAACTTAGGGTAGTCAACTGAAAAACTATCAGTAATAAATAACAGAGTTAAGTTCAAAGTAAATACGTAGGGTGTCCCAAAAAATGTATACATACACTTCGAATAATTATAAGTATTTATTAAAATATATTTCATTTTCAAAATTAAAGCGTGTATACATTTCTTTTGGGAAACCCTGTATACAATCAATAGCATTCTTATATACCAGCAATTATCAGCTAGAAAATGAAAATGATGCCGCTATTAAAAGACTAAAATACATTTCTAAGAACCAACATGAAAAGATATCCATGATGTGTTTTTAAGAAGAAAAAAAAAGTTATGATTTTATATGCAAGAGAGAGAGAGAGAGAGAGAATGAGGAAAAAGATATTGCCTAATCTGTTAATGGTAACCATCTTTAAAGACAGAATTTTAGGAGGCTGGGGAAAGGTCAATAGGGGAAAAAAGGAGATATATGTACTACTATTTGTAATACTTTGAACAATAAAATAAAATTTTTAAAAATAAAAATAAAGAGAATTTTAGGGTTATTTTCTGCTTTATAAAGTTTTATGTTTTTCAGCCTTTAGCTATTAAAATGTACTACTTTTAGAAATATAAATGAGTAAGATATTCCTTCCCTGCCTCCCTCCCTCCCTCCCTTTCCTTCCTTCCTTCTTACTAGTGAAGAAGCAAACACTTTTTGGGCAGGAAAAAGGGAGGTAGTATTTTATGCAAATGATTTTCTGAACATTCTTAGTTTTTGTTGAAGATCTGGTCTTTAGGTTTTGATTTAAAGGCCACAAACTTTTACCCACTGCCTCAGGGTCCACAGGCCATGGTTCACGCCTCAGTGCCTCCTGACTCCTCCTTGTCTTTGGTCTCCACTTCCACTCCATCCTGCACCCTGTGTTCTTTCTAAAACCCAATCAGACGGTATCCTTCCCCAACTTAAAACTACCCGACGACCTTCCATCCCAGTGGGCAGGGTTCCCGGCCTTCTGGGCTCTGCCCATGCGGGCACTCCAGCCTCTTCCCACTTTCTTACAAGATACTCCAGCGTGTGGGCCCCTTGTAGTTCCCTGGACGAGCCCTCTGCGGCGTGGAGCTGAGCCGGCAGAGGCATTTCCTCCCCCTGCCACTCGACCTCACTAGCCTCCCATGTTAGCTGGTCCCTCCTGGGCACTGAGAGCAGGAGGCCCTTTCCTCGATGGCAGCATCTATCACACACTCCTCGAGGACAAGGGTGTGTCTAATCCATCTCTGCATTGTCAAGGGCGCAGGACTGAGCCAGCACACAGGAGGGGCTCAGAAATGAATGTTTGGGGGACGGCTGAACCGGGGGTGGAGTCTTTACTTGCACACACGTGACTCTTCTAGCTGGGCTCTGAAATTCCACTGTTTGGTGGAAGAGAGTGCCTGTTGCTGCCAGGCACCTCACTCCTCCGCCCGATGGGGTCAGCCCTGGGCCCTGCTATCTCCAAGCTAAACACCCACATTTCTGCGAGTGCCATAAAGGGCTCCCGGAGTAGCTGACGTCACCAAAAGGAAATGCATGATTCCCCCAGTGAAAGCTTCGGAAACCTGCCTCACATTGGGTAGAATCGAGGCTGCCCACGTGCCAAGGAAAACACTCCGAGCTCGTCTTTCCAAGCCTGGCTCACAGATTCGCTACTGTGCACGGAAAGGCTCCCTGGACGTCCGAGGCCACCAGGATCCCGGCCAGAGAGTGAGCTCACGGCCGGCCGGCGGGCCGCTTCACTCACCAAAGTATTTTCCACTTCCATTAATGCGCTCATGTATCTGTGACCACACTTCACCTAGTCTTTAAGTGTAACAAAAAGTAGTGGAGGCAAAGGCAAAACTGTCAGATTTGGTCATTACTCAATGGAAACTGTAACAAAACACGACACTCTAAACCTCAATCACCAAACCCTGCATTCTCTGGAAAACAAGCAACAGATTTTCGGAGAGTTAGCTAGATCCAAACGAATGTTCGCTTTCTTAAAGCAAAGTCTTTTTTTGAATTTTGCTGAAATGAAATAGGGAAAGGCTCCTCGCCCCTCTGGAGGAGGATGCCATCTCACTGGTAATTTATCTGTGGTTTTAAGGTCAGGTGTTTGATCTCTCCTGCCTCGCTCAGGAGAGGTGACAGGATGCAGGACCTGCAGGACTGTCCTAGGAACCCCTCTTTCAGGAACCAAGGCTCCTCCTGCTCCCCACTGGGGCCATGTCTGTGGGCTCTGCTCTTCTCCAGGGCACGGGGCACGGCTGGATGCAGCCCAGCCAGACCCAGCGGGCCTGGGCCAGCCGCCCTTCTCCAGCCCCACTCCAAGGTCTGGGTGGGCTGGGGGGTCCTCCCACCAAACCTGGGGACCACTCTCACCAGGATGGGAGAGCACTCAGCCCCACCAGCAGGGGGCGCTTGCTGGTCTGGGACTGTGCCTGTGGGTAGGACAGAGGAGGGTGCCTTCCATCTCCTCACACCACGTGCAGACTGCTACGCCCAGGAAAGAACTGGAGCGCATCCACAAGGAAACCCATATGCTCAGCCTGTCGATAAACCCCAACAAGGATGGATGTGACCTTGTTCTAGGGAACAATCAGAGGAGAGAAAATCCAACAGGGCACATGGAGAAGCACTGCCGGAGCGTGGGGCCGGGGCCGCATGTACAAGGGGCTGAGCCATGAGAACACAGGGCCCCAGTCTGTTCCAGGGCCCGGAAGAAAGTCTCAGACACTTGGATCAGCACAGATGAGGCTGTGATAGGAGAGAGCTGTCAGAGGAGAAACTGCAAGAGGGGGAGATAGAAGGAGATGCACGAGGTAAGGAAAGAATAAAAGGAAAGTAAAAACATTAACATCAGAGGCAGCGGTGAGGGAAATGGGTCCCTTGGAGACTCACATCATTGATGGCAGGGTCTCCCCTGACACCAAGGAAAAGGGCAAGGGAAGAGCACAGAGACGGGGACGGGGCCTGAGAGGTGAGCTGACCCAGGGAGGGGGACCTCCCAAGACTGCATACCAGGTCCCAGGAAAGAGATCCATCCTTAGTCACATCCTGCATAAATGTATGAATTTTTAAAAAAATCTTGCAAAGATCCAGGCAAAAAGCAAAACCTCCCACAAAACTCAGCAGTGCCCACCTCTCCAAGTGAGCTGCAGGAGCCCCTGAACCTGCTCTAACGGAACCGGACCCTCCACCAGACAGACAGCGTGGTGACGGCGACTGCACTGCCAGCAGCTTCCAGGGGAGGAGGGGCCTCTCGAGGGCAGGAAGAACTGTCTACTCATGAAATGCTGGTGGACATCTGGTCATCTGTCAAGTGCTTTGATTTTTGTAAAAAGAAAAACAATGTCCCCTAGTAATTATGGTACTTAAGTATAAAGACCCCAAGAGACTTGATATATGACTTTGGATGCCATGAAGTTTGGTCAACGCACATTTTTTCCATATAAATTTATGGGGTTGTTTCACCATCGCAGACCAACGGCCACAGAAGATGCCAACTCCTGGACACACTAGCAGGACACGTGCTCCAGCTGCTCTCCCGTCAGCAGTCTGTGAAGCCAGAACCCGGCCTGCAGACGCCACCCCAGCTTTCATTGCTCCCGAGGCCCACGCTCCATGTGCCAGGAGGACAGGGTGAGGCAGAGCAGAGGGGCTGGCCTTCCAGTTTCCTTCAGACGTTCCCCAACTGGGACTGCTGTCCCTACCCGGAGACCTCTGCCTCGGTAATTACGGGACGCCTGGAAAGAAGGGGCTGCTTTTGATGGGGGCGCTTTCATCTCTGACTTAAATTATACATCGTGCACTAACGTTCTAACTCTGATGTCTTCTAGAATTCAAATGAGACATAAACATACGCCCAGACGCACAGAGCCTGCATTCAGTACTGGGACCACCTTGGACAAATAAGAGGTGTCACCAAATCTATTTATACTTTAAACATCTTTCCACTGTCTTTCCTTTAAGATCTATTGAGGTGGTTCCCACACAAACAAGGAAGAATGTCCAGCCCCAACAACCACTCATTCATTTGGGCTTCACTTCAGGGGGGGGGGGGGGGGGGGGAGGTGGGCAGAGAGCAGTGAAGTCAGGCATGGGGAGCGAATGGAGAATGAATATGGGGGCCCTGAGCAGAGAAATGGAGTGGATGGAGAAATGTAAATTAATAAATACAAGCTGCCATTTAAAATCCATTACATCACTAAATTTAAAATAAGACCCATGCTGAGCGCTAGCAAGGCTGTGGTGAAGGGGAAGCCCATACAGCGCTGGCAGCGGGATAAGTGGGTACAGCCTTTTTGGAAAGCCTTAGAGATTCCAAAGCCAGAAAACTACTGGTCCTTTGACTCAGTAATCCCTCTCCTAGGAGCTTATTCTGAGGAAATAATTTTAAAAGAAGGAAAAACATTGTACGCACAAAGATCTTCATTGTGGGGAAATCTACAGTAGTTAACAACAAAAACTGGAAACATTCTAATGTCGAACAACAGGGAAACAGCTAAGGAAATTAAACTGTATGGCAAAAATGTGGAAATAAAATTATGGAAACATTAAGTGCTGGAGTGGTGGGATTTTAAGTGCTTTAAAGATTTACAGCAGTGTTATCCAGTTGTTTGTGCATTTAAAAAAAGAATGTATTAAACTTTAAGATAAAATTTTATTCTAATAATTGATATTAACTATCAAATTTAAGTTTCTCACCAAAATAGCAACAAATATATATTTACATACTCTCATATATTATGCAAATATATGCATACTATGTAAATATATGTGTGTATATAAATATATATTTACACACGCATATATGTAAATACAAATAGTCAACAAGCCCCCAAAGAAGAGTGGTTTCCTCCCCAAATACCAGGAAACCTCATGTCTCTCCCCTTCCCAGCTATTTAATTGGTACCCACGTTGAAGGGCACGTGACATACAGATGAGCCCGCAGTGACCCAGGGTCTGACTGACAGCTAGGGGAATGGAGCTTGCATCCCTCCCTGGAGAGAGTCAGCTTTGCTGACCTCAGCTGAACTGCCAGGATAGGATAGATGGTGAGCCTCTGTCAGCTCTCCTCACGCTTCACTCCAGACATGCCCACCTTTCCCATGGCCTCCAGAGTCCCTGCCCCATCGGCCTTAACACAAAAAATAAGGTCGGACCTCTCAGCCTGGCATCCGGGCCCTCGTGGTGTGGCTTGTCTTATACACCATCCGCAGTGTAGGTGCTGCACACTCGTCCATCAGACGCTATTCCTACTCTCAGAGCCTGAGCCCAGGGCTTCTCTTAACCTGCACGTGGGCGGGTCTGTAAGACGGACTCCCTGGCCCCTAAGCCCTTCTTGGATGGGTCCTCTGTTCCCTGTGAGGTAACCACACCTCTGACTCGGAGCCCTGGGCATTTGTCACCTCTGGGCAGAAGAGCCCGCAGCCTTTGTTAGCCCAAAGCCTGGCCTGCCACCTCGACTTACTTCCCAGCACATAGGGAGAAGGCAGAAGAGGCAAGAGGCCTGTCCTCCCAGAATATTCCTCATGAGGCAGCTGAGATTTGGAGCGTTGCGCCCATTGTCATCAGCAGGCCTATGCGAGGCGGGATCTCACAAGCACCTGTGAGAAACACAGGTCTTGGACCGGGCTGTTAAACACATACTCCAGAAGGACAAATTCGTACCAAAGATTCGTTTACAAATAAGGTAAAAACATGCGATAAAATTTCATGTCATTTTCTATATTCAAAACATTGTAAATAAAGATAACATTTTTAAAAACTTTAAAAAACTGCGTCAGCAAAAGGCTGCCAATTGCCCTTACTTGGGGAAAATATCCTTTCTTCTGAGATTATGTTCGGCTACACTGCTGGTGTTAAAATGTCCCTTCTTCTAGGAAATAATGATGCTGGTTTATATTTCTTCATTCACCATTTTTAAAAAGTTGGCAGCCTGTGAGAGCCTCCAGACTTTATTTTTAAAGCTCCCTTGCCCATGAAATTGCAGTCTGGGACCCACTAGCCTGAGCCCACATGAGGTTCTCTGGCAGCGGTCAGGCGGTTGGTTGGCGTGGGCCGTGCCAGGGCTGGAAACCCCCAAGGGTGGCTTCTGAGCGCAGAGAGGGAGCCGGCCAGGCAGGAGCAGCTGTGTTGCTACTGCAGGCTGGAGGATCTCTCAAACTTACAAAATATCTGAAGGTTGAGTAAGTAGGAATTTCAGTTTGGCATAAAAATCTCTTCCTTGAGTTCATCTCTTCCTTTTTTTTTTCTGTCAGTTTCCGTATTACTGTGGGGTTGATCACCTAGGCCCCTATCCCACTCACAACCTCTCCCCTGGCACCTCTTGTTGGCCAGGTGCAGCCATCAAAGCCCCATCTCTGCATCCCCCTCGGGAGCCACCTTCCAGCTCTGCACAGGCTGCGGAGAGCTGCTGGGCCACTCACCCAATGCTGCAGGTGCCCAGGGTCCAGTCTTGGCAAGGCCCCAGCCACTCCTTGGTGTCTCTCCTACTCCCTTTGGTGGTTGATTTTCCCCAACAGCCTGCCCATCACCCCACCCACAGCTGCTCCTCCCAGTGGACACCCTATCCTAAATGAATGACCTCGGCTACCTGCTCTGCCCCCTCACCCATCTCCACCCGCCTTTCCCTCCTGGCCGCCACTCTCACCCCATCCCCTCCAGCATGCACTCCCTGGCCAACCCCACGTTTACCTGGGGATCTTTACTGTCTCCCTGTCTATACTACCTTATTTTTAAAAAAATATTTAAAAGAACAGCATCCTGGAAAATAGATAAAAGCATAATGAGAAAAACAACTGCCTGCAATCCCACAGCTGTGAAAAGCACTCTCAGGACTGAGGCGTGTCCTCCACATAAACACTCTACAAGTGCCCGCGTGTGCCCATGGCTCTGGTGGACTGTCCCATTGGTGGAAGGCCCCAGGGGTCTCATTCTTCAGTGCAAGTGGAAAGGGCCCCACCCAAGTTAGGTACTGAGCCTGGACACCCAGGCACCTCCTGCGCAAGACCCAGGAAGTGGGCAGGGACTGCCGCAGGCCCTTCATGGCTGCACGCAATCAAAGCTATCGCTTTACACAGGAGCCCAGACGGCTCCAGGTTCTGAGAGTGAACCACCGAAGCCCACACGTCTGACCCCGTCAGTCAGGCGCACAACTTCTGGGGCACCCCAACGTCACCTCTAAAGATGGGAAGAGAAGCAGGAAAAAAAAAAGGATGGAGGGTGGAGAGGGGCTGGCAGTGATAAGTAAGCCTGAGCTTTCCTCCCATTGATTCAACACATAACAATGGCAATAATTACAACAATAATCCTCATAACACAAATGCTGGCCCCTGCTGGGAGCTCAGTTGTGTCACGTCCATGGGCTGCGGCTGTTTACCTCAGTTCCGCAGAGTATGGCACTCTTCACTGAGAGCTGGTGGTGGCCAAGAATGGGCATCTCTATCTATTCTGGCATGCATTAGACAAGCTACAGCGTATCGAACCCTTAATATCACAGACGTGAATAAAGTAGGTTTAAAGAGGAAGTATGAAAGATGGTAGGAGTAGTGAAGATGGTCACAAGGGCTGCAGTTTGGGGAAAAACCGTCTTGTCTCACTGGATCCTCTCAGCAGCTGTTCTGCGGAGGCACCTGGGGAGTGGTGCCTGGGCTTAGGACTCGTGCCTGCCTGACCCCAGAGCCTGGGCCCTCCTCACCCTGGGCCCTCCTGAGGCAGGCTCTGCTTCGTCCCTTGGTCCCCCCTCTGCTGACTCACCCACTGGCCCCTCAATGGCCCACCCACTGGTATTTGGCACCCATCTCCCCACTGGTCTCTATATTTTGGTGGTGCTGCCCCAAAGGGCAAACAGGTTTATTGGGACCGCAGCCAGGTAATCAACAGTGGGACTTAACATTTATTTGAAAAACCACAGAGGCAGAAGAAGTAATTCATAGAAGAGCCAGGCTTCAGAAACAAGCTATAGAGGTAAAGTAAAGACCCTTGGAACTTAGAAGTAAGGAAAGTAAGGTGATATGTGTGTGGGGGGGGGCGGATATGAGGAAGGAAGGGGAAAAGGCACAGGGCAGGGGTGGGCAAACTTTTTGACTCGAGGGCCACAATGGGTTCTTAAACTGGACCGGAGGGCCGGAACAAAAGCATGGATGGAGTGTTTGTGTGAACTAATATAAATTCAAAGTAAACATCATTACATAAAAGGGTACGGTCTTTTTTTTTTTTTTAGTTTTATTCATTTCAAACGGGCTGGATCCGGCCCATGGGCCGTAGTTTGCCCACGGCTGGCGCAGGGCGTACTCCTGGGGGGGAGAGGGATGGGTCCTCCTCCATCCTAAGGGTTTTAAGGGTTGAGATTTACGGGGGTGTCCCAGGGGAAGATCTTAATAGAATGTTCATCAGCTTTCCAAGTGTGTCCTTTCAGGGTCAGGGTCTCCACTGATTGGTTGGCACCAGGGCAGGGGGTCATTATTCAATGCAGCTTGGTCCTGAGGTCATGGTGTTGCTTGTCACATTTTGCTGCTTTTCTGGGCCTGCCGCTAAAATATTACTGAGGCCTAGATGTCATCTCTAGGGAGGAAAGGTCACCCTGGGACAAGTGTCCTTTGCTAGGCACCCAGGGCTTTCTGCCCTGGTGACCTTCATCTTCCTCCTTTTTTAAAAAAAAAAAAATTTTATTGATTTTTTACAGAGAGGAAGGGAGAGGGATAGAGAGTTAGAAACATCGATGAGAGAGAAACATCGAAAAGCTGCCTCCTGCACATCCCCCACTGGGGATGTGCCCGCAACCAACATACATGCCCTTGACCGGAATCGAACCTGGGACCTTTCAGTCTGCAGGCCGACACTCTATCCACTGAGCCAAACCGGTCAGGGCCACCTTCCTCCTTGATAACAGAGGAGTTGGAGGAGCCCTTGGCCACGTTGATGAGCTCACCTCACTTGGTGATGGTCCTGATGCTCTGGAAGGCAGCCTCTCGGGGCCACTGTCAGTGATGGCATTCACCACGACCTGTGGGGCGGGGGTGGGAGTGGGGGGCGGATTCTTGCCAGTGAGCAGATGGACGACCTGGAAGGCATGCCCAACGATGCGCATAGTCACGAGCTCCATGCCATTGCTGCGGCCGTGCATCACAGTGAGTTGGTGAGGGGCTCCACAGTGGGCACTGAGCCTGGCAGGAGTGTTTGGCCGCATGGTGCCCTGCACTCTGGGGCAGGTACTTGGCACACTTCTTCACCGCAAGATGATCCTGCACAGAAATGCCACTGATCTGTCCAGCACCATTGCTCTACTTTCTGAAGAGTTTGACTTCAGGGTCTCTGCTCCTGCAGGTGCAGCCGCCTCCCACTGGGTCATCCTGAGAGTGCAGCTGGGGGGGACGGGGGTATCTCTGCCACTCTGCGGGGACCACGTGCCACCCTGCCTGGACCACGTGCCGCCCTGTGAGGACCACGTGCCGCCCTCCCTGGACCATGTGCTGCTCTGTGAGGACCACGTGCCGCCCTCCCTGGACCATGTGCTGCTCTGTGAGGACCACGTGCCACCCTGCCTGGACCACGTGCCGCCCTCCCTGGACCACGTGCCACCCTGTGAGGACCATGTGCCGCCCTGTGAGGACCACGTGCCGCCCTGCCTGGACCACGTGCCGGCCTGCCTGGACCACGTGCCGCCCTGTGAGGACCATGTGCCGCCCTGCCTGGACCACGTGCCGGCCTGCCTGGACCACTTGCCGCCCTGTGAGGACCACGTGCCGCCCTCCCTGGACCACGTGCTGCCCTGCCGGAACCACGTGCCACTCTGCAGGGACCACATGCTGCCCTGGAACAGACAGGAAGAGCCCCACAGTGTTACTGGTCCTGTCCTCTGAGGCATCTGTGGCCAGCACAGCCAGCACAAGGTGGTTGAGTTCAGGAGCATTTATGCAGCCACTAAGTAGGGTGCCTCTTCCTGGGGAGGAGACGCCTGGGTGGTGTGACTGGGTAACGTGGACGGGCAAGCCTTGCGTGGCCGTCACGGCTTTCTGGGGCCTCCCTATAGTCAGACCAACCCAGGAATGGCAGGTCTAGACATTTCTCCCGGCCACAGGCCACACCAGCAGCCACTTGGGGACAGCAGCAAGAGTGGCTCATCGTGCTTTGCCAGACCTGTTGCATGTCAGCACAGGACAGCGTGACCCACCTCTGGCCAAACCCTCCTCAGAGGCAGGGCGAGCTCAGACAAGGCGCCGCTGCCCTGAGGCCTGGACGTGTCTCTCCGGGAAGGATCATCTTCCATCCCTTGTAAGGACAGAGAACGAGAAGCAGGCGCCAGGCCATGGGAGCAGGTGGCAGGGAGAGACAGAGCGACCCTGGGGGATCTTGTGGGATCCAACTCAGAATCATCAGCTCTGCCAGGACCAGAACAAGAACATGAAGAATTCAGGTCAGGTTTGAGCTGAAACTTCTGTCAGTGAAAATGCTGCCTGTCCACCAGTCATCGTGACCCTAGTGTGTTAATGATAATCTAGTAACTTCCATTACTGGGCACCCAGTAGCTGTCAGGCACTGGGCTTGATCGTCGGTGAGCTCCGTGGTCCTCACACAGTGTCTGACAGAGCTACGGGTACTATGCCCACTTCACCGACACCTGCCCTCCCTGCAGGTCTGGCTCACAGCATTCTTGCAGAACCCTCTGGGCCCACCTTGGGCTTCTCCTCTGTAATAATCAGTCTATAATTAAAGGAGTCTAATCCTAATGATACTAGTAGCCTCCATTCTCCAGGGGCTGCCTGCTAGCCCCACATCACCTCTCCCTTAGGGGGCCCCATTTACAGATAAGGTACCTGGGCTCAGACAAACTAAACTGTCCAAGGTCAGCTGGCCAGCAAGTGACAGAGTGGGGTCCAAAGCCACGCCTGTCAGACTCCTTAACCTCTAGTTGATTATTCAACACCTGCCCCACCCAGGCCAGGAGTCCCCAGGGTCAGGGACCACACCTGCTCCGCTCAGCCATCTCCCAGAGCCAGTACTGCTATACCACAGGCGCTCAGTAAATATTTCTCAAATGAAAGAACGAGGGGGAAAGATGTATCAGTCAGAACTGTTGTGGTTGCAAGTGACAGAAACTCACCTGAAACTAGCTTCAAAGTGGGGGAAGGATCCTAGAATGGCTCACAAGACCAGGGGCTGCACCACAAAACCAGGCAGCCTCAGGATGGCCCAGGGATGGTGGGGTGGGGGTGAGGGCTCGGTGGGAGGGGAATGCTGGGCGACAAAGAGAACAGCCATCCTGCTAGGTGACCTTATCAAACAGGAAGTGGTCTCAGTTAGCCTAGTGTGATTTCAGCTTTTTGTCCAACTCAATTACTGCTCAGTACAGGACAGTTAAAGATACAACCCTGCTGTGAACCGAATGTTTGTGTCCCCCTGAAATTCATATGTTGAAATCCTAACCCCAAGGTGATGGAACTAGAAGGTGGGGCCTGTAGGGGTCATTCGATCATGAGGGTGGAGCCCTCATGGGTGGGATTCGTGCTCTTATAAAAAAGACTCCAGAGAGCTCCTCCCTCCTACCACGGTGTTCAGGCCCCCAGGAAGACAGCTGTCTGTGAACCAGGAACAGGGCCCTCACCAGACACTGAATCTACCAATGCCTTGATCTTGGACTTCCCAGCCTCTAAAACTTTGAGAAATAAATGTTTGTTGTTTATAAGGCACCCAGTTTACAGTAGAGATGCTCCTCAACTTCTTATGGAGTTATGTCCCAATAAACCCCATCATACATTGGAAATAGAAGTTGAAAATGCATTAAATACTATGCTGTAGAGCAGCGGTTCTCAACCTGTGGCTCGCGACCCCTTCGGCGGTCGAACGACCCTTTCACAGGGGTCGCCTAAGACCATACTGCATATCAGATATTTACATTACGATTCATAACAGTAGCAACATGACAGTTATGAAGTAGCAATGAAAATAATTTTATGGTTGGGTCACAACATGAGGAACAGTATTTAAAGTGCCAGAAGGTTGAGAACCACTGCTGTAGAGTATTGGTTGTTCACCCTGTCCCGTGTCTGTCTGAACTGCCTGCCCTAACCGCTGGCAGACCGTAGCGGCCCTCACTGGGCCTGCGCTCGGGAGACGTGAGATCTGCTCACGCAGGAGGCACCTGTCAGTGTGGGAGGGACCTGGTCTGGTCTGGTCCCCTCAGTGCAGGAGGTGACCTGGGTTTCCTAGGGTGTGTGCAGCTATGTCCTGGCCCCTCCATTGCTGAAGAGCAGCCGAGCACCCCTTCTCCACCACAAGGGGCACATGTCCCAACGGCCTCTCTAGGCTGGTGTGCCACCTGGGCAGCCACAGCTCCTGCCCTGCTGCAGCCTCTGTCCTCTTCACATGGAGACACAGCAGCATCTGGGGTAGGTTTTGTCATCCTGTGAGGGCCACAGGGAACTAGAACGGGAGGGGGGACCCCTCTTCCCGACACCCAGATCCTTTAAGTCCTGGTGATACCACAGAGTCCCACCTTCAGAAGTCTTTGTACCAGAAACAGGCATCGGTTTCTATGTTCAATATGACCCAAACTTAAGGGGCTAAGTCAATCACCCTCTTCCTCCTCTTCCCCAGAGAGGGAGAGGGGGTCTGAAAAGCATGTGGCCCCCTATTCTCAGCTCCCAGGTCGGGGGCTCTCCCGAGGGTCTGCAGCTCATTACGTGCCCAGTCTTTGAAAAGGGAGCCCCCAGAGCCTCCTGGCTTAGCTTGGGGAGAAGCAGCTGTCTCAGCTCAAAACTACACTTGTTTGAGTCCAGGACCCTCCTCTTCCTCACAGTGCCCATCCTGGATTTACAGGAGGGGGTGTGGGAAGGGGGAGGGCAGGGAAATCATGCACTGTATATTATACAGCTACTCGCAGCTGTTCCGAAGCTCTGTGTGTTAACAATAAGGGGGTAAGGCATTTACTTTTACTTAATACATGCAGCAGTTCAACGATAGAGAAACAAAGAGCTGGTCAGTTCTGGGGCCAGACCTCGCTCTGAGTGACCCTGGACAAGACTTCTGACTCTTCTATGCTCAGCTTCCTCATCTGCACCGTGGAAGTTAGTCATCGTATCCACAAGAAGCTGTGGGCTTCCACACTGTAGCTGGTACAGTCCCCATAAACCTCACAGCACACTCGGTGGCCATTATTATTTACTAGAGGCCTGGTGCACAAAATTCGTGCACTCGGAGTGGTCTCTCAGCCCAGCCTGCGCCCTCTCGCAGTCTGGGAGACCTCAGGGGATGTCCGACTGATGTGGAGGTGGGAGAGGCTCCTGCCACCGCCGCTGTGCTCGCCAGCCGTGAGCCTGGCTTCTGGCTGAGCAGCGCCCTCCCCCCCACCCCCCACCCCCCCCGTGGGAGTGCACTGACCACCAGGGGGCAGCTCCTGCATTGACCGTCTGCTCCCTGGTGGTCAGTGCGCATCATAGCAACTGGCCATTCTGCTGTTTGGTCGATTTGCATATTAGCCTTTTATTATATAGCATCGGTGTCTTTAAAACCCAGAGTTAAGAAGAGGCATGAAAGGGGTCTTGGCAGGGAGCCTAGCACGGTGCCAGGCACATGCGTGCCTACAACGCACATTTTGTTGAATGAGTGGTGTTCTCTTAATTCCAGGAGACTATTAATCTGCTACTTATTAATGAGGTGTTCTGAACACAGATTTAAGCTGCATTTGGTCCAGCAACCAAAAGAGACTGTGGGTCTTAAAAAAAAAAGCATGGAGGAGAGACCCCTCTGTGTGTGGAGGGTGGGCGGCCCTCCCATCCCGGCTGGGCAGGAGCCGGCAGCTGTCTCCCGGCGCCTGCCGAGCTGGATGGCAGCCGTGAATACTTTCTTTCTTAGTGAAGCTCTTCTCTGTGTGTGCTGAATCACAGCATTCACGGGGGGAGTGGGGACAAGAGCATTACTAAGTGGATACTAGGCATCAGCTGGGGCAGGGGTGGGAAACCTGGCTGGGCCAAGGCTCGAGCAGGAAAGGAACGTGACACCGGCTCCTCCAACGGCGTCTCTACCACCCCCGGGGTGGGTGCTGGGGGGCCAGATGAACGCTCAGACCACAGACCTCGGCAGCGGGGGGGGGAAGAGACAGGCCAGAAATAGGCTGAGCGTCTGGGGCGTCAGCTGGGATTTGCCCCTTCCAGCAAGTCAGGGCTCAAGCATTCTGTTTACCAAATACTCTGCACACATAGAAACCAGGACGGTCTGGCTCCACGTGAAAGGGGACGAGGAGGGTCTCTCCAGGGTGGATTTCGAGGTCTTGGAAGCTTCTCTGCCTGGTGATTTCACCCCGGCCTTGTGCCTGGGAAACGCACTCCAGCAGTCTCTTGCCAGGAGCCCTCATTTATCTGCCCAGCTGATTCCTTGGGCCCCGGGAAAGACAAGCAAAGTCATCAGCTGCTCCCTGTCCCTGGACGGGCATCTCCGAAGGCATCTATGAGGGCCGCTCACTGCCCCTGGACGGGCATGTCTGCAGGCATTTGTGGGGGTCGCTCACTGCCCTTGAACGGGCATGTCTGCAGGCATCTGTGAGGGCCACTCACTGCCCCTGGATGGGCATGTCCAAAGGCGTCTGTTAGGGGCTGGGATCCTCCTGCACTGACCATAAGGCTGCCTTCTGTCCCTCATCTCCCATTTGGTACAAAGGTTTGTCTGACACAGACAATGTTCCAGAAGCAACAATTTAAAAAAAAATTTATATAGAATGGGGATGATTTAAAGCAGCTTTAGAAATTTCCTGTGAATTTTTGATTATGAAGATACAAAGAAAACCAGCAAACTAAAATGAACTCTCCCCTGTCTCTATCCCGAGTCTGCCCTCCTGGGGATGGGCCCCGGCCACAGCTGCACATGGGAGAGCAGGGACAAGACCAAATGAACGTTCCTCCAAATACCGTTATGATGACAAAATGAAAACCAGGCAAATAAGTCTCAGCAAATTGGCTTTGAGCAAATTGACCTGGAGCCCAAACTCTGGTGCTCAGATGGGGCTTAATAAATATTTGTTGACTGAATAGCAAATGTGTTTGACTTTTAGGTGATATCCAGACCCGAGGAGAAGCACTGCCCGGACTCTGTCCCCTGGCAGTGGGTTGAAGAGTCAGGAATGAAGTAGATCATCCACGAGCTAAAAGCAGGCCCTTGAAGCTGCTCTGGAACGGAGCATGCGCTCTGCGCTGACATGTGTTTGGCAAGCGTGGAACAGACAGTGCCTTCAAAGGGCTTTCCACGCGGCCTGGACACCTCTGTGACACTGGGCAGTCCAAGACAACCAGTAGCACTGCCTCAGCATCCTCCCATAAGTGCAAGTCTCCTAACTTCTCACCAGGGCCAGGAAGCACGTGGTTCCCACAAGTCACAGGATCTGACCACAATACCTCCAGGAGAGGAAAGGCCCAGCTGGCTCCCTCCAGCTCACAGGCAGCTGTTTTATTATTAGCAAATCTGGATGGACAGAGGATTCTGGCAGTTCTGCAGGTTTCCTGATGCTCAGACCCTCCTCCAGACCTTTGCAATACCAGCTGACCAGGAGAGGAGGGGCCTTGCCTTCTTGGCCCTTAACTACGGATCAACTTCACTGGAACCTTGATCACTAAAACCGCTAAACTTCCTCAAATCTGAGAAACCATCAACTGGTAAATGCCTCATGTTCCAGTAAAAAAGAAAAGGTGCTGCCAATTAAACCTTGACATGCTATTAACTTTAAGATGCATCCTGATTTCAGAGATCTCAAAACAAGAAAAAGTGTGTTAGAATTGAAAAAATGCAATGTGTTTTCAGGACAACTGTGTTCTTGCTGGCTTTGAGGTAGGTCTTAATCCCTTATTTCCTAGCTTGTGGCCTGGTGCAAAGGACTTCATTTTGCTAAGGCTCTGTATACTTGTTAGTAGAACAGAAGAGTAATGCTTCCCTCATAAATTTTTAGAGGAGAAAAAAATAAAATGTTGAGCTTGATATCTAGTACATCACAGGTAGCTACGTAAGGTGCTCTAACAAGGCTTGTGGGACAATACATTTTGTTATCTGCTGGTGCCCAGGTGGTTCTGAGCTGAACCAATCTATGAATTATTGAGACTGAAGTTTCCCAACAGACTATGACCAAGAGCAGGGGTGGGGGAGGGGAGATGGAGGGAAGAGAAATGAATTAAGACATGAATTAAGCTGGCTGGGTTTATGGTAGGTCAGCAACAGCAGTGAGGAAGGCGGTTTGGGCAAGAAGACACATTCAGTTGGGATGTAGGGAGTTCCTGTTCCTAAAATGGAGGAGTGATTGAAGTAACTCTCTGGTCAATAGCAATGATAAGATCTGGACAATATACAAACACAAACTAATAGAAAGCACTTGAAAACAACCTAAAGCAATGGAAATTGGAGGAGACATGGTCCTTGGGAGATGGGAAGCACACTAGAGCACTGCCCAGTTTATGGTGAATCATGGGAGAACAGAACTAAAATGGAATGTAGCAGTATTACTGGCTGGGAAGACGGAAAGCGATTGGACATTGAGGATGAAAACTGAAGAGGAAAATGCCAGAAAGGAGAAAACCACAGAGAAAAAGCTCCAAAATTGCTATACAACCCCCCCTCCAAATCCTTAGTTAACCCCTAAATTCTTTATGTGTAGACAGGACTCCAAGGAGCCCAAAAACTCACCAAAGGAAGCAACAGCTGGGAGGCAGAGAATTCAACCCTGCCTGGAAGATAGAATCGGGAGTTCAAGTCTTGCCAAGTTAAAGGGGTTTAGCAAACACTTACGGCTTTTGATTTAATTCCAGAAAACCATGTCTTACAAATAAGTACAGGACTAAGGGTTATACCCTAGAGCTATGGGCAAAACCAAAACAAATCTATCTGAACAAAATCTAAAACCAACCTCTACAAGCTCAAGTGGATATACCAGTAATTTGCCTGCTAGAACAAAACATAACATTCTTCAGAGGAAAACAATAAAATAGTCTTTTCAATGTATCATCCAAAATGTCCACTACACAATTAAAAAATATATAGACACGCAATCAAGAGAAATAATAGTCAATAAAATCAGACCCACTGATGAACCAGATGACGGATTTAGTAAATAAGAACTTTAAAATGGTTATTATATGCACAGGATTTTCAGTAAATGAAAGATAGAATAAATAAATGGTTAGAGAATCTCAGAAGAGAAACAGGACCTGTAAAAATAAACCTAGGCAAATTCTAGAAACAGCAGTAAATTCTAGAAATAAAGTACCTGACATAAAACATATTTTGGATGAAATCAATAGTAGATTAGTACTGCAGAAGAAAAGATCAGCAAACTTAAAGACAGGTAATAGAAATGATCCAAACTGAAGAACAGAGTGAAAAAAGGGAAAAATAAATAAATACACGGAGCTTCAGTGACCAGTGGGACAATACCTAGTGTATAAATGGAATTCCAGAAGGAGAGGGGAGAGAGAATTGGGCAGAAGAAATATCTGAAGGAATAATGACCAAAAATTACCCCCACATTCCCAAATTCAGTAAGAAACATCAGCCCATCGATCTAAGAAGCTCAGTGAAGGCTACATAGAATAAATACAAAGAAAACCACATGTAGTCACACCACCGTCAAACTGCTTACAGTCAAAGATAAAGAAATCTTAAAAGAAGTCAGAGAGAAAAAGACTATGTACACAGGAACAACAATAAAGAAGAAAACTGACTTCTGATCAGAAACAATGTAGGCCAGAAGGCATTTAAAAAGTTCTAAGGGGGGAGGAGGTCAATTTGGGATACATGAAGCTTGAAATGCTGGTGAAACTCCGAGGTTGCAAAGTACAACAAAGGTCTCCTCCCAAGCACTCCCTGATAACACACATTATCCATGCATTTCCCCCGACACACTCCTACCACACACACAGCGCCTCAGTTCAACATCTCAACATTCCCAATAGAAAAAAAAAGTATAGCTGTCAGGAAGGTGAAAATACATGAAATCATTTATACAAACTGAGAGTCATAATTAAGGTTCTTTGTATTGTGCCACCATGTAAACAATACATATGTTTTCATCCTGATAAAAACTCTAATAAGAAAAATGAAGATCGTCTCCTCCTTAAATGCTTTAGTCACATACGTTTTGGTCTAATAGGCTGGAGGAATTGTGGGAATAGTGCTCCTAGAGGAGGTCAGGGGATTCCAAGATCCAGGAGCCATCAAGGTAGAAACCTGGCAAATGTGCTGCGTAAGTGTGGGAGGAGCTTGGAGCAGCAGCAGCACGCGTTTCCTGAGCAACTGCTGAATGCTGAATGCCAGGCATTGTGCTAAGTGCTTCAGGTGCATTATCTTAATCCTCACACCACCCCTGAGGAGTATTATCATTCCCTTTTTTAAAATGAAGAAACAAAGTTTGAAAGGGAATCAGAAAATGGCCAGGTTAGTCACAGAGTTGGGATTTGAGCCCAGGTCTGTTAGACTCTAAGCCACAGCTATTCATCCTCCCGCAGTCGGCCGTTCATGTGTTCATCCCACTGGACTGGGCTGGACAAAAGGAGAGTCTACATGGCTATGCCCCCAGTGCTCAGGGAACCCACAGCCAAGGAGGCAATAAAACTTACTATAGCCAGCACTTACTGAGCACTTACTATGGACTAGCCATTGTGTGTGACACTTAATCTGTCCCATCGTATTTAATTTTCACAGCAGTCCTATGTGGTAAATCCTTGTATCGTCTCCATTTTACAGGTGAGCAAAGGGAGGCTCCGGTTGGACTAGGATTTGACTCCACGACTCGGGCTCCTCAGCAGCATACTCAACTGCCCAAGGCACCAAAGGGGCAGGGGCCATGCAAAGACAGACAGGGCAAGGCCACCTGGTGCTCCTCCCCCGCTTGATGAGATCCTAGGAATGTGGACTTGAGAAAGCAAGTTTGTTTTCAAGGGACTTCGGCTGCATCTGTTCTAGAGAGAGGGAATGTCCAGGGAATTCCCCCTCCTCACCGACCCGACCCGGTGAGTCCAACTGCTTCTCTTACCAGCGTGGCTGCAACCATCTCCCCAGCTCTGGATGACTTGTCTGCCACTCCCATCAACCCAGGCTGCACGAAACCATCACTGGGGCTTTAAAAAGTAGCAGCAAGTTGGAACACTGCCATGCTTAAAGCCTCTCAGTGGCTTCCGAGCATCCCTGGGATAAAGCCCCACCTCCCTCCCCAGGCTTCGTGCTCTGCCCTGCTCCCCTTCTCTCCTCAGCCAAGCACACTTTTCAGCTCCTCGAAAGAACTCTGCGCTGCTCCTGCCTCAGGGTCTGCTCCAGTTACCGCTGCTGTAACAAGCTCCCACCCAAACTTAGCAGCCTAAAGCTACCATTTTCTTATCGCCATGGATTCTTCAGTCAGGACTTCAGATATGGAGCAGTGGAGTGCCTTATCTTTGCTGATGTCTGGGGCCTCAGCAGGAAGACTCTCTAGCGAGGGTGACTCGATGGGCAGGAGCTGAATCGCTGAGAGGCATCTTTCCTCACACGTCCGGGGTGGGTGCTGGCTGGACCTATGCCATGGAGGGCCTCTGCGTGCCTGCTTCCGGGCAGCGGGGCTTCTCAGGCTCCAGCCTGGCTTGAGGCTCCAAAACAGTGTCCCAGTGAACAAGGCAGAAGCTGCACTGCCTGTTCTCCCCGAGCCTTAAGTCCAGGAGTGTCGCTTCCATTGCATTCTACTGGCTACAAGCAAGTCCGGAACCACCCGATTCAAGCGGAGAGGGCAGAGCCCTGCCCCTCCAAGGTCTCATGTGGACCAGGAGATACCACTGGGGCTATCTCTCTGAAAAAGCAACCTACCACACGGCCTTTACACACTATTGCCTTGCCCAGACCAACATCCTCTCTCCAACTTCCCCACCTGCTAATTCTCATCAGTGTCCAGGTTTCAGCTGAAGTACCTCTTGCTAAGGAGCTGGCCTTGACTGCCCCACCCAGGCTTAGTCAGGCCTCCGGCTTACATTTGCCCTTAGGGCCCAGCACTTCTCATGTACCCCAGTCAGTCTGTCTGTCTCCCCTCCTGACTGTGAGCTCTATGAGGACAGGGACTTTCGATTCCTGGTGTTAGCTCAGAGCAGGTTCCACACCCTGGAGAAGAGAGACAGACATCCTGGAGAAGAGAGAGGAGGAGGAAGGGGGAAAGAAGGTTATATGCCAGCCTCCAGCTGTCAAGGCTGTAGCTCAAAAAGAAATCCACTGGGTACCCTGTGCTCCTGCTGACCTCGAGCCCCCAGCCTGCCACAGCCCCACCACCAGTGGCATGACCACCGCCCCACCGGGCCCCTCCAGGCCTTCTGGGGATCCACAGAATGGATGGGCATCTTCACCCCCAATCCAGCTGTCTGGCTGATGCTGTGGCCTATAACATACTGGGGTCTTTTGCAAAGACCCACCTTCTAAAAAGGGATGGACCGACAAAGGGTGAAAGGTGTCCGTCCGAGCGTGTGAAGGAGGCTGAGGCAGGAAGAAACATTTGCTTCCTGCAGAGACAGAAGTCGGGTCCTGAGGAGGGGAGGGTCATGATGGACCTGTGTGCCCAGGGACCAAGAACATGATTCACTGTGCTTAGGAGTGGGGAGAACTCCATTAAAATTTCCCTCCCAATTTGTACCCAAACATCAGCACTACCACCATCTTCATCACTAATTTTTTTTAAAGTGAAGAAGAGTCACCATGGGTATCTTGCATAGCTGTTGTCCAGGCAGAGGGGTGCACTGTGCCCGGGGGCCCCTTCCCAACCTGCCCCCCGCGCCTGGAGAACCGCTCACTTGTGAGCCCAGTGCTGTCTCCTTTCTTGCTCTGACTTACAAGCTGCACCTTGATGACAACTGTGCTGAGGACTGGATGGTCCCGCATTATTTCTTCCTTGAAAAGCCTGATTGGGGGCGCAGGGGGATCACAGTACCCACCTGATCCCAGAGTCTGAGTTCATCCTTGCCCTGTGCCAAGCCCTTTCGCGAGTGACCTCACAGAACGCTCGCCGCAGCCCTTGGAGGTGGATTACTAGTTTTTGCTCATTTGATGATGCATGAATGGGACACCCAGAGAGGTGACTAAATCAAGGCCACTCAGGTGGGAAGTGACAGTGCTTCTCCAGCGCTCCTTACCCCAGCTGCGGTGTCCCCTGGTCCTAGGCTCCCGCCTCCCTCCCGCTAACTTTCCCAGCTCAGATGCTACTGGCTGCTGTGCAGACAGCCTTGGCTCCCTTCCCCAGGGTTCCGAGAGGGGACTGAAGTCCAGGAAGGCCATCGGCAGGGCTGCCCTGCTGCCCCCCTGGGGACAGGGACTTCCAGGGAGCCCCAGCTCCCTGCAGCGCGCACACTGTTGCCCGCACAGCTGGAGCAGCTCTCAGCCCATTACCTGAGTTAGAGGGGAAGCTGTCTGCTCTGCAGAGCAAACCGGGAGCTGCCTGGGGTTTGGGGAGCAGGCGGGCCAGGGAGCAGAGCCGGGCCAGGCTGCCTGTGCCAAGGAAGGGAGGGGGGGCTGCCGAAGCCGCCAAAGCGGGCTGGGGGAGGGGCCGGGCCAGCTGGGGCCGGAGCTAGTGTGACATCATTGGGCGCCCGCCTCTGTCTGGGGCTGAGGGGAGGCCCTGAGCCTTTCTGGGGCCTGGGGGATCCTCTTGCATTGGTGGGTGGAGAGAAGTGCCTGTAGCCAACCAGGGTCAGGCTGTGCTCACAGTTTCCTCCAGCGGCATGTAAAGGCTCCACAAAGGAGTTGGGAGTTCAAATGAGGCTGCAGCAGACAGCCTGAGCCTGAGGAAGACCGAGCCCTGCGCTGTGCCTCCTG
Source organism: Myotis yumanensis (assembly GCF_028538775.1). Taxonomy (NCBI): domain Eukaryota; kingdom Metazoa; phylum Chordata; class Mammalia; order Chiroptera; family Vespertilionidae; genus Myotis; species Myotis yumanensis. Next base: position 6,265,644 of record NW_027223763.1, read on the forward strand.
GGCTGGACCTGCAGAGCATGGCCCTGAGGCGGCCACCGGCTCCCGCCACAAGCTAAGGCAGTTTGTGAGCAGCCCCGCAGGACCCCTGGCTGCCCCCGCCCGCCCGGCTGAGCCGCTGTGTAGGGCTGTGCGGGCAGAGCAGAGCCAACAGAGGCCAGTGAGGCAGGGCTGCTCGGTGGCCAGGCCAGTCTGCGGCGTGAGGACCCTCCTGGAAGCCATGGACAGGCTGCCTCGCTGACGGCCGGCCGAGGGGAAGCATGTGAGGAGCTGCCCCAGAACCACGCAGGAGGGAAGAGGTAAGGGGCCTCTTGTTGCCACGGGGAACAGGGGGCACAGGGAGAGGCAGCAGTTGGTCTCGTGTCTCGGGGCTCAAGACCCCTGACCCCCAGCTGGGGGTATGTGCAGCTGGGTCCCAGAGGGGTCACTCCTGCTTTCACTTGGAGACAAACAAGACATGTGTCAGGGCAGGACCTGTGGATGCTTGGGCAGAGGGTGGTGTTCTGGGGTGAGGTCATGGGCTGGGGCTCCGAGGCTTTACCAAGAACCCTCTCTCCTCCTCAAAGGCCCTCTGGGTGATGGCAGTGGCTTCTGGGCCGCTCGGAACTGGAGTGTGTGCCCACATATGTGCCATGCGTAGGTGTGTGCCTGAGGGGCCAGGAGACAGCAGGGGCAGCTGAGCATTCCGGAAGCCGTTTTGAAGTTTGGGTTCCTCTGCCTGGCTAGGGATGACCCCAGGCAAAAGCAAAAGCAAACACTAATGCTGTCCTGTGGGAGCTGGGAGCCTCATTCAGAAAGTTCCTTGGAGCTGAGGAGCGGTGCCCACACCCTCGGCCGGGAGCAGAGGGGCAAAGGGCTCCAGCACCAGGAGGGATGTGCCAGCCAGAGTCTGTGCCACTGTGACAGGGCGAAGCGCTGCCCTGGCTTCCTCTGCATGTCCGAGGATGCCTGGTCCCTCCTCACACTGGATGGTGCCCAGGTACCCGGTCTCCCACTGGCTGGACGCAGCTGGGAAAGGGGATGACCGGTCCCAGCAGGGGGACAGCAGGCTCCACATTCCGAGTCCCTTGAAAGCGCTCAGCGTTAGCTAACGTTTCGAAACAAATTCTTCCCTGATCCCTCCCTTGTGCTCCTATGATATGTGTGTCACGGGTCAGCTAGTGCCTCTGCTGTGGGATTATGAGAGCTCCCGGGCCAGTTCGGTTACTTAGAAAAGGATCCCCTTTCAGCGGGGCTCGGGGGAAGCTGAGCATGCCACTCCGAAGCTGGCCCCACGCCCCCACACGGACTCCTCCAAATTGAGGCAGAGTGAAGCAGTGCTGACGAGCGAGGTTCAAATCCTAGCCCTCCCACATATGAGCCAATTGACTGGCAGAACACGGAGCCTCTCCAAGCCTCAGTTCCCTTTTCTGTAAAATGTGAGGACAATGGTGCCCACCTCTTAGTAACAGCTGATACTTATATTGCACTTACCCTGATCCAGGCACTTGCCAACTTGTGGAATCCTCACAGCCACCCTATCACCTAAGTGCAGAGTGTAAGTGATGTGCCAAGGCCACATGCTAGTAAGTGCCAGCCCCAGGACTCGAACCCAGCACTCCAAACCACACTCCCTGCTGTCTAGCATGCCCGGGAAGGCCTTAGCACAATGCGTGGTGTGCGGCAAACCCTCAGAAAATGTCAGTCGCTGATTATGATGAACCATAACAATCAGAATCGCAGGGAGGAAAGAGCACAGACCCACATTCTCTCTCTGTCCCGTCACATCCTGCTAGGGTGTCAGAAAACCCACAAGACTTCCCCACCCTGGGGGTCTTCCCAGGAGCCCGAGGGGGGCTTTATGTCTGAGGCGACCTGCAGCTCTCTGGGTCCTAGAAGTCCACACTAAGGAAGGGTGCAGACGCTATGACAAAACAAACTCGGTGTGTCTGACCAACCCTACAGTACGAGCATCCTCCACCCACATAGGCATTGCTTGTCTGCCTGCTGGTCTCCCGCCACAATCATAGTGGGCGAGACAAGTGAGAGAGCTCCATGCTGCAGGAGGAGAGGCACAGACCCCTACCTCAAACCCCACCCCTATCACCAGGTCTGCCACGTGGTGGCCAAGTCGGTGGATCTGACACCAGCCAACACTGATGTATCTTAGCCGGCGACAGTGGCTTCTCTCCTTTGGCCCCAGGGATCTTGGTGGGCTCCTGAAGTCCCGGAGCCAAGGTGACTCACTGGGCTCTCTGGCAGCTCAGGCCAAGCAGAGGCTCTGACCGACTCCACGGGGCTGGCTAACAAAAATAGGATTAGTTATTACTCAGTAAAGGCAGTCGTGGTGGCACAGGTAACAATGTGTGAAGCACACAGCCAGGGAGCACAGCGTGGGCGGCACGGTATCACTACAAGCTCATGGGCAGAACTAAGCCGCTCCTCCATTAGGTACCCACTAGGCTAAGAAAGGCACAGGCATTATCTTGTTTCATCCTCACCAGAAGCCTAAGAGGTAGGTTCCAGTTTTAGTATCCCATTTTACAGATGAGAAAACTAAGGCTCAGAGAGGGTAAGTAACTTGCCCAAGATCACACAGTTGATCCCTGCCCAGTCTGGCTCCAACGTTCATACTTCTCCCCACTCCACAGCCCTGTTAAAGGCGTGTTGACTTCTCTTTTCCTGATCCTGTGACTGGGTCCCTCCCTGCCCATGGCCCCAGCAGCCACATCTGTTTTGATTGCTGTCCTACAAAATGCTGCATCATCCCATCTGAAAACCATGTGCTTCCTGGATTTGGATGCATCACTTGCTTGTCATAGAATCCTACCTCTGAGACAGAACAGGCATCATTGCCACCCTATCAAAGATGAGCCTCAGCACAGCCACACAGCGTGCCTGTGGTAGCGAGTCAGTGAGCCGGGCCTGGATGCGAGACAGGCTCTCTGACTTCAGAGACCCCGCACCTGGTGCTGGGCGCTGCTGTCCCCGCGTCAGCACCTCGGCTCGGCACCAGCTCCGGGCAGAGCCCTGTGTTTCCTGCACTCCTGCCTGGAGACTCCAGGGCTGCTGAAGCGGAGCGCAGTCCTCGGGTCCACCCTGGGCCACACCTGAGCAATTCCTCAGCAGCCATCAGGGAGGGGCACTGGTAGCTGCATTAGAACAAACATAACAGACAGCAGCCCTGCCCAAGGCAAGTTCACTCAGCTCTGGTCGGTCTCTCTCTCTCTCTCTCTCTCTCTCTTAAAATCCTCTCCCGAGGACATTTTTCCATTGAATTTTTTAGAGAGAGTGCAAGGGAGAGACACACAGAGAGAAATATCAATGTGAGACACATCAATTGGTTGCCTCCCGCACGTACCCTGACCAGGGCCTGGGATTGAGCCTGTAACCGAGGTACATGCCCTTGACTGGAATCGAACCCAGAACCCTTCAGTCCACAGGCCAACGCTCTATTCACTGAGCCAAACAGGCTAGGGCAGTTCTGGCCCCCTCTTAATCATACTCATTTCCTCTGAAATGGTCTCACTTAACAGCACTTAGATGCCGGAGGGACTGTTTCTTGCATCCACAGCCCAGTGGGAGCAGGTGGAGGGTGAAGCTAACAATCCCCAACACAACAGCAGGAGACTTGTAAAGGGAAAGCATGTGGCGCTGAGAGGGGCCTGCAATTGGGCGGTGCTGTCCCCACTTTACAGAAGAGGAAACAGGTCAGAGGGTGCAGCACCTCTGCTCAGGTCTCTCCACTAGTGGGCCCAAAAGCACGGATTCCAACCCAGATCTAGGCTCATTCTACCCCAGCCACTGCTATTCTAGACAAGCACACTGCGGAAATCTCAAGAATGAATCAATTCATTGAATAGCATTTCTTTTCTGTGAATTTATATAAAACACCCCAAATAGAAGGGTTATTCAGCCACTGGCAGCTTGGAGTTGGTGGTGATAGGTCACATCAGAACCTCATTCTGACGGTAGTTTCTATGACAGAACCGTAATTCCCTCCCTCTGACTGTAAGCTATCTGACTGATTTAATAACAGCTTGGTGGTGGTGGTGGTGGGGGGGGGGGGGGCGTCGTAAACATCACATTGTAATGTTGTAAAACATTATAAAATTGTAAACATTGTAAAACAATACAATGTCCCATTACATGTATAGATCATTGCAAGACATTCTGATCACAGAAATGTTCACATGTGTGTGTTGGGGGAGGGGGGAAGGAGGAAGGGGACAGGCAGGCCTCTTACAATCGTGCTATTGTGTTAGGTCCATTCTTTGGTGAAACCAGCCTGTATGGGGCCAGCAGCCCCAGAGTCTCGGCCTTCCCCTGCTGCCTAGTCCCTCCAGAAAGGCAGGCCCAAGATTGCCTCAGAAAAGACCAGAATGAACTCTGTTCTTATCTCCAAGAGATGCCTGAGGACCCACCCAGCTCCAGGAATGCCCCAACTCCTGCTCGAGGTGGTCCCACTCCAACCTCCTTGAAGGAAACACTGTATCTTAGTCACTACTGAGCCTCCAATACGGACCCGGGGCCCAGAGAGAAAGGTATCTGTGAAGTGAATGAATGAATGAATGAATGAGTGAATGAAGCAAGTCTCAGACCCAGGCAAACAAGCCTCGCCAGCCCAGGTGCCACACCATTCCCCTCTGGGTGTCCAGGTCAGGTCTCTTTAGGGGTGCCTCGTCTCCCACCCTGTGCTCCCCCAACCGCCACCTGGCTGCATGAACTGCCACCACAGCCCCTGAGCTGCCCTCCCAGGGCCTGATCACTGCATTACATGAGTCCAGCTGTGTCCTGGGTGCTGTGATGGAGGAGCCACAGCTGCTCCTGAGGCTGGAGGAGGGAGGGCCCTCACTGCGAGTGGACAGCTCACAGAGCAGTGGACACATGAGTCCACTTAGAAAGGAGGGCGGCAGTCGGAACACCGGGAAGTGCTGGGGCAAAAAGAACGGCGTGTGCGGAGCAGGGAGGCGTGACCACACAGGCGCTGTCTTCCTAAGTAGGACACTGACAAGTCCAGAGTTAAGTTTCAGAATGTGTCCTCCCAAAGGCGGGCGGCCAGTGGGCTGCGGATAAGAAACCCGGCTCTGGAGGAAGCAAACGGTCCCGAGCCCAGCTCCACCATTTGGTAGCTCTGTGGCCCCAGGCAAGTGGCTTCAACCACGACCTCTGTTTCCTCAACTGTGAAATGGGGACCAGCCTAGCCCCTGCCTCACAGAGCTGCTGGGATCAGTGAGGTAGGCACCCAAAGTGCTTGTCCCAGTGCTCAAAGGATGAGCCCAGGCCAACAGGCTGAGGCGGCCCTGGTGCCAACCACTCAGCCGGCCCAGAAGAGCAGCTCCCGGCGGGGTCCGGTTTCCCGGGAAGCCGTTGGGGGCAGCACTGCCCAGACAGTCCCAGACCTCCCCCTCTCCGTGGAGGCTCCCCAAGCTCCAGGGCTCCAGAGCACATCAGGCCCTGCCGGAAATGTAGCGGCCAACTCAGAAGCCGGGCTCCGAAATGGCTTCTGCAGACTCTCCGCCTCTGCTCTGCTGGCCGAGGCTCCTGGCAGAGGGCTCCGTGCGTCGGCTTCGGGGGAATCTCAAAATGGTTCCCGAGTAATGTGCCCTGAAAAGTCGCAGCAGCATCCCTGTCCCTCTGGCAAAGGCAGCCAGCTCCCCACTGCCTAACCACATCCCCTCTTACCCTATGATCTCACAGTGTGACCACAGCCGCCTCCGCCATGAACTCAGCCATTCCCTGGAGCCAGCGACTCCCCAGGGGCAGGAGCCTGGGGCATGAGGCCGATTCCACCCCCAGAGCCCCTCTTCCAGGCAGATCTGCCTGACCCCGCACTACTGGCTTCCCTGGCTCATGCCTGTGTCCCCATCACCTGTGTCCCCATCACCCGCCCGTGACAGGGCTGGGCCCAGGCTGGAGCCACACACAATGGCTGGGAAAGCTACAGGGCGGGGCAATGGAAGGTGGGGTGATGGACACACGGTTTGTCGAAGGTCTGATGAGAGTTGAGCTGGCCAGATCTGGGGACTGGCTCCAGACTCTCTTGGTGCCCACATGGGCTGCTAGTGGGAATGATTCAGGGGAGCCAGGCTGTGAGGGGATGGCAGCCGAGAGCTGGTTGCTCTCTCCCTGGCCTCCAGGCTAGCAGTGAATCAGGACAGTGAAGCCCAGCCCCTCCTCCAGGTCTCCTAAGGGGAGGGTGCCACTGCTCATCCTAGATGCCCATGCTGGGGTCTCACCACTCGAATGATCAGGAAGCTCTTTCTAATATCTAACAAAACTCACCCTTGTGCTGACCTAAAGCCATCACCACTTACTCAGTCAACAGTGACAAAGACGTGATCTGCACCCCGGCCATTAAACAAGTGGACACACTGGCTGGGGGGACCATCTTGATCAAAGTGAGGGCACGGGCCTTGCCATCAACAACTGAATCCCAAGTTTGACATTTATTCCAAGTGACCTCAGGCAAGTGACCTGGCCTTTCTGGACCTGGGTTTCCTCTGCTGCAAATGGCAGATAACAACGCCTTTCTCCTGGTGAGGAGACCCTACAATCTGTTACCCATCAGGGCACTTGTGAGAGTACTGTGGTGCTATCAGATAATTACATCACACAGCACACCTCAGCCGGCCAACCAGGACGCATGGGCCCATTCCTAGGGTTGTAAGCTCCAACGAGATAGATGCAGCTAGGCACACAGGACGTTTACAACAAACAAGTCACTGCTGTTATCTACGCTCTTGGTCAGCAGGGCCCTCTCCAGCCTTAACTTTTGGAATTTTCCTTTGTCTGGATCCCTCTCACATCCTGGATTACCCGTTGGTTTGGGGACCTGCTGGCTTACCATACGTCTCAACCAGCTTTAGTAGGAAAAACTGTCAACTTGGAAGCTTTGATTTTTCTCTTATCTGTCCTGATGTTGGCTTAGCTACCTTGACTGGTGCTCAGGTCTGTCAGACTCACTCAAACAGCTCAGGTTCCTGGCTACCCAGAACCCAGACGTCAGGGGCGAGCAGGGCACGCTCGGGGCCAGGTGGCAGTTCCAGATTCTCTCAGAGCCCTGGCAGAGGCCTCCTCCCAGGCCTCCTGCAGTGCCTCAGCCTGGATGGCCTGGATACACAATACCTGCCCTTCATCTGTGATCAGACGATGGGGCAGGGCAGGCTGCGGAGGGAGGGGCGGGTTCCGTGAGCCCCTCAGACTAGTGCTGACTCCATCCTGAGAGCGGGAGTTAATTCAGAGGTCTCTGGGGGTCAGCAGAAGTCCTGTTCTCCCCCTGCCTGGGGAGGAGTCAGAGAATAATCCCTTTGAATGGCCTGTGACTTCAGCACTTCTGCTGCTATACGTTCAGCATGGTATACTTTGGAGTTCTGTTACCCACTCTGCCACTTTAAGTAACACTTTGCTGGGTGACTGGGCAAAATGACTCATGGTCTTTGAATCTCAATAGTTTACTCACCTGCTGTTAGTCTTAAAAGCATTTTTGTGGGAATTAGAAGATTGCTGTAATATAAATATTCAAAGCTACAAAGATGACGAGTGTGAGTTGCGCTCCCTGGAGCTGCCTAATGCACAAGGCGGGCCACATGCACGCACCCTGAACTAGCTAGCAGGCCCCCCTCCCGGGCTGTGGGGAAGACTGGGATAGTGTCCGGGTGGCAAAGGTAGGTTTACAGTTGTTAGGACACAAAACAGAGTTAATAAAGCTACTGTAATAATCATAACCTGAGTGTCTTTTTCCCTACGAATAACTGTGAACCTACTTTTGCCCACCCCTGTACATAATGCGCTGGGAGATGATAGGCTGTATATGATTGTTTTTAGTATTTGAACTTTTCTCATTCCTGACCTTTGGGGTGAGAACTCACCAGAGTGCCCCAGGCCAGCAGCTTCTGCCACAGCTCTGCCTATGAAAACAATTCTTCGTACCAAGTGGCCCCTCACCTGGGCTGCGGTGCCCGAGGCCCGTGGGCACACGACGTGTGCCCCCCCCACCCCCCCACCCCCGCAGCAGGCACGCAGGGACGTGCACCAGAGGCTGGTAGGACCAAGCGGGGAGGCCAGCTCCCAGTGCGCAGAGGCCGTCACGTGGCCCAGTCACACTTGCGGGGAGGGAAGCCCGTGCATAATGGAAACTCCTCACAATACAATGTGGAAAAGCCATTTCAAGAATCGCTTTTATTTTCATACCGAAGCCAAGGAAAATAGCTGGATTTGCTTTTCTTTGTTGGTCATAGGAAGAAACGGAGGAGCACGGCTTTGATTGGAATTGAGTTCTTCCCCAGGTCTCAGATGGCTGGAATGCGGGGGGGGGGGGGGGGGGGGGGGGGGATATATGTCTCTGGGGATGCAATTAGTTGAATAAATATCAAGAGAGCAAAAGTAAACAAACTCATTACTGCCCATTAACAACTGCCAAACTAGCAAAAAACTGAGGAGTGGGGTTGGAATCTTCAAGGAAAATAGATGACTCCAAGGCTGAGCACAGCCCTCGGTGTTGGGCTGACCTGGGCTCTGGCTGCCACGTGCTCCTGGGAAAGTCACTCGGCCTGTCTGGGTGTCTGTGTCCCGGTTTATAACCACCTCCCTGGACCCAACACAGCCCCGTTCCTTCCCTTCCTTCTGGAAACTGAAGAGGCTCCAGGTCACTTCTGTCAAACCCAGATTCCATGAAACATAACGGTACCAGAGCCAGCAGTGTCATGACTGGTCCCATCACTCACAATGTGACCTTGAGCAAGACCACTCTGAGTGGCATCCTACTACTAACTGGCTCTGAGTGGTGTAATGATGAAATGGGATCATGAATATGCAAAGGGCCTTGTGCTAACTGTCCAGTATGGCTCACTTTTTAGTCGAACAATCTCAAGTAACACTCTTTGCAGAAAGCACAGCCTCTGATGTTTGCATGCCTTTCCTTCCCCACTCTGTGCCCAGTGCTGTGTGACAGGCTAGGGACCCCAACTCAGCCAGCACTCAGTCCAACCAGTGGACTGCTTCAGGGCTGGGAGGTGAGGCCACACAGGCCTCCTGGCTTGTGAAGTGGGATAATTAATTCTGGTATCTCCTCAGGGTGGAGGTGGGGGTTCAGGGAGATGGTAAGAGTGCTGGACACACTGCCTGCACGTGGCCAGCCTGCCCCACCGTGAGCCGGCTTTGCTATCCCTGCTCTAATGCTGTGATCACATTATTCCACCTCTAGTTTCAGAAGCACTTTCATGTCCTAGTGCACAAGGTGAGTCGGATCACCCCATTTCACAGAAGAGGCTCAGCCCAGCCTTCAGGATCTCAAGTCCAGGGGCACAGAGCTTTTCCCAGGAAGCCGGAGAGCCCAGGATTGGGAGGGGATGGAGCTCAGTGATAAACAGTGCACCCCTGCCTGGTTGTGAGGCCTGCCTGGGGAGGTTTGGAAGTCAACCCTTTCCTGCAGTCAACTTGCCTTCTGGGCCTCTGGCAGTTTCTTGGCCATGGCGGAGGCGCAGGCTGGCATCACTCGGGCACAGAGAGGTGTTTGTCACCAGCTGCGCAGGCAGGTGAGCGGCCCTGGAAGGCAGTGGCAGGCCCACCCTAGCCGGGAGGGCAGCTCCTCCCCATTGTTCTGGGCCTGGCGTGGCTGCCAGCACAGGAGCTGCCAAAGCGTGTTGGAAACCAGGCAAACACTCACAAACTCAGCCCGGTTTCCACTGACGTCACTGCAGCCCTACCTCGTAGCCCGACCCAAACCAGAGGCTCCCAAACACCTTTCTCTGCCTGACCTGCGAGGCCTGCGCTGGCCACTGGAACTGTGCTGGGGCTTGGTCATTCAAAGGGAGAACAGCTCAGTGCGGCCCTGGGAGCACAGGGTCTGTGTGCAATGCCCACGGTCTGCCACAGGTAGAGCCTGGACCCACGCGGCTCATTGGAGAAGCCCCCAAAGGGGCCCTGGGGAAGACAAAACCTCCAGGTTCTGCGTTGTGGCTATTTTAGCGTAAATTAATGTGAAATCAGAAAGTAGTGATGCTGATATTTTTTTGCTACTAAAAACCAGATTGGGTACATTTCTGTAATAACTAAGAGTTTGAAGGTTGAAGAAAAAGGGGCCACATGCTAAACCTGACACGCTCAGAGGAGGCCTGCATTGGGACCTTACAAACTTAGAGACCAAAAGTATTCACATCAACCGGTCTGAACACCAACATTCCTAACTAAAAGCCCCGGGGGGTAGCGGGGGGGGGGGGGGGGGGTATGTCCTAGGCCTGTAGCTTCCTTGACAAAGGTCAACCTTTACCCTAAGTGAGCCTGTCCATTATCTTTTTGCATCTAAGATAACAACTTTGAAATGTAGAGTGATCTTCTTTTCCAGACCCCTCAGGGCACAACCCTGGGCACAGACCACAGAACCCCTGGTTATCTCGTTCCCCACATACCATCTCTATGTGCCCTGAATGTTTATTCACTATCCTAGACCCACCAATGTAAAGGAAGTAGGTGTCTCTCTATTCTGCCTTTTTATCCACTCCAAGAGGTCCCCCTCTTTGCTTTCTCCATCCCCCTAATCTACTACCCATGGATTTCATGTAATTCTCTTTACATTTCCTCCTTTTATTCTAATGTATAAAATAAGCTGTAAAACTGCCATTCTCCAGAGAGAGCATTTTCTCAATCTGTTGAGATTTTGCTTCCCAGCAATTGTCATCAGTTTGGCAACTTATAAAAATTATCTATGTCAACAGGTTCAAATACATCAAACCAAGGCTGAGTTCTACCAGGACTGTGTGATCTTAGGCAAGTCGCTTAGCCTTTCTGAGTCTCAGCTTCCTCATCTGTAAAATGAATATAACAACGGTATCCACCTTAAAAAGACATTCTGGAATTCGATAAAGTAGAAAACACGTGCAAAATGTGTTGGCAGGATCAGGTACCTAGTGGGCACTTGGCAAATGGATGTTATAAAAGTTATGAATAAATATGACAAATGGCCTCCTGTGCAGCTCCCTCCCCCGCAAGCAGTCACTTCCCTGCCCGACTATGTCCCTGCCACTGTACTCCCACTGCCTGCAGCTGTTGGTGGGCGTGTCTTTTCTTTGAGCTCCCAGAATTCCAGGCCACCAGCTGGGAACTGGTAATAGAGCAGCGACCAAAACAGACACTCCCCATCCTCACGGAGCTTTCATTCATACGAGGAGAGTGGGAGACACTATGTGTCTGATGGTGCTGAGGACACCTGAGGGGAAAGGTGGTGAGATCACAATTTTAATGTACACCATACGCGTCTATAAACGCAGTGGGGATGGTTTCCATTTTGGATGAGTGGCAATTAACTGGTTAAATAATCAGGAAGGGCCTCACCGGGAAGGTGATATTTTTGCAAAGACCTGGAAGAAGCAGAGCAGGGAGCAATGAGGAAAGTGCTGAAGACAGGAGACAGCAGGTGCAAAGGCCCCGGGTCACTAGTGTGCTTGCCGAGCCTGAGGAACATCCAGGAGGACAGTGCAGCTGCAGCGGTGCGAGCCAGGGTGAGAGGAGTCAGAGATGAGCTCAGGGAGGAAGCGGGCCAGATCAACAGGGCCTTAGAGACCGGTTGGCTTTTTCTCTAAGATGAGCAGCCTTTTGAGGAGCAGAGTGACCCGATCTGACTTTTTTAGAAGGACCACACTGGCTGCTGGGAAGAGGAGGGGTTGCAGTGGGCAAGCGCAGGAGCAAGGAGACCAGTGAGGTCCAGGTGAGAGGTGGAGGTGGGCTGACCAGGAGCGGGAGAGGTGGAGCAGCAGTAGGATTCTGGGAACAGTTCCAGGATGCTGTTATTATAATTTGGTGGTGAATTAGATGTGGGATGACTTCAAGGCTGTTGGGCTGAGCAACCAGAAGAATGAAGTTGCCATTTACTAACAAAGGAAAAACTGGGGTGAACAGGTGGGGATGGAGCGATGGGGAATACCAGGAGTTTATTTCTGGAAAAGGTAAGGGTGAGGTGCCTAGCAGATAGTGGAGAGGACATGGCTTATTCAGAGATATGAGTCTAGAGTCAGAGGGTGAGGTCTAGGCTGGAGAAATAAATGTGGAGTCGTCATGGTTGAAGGTAATCAGAGCCGCAGGACTGGGCAAGATCACCAACGTAGAGAGGCACGCTGGGCTCTGGGCCCCCAGGACAGAAACAGGAGGAGGAGCCAGCACAGAGGACCGAGAAGGAGCAGCCATGAGGTGGGAGGAGAGAGTGGTGTCGGGAAAGGAAGTCCAAGAAGAGAGAGGTCATGCATGTCCCACAGTGCTGACAGGCAAAGTCTTAACGAGGACCAAGAACTGGGCATTGGTCTGACAAGTAAGGCCACTGGAGTGGAGGAGAGAGGGCAGACCTGACAGGAGTGAGTTCGAGAACCGCAAAAGAGAGCTCTCCGGAAAGACCGAGTACAGGAACCTCTGTGAGGGTTTTGCTAAAAAGGGGAGCAGAGAAATGGAACAGTGGCTGGAGAGGGGATGTGAGGTCAAGAGAGGATAGTCTTTAAGTTGAGAGAAATAACAGCATGATTGTTGGGAAAATGTGATCATACGGGAGAGGGGGTGAGAATTGCCGGAGCCGTGTCCTTGAGTAGCGCAAGGAGGGATCTGCGCACGGCTGTCCCCTCCCTCTTGGCCACACTCCTAACTCATCCTTCAAGGGTCAGCGGATAGGTCACTTTCTCAGGGAAGCTTTCCTGACCCTCCGATAAGGTCAGTTCGCCGATACACTCTTTCATAGCATATGCTTCTTCCCCTTCCAGCACTTAGAGAATGTGTGGTGATGGGTAAGCCCCATGAGGGCACGGGCAGGCTCTGTCCAGCAGTGTCTGGGCAGCCACACGCTGCCTGGCCCACCACTGATGTTCCACGGGTATCTGCGGAAGGTATGAATGACCCAAGAATAGAACTGAAACAACTCCAGAGACACATGTCTGTTTTCTGCTCCCGCCTTGTTTAATCACATTGCAAGGATCAGGACTGTGCAGTGACTGGCTGTGGCAAATATTTGGATTTAAGGAGCTCGGTTGTTTGTTCCTGTTTGGGCTTTACAGCTTGGCTAACACACGAACAAAGCCACGGGGCCGGATATACCCTCCCATTCTCATTGTCTACTAGAAACTGAACACCTCTCATACCATATCTAGAAATTCATTCATTTATCAAACATTCGCTGAACTTCGCTTAGTGCAGCACCCTTGGGATGCAGGATTGACTCAGACACAGTGCCTGCCCTCATGGAACGCAGGGCCCAGTAGATGGAATCACAAAGGATTCTAATTCCTCAAAACTGTGATCCATGTTACAAAGGGCAAGTCCAGGGGATTATGAACACGTAGAATGGGGAGACTAATGGTCTGAGGGGTGTGGGGCAGAGGAGAAGGCAGACAGGACAGCCCTGCCTCTGCCTCCCCTCCCCTCCCAGCTCCCAGCTGCCTGCAGGAGGCTCTCTGGGCTATGGGCACTGGAGCTGTAGGCACTGGAGCTGGCTCTCGCCTTCCAATGCCCCGTCTCCTCCCTCTCCCTTTCTATCTCTGCTGGGCCTGCCTGTCTCCTTCTACTGCTTCCAGAGGGCTGCCTCCTGGAGTGCGTTTTTGGAAAGATCTGCCTGAGAAGGCTGAGCTCATTTATGGCACAGGCCACTGGCAGTGACAGGGCTGTTACTGAGTCTCCCCTCTGTTTACTTTCAGGTTTTCATAGGCTCCGTTCGCAAAGAAAAGCCACCATTCTGCAAAGGACCATGAGGGCGCTGTGCGCGACGTGCTGGTGGCTGGGACTGCTGGCCGCCCTGGGAGCGGCTGCCGGCCAGAAGGAGGGTTTGGAGGGCACCGAGGAGGGCTCGCCAGGCGAGTTCATTTACCTGAACAGGTACAAGCGGGCTGGCGAGTCGCCGGACAAGTGCACCTACACCTTCATTGTGCCCCAGCAGCGAGTCACAGGCGCCATCTGCGTCAACTCCAAGGAGCCCGAGGTGCTCCTGGAGAACCGCGTGCACAAGCAGGAGCTGGAGCTGCTCAACAGCGAGCTGCTCAAGCAGAAACGGCAGATCGAGGCGCTGCAGCAGCTGGTGGAGGTGGACGGCGGCATCGTGAGCGAGGTGAAGCTGCTGCGCAAGGAGAGCCGCAACATGAACTCGCGCGTCACGCAGCTCTACATGCAGCTCCTGCACGAGATCATCCGCAAGCGGGACAACGCGCTGGAGCTCTCGCAGCTGGAGAACCGGATCCTGAACCAGACGGCCGACATGTTGCAGCTGGCCAGCAAGTACAAGGACCTGGAGCACAAGTACCAGCACCTGGCCACGCTGGCCCACAACCAGTCCGAGATCATCGCGCAGCTCGAGGAGCACTGCCAGCGGGTGCCCGCGGCCAGACCCGTGCCCCAGCCGCCCCCTGCCACCCCGCCCCAGGTCTACCAGCCGTCGCCCTATAACCGCATCATCAATCACTTCTCCACCAACGAGATCCAGAGCGATCAGAACCTGAAGGTGCTGCCGCCGCCCCTGCCCACCATGCCCACCCTCACCAACCTCCCATCCTCCACAGACAAGCCATCGGGTAAGTTCCTTCCGGGAGCCTGCTCCATCGAGACCTCAGAGCTGGGCACCAGGCTTCCCTTGGCTGAGGCCGAGAGTTGGGGAAGAGCCACAGCAAGTTGAAGCTGGGCCAGCGGGCATATAAGCCCTTGGATCCAGCCGCTGGAGCTGATGGGGTGCAAGGGGGACCACATTCTTTAGATGGATGCTCTGAGGTAGAACCAAGAAACTGGGGGAGTCTCAGAACAAAATAAGTGCTCTCTGGCTTCTGACAGGAGAGGACCAAACCTGCTGTTTTCTGGGCTCTGCATTAGATGCTCTGTGCTGGCGGGTAGGGTGTCTCACCTGCAAGGTCATGTGCTGTGCGTGGCACAGAACTGCGTTTGGTAAGTGCCTAGTGGAGAAACGGCAGGCCAGAGGAAGAGTGTGTTCGCGTTGAAAGTATGAGAAACATATTGCAGGGCTGGGGCACGGGAGGGATTACTGTTAAAGCCCACACATTTGCTGGAGTCTGGTGCTGTCTAAAATTTCTAGTGATGATTCCATAGACTCTCAAATGCATGTTTCATCATAAATGTAAAGTATAGTGATTCTCAGAATATCATTATGGGGGAGAATGGAGCTGTTTTTAAGTTTTGAAGCTTGACTAAGATACTGGCACTGGGCAATCTCGTGTATATGACATCATGAACTGCTACAGCTCCTTACAGAAGATAGGCTAAGAGGATAAGTAACCTGCTCATGGGTTAGGGCCCTCGGGCTGGATGTGGCTTCAGACCTTTCACTTTAAATCCAGGGCTGACTCCGTGCCCTGGGAATCCTCACTCGGGGGGAAGCCCAGCTCCCGAAGCTCAGCCTCTCATTCACCCAGGACCCTGCAAACCTCCCGAATGGCTGTCACATGAGAATTAGATTCATCTTTGCAAAAACTAACCACAAATCTGCTCGAAGTCCATGATGTGGGTACCACTTCACTGTATAAACAGGGAGATATTTTTACTGAAACTATCCTATTTTGCACATATTTCACACTTCTGAAAATAACCACTGCTACTGGGAAGAGCAGCTTCTTGCTAATTCCAGGGAGGGCTGAACCTGCATCCAGGAGGGTGGCCTCTGCAAAGAAGGGCTACACTGTCTGCAGACCTGTGGGGCGGGGCAGAGCGCCCGCCTGCAGCCCCTCGAGGAAAGCCCCCCCCCTCCCCCCGGGTGTGCGAGTAGGAACACACGCTCTGGAGCAGACTGGCCCGGCTCAAACTCTGCTCCCCCACGATTAGCTCTGGGACAGTAAGCAAGTCCCTCCACCCCGCAGAACCTCAGTTTCTCCGTATGTCAATGGGGACAGATTGAAATCATGCCTACCTGAGGATGAAATGAAATAGTGCAAAAAGTGTGTTTAGCACAGTACTGGTCTCATGTAGTTTCAATACATGGTAGCTATGAGTCTCCTTTGGTCTTGGTCTCTTCATCTTAAAATGAGATTGAAACAGTCCCTCTTTATCTCTGGCATTCTACCACTGATCTACAGTCTAGAGCAGCCGTGGGCAAACTACGGCCCGCAGGCCAGATCCGGCCCGTTTGAAATGAATAAAACTAAAAAAAAAAAAAGACCGTACCCTTTTATGTAATGATGTTTACTTTGAATTTATATTAGTTCACACAAACACTCCATCCATGCTTTTGTTCCGGCCCTCCGGTCCAGTTTAAGAACCCATTGTGGCCCTCGAGTCAAATAGTTTGCCCACCCCTGGTCTAGAGTCACATGGTCAACTGTACATGTGTCTGTTTTAAATCAGAAGCTCCAAAGAGAGGGCAGGGCGTGTTGATACATCTTGATAGAACACCCAGAGGGTAAAACGTGCCCTTTGGCACCAAATAAAGGCTCAGCTGAATGTTACTATCATCCTGACGGGAGTCAGGCCGACGTCAGTGGGTGAGGAATAGATGTCCTCTCACCTAAGCATCTCTGGTTTCTGACTCGACAGTGCCAGGACCTTGTGGCTTCACCTGAGCTGATGAACACAGTGTAGGAATAAAGACCTAGCTCTGCATCCAGCCCTTGTTAGCTGTTTGCTCCTGAGAAAGTTACTTAACCCTGAGCCTCAATTTTCTCCTCTGTAAAGTGGGAACAAGAGTTATAATATCACAGTTTGTTGTGGAAACTCAGTGCAGCCAGGCATGTGTGACAGTATGTTCCACGGGACAGCCAGCAATGGCAGAGCCCCTTCTCTGTGCTGATCACAGAGCTGGACTAGGGGAGCAGGAACTCAATCTGGGGGAGGTGGCAGAGGCATGAATGCACTGGGACCCATCCAATACCCACCAGTCTACCCTATAAAGTTGGCACATCAGGTCTGACAAAGGATTTCTCTGAGAGAAAGCATCCATCAAGGTCAAAATTTCCAGAACATTCTGAGAACTTCTGGGACCAACATAACAAAGTACCTGATATCAGGGACACAGTGAAAATCGTGGGCTGCGCAGTCACGGTGGCAACACCATGGTGTGCTCCGTGTCCCCTAGAGGGGCACGTGAGGGCTTCGGGACAAGGCTGCACGGCTGCGTCTGCCTGGAGTAGAAGCGGAAGCTGCACAGAGGTGGCGACCTCAGGGCTGACCTTTAGGGATTTGTGTGGGCGTTTACCAGGTGGACTTGGGAGTTAGGAAACCGAGTTACTAGTGGGTCTCAGATGCAGGTGAGTCCCTGCAAAGACCCAGGCCCCTGGCCCTACTCCTGGCACCTCAAATGGCCCGGATCCCCTGCTGCTTCACATTCACAGTACAGCGTGGCCACGGCTCTGCCCCCACCCAACCCTTCCTCTCCACTGAGGAAAGCACACCTGCATGGGAGGGTATGGCAGTGATTTTATGGTGAAAACTGAAACGCACCTTTTTTTTTTTTTAAGCAAAGCCCTCCCAAGTGTTGGTACCGAATGTTAGTAACAGATTCCTTATGACCCATGTAACCACTGAGCTCCCGCACAGCTGAGACTGAGCACCTGGCTGTGGATGCTGAAAGGGCAGACAGAGCCATGAAGAGCGGGGCTGGGGTCCTTCCCTTTCCTGGGGCTGGACTAAGCGGAGAGGAAAAGACAGATGGTCTCTCTCAGCCAATCAGCAGAGAGTGCTTATCAGCCCTGTTCTGAGAGCTGGGGCAGGTTCTGGGCCTGGAAAACAAAACCTCTTCTAAGCTCTTGCCCAACAGATTCTTTGAGCCCGGGGACATCACTCAGCCAGAAACACCTTGCAATTAAACACCTTTGCACTCAAGCTTGGCAGCTTCTAAATCTTTCCTTCCGCAATCTCAGAGCCATCCACTCTTTCCTCATTGTGTAGGCTGCCCAGCCCACAGCGCCCTTCCCCAGGGGACTAGGGAGCCACGGCTGCTTATCTGAGCTGCACTCTCCAGCCTGCTCCAGACAGAACAGGCTGGCTCAGGGCCAGGCCTAGGTGCTCAGAGCCTGAGGAGGGAGAACGGCAGCCTCCGCTTCCCTGGCATCTCACTTGGGTTTTGTCCTGTCTCTCTCAGGTCTGAGGAGACCTGGGCATTTTGGTTAAGGTGATGCTAGTGATAAGGCCTGGGCCAACTGGCCCTGCCAGTGCCCTCTCCTCGGGGTCCTGCTGCCCTTCCTGCCTCGCTTCCTCTCCACTCTTTCTCAGGCTCACACGTCCCCTGACCTCCTTCTCCAGCTGTGTGCCTTCAACATACACACATGCACACACATCAATCGGGTCTGTTGGAGAGAAAGGATGCATGAGGCAAAGGAGAGGACAGGATGGAGCCTCAGCTCTGTCTGCTCTCAAACGGGTTCTGGGAGGCCTGGGACACCCTTCCTCAGCTCAGCTCAGCCCAGGCACAGCCAGGTACAAGTCAGCCCTCCGGCCCAGCACCCTCCTAGAAAGGAAAGAAAGGAAAGGCACTGCTACCACCAGCTGTTGCAGTGAGGCCTGGTCTGAAACGAATCTTTGAAAACCAAAAGGAGTAGGCATTTCTAGCTGTTTTCTCTCTTGAGGCAGATAACATAATCAGCTCAGTCTGTTTCTCAATAGAGTCCGAAGGGGCCACAGAATCATAAAATATTAGAGTGTGTTAGGGCCTCTTTGCCTTCCTGCCCCAGGGCCTGTCAGTGCAGAGCCAAGATTGGTCCTTGGACTTCCAACATCCAGGACAGCGATTTTCAACTGGTGGCCTCAAGAATTTTTAAAACATGCAATACCTGACTAGTCAGGGGCACTGGCTTCTTTTCCCTTAGACTGTCAAATAAAAATATGGCAACGGCCCAACACAACAGCCGTCTGGTGGGAGTGAATCAAAATTATACCTATTTTTTGTCAGATTGGCAAAAAATATATTTGTTGGTGTGCCACAGAATTTTAATAATTAGTTTATGTGTGCCATGAGATGAAAAATGTTGAAACGGCTGATCTAGGATACGGAGGTTCAGAGGTTAAGTAACTTAGCCAAGATTACACGGCTATTAAATAGTTCAGCCAAGGCTCAAACCCAAGTCTGTCTTAACCACTCTGGGATACTGCACATTTCCATGGAAAGGCTGGAGGGGAACCGGTGTGAAAATCACTCTATAAATGCCTGCCCCGGCCCAGGTGCCAGCTGCTGGGACCTGACCCTCTATCACTATTTCATGTACCAGGTTCCAAGCAGCTCCTTGTAAAAGAGCTCTGGGAACAGCATTGGCGAACTTACTATTAGAGCTTTCACCTTTCTAATAACAGGAGACATTGTCGCTGAGAACCCAGAGACACAATGTTGCTGCCTCCTTGCTCAGGCCTAGGAGGAATCAATTGAACCAACTGTCTGTGGCCAGTTCATTATTCACAAAAAAAGGATCGTAGTGAATTTATGCCGCAAAAAAAAAGAAAAAGAAAGGGAGAGAACAGAATTAAGTTAGCATCACAATACAGCATGTCTAAAACAATCGAGCTCTCCCACAGAAAACATACTGTGCACCTGACTTGTAGTAAATGGACCAACCGAAGCTGTAGATATATCTGGACAAATTCTCTAGGGCTACTTCAACATATAGGTAAGTGTAAAGTCCTCATTTCTTTAAATGGGTTAACTCTAAATATATAAAACTCAGTAACTCTGAATATAGCTAAGTCTAAAGTCCTAATTTCTTTAAATAGGTTAACTCTAAATATATAAAACTCAGTAGCTCTGAACTGCTCCTAGGGCAGTGATGGCGAACCTTTTGAGCTCAGCGTGTCAGCATTTTGAAAAACCCTAACTTAACTCTGGTGCCGTGTCACATATAGAAATTTTTTGGTATTTGCAACCATAGTAAAACAAAGACTTATATTTTTGATATTTATTTTATATATTTAAATGCCATTTAACAAAGAAAAATCAACCAAAAAAATGAGTTCGCGTGTCAGAGGTGTCATAGGTTCGCCATCACTGTCCTAGGGCCACATCGGTAGCAACTGTGCAGGCCAGAAAGGACAGGCAACTCGAACGAGTGTTTTCCTAGGTAGATTCTTTCCCTTCTATTTTATTTCCTGCTATGAGGTGGGAAGTATGTACATTAGGCTATGGTTCCGTAGCACAGTGGCATGTTTTAAAATAGAGAATGAGATATATCACACTGTGGCTTCCGTTCCTTCTGGAGGTCAAGCAATCTTCAATCCAGGTGAAACGCTATTGGCCGGGTGTTCTGCCAGCTCTAGTCAACCAGCTTCCAAGCCTGAAGCGCTGTTGGGGGGCAGGAGAAGCACCTGGAAACTGAGGATGGCGAGGGGGACTCCAGCCACGGCCTTTCCATCACAGAGGCTAAGGGGAGCCCAGCCCAGCCCTCAGGCCTCCAGAGCTCGTGCTGTGCACTGCACTGCGCTGTGTAGTTTCTAGTGTTATTGTTGAACAAAATAAGATTTCCAAATTCATTACGAACTACGTAATCCAGTGATATTTCAAAGAGCATTCTTTGCTAGCTTCCTGATAAACAAAAGCCGCTCCAGTTTGAGCTGGTCATCTGCCTTGTAGCTTTGCTTTCTCTTTTCCCCTCCTGGGTACCTCGGGGACCGGGTCACAGAGAGCCTTTGAGTGCGATGGCGAGCTCTTCCTCTATGACGCAGGCCTTTTCCAAGGAAAACATTTGGCTAAGTGCTCCGGCTATTTACGCCCTGGAGATAAACTATCAACTTGTTACAGTGATCTGGCATCCTGACGGGGGAAATCGCAAGTTTGGCACTAAGCAAACTGGAAGTTATCTAGAAAATCCTGGAGCTCAGGCATCTGTAGCCAGCTCACTAGTCAACAAAAGGATTGCTGTGGCGAAGCTACGCTGGGGACTGTATCAAAACCCTGAGATGCTCCCTGAGAAAGGGACAAGGAAAGGAGAACTGAGTTAGCATCCTCCTGCCGTGTCTAAGCAGAACTGGTTAGGTTTGCTGAGTGCAGTGGGCAGCCTGCTGCTGTAAAAGGAACGCCGTGTACCTCCCAGTGGCCTGTCAGGGCAGGAAGGACGCAGGCAACAGGACGTGCCTCCTACGCTCCCCGGGGCAGAGGGGCCCCTGCCATGACTCTGGAAGTAGAGCATGTGACATAAGCCTGATGATCCCGGCCCTGCACCCCAAGATGAGCCAATGGGGCTATAGGCCCCAGAGTGGCTTTATGTCATTTTTTAAAATGGGTAAATGATTGTCCCTTAATAGATTTTTTTGGATAGAATAATTTAAGTTAAAATTAGTGCACATATAGAGAATAATTTTGCTTAAAATGTTTAGTTTAAGTGACAACTAGTTTACTTTATTAAATTTCTAAATGTTAAAATTAAGTGGAATGCTGGAGTCACATCCAAAAGAACAGACAATCCATCCTGTGTCGACTTTCTACTACCCGCCGCCCAGGCTCCCCCAGCACAGGTTTCCTCTCCCACGGTTTGGTCTGCATCCTGATTGCTCCCTGTCGTGGGGTCCCTGTTTCCAGATGGATTTATTATTATTGGTCCTCAGACTGAAAAGAACAGAATGAGGATGACAAAAGGATTGCAGCTGATGGTGGTGAGGAAACGGGAGATGGAGGAAGGCATGTGGGGTGCTAGGCTGGGAAGATCAACCCATAACCACGGCCCCTGAGAAGGTTCCTGCCCCGAAGGAGCCCACGGTCTGGTGGGGAGTGAGACCCCAACAATCCTAATACGGTGTGACAGCCACGGCACAGTGAGGCAGAGGGACCAGGACTAAGAAGGCAGAGCTGAGGTCTAATCCCAGATCGTCCACTTTCTGCCGGGCCTTAGTTTCCTCACTGCTGCAGGGACTCCTGAGGAGGAGATGAAAGAGTGCGTAAAGGCTCTAGGTACACGGTCATCATCACTCTTATTGCATTCCAGGAGGGAGAAATAAGCAAGACAGGGGAAGCCTGAGGAGGATAAGCAGCTCCTCTGAGGTTGGGAAGCCTTCCTGGAGGAGGGGGTGAGGAGGGCTGAGGGCCTTGTAGTGAGTTCTCAGAACCACTGCCAGTATCACCAAGAAATCACGAGGACTGGGCTTAGTGCTGGACAAGTGTCCTGTTTTCAGAAAGAAAAAAAGGATGAAATACTAGAACTATATACTAACTGGCTTATGGTCAAGCCCCAGAAAAATTATGAAAAAGATTATGAAGAGGAGTTTGTGAGCATTTGAAAAATTAAAAGGTGATCAATGAAAGCCAACGTGGATTCTCTAAGAACAAGCCCTAAGCTGATTCCCTTTCCTGGAAATGGTGGAGGGGCTGGGAGCCTGCAGGATCGCCACCAGTCCGTATTGTATCGTGGGTCTGATAGGCTCTTCCAAGAGGTGCCTGTAGACCAGCACCAACAGTCTCTGGGCATCCTCATCACTGCACCCAGGCAGCCTCCGTGTGCTGCCCACCTCCGCAACCTCCCTCACCCATGCAGCCTCGGGCACCGCTGACCCACGCACTGCACCGGAGCCCCAGGACTCCACTCCCGCTGGTCCTGGGGAGCCACAGGGAGCTGCTCACATCTCACACCAGGAGCCCACCACTGCCCCTCCTGGTCTAACCTCTTCTTTCTAAAATTACTTGCAAGTCCTTGTTTCTCCTCCTGCCCAAGGTATTGATGGAAACCAAGGAGTGAGCACTGTGTATCCTGAGGTCAAACTGGCAGGAGCAGGATCCCCACGAGCTCTTCCTGGGCCTAGGAGTTCTAGTTTGGGAGCCTCAGAGTGTACCAAGTGCATGGAAACACGCCCACCTCACACACCTCTGTACTTTCTACTGTAAGAATTCTAAAAGGATTTTAATAATTTTGCTTTTGAAATCATTTGGCCAAGAGTAACACAATTTATGGTTGGCTCTGATTTCTCAGCAAACATCAGGCATGTTCAGAAATTCTTGGGGAGTGAGAAAAATCTACCTACAAATTGTTTTCAAAAGTAATAACATTTTAATGAAGACTAAATTTAACAATTAATGAATTTGACAACTTGTTAAACTTTGCAGAAATTTAATTACCTGCTTATAAATTTTGATTTTGTAGTTCTCTTTTCATATTTTAGAGTGAACTGATTTTCTTAGGCCTCGAACACGTTCATAAACTCCTGAGAAGCTCCCTGGCCCTGTGCCCATCGTCTGAGGGCAGGTTAAGTGGCCTCAACAGCAGGCATGAGCATTTGGACCCTCTCCCCCGAAGGACCAGAAACAACGTTCATGATTTCAACTCTGAGCCCTGCAGGAACTTAACTTGAGATGCCTGTGGGGACGCACCAGCTTCCTGGTATTTAGGTTATTGTTTTGTACTCTGGTTCACTCAAAAGTGGTGACTTACATAGAATATATATGTTCATAACTAAAATATTACTTCCCTAAGCCTGCTGGATAGACAAGGCGTGAGTGAGCAGCACCTATAACTGACCCCCCACAGGTGTCTGCTCACCTACCTGCAGGGGTGCCCAGAATCCTGTCCCTGGCTGGGCAGGACTCCACCTAAGCATGCTCCACATGCCCGGCTCTCAGAGAGGTTAATGTGGCTAGAAAAGTCCAGGTCCAATTTCAACAGCTAGTCATTTCTTCTGTTAGAGAAGCGTTTCAGGGAGTGGGGGAAAGACTTTTTGGAGAGAGACCATCAGTGGGAATAATTGAAACCAGCATACGGTTCTCACGCAAGAGCAGTGTGTCTCAGTGACATCACAGAAGCCTCCTCCATGCCCACGTATGAACTAACACATCCCTAGAACATTCTCCACAGGCCACGGGGCCTCTGCACAGCCTCAGGTGGCCATGCCCAGAGCCTTGGGCATCGTGGGTGAAGAGGCCTGTCAGGCTGCTGGCCAGCCACTCGGCCTCGTCCAGCTCATGGCCAGGCAGGACTCTGCCCTGCCCCCTCACCCCAGACAAGCCAGGGAAGAGAGGCATCACTCCTGCCCACATAGGCCCCATGGTCTACCCACATCTCAGCTGCTGGCCTCGGGAGCTTCCAGCCAACCTGGGCAGACATTCATGAGGCCACGTTCCCAGCAGGAGGGTGGCTGCATGGAGAGGTGATGCAGTTCGTGAGCCTGTTTCTCTGCTGGGGCCTGGGTGGGAAAGTTGGGCTGCCGGGGACCCAGGAAGGAAACCAGGACTAGGAAGTTACACGCAGGTCTGGCCTGGCTGCAGGCTCCACTCTTTTAGCATAGAGGCCCTGCACTGGGGACAGCGTGCCCTGGACCCGTCATCAGTATGTGGTGCCTGGCTTCTGGGTGGCTATGTGCCTTGGGAGCCTGCCCCATTTTCTGTCAAGAACCCCAGCCAAGAGGAGGGAAGCAGGGAGGGGACTGTGGCACCCAAACCTGATCACCTCCACACCTACCAAGTTTGGCACTGAGTTTTGGGGGCCCAAGACCTGTATGCCTGTGTTCCCGTTACCACCTTCCCTCTCCGGAGGCCTCCCTGTGCCGCTTCCCTAAGGAATCTCGCAGACTCAGCGCGGGCCATGGCGGCTGCGCTTCTCTGCACATGGAACATCCCGCGCCTGCAGCCCGAGAGTGCTAATACGGTCTTTAGAGACGAGGTCGGGGCGCTCACTCCACTCAGAGCCCTGTGCGGCCGAGTCAGTGTTGGCCTGGCGCTCCGGGCACGGCTGCCCTTCAGAAGGGGAGCCAAGGGAAATACCGCCGGGCACTTTGCACTGTTCCAAAGGGAGAGCTCTGCCACGCACACCGAGAACAGCTTCATTGACAAAAAGATCCCCATTCTCCGCCTCACTGTGTCTCTGTGGCCCTCTCCTCTGCAGTTCCGGCTCTTAACATATGCCTTCATGGAAACATCTCTCAGTAAATAACCTTACACTTAGTTCTGGAAATTCAAAAGCA
This sequence comes from Myotis yumanensis, assembly GCF_028538775.1. Classification (NCBI taxonomy): domain Eukaryota; kingdom Metazoa; phylum Chordata; class Mammalia; order Chiroptera; family Vespertilionidae; genus Myotis; species Myotis yumanensis. The sequence goes on from NW_027223763.1 coordinate 6,290,442, forward strand.
GAGACAGTGACTTGTTTGTGTGGGATGGGGAAGGTGGGCAGTGAACAACTTCAAAACTGTCAGCTCTCATCTATCAGAGGAAAGGAAGAGAGGACCCTCGGTGACACCTGCCCTGGCTGCCTTGTGCTGGGTGTACCTGTATTCACGAGACCATGGGAAGAGGCAGGGTTCTTTCCCCGTTTACAGAAGAAGAAACTGAGGCTCAAGGACCTGTCCAAAGTCCCACTGTGAGGAGACGAGGCCACAGAGACTTGAGCCAAGGGGGTCCTATCCCAGCCCCACACTTTCTCCGCGGAGTCCTCAGTAGTCTGACGCCTCACCTGGCCCTCCCCAGCGATGCCTGTATATATAACAGGCACAGATTTCTCATCAAAGGAGGATGTTCTGAACTGGCCATTTCATTGGCGTCGCATGACAGTCTTAGTGCTGCCATCTTCTGCTCTTCCATCCATTTGCCAACTTTTCAGTGCTAAGTATTTTCCTGACTAATTTTCACCCATCATTTAATTTTCTGACCTTTGCCAAAGGCAAAGGGAGGTTTGAATGCAGGAGATCTGCTGGAGCTCAGCAGGGATTTGAGAGAAAACTGTTTGGAAATGTGGTTACTGATGGGAGCTAATGTGTCCTGGGTATCGTGGGAAAAGCAGGGTGCAGGAGACATGTGGAGTTTTGTTGTGTGTATGTTTTTTGTAACAGTAGGAGACACTAAACACTTGTATGCCATTTCATACCTATTCCATGATTTTAGAAAGCATGCCATACCTAAAAGCCTTCAAGGAAAGATTTCCCAGATTTGCCTTATAAATTGTAAAGGAGCTCTGGCCAGTGTGGCTCAGTTGGTTGAGCGGCATCCCATGCACTGAAGGGTCTCGGTTCTGTCAGGGCACGTGTGGGAGGCAACTGATTAATAGTTCTCTTTCACATCAATGTTTCTCTTTCTCTCTTTCCCTTTCCCTTCCTCTCTCTCTAAAATCAATTTTTAACAACCTTTAGAAAAAAATATTAAAAGGGAAAATTTCTTCTACATCATAAAAGATACTAAGATAGTTGAAAAATGGGCAAAGGACACCAAAAGGCAACATAGAAGAAAACCAAATTATCGGTAAAGATGTTTTTTGAAGGGTATAACACCTTGACAAAGAAGAAGTATAAATTTTTATATTTTTAACCTGGCTGACTAGCAAAGATTAAAAACAGTCTGAGGGACACAGAGACAAGTCAGCCTGGGCCTCCCTACCCTGGAGTTCACTCTGGCTGGAGAACAAGAAGAGCTACAGTGTGTGGTCGCTGGACCACCCAAACCTGGGTTCAGATGGTGGATATGCCCCTCACCAGCCGTGTGACTTCAGGGGTGTCACCCGACGTCCTACGGTGCACCTGGAGGACGGGTGTGTAAATACATGGATGGGGGTATGGTGAACACTCACTCCATGCTGGCTGGGAGGGGTGTTTTATTGTTGCTACCACTCCAGTCAGAGCTCTCTTAGAGCTAGGGATTCATCACCTGGGTTCAGAAGTCTATTTACCTTCTGAAATTATAAGCAAAGTTGTGTGAGTCTGTGGATTTTTCTAAATACAGATCTAGAGCTTTCCCCAAATTTTTAAAGAGACCAGTGGCCCCAAAACATTTAAAGAGAGCTCTTTGTAGAAATGCCAAAGGTAAAGCTAAAACCATGATGGCACCCACAAAAGTAGCTCAAGCTGGGAGCCACGAGGCTGGCCTGCCCTTCCCCCGAGCGCTGCGCAGGAGCCCTGCAGGGAGAGCCGGTGCTGGTCTCAGGGGCGTATGCTGAGGCTCTGCTGGTCTCCCGGCACCAGCATCCCCACCAACGGCCTCCCCTGTGCTTCGGACTCGGGAAAGAGCTGGGGCCTCCACGCCCACAGCAGCTCTGCTCCAGCTGTCGGGGACAGACTCCCATTCTCTGCCCTGGTCCCTGGGGCTGTGGACTGAACACAACCAAAACCTTTTTCTCCTTCATGAATGCTCTTTCTGGGTCTGGCCTCCCCTTCCCAGGACGGAAGAGGCACAAGGCGAAGAAGGGAGCAGCCGCTTGTGCCACATCTGCTACCAGGCAGTGTGGAGGGTACTGCCCACCCCTCAGAGGGGAGAGGGGGCTGGTGAACAGGTAAATGAGTGGGAAGCCTGTCCCTGAAGCATGACGGGAGGAGCCTCCTGGGTAACTGTAGGCCTTAAGCACTCACACCGACCTTCCTTCTGGGCGCTGTCTGGGCACTGGGGACAGAGGGGGGCGAGCCAGGCCAGCCCCGCCTTCCCATCAGGTTTCCAGGGAGGCTGCCCTAACACAGCAGCAGGGGCTCAGGAAAAGCCCCCTGAGATGTGCCACGAAGACCGAAAAACCCCAACTTTTCCTGTTCTGCCATCACGTGTAGACTCATCACGCCCAACCACCATCCAGGAAGGAATCTGAGAAGTTTGATGTACACAGGCGAGCTGAGCACCCAGCCCCCAGAGTCACCCCTCCCCCACACACAGACAGGGAAGCACAGGATTCCCAGGAGCACAGGTCCTCACTTTCTGGGCATCAGAGCAGCCCCACCCTGGGCTCCTGCTGCCGGCAGGTACCCCCGGGCCTGGGGCTCAGTAAACAGTTGTTGAGTAAACATACAAATTAACAGAAAGAACAAGATGGGACTTTCCTAGCATGTTCAATCTTGCGCATCTCGGATTGGGGAATATTTTGAAGAGAAGCTGAAGCAAAGTATATGATTTTATTTATTTTAAAATGTGTCGCTAATAAGATATGTAGCTCAATGGCTAGGTCCTGAAAACCTCAAGGTTCCTCAGATGAATGAGGAAGAAGACGTCAGCCTATTTGGAACTTGCTGACTCAAGTTTGTTGATGGGACCAACATCCAAACACAGGAAACTGCCAGGGGGATGGGAGGGGGAGAGGGGAAGACCTACAGTAGCCATTCGGACCCCAAGAGACACCCATTCCTTTTGACTCAAGCTCTATGACATCACAGAAAATCACTTCAAGGAAGCACTGTACAGCTTCTCTCTGGCATATCAGAATGGCCAGCTTTGCTGCTCTTGCACTTTGGGCCGTGGTTAAGTGAGATAAGGTGACTGGAACAACGGCACTGTGATGCAGCAGCAGTCGAAATGATAACGGAGATGGCTGCTGAGTGACTAACGGGCAGGGAGTGTGCACAGCGTGGATATGCTGGACAAAGGGATGAAGGGATGATTCACGTACCAGGTGGGATGGAGTGGAGGGTGTGAGATTTCATCACGCTACTTAGAACAGGGCACAATCTAAAACTTATGAATTATTTATTTCTGGAATTTTGCATTTAATATTTCATACCATGGTTGACTGTGGATAACTGAAGCCGCAAAAAGTGAAACCGTGATGAGGGGGACACTGCCACAGAGGTAGTGCCCGCGTCGGGTGCAGCCAGGGTGTATGAATGTGACTCAGTGGCCTGGCCACGGGGAGGCCTGTGACATGTGAGTGTCTGTGTCCCCAGGCCCGTGGAGAGACTGCCTGCAGGCCCTGGAGGATGGCCACGACACCAGCTCCATCTACCTGGTGAAGCCAGAGAACACCAACCGCCTCATGCAGGTGTGGTGTGACCAGCGGCACGACCCTGGGGGCTGGACCGTCATCCAGAGGCGCCTGGACGGCTCTGTCAACTTCTTCAGGAACTGGGAGACGTACAAGGTAAGACCACAGGGCCTGTCTGTGCTGCCCACCTCGAGAGGCCTGGCTGACCAGGGAAGGAGCCACTGGGAGGGAAGGTGCCCGCTGACCTGTCAGGGCCTGTGCAGCCCCAAACAGTAAACACCTGAGGCAAGAAGGACACTGATGGGGCCATCTCTGCGGACCCACCAGGGCTGGTGAGGGCCAGTAGCTCCCTCCTGCCTGCCGCTCGCCACTGCTGGGAGACAAGAGACCCAAGTTCCGACCACAAGCTCCAAGATGGGTACGGTGGCCCCCACTCCAGCCTGGGTGTGGGAGCAGCTCACTCCCAGTTGGGCTTCCCTGGGGAAGATGTTCACACAGCCCAGAAGGGACAAGTCCCCATTCCCAGGGGTGGATACTCATCCTCACAGTAGGAAAGGCTACTAGGACTCGGTCGTGCCTCTGCCTCCTTCCTCTAAACAAGGAGGTGGTGACAGGAACAGCCAGAGCAGCTCGGCTCACTGGGTGCCCGCCACGCACCAGGCAACACCCGAGTGCCGCCATTCAGTACTGCATTTAGTCTCACGTCAGCCCTAGGAGGCACATACTGGTAACGACCCGGTTTATAGATGAAAAAGTGAAATAACTCGCTCAGCTTGCAAGTGGTAGAGCAGTGTCCAGAGCCTAGGCCTCTGACACCAAAGCCTACAAACCGCCCCGGCCAGGACGCCTGCCGCGGCTCTGCTGGGCCCCCTCCTATCCTGGCTGCCCTCCGACCCACCTCCTGACCGGCCTATGTCTTGGCTTCTCCTCTCCCTCCTCTTTCCTCCTCCTTTCTGTATTCTCTGTCTCAGAGACAGCAGAGCACGGTGGTAAGACTGGGCTCTTGGTTCAGATCCCAGCTCACCCCCCAGCACCTTGTGATACAGGGCTTTCTGGGCTTCAACACACTTTCCAGGGAGGACAATGACAGCACCCAGCTCTTAAGAGCTGGCAGGAGTTGGTGAAGTTCTGATAACAGTGCCAGTATAGTCTTGAGCTCACCAAATACTATTATTACTACTACTACTACTACTACTATTATTATTATTATTATTATTAATGAATCCATCTATTTTCAAGACTTCAGTGGCCATGACTCAGCTGATGACTCCCCAAACTACATGTAAACACAGTAACAAAACCACCAGATTTTAGACCTCAGAGGGAGCCCGAGTGGATGTGGCACATGTTTGTCACAGCTCACACCTGTCTGTACTTTAATGTTTGCATGACTCTCACACAGCCCACCCCAGAGAAGGAAAGTGAAGCTCAGAGGAAGGTAGCACTTGTCCGAGGAGCTCTGTTGCCTGCTGTGTGCTGGGCTCTCCATTTATTTACCTTGCCTCATGTTTCCCTGCAGACCGTGCGCGGAAGGGAATATAGCATCCCCCGTGTTCACGCAAAGCCTAGCACAGAGCAGGCACTCTCTAAGTTGCCTTGATGATGCATGATTGAGGCTCAGAAAGATGAAGTGACTCATCAAGTCACAGCCAAGCAGAGGAGTGGGGATTTGAACCCAGGCCTGCCTTAGGCGCTGCCTGTGTCCAGGCCCTCTGTCCAGGGCTGTGCACCTGACGGCCAGGCCCTGCTGGCCGAGGGCCCTGCATAATCCTCACTAATGCTCTCCTGTGTTTTCCCCAGCAAGGGTTTGGGAACATCGACGGTGAGTACTGGCTGGGCCTGGAGAACATTTACTGGCTGACGAACCAAGGCAACTACAAACTGCTGGTGACCATGGAGGACTGGTCTGGCCGCAAGGTCTTTGCAGAGTATGCCAGTTTCCGCCTGGAGCCTGAGAGCGAGTATTATAAGCTACGGCTGGGACGCTACAATGGCAACGCTGGTGACTCCTTCACCTGGCACAACGGCAAGCAGTTCACCACCCTGGACAGAGACCACGATGTCTACACAGGTAGGACTGTGGAGTCAGACCCAGGTGGAGGACCAAGAACAGAGGTCAACCACAGCCAGTCCCAGACACCAGGGCCTGAGAACAGGGAGATCCCCGGGTCCAGCTGCCTAACCCTGTCCTTGCCCCTGAAGGCCCACTCCTCTGCCCACTGGCCATACGTCCCCTTTGCAAAGCTGGGTCAGAGTGGCATTTACAAAAAGGTAAAGTGTGTACAAATGACACACATGATGGCCAATCCAGGTGCGCTCGCATAACCTCTCTACCTGAGTGCTGAGTGTCAGGGCCTCACATCCCCATGGACTTTGGCCACGTGCCGTGCTGGTTCCACCTCCTGCAAGCCATGTGCCCCTGGGCCTCTTGCTAATCTCTCTGGGCCTCAGTCTCCACATGGACACAAGGACCAGGCCCACCTCACAGGGAGATGAGATGATAGAGAGGATGCACTGGGCTGCTTTGGCTGGGCTTGGCAATAGTCAGGAGTCCTCAGTAGTCGGACGCAGTGGTGCCTTATGACTGCTGCTCTAGCACGCACCGTTCACCTGGCGCTGCAGGAGCCGGTGAGAGGAACCAGCTAGGAAAGAGGAAGTCATTTGTCCAAGGTCACATGCCTCACACTCAGGCCTTCACTAAGAAGTCTTTAGATTAAAACAAACACAAGGGAGAAAACAGAAAATTATAAGCACAGATTCACACCCCCCAGGGCCCCATACCCAATTTCTTGAGATGATGCCCTAGCTCAGCAGTTCTCAACCTGTGGGTCGTGACCCCTTTGGGGGTCGAACGAACCTTTCACAGGGGTCACCTAAGACCATCGGAAAACACATATATAATTACATATTGTTTTTGTGATTAATCACTATGCTTTAATTATGTTCAATTTGTAACAATGAAATTGGGGGTCACCACAACATGAGGAACTGTATTAAAGGGTCTCGGCATTAGGAAGGTTGAGAACCACTGCCTTAGCTGATTGGCAAGTCAGAAGGCCTACCTCTTCCCTGAGGGCTGGGAAAGCTGGGCTGGGCCCCAAGGGGCCTGGGGCTGAGTCTCCCTCACTTTCTGCCTCAGCCCAAAGCCTCAGCTGGAGCAGGGCCGCCAGCCACAGTGGCTCCCAACCCACAGACTTGACTAGGGCAGCCCTTCCCCCGAGTGGGGGCCTGCTTCCTAGGCCTGATTAAACCGGGGACCCCCTCTTTTAACTAAGAGCAGCCCAAGCACATGGGGCTCCTCCTCCCTGTGAAGCCGGTGCCCCTGCACACCGCTTGTCCCTTGCCCACACTTTCCAAACTGCTTGTCCTTGGCAGAAAAATCCAGAATGTTATGACAGTGCCAGAAGTTTCATAAGATATCTTTCTTTTATGAACTAAAAGTATATATTTGGCTGGAATACATGCTGGGGAGGAATAGAGAAGAATTTTCTCTCAAGCACTTCCTTTGTCATTCTATAAAGACTCTTGACCCAACAGTTTCAACTCTTCAAAAAATTCCTAAGAAAACTCCTTTGCCTCTCCCCCGCCCACCCAGGTCATTTCCGTTTTCTGTTCAAACCCGTGGTGTGGTGTCCTCCCCTGCGCTTCCTCTGCACCAAGCTCTGAGCTAAGTGCTTAAATATGTGCCCTCATTCAATCCCTGTGCAGGAGGCAGCCCTGTGGGGAGGCAGCCCTGTGGGGAGATGTTGCTTATTCTCCTTTTACAATGAAAATTCGGTGGCTCAGTGAGTTTAAGTCACTTGCCCAAGATCACACAGCTTGTCAGTCAGAAGGCCAAGCTTCAAAGACAGGTCTGAGCAGGCCTGAAGCCTGGTCCATCTCTCAGGCATTCTTGCTCCAAAGGCTCCCCAGAGAGGGTCCTGCTAAAGTCCCCAAGCAAACAGTGGACATGGGTAAAACCAAGCCCCTTCCCCTGAGACCTTCTCACTCCCTTCTCTCTGCAGGAAACTGTGCCCACTACCAGAAGGGAGGCTGGTGGTATAACGCCTGCGCCCACTCCAACCTCAACGGGGTTTGGTACCGCGGGGGGCATTACCGGAGCCGCTACCAGGATGGGGTCTACTGGGCTGAGTTCCGAGGAGGCTCCTACTCACTCAAGAAAGTGGTGATGATGATCCGGCCCAATCCCAACACCTTCCACTAAGCCAGCTTCCTCCAACCTCGTGGCCTGGCCTTTGCTGGCAGCCTGCCCGCCCCCACGCAGGCCCAGCACACAAAGCAACTCCTCGCCAGTTCACCGGAGCCGGGAGGACTGGGACCTGGAGGACTGGGACCTGGATTCTGTCCCAGTCACTGCGGCGGATCACAGACCTGAACAGTACAGTATTCTCTGTCCCTACACTCCTTCACACCAGACAGCCCTCGCGTTTCCCTGACAGGACGGGACTGCAGACCAGTCTTTCTTTAAATAAATTAAGGTCTACAATAAAAGCACAACTGCAAAATACCTTCATGATATACACGTGTATGAGCCGATCTTGCCCACCTAAGTGTATGCCACATACATATGCATTTAGATATATGGCACATGTAATATATCTAGATACATATAGAGGTTTGCCTTACATACCTAAATACACAGTCAACCCTCGCGTGCTGATGCTCTTACCAGCATCATTACTCCTGGAGAAAGCCTTTCCTTGAGTCGTGGTGCTTGTGTCTAAGAGCAGACCAGACTGTGCAGCTCCCATTCAAAGATCAGTCCTTGGCGTCCACGTGCTGAATCCTTCCAGGAATGTCTACAGCGAGATTCTCTCTCAGAGGGGTTTCCAACTTAAGAAGCCCTTTGGGCACCTAATCAATTTCGAAATCCCCCTCCATCTGTTTCTATATGCCCCCCATTCTCAGGACTTTCACCATCTGTCCATCCACCCCTCCACTTACTCATTCGTTCAACAGCATTCAGTCAGCCTCTTGTATGGGTCACTCCTTGGCCACTCGCTCTACTTCCAGGCACCTTTCTGCTCTGCTCTTCTCCTTGCCTTTCTGTCGCACCCTCCTCTCCTTCTAGGAAAGATTCCTCAGCCCCTGAGGAGGAGACAGTCGGGGCTCCAGGTTTCTGGCCAGGAAAGGGAAGGCCAGGTCCAAAGCTAACTACCAGCCACACAGATAATGTACTCACAGTTTTGTATTTCCCATTCACACTTTAGCCTACATGTCATCTTAACCTTCACAGAAATAATAGCCTACCATGCCCAGGAGGTACTCAAGGAAAGAAAAGTCATCATCTGACCACTGGGACCCCAAATGGTACCGACCAAAAGGCCCATGCTCTCAGGCCAACTAGAGTCCGTGTCTCATCCCCAAACTACACTTCCCGGAGAATGCAGGTGCCACAAAGATGAGAACTGGTCATTTCTTGTGAGTTACTGAATAACCAGGGGCCACCGGCCCCCTTGTTCATTGCATTACAGCAAGGTGGCTCTCCCAGTCCTGTTGGCCATAGAGGGTCACACTCAGTACTACGGAACTATTGCCAAGCGGGAGCAGGAGAGGAGTCAAGGTGAGACCCTCCCAGTGGGTGAGTGGGTCGGGGCGTGCAAGCCGTTGGAACATTGGTACTGTCCATGTCTGGGTGTGTGCCTATTACCTCAGCATTCTCGCAAAGTGTACCATGTAGCATGTTTGTGTATATAAAAGGGAGGGTTTTTAAAAAATATATTCCCAGATTATCCTTGTAATGGCACAAATCTGCAATAAAGCCATCAGTGCTATTTGGATGTATCTGCACTGTGTGTCACTGTTTGTGAATGCCTTCCTGGGACTTCTGATATAAGAGCCTCTTTAAGTAAAACCAGGAAGAGATGCAGCAGGAGGGACACACACCAGTCATTTAAATCCCACTCTCCCTGCCTCTGGTTTCCACTCATGCCCCAGGAGTCCCATGACAGCACCTCGGGCCAAGATGGTCCTCTGGTGCTCCACCCCCTTACACCCTGTCCTGTCCTGGACGTCCTGGAGACCCTCACAGGCGTGTGGTCACACCTAAACACCTTCCTCCAGGTCTAGTCCCATTTTGCCAAATGGCACCATCTACTCAATTGCTCAGGTCAAAAATAAGGACGCCTCTCTCCCCCTCATCAAGGTCAACCCATCCCTCCACTCCAGCCCTCTCCTCTGCCTCAGTATAGGTGCCCTTCTCCTCTCCCTTACACTACTGCAACCCTCAACTCCTCCCTTCATTCCAAACCGACTTCTACACTAACTGCCAGAACCACCTTCCTATAAATCAAGTCCATGCACCGGGAAGCGTCTCTAGAGCATGATGGGAAAACCCAAACGGAAAAGGTTAATGGACATAACCAAAGAAAGCCCCACATTTTCTGCCCTCCAAATAACCAAGCATGACTAAGATTAAAAGGCAAATATGAAACCAGAGAAAAATACAGAATTAATACTCATGCTACACCAACAACTCTTCCAAATTAAGAAGAAAGATGCCGAAACCGGTTTGGCTCAGTGGATAGAGCATCGGCCTGCGGACTGAAAGGTCCCAGGTTCGATTCCGGTCAAGGGCATGTACCTGGGTTGCGGGCACATCCCCAGTGGGAGATGTGCAGGAGGCAGCTGATCGATGTTTCTCTCTCATAGATGTTTCTAACTCTCTATCTCTCTCCCTTCCTCTCTGTAAAAAATCAATAAAATATATTAAAAAAAAAAAAAAAAAGAAGAAGAAGAAAGATACAAACACTGTGACAGAAAACTTGGTGAAATACACGAACACATCAGAAGACTCACAAATGGCCAGTACACAAGAAAAGACTCCAACCTCAGTAATAACTAGAGTGGTGCACTGAATCAAGCCAAAACCATCTCATGATACCTACTGGATTGGCAAAGATGAAAAAAAGTCAACCTCCATGTAGACAAGGAAATGGAGACATATGTGCTCTATATACTCTGGATGGAAGTATAAAGTGACTCAATATTTTTAAAGACAATTTGGCAATGTATGTATCAAAATTTTAAATGCCCTTATACCTTTGGACCTAACAATCCTCTTCTTAATGAACATATGGGAGCTTTTTCTGGCAAAGTTGTATATGGAGACTGGTGTTTACTGACACCTCCTGTGTGCCTGGAATTGCACTTCTGTTTTCTTATGTGACCTCACAGCAGCCTGTGAAGGAGGTGTTCACACTTCACAGAGGAGAAAGTGAGGCTCACCGTCAAACTGCTGGTAAAAACACCCAGCAGCAGTTAATCCAGAAGGTTCTCAGCTCCTTTCTCCCAAACCCCTAGTCAGTTTTGGGGGTCACAGTGGAATCTGGAAGCTATTTTGACCTTGGCCCAGACCACGGCCACCCCTCCCCATATACCTGGAGTGGAGTGTGTGGGATGGAAAGGTCAATGGTAAAGGAAAACAGGGTCCAACCTTCAGTCACTGGGCTGAGCTCTGACAGCTGTGCCAGACAAGGCGGAGCCACCCTTTGCTAAACCAGTGAGTTGGCCCCTAAACTAGAGCAGGCTGTGACAGCCCCAACCCAGCACCCAAATCTGAGTCTTGGTCAAATAATAGCCTGGCTATATGGAAGGAGGAAGGAATAAGCCCATCAGAGATGTGGAACCCACTCTCCTTAGAGCAAAATGGGGAGGGGGGAGACAGCTTACCAAACCAAGGACATCAAAGGGGAGAGCAAGGAGATGGGAGGGAGCTGTGCTCAAGTGCACTGGTCCAGCGAGCTGCTCCCCACCAGCAAACACGCCAGCCAGTCAGCACCCCTGCATCAACACTCCTCCTCCTCACCCATCCTTCCCAGTGACCTTTAGGGCCTCCAGAAATAGGAGTGCTCCTGGGACTCAGGTCTCCATGGTGAGTGCACCTCCAGACCCAGAAGGAAGTCATGTAAGCCGGCCAAACCCCCACGTCCAAGTTTGGGCCAATACCTTGGTCACTGGAGGGCACCCACTTGCTGGGCATGTGTGGGGAACGTGGCAGGAAGACAGTGGTGTTCTCCAAGCCAGTGACAGCCAACAGGACCCCTCCCCCAAACCGTGCCAATTTGAACAAGATTGAAAGAGAAACCTTCTATGTAAACAATGTTTACGATGCTCATGACCCACAGAGGCTCTTTGGAAGCTCAGGGCCTCCCATGACTCCCCAAGGCCACCTCATCTGTTTTACAGTCTTGTAAACCCTCTTGGTTACCCTAAGAGAAAGCCAGACAACTGGATTAAACAAAAAAGGGGACATTTTAAGTGTAACAAAATGATAAATGGGCACTCTTCCTGCCTTGGTTTTATCCAGACTCCTAGGGCTAGTTATAGCCCACATGCAAAACCCTCTCTGCAGGGCATGGCCCCAGACTGGCTCTACAGCATAAGCACACTGCCCACCTGCAGCCTGAGAGAGGAGTGCAGAAAACTTTGGGGGGCGGTGAGTTGTCCCCCACTGCAGGGATGGGGGGGTGCTCCCCTCACCCTAAATCAAGTGAGAAGGACTTCAAGGGATCACTGCAAGAGTTTGGCATGGGCAAGCAGGGGCATGACCACCTGACTCATGCCTAGCATCCATAGGCCTGAGGCAGAGAGCAGTGAGAAGCTGGCCGCACTGGGAGCAAACAGCAAGCCCACGTTGGGGCAAGGAAGGCAAGGACAGCAAGGTCACAGATCTCCTAGGAACCAGAGGGCAGCCTGGCTGGGGCGTGGGGGTGGGGACGGTGCCGGAGGCCCAGGAGCCAATCAAGGAGTCCTAAGTGGTCAGCTGGAGGAAAAGCATCACCCCGCTGGGCAGCTGAGTCAGTGGTGCCCAGAAGGGCAAATCTGAAGCAGCAGCAGCCAAAAGGGAGAAAAGATAGCAAAGAGGGAAAAAGACAGAGTGGGCACAAGTTCTGGACGCCACAAAAGATGGCCCCTTACCCCTCACTTCCCCCTCAGCCCCAAGGGCACACCTCGGCGAGGCAGGCAAGTGGGGGGAGCAGGCCTGGGGGCCAGTGAAGGCTCTCCTGAGCCCTCCCCCCTAGGCCTCCCAGTCTGGTCTGGCTCTAGGATCCAACCTTCTGATTATGACTGGACTGTCTGGAATGACGTGACTGTTAGGATGTGACTGTTAATTCGCATCCTCTGCACACACAGGAGGCAACAACGGGGCCTTTTCATTCCTAACAGCAGACAGATGAGTGTTCAGTGTCGCTGGGAATAAAACTAGTCCGCAGAGTAGGCTGGGAAGGACATTGGGGGAAAAATAAAGTAGGTTTCTTCTTACAGCTGACTGAGTCCAGCTCATTTAATAAGTTGGTTACGTAAGGCCACGAGGTATCCCCCGAGTCCATGAGCAGGGACACAGCTGGGCCTCACCAGGGCCAGGAACCAGGAACGAACGGCCTGGAAGGCCTTCCAGGGGCAAAGCAGCAGCTTTCTCCTCTCCCTTTCCCTTTCCTCTTCCTGGCCTACGGGTCTCTTTCTGTTTCTCACTGTGCGTCCATCTGCTCTTCCCAGCCCGGAATTCCTGAGCTCACATGTCCTCGAGTGCCAGCAGACTTATAAGCACCCCTCCATCCCAACACAAACTCTGGCCCGAGGGTCCGCCTGGCCCCTGGGGGGTGTCCGCCTCGGCACAGAGTGGGCGAAATGAACAGGGCTCTGGAGTTCAATACTGGGGGAAGGGAGGGGGAGTTCCCAGGTTCCCAGAAAAGGAGGGGTCATGGGCTGGGTCTATACCTAAAAAGTGTCTAGATTATATCCCAGCTCTTGTTGGTCCCCATCCCCTCCAGGGACTGTATTTTGCTAGATGAATTCCGTCCTACTGCTGGTTAGAGTGTGTCCTACTCCCCAGCCCTCCACACTGACCCCAGCCCTACCCCAGAAAGCACATCCAACCTTCTAGGCCCACCTAGGTCACTAAACATCCTGCCCCTCCTGGATACGCTGAGCTTCTCAATAGTCTCTATGGATAAGTCTCAGGTCCCCACGGGGGGGTCTTCCTGGCAGCATTCTGCTCTGGATAACACTCATGCCAGCTACCATCTATGAGGCACCACGCATGTCTCTTTAAACTCTCACCACAACCCGCTGAGGTGGGTTCTATAATTACCCTCCTTTTGACACAACATTGAGGCTCAGAGAAGTAATTGACTTGCCCAGGAACATGCTGCCTGGGACACTCAGGATTTGAGACCCTCTGTCACCTATTATCACCCCCTTGTATGGCTAAGAATCTTGGCAGCATGGAGCCTCCTGCCCCAGGAGAGGGTATGTGAGATCGCCAGCCAGCCTGTCTGTGCAAAAGCAGTTGGATGGACAGGAGGTCCCCAGATGTCAGAAAGCCAGCCCAGGGCTATTTTCCCAATTTATTTCAGAGCAGTGGGCAGGGCACAGAATAACAGAGGGCAGTGATGGAGAATATCCCACAGCTTCTTGGGGCTCCCACCCCTTTGCCAGGACTAAAGCTATTGGGCCCTGCCTCTCTCCTTCCCTCTTGTGGGACAAGAGAACTGCTTGTCCTACAACCTACAGCCCCAACCCCACACTCTGGCACTCATAGTGTCCCACTGTGGCTGGACTGGCTGTCACCTCATGCACCAGTTCTACCTGGTAGAAGTCCTGGTCCACATGCGCTGGTAACTGGGTCCCTGATGTGGTGGCTCATCTTCCATCTCCATGCCTTCAAACCTGGGGCTTGCTCACCTCTCCAAACCCAGAGTCAGGCCTGAGCCAGCCCCAGCCTGGTAGTTGCCACTTGTGGACACAATGCCTTAGTACCAACCATCGCGAAGACATCCAAATGTCCTGTCTCTCCTGACCTGGGGCATCCTGGGCCAGCTCAGCCTACACCTGTGACCCTGACAGAGATAACCCCTCCCGTCTGTGCAGCCTTCCCCAAGCACTTCCACACGCGGCACCTCTGGGTGGCAGCCCATCTGGAGGTCCCACCTCCGGCTCGTTGGTCCTGCTACATCTGGCTTCAAGGGCTGGTCGAGGGGTGCTCCCTTAGCCCCTGCTTCAGCACAGGAGCCCTCCTGAAGCTGAGGGACAGCTCACAATAGAAGAGAGCTCCTTGGGCAAGGTAGACAGGCCACGTTTGCCCTGACCCTTAGGGGAGCTGGGAGTGGCCCAGAGCCTGGAAGAGTAGCTAATGTAGAGGGGATGGAATTAGAATTCCCTTCTGGGGCTCTGTGATGACAGAGGCCGATGCCCTAGTCATCCAGAGTTGGGGGGAAATACAGAAGAAGCATGCAGCCTCCTTGGAGCCCAGAATGCTGACCAAGCCCCAGGCAAGTGTGCCCGGGGAGGGACTTCTATCAGCCTCCTCTCGGCAGAACCAACAGCCAGCATCCTTTCCTCACTGTCAGGGCAGCGCAGGGCTGTGTCGGGACACGGAGAGGGATTAAGGACAGATATTCAGGACACAGAAGCAAGAGCAGGGGGCGGCTGAGCAGCTGGGCGGGAGGCCTGCAGGCCTGGCTGCCTAACCCTGGGCCCGGAGAGCCCAGGGAACATGTGTTTGGAGTAGAAAAGCAGCTTCTCTTCCAAGAGCACAATGAATTGGTGGGGAGAGAAATGTGTATGAAAACAAGATGCTATCTTCACCTATCATTGTATTTATTATTTATTTATTGTTGTTTGTTTTTAAGGGGGCGCCAATTTATTGTTCCATTTGTTATTTATTATTCCTTGATTGCTTTTTGTATGTGCCCTGACCAGGGATCAAACCTGCAACCTTGGTGTATGGGGAGGACGCTCTAACCAACTGAGCTACCCAGCTGGTGTGGGTCAGGGGTTGAGTATCAACCTATAAACCAGGAGGTCAGGGTTTGATTCCAGGTCAGGGCACATGCCCGAGTTGTGGGCTCCATCCCCAGTGGTGGGGGGAGGGGAGCAGGGGGCGGCATGCAGGAGGCAGCCAATCGATGTTTCTCTCTCATCATTGATGTTTCTATTTCTCTCTGCCTCCCCCTTCCTCTTTGAAATGAATAAAAATACATTTTTTTAAAAATGGTTGGTAACATCTAGAATTGGAGAGAGTGGAGAACACAGGCTTGTGCACACTGTGCCACTGGACACGTCACTGCAGCCCTTGCCGAGGGCATCCCAGCTGCAGCCATCAGAACAACAGCCCGAGTTGCCTTTTTCCCAGCCATTCCACTCCTAGCATCCAATGCTTCAGAAATAATCTGAGAGGCAAGTGAAGACACATGTGTGAGGATCTTCCCCACTACACAATCAGTCAAAGGGAGAACATAGAAACCACCTAGCCATGTATCAGCTGGGGCGCAGCTAAACAAATGAGCTCGCACCCAGGCACTACCCAGTCACCCATGCGTCGGTGGGAGCCCGGAGCTATGGGCAAGGATGAAGTTCTGTATTTGCTACCACAGAGCATGGAAGACACTGTAAGTGGAACAAAAAGATGCAACCAAACAATACGTATAAAATGCCCGTCCTCATTTTGGTTAAAAAGCACAGTATTATTCTCACATCCCTGTGCACATATATGTGTACAAGTAGATTAAGAGGTCTGGAAAAATTCACGCCCACCATTAACAGTGGTTGCCTCTGAGAAGCAGAACAAGAAGGGATTTTCGCTTTTTACTTTATAGACTTCTTTTCAGTGTGAATAAGTTTTATAACAACCGTGTCACTTCTCTATTTTAATAAGTTCTTAAGAGAATGAGTGGGTGCTGAATCCACTCCCGAGCACAGCCTTTCCTGCGGCCTCATTCCCCAGAGGCAGGCCCTCCTGGGCCTCTGCAGGTCTGGACACTGCACTCCAAAGGCCAACACACATGTGACTAGGGAACTGCAGCCTTTCAGGCCCCTGGCAGGCACCTTTCTCCTTAGAGAGGTGCAAGAATCCATCACCTCTCTAAGTGCAACCACACCCTCTACCCTACAGGATTTCCGCCCTCACAATGAGCGCCTCAGAGGGACCCAGCACTTCCTGCTGCCCTGCAGGTCAATCTTTCGGTCTTTTACGTGTTGGTTTACAGCTGATGTTGTCCCAATGCAGATGGGGCAACAGAGTAATAAATGTGGGTGGTGATAAAGACTGTGCAATGTACTAGTTATCCAATGCTGTGTGACAGATTACCCCCAAACTGAGCAGCTTACAGTAATAAACATTGATTATCTTGTAGTTTCTGTGGGTCAGGAATTTGCATGTATCTTAGCTAGATGTCCTTGGCCCAAGGTGTCTCAAGTGATGAGGTGAATCTATTGGCTGGGAATGCCGGCTCATCCAGTCTCCACTTAGGAAGAGTCTGCTTCTAAGCTCGCTCACAAGATGGTTGGTAGGTCTCAATACCTGGCCACATGGGCCTCTTCACAGGACTGCCAAGTGCTTGGCAGCTGGACTCCCCCAGGTTGTGTGATTCAAGAAAGAGTAAGAGAGAGCAGGCATCTAACACAGAGGCACAGTCTTTTTATAACCCAGTCTCAGAAGTGACGTCCCAATACTTCTGTCATTCTGTTTGTTGGGAGCAAGTCAATATGTTCTGCTCATGCACAAGGGAAAGGGCTTACACAGGACACAAGCACCAGGGGAGGGACCATAGGGGGCCATCTTACAAGCCACCTACCACACAAAACCTTTTATATTTCCAGGGCTGTCTTAACTCTCCCTCTCTGAACAGTGCAAAGAGACGTCCCAATGGCCCCAGGTTAGTCCTGAGGATGGAGAAACTCACTAGTCCTTCCTCTGCCTAATCCTTTTCTTCGTTAGGGCCGATGATCCTGGGAGGGCCCTTGGACTCCCGCCTCAACCCCCTGTTCTACTCAGGAGAGTCCCTGGAGATATTCTCCTTCTCACCCATTCTCCTGGTTTCCCAGAGGGAACATCCAGCCTGGCCTAAGGTTAGTGGTTGGGCACTGGGGTCAGACCTGGGTTTGAGCATGGGTCTGGTTTAGCTTCTGCAGCTATGAAATAAGTTAAAAAATACTAGTGCCTCCCTCAGAGGAAGGAGGGTTGGGAGGATTAAATGAGATAATGAGACTAAAACGCTCAGCTTTCACATGATGAAAAAATAAACATGAGTTGTTGCATTATTATTATTACTATGAACTTCTAATTAGAAACCCAGAGACTGAAGGTCAAAGAGAGCAGTCACTCTGATGAGTATACAGATTCCTTCTAGGAAAACACACTTCCTCTTGCACGAAATGGGCTTATGCTCTCACCTCCTTTAGGGGGATCAGATAAAACTCCCTGACCCAGAGAAAAGCTGACTGCAAGCCCGCTCTGTGCCCTAGAAGGGACAAATGTGACATGGTGCTCAGCTCTGGGCAGCAAAGCATGCAGGAAACATCCCTCCCCGCCGTGTTTTCCTCCCACACTGTTTTTCTCCATGGAGACAGAGGGATGGAGATAGTAAACGAAGGATGAATACGTTAAGGCTGGGTGGGACCCCAGCCAGAGCATGAGGTCTTGAGTTAAACTTGGTATCCGCCTGGCATATGACATTGGGTAAGTCATAAGTCAAATCATGGTGTGTGTTTTTTCATTCATAAAATGGGGATGTTAATAACATTCATTGACTTTTTGTAAAAATTGAGCAAGGCTATGAAGTCCCAGTCTCAGAAGCAAGACTGAGAAATGTAAATTTTAAGGAACACATCCTGAGATTGCAAAAGTAAAGGCAAAGTTCTCTCCTGGAGGGAGACGTGTAGGTAAGCTGCAGCTGACCACTCTACAGAACCATGGAAAGGTTTCCTTCACGAGGGGCACGGGTGTCTGTGATGGTTCTGCTGACTGAGAGGCACGTTTGAGATGAGTCAGAGGCAGTGCTTCCCTGCTTGCTGGGCCCCAGAGAGGGAGGATGCCTCGTTTCGGAGAAGGGGAAACTTGATCACAGGTTCTCCTGGGGTGGGGGACGAGGGCAACAAGCCGGCCCCTGCAGCATGTGGTCATCGGGCAGGAGGAGAAAAGGCATGGCCCATGGACTCCAGAGCAGGCATTCCGGAATGCGGGCGTCAGCTTGTCTTTGTGGCACCGACAACCCTTTCTCCACCCCTGAGCTGTGCTCCCCCAGCTAAGGAAGGAGGAGCCTGGCTCCACATGGTTCAGCAGGAGAGACTGGTCAGGGTTGGGGGCCGGCAGCAGCTGAGGCACCAGGCAGCAACCAGAATGGATGTGTGGAACAAATGAGCATTCCTTGGGGATCCTTGGAAACACGTGGAGTGGGGAGCTGGGGCAGGGTGGGGAGGCTGGATTTACTGCATGAAGAATGGAATTTTTTCAGTTGGGCATTAAAGGAAAGGATTATTCTTAATGCTGGCAAACTTGGGGACAGCTGGATAATACTGTGGTAACCCTGACTTGGGAGCTATTGAGCTTGGTCCTGGGGCACTGGTGGCCTCCACCAAAGGGGCATCTGGGAAGCTGACATGCTGGCAGCATCTGCTGGAGGCAGATCAAGAGCACCTGTTCTTGCCTTTCATCTCCGCTTTCAGGGGCTCACTGCTCAAATGCACACACCGATTCTCAAAGCCAAAGTACAGGCAAGTGCCATGTGTCTCCGTCAGCCATAAGGGACCTGCTCCCTGACAGCTGTTTTATGTCTTTCCAAGGCTTTGCTCTAAAATGGCCTGTTTCTAAAGGGCTTTCCCTCCCCCTAGCCATTTCTGAAATGCAGTGGTACACAGTCCTCCCTCCTCCAGCCTGACCTCCTCAAAGCCATTCACAGGCTGTAGGCAAAGTGACTGTTGTGAAATGCAAATCCAATCTGGTCATGCCCTGCTTTGCGGTTCCCAACTGCTCCTGGGGGTCGGGGGCTGGGGGGGCGGTGTCGGAGCCTGAGCTCCCCACTCCCAGTGTATAGGCCCAGGCTATCTCACCCTCCTTCCACTCCAGCTGCTTCTCATGACACTCTCCCCCTCATTCTCTCCCCTCCAGCCAGTTTTTCCAACAAACATGTTTTCCCCACTTGAGGGTTCTTGCACAAGCTGCTGTCTTTGGCATGCTCACCTCTCACCCTTCACCCCGTTTATTCATCCTTTAGAGTTTCCCTCCAGAAAGCCCTCCCTGGTCCCCAAGACTGGGTCGGCCCCTCTTTATTTACCCCTTTGCCTTTCCCTTCATAGTGCTCAACTCACTTTTTGGTTCTGAGCTCACTGCCTGTGATCAGACCTGGGATGTGAGCTGCACCAGAGCAGAAGCGGAGTCTGGGGAGTGCATCACCTGACAGAGGCCTGCTGATCAGCTGGCGCCAGTGTGGAGACACCCCCTCCTTGCAGAGGGCCTGCAGGAGCCTTCACTCACCTACTGTTCCGAGGGCTTCGGGGCCTCAGTATAAACATTTCTTTGTGACCAATGACCACTTCTCTTTTCAAATCCTTTTAGAAATCTAATAGTTTGGGTCTGTTTATTTTATACTCAGAAATGACTTGCCTTTATTTTCAATTTCAAAGTTCATCTCTGAAAATAAAGGCTTTAGGTTCTAGATATTTACTTCACATATTAGAAGTCTGAGTAAATTTACCAAGAATGTTTAAATGTTCTCTTACTATTCAGAATTGTCAGAATGCCTGATTTTTGTTCTTTGAGAGATCATAATTTTCCACACTGCGTATACTTTTAGAATCAGCTCTAAATCTTTTAAAATGCATTACATTCCTCATTTTATTTAGCTATTTCCTGGAAGGAATTATAGGTAGTGAAAACCACTCTCTAAGTCAATAAAGCTATTTAGAAATAAATGGTGTAACCATCCTTCAAAGCTCTGCCTGCTTTAGTCATTATTTAACCTGAACTAGGCATTTACAAGTTGCCATCAGATAAAATTAAGCTGCAAATAACCCGTATGACTATTCCCACCAGTATTTTTATACTTTGAAGTAATTAAAAATAAAGTTTTTGATACAAAGAGAGTCTTATTTTTAAATGCAGTTTTTTCTCTCAGTGTTTTTTAAATTATATTTCATGAGGAACTCAATGTACCAAAGCTTTCAGTGCAGGAGATTTGCATCGAAAGGACTTGGAACACACACCCACACGGTGAGGGCTACTAGTCCAGTGTGAGGGCATCTTTCCACAGAGAAAGAGATACACGGTGAAGAGTCCCAGGAGACCAGTTAGCACAGAACATCCACAGAAGTTAGGAGAATCATCCCAGTAAAACCCATACCAGCTCCGAGAGGCAAATAGCTGCTTAGGTGGCATTCAAAGCCTCAAGCCGTGGAGCTAAGCAGCTGGAAATACCAGGGACTGACCCAAAGTCACTCCCCAAGCATAACTCCCTCTCTCCCTGGGAAAGTCCTACAGGGAGGACTCTGCCGGGGGAAAAACCGTTTCAGACAATTTTTTCCTATGTTGCACTTTCCAGGAATTATGTAATGACTCCTCTTTTGATAAACAAACTCATCCCCAGAACAGATTGGGTTTTCAAGAGGAATCCAGTACTGAAACCACGACCTGCACTTGGGTAGCGTCTGTCCATGGCCATCAGATGTGCAGGCAGGGCTCTGAGCTGCCCTCTGGATATAGGGCCCCACTGAGACTCAGAATGGGATCCTGCTTCACTCTTTTCAATGAAGCTGCAGCAGCTACGACTCCTGTATATGTCAGGAGTCTTCTGAGGTATGTGAAATGCAGTGCAATTGGTCTAAGGCTGTGGTCGGCAAACTGTGGCTCTCGAGCCACATGTGGCTCTTTGGCCCCTTGAGTGTGGCTCTTCCACAAAATACCATGTGCGGGCGCGCACGTACAGTGTGATTGAAACTTCGTGGCCCATGCGCAGAAGTCGGTATTTTGTGGAAGAGCCACACTCAAGGGGCCAAAGAGCCGCATGTGGCTCAGGAGCCGGAGTTTGCCGACCACTGGCCTAAGGGGAGAGGGAGATTATTTTAAGGCTGAAGGTACCGCAGGAGGCAGGGAAGCTGACTGGCTTAGAGGCGGAAGCAGGAGGCCTTGCAGGAGAATGGGGCCTACTCGGAATCTCTTGGGAAGCACCTGCCATGAAGCAGCAGCTGAGATGAGGTGATGGAGAGGCCTCAGGGCCACACAGGCCACCTGTGCACTACAAGTCTAATGGGAGCTTTCATGGTGACGCACAGGACCATGTGGCCTGAGGACAGGACTCGTCTGTAGTGGAGGAACCTGGGGCACATATGCTTGGTCAGATGACAAGGGACATGGGTCAGAAAGGGGAGATGGTATTGGTCCAGTTTGCCCGTGGCTGAGTCCATGGACTAATGCTCTTGGGAACCCAAGGCAGCACCGCTTTGTGGCCCAAGAACAGAGAGTCCCACAGTTCATCTCACTTCAGACAGTGCCCGGCGGAGGCCATCCAGTCATAAATGGCAGAGGACGTACAGGTGGCAACCCCAGGGAGGAGAGGAAAATAATGACCTGGACAGGAGAGGTGGGGAGTCAGGAGAGGGCAGTGCTAAAAGCTCAGGGCTTCAAGCCAGACCATCTGGGCAGAGTCCTGGCTCTGCCATTTCCCAGTATTTGACCCCAGGCAACTTCTCAGCACCTGCCTATTCACTAGGCTACTGTGAGCATTCACTGCAATTATGCATTTAAAAACTTAGGGAAGTGCCAGGCACAGAGAAAGCAGACAGTCCCCAGTAGCTCTCGTGTTTTCTCATGAGAGAGAAGAGGCCATACCTAATGACCCTGGAGCACTGGCTAATGGGACCAGTGGACTGTGCTAGGCTGCTCTCATCCCAATACCATCAATCTCAACCCTCAATTGATTAGCCTCCAACAAAGTGGGAGTGGGCTTGGAGCTATGCAATCAACATGCTATCTCTGGATGTGAGAGGGGATCTGCCAGTCACCACGTAGAAAAACATCACAGTTCACAGCCAGCCATGAGAGGAGATGAGGAAAGGATGAGAAAACATGAAAGAGAAAGCATAGGATGATATTCAATCCAATAATATGACTAAGACTAAACAAATGTGGGACTTTTACTCCCCTAATAAAAGGCCAGGTCTCGCATATGGGGTCCAACTAAATGCAATTTTCAAGGATCATTCCTAAGACAAAGCAATTTAAAACATTAAAATCCAAAATATAGTCAAAGATTTATAAAATGAATGCAAAGGAAAAATAAAACATTTCACAGACTTAAATATTTTAAAGAAGTAAAAGCAAATAATAGATGTAATCAAGATCACTTTGTAGGGGACACTTTGAAATAAATCTACAACTTAACAAACTTCTATTTATTCAATAATTCAGGGCAAGGGAATTCCAACATATATTCCTGTCCTGAGACCAAGTGGTCAAAATTATTCATTTGAATATTATAATTGAGTAACTACAAGAGCAATTTGAGAAATTACACCCTCTTCTCCAGCACCCAGGAAACATTTACAAAAACTGATCTTATATTAACCCACAAGACAAATCTCAAACATTTTTAAAAACCTAGAAAGCATATATGTTACATATTCTAAACTAATGTAAAAAAGTTAGAGGAAAGACTGTGTTTTTAAAAACCAAGCCTGTTCATAGCAGTATTATGCATAATAGCCAAGAAGTGAAACCACCCCTATGTTCATCAAATGGATAAATAAAATGAGGTGTATCCATACAATGGAATATTGTTTGGGAATAAGAAGGAATGCAGTATGACCATGCTCCCACGTGGCTGAACCTTTAAAACATATGCTAAGGGAATAAAGGCAGTCATAAAAGACCATAAACTGTAGATTCAAATGATATGAGCTGTCCAGAATAAGCAAATCTATGGAGACTGAAAGTAGATGAGTGGTTGCCTAGGGCTAAGGATGGGTAAGTGAAGAGTAGGGTGGCTAGAAAAAAAGGGATTGACTATAATGGATATGGGGTTTCTCTTTGTGGTGACAAAAATGTCCTAAATTGTACTAATGGCTGCACAACTCTGTGAAAATACTAAAAACCATTGAACTGTACACTCTACATAGACAATACATGAATTACATCTCAGTAAGGCCACTTGAAAAAACTACACCCTTGAAAAATTAAAAAACACTGCCTTAAGTAATACTTGGATAAAAGAAAAATTGAAACCATAATTACAGAACATTTAAAGAATATCAGTGAGAACATGATACATTAAAACATGTAGGATATAACAGAAGCAGTGATTAGAAGAAAATGTATACTCTTTACTGTTTTCCAAATTAAAGTGGAAAGAATAGTATATATACAAATGAACCAATAATTCAACTGAGGCAAGTAATAGGAAAAAAAACAATTTAAGGAAAACAGGAGGAATGAGTTATAAAAGACAAAAGCAGAAATTCCATATTTCATCAAATTTAGGATGTCATCAACAAGAAAATCAAATTTGAGAGAGACCAAGATGGCGGCATAGGTAAACAACGGAGATTGCTGTCACAAAAAACACTTCAAAAATACAACTAAGAGACGGAACGGACATCACCCAGAACCACAGGAAGGCTGGCTGAGGAGAGACTCTTCAACTAGAAGGAAAGAGAACAGCATACCGAAGCTCAGAGGAGGCGCAGTGTGGAAAATACAAAGGTACCGAGGTGCGCGCGAAAGCGGGCTGGTGGCTGAGGGCGCGGTTGTCGTTTTCGGTCGGGAGTGAGTCTCAGACTCTGGGCTCCAGATCCGGGCGAGTCTCTAGGGACCCAGACTCAAACGGGAGAAGCGGGATTATCCGGCATCAGTTGGAACCTGAGGGCAGCTTTCTCTCCGAGGTTTGCAGCAGCTGCTGGGGTTCTGAGAAGCAGAGCCTCTGGGAACGGGACTGAGAGCGGCCATAACTGCTCCCTCCGCCCGCCCTGTTGATCCCGCCCCGCCCAAACCCTGCGCACAGCCATTTGCCGATCGCCTCAGGCAAAGGCTGGATTAGCGCCTCCCCAGGAGACAGACGTTTTCCACACAGCTGATTCCTACAGCCAGTCGGCCTGGTGGTCAAATCCCTCTAGTGTTAACTACAACAATTAAGGCTTGGCTAGAACAAGACTGCGCACAAAGACCACAAGGGGGTGCACCAAGAAAGCATAAAAGATGCAGAGACAAAAAAACATGACAGAAATGGAGGATATGGAGCTAAGAATCGCAATTTTGAGGGCTTGCTATAAACTTGAGCAGAGCCTCACGAAAACTAATGAGACCCTCGATGCTACGATAAAGAAATTAGAAAGTAAGCATACACGGACTGAAATAAAGAATATTATACCAAATAGCAGACCAGAGGAGCACAAGAATCAAACCAAAGATTCGACAAAAAACACCCAACTGGAAAAGCAAAATGAAAAAAGAATCCGAAAGTGTGAAGATAGTGTAAGGAGCCTCTGGGACAGCTTCAAGCGCACTAATATCAGAATAATAGGGGTGCCAGAAGATGAGAGACAGCAAGATATTGAAAACCTATTTGAAGAAATAATGGCAGAAAACTTCCCCCACCTGGTGAAAGAAATGGACTTACAGGTCCAAGAAGCGAAGAGAACCCCAAACAAAAGGAATCCAAAGAGGACCACACCAAGACACATCATCATTAAAATGCCAAGAGCAAAAGACAAAGAGAGAATCTTAAAAGCAGCAAGAGAAAGAGACTCAATTACCTACAAGGGAATACCCATACGACTGTCAGCTGATTTCTCAACAGAAACTTTGCAGGCCAGAAGGGAATGGCAAGAAATATTCAAAGTGCTGAATACCAAGAACCTACAACCAAGATTACTTTATCCAGCAAAGCTATCATTCAGAATTGAAGGTCAGATAAAGAGCTTCACAGATAAGGAAAAGCTAAAGGACTTAATCACCACTAAACCAGTATTATACGAAATGCTGAAAGGTTTCCTTTAAGAAGAGGAAGAAGAAAAAGGTAAAGATACAAATTGTGAACAACAAACATGCATCTATCAACAAGTGAATCTAAGAATCAAGTGAATAAATAATCTGATGTACAGAATGAACTGGTGATTACAATGAATCAGGGACATAGAAGGGGAATGGACTGACTATTCTTGGGGGGGTGGGGGAAGGGGAATGGGAGATGCAGGAAGAGAATGGACAAAAATCGTGCACCTATGGATGAGGACAGTGGGTGGGGAGTGATGGCGGAGGGTGGGGCGGGAACTGGGAGAAGGGGAGTTATGGGAAAAAAAGAGGAACAAATGTAATCAGAACAATAAAGATTTAATTTTAAAAAAATAAAAAAAAAATGTGCCTGACAAACAAATACAAAGTCTAAGTCTTGGGAAAGACAACAGACATATCCCTGGCAAAGCAAGTTAAAGAAGGAGGAAAGAAAAATGGACACTATTAGGAATACAAAGCAAATATAACCACGCAGAGGTTAAATTTTTTAAGAGAATACCATATAAAACTCTATGGTCAAAAAAATTAAATGAGGAAAAAATTCTATGCTAATCATTTTTAGAACTTGGATTAAATGGACAACTTTCTACTAAAATTAAATTTTCCAAATTGGCTTTAAGAGAATTAGGAAATCTAAATTAACAATGCTCATGGAAGAAAACTTGAAGTTGTCAAAAATATCTGTCTAACAAACTGCATTAGATCCCTGAAAATATTAGAGGTCACTTCTATAAAACCTTATTTTCCCTTGTTTTTAGATCATAAAAATATAGAAATATTTTTTCATAAAATTAGAGTTTAATGGGGTTGAATCACAATATAAAAATATAGGTAATAATATTAAATGTTCACAATAGTATAAACATAAATTTTTTAAACGCACCCAAACAAATGAAAAGATGAAGCAAAATAAGATTATCTCTAGGTGGGATAACAAATTATAGTAAATTTCTTCCTAATTTTTTACAATAAATGTGTATTATTTTCTAATCAGAAGAATCGATAATCATTATTTTAATTTTGTTGGTACAAAGACCTGGCCGGTGTGGCTCAGTGGGTTAGAGCGTCATCCCATGCACCCAAAGGTTGCCAGTTGAATTCCGGATCAGACCACATACCTAGGTTGCTAGTTCAATCTCCTGTCGGGATGCACAGGGGAGGCAACCGATCGATGTTTCTCTCTCACATCAATGTTTTTCTCTCTCTCTTTCTCCCTTCCTCTCTCTCTAAAATCAATTTAAAAAATAAATAAAATCAATAACATATCCTTGGGTTAGGACTAACACACACACACACACATTAATAATGTCCAGAGAACCAAAACAGAGGCGTTTGGTCCTGAGTTAACCTCAGTTTGGGAGGATGTGGATGAACCAGTAAGAGTCTTGTGACCTTTCTGGGCTGCAGGTTGGGGAGGCTTGGGATTCACAGGTCACTTGTGTGAGAAGCAGAATATCCCTTATGTCAAGGCTCTCATCAAGGTTCCCATCCTTGGGAAGTATCAACAACCTATTTCAATCCAAGGAGTCAACCAATTAATTACCTCTTTATCCATGGCCCATGCTGCTTCCTGGAAAATTCTCAACTAGAAACTACAAAATATCTTATTTAGCACCGAGTAGGTTTCTTAATAAATAATAACCGATTCGGACTCCTACCTAGATAGGGAATACTGGGAACCATCTTCAGGCTTCGGATGTATTCCCGAGTCCGCTTGTAATTATCTTCTTTAGACATCAGGTAGTCCAATTTCTCAAAGGTAGTCTTGTCTTTTCGATTCAAAAGCTGGAGTGAGAAGAACACATAGGTATGAGAAAGAAGAGAAACAAACCGGAAGAAGCTAAAGAGAAAGGACAACTGCGGGCAAAGACTAAAAGGAAACATCCGAATGGCCTTTCTGTGCTGTGCTGAATCCGGAGCACAGCTAACGGGTTTAAGAGGCAGCTTTGTGCCGAGATGGAACGTTCCATGGCCTCGGTCAGTCACTTTTCGTAGGCTCTCACACTTGGAAGATAGCCTCTGAAGCTACCTGGAACACTGTTCTACATGATGCCAGAGCCCCCGGCACAG
Source organism: Myotis yumanensis (assembly GCF_028538775.1). NCBI lineage: Eukaryota > Metazoa > Chordata > Mammalia > Chiroptera > Vespertilionidae > Myotis > Myotis yumanensis. The sequence goes on from NW_027223763.1 coordinate 6,317,826, forward strand.
CACTTGCCTCCAGATGTACAGACCCTACAACAGCAAGGAGCCCAGAGAGTAAAGCAAATTGTTCCATGTCCCAGAGTAATGCATAGCTACATCAGCCTCTTTCCCTGAGTCCACAGCTACTGGCTCTCTCCTCAACATCTCTGCCATTGCTGACGGCCCCAGGAAATTTCACACGATTCACCTGTGTGTGCTGTGCCATAGCCAGGCCGTCTCTCCAGAGTCCCTATAGTCCAGCAGTTCTCAACCTGTGGGTTGCCAACCTGTGAGTTACGACCCCTTTGGGGGTCGAACGACCCTTTCACAGGGGTTGCCTAAGACCATCGGAAAACATATATAATTACATATTGTTTTTGTGATTAATCACTATGCTTTAATTATGTTCAATTTGTAACAATGAAAATACATCCTGCATATCAGATATTTACATTACGATTCATAACAGTAGCAAAATTACAGTTATGAAGTAGCAACGAAAATAATTTTATGGCTGGGGTCACCACATGAGGAACTGTATTAAAGGGTCGCGGCATTAGGAAGGTTGAGAACCACTGTTGTATATGTGTTTTCCGATGGTCTTAGGCGACCCCTGTGAAAGGGTCGTTCCACCTCCAAAAGGGTCACGACCCACAGGTTGAGAATCACTGCTATAGTCTATGTCTGTGTCATATTTATACTGGTTATGGTATTTTAATTAAAAGAAGCCAAGCTTTTTATCCATATGCAGTCATCTAAGCGATAACTTAGTTGAAAAAATACAGGAGGAACAGGTATCCACAGCCCAGAGATTAGAGAAGCAAGATCCTTTATGACAGATCTCTGGTGTATAAAGCTAGTCACCAGGGAAAGAGTGGTTCAATGTTCATAGGAGGCTTCTGGAACGAAGGCATGGAGACCTGTTCATCCTGCATGTCCCAAGTCAAGGAGTAGTGCCAGCAAATGGCAATACGTCTCCTTGAATAAAATGACTTTGAGGAGAGGAGTCTACACTGAGAGAATAGGCTTAAAAAGAGGGTCTTAGGGAGGTCACTGGAGAGGGCTGGCTTTGGCACAGCACATGGCTCCCTCAAGTTTAGCTTCCAGGACCCAGTGCCTCTGGGATTTGCGATCAATGGCTGAGCCCAGGAGTATAAATGGAGAGGGAACTTAGTCCTAGAGTGTCCTTGGTCAAGTTTGGTGTTGAGACGCCAATGATCTGTGCAAAGACCTGGACCAGCAGACCTGCCACATTCATCAGACTGAGGTAGGCCAGTGTTCAATGCTCATCAAACAGCAGAGCGCAGTGGAATAGGACCAGGGGACATCCAGCACCAGGAAAAGCAGGCCTTTGGAACTGAAGTAATCCCTTTAGGTTTCTTTAGTACACGTGCAGGGCAGTTCCCAAGACCTGGGTGTGCAAATCTGAGACTCAGGCCATGTCTGGCACATCAGGGAGCTTGGGTTGCCATGGGCAGGCCCTACCCAATTCCCTGATCCTCAGCCTCTGGAACCACAGAGGACATAGCTGTGCAACGACCCAGCTGGGCAGTGACAGTGCAAGGACTTCAAGGAGGAGCAGTAAAAGAATAAGCTAAAGGAAGGTCCCGGTGCCGAAGAAGTTAGAGAGTAAATAGCAAGTTGTTTTTTTCCTATTGAGAAATCCAGGACATGTCAGGGTGGGGATGCTACACAGATGCTAGGGACAGCGGCTGCTTAGCTGGCTTGCTAATTTGAGCCTGTAATTCATCACATTAACAAATGGACAGGAAATAACACCATCCCCCATTTGCTATTTGTAAAGCACCGTAACATACAACTCATCTGGTCTTCACAAAGCCAAGTGACAAAGATGGGGCCAAGACTACTGCCTCTATTTCAGGTTCATAATCACAGTCTGAGTATCCTTGGGGAACTCAATTCACAGAGGAGAGAGATGTCTATTATAGCAACACGGTGAGTAAACAGAGACCAAGAACCTAGACAAATAATAAGTAAATTATGGGTGAGAGAAGTGCCAAGGAGAGAAGCACTTGGAATAAACATTTAAGGATGAGAAAAATTCACTAAATGAACAATATACACCCAGGTCAGAACGAGACTCTAATTATGAACTGCCCCCATTGTAAAGTTTGGCAGGCCCCTCATACTCTTGATGAGGAGGTCATTTCTTTATTAATGCAACTTAGAACCCCACTGAAATCTCTGGCGATCACCCATGTTCATCCAGCAGTCAAACAAACCTGTGTGTTACCCTCACTTCACTGCAGCTGACCCATGCTGATGCCCAATGCCCATACCACTGGCTCTCTGGACCCAGCTGGGAAATTGCCCATGTGCCCTTCCACATTCACCCTATCTGCCCAGCCTGTCGAGTACCTCTATGCATAGCACCACAGAGGTGAAAAGCATGGCATCTGTGTCCTGACATGGATATGACCAGGCCAATATGAGCTTAGATCCCTGGAGGATGTCCCTGAAAATTGCTCTGCAGATTTCTCAAGTCAATAACTGGGGTTCTCTGGCAGAGTGGGACAACCAAGGCAGTCACATTTGCATGCTTCCTAAATTGAAAGCCGAGTTCCTCCAGTGCACACCTCCCCCTGTGGACCTTGCCTCTATACATACTCTCCACCACCTCCCACCCCCCACACTCACACTCACACACATTCAGAAGGACTGGATCTGGTTAGCTTCACTCATCTGCTCCATCCTGTGCCCACAAATGGAAGTCAGGGTCGCATCAGACTTCTGAATAATAATGCATAGGATGATAGAAGACATGGAAAAGCTCAGAACATCTATTTCCCAATCATGTATTTGAAAACTACTTAAGAACGTCCTCTAGCAAAATAAAGGAATAAACCAACTACAGGAAGACATAGGATATAGGAAACAGTGGGTCCAATCCAGGAGCAGTAAAGGGAGTTGCTGGGATGACAGATGAACAGCAGGCCTTAAGAACGACTGGTCCACATATGGGAGATGTGTCCAGAGAAAGAGAAGGTGCCATAAAAACCTGATAGGACCACACATTTGTTGGAAAAAGATATATTTATTATATATAATAAAAATAAATTAAAATTTTTTAACATGTATTAAAATCTAGTAAAATATTATATAATATTTAAAATGTGATATTAAAATCTATAATATTATAATATAATGTATTATATATAAACTATCACATATAATAAAACCCTAATATGCAAATCGACCAAACGGCAGAATGACTGGTCACTATGATGCGCACTGACCACCAGGGGGCAGACGCTCAACGCAGGAGCTACCCCCTGGTGGTCAGTGCGCTCCCACAGGGGGAGCACTGCTCAGCCAGAAGCTGGGCTCACAGCTGGTGAGCGCAGTGGCAGTGGCAGGAGCCTCTCCCGGGGAGCAGGCCGAAGCCTGCAGGCAGACATCCCCTGAGGGGTCCCGGACTGTGAGAGGGCGCAGGCCAGGTTGAGGGATCCCCCCCTCCAGTGCACGAATGTTGTGCACCGGGCCTCTAGTTATATATACATACACAATTGAGCCTTGGACAATGTAGGCTTGAACTTCGCAGGTCAATTGAACGGGGTGGGTCAATTTTTTAAAATTTGCATATATGTGGCCTGTCCAATTCAAACCTGCATTGTTGAAGGGTCGTGTGTGTGTGTGTGTGTGTGTGTGTGTGTGTAATATCTGGTAGATAGCAGGAAGCTAGGATAAGGTTTTTTTTAAAGGGAGTTAGAATTCTAGAGAAACAAAAAAGTATTCCAGAAAGGACATGTCCTTAATAGTTTACTACTTGACTACAGAGAACCGTATTTACACATCCCTAATAATTAAAACACTAAGTACTCATTTAACAAGTGACTTAACTATGGTAACATGAGTGTGAAGAATGAGGGAAAATGAGGAACACTAAACCAGCATCTATCATACAAAGAAGTCACCCAATACTGTCAAAAGTAAATGGATCAAGAAACTACAGCAAAAGCACATTGGTGGGAATGTGGCAGAAACTACCAGCAGAACCAGCTAACAGCTAAGGGTTGCCTCTGGGGAATAAATGGAGTACGGAGAGATGGGTGCTCTTGTTTCAGTAAGCCTTTCAGTACTTAGTGGTTTTTAAAATTAACGTGCATGTATTATGCCAAAAAATTCTTTTAAGATTTAATTTTTAAAATATAGTTTGTTCATTCAAAAATAACAGCATTTACTTATATATGTTTTAAAGTTTTATGACAAGTACAGCCATAAACTAAACACCTCATATGAATTGAGGGTCCTTGAGGTTTTAGAGTTTATAGGAAGCCCCAGGAAGAAACCATTAGGTATATGTAAAAGAAAATAAATTGTCCGCCTACCTGAGTCAAAAGAGATACTAAAAGCAATTCACGTTCAAGAAAAGAGGTAAGGAAATAAGCGTGAGGGGAAGTTCACTAAGCACAACAGGCCACCTCACTTGTAGTAAGTTTAGAAGTTGTGGGGCACCCTGAGGTGTCCTTCCATAATATTCATTGTGATTGTGATTGTGTGGCTCCATCTGTGTCTCACTGGACTGACGACCCAGCCCATGAGGCAGTGGCTGTGCGGGCTGTATTCCCTCTACTATTCTGGCAGCTGCTATGGTTCCCGACACAGAGGGAATGCTGCCTGAGTATTTGTTGAATAAAAGGAGAAAACTAACAATGATAACTTAAAAATCCAATTCCTTGAAAAACACTCCAATAATTCTTGGGTAAAAGGGGGGAAGCCACGATTATGGACTATTTAAAAACCACAAATAATGAAAACACTATATGCTAAACTATGGGAAGAGTCCAAAACTAGTATACTGAGAGAAAGCATATCGTTTTAAACTTTTACAATAAAAAAACTAAGAATATAAATCAACTCAACATTCAACTCAAGAAACTAGAAGGGGGGGGGGGTAAGAAATTGATTAATAGGTAAAATCAGAAATTGGTATGTTAAAAAACAAAAAACTAAATACCAAACCTATAAAAATCATAGCTAAAACCAAGAACTAATTTATATAAAATATCAATAGAACAGGTAAAATCTCTACAAATAAGGCAAAAAGCAGAAATAGAAAACATTAGAATTGAGAAAGGGGTTATAACCATATATGCAAAGTGAACTAAAATTACAAGGTAAAAATCAACTCTTGCATATTAATTTTAAATAAATTTCATGGTGCTAAGTGTCAGCTGCAAGGGACTACAGGGACTCATAAACCACAGGGGTCAAAAGCCAGGAAGACCACAAACCTTGATCAAATACCTGAAGAAGTGTTGCTTTTGGAAATTTCCTCTACCAGACTCCGAGAGCCTGTATGTGGCACTTGTATTTGACTAATAATGAAAACCCCCCCTCTTCTGGTAAATAGTTCAAATCTGGAAACTGTCTCCATGGAGAAAAAAATAAAAGTCCCTCCAAATCCTCTTTATGAGGACTTTGGTATCTTGTCCCATTGCCTTGAGAGAATATTTCTTGATACGTGGAAATGTTTTTCAACAAAGAGCCTGCTGCTCCAAATATGTAAAACTGGCTCAAAGTCCTACTTTAATTCCAGTGTCTACTGTTGGTATGGAAAGAATTTTTAGTGCTGTGGCTAATCTATGGACCAATGGATTCAACAGACTGAGTGTGGAATAAGTAAGGGATGAAACTAGGGCATTTTAAAAAGGTAATTTTCACCTCTTTAGATACAAATGATCAGTTATGAAAAATAAGCCACAAAGTCATATATCTAATGTAAAATATTACATGCAATGGAGATTGCCATAAATAAGAAAAATTGTGGCTTTGAATTTAGTAGGCATCCCCGTCATCTGTCTGTCTGTGTCTTTTACTAAGGCTATTTAAACTCTGTACAGATAAAAGTTAACGTGCAGAAAATGTTACACTGCAAGCAACTCCTGTCCACAGAAAGGCAAACTGTGTGTCACGGAATGCCTGGTTATCACCCTGGGAATACTGACAGTTTTATTTCCATTTAAAAAAGTATTTCAACATTCCTTACCTGACTATAAGCACTCTGGGTTCTCCTTGATACAGTTGTGATATCTTACTAGTTCTCTCACTAATTAATGAGTTAAATAAAATCTTGGACAAGTATTTGTTTTGTATTTGTATAAGTCCTGATTTTACCTTTTAAAAAATATCCTGTAACAGTTTACATGTACACCCATATATACACACAAACATACATTCACATGCATACATACGCACAGAATGTATAATCTTGTATGACAATTAGGTGTTTCCAATAAAAATAGCTAATTTTTAAAAATTCCACTCACGGCGACCCCAGGAGACATTCCCACAAAGCCCCAAGAGTAAGCCAGGAGGTTGAGATTGTTCCCTGAAAAAGTTTGCCAAGGGCCCTTACTATGTGCCAGGTGTCATTCTAAACATGTTGTGTGTTATTTTTTCATATGTTTACTCATTTAATCTTTACCATAAGAGGTAGGTCCAAGGCTGAGCCAACATGTATGCATCAAGAGTCCACACTGCCCCTCATTTCTTGACCTGAGGTCCCCAGACAATTCAGGAATTCGGGTCATGTGTCCTCAGAGCCCACAGCCACCTGACATACAGGCCAGCATGACAGCTTCTCCAAAGTGACTTTTTCCTTTCATGCTCCCTTGGGGACTTCCCAGATGAACAGATATTTTCTGACAGGTGACACGGATGGCTCTCTGATTCCTATGGGAACTGAATTACATGGAGGCTGCAGTCTGGCCTTTCCTTTCTGTGCAGGCATTAGGCCCCGAGCCCCCTGTAAGGGCCTTGGCCATTTCACATAACTGCTAACTGTGCTGACTCTGAGAGCATCTTTATTTCTAGCACATAATGACTTCCCTTTCTTAGCTCTGGCTTAGCATTGCTTCCTGGTTTTTATTTTGGTTGTATTTTTTCCAGTGTGTGTTTGTGTGTTTGTGGAGCAGGCAATTGGGAGACTGAAACTTATTCCTTATCAGCTCAGTCTGCCATATTGCCTCGAAGTCCAAAACAGTCTGCTAAGAGAGGCTTCTGGCACCCACTGTCACTTCCTGGAAACCAAAGTTGGATTTCAGACATGCCAAGTTGTGAGCTGTGAAAGGAACATGTGATCAGAGGTCTCTGTGGGGCAGGCGTGGGAATGCGGGCCCAGGGCTCCGAAGAGAGGCTAGGGAGAGGGAGGAGGCAGCCACCGCTGAGGCACAGAGGTGATGGCTGAAGCTCTCCAAGCCAGTGACATCCCCAAGGGATGGGAAATGGATTGGGGAGGGTGGGAACTGGGGTCAGAGCCTCCAGAACACTTGCATCTAGGGGGAGGAAGGAACAAAAGCAGGCGGGGAGGAGCCCGCTGCCAGAAGGGCAGGAAGGGCACCAAGCCAAGCGAAGAGATTTTTCAAGAAGAGGGCGATGAACAGTGTCCAATGTTGCGACGATGTCAAGAGAGATGAGGGTGGCGAATCAGCAGAAACCATGGTTGGGAGCTTCTGAGAGGCAGCGCAGGCAGGGCCCCTGAAGAATGTCTGGGAAAGGAGCAACTGGAGAGTGCAAGTGTTGGTCTCCTCTGCCTTCCATCTCCTCGCCCCTCACCATCTCACCTCTTAAGGCTTGGGAAAGCCTGAAACAGGCAGCCCATGCCTGTCACCACCTTCTCAACATCAGAGCGGGGGCTACTGGGATACTTCCTGGATGAAAGACCCTAAACTCTGAAATACAAACACATCTGCCTTCTTAGGATATCTGCAAAGTAGCCATTCCCAGAACTGCAGCTCCATGACCCTGTGCCCCCAGATGTCTGGGAGTGAGAGCCCCGTTCCCAGAAGTTCCTTTTCCAAGTCACCACCCTGCAGACCAGGCCTCCTGGCCCATCAACTGAGATGTCCTAACAGCCAGAAACCTCAGTTTTCACTTACTGCTGCAGATGAGTCAAAATCTCTGGATCAATTCAGTAGGAAAGAGTGAATCATAATAGGAACGCGCACAGAGCAAGCTGTGCGTGTGTGTGCGTGTGTGCATGTGCGTGTGTGCATGTGCGTGCATGTGTGCGTGTATGTGTATGTGTGTGATGCATAGCACATGATCCTAATTACTGTAAGGAGTGACTCACCCATTCTCCAGGAATCCCATACCCCCAGGTCACTCATGAATAAGTCAGTCTCCTCTTGGGACTGAGTTCCACCATTTTCCCAGTTGCTCAAGTGCAAAACCTATGAAACATCCTTCATTCCTTTCTTTTCCTCATCTCCAACATCCCATCCATCACAAGTCCTGCCAACCCCGTCTTCAGAATGCCTCTCCTATCAGTTTCCTGTTCTCCATGTCCACTGCCACTTCCTCCTCCCGGCCAGCATTGCCTCTCTCCTGGATTCTGCCCTAACCTCCTAAGGAGGCCCCATCCCACTGTGGGCTCCTTCCAGAGTCCCCCACTCAATTTTTTTTCTACCCAGTAGCAACTGTAATTAAAAAACAAGCAACTGTGAGCCAGATCATGTCAGTCTCTGTTTAAAACCCTTTTCTACACTTAGAATACAACCTAGTTCCTCTGCTGGGCCCTGGCCCTTCCTGATTGGTCCGGTTTCCCATGCACGGCATCCTGACCCACTCCTCCTGGCCCACTGTGCTCCTGCCCAATGGCCTTTGCGTTTCTTCCCGCTGTGGGCCTTTGCACTGGCTGAGCCCTCTGCCTAAAATGTGCGTGCCCTCATCTTGGCACCGCTGGCTCCTCTTGTTACTCAGGGGTCGGGCAGGCCTTCCCTAAACACCCGGTCGTTTCTATCACATCCTCCTGTTTCAGTCTTCTGATCATTTTGTTCCCATCTGACAGTTCTTTTCTCATTACTTCATGCATTCAACAAACATCGATCACTTCTTGTGCCAGGCAGACTAGGCATGTGTTTATTCTCCCTCAATAACATGTCTGTCTCCGCTGAATAACATTAAAAAAAAAAAAGCTCATGAAGACAGGGGCCTTGAGCAGAGTCTTAGGGCCTGGCATGGAGGAGGCATTCAATAAATATTTGATTTGCAGAATGAATAAGTACACACGGTAATGTGTACTCAGGAAATCAGAATTGGCTGATATAACTTCTAAGGTCTCATGGCTTTGAGGCAGCCAATATTCCAAAGTGGCCCTAGTACTGGGATAAATCAGACCCTGTCTGTATTTTTCCAGGCCAGCAAAGTTGATTCCCTCCCTGTTTGTGCATCTAGTCAGCATTAATTAAGCGCCTACTATGTGCAGGCCTGTGCCTGGTACCAATCTCGATCCTGTCCCAGCTCACTCAGCTGTTGGCACTCAACAGCCAGCAGGGGCCAGCCAAAAGGTTACCCTGCCCTATAGCTAATGACCAACTGGTCCTCACTGGCAGTCACCACTGGTGCAACCAGGTGGCAGGTCTCCTCCCACACCTGTAGCTCACTTCTTCCTGTTTCCCAGATACCCAGGGTTTCAGAGCAATGCCAGGGAGCCAGGCTGCCCTGTCCCCAGGGCAGGGAACCAGCCTCCCTTCTCCAGACCCATTTCCCAACAGCGAGAGTGCCTGTTTCTCCAAGCCCTGCGCTCACCCTGCTTCCAACGCCAGGTTCCGTCACTGCCAGCTCATCTGGCACGCTGGCCAAGAACATGGGCTAGGAGGCCCGGCAAGGCAAGGCTGCAGCACATCGGCTTGCACCCGCTGGCTCTGTGATCTTGGACAGGTCACTGTGCCTCTTGGACCTCAGATTCCTTTTCTGATAAATGAAGACTATAAATACTTCAGCAGTGCCCTGGTGCCCCTGCTCCTCCCTGCTCTTGGGCCCAAGGTCTCACCAGGACCAGATCGAGGGGCATGTGGGGGAGGGCTACATTTCTATGGCTAATCTTATTATCAGAAATTAGGAGCAAGAGAAGAATTCAATTCAGCACAATAAACATACACAATTCAAACAACAAGTGCATACTCAGCCAGGAACCTGGGATACAGGGGGGATCGGGCCTCATCATAAAGGCAGGCAGTCAGAGGGGAGGTGGACCTGTGAACAAAACTACAGAGCAGATGTGCCACGTGCTGTGTAAGGACAGGCGTGGAGAGTGTCAGGGATACAATACAGTCTTGATGCCTCTGAGCTGGGTGATCAGGATGAAGGGGAAAGATGATGTGTTTGGCCTTCTCCGTTTCCCAAATGCTCTGTGTACACCAGTGTCCTTGGACTAGCAGGACAGGTGGGTGAGTGGTGGCTTGTGAGACTCCTGACAGCCCTCATAACCATAATTTAGAGGGCTCCTGAGAGCCACAATACTGCTGACAGGAAGGTCTATGCACCCTGAGATTCATCGTTCACTCCTCTGGGTCCATGCAGAGCTCCCAGCAGTCCAAGAAACAATAACAGCATCTACATGATGGAAAATTCATTTCAAAAAGACTCTCCAAGCAACTTTTGAAAAAAAGCCTCAAGCTCAGATGGAGTCGGGGAATCACAGGGCTGGCAGCTACTGCATAAACCAGCAGCTTCCAAACTTGCTTTCCGCCTCTAAAGCCATTGCTCTACTGAAATTCACCCAGAAGCCGGTATACAAAACTGATACAAACAGAGCTGCTCTGCTAGAAATAGTGCCCCACTGTCTACTTGGCACCCTCCCCCTTCTCCCCCAGCCCCTGGCACCCTCACCCCGGCAGCTCCAAGGAACCCCTGGGGCTCCAAAAGCAGTGATGGAAAACCGCTAACCTAGGCCAACCTCTCTGAGTAGATATGGAAACGAGTCCCACAGGAGTCACGCTCTGCACTGCGCCTGAACACAAACCCAGGTCTCTGAGTCTAAGCTAACACTCCTCACCCGACTTTGCTAGAGCTAGATCGATGGAAAATTGCACTTTAAAGCAACAAGGCTCAAATCTGATCACCTACACATAATCCCTAAAAGCCCTGGAACTAGCCAAGTGTGAAACAGAGCCCAGCCCCACAGGCTGGCAGGGAGAAGGTCGGAAATGAGTTGCAGAAGCACAGCTGACAATTCCATAGCGTTTCCTTCAGTTCCGAGGGACATAAACAGGTCTTGAAAGGCTTGGGCTGCGTGGCTGTGAGACCCTGGACCAGGCAGCCAGGAGGTGAATGCTAACGAGCTATGGAAATAGCGATTACTTTCCCCGTGTCAGGCATCGTGCCAAGCTAAGGAGGATAAAGAGGTCTGAGATATTTTTATAGCAGAAAAACTTTCCTACGGACTCAATTATATAACTATCAGACTCCACCTCTGGGCTGAAACTACCCATGGTCTTCAGGAAAAAAGCAGTTTTCCCTACAGGAGGGTCACAGGTTTCTCCAGAGAAACTCCTAGCTATATGGCCAGCAACCCACAGCAGCTGCAAACCATCAGCCCAGAGACCTAGCCAAGCACTGTTTGGCGCCTGCCAGAGACGAATACCAGCCAAGCGGAGGGCAGGAGTCGTGCGCTGACCCGGCCGTCACACTGGACGTGGTAGGGTAGAGGAAGGTCCCAAACTCATCCACGTCGGTGTCCTCCCAACTTCCTGAGGCCACTGGAGAAGAGAAGGTGCCCAGGGAGCAGTGCCTGAGCCCCCAGTCGTCCTCCGTTGTTGGCACAGGGCGGACAGGCAGAGAAAGCCTCTGGGGCTGAAGGAATGAAGAGCTTCAGCACTGAAGTGACAGCCAAAATCAAAGGAACAGACTCAGGAAGATTCACTTACAGCCCAGGTCTTTGTCAGCCTGAAGATGGGTGCACTTTGTAATGCCGACACCACAGACATGAGAGAGTGAAGGTTGTTGAGTTCTAGGAGTTTCTGGGGGGAAAAAGATATGGAATAGATTATTTTGCTGCTATAAACAACAGAACAAAAACACGCTCAAGTGTTACCAAATGTCATATTTATGAAATTCAATTGCACTTAAAAATATCTCATGTAGAAAATGTAGTTCTAGGAAGTTCATAGAAACCATATGCTCTTTTCCTTTCAAATTGCCACAAGGTGAGTTTGCAGCTACAACATTTGCAAAATTTCATAAGCTGACTAGTCTGGCTGCTGGACAGAAACATGGCTCAGAAGAAGGTTTGATAACGCCCTTTATGTTTTGTTTTGTTGGTTTTTTTTTAGACAAATCTGAACAGTCCCAGCAGGCTTTTGTGCACTGAAACCTCAGCTGGCCAACATCAGCGTGGGTCTTTGGTGATCACCTGGACACTGAATGGGGGGCTAAGGAAAGGCGCCATCAGTCTGCATAACCCGCCTCGGCTGGCAGGACAGATCTGGCTTTCCAGCCACTTGACCATACTCCTCTGAACCAGACCCGGAATTAGTGAGAACATTTGGATTCAATTCAGACTCAGACAAGTTCCTTGCCATGGAGGGCAACAGAAGGAGACACAGTCAAGAGTAAGTGCAGAAAAATGTAATGGCTCTGGTCCTGGTTTTATTCGAGGGAAGCCTGCTAACAAGACGGGGCTCCCAGTCTCATTCTCGGGAGCCCATGAAGCCTGGGTTAGCAGCAGGCTCTCCAGACCCCCCACCCCCAGGGCACCCACTCCTTGTGTGTCCATGGCACAGGTCACCACTTCAAACACTACTCCTGAGCCTTGGCACCCTCATAGTTAAAACAAGGAAGGGCCCTAGCTGGTTTGGCTCAGTGGATAGAGCGTCAGCCCGTGGACTGAAGGGTCCCGGGTTCGATTCCAGTCAAGGGCACATGCTAGGTTTCGGGCTCGATCCCCGGTGGGGGGTGTGCAGGAGGCAGCTGATCAATGATTCTCTCTCATCATTGATGTCTCTCTCTCTCTCTTCTCTCAGAAATCAATAAAAATATATTTTTAAAAAATAAACAAGGAAGGAAGTCGCGACCCCTCTGCTACCTGGGACGGCGCATGTAAACTGCCTCGACCAGGGCCTGACGCCAGGGTCAGCACTCATGGTGATGTGAGTTGCTCATTCTTTGTCAGGAAGACGTGTCCCCCCATGTCCCCCGTCACTCATCTTGGGTACTTCCAAGCTCAGGTGCTACTGCCTCTACTATGTCTTTCCTGACCATGTTCCCAAGTCTGGGGACCCCACTGTCTGACCCCACAACAGTCTGTGCCTCTCCTTAGCACACTGGACGGTGCTCCCTGAGGGCTGGGGCAAAGTCATGCCTGCCGTCACGTCCCCAGTACCTAGCTCAGCACCCAGGAGGGCCTAGTGAAACGGACAAATAAATGAAAAGCCCTCATGCCTAGTCTTCATGGCTTTGCTCCTACTTGGAGATTTCTCCCTTACCACAACGTTCAAACTTCACACATCTTGTAACGTTCTCTAATTGTTTCCTGCTGTGGAATAACAGATTCTCTGTGCAAACAGAATTTCGTCGTATATAACTGAATTACGATACCTGTTACAGAATTTCTTTAGAGCTGAAGGTCCTCTGGGACAGCAATCACCAATCTTTCGGACCTCACGGACCACCAGTGGTCCACAGGCCACCGGTTGGCGACCGCTGCTCTGGGAGATGATCCAGTCCACCCCTTCCCTTGTATGGATGGGAAACTGAGGCCCAGAGGAGGAGGAACCTGCACAAGCACATTCCCAAGGCACCGTGCAGCATGGCGGTCCACCATCAGAAGATGGCAGAGGTTAAAAGGGATCCCTTTAGGTCCCTTGGGTGAGGACCATAAACTCATTTCCAAACAGAAAGCACGAGGTAGGCTGGAACATAATCACACTTTCTCAGAAGGCCCAGCACAAACTCGCTAACAGCAAGTATCACGAAGCCCAGCCTGGTCCAAGTACTTCAGACGCACAGGACATAACAGTGCCCCTAACACACATACTTCATAGATGGATGCCCTTAACCTTCCTCGAGGGAGGGCAGGAGAGCAGCTCCCCAGAAGGCATGCTCCACGGACTCTGTGGGCCCTGGGCATGGACACTCACCTCGCTAGCCTCCCTTTCGTCCTCTGGGAATGGGATAGTAATCATGTGACATTGACTACGATCATTTCCCCAAAGCTCTTACTGCGGTGCCTGGCTGCTGAGGGGCCTCAGTAAAGGTTAGCTGGCCTAGGATCGGGGTGGGGAAACAACAGGTGCACATGAAGCAAGGAATGGACCAGGCAGAACAGTGTTCTGCTGGTCAGGCAAGCTGGAGGCCGGGAGAAGTGTGTGGGGAGGAGGTGGCTGGGCTGTGTAAGTGATGAGAGTGGTTCAGAAAGGCCCCTGGGACCACAGCAGGGCTGGCAGAAATGAGGGAAGAGGGGAAAGGTGGGATGCAGACATGAGCCGGTACCCAACTACTGACAAGGACAGAACCCATCAGGCAGGAGTTGGGAGTGGGAGCAACAGGGTCATCCGGCCCAGCTCTTAGCTCAGGATGGGTGGGTGAGCTTTGCTGGCTGGGGACAAAACTGCAGGATGTGATGGCATCACAAAAATCAATGCTAAGTAAACTCACCAACCCTGAACCGACTAAATTTGAAGGAGGAGGAGGGTGGATCCCAGGGGTAGCCCCTGGGGCCTCATGGAGAGTGTGAAAGGCCAAAGAGAATAGCTGGCTGCCAAAATCACAGGGTGGAGGAGCATGCTGCCAACTGTGTGTGTGTGGCGGGAGGGGGGGGGATGGCGGGGGGGGGGGAGCCGAGTGGGCATCCAGGTCAGTCTCCCAGCTGCCTCTGTCTGGGGAAGTCAGGTCACCGCCCCCTATCTGAACCCTGCCCAGGCAGACCCAGAGCACAGCTGCTCCCAAATTATTGAGAAAACATTTTTTAAATATTTTTTTTATGGATTTCAGATAGGAAGAGAGAGGAAAAGACAGATAGAAACATCAATGAGACAGAATCATTGATTGGCTACCTGAAACCCAGGCATGTGTCCTGACCGGGCATGTTTCCTGACTGGAAATCGAATCCTAAGCTTCTGGTTCATAGGTTGATGCTCAACCACTGAGCCACGCCATCTGGGCAGGGACACATTTTTGAGACAGAGAGAAAGGAAAGGAAAGGGGATTGAAAAAATAAAAACAGCTTACCTTGGCTATTTTCACAAAATGGCTCAGGATTTCTGCCCTTATTTTTAAAGTCTGTGCTGTTAGAATTTCTCGTACAACCCAAAAGCTGACCTGTAGAGTCAAATACACAAACAGACAGAGACAGACAGACAGACACACACACCAGAAAAGTTGTTAAATGCTGGGCCACCATGTCACCCTGCCCACCACTTTTAATGGGATTTCCCAAGAAGCTGGGAAACTGGGAAAGCATCACTCAGGGTTGTGTGAGGTCTCGGGTTCCTTAATGACACCCTACCTGGCAAATGGGTCCCCTACTCTCAGCACCACCTCTCCAACACACAGTGGTGCTGAGAGGTCAATACTTTTGTCATCATCCCCCAGGGGGTTAGTTATTGCGCCTCCATGACAGGAGTCTCTCGACAAGCGCTGCAGGGAATTCTGAGATGGGTCAGACAGGATTCCTACTCAGAAGGATCCCAGATGTGGGGAGGCCATGGATGGATGGATGGATGAATGGACAAGTGGCCAAAGGGATATGCATACTGTCAGTACCACCCACGAGATCCATATCCTCAGCCAGACCTAAGACAAGAAGACTTTACCAATATTCACACAATTGTAACAAGTTTAATTTTCTAGGGTAGGGTTACCCAAATACTAATGAAAATGACACAGAAATATCTTACAAAGTTCCATAAAACAATGCAGATTAAGGACATGTTTTTGTGGAGACAGCAGATGCCAAAGAGCATCCTGCTACTTCTGGTTCAGAACATCACTCAGACTTGACCTTTCACATAAATCAACAGCCTCAAGCCCCCGAGTCCTTTGGTGGGACCAAGAAAGTCATCTCCCCATGTGTAGGTGACTCGCATGACACCTCTGAGAACACAGAGGAGCTTTATGCCGAGAGCTCTGGGGAGCGGCCAGCTTTCTGGCTGAGGTTTCACTGCTGCCACGGCTCTTTGCAGAGCACAGAGGCTAAGAGGGCAATGAAGCTCTAAAGAGAAAGGTGGGGAGTAGGGACAGGGTGTGGGGTTCAAAGGAAGGCGGGGCATTGAAAACCTCTAAATTCTACTAAGCAAAAATTAGTTAAGAATATTCTAGAGTTAACAAAGCACGTTTACTGCTGCAACCAAATGTATCCTCTTTACTGAAGTACTGGCCCTTTCCAATGAGAAAACAAGGAAAGAATAACCAAGAATCAAAACTCTGCTTTTCACATTAAGCAGGAATATTATAGAAAAGTTTTCTCTGCATAATTATCTGTGGTTGGTTCCAGGACATGCCCTGGTTTCCATAGAATCATTTTTTCCCAAGGAATTGCCTAAAATTAAGTTCAGACTCAAATGTTTACTAGCCAGTTATGGAAGGAAGATATTCTGGATACCACGTGATATACCCATAAACCTTATATTTTAATACATGGACATTTTTATGCCACATAATTTCCAATTTGATCATGTATGTGTCCTGTATAATTTAATAAATTCCTGCATGCCAAAAAAATCACACATATTTATAGAGCAGGAGAGTTGACTCTGATCTGTAGTATATGGCATGTGGAGGCAACTCTAGGTCAATTCAATCCAACAGACTTTCATGAAGCCCTTACTGTGTAGAGGCTCCAGGCACTGCAATCCAGACCCTATCAGTGCTTGCCTGGTATGGAGGTGACCAGAGGAGGAGGCAGCTGGTGGTGGTGGCCTGGCCTGGAGTATGGGGGAGGTGATGATAGAGGAGGGCTTCTTAGAGGAGGCAGGTCTTGAAAGGTGGGTAGACTTTCTACAGGTAAAGGTAGGACTGAGGTGTGGTGTATACACCAGGACCAGGGAGAGCCAAGTAGACTAACGCAACAGCTGTGGGGTGGAGATGATGAGGGAGATTTGATGCTAACAAGGGAAGTGAAAGCCAGATTGTAGGGCTCTGGAGAAATAAAGTGATAAGAAGGACCTAAGACAAATAATTACACACAGGAGAGTCCCAGAGGCTTCTGAGCAGAAGAATGACAGGCTAGATCCATTTATAGGAACACCCAACAGGAAGTTGGTGCAATGGTCTAAGTGAGAGGTGGGAGGCCTGAGCTAGGGCCATGCTGAGGCAGATGGAGGAAGGGGCAGGTAAGGAAGATATTACAAAGGTAGGATCAGCAGTTCTAAACATTTTAAAAAATATATTTTTATTGATTTCAGAGAGGAAGGGAGAGGGAAAGAGAGATAGAAACATCAATGATGAGAGAATCACTGATTGGCTGCCTCCTGCATACCCCCTACTGGGGATCAAGCCCACAACCCAGGCATGTGCCCTTGACTGGAATCAAACCTGGGACCCTACAGTCTGCAGGCCAACGCTCCATCCACTGAGCCAAACCAACTAGGGCCTAAACATTTTTAATTCTCTTTTCTAACTACAAAATTTAAAAGAAGCTTAATGTAGAAAACAAGGGAAACAGAGATAAGCACAAAAGATGAATCACTTGCAACATACAGACCACCAAGATAACCACTGTGGTGTGTGTCCGTCTAGCTAGCCTTTCTTTCCAAAGAGTATACATTGCATGTTAATCATATCACAAGAATTTCTATAAGTGAATAAATATTCTTCCACAACATACTTTTTAGCAGTTGCTAGGTATTTCATCTTAGGAATGTAGCATCATTAAGTGATCCCCTATTGTTGGGTAGGTTATTTCTAATTTTTTGTTGTAGAAAAGAATGTTGTGGTACCTTGGCCAGATTGCTAAATGGTTAGAGTGCGGGCCCACACACAGAAGGGTCTTGGGTTTGATTCCCGGTCAAGGGCACATACCTGGGTTGTAGGTTTGATCCCCGGCCCCGGTTGGGATTCATTCAGGAGGCAGCTGAGCAATGAAACTCTCTCATACCAATGTTTCTTTTTCTCTTGCTCTCTTCCTCCCTCCCTCCCTTCCTACTTCTCTAAAAAAATCAATGGAAAAAATATCCTCGGGTGAGGATTAACACATAAAAAAATTTTGCTGTGGTGAGTGTATATATATATATATATATGTATATATATATATATATATATATATTAACATACTTTTAGTTAATGTCTTAGGATAAAATTCCTGTAAGGTGGAATGAATAAAAGTATGTGTACCTATTTTCCAAAAGTAGATATAAAAAACTTGGCCTCTAAAAGGTCTATTTGTTTATCTATCAACAAGTTTGAGCAGATCCGTGTTCCCATACACAGGCACATGTACCAATTATTACAACTCTTTTTTTCGTTACTAAACTAATGGGCAAAATAATATCTCACTGTTTCTATTTTGCATTTCTTTAATGACTGCTCAATCAACATTTTTTTGCCTTCTTTTCAGTTTTTTGTTACAAATACTTATAGGTCACTTGCACTATTTGCCTTGTGAATTACCTGCTCAGGTCCTTCACCCATCTTTCTATTGGGACATCTGTCCTCTTACTATTGATTAGTAAATGGTCTTTGTATATTAAAGAAAACATATTAATCCTTTGTGAGTCATACATTGTACCAAAAGTGTGGAGAAACTGGTACTTTTCAACACTGTTTTGGTGAATATAAATTCAAAGGACCATTTTGAAGAACAACTTGAATGTGTCTTTAAAGTTATATTCTCCCTAGAATATTTACCTTATGAATATAGAAATTTAGAGGGACATACGTACAAAGGTTCACTGACACACTGTTTATAAAGCAAAAGAATAGAAAATGCCCATCAATAGGGAATTGGTCACATAAATAATACTTTCACCTCAAACTCTCCAAGGAAGATGCTATAGAGGGAAGAGGGCAGCTGTGCTTGCTCCACCTTCTTGAGGTCAAACTATCTACATTAATTATTTGGAATTCTTCTGCATAAGAGGTTTGTCTTGTCTGCCCCCTTTATTTATCCAATCACTTATTTATATCAGAATGGACTCACCTATATTTATTTTATACTTTGGGTTCTGATCCAATACTGTCATTTATTTTGTTGCTCAGATCATTCCCACTTCAGCCACTGAGGCCTCTTTCAGTTGGTTCCTGCGTCCCTTCCCTTTGACCCCCAGCATTGCTTTGGTTTGTGGGCTTGTTTAAGCATTTCCTTATTTTCCAGCATTATAAGGTGCTACAGGCTCATCTTGGACATTTCTTGCCCCAGTCCTAAACCAGCCACTTTTCTCCAAAAAGCCTGGGTTCCTTTTAGTAGATAATGAGATTAGAAACCAAATACCTAGCAGTGCATTGCTGGGTTGTGTCTGCACTATTTTGCATTCCCACCAGCAATGAACAAGAGTTTGTGTTGCTCTGGGTATTTGCTAGCAATTGGTATTTGTCAAATTTTGTTTATTAGCTATTTTAATTGGTATGTAGTCTTTTACATTTTCCAGTGACAAATGATGTTGAGCATCTTTTCATGTTTATTTGCCATTTGCACATGTTCTTGGGTGAGGTGTCTACTCAGATCTTTTGCCCATTTTTTAATTGGGTTGTTTTCTTATTGTTGAATTTTCAGAGTATATTTTGGATACAAGTTTTTTTTATCAGATATGTGTTTTGTAAATATTTTTTCCAGTCTGTGCTTTTTTAAAAAAAAATTCTCTTAGCAATGTCTTTTGCAGAGTAGAAAATTTTAATTTTAATGAAGTCCAACTTTTCAAGTTGTTCTTTCATGGATTGTACTTTTGGTATCATATCTAATAAATAATCATCAAAGGTCATGTAGATTTTCTTCTATGTTTTTTCCCAAAAGTTTTATAGTTTTGACTTTTAGCTTCCACTTAAATTGCCACTATTTAGGAAAGTCTATCAAGTCTGACCTATAGTTTTGACTTTTACATTTAGGTCTATGTCCATTTTAAGTTAATTTTTATGAAAGATGTAAACTTAGGTTCATTTTTTTATATATGCTGAAAAAATTCCAATTATTCCAGCATCATTTGTTGATAAAATTACCCTTTCTCCATTGAATGTCCCTATGCATTTGTCAAAGACCATTTGACTATGTTTGTATGGGTCTACTTCTAGGCTCTCTATTGCAGCGGTCGCCAACCTTTCGGACCTCACAGACCACCAGTGGTCTGTGGACCACCAGTTGGCAACTGCTGCTCCAAAGGTTTCCTTAAACCAGCAGTCGCCAACCTTTCGGACCTCACGGACGACCAGTGGTCTGCAGACCGCCAGTTGGCGACCACTGCTCTATTCTGTTCCACTGTCTTAGATGTCTAGTCTTTGGTCAATATCATGCTGTCTTTATTACTGTAGCTTTTCTGTCTGTCTTGAAATCAGGTAGAGTGAGTCTGCCAACTTTGTTTTTTTTTCAGTGTTATGTCTTTAGTCTTTCCATATAAGCTTTAGAATCAGCTTATTGATAGTTATAAAATAGCTTGCTGAGATTTTGATTGGGCTTGAACTGAATCTACAGATCAACTGGGAAGAACTTAATAATGAATCTTCTAACCCATGAAAATAGAATATTTCTCTATTTATTTCTATCTACTTTGCTTTTTTGCATCAGGGTTTTATAGTTTTCTACAAACAGAACTTGTACCTAGTTGTTAGTGTTATACCTAAGTATATTTCTTCATGTGTTTGTGTATTATTGTAGATTTTTTTTTTTAATTTCAAATTCCAATTCTTCGTTGCTGGTATAGAAAATCTTCTGTATATTGACCTTACAAACTGCAACCTTGCTATACTCACTTATTAGTTCCAGGATGTATTTTTAAAAAAATAGATTTCTTTGAGATTTTCTAAATAGACAATCATGTCATCTGTGAATAAAGACAGTTTTATTTCTCCCTTTTCGACCTGTATATCTTTTCTTTTCTTGTTTTATTGCACTAGTCAGGACTTCCGGTATGAATGGCAGTGTTAAGAGAGTGCACCCTTGCCTTGTTCCGAATCCTGTGGGGAGAGCACCAGTGTCTCACCATTAAGTGTGATGTTGGCTGCAGGACTGTTGTAGATATCCTTTATCAAGTTGAAAAAGCTTCCTAATTTGCTGAGATTTCCGAAAAAGTCATGAATGGATGCTGAATTTTGTCAAACGCTTTTTTGAATCAATTAGTATGATAGTATGATTTTTCTTCTTTAGCCTATGAATACACTGTATTACATGAGTTGATTTTCAACTGTTGAACCAGCCATGTATACTAGTCGTAGAATAAATGCAACTTGGTCATGGTGCTAATAAGCTTTTAAAATACAGACACTATTATTATCACCATTATTGTTCCAGTGGTATAATTAGCACTAGAGTTTAGCCACTGAAGACTAAGATATCCCCTGGGAAATATCTGAACAGTATTATAGATGAATAAAGCAAAATAGTTATGAACACAAAGAAATTTATTTAATCAACCACAAATAAAACAGTCAAAGCACAAAGTAAAGAAAAATTCAGGTTTACAAATACTGTCTTTTCTTATAAGAAATCTTCTTTGCCATAAATTTCTCATAAGCCCATTCACAGTTTTCGTAGAAACCTGGAGTTAGAAGGGACTTCAAGGGCCCCTCTTTCCCTCAACCTCTGCACCCTCCACCCTCAGCCCCATGATGTTCTACAGTCACTGTGATAAAGCCCTGTCTGGTCTCTGCCTGGGCTTTCATAGGCAGGGAACGAACTACCTTGTATTAGGGTAAAGCACTGCCTCCCCACTCCTATCCTCTGGTCCCTACACTTACTGATTGGGCCCTATAGGTTATGCTTGATCAGCTTTCCCAGAGGAACCCCTCAATTACTTGAAAAAACCCTGATTATCTTCTCCCTGAGTCTTCTCAATCCTAGATCCTTCACTTGGCCCTTATGTAACATGCTTTCTTTCCCCTCACCCTCTGGCCACTGTAATGTTGACATGCCACTCCTGCGTGACAGTCCCCCTGCTCTTCATGCGAGGCACCCAGGAGTGGCTGGTTAAAGCAAAGGAAAGTGAGATCACCACACACCATTAGAATGGCTAAAATAAATAAATAAAAATTTAAAACCCTGACAATACTAATTGCTGGCAAGGATCTGAAGCAACACAAACTTACATTCATTGCTGGTGGGAATGAAAAATGGTACAGACACAATCCAGTGATTGTACTCCTAGGTATTTACCAAGCGTATTTGAAAATTTGTGACCACACACACACACACACAGAAAGAGAGAGAGAGAGAGAGAGAGAGAGAGAGAGAGAAAGAGAGGGAAGGAGGGAGAGAGACAAACATGCATTTGTTTACAGCAGTTTTGCTCATAATTATAGAAAACTGGAAGTAAATAAGATATCACTCAATAGGTGAATGGGTAGACAAGCTGGTATGTCCATACAATGGAATCGTATTCATAAAAAAAATTAAGACATCAAGCCATATAAAGACGTGGATGAATCTTAAATACATATTGCTCAATGAAAGAGCCAGTCTGAAAGGGCTCTTTATATATGATCCCACCCACTTTGACATCTGAAAAGGGTGAAGCTATAGAAATGGTAAACAGATCAGGTTCTGGATCACTGTCTTCCTCTCCATACCAAACTCTGCCTTCTTCCTTGGGCAACTTCAATATCACTGTGCGTGACTGTGGCCTCAAGGTTCCTTGGCCACTTCAGCAACTCTTACCCCACCTACCACTTCAGTCACCTCCTCCTCATAATCATCCAGAACTGCTTTGCACCAGAAACTTTAAATTCCAGTCTTGGGCCACAACCTTTCAACCTTCCCTTATCCCGGAGCCCCCACTGTGCCTGTCCTTCCTTTTCACCACACCTGCAGTCCCAGCAGCCCTTTCCCCTGAGCAGACTGCTCCCCTATCATTTGTCACTTCAGCCCTTAGTCAGCACTTTAAGTTCCCTTGCTCTTGCTCCTTCAAAAACTCTGCTTTGCTAACCCCGACCTGTGGCTGGATCCAAGCATTTGCCCTCCTATGTCCCTACTCCCAGGCTGCAAAGTGCAACTTCAGAAAACCATCTACCCTTGTGCACTGGAACCACTTTAAAAGTCACAATCTCCGTTTCATCTGGGCCATCGTCTCTGCCCAAGAGTCTTTCTATATTTCCACAGTCAGCTCTCTCCTTCCCCTGGAGTGGCTTTTTCGTTTCACTTTCATAACAACCGTGCAAGGTGAGTACTGTTACTGTTCTCACTTACAGATAAGGGAACTGGGGCTCAGAAAGGTAAGTGACTGCTTTCCTTTGTCTGGAGTCCGATGGGGAAGCTTGTTCTCGCATATGGAAGCCTGCTAGGAAGGAATGCCAATCAGTTTATCTCAGGGAAAGCAGCCCAGTGGCTGACCAGACCTGGCCACCAGCCAGTTTTCAAACCGGAGCTACCAGAGTATGTCCAGGAGCTGCTGCTCTGAGGAGCTGACAGGCTGCAGGAAGGCCCTCTCTCAGGGTACCGTTTGGGAAAGTGTGGCTTTGCTCTGGTTTGTTGTATTGGTCTGATCTGGACACGATGCAATTGTTCGCAGGATGAGCCACGCTGCCCTTGGCCAAGCTGACCTGGCCTCCTGTGCAAAGCAGATTACATCAGATCCCCCAGTGGCCTCCGGGAGCTCGGCGGCTGGTCGGAGGTGGGACAGAGCTGGCTCTGAGTCAGAGGGTTTTGCTAGGAAACTATGAATCCCCTGATAGTGTGTGCACATCTGGTTTTTGGTGTGTTTTCTTAAAAGACTAAGCTCAGTTGAAAAGGAAAAGATTTTGAAAACAAAGAAAAAAGAAACAAAAGACTTTAGAACTTCCTTTTCAAAACAAACGGTGTGCACTCCCTACCGCCGTCAGGCCCTCCTTAGTTCCCATTGTCTCATAAAACAAGTCATGCTAACGCAGCCTTGCTTGGAGGACTCGAGCTGGTGCCTCTCTGAGGCTCCTAATGTGCTCGGGGTGGCAGCCCAGACTGGGGAGGCCTGGAGGGGGCTGGGTAATGTGATGCGCAGGACCCGGCATTTCCAAGAGGGAACGCCCAGCTGGAGGAAGGCGCCCGAGGGAACCCAGGCCCATCACCCAGAGATCCAGTCGTGCACACCATGCAACCTCTAAGCCACTGCCCTTATTTGAAACCAGTAAAACAAGCAGAAAATAAGAACAACTGTCAACAGCACCATTTAAGGGCTTGATCTATCCAAAGGGGTCTTGCAGGGTGCTTCCTACTGATGACCATGTCCTGGGAGATCTGACAGCAATCAGAAGCCCACCCCTTCAGCAGGCCTAAGTCCCCACTATCACTTAGTAAGTAGGGATGCAGATCTTCATACATGGAACAAAGGTTCTGGCTGGACCTAGTCAGTTCGTAGTAGGATGTATGAGGCCAGTGAGCAGGCCATCGGAAATTCAAAGAATTTCACTTCAAGGAATGCTTCCTGAGCACCTCATTCACTCATTCCGCATGCATTTACTGAGGGTCTATTCTATGCTGACCTTGGGCAAAAGGTGGGGGACGCAGTGATGAACAAGGCAGACACAGTTCCTGCCCTCATGGAACCCACAGACGGGGAAGGAAGCTGGAGACTGGAGAGTCACACAAAATGAGGACAGGTGAGGGAGAGCCACATGGAGAAGCACAGGTGCAGTGAGGGAACGCATGACGGGGAGACCTTATACAGGCTGGGGTTCATGGAAGACTCCCCAGGAAGTGCCGTTCAGGCTGAGGAAGAATTCTGAGCTGAGAAGACGGCATGAATGGAAGCCTGACGGGACAGAGGTATGATGCATTGGGAAAGGGAAGGAAGGCCAGGGTGGCTGAAGCCCACAGAGTAGGGGGAGGGGCAAGAGATGAGGCTGGCGGGTGGACATAGCCAGATCCACCATGCAGGACCTTGCAAGGCAATTAAGGTGCTTGAACCTTAGCTTATGTGGAATTGGAAGCCACTGAAGTGATTTAAACACAGGAAAGATGTGTTCAGTTCCACCTGCTGTGAGAAAAGAGGACTGTGATGACCCAAGAATGGATGAAAGTGGGAGTTCAAGAAGAGGGGCCTGGACCTGGGACCAAGTGCTTGGAATTGAACCCCAGCAGGGCTCCCCAATCTACAGGTGGCAACACTGCTATCTGGACAGGCACATGCAAGGGGATGCTTACCTGGTTAAACCTCCGGGTAAAGGCCACAACGTTTGGGGCGAGACTATGTTTCTCCTTCTTACTCCATCCACAGCTGGCTAGTTCCTAGGAAGCAAAGAGTCCATTTCAACAGTGGTTCTAATTGGGATGCAAACACAGCAGGGGCACCTGATTGGAACGTGGATATGGAGGTGGGGAAGAGCTATCCTCACCAGAGTGGGAAGATCCTCTGCCTCTGGAGAGGAAGGCTGGGAGGAGGCGTTTCCTGGGACCCTAGAGATGAGAAGGGGGATGCTTTCTCTACAGCCCTATTCCCCAGGACTTCTGTCCAAAATATTCAACCTCACCACTGCCACTCCACCAGCTTCTCTGGGACCAGAAATCCCTTCTTGACTCAAATCGTCTGAGAGAGGACATAACGTTTTAACTAGTGGGACTCATCCCCTCCAAAGGCAAACTTGAAATTTAAATCTGGCTGGAGAATCTCAGGTTTCATCAGCTACATGACATCTTCTATTCCTGGGTTCAAGGAAAGCCTGACCCAAGCCCACTGTAACCAGGGAAGCTTCTGGGATTACCTTGATTCCTACCTGAAGCTGGACCCTCCCATCCATCATATAACCAAAGGGGACAGAGGAGAGGTTCCCTTTAATATCTCTTTCCAGGGCCTTGTCTCTTCTTTTTCAGCAGGCTTAGCATTATAGTTTGATCAAACTACCTAAAATTTACCTTTCCATGAGGCTGGTTCTGATCCAAGGGAGATAACAGGAGCAATCTAAGGGGACTGTATAAAAGGACCAAGGAAAAGCCCCTATTCAAATGCCTAGCATTCTCAGCTGGTGCCTGTGGAGCCCTGGCAGAAAATGGGGAAAGGGGTAGATTCTAAAGTTCTCCACCCCTAAGTGACAAGACCTCCTTTTAGTTCATATCAGGCCTCAGTATTATTAATAACACTAGAGGCCTGGTGCACGAAATTCGTGCACGGAGGGGGGCGGGGCGGGGTCAGTGGGGGTCCCCTCAACCCAACCTGCACCTTCTCCAATCCAGGACCCCTCAGGGATCAGGCCTAAACCGGCAGTCAGACATCCCTCTCACAATCCTGGACCGTTGGCTCCTAATCGCTCACCTGCCTGCCTGCCTGGTTGCCCCTAACTACCCCCCGCTCCCCCATTGGCCTGATCACCCCTCACTGCCTTTGTGTGTCGGCCTGGTTGCCCCTAACTGCCCCCCGCTGCCGCCCAGGTCACCCCCAACTACCCCCCCGCGCCCCACCGGCCTGATCACCCCTAACTGCCCCCTCCCTGCCGGCCTGATTGGCTCTAACTGCCTCCCCTGCCAGCTTGGTCGCCCCTAACTACCCCCTGCTGCCAACCAGGTCACCCCAACCCCCAACTGCCCCCCCCTGCCAGCCTAATCGCCCCTCACTGCCCCCCTGCCAGCCTCATCGCCCCCAACTGCCCCCCTGCCGGCCTGGTCACCCCCAACTGCCCCCTCCTGCCGGCCAGGTCGCCCCTCACGGCCCCCCCACGCAGCCTGCTATTCAGTCGTTTGATCGTCCCTCACTAACCCCCCTGCCGGCCTGGTCGTAGGCAGCTATCTTGTAAAGGTGTGAGGGTTAATTTGCATATTACCTCTTTATTATATAGGATTATTTTACCACACACCTGGAACTTTTATAAGATCTTTAGTGAGAGCC
The DNA here is from genome assembly GCF_028538775.1 of Myotis yumanensis. Taxonomy (NCBI): domain Eukaryota; kingdom Metazoa; phylum Chordata; class Mammalia; order Chiroptera; family Vespertilionidae; genus Myotis; species Myotis yumanensis. The sequence goes on from NW_027223763.1 coordinate 6,344,471, forward strand.
AGCTGTCCACCAACTGGAATAGACACAGATCAGAGTCTGCTAGAAAGCCAGAGAGGGCAGCAGGAATGGACAAGACAAAACTTGCTGGCTGAGCAGTTATGCCTAAAGTGCCGTGCCCTTCCAATGCACCTCAGGACCCAACTTTAAACCACAGCCTAGCTGAAGGCAATGGACAGCTCTGGACACCAGATGAATGACCTGGCCTTGAGAACGACTGAGAACCAGCCAGAAGCTAAAAACAGCTCCTCTTCCTGGCCACCTCATTTCTGTAAATGGCATCATCGCCCTCCCGGTCACCCACATGAGGAAACACAACCATCCCTGACCCTGCCAAGTCCTTCACACCCTAAATAACAGTAATGACAATGATATTAACCAATGCTGCCATTTATCAAGAACCACCCCACACACACGCCAGCACTGGAGAGGCACTTCCCATGTTACCTAATTCTCAGCACAACCATTTTAACAAAAAGGTTAAGGGCCTCAGTATCATTCGTCCTCTTGAAAAGATAATTTGACTCTACTGTCTTTCAAAAGTGCACATGAATGCCTCTGAGATGTAAAATTTACCTGTGTAGCCTGGCTGGGTGGCTGTTAGTTGGAGCATTATCTCTTACACCAAAAAGGTTGTGTGTTCAATCCCTGGCTGGGGCACCTATGGGAAGCAACCAATCGATGTTCCAGTCACATCAATGTCTGTCTGTCTGTCTATATATCTACCTCTCAAATCAATAAACATATACCTTGGATGAGGATTAAAAATAATAATAAATTACCTGTGTACCATGATTCTCCTTTATCTGAAATGTATATTTGGCCTACCTGAGTTATATTTACTTCTCCCACCCTATTTTATATTTACTTCTTTTCACCTATTTTAATCGTTTTTGCAAATGTATATTATTGCCCTTTCAATGTTTAATTGTGAGGACAAGAGCCTTTCTCCCCTGTGAATCCCAAAGCCAGTCCCGGAAAGGTATGGGTTATAATCAGATAGAGAAGTGAATTCATAAAACTGATGTTCAAGGACTGAGGCATGGTTGTTGCCTAATTTCTGGCCAATAGTTGCTCCTTTTATTTTATTTTTTTCTGACTTCTTTGATAAATAGCCAAAATTATACATGTGTGTGTGTGTGTGTGTGTGTGTGTACATTTAATTGAGTCCCCAATCTTACACCACACCATAAGTAACTTAGGAAGGCATCCTGAAAGGAAGCAATGTGGATCTTCCCCTTAGAAAGACCAGGCTCAGCCCAAGCTGGTTCGGCTCAGCGGATAGAGCATCAGCCTGTGGACTGGGGGTCCCAGGTTCGATTCAGATGCAGTCAAGGGCACATACCTTGGTTGCAGGCTCAATCCCTGGCCTTAGTCGGGGCATGTGCGGGAGGCAACCAATCGATGTGTCTCTCTCACATTGATGTTTCTCTCTCTATGCCTCTCCCCCTCCCTTCCACTCTCTCTAAAAATCAATGGGGTGAGAGGACGAGGAAAATAAGTAAATAAAATTATTAAAAAGAAAAAAGAAAGACCGGGTCCTACATGATGCTTATCTTCTCAGAACCTCAATTTTCTCATCTTAAAATGGGTGTAGTACTCTATTTATCTGTGAAGTTCATCTTGACAATTAGATGAGATTAATACACCCAGAGCACCCAGCACAAGAATGTGTGATAAAGGTTATCTCTCCACCTCTTCCCCAGTCATATGCCATCAGAATCAGCTCTAACCCAAACACCCTCTGCTTCTCCCACACCACACTCTTGTTGCTGTCTTGAACTATTTAAAAATCTATTATTTCTCTTTCATTTTGCTGATGTCATGCAGGCAGGAACCAAAGCACACAGTTAATACATCTGCCCTGAATTTATTTGATTTGAACATTTCTAAGACCATGACTCAAAAACCGTATGTGTAGTTCTTGGGTTTTGACAATTCCCTAAGCAACCTTTGGCACTGGAAGGCCCGTAACATTTAGAATTAAAACCCCAACAGAGTAAAACACTGTTGAAGAGCTTCCTTGATAAAATAGAAGGATCAAAGGACTTAGAGCCAACCAAGGACCTCACCCCAAACCCCAGCCCTGCCACTTATTCCTGGGCGACCGAAGGTAAGTTCACCTCTCTCGCATCAGTTTCCTGGCTGATGAAGCAGGGATGGTGACACCGCCTCCACAGACCAAGAGAGAGGCTGACAGAGAGGCGACATGCAGGGCCAGGCCTGGCTCACAGCAGATGCTGAGCAGCATTTGTTGAATGAATGCGTTCCTCAGTGCTGAAATCTCCCAAACGCAGCGCAGAAAGATTTATCAAGATGTCAAAAGAAATAAGGCTATTCTATCTACTAAAACAGGCCCTGAGCCCCACCTCCTTGGCCCTGCTCCTCTTCTGTGTTTGGCCTTATAGGATTACAAGAGATTCCATCTGTGTGAAGTGGGTTTGGAAAATGTGAGGTAATAGAACAATGCTCTTCCAGTCACTAATGCCTAAAAAAGGTCCATGCTATGGAACGGATTCGAGTGTAATTAAGTTCGAGTTGACCAGAGGAGACAGGGCTGGTTCTAGAAGGGAGACAGGGTGTGGGCTGTTGCTGGTAGGGTCCTGAGGAGCCACTCAGCGGCCCTGGGCTATGGGGGAGGGGAGTCTCGCTTGGCTGTCCTGACTCTGACTCTGTCCCCTGCTGAGGTCAGCTGGATGTGGAAGGAGAGGAAGAGCCTGCATAATCCTTCGCCAGCTTCTCTGGGGTCTCTCTGTGAGGTGGATGTTCCCCGGGTTTGTCAGGGAGGGAAAACATATTAGAAGAAAACTTTCTACCATTAAACCTACAAATGTACCCTCCTCTGGCTTCTGGGAAAGGGAGGCCCCTTGCCCACAGGATCCACCCTCCTCCTGGGCTTTAGGTCCCATCCCTGCCCCTCGCTCAGAGGACCTGATACCCTCTTTTGTTCCAGTATCTCCACCCTCTTCCTCCCCAATTTCCTCCTCCTCATCAATTTCCTCTTCCCACTAGCACTTTGATGTGCATAAGCCTCTCCCATTAATAATAATGGTGATGATGTTTATGTTCTAGACCTCCAGTCTCCTCCCGCTCCTGCTAGCTCTTTCTTCTCCTTGCAGGGAATGTCTTGAAAGGGCCATCGGTTCTCACTGTTTCAACTGGCTTCCCTCTCCACCTTTCTCCACTGAAATGGCCCTTTTGTTTTCTTTTTCTTTTAAAAAAAATACATATTTTTTTATTTCAGAAAGGAAGAGAGAGAGAGAAACATCAATGACGAGAGAGAATCACTGATCAACTGCCTCCTGCACACCCCACAATGGAAATCGAGCACACAACCCAGGCATGTGGCCTGACCTGGAATCCAACTGTGACCTCCTGTTTCATAGGTCAATGCTCAACCACTGAGCCACATCGGCTGGGCTGAAACTGCCCTTTTCTCTCCCAGCGACAACGTCCTGGCTAGGCACCCCTCTGCCATATTTGTCACTCTGTCCTTGCCCTTCAGCCATGCGTTCTTCTGGTTGCCTTCTCACCTCTCAGGCCCCCCACTCTCAGGCTTATTTTCTAGTTACTTTTTTCTTTTCTGACACATGTGCCCCACCCCCACCAACATCTGTCCATGCTCATCATCCACATTCTCCTATGTCTGGGTTCCCTCCGGAAGATCTCATTTACCGCCATGGCCTCAACCGCACGTCTGTTCAGCCCAAGTTTCTCTCCTGAGCTCCAGCCCAGGATATTCAGCAACCTGCTGTCCACCTTCCGTGGCATCGCACAAACACCTCAAAATCAGCAAGCCCAGACCAAAAGGGTGTCTGACCAGCTGCCCTCCATAAAAAGCACACAACAATGTGAGATTCATTTAGACGTCCATTCTGACATCAAAGGAGAATGTTTGTTACAAGGTAACTATGGAAAAACCCCTTGCTGATGTAAAAACAACTTTGTCTCAGCGCCCTCATCGGCAAGCATTCCTTGGTGACAGTAAGAGTCAACACTGCTTTCAGCTCACCCCGCAAAACTTCCCTGGCCACACTGCCAGGAGCGCCCTCTCGGGCTGCCAGCTTTGTTCTGAGGTGTCTGGGAGTCAGATGCCCTGAGGTGGCCTGAGAAAGGCCTGACCCTGACCATGTCTAGGGTCATGAGGAACGGCCCTGGAAGAGGAGATCTGGGGAGTGGGACAAATCCTCCCTGAAGACCCCCCAAAGGATCTAGGCTGCCAGGCCATAGGAAGCCGGTGCCTACACACGGTGCTTCCATGCATGCGCTTACTTCTGACTGCGGTCTTCTCCAAATCACATCCCTACAACATGCCTACACCGAACAGGCATCACCTCGAGGAAAGGGACCACCACCAGGCTAGCAGCCAGCACCACATACCATTTTGCTCAGTGACAACCTTTCTCTTCCTCCCCCCTCTGTGTTCCTCCCCATTCCTCCCATCTATCCTCTGGGACAATCTTCAGAATTGGTGGAATAATCTCACACTTAGCCAAAGGAGTTCTAAAAACACCCCAGGGAAGGGTGGCCCACTGAGGCAATGGGAAAGACCGTGCCAGTTTTGGGGTTGGTGTGGGGACTGACTAAGGAGTAAAGCGCTTTAGGACTCTCAAACGTCACTGTTGGCTATGCAAGATGGTGCAGCAATATGGGAAAGCAGTTTGGCAGTTTCTCATAACATTAAACATACACATACCAAATGACCAGCAATCTCGCTAATGCAAACATTTGTCCACACACAAAAACATATACGCATGTTTATGGCAGTTTCACTCTCAATTTCCCCAAACTAAAAGCAACCCAGATTCCCATCAGTCAGTGAAGGGATAAACAAACTGTGAGACAGCCATGTAATCAAACTAGAGGCCCAATGCATGAAATTCCTGCATGGGTAGAGTCCCTAGGCCTGGCCGGTGATCAGGGCCCTTTGGGGGCTTCCGGCTGCCGGCTGGAGGCCTTCCTTCCTCGGCTACCAGCTGCTGGCCGGGGCCTTCCTTTGTTCCGAGCCACTCCCTGGTGGTCAGCACACGTCATAGCAAGCAATCGAACTCCTGGCCTCCCGGTTGAACTCCCAAGGGGATAATTTGCATATTTGCCTTTTATATATACAGATGCTACTCAGCAGTAAAGAATGGACAAAGTGCATCAGCACAGATGAATGTCAAGCTTTTATGCTAAGTGAAAGAAACCAGACACAAAAACATTATATGATTCCATTGATATGACATTCTGAGAAAAGTAAAAACTACAGGGGCAAAAATTGGGTCCCTGGTTCCAGGAACTTGGGACAGGAGGCAAACTGACTACAGTGGGTACAGGGTTATTTTAAATCAATAGACATTCTCTTTCTGGATTGTGGTGGTTTACGTGAGAGTATGCATCTATCAAAACTCAACAAACTGTTCACTAAAAAGGGTGAATTATACTGGATGAAAGTAAACCTTCATAAATATGACTTTAAAATAGAAAAGGGCCGAAACCGGTTTGGCTCAGTGGATAGAGCATCGGCCTGCGGACTGAAATGTCCCAGGTTCGATTCCAGTCAAGAGCATGTACCTGGGTTGTGGGCACATCCCCAGTGGGAGATGTGCAGGAGGCAGCTGATTGATGTTTCTCTCTCATCGATGTTTCTGACTCTCTATCTCTCTCCCTTCCTCTCTGTAAAAAATCAATAAAATATACTTAAAAAAAGAAAAGAAAAGGAAAGGAAATAGTCCAAGCATATAGAACAGTGAAGGGAAATCCCATAATAACAGCTGAGCAAAAAGACTAAGGAACAAAGGGCCCTGAAGGGGGAAAATTAATGAGATTAAAAAATTGATAGAAATAAAAATATAATAGAAAGTTTGAAAAGATTTGAGGACATGACAAAGGCAAATGATACTAGAAAGAAAGCAATTATAATCTCTAAGAATAACAAAAAACAAGAATTCCTAGTTGTATAAATTTAAATGTGATATGTTTTTAAATTTATGTGCATTTAAATAGTACATATTTAATACATTTAAATGTTTTTTAATAGTTGTATCTATTTAAATATTATATACCTATATACATTCTAATAACAGGCAGTTGGATTGAAAGGAAAGAGAATCTGTAGGTCCCTGATGGGAGGCACATTCTCCCTTGAATGACGAGGGTCATCAAAGAATGAAGTGCAACCCTGGCACACCACAGAGTGGCACTGAGCAGCATGTGCATAGCTGTGGCACTGGGTAATACTTACATAGCCGTAACAATAATAAATGCTGCTTGTTGGTTTTCAACTTTTAGGGTCAACCTGAGGGAAAGTGTGATGGACTTGGTTGCAGTTGCAGAATGTCCGAATGTTAATTTAACTAATCTGACAATGAGAAAGTACAGCTGATGGAGGTGGCAGGTGGAGGGGGAAAGGAAAGCGTAGGAAGTGAACAGTCGGGAAACACTGTTTAAAGCTGATGAAACTATAAATTAAGGTTTCCATTCACCAAATAAAGTTCCAAAAGTCACCAGTAGAAGAAAAAACGGTTTAAAGAGTTCACCTCTGGAGAGGGGTGGGGGTAAGGGTTCAAGCCTTTTTTCACAAGATCTTCTGTACTATCTGATTATCATGTACAGGATAACTTTGAACAAATTTTAATAGATGACATAATTCAATATTACACACTGTAACCCTTCTAAAATTAAATCTTCACAGTTGAGTAATTACTCAGAAATATACAATTTTTTATAAAGTCATTACCAGGTTATAACCTGTCAGTGCCAACATTTATAAATAACATACAGTTTTCACATGCCCACTAGAAGCTTCTGTACCTTTTGATGGAGTACTCCTGCGAAATCACGACCAGCTGGACCTTCGGGAAACAGGCCTGTCCTACAGAGAGATGTTAGGGCTTTAAGCAAGTGAAGCCCAAAGGAGGCAGCAGCTCACTGGGGAGCCGGACAGCGTCCTGGAGGGCTCCTGGCAGGAGCTGCATAAACCCTCCCTGGAACAAAACCAGCTGTAATGAAAAATGGAAGGAGAAGAAAAGGGAAGGAGAAAGGCAAAAGGAGGCAAGGGAAGAGAGAAAGAATGTAAGAAAGGAAGGAAAGAATGAAGGGAGGGAGAGATTGAGGAAGAGAGGGAGGAAGGAGGACGGGAAGGCAGGGCTAAGTGACAGCAATGTGCCAGGGCCTCGAGGGGCTCAGTGTCCGTCCTATGGGGTAGACAGGCATAACTCAAGGCAGCAAAGACACCTACACTGCCCTGCTTTGTTCCCCAAGGCTGAGGTGCTAAAAGACACTTCTAGGTCCAAGCCTTCTGAGTAGCTGTCCGTGGGCAGCGGTGTCCTTACCTCTTTCTTAGATGATGAGGAGGAGGAGGAGGAGGAAGAGGGAGAAAAGCGGAAAAGGTGAGAAGAAAGGATAAAGAAGGATGAGAAAGAAAAAAGGGGACAACAGTAAGCACGTCTGCATTCATTTCTTTATCAGAGTTAACGTATGTTTTAGGACAGCAGTCGCCAACCTTTTGGACCTCACGGACCACCAGTGGTCCTCAGTCCACCAGTTGGCGACCGCTGTTTTAGGAAATACAGCCAGGAACAAAACATGCCGTGGCTTTCATGGAGCCTGTGTCCTACAGGAAGGGGGAGAGATGAGAAACTTGTAATAAGTCAGACGACAAATCCTAATAAAGTATCAACAGGATGAAGGAATGGAATGTTTGGAGGGGATGCCCCAGGACTGGCTGGCAGGCGGGCACTGGCATGGAGATGAAGGAGGTGAAGCAGCTCTACAAGTGCAGGGAGAGGCTTCCAGGCAGAAGGAAGGACAGGTGCACAGAGCCTGGGTGGCGACCATGGAATCTCTCAGAACAACAGGGTAGCTGGTGTGGTTACAGCAGAACGAGCCTGGGGGACAGTGGGCAGGGAGGTGATGGGAAAGGAAGGGGTGGGGAAGCCTGGCCTTGAGGACAGTGAAGGGCTGGATTTTATTCTGAGAAGGATGGGAAGAGATTGAGAAGAGGTAGTTCCCAAAGCCTCACGCTGTGTAAGTTTTACTGCTGATAACATGAGTGCAGACAGACCCAAACCCATGAAGTGCTCTTGTGCTGTGCTATGACCCATCTGTACTAGAATCTCACACATGGAGTATCATGTGAGATCCATTCGCTTTAGTAATTTGAAATAAACACCTGCTAGGGGCTGTGTGTGTGGAGAAGGGAAGGAGGCAGGGCCCAGGGAGGCATGAACACGGGGGCCTTCATCGGGCCTCAGCACCTCTGACTCGACAAACCACAAGAGGGGAGAGTAGCCGGGGACAAATGGCGCCTTCTGTAGAGTGAGGGTGTGTGACGAGGGGGAGATCACTGAATGAATAGAAGTAATTCATCTTTCTCAGCGTTGAGTCATAGTTTCTATAGAAAAGCAACTCGATTATAGCCACCACTACTTCATCAAATCCCCAAACTACTGTCTGCTCAGAAAACATGTAGACTTGGGATCATGAAGATGATGCAAATTTCCCAAAACATTCCCTTTCCAGCCCTGGTGCTGTGCAGCTCTGCGTAATTAGAACCAGCTGTCAGCGCAGGGCAGCAGCCAAGGGCGCCCCTGAGCACAGGCTCCCGTCCATCAGGGGGGTAGAGAAAGGGCCCCAGGAACAGAACAGAGAGCAGCCATCGGCAGATCAGCTTGCCCACTCGTAGGCCCGATAGAAGCCCCACAGGGCCACCCCTTCTTTTCCCACTCTCACACTGGGGATGAGGCTCAATTCCCTTCCCCCAAATTCCTGGGGAAAGTTTTTTCCAAATAACATCATTCAGATGTTCTCTTTTTAGAAAAAAACCACTAGTGGGTGGTTTCTTATTAGGGACCTAGTATATGTTCATTACAGAAAATTTGGATAATGCAGAGAGCCCATAGAAGAAAATTTAAATCACCATTAGCCCAATACCCAGAGAAAATCAGAGTTTACATTTGGATCAACAGCAATGACAGCAACAACAATAGCAACGTTTACTGAGTGCTCACTAAATGCCAGGCACAAGGCCCACAGTTTTACATGCATTTACCTGTTGCTCAGTGAATTCTCACTACAATTATTGCCCCATATTACAGATGAAGAGACAAAGCTTACTTGGAAAAGTTACATAATATGCTCAAATCCTCAGATGTAGTCAATATGAGAACCAAGATTCACACTCAGGCAGGCCTGTTGGTGTCAGGAGCCTGGGCACTTAGCCACCGAGCACCTCTGTCCCCTGGACAGTGGCCACTCCCCACTCCCAGTGCAAGGCACACAAACATTTGCACACTCACTCTCAAAAGTTGAGCTCATACTATATGTGTGGTTTTATAACCTGCTGCTGTCCTTACTATGTTACCAACATCTTCTCATATCTGCCCCATCCCTCCTTTTGGTAGAATTCCTATGATACACACATGACATCTCCTAGAAACAATTCACCATGTTTGTCTCCTTTTGTTTCTCTTTGGAGTTCTAAAAGAACCCCATAGCTCATCTTTTAACTCTGGTTTTGTGCAATCTCTAATTTGCAGCTCACTGTTTCCACTGCAACTGAAATTTGGCAATCACATTTTTCAGCACAATTCAGTCCTTCTTAATCTTGGTCTTCACATACTGCAGGGTCACCCTGAACACGGCAGGGAACACAACATGAAATTTCTGAAAGTACCTGCTTCATAGGAAGAGGCAGGCAACGACCTAATCTTTTGTACTGCTTTCCAGTTTTTGGCCAAACAAACTTTCCTATGTCTGGTGAGTATGCTAAACACCACATCGGAAACTGGAAAAGTTAACTCAAAGGTTCTGGAACCATATGATTTTACCAGCAAGTCCTCTCAAACTTCTAAAGAATACCTAATTCTTACACTAAATAATCTATTCCAGAATACAAAAAGTGACAGGAAAAAGTCCCAAACCCTAACACCTAACAAATTAAGAACAAGAGGGGAAAAGAATCATCCCACACGGATGAGTCCTTTCATACAACTGCACCGGGATTCAACTCCTCTTCCAGTGCTACCCTACTTCCTTTGCTCAGTCACAGCTATCAATCACGCTCTAACACAGCAGTTCTCAACCTGTGGGTCGCGACCCCTTTGGGGGCCGAACGACCCTTTCACAGGTGTCACCTAAGACCATCGGAAAACACATATTGAATATATAATTACATATTGTTTTTGTGATTAATCACTATGCTTTAATTATGTTCAATTTGTAACAATGAAAATACATCCTGCATATCAGGTATTTACATTACGATTCATAACAGTAGCAAAATTACAGTTATGAAGTAGCAACGAAAATAATTTTATGGTTGGGGGTCACCACAACATGAGGAACTGTATTAAAGGGTCGTGGCATTAGGAAGGTTGAGAACCACTGCTCTAACAGATAAACTTCCTGCGCACACTCGCATGCACACACACACACACACACACACACACACTGCACACAGAATCATCCCACATTACCTAGCAGGTTTGCCAAAGAAATACAAGAATAAGCTAATGTTATGAAAATTTTAGCATAACAACAGCACATTGATAAATCACAGAAGATAAAGTGATATGATCCTCTCAGATACTTCAAGATAATTAGCAAAATGAAACATTTGTTTAGATTTTAAAAAGGACTTAGAAGTTTAGTAACATCTATCTCAAACCAACAAAGAGAGACACTACAGGAATGTGAATTAAAATTAGAAACAACAGGTGGAGCAGCCTTTCTCCACTAGGTTCCTTGTCTGGACCACAGAACACAGAAAATGACGGGACTCTGTGTTCTCCGGAGAATGGGGCCTTTGTTACAACGGACCTTCGGGCATTAGGCTTAATTCTCTCATGGATTCCTGGCTGAGAAAGCCTAGAAGCTCCAACCCAGAAATATCATGCAAGACACATATTTTACATTTTCTAATAGGCAGACTAAGGACATGCCCGGCCCCTCCCTGCAGTCAGGCCTGATTACAGTATGGAGGGAGGCAGGGCTGCAGGAGGGAGTCACAGGGGAAGTCTTTATTCATCAAGTTAATAGTTTCATTCAACATCACCCTGAAAGAGTGTTCCCCCACTCCCAGGTACTCGGTTTTTTATCACAAGCAGCTTGAAGTCCCTGGACAGAGCAAGATTTCCGGAGAAAAGCCAGACTTTTGATAAATTCCAGTAATGGCTGCACAGCAGGACACAGTACAGGAGTGCTGGCTGTTTTGGCATTCGAACTGCCTGATGGTGACCACAGACAGCTGGTGTACAAGCTGATCGGGAGGAATGGCTCTTTCTGAAAAGCTGTTTCCTCTCCTGAACGACTAAAAGGAAAAACCAACCTTTCCAATGTTTGATCTATATAGGGATACTTATTTAAATTAGAAGTGTGAGGAAAACTTTCAGACATGGAGCCACTAGCCTTTGATGGTGTGAAACCACCTTTTATAAGACAGGGAATGAGACCATGGCTTCAAGCCCAAACTCAGGCCCAGCCAGATCCTCAACTGTCTCGGCCCCATCTAATCAGCAATCGCCAGCCTGTCTTTGCAAAGTGCCTCCTCTGTGCCAGGCACTGTGCAAGGCTTGGGGGACAGAGTAGTGAACAGGGCATTTGCCTTCCAGTGGAGAAGATCTTGTTAATTATGAACGTGTTATTAAGTGCCTAAGGACAAGTTCAGAGTGTGAAGACAGAGAGTGCAACACGGGGCTGGCTTAGCTAAGGAGCAGGGGGCTAGTGGTGAGCCAGATAACACAGAGGGAGTGGCACAGAGGGCAAACACACCAGGCAGAGAACAGGAAGTGCACAGGCCTGGAAGCAGACCCAAGGACCTGCGGGGAAGCTGGAGTAGGAGAAGCAGAGACAGGAGTGGGGAGGGCCAGAAGAAGGCTGATACGCCAGGTCTCACAAGGCCTACATACCCATCCTAAAGACATGGAACTGATCCTACGGGCACTGGGGAAACCAGTGGAAATTCTGAAGCAGCTCGGTGACGTGGATAGAGATTTGAAAATTGCGGGGGGGGGGGGGGCAGCGTGGCAGCAGAGTAGGATGAGGCAGAAGTGGGTGTAGAGATGCCTGTTGGGAGGTAAGCATATATACTGAGGAGGAAGTAAGAGGGCAGCCTGAGCTGGGAGGAGGAACTGGGGACACAGAGGAGTGGAAGATGGGGAGACAGGGTGCAAAGAGTAGAGAATGCAGGAGAGGGAGGAGTCGCTGATGACAAGTTTTTGGCCTGACTGGGTGGGCAGGTGTGCCGTTACAGAGGTGGGAGACCACAGCAGGATTCTGGGAAAAGCATCTCAGGTTTGGTTTGGAGCATGCTGTGGCCAGGGGGCCTGTAGGACTTTGGCTGCTGCTTGACCAGCTTTCTTGAAGGAACCACAGATCGGCCAGTGCCTATAGAACCAGGTACCACGAGGCCTGGGCACAGCATCTGGACCTCCGCGATGAGACCACTCTAACCTCTGGTCTAATTTTCCACAATACCCTTCACCTCTCTCTTGCTCTAGCCAAACTAATCTGCTCACTGGTCCCGGTACAAGGCCGCTTTCTTCCCAACTGCCTTACCTGTGTTCAAGCTGCTCCCTCCCTCCACCTGGAATGCCCTTTCTGTGTCCAAATCATACCAACCTTTCCAGGCCAGAAGCAAGCAGGAGCCCCGGGATGTTTCCCTCCCAAACAGCACTTAGTCTGCCCCCTTCAGTGTGGCCCTTATAATTATATACATAAACTTCTTACCTTTCTCATTCAACCAGGGATTTCTCACCCATTCTTGAGTCCCTGAAACACCAGGCAGGGAGCCTCACACATAGTCAATATGCGTGAGACAACTGAATAATGAGCATAAAAAGCCACCATCCCAGCAGGCCTGGGAATGCCTAAGCAAGCCATATGAAGATCATTTGGAAGAATATCTCCTCTAATTACATTCACATCTATAACTCCACTCGGAGACCTCAGACATCTGGCCCCTTGCACATCACCCTCCTCCAGATGCCACTCAGACTTCAAGGGCTGCCTGAACCTTGACTTCAGCACATACGCAGCCAAGACTGCTTGGCCTGCTCGGCCCACCCCCACATCAGAGGGCAGTGGCTTAGAACCACCGCAGTCTCACAATCACCTTGCAGTGTCACCTGGGGTCTGAGATGGACCATGGGGGATGCACAGGCTGAACCCTGAGTGCTCCAGGACCAGGAGGAGGGCAGGGCGGCTGAGGAGGGGGCTGTGCTCTGCAAAGAGGGGCAAGACTGCAAGGGCAAGTGTCTGGGCTGTTCAGAGAGGCTTGCCCTCTCCAAAAAGTTTATGCACAATGCAGGGTGGGGGCGGGGGTGAGGGGGCGAGGATCACAACTGTGTTTATGAGTAGGTTTTAACCAAGAACCTCATATTTTCCACTGAAGGAAAAGCTGATCTACATATAAAGATTCAAACTTTCAAGACCTACACTCAAGAGAACAAAACAATCTTCAGCCATAAATTAAAAGTTTGCTCTAAACTCTCACTTCCCAAGAACCAGGGCTTCGGAGCGCTCCACACCCTGGTTGGGCCCTGCCTGTCTGCCAGTCTAGTCGGAAGGCAAACAACACAGGCTATTTGTAATGACAAGCAAACACTAATGAATTTCGGAGCACGTCTGGTGCTTGCATTTATGGATCATAAAATCATCTGGCTGCTTCTGCCCGTACTGACATGCCAATGAGGCAACCCCAAGTATTTACAGGCAGGAAGGGGCTGCCAGGACCACTCTGTGAGGGAGGCCAGGGGTGGGGGGACTGCCTGTTGATCTTCCCATTACATACGAACCCATTTTTATGCTCTGACATTCAGACTAAATCTTGGCATACAAAATCCTATTAAACAGTATTTATTTTTTTAAATATCTTGGGGTGGGAGGGAGAGTCAACATAACTGTCTCAATTGCATTCAGGTACAAACCTAGTCAAATGGCTTTTTGAGTATCAGCCAGATATAAATAAAGGATTTTAAATGCAGTTAGATTTTTTCCCCAGTTGGAGATATAATCTATCTAATACATCCAACTGAATACTAAGCGTCTAGGAAGGGAACTTCCACACACATCACCAGCCACCAGGGCAGCCTCCTCATTGCCCAGCCAAGGCAGAGCCCCTTCCTGCCACGCTGCCAGGGGAAGGAACCGAGGCGCTGGGACCCTTCCACCCCAAAGAGCTGCAAGATCAAGCCGGCCACTGGCAGTCTGGGGCCCCACAGAGGCCAACTTTCATCCCTCAAGGAGTCACACACCAGAGACCACAGGAAGAGTTACTAAAATGCAGACCTAGTTAGTGCCTGCATAAGGGGATCTTTCTTAATCCTAACTAAATATGTAAAACTTACTTTCTAATGGCCAAGTGTTCCCACCTCTGACCTAAGCCATATGCAAATAAAAGCTGTCTAAACATGGGCCGTTTAGAGGCATTAATTTTCAGGAGGCATCACTCATTCAACCAAGTCCTCCCTGCACCCCCACCCACCTTCGCGGGCTCTGTTCAGAAGCCTGCACAATATTATCATGAAAGGCACTGACTGGAGCAGACGGGGGTCTCAGAGCCAGGGTCCCCAAGAGGCAAATGACATATGAGGACAAAGGGACACTCAAGGACACTGGCCCCCCAGCACATGCCCAGCTCCTGCTTTTCTGCGAACTGCACCTTGCTCTAAACCCCATCACAGGGTCACCTAGAATGACATAAACTTGAGCCCCATGGGGCCATTAATGATTCTCGTGTGCAAATTTGAATGTAGATGGAGGGGGGAGAAAAGCAGCAACCTCCAGGGCTCAGGAGCCATGCAGCCATCCGGGTGCCTCCTTGCCTACCAGGAAGTCAGGGAGCCAGCGTGGAAGCCAGGAAGGAGACGTGAGGCAGGTCAGAGGGGAGAGATGAAAGAAGAGTGTCTGGCCAGGCCTGGATCCCAGCCTCCATCCACTTCTAGCTCCCATGAGACACCCCCTGAGGCTTATAGTAAATTCCCCTTTGTGTTGGCAAAGTCCCCTTTTGTCAAGTTGGCTGGAAGCTGTTTTCTGTTACTTGAAAATAAAAATACTCTGACTCACCTGGTTTCCCACAATTTCGTTCTCACAGCACGTCAGCCTGGGTGGCCTCAGTGGAGGAAGGGACCAGGGAGGGAAAAGGAGGGGCAGGCTCTCCGCTTTCAGGACACTCCTCTCCTCTCAGCATCACCCATCCAGGTGCTCTGGTTATCACATTGGCCACTTCTCTCACGGCTGCCCCTTCAGGTGTATTTTTCTCCAGGTCCCACTAATGTCCAAATACTTTGGCTACTAATGAGTCTCCAGTGGCAAATCAGCCCCAAGATCCCTCCCTGAGGCCAGGGGTCCTCCCATAGACAGATCAGCACTCCTAAGAACCTAGACTTCTGCCCAAGGGCGTGCAGTAATGCCCACAGAATCCAAGACAGAAGTGTTCTATTTGCAGCCATGGCACTAGGCATCTCAAGGTGGGAATCTCACAGGCACCTCACATTCAGCACGCACAAAACCAGATTCCCCAAGGGCCCCATCCCACCCTCCATCATCTGCTTTCCTCCACCAGCCACCCAGTTGCCCGGCCTCTTTGTGTGTGACCCAGCCAGGTGGAATATTTTGTTCACGCCTCTGTCCCACCTGTCTTGAGCTCTCACTTAAGGCCTTGATGGTACTCCCTTTCCTAGAAATATTCCTTCTCCTCCCCTTCACCTAACCAAATCCACCTCATTCCTCAGGGCTTGGCTAAAAACCAGACAAGCTTTTCTAACCCTCCACCACTCCCCAGACCACATGGATGCTCCTGTGTGCATGTGCAATCCTTTTACTATTCTTTTTTTAAAATATATTTTTATTGATTTCAGAGAGGGATCAGAAGAGAGAGATTGAAACATCAATGATGAGAATCATTGAGTGGCTGCCTCCTGCACACCCCCACTGGGGATAGAGCCCCCAACCACTGGTTCATAGGTCAACGCTCAACCACATAGGGAGCCACATCAGCTGGGCCCCCTTACATTCTTTACTGCCATGCCTGTTGAACTGTCTGTCTCTGCTCAGGAGGGCACCTAAGAATCTAAGTTGTTTGCTTTGTACACTAAGTACGTGGCTATAGCTGATGCTGAGTAACTAATTGCTGACTGAATGTGTGATATCCTGTATCAATTAGCAGGAGGTAATGTGATTTGAAAAAGTGAGTTTTCCAGATAGAAGTTCAATTCTTTAAGCACAGTAACTTTTTATTCAGTGAGTCCATAAAAATTTACTGAACAAATGCCATGTGCCCCGGACCACACCAAGCATTTGAGAGACAACACACTAGATGTGGTCCCTGCCCTTGAGTTTCAGGTCCTTCGGAATCTAATGAAAGCTGTGGGCTCCCTCCGCAGTAAAACATGTGTTAAAAATTATGTGAAATTCTATACATAATTTATCTTCACATTAAATCTGAATGAAAAAATCTTTTCAGAGATTATTTCTCTCTTTCCTTTTTTTTTCAAGCAAAAAATAATTAATACTAACTTCCTGAAAAGAACCAAAACAAATCCAAACTTGTGCCAGTGAGAGCAAACATGAACTATAGTGCTGCAGTCTGGCACGATAGGCAGTTACCAGGGGCTGACATGTGGATCCTCAAGCCAGACCACCTGAGTTCGAATCTGACTCTGTCACTGACCAGCCCTGGGCAGATCAATTAACCTCCCTGGCCTCAGTCTACTCATTTGAAAAGAAGGATAATAAAAGTGCCTTCCTGACCCTGGCCAGGTGGCTCAGATGGTTAGAGCATCTTCCTGATACTCCAAGGTTGTGTATTCAATCTCCGGTCAGGGCAATACAAGAAGCAACCAATGCATAAATAAGTGGAACAACAAATTGATGTTTCTCTCTCTCTCTCTCTCTCTCTCTCTCCCTCTCTCAAACCAATTTTTAAAAGTGCCTTCCTTATATGACTATTATGAATATTCAATGGTTCAGCTGATATAAAATTATTAAAATAGTGACTGACACAAAATAGTTGTAATTATTATTATTATTGAATATAAAGTTGAACTTGTGAAACACTCCCTGACATCCAACACATGATGCTCCTTGACACATAATACCTTGATATTCAGTCCACTTGACTTTCTTGTTTTCCAACAGATGCTGAAAACCCTGCCTGCAAACCCCACCAGATTATCACTGCAAAGCCCACTTATGAGAGAGTCAGTGAGTGTCAGATGTCAAAGTCAGCAGTGTGTGACTCACTGGTTGAGCGTCGACCTATGAACCAGGAGGTCACGGTTTGATTCCCAGTCAGGGCACATGCCCAGATTGTGGGCTTGATCCCCAATGTGGGGTATGTGAATCAATGATTGTCTCTCGTTGATGTTTCTATCTCTCTCTCCCTCTCCCTTCTTCTCTGGAAGGACTGTCACCCACACTCCCTGTGCGTGTTTTCTGGAGTGGAAGCAGCCTTCCAAAGAGAAGGGCAGGGTTTCTAGGTATCTCCAGATTCCTGCTGCTGAAACTCGGCACAACTCTGCCACTCCCGGCTACACAAATATTTCCTCCAGCGGCACAAAGTTTACCACCTTGTCCAGCCCAGGCTCCTCAGGGGGCAACAAGGCCAAAACCGCCCATTTTTCAGAACCATCTATAATGGTGAGTTGAAAGATTTACCTCATTCACATGGCCAAAAATAGCTGGTAAGTAAGCCAAGCCATGAATGAATTCCTCTTTCTCTGTTTTGTGTGTTTTGCTTTACTTTCAAAGAAAAAAAAAAGTAGGACTTCAGTCTGAAGTTCAGGCAAGTACCTCAAGACTTGTCCTTGGAGAGCCGGGAACGGGGCGTGGAAGCAGCGTGCTGTGCCGCTCCAGTTCATAGCAAAGCCTCCGGAGAAGGTGGCAGCTCGGGCCCAGCTCCGCCGAGACTGCAGGCTCTGGGACCACAGCCACCTCTGACAGCAATGCACGCGGCCACAGAAAGCCCCAGCCACAGTGGCAGGCAGGCCCTCCTGCTTCATCAAAGCGTCCAACCCAGATGTGTTACCAGACAAAGCAGAAGCTTCATCTGCACGGACAGCCTTGACATGCCTTTCAGTCAGAAGTTAGCTTGGCAAGGAAACCGTTTGCCATTTTGAAGACTTGGAAGTTTCCCAAAAGGGTCTGCAATATAAGAACTCCTCTTGAACACTGACTACATGCAGGTAACAGATGCCAGCAGGAGCTGGTGCACCGAGACCATTATGAGCAGTTTGTGCAATGAATTTCAAAAGAAATGGCGTGGCTGCTGACTCTATGACCCACTTCAAAATACCAGAAGATGGGGCTGGTCTAGAAATGACATCATTTGACACAGGAACTGCTTTAACCTCCTTCTTCTGCTCACGCCATAACTCAGCCGGGTCAGGTCCCAGTTACGTGGCCTCACCAAGTTCTCCCCTGCAGAGTGGCTTCTTTCACGTGGCAGTGCACTAAGCAGCTCTGAGGGGATTTCAAAATAAGGTTTCTATGCTGGGGTAAGTCCAAATTTGGGAAAAGTTCCAGCCTTTCCAAGGGAAGCCTTCTCCTCAGTGCATTCTCTTCTCCCCTATGAATCTTTGGGAGGTGGGTGCCCTTCCTCCTCTTAGGTGTCATGTGATCACTGACAAGAGTACTACCACTGGACCATGAAACCTATATTATTTTATTAACCAATATCATCCCAATAAATTAATTATTTTAAAACTAGTGGCCCAATACACGAAATTTGTGCATGGGAGAGGGGGTGTGTCCCTCAGCCCGGCCTGCACTCTCTCCAATCTGGGACCCCTCAGGGGATGTCCGACTGCCAGTTTAGGCCCAAAGTCGGACATCCCTCTCACAATCCTGCCTGCCTGCCTGATTGCCCCTAACCACTCTGCCTGCCAGCCTGCTTGCTACAACTGCCCCCCCTTGCCGGCCTGCTCACCCTCAACTGCCCCACCCCACCCCCGTGCCGGCCTGATCGCCCCCAACTGCCCCCACCCACCGGTCTGCTTGCCCCCAACTCCCCCTCCCCTGCTGGCCTGATCACCCCCAACTGTCTTCCCCTCCTGGCCTGATTGCCCCTAACTCCTCTGCCTCAGCCCTGCCACCATAGCTTTGTCCGGAAGGATGTACGGAAGGTCTCCCAGTCTAATTAGCATATTACCCTTTTATTAGTATAGATTTCTTATCTTTATTGTTTAAAGTATTACAGATGTCTCTCTTTTTATCCCATTGACCCCCTCCACCCTTAATAAATTTAAAAAAAGAAGACAGATGGATATGAATGTGATAATTCAAAAAAGAACAAAAACAAAAGTAGTCTTGCACTCTTTTCATTTGACATTTTCTGACTTTAGCTGGGATCAGTGTAGACACAAACAGATACACATGACGGTAAAAGAAGTCAGGAGAAGAGGAAAAGAGGAACAAAGAATAGAGTTAGATCCAACCAGGTCAATAATCACATTAAATATACATCCCAATTAAAAGGCAGAAATTGTTAGAGTGGATGAAAATGCAGGCGTCAACTATATGCTGCCTGCCACAAACCCACTTTAAATACAAAGATACAAATAGGTTGAAAGTAATAGGATGAAAAGATATATCATGCTATCTTAGTCCATTCAAATTGCTGTAACAAAAATTCCATAAATGGAGTGGTTTGTAAACAACAGAAATTTATTTCTCACAGTTCTGGAGGCTTGGAAGTCTAAGATCAAGATGCTGGTAGTGCCAAAACCGGTTTGGCTCAGTGGATAGAGCGTCGGCCTGTGGACTGAAGGGTCCCGGGTTCGATTCCGGTCAAGGGCATGTGCCTGGGTTGCGGGCACATCCCCAGTAGGAGATGTGCAGGAGGCGGCTGATCGATGTTTCTCTCTCATCCATGTTTCTAACTCTCTCTCTCCCTTCCTCTCTGTAAAAAAATCAATAAAATATATTAAAAAAAAAAAAAACAAAACAAGATTGACCATGTTCTGTGCCAAGGGCCCAATTCCTGGTTTGCAGACAGCGTCTTTTCACTGTGTCCTCATTTGGTAAAAGAAATGAGCTGTTCTCTTTTATAAGGTCACTAATCTCAATTATGAGGGGTCTACCCAAAGACCATATATCCTAACTACCCAAAGGTCCATGTCCTAATACCGTCACCGGAGGAGTTAGGATTTCCACATATGAATTTAGGAGGCACACAATCATTCAGACCATAGCACATGATAGCACTGATCAAAAGAAAGATGGCTATATTTTCAAACAAAGTCGATTTCACACAAAGAATATTGCCAAGGATAAGGCAGTTCATTTCATAATGATAAATGGTAAATTCAACAGGACATAACAATTATAAATGTTTATACAGCTAATAATAGAATTTCAAAATGCATGAAGCAAAACCTGATAGAACTTATTGGAAAAATCTTCAATTATAGTGGGAGATTTCTTCTCTCAATCCTCTTCTCTCAATAGTTAATAGAAAAAATAGGTAGAAAAAAATCAGTTTGGATATAGATGACTTTGATAACACTATTAACCAACTTGACCTAAATTATATTTATAGAACAGTCTGCAAAACAGCAGAATACACATTTTTTTCAAGTTCACTCAGAACTTAACCAAGATTGACCATGTTCTGTGCCATAACGCAAATCTCAATAAATTTAAAATAATTCAAATTGTACAAAATATGTTCTCTAACCACAATGGAATTAGAAATCAATAACATAAAATACCTAGAAAATCCCCAAATATTTGGAAACTAAATAACACATTTCTAAATAATTCATGGTTCAAAAATAAATCCAAAGAAAAATTAGAAAGCATTTTGAAATGGTGGAAATGAAGTCCCAAAATATAAAAATGGGGCGGGGGAAGCAATGCTTAGAAGGAAATATCTAGCACTAGATGCCTGCACTAGAAATGAAAAAAGGTCTCAAATGATTGACTTCAGCTTCCATTTCAAGAAACTAGAAGAGCAAATTAAACTCAAAGTGAGCAGAAGAAAGGAAATAATTAAAAATATGAACAGAGCCCTAGCTGGTTTGGCTCAGTAGACAGAGCGTCGGCCTGCGGACTGAAGGGTCCCAAGTTCAATTCCAGTCAAGAGCACATGCCTGGGTTGTGGGCTCGATCCCCAGTGTGGGTGTGCAGGAGACAGCCAATCAATGATTCTCTCTCATCATTGATGTTTCTATCTCTCTCTCCCTTTCCTTTCCTCTCTGAAATCAATTACACACACACACACACACACACACACACACACAGAGAAATCAATGGATTAGACAACAGAAAAGCAATAAAAAATATAATGAAACCCAAAACTTTTTTTTGAGATCAATAACATCAATATACTTAGCCAGACTGATCAGGTAAAAAGAAAGAAGATAGTTACTATTCACAGAGACATCACCATCTATGTAGAAAATCCTATAGAATCTAAAAAAAAATGTGGAATAAGTGAATTTAAGCAAAGTTGTAGGATACAAGGTCAATTAAAAATAGGTCATATTTCTATAAACTAGTGATGAGAAAGTGGAATTTAACTTAAATAACATTTATAACAGCACAGAAAGTAAAATACTTAGGAATAAATCTGACAAAATATGTATACTATATACTGAAAACTATATAACATTAATGAAATAAATTAAAGAAGACCCAAATATATAAAGATATACACTGTGTTCATGGTTGAAGTGACTCAGTATTGTCAAGATGCCAATTTCCCCCAAATTGATCTGCAGATCCAATGTAACCACAATCAGCAGCCTATCTGGCTTGTCGTACAACTAACAAGCTGATTATAAAATTCATATGGAAATGTGAAGGAAGAGCCAAAACAATTTTGAATAGAACATGATTTAAGGACCACCTGATTTCAAGACAGTGGAAGGAGTTGGAGAGGAGGGAGCACAAGGAGCATGAGAATATTTTTTGAGTGATGGATATGTTTACTATCTTGATTTGATGACAGCTTCACAGGTATATACATACAGCCAAACTCATCAAATTGTTGTCTTTATTTATGTGTGGTTTGTTACATGTCAGTTATACCTCAAAGAAAAAATTTAAAATATCTCATTCAGTCCTCATGCCCAATTCTTGAAGGCAGTCGTATTATCACCTCCATTTTACATACATGGAAACTGAGATCTAGATCACACAGATACAAGCCTTCTCACTCCAGAGCCCAAGCCCTTAAGCTTGAGGCCATACAGAAAGAAATGCTTTTCTATCTGCCTCTCATTCATCCAACAAGGATTGGCAAGTACTGGCAAGCACTGATCCTACAGTGTGCCAGGCTCTGTGGTCGGAGTAAGGGACACAGCAGTGACAGGGAAGGTCTTCCCCAGGGCCCTTCTACACTTGACTTAAGAGCGCCGCCCTTGCTTTCCCCCTAGTACATCCCTGACTTCTCTCAACAGAGAAGAAATAACTTGTGAGTTTCTGCCATGGGCAGGCCGCCTCATCTGCCTGTGCAATCACAGCACTAGGAGATGGTATCATTTCCATTTCACAGATAAGTAAATGCAGGCACTGGGAGGTGAAGGAACCTGCCAGGATCCCACAGCTAGAGAGCAACAGAGCCAGGTTGCAAATGCAGACCTTCCTGCCTCTGAAGCCTGTGATCCGCCCATCACTCACTCCAAACTGCCTGGAATCCTGCTGTTGCTCCCGCCATCAGAGCCCAACGAATCCTGTTTTCCTTGCAGACGAAATCACAACCAGGCGCCAAGTCCCCATGGATAAAAACAGCTGTTCACCAAAGGTTCTGTTTTGTGTTATTAATTCATTTAAAAGGAAATTTGGTTTCTAACCAGAACTAATGTCATATCCACACTCAAGAAGGGAGAAAAAAATGAGTCTGGAAGTTGCAAAGTTGGTTTCGTTGGATCAAACCTGCTGCTGGCCTATGTATGCAGCCAGACCAACTCCTGCCCCAGCCCGCTCTCCCCACCCTCCTCGCAGAGAGGGACTCCAACCTCCGTCTCCATCATGAGTGGAGCAGGGGGAAGCCCTTTTCCAGTTTGCTTCCATTGTCACAAGAAGGTGTCACAATGGATACAGCAATTACTAGGAAATGAGAAGCAAGTAACAAATGCAAACTCAGAGCAATAACAGATGAAAGAGACAGCTGCTCAGGCTCCCAGTGCCAAAATCAGCACCTAATGACCAGCATTAGGCCAGGAACCATCACCCACCCATGCCGGGCCCAACTGGAGGACACCTGGACCATGCCCCTACCACCTCATTCAGGTGGGGGTTTTTTAACAGAGGGAGGCAGTATAAGATAGAAGTCTAGAGAATTCAATATTATTATTGTTACTATTCCTCCTACTACATCCTAAATGTACTGAACAAACATCAGGCACTGCACTGGGTCACAGGCTATGGGGTGAACAGTACTGCCATGATCCTCGTGTAAATGAAGTTTATAATCTAGTGGCGAGACAGACTTGACACAAGAATTATGGAAACTTTCCAGTCATGACATTTCAGCACAATGGTGAAAAGCGCTACGCATAAGAAGTCATGGGTGGTGAGGTGGGAGCGAACAGGCAGGGAACCTGCGCTACCCTGGAGCTAAGCTGCTAATTTCTTCTCTTGAGGGGCAAGGAGTCAAGGAGTCTCTGTGAGAGGTGAGAGAAGAGCATTACAGGCGAAGGCACAGCAGGTGGGAAGGTACAGATGGGAGGGAAGCAGGAAGGCTACAGAGAGCGACAGTGTGGTATGTGCTGTGGC
Source organism: Myotis yumanensis (assembly GCF_028538775.1). NCBI lineage: Eukaryota > Metazoa > Chordata > Mammalia > Chiroptera > Vespertilionidae > Myotis > Myotis yumanensis. Next base: position 6,368,171 of record NW_027223763.1, read on the forward strand.
CCTGGAGGCCAGGAGGGCTGTTGCTGGCCACCCTGCAGGGCCTGGCCAATAGGTTTGCATCCTCAGAACAGTGGGGAGCCTCAAAGGGTGCCTGGTGGGACCCAGAAGCAGTCAGACTCTGGCTTTAGAAAGACGTCTCTGGATGGAAGAGGGGGCTGGGGGCTGGGGGTGGGACTGACCCTCGGGAGATGTAATTGAAGAGGTGGCAATAGCTTAGGCCAGGCTGGGGCAGTGCAGGGAAATGGTCTGAGAAAACTGCCCAGCATGTGACCTGAGAGTGGGTTTTAATGATGTCAGCGAAATCGATCTCCCTGCTGGCAAAGCTCTTCCCTTCTCCCAGGCCCAGCACTGAGATTCCAGGGAGCAGCAAAGACACACAGGGTTTGTCCAGAGTCCAACACTGACCTCGGCCTTCTGGAATGCCCGCTTCTTCAGAGAGGCAAACAGCATCCAGACAAAAGGCCAGAGGGTCAGGTTCCTGAACCCAGAGGCAGTGTTTTCCTAAACTAATGTGTCATGCAGCCCAGGGGAACTGTGTACTTCCCTAGGAGTTTTCATCCTGCAGGCCAGCCCTTGGGGTCTCAAGCTCCGAGGGCCCCACAGGGACATGAGTTCTATCTGGATAATGTCCCAAAACATTTAGGTTCTGCCTTTTCCTTTAATACCAGGTTCTTAGGGCCACAGTAAGGAGGAGAGCGAGGATAGCACGCCCCAGACCACCCCTTGACTGCCTTCCACTAACACTGAGCACCCAGCCTGTGCCTTAACTCAGGTGGCAGGTAGTGGTGACACTCTGGTCCCTCATCTCATGAGGCTCCCAGTCCAGGTCCATAGCTTTCCTCTGGGGAAGCACAAACTATTTCCTGGCACCTCTATCTCCCTCCACATTGCTGTCAGCTCTCAACCCTAGGATGTCCTTATGCCTTTAGCTCTGGGTCATCGTCTTCTCTTCTCCCATCTGCGGTCATCTTCAGGGACGGCCCCCAGCACCTCAACCTCCTCCCAGAAAGACCATCATCCACCAACACGGCACAGCCATCACCCCTTCAAGCACAGTCACCAGTACTCTGCCCCCAAGACCCTGAACTTGGAACTACTGCTCCCCCCATGACCTCCCGGCCTCCCTCTCTGTTCCCTACTCCTAATCAAATCTTTGCTTTGCCCACTGCTTGACTTCTGGTTCCTCAGCCCTTTTTGGGTCTTTCAGGCCATCAGCCCTCTCCCTCCCCCAGGTAAAACACTGCTGACCACCTGCCTGACTTCCAGCTACTTCCCTAGGCCTCTCCTATCCCTGGGCCACTTTCTCTGCCTCCTTCTTGACCTCTGCTTTTCTTTCTGGTCCCCGAATGCACAGTCCACTGCTTTCTCTCCTGTCTCCTCTCGTCTCAGCTCCACAGCAGCCCCATAACCAGTTTAGCACCAGGCCCTCCCCTCTCTCTGTTACTACAACCCTTGCCTCACACAGACTATTGCAAAGCCTGCTGACCAGTGTCCCTGTCTCCAGTTGGTTCTGCCTCACTCCGGTAGTTAAAATAAATTTCCTAAAATACCAATCTGCCTTTTACCCTAAATACCTAAATACCATTAGGTTCTGCCTTTTCCTTTAATACCAGGTTCTTAGGGCCACAGTAAGGAAGAGAGCTACCTACCACTACCTACCACTACCTTTTTGAAATTCCTCAGCAAATCCCCAAGGCTAACGAAGTAGAAGTAAAGCTCTGCTTCCTGCCCATGCCTACTCCCCACACTCTCCTTGCAGGCCCCCAGTACTTCTTGTCTCCTGTCTGTATCCATTCTGCCCTCACTCTGGTTGGATGGTGCCAGTGTCCCTTTCTATGTGTCTATGTCTCTCCGGCAGGTAGCACAGCAGAGAATGAGATGTGTGAGGGAGAGCGTGAAGGTTGGTCTGACCACGGGAAGCCTGGCGGTGGGGATGGAGCAGTGCTGGCGGGGGCAGTGAGAAGAATGGAAAAAGCACAGGCCCACAGAGCAGCTTCCCACCTCACTGACTTTGGTACCCACTGCAGCTCGTTTGCATCACACTCGGACCCACTAGATACCCATCCGTGGGCCTCTGTGACCCTACACGCCCCCAGTGCCAGTGCCAGTGCCAGCTGGAAGAAATGACACACTGACTGCGGGCAAGCCCTGGGTATGCCAACATCCCGGGCAGCAATGCCCTTGAGGAACAGAGAACCAAGAGAATGGCAGGCTCAGCTTTTCTTCTTCCCAGACACCAGCACCAAAAGTCATGTTTAGTTTTGCTCAATAGATTATCGGCTTTTTCAATGAGTGATTCATTCTGCTTGAAATGCCCTTCCCAGCTCCCATCCCATTCTCCAAATCACCCACAAGATAAGATCGCTTGCAGCCTTCAAGGCTCCATGCCGATGTCCCGACTCCAAGGCAGAGCAGGTTTCCCTTCAATTTCCACAGGCCCTCCGCGCACCATGATGCACATCTTCACTGGACCCCAGCCTCCCTGCCATCCAGGGGCCCAGTCAGCGTGTGAACTCGGGTCTGAAGGGTTCCAAGTTCAATGCTCTTAATCTCTGTGCTGCTGAAAGTGTCACCTGTTCTGGGCCACAGCTCCCACAAGGCACCCTGAAGGTTCTGCTGAGCACAACCTTGTCCTAATACACAGAGCCCATGGGAACTTGTGCTGTGGAGGACTGACAGGCACAGGTTCCTGGGAACACTGCATGCAGGCACTGACCTCAGCTCTCACATGCCCACTGTGAGGTGAAAACTATGATTTTCCCATCTTATACATGAGGAAATCGAAGCACAAAGAGAATGAGCAGTAACTGAGCTGGAAAGGGCGAGGCCGGGAGCAAACCCAGCTTTGTCAGATCGTGTCCTTCCCTTAAGCACACTGCGCAGTGTGAGTGGGCCCGCAGCACGGCTTGGCCAGGACCCTGGACTGAGCAGCACACACACCATGCTCCTTTTCAGCACATTCTAAGAACAGCAGTTCCCCCTTGATGCTGCTCCACATGGAAACTAATGACAAAACCAGTTCTGACATTTAAACTGACTTCTGAGAAACTGTTGGACCTTCAGTTCCGTATTCTGGGAGTTGGGCATAATGACAGACAGATTTATTTGGTAGAGAATGCTGGTGGGAACAAAATGCTGCCCTGAAAATGTATCTTCTCACAAGGCTGCTGCCACCCAGACCCCTTGGAAAGCCGTCCTTTACAATGAGCCCTCGCCCTGGCCACCCCCCTCCCCATCCCCTCACTGGCCAGGAACCCGCCCAGCCCCTGCAACCCAATCCGCCACCGCAGGGTTAGGGTTCTAGGCCGCACCTTATAAGTTAAACACAGCTGTGAGCTATTATACTGCAAGTTGTATCTACGTTAGCACGCCAATCTTTGATAAAATTTTCACTTGTTAGAGTCACCAGGGAGCAGGGCAGTCGTGGCTCCACATTTGCTAACTTCCATTTTCCCTGCTCCCTGCCAATCCTGAACTCACCGTCTGCCTGGCTTCCTCTAAGCCTGGGATGATGCTCTGCGGTCCCCCTGCAGAAAGGAGCAGAAGCCACAGTTCTACTCAGTTCTCATCAGCATTTGGAAATTTGAATCTTCAAAGGCTGAGCTCACCAGGCGAAACCCTGGCTTTGGGGAAGTGGTGACACCACAAAACAGGCACCCTGGTAAGAATGCTCCCTTAATTGGGACGCGCCCCCTGGCAATGGGCCCCAGAGAGTGTTCTGCTGCAGCACTTCTCTCATCCAGTTCTTCAGCCACTCTCCACTCATTCAACAAATATTTACTATCAGCCCTGTTCCAGGCGCCAGGATTACAACAGGGTCTCAGGAGGCAGATCTCCAGAACCAAGGGGGCATAGCCCTCCTTTTATGCTCTGGTGCTTCCAAAGACTCTGGGGGAAGTGAAGAGGGAGGCCCGCCTGGTGTGTCAGTGGTAGGCTTGGATGGAGAGAAGATAACAAGAGGAACTAAAGACAAATGGAATTGCAAACAAGTGTTAAGCTTTAACAGTAGTCTACTGGTTAATATTAACAATGATAGTTATTTGAAAACTACCCTATCTAATAATAGACAAACATGGTAATTGACCATACCTTCGCTACACCTCCCATTGGCTAATCAGCGTGATATGCAAATTAACCACCAACAAAGATGATGGCTAATTTGCATACTGCAGGCAGATCCCGCTGTGCCACCCCACCTGGGGATGGCAGCAGCGCGATCCCCAGCCACCGCCTGCCCCAGCGCAGGATCCAGGCCTGTCGTGTGTGGGGCGGGGCAGTCGGGGCAGGTGGCAGCGAGATCCCCAGTCGCATGCGGCTCAGGGCGGGGGCAGGGGGGCGGGCAGCAGCACAATCTGAGCGGCCGCCTGACCCAGCGTGGGATCCGGGCCTGCCATCTGCAACCGGGGGAGACGGGGCAGACACCGTGGGATTGGGCGTGCCATCTGCCACCAGGGGAGCGGGCCTAAGCCAGCAGGTGATTATCTCCCGAGGGGTCCCAGACTGTGAGAGGGCACAGGTTGGGCTGAGGGAGTCCCCCCTTGCCAGTGCACAAATTTTTGTGCACCGGGCTTCTAGTTTTATATATGATACAAAAATGTAATTGTTTAATGTTATTAGGAACCAAAATTGTCGGTGTAAAAGATAACATATAAAAATCAAGGGAAGTGCCCAGCCAGCATGGATCAGTGGTTGAGCATCAACCTATGAACCAGAAGGTCACGGTTCGATTCCCAGTCAGGGCACATGCCTGAGTTGTGGGCTCAATCCCCGGTGTGGGGTGTGCAAGAGGCAACCAATCAATGATTCTCTCTCAACACTAATGTATCAATTTCTCTCTCCCTTTCCTTTCCTCTCTCTGAAATCAATAAAAATATATTTTAAAAATCAAGGGAAGGAAGTTTACAACTCTGTAATGTTAGATTGGGAGTGGAAAGATCAACATTGTACTGGTCATGTTTCTACAAGATAATGTGGTATAAACACAGAGCCCTCAAATCTCAGAGGCTTACGGCAACACTACTTATTTCATGCTCAAAGGTCTGTAGAATGACTTCAACTCAACTGATTTCTGCTGGGTTCCCCTGGACTGTGCCAGGTTGGGCTGGAATGCAGGCTTTGGGTTTGGGATTCTGGCTAAACGAGCAATAGCTAACAGTACACCACGGAAAGTAGAAATTCCAAGAAGGCTGGTGGAAACGTGCCATGCCTCCAACCACTTCAGCTTACCCCTTGCATTACTTGTGCCTAAGTCACAGGGCCAAGCCCAAAATCTATACAATAGAGACATATACACACTCACAGAGAAGTTATGACAAGGATGAGGAGGGAAGGAAGAATTGTGGAAAAATAACACCACCTGCCCTAATTACAATCTCATGATTTTTCTTTCAAAAAATAAGTATTTCCTAACCCTGTCCACCGAAAAGACCTAAAAGCAACAGCAACCCAGTAGCAATGAATATCCTCTCACCAATGAATATTACTCTCCACTAAAGAAACCAGCACCCTGAGGAATGCCTGAATCTAGGTCTTCAGTGAGAAGTGTACAACATCACATTGGAATATCTCATTGTACCACAGAGCAAGGAAGTTATCAAAAATGAAGGGATCATGTTGACATAGGAGGTGACATGAAAGGGCTCCCATTGGTTAAAGACAGATCAATTTGTGCATCAAAAAGCATACTGACTGTCACTGATTGAAACGCAGATTCCCCACCCACTCCAATCCCATGGAATCAAAATCTCCAAGGATGGGGCCTGGCATCTGTATTTTTACAGAGCTCCCCAACAGATTCTCATGTGTGGCCAGGGTGGAGGCACTAGTCCAAGGTTCCTGATCCTCTGGGAGTCTGGGTCACTCACAGTGCCCATCTTGCTCTCAGATGCTCGCTTCTGCTTCCTAGAAAGTCTTGCCTACAACAAACTTAACATTGTCCACTATTCATGTCCTTCCAACTCGAAGATGGTCCAGCCACAATGTGGCAGCCATCTTCAAGGGAGGAAATCCCAGTTTTCAGTCTGCTAACAAAAATGAAAACAGTAAAAAAGCTGGGCAGCTCCCAGAGCCCTCCTTTTAATTGCAATGTTGACAATGACAATGAGAAGCAAACGCTTCCATTTTTAGCTAACATCTCATAGATCCAAAACATTCAAGTTTGGGGCTTCTCCAGATACCTCAAAGCAATTTGTTCTTAATCCCCACTCTGCACCAGAACCTTGTGCAAAACAGGGCCGACTGGGTTCTGGAGCCTGACCCAGCAATTCAGATTTAGTGGTCTAGGCGAGTCTGGGCACCCATGTTTCAGAGGCTGCCCAGGTGACAGTGATGTGCAGCCACAATTGAGAACCACTGCTCCAAGCTAAATCCTGAAAGCAAAACATCTCCACCTTAATGTCTTGTCTCAACTTGAAATCAGATATGCCCTGGATGAGGTACCTTCCAAACTGTAGCCCTAGCTGGTTTGACTTAGTAGATAGAGCGTCGGCCTGTGGACTGAAGGGTCCTGGGTTCAATTCCAGTTAAGGGCACATGCCTGGGTTGAGGCTCCATCCCCAGTGAAGAGCATGCAGGAGGTAGCCAATCAATGATTCTCTCTCATCATTGATGTTTCTATCTCTCTCTCCCTCTCCCTTCCTCTCTGAAATCAATTAAAATATATTTAAAAAGAAAAAAACCAAACTGCAGTACCCTGGGGAAAAGTCTGCTGCTGGTTGTGCCTCTGAAGAACTCCCGGCCCTTCCCTCCTGCAATCAGCCAGAACAGCGACCCCAGCCTCCCACACACGCAGTCTCAGGGTTCAGGGCTCACAGCAGGCGGGGCTGCCCTGCTCAGTGCTCAAGACAGAGAATAAAGATCCAAATGTCTAAGCCACTCCAGACCAAAGCTAAGCAGAGAACAGGATCAGAAGTAGCTCCAGCTGAGAACTAAGGTGACCATTAAACAACTATTCCCCCAAAGGCTCCAAGAGATAGCGAGTTGTTTCAGTTATATATTTTTTTAGTTAGAAAGAATAGATAACTCCACATTAGAAAAAAAACAACAACAGAAGAAGACTGGATGTCAGCCAATTCAAGAAAAGCAAACATAGCTCAGCTCCCCAAACCTAATGAACACAATGGGTGCGCACACGCACACACATAAATAATACAGATCATTGCCAGGTCTTCACATAAATGCTGATCGCAGCTAACATGCAAGTTTCCTCCTAATCTATAATAGGTTAGATACCAGCTCCCAGGAGGCCTGGATCTGTGGTCTGACTGTGCATTAAAATGCTGTTTTTCTCCATCTTTACAGCTACCATACTGTAAGAAAGGCACAGTAAGAGTGTTCTGGAATTCACAGTAGACACCTTTTGGTTGCAGCAGACACCTTTTGACATATCTCTCCACCAATACTCCGCCTCTGAAACTGCACCCCACTCACCAGGCTGGGTCCCCTCAGCTCAGTTGTGCTTGCAGGACTTGGCCCTATACTCCTGACCTTGGTCACAGCACCCGCACTAGACATGTGACTCAGCTGGGCTGGACTGAGAGTTGCCGGTCTCAGTGTGGAAGATGGCTGCAGGGGAGATCATGTAAACATGGGCCCTGTGGGGAGGCCGGGTTGGACCACATCGGCCGACAGGAGTGAAGGCAGAAGAGAGAAGCAGAGGGAAAAGCTGATGCAAGAAGCAGCGTGGTCTGTGTCCTGGTTGGCTCTCCAGGCTGCCTGAACTCCATGCCCATTCTGTAAAATGCCCCTTCTATCCCTGTAATAAAGTCCTCTTCTGCCTATCACAGCTACTTTGACATGCATTTCTATTAGCTGTTAACAAAAGAAGAACCCTAACTAAAATAACTATAAAGCCTCATTGTCGACTACTAAGCATTTCCAGTAGTTTTTAAATCAACGTTTTAAAGTCAACTTTTTTCTCTTTATTGACTATGCTGTTGCTACAAATGTACATTACAATTTAATGTAAACAGTGTTTTGCTGTAGCAACTGGTTTCAAAATCAGATACAAGGCAACCACCAGAATTTGGGATCAACAAAAAGAAACCTCTCTAGAAAAACGTTCCCCCACACCCTATCTGGACGGTGACCCTTACTCACAGGAGGAGCCTGGGAAAAGTCATTAGTGGGCCAAGACCTGACTCGGGCATGGAGGCCATGGGCACCAATGCCGCAGCCCTGCCACAGTGGACCAGACATGGTGCCATTCTCTGGAGAACCCAAACACCTGTCTCCAAGAATGAGCACCATCGAGAATGCAGTTTCTGGATGCTCTCTTCAATGAGGCTTAGAACGTTCACATGCATTTAGATACTTCAAGAGAGAAAGGGAGAAACTGAGTCACTCTAATGTGGTTGTTGGACCAGTAGGAAGGACAAGGTACAGACCTCCGGCTGGATGGCTTTGAACACAGGGATGTCCATTAATGTGATCTGGCTCTGCAACAAAAGAGAATGGGTGTTAGAAAACGTAAAGTAACTGTCGTGTTCCTTTGAATCTATACAGAGTAATAACACTCTTAAAGGTTATAATCTCCCCCTTGAATAAAAATCAAGACAGAGTAGAAAACAGACAAATTTTTAAAATGCCTTTCCCGTCCCTTCCCTCATCATAAATCTTGATCCACACCCTTCTTTCTTGAATGTGAGACAAACGTCCAACTTCAGCAATGGTAATAGTAGTTTGGAGGTTGGGACTGAGAGAAAAGGAAACATTTTTTGGTTTGGATATTTTTGTATAATTTAAGTTTATTTTTTTTCAAGCATGAATTACTTTTGTAATTGTAAAAAGTTGACAATATTAAAAATTAGGATGCTAAACAGACATTATTACTCTAAATTTAAAAGAAAACTGTGGCTTACAGACATTTCTTCTGAAGTCTAAGCCTCCTCAAAATCATATGGTAGAGTGACACTCGAGATGCCTCCGCAGGCCAGTGTGGACCACAGGCTGTTCATTCCACGGCCCACAGTATATGAGGTAACTACAGAATTTAAGATCAAGCATTGGGAAACTTTTATAGTAATTTGCCATGATACTCTTATTATATTTTTTAAGTATTAGTCTTCTGTAGCTTGTAAATGAAAAAAATTGGTCCTTCACCACAACTAGCTTGAGAAGCACTAATGTTGTCAGCACAGAAAACACAGGTCTGGTTAAAAGGCTGTTCTCACTGAGCAACAGGAAGAGAGGCATTGCTGCTGACAATGCTGCAGGCCAAGGCACGGCTGAGCTGACTGCACATGACCTACCTATCTCCTGTGTCACATGGGCTGCCAGGTGTCAGCTAACAGATGCCTCTATGACAGCCCAGGGAGGAGAGCTGACGGCCTTTGGATGCCTCCTAGTGCAAGAGGACACCCTGCCCACCAAACACAGGTCATCTGGTCATCTGGGAGGACGTAATGCTGTGGAATAAACATGGGCTCAGGGCTCAGCGGGGCTTGGGTACATGTCTGGATACCACTGCTTTAACAGCAATATTCTGTTTGACACCTGACAATTCTCCCAGTCTCAGATGCCACATCTAGAAAACAGGAACAATAATCCCTATCTTATAGGATCTTTGTGAAAATCTAAGACAAAAGATGCAGAATGCCTGGCACCTGACAGGTACTCTCTATATATGTATGTGGGGGGTGGGGGAGTAGGGAGAGGATATGGATGTGGGTGTGGTTGTGTGTATATATAGAGAGAATCTATATGTATATTATACACACAGAGAGAACATCTCTGAGCAGGAGAAGGAAATAAGCAGGTAGTTTCAGTGGAGAGTCTCTTTGTCCCCCAAAAGGCTAGTGCCCTCCATGTGCACAGAAATGCTGTCACTGATGGAAGCGTGGCAGAGACAGTGGATGGGAATGAAGCACTCGGAATCCACCCTCCTCCACCTCTCGGTCCACCACCAGGGGCAAGGAGGCATGGGACCCCAGCACTCGTGGATCTGGCCCTCATAATCTGGGTGTCCAGTGACTACTAAGCCCTGGAGCCTATAGGCCTGTGTGTCTGGCCTAGGCAGTGCAAATAGACTGGCATCTCTCCTGCCAGACCCACGGAGATTGTTGGCCAAATGCTCCTGACCTTGGATTAATTCTGCCATCCCAGGGAACAGAAAGGCCTTGTGAAACCAGATTTGAGCTGAGAGCTCAGAGGGCCTTGGAAATCTCTCCCGCAGATCAAGTTAACTCCCTATCCGGGAGAACCGGCAGGATGTTTGCAATGTCATTTAGGAAAAGAACCAAAAGTCTGCTAATGTGAAAATGAGAAAACTTCCTCTGCACCCTGCCATCAGTTCTAGGGTTTGCTACTGAATTTCCATATGATTTATTAGAAGAGTGACTTTACGTTTCATATATTTTTTTGGATGGTCCAAGTTTCGAATATTCTGATTCCTGCTCAGGCTGTAAATCAGAATATGTGTTCAAGTGCTTTATTCTAAACAAACTAGGTCAACAGAGGTCACCAGACTTAGAACAGACTGGCTGGTCCCAAAGACACAATCTGAGGGTTTTCAGGAGAATCTCTCCCGTTTCTATTCTCTCAACTCCAACCAAAAAAGATGCAGTGTCCAGAGCAAGAATATCTCAATACATAGGTAAAACCACCCAATTATATATTTCGTGTCATTTTACTCCAAGGCCAACCACCTGGGAAAAAGGTTGCTGGTTGAGCAGCCCTTCCCCAGAAGTTTGAGCACCTCAAGGCAGGCAGTTTTACCAAAAAGGGAGGGTGTGGGTAAGGGTGGGAGCTCTCAGCCCTCCCTAGGGAAGGGCCCCAGCTTCCTGGAGAGAAAGGGTATCTCCTGGGAGTGTGGCACAGCCCCCACAGAAACACAAGACAATGAGACTCATTCCAAGCAGCAAACCCGAGGTAGTGAGGAGCACATGCCTGGACCAATGAGAACACTCCTGAACAAGCATCCTATTGGCTTCTCCTTATTTTGGGGAATAAAACCTCAACACAGGATGTCCAATTAAGCTAGTCACTTGGCATTCTTTAATCCTAACCCCTTCTCCAATATCTTCCTTCCTCCTAAAAATCCAGCCTTTTAGGGAAGTTGCCAATCACCACGTATCTCAAAACATTTCGGTAGATATGAATCCTTCAGAATGGAGAGGCCTATATGGCCACTTTACAATGTGGCCCTAAAGAAAAAGATGTTATTATATGGATAAATGAAAGCTACCTAGCCAATAAGAAAAAAAAAAAAAAAGGGTTTGCATATGTTAATTGTAGTGTTTCTCCCCTCCAACAGTGGCTGACTGAATCCTCTCTTCCCAACTAGACCCCTAGTTTAAGGCGCTCTACCCCCAAATAAATGAACCCAAGAAAAGCCATTGGCAATCAGTGGTCTGTCTTATAGAAGATCTCTTTAAATTTGCATTTAGATCACTCTCCCAGTACCTAAGTAGGAGGGCTCACAGAACAAAAAGTAATCCGCTCCAAAGACACATTCCGGCTTCTACTCCCAGAGCCACAGGAAGCACACATCTGGCAGTGTTAGAACTGGAGTCAAGGAAATGCAAATTAAACAGGAAGATACCATTTGTCATCTACCAGTGCCATCGAGACTGATGGACTATGAGCTACTCTGTTTGTTCTTTTTGGAAAGTAATCTGGCAGTAACTCATAAAGAAGTTTTTAACCTTTTTTTTTTTAAATGTCAAACTTACAAAAAAGTTTCCAGAATTATATGAACTCTATAACCTTTCACCTAGCTTAACTAATTATTAACATTTTGCCTCATTTGCTTCATCTCCATGTATGTACCTAGTAATTACACATGAACATTTTTCTGAACCATTTGGGAGTAACATGCAAATACTATGACTTTTCAACCCTAAACCCTTCAGTGTGTTGTTTCCCAAGAATAAGATGACCCTCTTACATGTTAAACTTATTACATTCAGGAAATTTATCATTAGTACAACATTATCTAATATACAGTCCACATTCAAAATTCGCTAATTATCTCAATACTGTTTGTTATAGCAATTTTGTCTTGATCCAGGTTCATTCACTGCATTTAGATATTATCTCCTAAAAGGAGAAATAAGCATACTGTTGACACAAGAATCTCTATGCCTGCAGAAAAAAAAAGTACTAGTATATAAGGAAATTTTACATAGAGATCTACGTTTAGATACAGATATAAATATAGATGTTTATTGCACCATTATTTTTAGTAGCAAAAATCTGGAAACAGTCTAAAAGGCCACCAAAAGGGACTTATTGAAAAAAAACATGGTATATCCAGACTCCGGAGTATCATGCAGCTATTAAAAATAGAGAATTGGACCCATACATGTTGACCTAGAAGGATGCCCATGACCAACTGACGATAAAGACAAGTCCCAGCAATGCTTTTTGCTATGCTTTCATCCACTGGGGAGTAAAAGGACTGAGATCTACCTGTAGCGTGCCCCCAGTAAAAAATGAGGACCTTTTAAATAATTTTAACCCTTTTTATTATAAAGTAACACACATTTACAGAAAACCACATTAAACAAATGCATGGTTTTATGACTTATTATAGATGAACACCCTGTAATCACCACTCAGGTCAAGAAATAGCCACCCCAATCAATAGATGAATGGACAAAAAAATGTGGTATATACACACGATGGAATCTTATTCCGCCTTAGAAAGGAAATTCTGACACCTGCCACAAGATGGTTGAACCTCAAGGACATTATGCTAAGTGAAATAAGCCAGTCACAAAAACACAAACATTGTGTGATTCCACTTATATGAAGTCCCCAGAGTCATTAAATACATAGAGACAGAAAGTAGAATGGTGTTGGGGGTAGCAGGGCATGGAGAGTTATTTAATGGGTACAGAGTTTTGCAAGATGAGTACAGTTCTAGAGATTGGCTGCACAATAATGTGAATGTACTTAACAATACTGACCTATACACTTAAAAAGTTACGATGGTAAATTTTATGTTACATAAAGTTCAACACAATTTTTTAAAAAGTCACCTCAGAGTTCCTCCATGTGTCTTGTCTCAATCACAAGTCCCTCCCTACTATCAAAAGTAACCACTATCTGGCATCTCTCCTGCCAGACCCACAGAGATTGTTGGCCAAGCGCTCCTGACATTGGATCAATTCTGCCATCCCAGGGAACAGAAAGGCCTTGTGAAAACAGATTTGAGCTGAGAGCTCAGAGGGCCTTGGAAATCTCTCCCACAGATCAAGTTAACTCTATCAGGGAGAACTGGCAGGATGTTTCTTTATAATTTTATCACCCAAGTATGTGTATACCAAGGCATCATGGTGTCTTTTTAAAACTTTGATGCACTTTGTATATATTTTTAGTGATTTTTAGAGAGAGAAGAAGGAAGAGGGACAGAGAGATAGAAATATCGATGAGAGCCAAAACCGGTTTGGCTCAGTGGATAGAGCGTCGGCCTGCGGACTGAAAGGTCCCAGGTTCGATTCCGGTCAAGGGCATGTACCTGGGTTGTGGGCACATCCCCAGTAGGAGATGTGCAGGAGGCAGCTGATCGATGTTTCTCTCTCATCGATGTTTCTGACTCTCTATCTCTCTCCCTTCCTCTCTGTAAAAAATCAATAAAATATGTTTAAAAAAAAAAAAAAAGAAAGAAATATCGATGAGAGAGGAGCATCACTGATCAGCTGCTTCCTGCACAGTCCCTACTGGGGATCGAGCCCACATCCCCGCATGTGCCCTGACCTGGAATCAAACCTGTGACCTCTTGGTTTCTGGATCAAGGTTCAACCACTGAGCAACACTGGCCAGGCTGATGCATATTTTTAAGATCCTTTTAATCTACAGGTATTCTCTCTACCTCTTTGTTCCATATAATGTATCTGCTGAAGAATCCAGGCCATTTGACCTACACAGTTCCCCACTCTCACGGTGCAGGCCAACATATTCCTCTGTCTTTGCAATTTCCTGCAAGTGGCAGCTGGAACTAGAGACTTGATCAGACCCAGGTTGGATTCCATGGCAGGACTGGAAGTGGTGCTGTGTCGTTTCACATAATTACTCTCTTTTTGTGATGTTAGTGGCTGATGTCCAATGCTTAGATCTATTAATTCATTGGGGTCATACAATGATGATATTCTAATTCTATCATTTTCCCCCCTTTATTAACTGAAATAATTTAATACAAAGAAATTTTCTCTCATTTACTATTTGGTTACCCAGGACAATTCAAAGGTAAAAGGCAGGACAAAGATTGGGCCCGGCCTGAGTGGTTCACTGGTTGAACATCAACCTATGAACCAGGAAGTCACAGTTCGATTCCCAGTCAGGGCATATGCCTGGGTTGCAGGCCGATCCCCAGTTTGGGGTGTGCAGGAGGCAGCCAGTCAATGATTCTCTCTCATCATTGATGTGTTTCTTTCTCCCTCTCCCTTCCTCTCTAAAATCAATAAAAATATATATTTTTTTAAAAGTCTGGGTTCCATCCTTATATTTCTCAGTTTCTAAGATAATAAATTGGTTGCCTATCATCATCCAATGATGATCTATTGCTTGATGGGTTTCAATCAATTGCAATTATTATCCTTTTAAAGCTCAAACTGTCCCATCATTGGGCAGTGGGAGCTTCCTCTAGCTGGCTCCTAAGTCCGTTTGACATGACCCTAGTAGTGCTTGATAGCTTCCTCACTAGTATTGGAAAGATATACCAGGCTTATCTTGAACATTTCCTGTCCTAGACTTGGAATCAACCAGTTGTCCAGGAAGCCCTGGAGTCTTTCAGTGATAATATTTCAATACCACAATCTGGAATTCATATTGATATTTCAAATTCAAATTCAGAACACTTTTTCCCCCTAACTTACTTCTTCTGTACTACTTCTGTATCTCTTTTCTTCCATATCAAAAATCCTGGTCCCAAGGACACAGGATATAGAGGATTACAGTATCCCATAATTATTCATTTACTTTATCCTATATTATACACACAACGGTCTCAGAAAAACAACACTTATGGCACCACTATCAGTATAAGTATGTGTCCCCAGTAAAAAAAGTTTCCAGAATTATATGGTTCAACACTTATGGCACCACTATCAGTATGGCACCTTCCCTCAGTATAATTACTGAGAAGAGTTATGAAATTTTGCATGTGTTCTCTCCATTCTCCTCCATTTTTATAGTTTATACTATAATGGTCACACTATGTCTATTATGTGGGCATACAGTCATTATATACTATACCCTCTCCCTTTTAATCCTCATTTAGTCTTAACACTACTGTAAGTATTTACTGCTCTCCACCAGTCTTTAGAGTGATGTTTCTTTAATTGTTTTCATTGTTTGAGGCTTGTTCTCTAGTAAATTCCTCAAGAAGAGCTCACAGAAATAACATTCTCTGAGGCCTTTCATGTTCATAATAGTTTATCAGCGTCCTTTATTTTTTTTTAAGAATAGTGTATTGATCTTTTTAGAGAGAGAAGAAGGGAGAGGGAGAGAGAGAAACATCAATGTGAGAGTGCAACATTGATTGGCTGCTTCCTGCACACCCCTTTCCGGAGATTGAGCCAGCAACCGGGGCGTATGCCCTGACCGGGAATTGAATTGGCAACCTCCTGGTGGATGGGAAGATGCCCAACCAACTCAGCCACACTGGCCTGGGCCATCAGTGTCCTTTATACTTGAAGGTTTTGCTGGATATAAAATCTTTGGCTCACATTTTTTTTTCTTTCCTTGATTTATTTGTTATTCTACTTTCTTTTCGCAAAAAGTGTTGCTGTCAAAAAGACTGATGGTAATCTAATCTTATTTTTCTTCTAAACCATTTGCTGTTTTGTCTAGATGCCCAAAGGATTTTCTTTTCCTTTAATATCCAGCAGTTTACCAAGGATATGTCTATGGTATTGACCATTCTGGGTTAACATTGACAGCTTCATTGTGTGCTCCTTCAATATGTAATTTTGAATCTTATCTTTTTATTTTGTGAAAGTATTCTGACATTATAGTTTAAATGTCTGTTCAGTTCTGTTGCCTTTTTATTCTCCCCTTTCAGAGATTTCTATTATCTATATGTTGGATCTTCTTTGCCTATCATCAATGTTTGTCACTTTTTCTCAGTCTTATTATCTCTTTCTTCATTTATTTTTATCTTAAAATTTCTCCCACCTTAAGGCATTCTGTTGGGTTTATCTATTCTTGTGTTTCTTCTAGTTCAACTTTCATTTCCAAAATCATTTTTTAATTTTCACTTCTTTCCTAAGTTCTGTCACCTCATTCCTGAATTTTTTCTATTTCAGATTTATGCTGTTTAAGGCTTACCGCATGATCTTAAGTACGCTCAGCTCCTTTGAAAATAGAGAATTACAGTTTTCATTTGCTTTGTGGCATGTCTTTCTGGAATTCTTTCATTATCTATAAGAACTCTGTCCTTACTGATTTTTTCTTATAATAATTGAAAGATTTGACAGCAATCATTTCCTGTTGCTTATTTTTTAAAAATATATTTTATTGATTTCTTACAGAGAGGAAGGGAGAGAGATAGAGAGTCAGAAACATTGATGAGAGAGAAACATCAATCAGCTGCCTCCTGCACACCCCCTACTGGGGATGTGCCCGCAACCAAGGTACATGCCCTTGACCGGAATCGAACCTGGGACCTTTAAGTCCGCAGGCCGATGTTCTATCCACTGAGCCAAACCAGTCAGAGCTTCTGTTGCTTATTTTTATGTCCAATTAGTTTCCCTGAACTTTTAAGAGGGAGACATGGTTCAGGGTAGCCTTCTAATTTCACATAGCTCTCCTTTTGGTTGCTTTCATGTAGTGTTCAAATGTAGTTGCTTTTTGCGATTTCACACACACACACACACACACACACACGCACACAACTTTATTTATTTATTTTATTTCTTTTCCCTTAACCATAACTTCCCCTATCCTGATTATTTTGACTCTGCTCCCATACTGAATTTCTCTTTGGCACTGAGAAGTGAGCCCTGGAAGTGAGCCCTGCTGGGTTGGTTTCAAGAGATTATAGGGGCCAGTCTACAGATCTCTTCCACCCATCCATTATTTTGGTGCTCAAAATCCCTCTCAATTTCAGTTGCTGTCCTCACATTAACCTGCCAAACTTTCCAGTGGACTCCTATTGAAAAATTTGGGGTTCTCTTCTTCTCAAGCCTATCAAATGCCCCTGTGCTTGCTTCTGCTTTCTCCTGCACAGATGTTGATACTCTGCAGGTCTTGGTGATGGTATATCCCCAGCCACTTGTGTTTTGGGTTTGATAGGGATCATTTGTCACCTAGATTTATTGTAAAAATTGTTAATGGGTTTCTGAGTTTGCAATGTGGGGATTCCGAAAGAATTAAAAACTATGTTATTGTCATCACCATCTTCCAAAATCACTTAAATGATTTTTTAATGGACTTTTGTATCTCGCTCTTTTCTTTCTTTCATACTTGACAGAAAACTAAAATACCGGGTGGTCTGGTTCCATTCCAACACCTGGCAACTCCAATGCTTCCCCAGAGACCAAAAACTCCAGGGGACCTGGCTTCACATCTAAGCTAAGGACCCACTGGATCTGGCAGGGGCAGCAAAGCTTTAGCACTGCACCATCAGAGCATCCACCACCCTTCCTCAGCCTCCCAGCCTCAGGAAATTGACCAGGGGCAGGCCCAGCAACACTCT
The DNA here is from genome assembly GCF_028538775.1 of Myotis yumanensis. NCBI lineage: Eukaryota > Metazoa > Chordata > Mammalia > Chiroptera > Vespertilionidae > Myotis > Myotis yumanensis. Next base: position 6,385,809 of record NW_027223763.1, read on the forward strand.
CGGGCTGAGAATAGAAAATCAGGCCTGAATCTCAACACGGAGTTCTTCTGGGCAATGCTATTCTAGGTGTAGCCTAATTCTCTGCCATTCCTCACAGTGAACAACAGTAAATGGATTTTAAACCTCATTATTACTTCATTCCTTTCATGTAGCTAACAAAATACAACTAAAAAATTCAACAAAGGAGAGATTTGAAGATGGCGGCATAGGTAAACAACTATACTCACTGCCTCCCCTAACCACATCAAAATTACAACTAAAATACAGTACAACCATCATCCAGAAACTGCTGAAAAGCTGGCTGACTGGAAGTCCTACAACTAGAGAAGTAAAGAAGAAAGCACACTAAGACTAATAGGAGGCATGGAGGCGCAGAATGGACTGGTCCAGCACCCACGTGTGCCACTTTTTTAATCGGGAGGGAGATCATCTCTGCGGAGGCCACTGGGATGAGCAAAGGGTCCCAGCCCCACACCCTTTTCCCAGGGTCCCAGAGCTGGGAAAAGAAATCCCTATGGGCAATAAGAACTACAGACTGTAAAAACCAGTGTGGATTGGGGCTCAGTGATGCAGAGGCTGCTGGAGACCCAGCTGTTCCTCTTAAAAGGCCAGCACCACAAACTAAACTTACAAGGTCCTGCTTCCTCTGAGCTCCAGCACCAGGGTGAGGCTCTGGGGGACACAGATACATACGAGGAAGAACTGGAATGTCTGGCATCAGGGCAGGAACTCAGGGGTGGCTTTCTTCCAGATGGAGGTGCCTGCAGGGATCATTGTTCATATGCTGGGACCTCCCGGGTCACAGGGCTGACTGGCAGCCATTTCTGTTTGCTCTGCCCTGGTGATTCCTTAAGACCCCACCTCATCCAATTTATAACCCCACCCAAGCTGTGTGCAGCAGCTTTTGCATATGAATGGCCTGTCCTTGCTCAGGCTAAAATCTCTCAAACAAGCTGTAGCTGGGTCAGGGAGCCCCATATTTATCAATAAAAGGCCCAATACCTGGCACCAGCACCAGCCTGCCTTGCTTCACAGCTGGGCCTCATCTGGGCACTGCCAAACCTGATACAAAGAGGAGGAATCTGCATATCTCTCTGTAGCTCCTGCTGGGTGGCGCCAGGCAGTGACTGACTTTGCACCTCCCTGGAGACCCAAGAGCCAGTGTACCCAGTGGTCAGTGTCAGATCATACCAGATTATAACTCTACACATTCATAAGCAACACACTCGAGGGGCAGACTCAGTGAGCACCAAAGCCCCACTGAAGCAAGTCTTGCTCCATAGGGGTGTCTCCTGCATAGCAGCTCTTCCACTGTAGTCACAGCTGGTCCTCACAGCCAAGTGGCCTGGAGGTCAATTCTTCTCAGTGACACCAACAGCAATCAAGTCTCAACTACAACAAGACTGTGCTCACAGCCCACAAAGGGGTGCACCTAGAGCTCCCAGCTCAGGTGACTGGGGAGGCTGAGCCACTGGGCCCTATAAGACACCTACTACACAAGGCCACTCTACAAATTCAAGGAGACATAACAGCTCTATCCAATACATAGAAACAAACACAGGGAAGCAGCCAAAATGCAGAGACAAAGAGACATGTCACAAATGAAAGAAATGAGTGAAAGCAAACTACTGGATATAGAGTTCAAAATCACAGTTATAAGGTTACTCAAGAATCTTCTAGAAACCTCTCCAAAAATGGAAAAGGGCCAGTCAGAAATTAAGCATACACTGACTGAAATAAAGAATAATATACAGGGATTCAACAGTAGAGGATTCTGAGAATCAAATCAACAATTTGAAATAAGAGGAAGAAAAAACACCCAACCAGAAGAACAAAAAGAATAAAGAATCCAAAAATATGAAGATACTGTAAGGAACCTCTGAGACAACTTCAAGCATACCAACATTCGCATTATGGGTGTGCCAAAAGAAGAGAGATAGCAAGATAATTGAAAACCTATTTGGAGAAATAATGACAGAAAACTTCCCCTCCCTGGTGAAAGAAATTGACTTACAAGTCCAGGAAGCACAGAGAGTCCCAAACAAGAGGAACCCAAAGAGGACCACATCATAATTAAAATGCCAAGGGCTAAAGACAAAGAGAGAATCTTAAAAGTAGCAAGAGAAAGGCAGTTAGTTACCTACAAGGGAGCACCCATAAGACTGTCAGTTGATTTCTCAACAGAAACTATGCAGACCAGAAGGAAGTGACAAGAAATATTCAAAGTGATGAATAATAAGGACCTACAACCAAGATTACCTAGCAAAGCTCTCATTTAGAAGATAGAGTTTCACAAAAAAAAAAAAAAAAAAAAAAAAAAAAAGCTAAAGGAGTACATCACCACCAAACCAGTATTATATGAAATGTTGACGGGTATTACTGAATAAAAAGAAGAGATAAAAATATGAACAATAAAATGGCAACAAATACATATCTAACAACAATCAAATTTAAAAATCAAAATAAACAAGCAAGAAATCTAATGAACAAACTAAACTGGTGAATTAAACAGAAACAGAGGCATGAAATTATGAAACAGACTGACGAATCTGAAAGGGAAGGGAGGAGGGAGTGTGGGAAGAGATTATCCAAAGATCTTACCTATGGACACAGACAGTAGGGTGGTGAAGGCTTGGGGTGGGGCAAGAACCAGGTGGAGGGGGTAATGGGGGGGGGGGGGAGAAAGAGGGACATCTGTAATATTCTCAACAATAAAGATTTTAAAAATAAATAAATAAATTGTGAAGTAACAAAAAGCACATAGGTGAGTACAATGCACAATCCAAGTATTAGCCATTCCTAGTGTCCGTCTGTGTGCCTCAGACACAAGGCCTGCACCCCTGCCCGGAAACACCATAGCTAGTCTGCGCATGTGTGTGCTGGCCTTTCCCTCGTCATTCCTGTTTTCCCTCTAGCCTCTTAGACTTCCCACAGGCCCCTTGGGCAGTGGCCAGCACCGGGGATAGGTGATACCCAGGCAAAAACCAGTGGTGACCTGCTACTAGAAGCAAAGTGTGCCCTGTCCACACCCACTTCTTCAGTAATGAGTGTCTGGATTGTGCTATGTGGGCTGAAAAATTCCTCATGAATTGCATTTTTCACTCTCTCCCTTTTTTCACAAAAATATATTTGTATTGATTTCAGAGAGGAAGGAAAAGGGAGAGAGAGATAGAAACATCAATGATGAGAGAGAATCATTGATTGGCTGCCTCCTGCACATGCCCCCCCCCCCCCCCTGCACTGGGGATCCCCACCGCACTGGGGATCAAGCCTGCAACCTGGGCATGTGCCCTTGGCCGGAATCGAACCCGGGACCCTTTAGTCTGAAGGCTGACGCTCTACCCACTGAGCCAAACCGGCCAGGGCCCTCCCTTTCTTGAAAGTTCCCCCCTTTTCATATGTTGTGAATGCCTCCCAAGGTAGTTCGTTTCTAGATTGAAGGCACCCTGTCTAATGCTGTGTGGTATTTCATTAAGAATATTTTATTCAACAATCCCCTATTGTTGGGCATATGGGTTTTCTCCAACCAGAGCAAAAAGCCCTGAGCAGTGACCCCTTCTAGCACCCACTTGTGGACCCAGCACCCATGTCAGTTTTGTTACTTACAGCAAACTCCTCGGGAGTCACTTTCAAGACGTCGAAGACAACGGCATCGTAGCTCTTGCTGGCATAGTCGCAGCTCTGGCCCTCCAGAGAGTCTGAGCTGCTGCTGCCCTGTGGGGAACGGGAGAGACGTGCCACCTGAGCAGTCTGGCTGACTTGAGTCACTGCCTCCCACACCTCAGAACTGAGGAGGCAAAGAGTGACAGACTGCATTATGATAAAAGCTTGTAGTGTTTAGTGCTTCACTCTGTTGCAGGCACGGTGCTAAGCACTTTATATGCATCATGTTAACATCTCTGAATACACACTATTACTATTCCCATTTTACAGCTAAGGAAGTAGAGGCAATGTTACTTCCCCAAGGTAGCTCAGCTAGGAAAGTGAAGAGCCAGAAAGAGAACCTGGTTTTGTATCTACCTGATCCCAGATCACTGCACCCCACCTGTTTCCAGCTGGCTGTGTGGCAGTGGGGTCAAAAATACAGCCCACTCTTCCTTCAAAGGGAACCAGCCTTCCCATCTTGGGAGGCCTGAGGAGATCACCTGTTTCGTTACATCTTTCAGACATTACCTGGTTTTACCTTTTTATTTTTTTCTACTTGAGTTCATTGCAGGAAATTGTTACACAAAATGCTAACCGAGCTCTTAAGGCTTATTTCATGCATTGGCCACTTGGAATTCAAGCCTGTGAGCTGATGAGGTGAGAGGTAACCGACTGGCATTGGAGACAGGCGTGAAAGTTATATTTAGTAGCGTCCCTTGTGGGGAAGAACACTGTGAGTCCTGCAAGTAAAGTGTCTCCCATAAAAAAGCAAGTTAAAACTCCCCAATTGTGGCTGGTTGCATGAAAAACCCAACACTACAGGATCCCAGAATGCTGAGCATACCTTCTCCTCAATTTTATTTCATTTCATCAAATCCTATTTTGGGGAACCAATCACACTTACCACCCAAAAATTGTGCCCTGTTCATAAATGGTTCTATTCGTCTCAATCCACGAAGAGGGATTTTGTGGTTTCCATTAACCTCAACATCTTGGACTGGGATTTAGAGAATATGCTTTTATTAATTCCTCTTTATTTCACTCTTTCCAAAATGGCTATATCTGGAAAAACTTTGCAATCTTACTGGAAACTAGATTGTTTTTAGGCCAGTGAGGGGAACCAATAGTCAATATCTGAAAATGTGAGGTTAAAAGGAGGAGCAGAAACTAAACCTGTAGATTTCAGTAGGAAATCTATTGAATCTGTGTCATTTAAAGGCTTCACAAATGAGTCTACTATACCCAAAACCCTAAGATGATCTTAAGAAGCAGGGTCCCGTGGTAGTTAAGGCCAGCTCCATACCAGCTGCTGCCCAACCTCAGGTGAGTGCCTTCATCTTACTGAGTCCCAGGCATCTGTAAATGGCACTGTTGGAACCTACTGCCCAGGGCTGCAGTGGATTATAGAAGATGAAACTCACAGAGCAACTGGCAGAATCCTCACCCTTCCTCTCCCCCTGCCCGCTCCCTCCCCTCCTTCCCCTCCCCGGAGATGCTGGTTCTAGGGCTCTAGGGGTCTGGGTGGGCTCAGGGGTAGCTAATTTAAAAGTTGTATGGGTAATGGGACAGTCTCCCCTGAGGAAAACCTGTGTTACACTTTTGAAAAATAATGAAGACTAACCGTCAATGCCCCTGGACCTGGCCGTCTATTCTCCTCAGCCCTGTACACTCCCTGAGCAGAGGAGGACCGTGCATCACGCATGCCCACACCCACCTTCCAGGAAGTGGCGCAGCAGGTGACAGGGCAGGTTTTCTTCAGGACGGTAGTGTCATCACTGTCAGAAGCACACCGGGTTGGGTCCCACAGGCCTGGCTTTGAATCCCACCCACCGCTGACCAGCTATGTGAATCAAAGCCAGTTTATCCACCTCTCCCTGCCTTAGTCTCCTCATCTATAAACTAGGGGTAAAACAACAGTCCACACCTCATGGGGCTTTGTGAGGACTAAGTCAGATAATGTCTGTGAAGATGCAAAAAATGAGCCTGGTATATAGTAAGCACTAATCATGGGTGTGGATATGTGTAAACGTGTCATTCAGTCACCAAAATTTATTGAGCACTTCAATTATACATGTATTCATTCATTCACTCAGCAAATGTTTATCGAGTACTCACCATGTATCTGTATACACACATATGTGTGCATATACACAGTATACATGTATGCGTGTGTGTGGACGAATGTGTATATACAGGCAGAGTAGAGAAAAAAGAAGTTTTACTGTAGGTGGAGTGTAAATTGTAAATAGAAACAGAATTCTGATTCCTCTAGTTGACAAACGGCCCATTCCTGGGCTTCAGATTTTATAACTTTCCTGTAATGCCCACTGCATCGGCCCCTAACACGTGCTCAAACAAGGGTCCTTGTTTAATCAAAAACTGCCCCAAATACATTCATTGGTGGTGCTGGCAGTGATGATGCAGTAACTTTATTTAAACCTATATTGGCACCATCAGAAAAATTTAAAAGGCACCCACAAGTCTGCTTTTCAGAACCAGAGATCAAAATAGGAAAACTTTCTAAAGGTTTATAAGAAATGAGCTAGTTCCTGTGAATTTCTAGCTGATTACATAGGATCGTTTCAAAAACCCAGCTCCACTCTAAGGGCCCTGTGAGCTCAGGACACTGAGCATGGCCAGTTAGTCACAGGACCAGGCGTGACACACTGGATGTGGTGGCATCCCCAGGCCACAGATGACACCCACTCCCCTGCGTGCCTCTGTTACGTTACTGAACTTGGAAAGAAAACTCCCAAACCCCCGGGGAAAGGCCCAGCCCAGGACACTCTCAGACCACCAGTCCTCACAGCCATTTCCTCCTGAGGAAGGTAAATAATAGCACAGGCCAGTTGGAATCAGTTCTGTCTGACTTCATTCCGGAATGTGTGACTTATTTATAATCAGCGGCGGCTTTTCTGGGGAAAGGTCTGATCTCTTCGTGCACCAACATGGAATGTGGCACTTGCTAACACTGGACCGAGAAGCTATTTGTTTTTCTTTGAAGAGAAAGACTTCAGAAAACATATTGGTCCTCAGGACTGACTGCCTCCCAAATCTCACGCCCGGCGTGGCCGGGGCCTCGGGAGTGCTAAGAATGGTAGTATTCATGGAGCCCTACAGCTTTGCTGCTCATGACTCAGCTGGAGCCTGGCAGCTTTGCTGCCCCCACTGTCAGATTCGCGCAGTCTCCGTACCTGTGGAGTGGCGGAGGTGACCAACACACTAGCCATCAGACCATTCCTCTTGTACATAGTCTCCAGGCCACAGGGAGCTTCAGGGCAGCCTCTGTCGGTGACATAACCCGTCAGGAGAAGTCCTGCAAGGCAAAGGAGCTCATAAAAACCAGTTGCCCTCAAAGACAACTAGACCCCACCCCTGGGGAAAGGTGTGACAGATTTGAGCAGATGACCCCAGAGACCTTTAAAGAAAGATTATAAGCTGGTGGCCTTTGGGCTAAATGTGGCCCACAGATGTACTTTGTTGGGCTTGCACAGGTTTTAATATTTTTTAAATTAACCACCAATGTTTAAAACTTGAACGGTTTTATGCAGAATCCTGGATTTCTGACATTTCTTGAAACTAGGAATACCTGGCAGTACCGGGCCCACATCCCTGCCTGACAACCATCAGCTGCGCTGAGCAGCGGTGGCCCACCTGGCCCTTGCAGGCACTAGAGTTTGTGATCTTTGTTTTAAAGTGGAGGCAGGTGAAGAAGAAAACAAATTCTGCTGTGTCTGCCTGTGCACCAGACCATGTCAGCAGCAATAATGTGGAGAGCAGCTAATATTGCACAGCACTTGCCTGGTGCCATGCGTTTTACACACCTCAGCTCATCTAGCCCTCACTGCAGTCCTCGGGCAGGCCCTACGATTACACCCACAGTGCACAGAGGAATCGGAAGCACGGGGAGCTAACGTGACTCACACTTTGGTGCCTCAGCTCATGCTGTCCCCCATCCAGTCAGCATTCAAGATCCTACTCAGCTGTCATTCCGTCTGGTTATCATGCCTGGCCCACCCAAAGCAACATCAGCTGCTTTATACCAATGTGTGTGTACACAATTCTAGCACAGCATTTATTGCATCACCAAACATCACAGAACTGTAGCCACACCAGCTTTTTTGCAGGAAAGTGGCGAGGAGAGTAGGGAGAATGTAATGGGGGTCAGGGGGGAAGGAGAAGGCAAAGGTTCCAGCTGGAAGCCAACTGCAATTTCCCAGGCAACAGATGAGGAGGGTCCTCTGAGCTAAGTTTGTAGCAGTGAAGTCAAAGGGAAGGAGACAGACCGAAAGGCTGTAAGGGCAGAAATTCAATAGGAATTGATGAGGGCAGGAGGGAGCACAAGCAGAGGATGAATGGTTTCTGGCTAGAGGTACCAGAAGGATGATGGTGAAGGGACAGAGGTGCGGGAAAAGATGATGAATTTAATTTAGGACATGCTGGGTCTGTGGTGCCAAGGACATAATCAGTCCTGGTAAGCAAGGTCAAGCCCAAAGGTCACTGGGGAAGATGGAAAACAAGGAGGTACAAGTCTGATCTTGACTGTCTGTGTACCCACTATGCTTCCGGCAGCCTGAGCTAGAAAGACAGACAGAGCTTGTTTCCGATCTCACTCCTGTATGTCTCGCCACTGACGAAAACAGACTAATTTATGGGCAACAATTCTCAGACAAGTGATATTTCACATGCTAAGAAAAAAACAGAACCAAACAGAATGGAAGATCCTTTCCAGGGCCCAGAGAAACTCCACCCATCCACCTTCAGTCCCTGAGGCTTGGCCAAGCCCCAACTCCTGGCCAAGAACCAGACTCCCAACAAGGTCAGCCCGGCCCAGCCCCTCCCTAAGAACCCCTTCCCAACCCCACGGGTGGGCCCCTGACAATGGGAGCCAAGCCTCCCAGGTCGGACTGACTGAACCACAGTGGCCACCTCATTCTCCTGGGAACTCGGAACCCGGAGATGCCAATCTGGTTAACCAAACAGAGGTGCTGTACCCTCAGGAGCAGATGTTGGCCAAATCCTGCTGAGTGCAGGGACAGTCAGTCAGAAGGAGATACACAGAGAGAAGCTCAAGAGACAGCCGTGTCTGAAAGGGGAGGAGAGCACGGGGCCTGGTTCCCACTGCTTTGTAACAAATGCCTCTTTTTCAGTGTCAGACAGATTTCCAAAGACCTTGACCAAGGCTATTTCCTAAACCTCAAGGTCACACAGGGGCCCATGTCAATGGGGGAAGATACATGCCACCATCCATCCATCCACTCATTGAGCTCATGCAACACGCAGGCACACTTGCGCTAGGAGTTCCTAACCGTTGTGTGCCTTGGACCCTTTTGACTGGTGAAGCCACGAGGCCCTTTCTCACATAAATGTTCTTAAATGCGTAAAATTATACAGGAAACGGATTACACAGGATTTCTCAGGAGACCAATTATATAAAAGTACAGTCATTAAGTTATTTTTAAAACAATTGCTATGTAGTAAGAAAATAAATTTTATTTATTTATTTATTTATTTATTAATTATTGCATTAAAGAACAAGATCTATTGGTGGATCTGGAAACTACCATAATTTCAAAGCAGTATAAGAACAGGCATTCTAAGATACCCACAGCTAATATTTGATAGGAAAATATTTGTGATGTTTTTAATATTCATTTTTTATTTTTTTTGTTTTATTGCTTAAAGTATTACAAAGAGTATTACATATGTCTCCTTTCCCCCCTCCTTGACATTCCCCCAGCCTCCCCTACCCCCCCAGTGTCTTATGTCCATTGGTTATGCTTATATGCATGCATACAAGTCCTTCGGTTGATCTCTTACCCCCCATTCCCGCCCCCCAATCCTCCACAGCCTTCCCGCTGTAGTTTGACAGTCTGTTCGATGCTGCTCTGCCTCTGTATCTATTTTTGTTCATCAGTTTATAATGGTCTTTATTATCCATAAATGAGTGAGATCATGTGGTATTTTTCTTTCATTGACTGACTTATTTCACTTAGCATAATGCTCTCCAGTTCCATCCATGCTGTTGCAAATGGTAAGAATTCCTTCTTTTTTACAGCAGCATAGTATTCCATCGTGTAGATGTACCACAGTTTTCTAATCCATTCATCTGCTGATGAGCACTTAGACTGTTTCCAGATCTTCGCTATGGTAAATTGTGCTGCTATGAACATAGGGATGCATATATCCTTTCTGATTGGTGTTTCTGGTTTCTTGGGATATATTCCTAGAAGTGGGATCACTGGGTCAAATGGGAGTTCCATTTTTAACTTTTTGAGGGAACTCCATACTGTCTTCCATAGTGGCTACACCAGTCTGCATTCCCACCAGCAGTGCACAAGTGTTCCCTTTTCTCCACATCCTCTCCAGCACTTGTCATTTGTTGATTTGTTGATGATAGCCATTCTGACAGGTGTGAGATGATACCTCATTGTTGTTTTGATTTGCATCTCTCGGATGATTAGTGACTTTGAGCAAGTTTCCATATGTCTCTTGGCTTTCTGAATGTCCTCTTTTGAAAGGTGTCTATTTAGGTCCTTTGCCCATTTTTTGATTGGATTGTTTATTTTCCTTTTGTTAAGTTGTATGAGTTCCCTATAAATGTTGGAGATTAAACCCTTATCGGTGATAACATTGGCGAATATGTTCTCCCATGCAGTGGGCTTTCTTGTTGTTTTGTTGATGGTTTCTTTTGCTGTGCAGAAGCTTTTTATTTTGATGTAGTCCCATTTGTTTATTTTCTCTTTAGTTTCCAATGCCCTAGGAGCTGTATCGGTGAAGAAATTGCTTCGGCATATGTCTGAGATTTTGTTGCCTTTGGATTCCTCTAGTATTTTTATGGTTTCCCATCTTACATTTATGTCCTTTATCCATTTTGAGTTTATTTTTGTGTATGGTGTAAGTTGGTGGTCTAGTTTCATTTTTTTGCATGTATCTGTCCAATTTTCCCAACACCATTTATTGAAGAGACTGTCTTGACTCAATTGTATGTTCTTGCCTCCTTTGTCAAATATTAATTGAGCATATTAGTTCGGGTCAATTTCTGGATTCTCTATTGTATTCCATTGATCTATATGTCTGTTTTTGTGCCAGTACCAATCAGTTTTGAGAACTGTGGCTTTGTAATACAGCTTGATATCAGGTATTGAGATCCCACCTACTTTGTTCTTCTTTCTCAGGATCGCTGCAGCTATTCGGGGTCTTTTTTTATTCCCGATGAATTTTTGGAGAGTTCGTTCTAGGTCTGTGAAATATGCTATTGGTATTTTAATGGGAAGTGCGTTGAATTTATAGATTGCTTTGGGTAGTATGGACATTTTAATGATGTTGATTCTACCAATCCATGAACACGGTATGTTCTTCCATCTATTTATGTCTTCCTCTATCTCTTTTTTCAACATCCTGTAGTTTTCTGAGTAGAGGTCTTTTACTTCTTTAGTTAAGTTTATTCCTAGGTATCTTAGTTTTTTTGGTGCAATGGTAAATGGGATTGCTTTTTTAGTCTCTCTTTCTGTAAGTTCACTATTGGTGTATAGAAATGCCATAGATTTCTTGGCATTAATTTTGTAACCTGCTACATTGCCGAATTCACTTATCAAGTCTAATAGTTTTTTGACAGAGTCTTTAGGGTTTTTTATGTACAATTTCATGTCATCTGCGAATAAGGACAGTTTTACTTCTTCTTTTCCATTTTGGATGCCTTTTATTTCTTCTTCTTGTCTAATTGCAATGGCTAATACTTCCAGTACTATGTCGAACAGGAGTGGTGAGAGTGGGCATCCCTGTCTTGTTCCTGTTCGTAAGGGAAATGGTTTTAGTTTTTGCCCATTGAGTATGATGTTGGCTGTGGGTTTGTCATATATGGCTTTTATTATGTTGAGGTATGATCCTTCTATTCCCACCCTGCTGAGAGTTTTTATCAAAAATGGGTGTTGGATATTTGTGATTTTTATTGGTGACAAAGTCCCATATACTGTCAATATTACTGTGATTCACTGTTAGTAACTGAGAGAAATGTTATACCTCAGTTAGAAGTTTGTGAAAATAAAGATGCCATTTTCCCCCATTCAAATTCAGAGATGCCTGGTCGAGAAACCCTGTTCCAGGCACTGAGACCATGAAGTGAGCAAACCCTCCTCCCATAGACTTCACATTCCAGGATGGGAGTGAGAAAGTACCGTGAACAAGAAGATAATTTCTGATCATGAGAAATGTCTTGAAGAAACACAATGGCGGGAATACAGTATTGCCAGGGTGGTCCAGGAAGGACTCTGCAGATGTGATCTTTGAACTGAAACTTAGGAAGTAGTCAGCCACATGAAAAGGACTGTTCTTCGCAGACGGCACAGCAAATGCAAAGGCCCTGGGATGCACATGAGCGTAGAAGCTTTGTGATGGAGGCAGATGGCCATGACTGGAGCTTAGAGAGTGGGAGGCGGTGGACAGAAAGGCCGGGGCCAGGGCCTGGAGGGCCTTGCAGGCCACGGTGGGGAGTTGGGATTTATTTGGAGTACACTAGAGGGTTCTGAGCAGGGGAGTGACATGACCTGATCTGTTCTGAAGGTCACTGTAGCCACTGTGTGGAGAACTGGGTTGGAGAGCCAAAAAAAAACAGGACCAGTGAAGCCAGTGGTGGGTACGGGACGGTGATGACAAGACTGCTGGCCACAGGGACCAGGGATGGATCTGAGAGGAGGTCTGGAGGTGAAACAGACAAGACTTGTTAATGGACTGCATGTGAGGGAAAAGGAAGAGAGGATGACTTGGGGCCGTTATGACTGGGTCGATGTTGACCTAAAAGCCTCATCAGCAGTGTGCTCATCGTTCACTGAACAGCCCCAAGTCATCCTCTACTGAGACAGCTGGTGGACCAGTTCTGAGGGCCGGGAGTCGAAGATGACACAGCCCTGTGCTCCAGGGTCCTGCGGTGCAGGTTGGGGAGAAAGTCCAGCAAAGTCACATTACAGGTTCACCTTGGGGGGGGGGGGGGTGTCAAGGAAGACATCACTCTGAGAAGAGCCATTGAGTTGGGTCTTAAAGGACCAGTGGGAGTGTTTCAAGGAAAGAGCGGAGAACAGGAGGGCAGTGTGAGCGGGTGTGGAAGTGCGCAGGTGTGTGATGCCAGTGTGCCAGGAGCACCGGGAATCCTCCCCCTTCTCCCTTTATCTCAGCCCCGTGCCCACCCTAGACTAACATGGGCACTGGGGGCACAGCGGCAAACAAGCCAGGCACAGTCTGTTTGACAGGCGGCCCTGACACATCTGTGCAGCAAACATGGCAAAGTTTTTCCTAAGCCCTGAGCTATGCAGTTTGATCATTGCTGTTATCCTTCTGGCTAAGGATGTATATGCATTAAAAAAAATTTTTTTTTACAGATGAGGAAACTGGCACTCAGAGAGAAATTACACTGTCACTTAGGGTTATGGTTTGACATGCCTGCATTGACTGTGTTCCATGCCACACTGGAGGCAGTCTGGCCTAAAAGTAAGAGCACCAGCTTTTTTAGTTGGGCCATTTTAATCTGTACACACCAAAATCCTATTTTCCACTCTCCCTCTGCCTCTCTCACACCCCCCCCCCTCTCTCTCTCTCTCTCACACACACACACACACACACACACACACACACACACTCCGGCTGCTAATGCCTCCTTGGAAACCAAAACACAGCAGGAGAAAAAGCGTTTCTCATGATGTAACTCCGCAAGCACGTGGCAGTTGTAGCAGAACCACAGAACAATCCCACGTCTCTTGTTTCCCTATGACAGCGTCTGGTCTGGTGTGTGTGGGCTCCTGAGGAGGGGAAGGAAAATCCCATATGCAACGTTGGTTTCCTTCCAAACTCAGAATTCTGCTTCAGCGTTTCAGGCTCAGGAAACCAAGAAAATAACATGAGACAGTCTGGTGCAGACCACTGTTGAGAAGGCAGAATAACCACTTTTTTCTAAGCTTATGGAGGCTGTTTCAAAGAAAATACACACATCCAGGAATGTTCAATTACAGGAGAGTGATCTCTTCCAAATGTTCGGACAAGTATGAAAATGGACGCCAGGCCCAGTTCCTCGGCGTGGGGCTGCTCTCCGCCGACGTGGTCAAAGCTTGCTCCACCTTCCTGCGTCTTGAACAGAGGCTGCAACAAAGACGAATAGGAAGGAAACAAAGCGGGATTCTGCCCACAACCCCTCCCCCAATATTTGGCCCACTGCAGGAGCAATAAGTGTACATACGTGTACATACACACACACACACACACACACACACACACATACACACACACACACTGAACCACAGACACAGGACCAGATTTTGTGTTGCCAAAAGGTTTCCTTGGGGCCCATCCCTCTGGGGCTGGACCACCTGCCCGCACTCGGGAAGGCCGGCTGTGTGGCTGGCACTGCTGTTATCTCTACCTCCTCCTGACCCTCTCTACGCTGGCCAAGCCTCTTTTCCTGGCAAGCAGCAGCGTCTGGCGGCTTTCACAGAGCAGCCTGGCCACGTAAGCACGTCAGACCTGCCATGCCATCAATCACCGCAGTGTCCGCCCACGCCCTCTCCTGCTCCTTTCATACCATCCCACCAGATGTTCAACATCCCACCTCTCACCTCCTCACTGAGGGGCAGGGAATGGGCTGGGAGGCAACACTGTGTCCAAAGGCCACTGCACCTCCGTGGAGAGAAAGCAGCAGCGTTTAGGAGTGAGGGCAGGGTTTAGAGATTGAAAGTGGGCAGATACCATGAAAAGGGAATACAGATGGGTAAAAGGGAAGCACCTACATTTATGGAGCTGAGGTAGGGTCTGCACGTGACAGGCACTTACCAACACCCCCACCCCCCAGCCCACACACTGTGCTGAAGCCCGAGAAGCAGGGATGAGTAAGGCCCATCTCGTCCTCAGAAACATCAAGTCCCCCCGGGGATGCCTAACCTTTGCAGGTAGGAGGACTTCCTGAATTTTTACATAAAAGTAAAACATGTACATGTTAAAAGTAGATAAATTGGGGGAAAAGGTACAAAATAGAAAAGTCCCCTCCCCCCCACAGCCCTTGGGCCTGTGCCCAGGTTACATAGTTCACAATATGTAGGGCATCAGTTAAGCACACATCCCTGCATGTAGAAATACAAGGAGATATACAGACATATCAGTATATATGAAAGTGCATTTTAGAGACCTTCCTTTTCAACATTGAAAGTAATTTAGTTCTCTTTTTTACATCTGTTGATTAAGAAAAACCCTTGAGCCTGGCCAGTGTGGCTCAGTGGTTGAGTACTGACCTATGAACCAGGAGATTATGGTTCAATTCTGGGTCAGGGCACATGCCGGGGTTGCAGGCTTGATCCCCAGCGTGGGGCATGCAGGAGGCAGCCGGTCAATGATTCTCTCTCATCATGTTTCTCTCCTCTCTCCCTCTCCCTTCCTCTCTGAAATCAATGAAAATATTTTAATAAAAATAAAAAACCCTTGATAACAAAAAGCTATGATAAATGACCAACACCTTTAAATGAATTTGTGGTTTAATGGTCACAGCACTATTTACATTCATTTGGAAAAGAGCGAGACGTACCTACAGCACCTATTCTTCTGTCAGTGGGCAGCTGGACTCAGAGGCCTTACCATAGCCTGCAGCTCAGCTCGCTCCAGCCCGAGGTGCATGACCTGCCATCAATCGCAGGTCTGGTGAACTAAGAACAGGACAGCCATGGTACCACCTCTGAGGCAGGAAAAGGAGCCAGTGCCTCTGTGGCTTACAGAACAGATTCATCAGGATCTGAATTCTCACCTGTCACTTACTCTGTGCGCTTGGCAAGTTTCTGGACCTGGCTAGGCCTCACCTTCCTCATCGGTAAAAATGGGGAGAATCGCAGTCCCTCCTCCCTCACAGATGTTGAAGGGTTCATAGGATGATGCACGTGAGAGTGCTGGGGCAGTGTCTCAATGAATGACAGCTGAGGCTAGTGCTAACCCCCTCACCTCCTCTCCCCCACCCCCCCGGGGCGGGGCAGGCATGGGCAATGCTCTCAGTACAAGACTATGAGAAACCAATTTGAAGTTAAGGCAACAGGAGAAATATGAGAAAGGGCTCTCAAAAAAAAACTAATGCTCTGATTGGCAGGATAGTTTTAATGTAAACGCTTCACGAAGAGGCCGGCTAGCGCTTCCCCATGCCCCACGCGAACACACATGGCTACTCTTGAAACCACATGTTCCTTGGCTCCAAACAAAGCTGCGGAAAACAGGTGGAGAGAGATGACCACCTGCAGCCACTGGCTGGTAAGGAAGATCTGATTTTTCCATTGGAAGCAGAGGCAGATTTTTTCCGTAGGAAAACAGGAGGCCTAGGGATACTGTGGGAGGGCTCGAAGAGAGCGTCAGGAAATGGGGGTAAGACAGAGAATCAAGAGATGAGGATGGTCCACCCCAGACAGCTTTGGCATCGGATGGAAGAACACCATCTTTTCAGGGAAAGGCCGACTTGCATAGGGGGAGAAGTTCCTGACTCCCCCCGGCCAGCTGGGCAGAAAAGGGAAGGCAAGAGACACAGGCAGGAGATGGGGACTGGGGTTTTCTGGGCACTCCTGGGCATGTTCTCAAGCACAATGAGTTACATTAACAACACCAAATATTAACAGTGCAAGAGAAAGAGAAGAGATCATCTGACAAAGCAAGCCTCAGAGAAGATGGCAAGGGTGGGCTGGTTAGCTGCTTCCCCTGGCCCTGGAGAAAGGACGCTGTCACTCAGACCTGCCCTGGAGAAGGGCAGCCTGGGGAGGCGGGAGAAGCTGATTTTCATGAGAGTACCAGCCAGCAGGGCACCTGTAATGATACCCAGGGCTCGATGAAGTCTCCTGGAGGAGACGCTTTTAAGGTATGCGAAACAGAAGCACAAAAATAAGACCATAAATTTCATCCAATGAGGATCCGATGTGACCTTCTGGGCAGACAAGGAAACTGTCACAGACAGGGAGACTCATAAGACTCAACAACTAAATGCAGGAGGAATCCTGGACTGAATCCTGGAACAGGAAAAAAAACATTAGGGGGACACAGATGACATTTGAAAAAGGTGGACAGTTTAGTTCACAGTACTGCAACGATGTTAATTTGGTAGCTGTACTGTGGTTATGTAAGCTGCTAACATGTAAGCTGGGTGAAGGGTATATGTGAATTTCTATTTATCTATCTGTAAGTGTAAAATTATCTCAAAACAATTTAAAAAGGGATTCTACACCCTTACATCCCACTCCCCACCCCCAACAGAATCTCTACAACCAGGCCTATAACGAGGGCTCACCCCTTCCTGTACAAACCATTGTTGGAGAGTTACAGCTCTGGGGTGTGGAGGTTCAGGTATTTCACACGGGTGACATGTGGGCCAAACATGCACTGTCTTGGTGGACAGAGGATGGGGACAGGAAATGACTTACTCCCTCTCTCCCGCCAAGTCCCTGCAACAGGCAGAAGACTTACTAGTACAGTGGGGCCTTGACTTACCAGTGTCCCGACTAATGAGTTTTTTTGAGATACAAGCTGTCTCTCAGCCGATTTTTTGCTTTGAGTTGCAAGCTCAAAAAAATTCGGGTTAGAGTCAGCTTCAGATACCCCACCGCTAGTTGGTGCAGCGAACGTCACAGTGATTTGACATACAAGTAATTTGAGTTATGAGCTCCATCATGGAACGAATTAAACTCGTAAGTCAAGGCCCCAGTGTAACTGGTCTGACTGGTAGCGGTCCAGGTCATTAACTGGGCCACACCTTTAGGAGCATCACTAAGTGCCAAAAGGTCACACACCTGTTAAAGGCCCTATTTTCTCCCCATTTGCTGCTGTGAGATTCCGAGGGGAACAGGGCCCTGCCTGGGCTCAGCCTTCTCTGACTCCCACATGTACCCCTAAGTGTGCCTGCCTGGCCTGTGCCTGCCTGGCCTGCACGTTCCTGGACACTGCTGCTGGCCAGGGGTATACAGAGACTATGACATTTTCACATCAAACTATATAAATAGATTTTGGTTTCAAAACCATAAACTGGGTCAACACATTCGCCTTCCCCTTTTCAAATCTTGTTAAAATGACCAAAGAAATAAAAAACAAGAACAAGAAATCTGATGCAGTGTTAAAATACAAGGAAGGATGACATCAACAAACCAGAAAACGGAACTAGATTAAGGAAAAAGCCATGGGTGTTAGATATCTGGCCATAAAATCAACTGTTTCCTCTATCCAAACAATAAATGGCAAAAATGTACTGGCACAAGAGTCTACATATATATTTTTTAAGAAATGTACAAATTTCATTTGAGGCAAATTATGAAATTTTACTAGAATACAAAAAAGGAGTTTAAAATAAAAGGAGAGCTATTTCACTTCTCTTAATAAGGAACAATATTGTAAAGACATCAACTCTCCCCAGCTGATGTATGTATAAATGTAAACTCACTCTAAATCCTAAGGGAATTCATTTTGGCATTCAACACATTCATTTAAACTTCCATCTGGAAGAATAGTTAAAAGAGCTCAGAGTTTTCAGAAAAGCAGCGTGATGAGAAGGGGCTTGTCCCACCAGGAGAGATGAATGGATTGGCAGGACAGAGTAGTCCACAACACAGGACCCAGGATAAATGAGAATTAGTATCCAATCAAGACGGCATTTCAAACAGTGAGGAAGAATGCACTAGTCAGTAAATGTTGGTGAAACAATCTACTATTCACTTGAGAGGGGGAATTGGTTTAAAATTTTACCCTATCCTATATTATCCTAAAAGGGTAATATGCAAATCAACCAAACTATGGAACGACTAGTTGCTATGACACGCACTGACCACCAGGGGGCAGACGCTCAATGCAGGAGCTGCCCCCTGGTGATCAGTGCGCTCCCACAGGAGGAACACCGCTCAGCCAGAAGCCGGGCTGATGGCTGGCGAACTGGCGAGAGCAGCGGTGGTGGCAGGAGCCTCTCCTGCCTCAGAAGCAGCGCTAAGGATGTCTGACTGATGGCTCCCAGACTGCGAGAGGGCGCAGGCCAGGCTGAGGAACACCCCCCACCCCTCCACGCCGCCTCCCCGCCTTAGTGCACAAATGTCATGCACTGGCCTCTAGTATTATATATAATAAATTTTTGATGGATTAAAGATTTAAATAAAAAATCCTCACAAAAATACTAGTGGGTACACAAATCACTTTTTAATAATCTCGGGGTGAAGAAGTCCTCTCTAGGGTGAAACAAAAGTCAGAAAACAAAGGAAACTATTGGCAGGTTTAACTACAATAAAAATTAAAACTTCTGACTAGGAAGAGACATTATAAAAAAGATGAAAGAAAAGACAAAAAAAAAAAACGATGAAAGACAATCTACAAAGTGGGGGAAGGGTGTTTGTGATGTTACATGAGAGATGAGGAAGTAATATACTTAATACAGAAACACGCCCCCCTGCCCTGGCTGGTTGGTGAATCAGTCCTGTACACCAAAAGGTTCTGGGTTTGATTCATGGTCAGGCCACATACCTAGGCTGCAGGTTCCATCCCCGGTCAGGACACACGGGAGGCAATCTATCAATGTATGTTTCTCTCTCTCTCTCTCTCTCTCTCTCTCTCTCTCTCTCTCTCCCTTCCTCTCTATGTAAAGTCAATAAAACCATATCCTCAGGTGTGGGTTGAAAAAATAAAGGATGAATCCCCTTCCAAGAGCTGTGGCTCAACTCTTGGCATACGTGTGGTCTTGGGCAGGGGCTTGTCACCTGCAAAGAGAGAAGCTAAGAGTGGCACCTTCACAGGTGTGAGGTTTATGGTATGAGGATTAGATTATATGTTGTATGTAAAGCACTAAGCCCGGAATCTGAGCAAAACAAGGAAATCATCAGACTGGCAACCAGGGAGTATGTTCCAGGAAGGTCACTGACTGCAACACCACCTACAAAAGGCAAGAAAACACTGAGAAACCACATGGATGTTTCAGGACAGGCAGTGGAATGTGTCCATTCAAGGGGGCACTAAGCAGTGGTTTAAAAGGATGAGATAGATAAACATATACAGACAGAGAAAGATGTCCACAAATTCAGGACACATTAACATTCATTCATTCAGCGTGTATTTACTGAAAGTCTAGGTAAGAGACTATGATGAAGTCTCTTACCTACACTAGTATGTGTCAGGCACTGTTCCAGGTGCTGGGCATAGAGCAGTGAAGAAAAAGCCAAAAGTTCCCCTGTACATTCTGGAGTAAACAGACAACAAATAAAAATAAAGCATTCAGTATAATATATGGTATGTCGGCTGGTGATAGATAAGAGGAAAAAACCAAAGCAGGAAAAGGGGACAGGGAAAGTGGGAAGGGGACAGGGTTACAATTTTGAAGAGGGTAGGGGAGCGTCCGAGAAGCCCTCACTAAGAAAGTGACATTTGGACATGTTTTTAAATATTTATGCCTACTGTAAACACACATACACATACAGAAGGATATCTATTCAATTGTTTTTATCATTGCTTCTTAAAGGTGTCATTGTATGACACTTTTACTTTCTACTTTTTGTATACCTGTTCTATTATTTCAATTATTATGATAAACATTTATGAGAAGCATAGCATTTAAAGAGAAAATTGAAAATAAACTTCCATAGATAAGCACTTCAAGGATGGCTCACCACCAGGTATTACAGACTTAGGCGGTTGGAGTCAGATGTCTGGTGCTGTGGCGCCACCTGGTGGCCATTTCCTAACTGATAACTCATTTCCAACTTGAAAAGGAAGCAAGAGAGAGGCACAACTAACTGTATATAAAAACCCTCTTGCCCTGTGGACAAGGACTGGAAGGGAAACAGGCAAACAAACACTGTTTGATTTGTGGGGGTGCAAAGCAATGGTGGGGTTTATTTAGTTTTCAATCATAATCTTATAATGGTGCTTCATTCCTTTATGCGTAACTGCAATGAAGCAGTACAATGGGACAGCCGAATGTGCTCACTGGAGAGACAGGAGTGGAGTGATAGCTGGGCAGCACAGAGCTAACCCAGGCCATGTGCATGTGTCCCCAAGAAGGCTGGGAGACTCCTAAGCAGTGACAGGGACTCAGGCAGTGGTTCTCAACCTTCTGGCCCTTTATGACCCAACCATAAAATTATTTTCGTTGCTACTTCATAACTGTAATGTTGCTACTGTTATGAATCATAATGTAAATATCTGATATGCAGGATGGTCTTAGGCGACCCCTGTGAAAGGGTCGTTCAACCGCCAAAGGGGTCGCGACCCACAGGTTGAGAACCGTTGGACTCAAGTCACATGGTACTTGGAAGAGGAGGGGTCTTTCCCAATGAAAGGTCCCAGGAGTCTGGCCGGAAGGAGCAGACACACCCCTACCCTCAATGATTAATCATGGACAGAGCATGTGCTCAGACCACTAAGCTAGTGCCTCCTCAGTGAAGCCCAAAGGAGACTGAGGCACATCCCCTGGGTGACGGGGCAGCAATGTTGATCACACCGAGGACTCTGCTTGGAATACTTGTCTCTTCTCCATCCTTCGGGTGTGGGTCGAGGGCCTCTCTGTGCACCCTCCGTTTAGCCTACTGTAGCGCTTGTCACTATGGCAGGATTGCTTTCTCTGGGCATCACCCTGCTAAATCAGAAATCATACCTATCTCATTTAACCTCAGAGACAGGACTTGTAAGTCCAACAGTTCTGGATTTGAATCCTGACACAGCCACCTACCACCTACATGACATTTGCAAGCACCTATAAGATTCCATTTCCCCCTCTGTAGAGTGGGGATCTGGGACTGTACTCACCTCCTGGGAGCATAAACTAACAATCCAGCTGGCACTCAGGAGAACCGGCGGGGGCCAGGCACCTGTCTAAGAGCTTTACATGTCTTACATTCCTGAATTGAGGCCACCTCTGTGTAGTATTGATCACAGTGTAAGGGCTCAAATATTATTTTATCCACAGTTTCCAGCAAAGCTCCCAGCAGAGTCTGTTGTGTTCGCAATAAAAATGAATGAACTACTCCCCCAGCCTGCTGCAGAAAGGGGCAAGATTACAGCAAGATTGCAATGCTTAAGCCACCCCATCAGCACCCCCAGACACCTGCAAAAAAAGGCTCAAGAACTGCACAAAAGGACTTCAAGGAGAGAAGGTGCTCTGGCAGGTGCAAACACCCCTGCAGTACAGGGGAGAGGAGGAGGGAGGGAGAATTGGCACAAATACCTGGGGCTAAGGCACTGGGCTCAGGTTCAGGTTCAGCTCAGGCAAAACCCAGGTGGATCCACCCCAGAGGGGCTTCAGCTAAAAGTGGGTGAGACTTGGCCCGCCAGCATGGCTCAGTGGTTGAGCATCGACCTATGAACCAGGAGGTCATGGTTCAATTCCCGGTCAAGTCACATGCCCAGGTTGCAGGCTGAATCCCCAGTGTGGCGTATGCAGGAGGCAGCCAATCAATGATTCTCTCTCATCATCAATATTTCTATCTCTAGCTCCCTCTCCCTTCATCTCTGAAATCAATGAAAATATATAAATAAATAAATATGAGACTTGCCACTTTCCTTTCCAGGCTCCCTAAAGACTGACCCTCAACACACCAACCAGTAATCACCCATGTGAAGATCATGCCTGGTCCTTGCTTTCCATTTGCTTCCTCCCCTTCCACCCACCCCCAACTCCCTTGCATACCAATCCATTCCTAAGTGGTCAGGGCCATGGCCCTCACAGGGTAGGATCAGGAGACAAGGTTGTGCAGAAAGCTGGGTGTGAGGGAACGAGGGGGCACTTAAAGGCACCCAACCCATGGAGAATCCCAGGTGCTGCCTGTGGGGGAGCAAGTTCTGTGATGAGAGTGTGCAGTCCCTCTTCCAGGCCCTTCCCCATCCAGCCCCTTGGACATGGCTTCCAGCCCAGGAAGGAGAGCTGTGCAGACCAGAACAGATGACAAAATGTCACTGGAGCAGCCAGTGCCAAGCCCACTCTGCTGTCTCCCACCCCAGTGTAAACAGGGATGGGTCATCTCCTCTCCCTCCTCCCTGCTCCTTCCCCTGTCTCAATATCTCTGCTCTGCTTTGTCCTTCGGCTAGAGAAGGTCACAGGTATTTTCCTCAGGTGCATTTAATAGATAATGCCATGTTCTGTGCCCTCCCATGTTTTAAATGTCATTCGTTTGCAATGAGCCGTGAGTGACATCTTGGCTGGGTACACCGAGGGCTGCAGCCCCTCCCTGTGACAGTCTGGAGATGCCAATCCACTGTCTTTCAGCCTCCAGGGCTGCACATGGGAAGACCAGCAAGAGTCTGATTCTCTTTCCTTTGAAAACAACCTGTTCTTCCTTCCAACAAAATTTTAGTATTTTTTCTTTCTTCTTGGAGTTTAGGAACTTTACTAGAAAATAGGTCTAAGTGTTGGTCTCAATGTGAGCTTAATGAATCCATTTAATCTGAAGAATCAAATCTTTCTTCAATTCAGTGAAATTTTCTTCAGTGACTCCTCCATTTATTCCTTTCTCTCCTCTGAAACTCCCATTATCCCCATGCCAGGTCCCCTGGACAAGGTTTCCAAGTGCCTCACATTTTAATTCATTATTTCCACTTCTTTTTGTTACTATTCTGGGTTCTGAGGCATTTCTTCTATTTGACCTTCCAAACCACTAATTTCAGTTCTTTTATTGATTTTTAAATTCAAAAGCCCTGTTTTCGGTTCCAGAAAGCCTCTGGTACACTGTACTCTCGTCCCTTAGGAAGTTCTCTCCCTATAAATTAAAGCCCTTATGCATCCTCTCCATCCATCCTGCCTCAAAGGATCCACTGCTCTGAGTGAGAGGCTGTCCCTACAAATGAGCTGTCCTTTGACTTTGCCTGCTGAAGGGCGCGGGCTCTCATACCCCGTTCATGCCAGGCTACTCGAGCTTCTGCAGCAGTAGCAAGCCTGTGGCCCTGGACAACCTGACAGCCTTTGTTCAAGGGGCCCATACAAAAGGAGCTGGCAAACCATGACCTTCCTGCTGCGAATGGGGGAGCAGATCCTCTGCCCTGTGCCCCCCACCTCCAGTGACGACAGGGGAGAGGCAGTCCTCTGCCAGCTGCTTGTACTGGGAGCAATTCTGCCCAGATCCCCTGGGATCAGGGTGATCGGCAGCCCCATCAAGGGCACAGGCAGCAGGTAGCTGCAGATGCAGCCTCTCTCGTGGAATTCAGTTCTAATCAGACCTAAAGCACAGACAGCAGAGAGGAACTAGACTGACCCCCAATCAAATCTCAACTCTGCTACCTGCGTACGGTGTGACCTCAGGGAAATGACTTATCTGAGTCTCATTTTTCTCAGGTGCTTACCTGTAAGCCAACAGTTGTTTCCAGTGTTCTCCTTCAGGAAACCGATCCCACTGGTAAGTAAGCTATGGGGAAGTTGCTTCTTCTAAGCACTATATGAATTACTTGTCCTGTAGTTAATCATGAAATATCAAGGAAGACTGGGGTCCTGCCAGGAAAGTATCAGAAACTTCACCTTCTGCCTCTTTTGTGATAATGGGTTGACAGAAGGGTAAGGCTACTAGAAAAATCTCATAAATATTATAATACCTCAGCTTTTAACATTTTTGTAACTGCTCCTACCTGAATAGAACCTCCAACACTCTCTGCCTGTTCCCATATTCATTTATGTTATATCAAGACCTGAGGCCATGGCTGCAAAGGGGATGGATGCTGGGAACCCTAGAAGATTCCATGTTGCTTTCCGAGCACCTAATGTAAGATATTAAGCAAGGCACTGCATGGGATACAATAATAAGCAAGACATATTTCCCACCTTAAAAGAGCTTAAAGTCTAATCAAGGAGTCAAGGCAGGAAGTACAGGGTAAATCAAAAGAGCAGAATGCAATGCAGAATGTGGCCAGAGGGTCAAAACACATGCCACAAAGGTTTAAAGCAGGGGTCCTCAAACTTTTTAAACAGGGGGCCAGTTCACTGTCCCTCAGACCGTTGGAGGGCCGGGCTATAGTTTAAAAAAAAAAAAAAACTATGAACAAATTCCTATGCACACTGCACATATCTTATTTTGAAGTAAAAAAAACAAAACGGGAACAAATACAATATTTGTATTTGCATGTGGCCTGCGGGCCGTAGTTTGAGGACCCCTGGTTTAAAGGAAGGCGAGCTCCAGTGAGCGGGGGAATGCTGAAAAGCATTCTTAGAAGAGGTACCAAATGGGGAGGGCAGGATCTCAGGGAGCAGGAATTGCAGGGAGAAAGGTTGGAGGGTGGCAGCTGGTTGCCCAGTAATTGTCACCTCTTCATATTCCCTCACCCCATTCTCCCATGACCAAGCATAACCCACACAACGAGCTGGCCCTTTCTGATGAAGGGTCTGGAGCTAGGACAGCTGAAAGCAAGGAGAGGAGCTGGACTGGGAAGAGAGAAGGGGGCTTGCAGGGAGGTACATGGACCTGAGCTTGAGGGAAAGGAGGATGTCCAGGTAACCCCAGCTGCTGGAGAGTCAGATACAGAACATTTGTCTTCTGACCAATGGGAGCAAAAGGATGACAGCACAACAGGGTAACAACAAGAGGTTTTGCACATGGGAGTAGAGAGAGAAAGAAAAGAGAAAAACCCTTGACATAAGAACCACAAACAAAACCCCAGAGTTTAATCTGGGGAAAAGGATCCCTTGACACACCCCCTGTGTACATGTGTGGCTCACCAAGGGTGCCTGAGAGCCCCAAAGCCCCTCCCACTGTGCCCCTGCCTTTCTCTTCAGCTTCACCACCACCTCTGGTCCCATGCACCAGCAACAAGAAACCAACCCCAAGTACAGGATGCTGACTGAGGAACTTGAGGTTCACCACTGGCCACCTGCTTCCCACAGCCAGGCCTCTGCTCAGGCTGCCCCTTCTGTTATGACTTAGAGCCACAGCTTGCCAAACCTCTGGTTTCTTCCCTATCAACAGTTTAAAAAAATTAAGTAAGCACCTCTCACACACATATATTTATTTGTAAATTAAATATATGTTCTAATGCATCAGCATGTTATGTACATTATAAAGCTACAAATGATCAAAGGAAGAGATAGAGATGAAATAAGTATGTTAAAATAATTATTTTATTTATCAACAATACAAAAACTTTCATTCTTGGTAACAATAGTTTTAGTGAGAGCAATGTGATTAAGAAGCTTCCTTTTTCAGTGTTTTAAATAAATAAACTTTTTATAAAAGTGCAACATGTGTTCAGAAAAGCACACGGGGCTTTTCCAGAACTGTCACAGAGTGAATACCCCCGTGACCAGC
The DNA here is from genome assembly GCF_028538775.1 of Myotis yumanensis. Lineage (NCBI taxonomy): Eukaryota > Metazoa > Chordata > Mammalia > Chiroptera > Vespertilionidae > Myotis > Myotis yumanensis. The sequence goes on from NW_027223763.1 coordinate 6,411,698, forward strand.
ACCCAGATGAAGAGACAGAGCGCAGCCAGCCCCAGAACCCACCGCACCCCCTCCTCTCTCTACCTGCCTCCCAAGGGCAGCCACTACTCTGACTCCTAGACTTTGTATGAATGCAATCATACAGTATGTAACCTGTGTCTGATGAACATTATGTCTAAAGTCCATCCTTTTTCACTGAATTAGTGTTCATTAGTGCTTCCTGATGACAGTGTTGCTCTGTGGGAGTTTACCACATGCATCTTCCGTCCATCCTATCACTGACGGACACCCAACTTTCTCCCGTCTGGCTATTACAGATGTGCTGCTGTAAACTTTCTTGAGCACACCTTTGGCACACACTCGTATACCTTCCTGCTGTGTTGACACCTAGGAGTGGAACTGCAGAATCACAAGGCAAGTGTATGTTCAGCTTTGGTAGATGAGGCCAGTTTTCCAACTCAGGCGAAACCAACTAACACGCCCACCAGCAGGGTCTGACAGCCTGGCTGCTCCACAACCTTGCCAGCACTTGGTATGGTCTTTTTCTTTTTCTCATTTTAGCCATTCTGGTGGGTAAGATATCACAAAGTAAGTATTACAGTCCCTTTTAAAGATGAGGAAGGAAATGAAGTGCCTCTCTCCAGCTCACAAACCTGAGGTGGTCAGAGCAGGAACCCAGTTCTTTTGATTCCAAATAGTGCACTATTTCCATTGTTTCCACTCATGTAGGGAGCAAAACATTCCTTCCTACATAAACACCCTCACAAGAGGCTAAAGCAGAACATGCTTGTGGAGACTTACACGTAAAAATGTCTGGATATATGTACCCCAAATATTAACAATAAGAGGATGGTTGCTTTTTGTCTACCTTTGTTTTCTTGGTTTGCTACGATTAATATTTAATAAGGAGAAAAGAACTATTTTTAAAAATTGAGACCTAATTTATATACCATAAAATGTACGCTTTTCTGGAGATTCAGCAGTTTCTAGTGTATTCACCAAGTTGTACAACCATTACCACTCTCTAATTCCAGAACCTTTTCATCACCCCCAGAAGAAACCCTGTATCCACTGGCACTCACTCCCATTCCTCCCGTCTCTCAGCAGCCACTCAACTACTTTCTGTCTTTATGGATTTGTTTCTTCTAGACATTCATATTCGTGTCTGGTGTCTTTTACTTAGAATGTTCTCAAGGCTCATCTATGTTATAGAATGAATCAGTACTTTGTTGGTTTTTTACGGCTGAATAATACTTCACTGTATGGATATACCACTTTTTGCTTATCCATTCATCAATTAACAGATATTTGGGCTGTTTCCATTTTGCTATTATGAATAATACTGCTATGAAATGAATGTATAAGCTTTTGTATAGACATATGTTTCAGTTCTCTTGGGTATATACCTAAGAGTAGGATTGTTAGGTCACATGGTAACTTGATGTTTAATTTTTTGAGGAACCACCAAATTGTTTTCTAAAGAATGTGCACCATTTTACATTCCCACCAGCAGTGTGCTAACCTGCAGAATGAAGGTGCCAAGCAAACGCACTGTCTTTTCCAGGACGTTGGAAAAGACAGTGCCCAGAGGAACAACCATACAAGTGGTCCCAGGTGTTCTGCATACTACTCAAATCTTTCATCACTCATATCTGGGTAGCTCTGTGGAGTGCAGTGTGTTCATACACATGATCTCTAGTTTGAGCAGGAATTCTATTCCTGCTTCTATTAATAATGGTTTAATGTTTTATCTTCTTTCAGTAATTGTTTCGTTTGTATTCTATTTTATAAGTACAATCACAACAGTTACTTAGGAATGATTTTATACTTGAATGGTTCCACTCTCACTGCCAATCCTTTCCTCCGCTGACTTGCCCATTCATGGTCTTTTACTTTATCTTTCAGTAGCCAGACACGCCTCTTAGTGTTTTTTTTCTCAGGAATGGTGCACAGCTGAAGCTAAGGCTACACGCAAGGTATGTCCTTGCATGACTGAAATGAATTTCTTTACTGTCAAATGTGAACTGAAACTTGGCTGAGTATAAAATTATTGGGTCATAACCCTCTTCCCTCAAAATTCAATGGGTACTGCTCCACAGCTTTCTGGAACCTACTGTAGACAAGTCTAAGACCAGCCTAGTCTTTTTTTTCCCCTTTGACTTTAAGTTTCCTTCTGCCTAGATGCTTATGTATCCTCTCTTCAGTCTCAAAATTTAAAATTTTCTTCACCTGGATATTATTTTAAGTGTTACCTAGTTTGCTAGTTTTGCCTGATTCATGATGAACCCTTCAAGTCTTCTTCAGTTCAGGAAAATTGAGGATTACTTCTATTCCATTTGTTCTGATCTCTGATCTGGTCCATCATCTACATCTGGGGTTTCCTGTTGCTTTCTTGACCCTTCTGAGATGGGCAGTGGATCCTCCTCTTGACTCCTGACTCTCTGTAGTGCCAGCTAATTTCAGATGCTGCATTGTGTGATTTATTTCATGTTCTTTAAGTCTCAAGCTCCTTTTTCACCTCAGTCTGCTGACTCATCATCTCATCTTTCAGAGCATCTATAACTTCTCTGAGAGAACAAAGATGATGATGTTTGAAATGTATTTCAGTCTCATGAGTAAAGGCTTGGAAACTTTTCCCCAAATCCTGCTCTTCCTTTAGTTCTTGCATGCCTTGTTTATTTCCCTTTTGCTGCTGATTTCCTCAGTAGGTCCTTGCGAATGTTAGTGTTCATTCTTGAGTGAACACAGATATTTACCCAAAAACAGTGTAGATGGATTCCCTTCAGTTTCCTCTATATGCCCTGATGGATTCAAGTTTTCCTGGACAGGCCAGAAGCTAAAGTCCAGAACCACATCTGTCACTCATCAACTGTGACCACTCTTTAGTCAACATCTTCATTTCTCTTGCCTCAGTTTCCTTGTATATAAAACAGGAAAGTTGAGCTAATCTTTAAACATCCTTTAGTTCTACTTTTTTATACTCTTATATATCATATAGATTTAAAGTTTCATTAGACTGGAATTAGTTATCAAGAATTTTGCTAAATATATGTATAAACAAATACCCTATTTCTTAAGGCTTACTGTACTTTATTTCAAATTAGGTAAACCACAAACATTAAGCTCAAGAAATAACTTCATTTGATTATATATAAGAAGAAAGAGAGTTAGAAAAAATTTACCAAGAGCTAGCAGAATACATGCCCCAGGGATATACTGGGTATGCAATGTGTGCAAGAAGGCAAAAGCTATACACAAGCAACTGACAGTTAGCTTTCCTCCTATACAGTTTCCACAGGGTCCTGTCAACACCACGACATTCAGTCTTGTCTAAACACTGAACACCAGTCAGAGACTATGATACCTGACCATGTCATCACTGGGCCAGTCTTTCCACAGCCCACAAACATTTTAAGAGATAACACTGATTGAGAGCTTCCTATTGGCACACACTCCACATGCATCATCCCACTGAATTCTGCCAACCACCTGCTCGGAGACGGTCCTCCATAGTCTCTGGCTCTGTAGTCTCCAATATGCCTTATTGGGTATGCCAAGAATGCAGGGTCCTGGCCACCCTAACCCAGGCCATTTGGGTAGTGAGTCCTTAGGCAAAGGCAGAATTTGAAACCAGCTAAGTCTGCGCCCTATTCTGAACCACTTCTTTATATGCTATCCCACAGGAACTGAACAGCATGCTACACTGTGTACTGGAACATGCACTCCCATCTATCCATTGCCTAAGCATTGGGGCTTCTGAACTCCTCAAACATTAACCCCTCTTCTTTTTCCTTTCCTAGGGAGCAAATGGCTTCATACCAGGGTGGCTGGCTCTGGTATTAGGGACAGCTACTTCCGAGTTATCCCTGACCCTTTCTTAGTACTCCCGACCTGTGGCTTTCAGCACCAGGGTCAGTGACAGCCCGGTCTCTGCCTCCATCTTACACCCCTAGGTCTCTGAGTTCAGGATAATACAAAACACATGTTGGATCACAGATCAGTTTCCCATTGGCTTTCTTGGATTAGAGCCTCTTCACTGGATTCTGTAAGCGATCTCAGTCAGGCATTTAGACCTAACAGGGGGATTTCCACTTCTGCCAGTTTAGGATCTTCTCTCCACCAGCAGTCTGGATAGATCTCATGTACTCTAACTCTGAGACCCCCTCATGTATTCTAACTCTGAACCTAAAAGTTCTGGGAATTCTATAGCAGGCTCTTCCCTGCTCCCCAAGCTCAAATACAGAAGGGACCAACAATGTGCTCCCAAATCACAGGGCTCCCGGGTTCAGATGCAAGAGCCCCCTTACTCACCTCCCAAACTCCAGTCTCCTCCCACACCACCCATCCTCCACCAGGATCATAACTGATGGCGCTTCTCTCCTTCTATAACTCCAGAATGATTCTCCACGCACCACAGGATAACATCTGAACTCCTGAGCACTGCCTGCAAGTCCCTCTGAGTACCGACCTCAAACCACTTCTCCAACCTCACCTCCCTTAGCTCGTCCTCCTCCCTTCACCACAAGCCTCACATTCCAGCAGCACACACAGCGCACCTGAGACAGCGCATGCTCTCTCTGCAGTATGTCACCCTTCACCTGGGAAACTGAAAATCTACCTTTAACATCCTGTGATCCTGATTTGGTCCCATAAGCTTCCATTTCCACCACTTACACCCCTGACACAGCATCATCATTTATTCATTCCTATCTGTCAGGTCTGTGGGCTCCTAAGGACAAGGAGTCAAGCCAGTTACATGCTCAGGAAATGTTTACTTCATGAATGAAAACCACTAATAAGACCAAGGTATTCTTCCATCCCCTGGAGAAGCATAGGAGGCAACCGATCTTTAAAGCAATAAAAATAAGCCCAGCTGCTATCTTGGAAACCACGCAGGAATGTTTCAGTAAGGATGCTTTGGTGACAGATGGGAGCTCTGAAGAAGAAGCCTCAGCAACTGTAGAATTTGTCCAAATTCCCATTGCAGGTCAGGAAAACAGTGCTGTGAACACCGGGGCAGGAACACTATAGTGTCTCCCAAGTATCGGTGTCCGAGCCACACTGGCTTGCTGTTACTTCTTGAATGTACCAGACCCTCGCTCAGCTGGGACCATGACAGATATAGCTGCCACCTCTTCACCTGGCTAACTCCAATTCACCTTTCCGCTGAGAGGCTATTTCTGACCCTCCTAGCCAGATAAAACCATCTGTTTATGGCCTCTAAGCCCTTGTACTCCTCTTTTGGAGCCATTATCATAATTAATTTTTCATATACTTGTTATTATTTTTATATGTATTGAACGCTACTACTAGACTGTAAGCTAAAAGGTAGCAAGGACCAGACCTGTCTTTCTCCTCTATTGTAGCCCCACAGTCAGCATAGTGCTGGCGCTCCGCAGGCCCTGAACAACGACTGGATAAATGGGTGGATGAATGGATGGATGGACAGATGGGCCGGCACGCAGGTAGATCTGGAAGACAGGGAGGAACAAAGAAGGAATAAGGCTACCTTTGATTGTTGGTACAATACTTTAATATTACTCAGCTCTCTTTACTCTGACTCAACCCTCACAAAACAATCTCAGATCTTAAAACTGGGGCTTTCCACTGAAGAAAGGATGTGCACACACAGGAGATATTCCTGTTTGCTTGGGAAGCAGGTGTCACAGCAAATTGACACACCTGGCATTCTGGCTTCATATTCAGTGATCTTTCTGTAATACCAGGCTGCTCTCTCTGTTCCACAAGTATACTGGCTATGCTGATGACACTAAGTTCCAAGAATCTCTCAGCCCTTAAGGAGCCTTCTAATATTACGATGAAGCCCCTGTGACCAGTGCGTGTGTTGCTAACAGCCCACCAGAGGCCTTGCCTTTTCTCAGCCACAGATCTGCACTAAGTCAGGTCTTAGATCCTCTTCCCATGCAGTCACACTGCAGATTCAACAAAAAACCTTGCCGCGGAGGTTTCGTCGGAGAGAAATGCTTCTTTGTGGACATAGTCTATACACAATGTTCCATGAGCTGCGGTAGCTGTTGAGAAATTGCAATATGCAAATAGATATGCTGAAGTCTATGAGTGTTGCTGGGTAGGGAATCAGGACACCTGAGTATAAAACCCTGGCAAAGTTCCCATGCTCATCCAGCAAGTGGGGAGAATGGACTCAATGATCTCTAACCTTTGGGATGGACTAGCACTACATCTGATGAGCACAAAGGCCACAGGAGTGCTCACTGTAAAACAGCCCAGTAGCAGGTTTACCCAGAGATAAAGTATAGAAATAGCTAATGGAAGCAACCAGCATCTTTTGAAAATATCAAAAGAATGCTACACATCAATCAGCAAGTAACTTCTGATTTTATTAAAAAGCTTCGCAACAGGAACGAATTCTAATCTTAGCTATCAGCTTCAATGATTACTATACTGGAGCCATTTACAAGAAAGACCAGGGTTTCCTGGTCCCTAGAATGAAACCGGACCTTAAAACCCATCACTCCAAATTGAACTCAACTTTTCAAATTTCATAAACAGGAAATTAAAATAACTAAAACCAAGGGAAAATATTACAAATAGGTCTTTTCAACGAATCTCTCTGTTTCCTTACCTCACCTGTGACTCCTCCACTGTATGTCAGAAACCACCCCTTGAGGCAGCCTAAGGTGTGAGAAAAGACACATGAGGAGCCCCAAACTTCTCCCATAGCTACACCTTCAACAGTCTAAACTCTCTGAGCTTCTATTTTATCCTCTGCAGTTCAAAGCCTACCCCCACCTACCATGCAGAATAAATATGAAGCTGAAAATTTTGGTGTTAAGAGACTTTGTAATGTGTTGGGATATTTTATAATAAAGGGACCTCAGATCCAACCAACAACCTTCTCATTTTATAGATTCAAATCAGTTCCTGGGCACTCATTCAACAAACACATATAGAGCACCTATGAGCCAGATGCTATATGCCAGGCATTGAGGACCCGATGGTGACCAAAGCAGCCACAGTGCATGATCTGATGGGACTGTATTATACCAAACCAGAGGAGACAGATGCCACCAACAATTACACTGAAGAGCATATTGGTACACCCTGCAGGCCTTGCTAACAATTTGGTCTTTTTATTAAGAGAATTTAGAAACCAATGAAGGGATTTGAGCAGAGGGAATGACATACTCAGATCATCAGGGCAGGAGGAACAAATGCAGACTCTTACTCTGCGAAGCAGTAGGGGAGTCACAAGGAAGTGGCTGTTGGTCACACAGTGTTATTACATCCTACAGCAGGGTGCTTGCTGCGACAGCCTAATGGAGAAACAATCTTCAAATGCTAGTGGACAAAGTGTTAGAGAAATGATGCCTAGAGGGGAAAAAAGAAACAGCCACAGAAAGGTCACAAAATAAGAAATATTTCAAGATAGTGAAATTCACTAATTCCATATAATAGAATTTATTGCCACAAAGAGACACAACAAATTCTCCTAAATTTATTAACTGGTTTTCCATAAATATTTAATTACTCAGAAATGTACCGAAAGTACAGATTCCCTTGACCTAGTTATTAAGCTTATACAAGAGTGAGAATTATTGTATCCAATAAACACAAATTTAATTACGTTCATTATTCTTTCTTTCCTCTCCAATAAGATGATCGTAGAGAAACCTTTGACTGTTGAACCAAGCATTTAATTTTCTTCTGACTACTCAAGTAATTGTCTTAAACTTAAAATAAAACCTTATAATAAAATTATTTAAATCCTAAAGAGGGACAGTATCATATTGCATCAGTTCCTATTGAAGACCCATTATTTATGTGGAATCATAGAAGAAAAGAAAGACCTGGGGACACCAGCCTTCAGTTCCTAAACTGGCTGAGAGAGGGCCCACCCTCAAAGTGACTCTGTCCTCTCCCTCACTGGGGCCCTATGGCTGCCCTAAGCTTGCATCTGCACTCCCTACACATGCTGAGTTGTACCTGCAACCCTCCACAGGGCATCCAAAAAGCCCTCTAACATTGGTTATTCTAGCTCACATTTACCAGATGCTCATGGTGTGTGAGCACTATGCTAAGTCCTGTTCCACAGCACCTCCTTGAAGCCTTATAAGAACCATGAGGAGGTAAGTACCATCACACTTCCTGCACTGGTGAGGAAACAGGAGTGACCACCTGCCTGAAACCACAGGGCTTGTGAGTGGTGGATCACAACACGAACCCACATCGTCCTGACGCGAGTCTGTGCTTTCAGTGCTGCCCTATCCGCCTCTCTGATGCTCAGGAGATAAATCTTCTGCAAAGAACACAAGGGATTTGAAAGCTCTGCAGAAAAACGGTGGAAGGATTTGCTGCTCTGGGTCTTCATGGTCTCTGCTCACCTCAGTAAGTGCAGGTGAGACAAGCCTGACTCTTGCCTCCCCACAGGGAAAAGTCCTGGAATTGATTGTTTCAGGTGACTGCTCCTGGTGGTGCTGGGAAATCACCTTTGAGAAGAACTTGTGCAAAAGAAGAAACACTTGTAGACAAACCCATGGCCCTGGATCAACAGGGCCCCTGAGGAATGTTTCATGGACTCCTTGAGCACTTTGTGACTTCATAGCTGCTTTCTTTAATACCTTAGCCATCACCTTCACCTTCACCACCCAAATAGCACCACCCCCCTATACTAGAACCCAGAAAAAATAGCCAAAGAGGTGCTTCTTGCTGTTCCCACAGCACTGAGGATAATTAAAATGACAGTGAACACTCTGTGAGCATCAGCTTCCTGTCAAGCACCCTGGTAAACATTTGCATTATTTCACTGACTCTTTAACAACAGCCCCAAGGAAGGTAGCACTGCTATCCCCATTGTACATATCAGTAAACTGAGACTCAGAAGGGGGAGCATACTTGCCCAAGGTCCCAGAGGCCATGGGGAGAAGAGCTAGGATTTGAACCCAGGTCTGCCTGGCTCCAGAGTCTGAATCTTCTTGGCCACTTCACTTGAGGTCCTCCATCACATATGACTTCTCCACCTACCAACCAGCAGCTCCACAAGGGACAGAAAGGAGCTCCTTCATCTGCATAGGCCCAGCATCCAGCAAAGGGTTTAGAACAAAGCAGGGGCCCAGCAAGGATGGTGAATGAATGCCACATGAAGGGAGTGATACTTTCTCTCTTTCTAAGAAAGTGGCTCCAGAAATGCTCCAGGATGCCCCTCACAGAAGCCAACCTGACCAACTATCTCCTACCCCTGGTCAAAATTTACAGACCACCTACTCATCTCCCTCAGGTCTGCTCCTCTACAACCCCACCCCAAGGGGAGGGTGAGCAGCCATACTTCTGAGGAAAGGAGCAGTGGGAGTCAGCAAGCTACGCAGTTCACTTTTACATTTGTCCTTTTTTCTGCCTCCCCATCCTATCCTGGAGCATCTGAAGCAAACATTTCTTTCCTCTCCCATCCCTAAGACTTAGTAGGACAAGTAGCACCAGCCATACCCAAAGTCTACAGCTGGTATATGGCACAGTACATGCCTGTCTTGGAATCAGCACGCAAATACTTGGGGAATGAAGTAACAGAGTCCAGAGTCTGGGTTTCACCAGAGACCTGATGACTTATCGATAAGAGTCTGCCAACAACTGGTGGCATGACGTGTCTGAGCAGAGACCCATCACAATGTCCACAAAAGCCTATCCTGGAGACTCAGCAACAATGAAAGCAGGAGACTCCCTGCGCAGTAATACGCATGCAACAATGCTCCCATCAAGGTGTGTAACAATGAAAGTCACTTGTGCCTAAAACTGAGTAGGTTTCACAAAGAAGGGAAAATTTGAGTTGGGAAGCCATTCTCAAATCACCAAGGGGGAAGTCATGGTTTCCTGCCTCCATGGTCCCCATACTGGCCACCTCCCCACCATTACACCCACCATGCTGTTTTGTAACCAGTGACTTGTGTGCCTGTCTCCCTGAATAGTATATGAGCATCTCAAGGGCTAGGACTTTGGGCATTCATTCTCCATGGCTCACCCTCAACAGCTAAGTAAATATCTGCTGATGAAGAATAAGAGTCAACTTTAGATTATTAGTAACATTCCAGCTACCCTTCTTGAGCATCTACTACCACCTGCTATTGCTGCAAGTACTTGCCTTTATGGTCTCATTTCCTCTACACAAAAAAAACAAAAGGCAGATCCTATTATCATTATCCATTTTATAAATAAGGAAACTAAAACACAGAAAAATTAGGTAAATTGTCTCAAGTAATACAGTAAGTGACAGAGCTGAACTATGAATAATATGTGAATGAAAAATCAATTTTCAATTACTAGTGAACAAATTCCCTTTCCTTTCTCTGTCCTCTGCCTTGAATCCAAATAGGTGGATTACCCTTTAGTCTATTGTTCACTGGGACCAAAGCCATTTCTTTCCTAGAGGAGAATAAAGGCTATCTCTTGTTATTCTTCTAAACAATGACTGCTAACCATTACTGAGTAAACATCATTGAGGGTGGGGGGTGAAATGGAGATCAAAATTGTGCTTTCAATATCAGTCAAAAACATTTATTAAGGAGGAACTCTACCTACCAATTGGAACATTTTCCAATGTTGGAACAATTTCCCAAATAGATCAAGTTAATAGATGAAACAGCAAGAGTGTGTACAGAATGTCATAATTTGTGTGAGAGAAAAAGTATATAATAAACAAAAAAAAATGGTAATAGTGTTTGCCTTAGGGAGAAGACCTAGGAACTAGAACCTCAAGGCAAGAAATTTTACATTTGTTCCCTCTTTGAACTACTTGTCTTTAAAAATATCCATGTGTGATTCTGTTTTTAATTTCTTAAAAAATAAGATAAAAACATCATTTAAAGAAACCACTTATTGACAGGCCTTTCCCAAATACTCACATATATATTATTGTAACCATTAAAAATCATGCATGTTTATGTACATAAATTGGATGAACTTAATTTGGGATGAAATAGGACTGTTAAACAACTTTTGTCTTTCATGTTGAGGTTCACTAATTTCATGAATGTTGCAACATTTTTTCTGTGCCAGGCAAAGTGCTAGATATTTTTTAAAGAACTAAAGAACAGGTCACTAGTTTCCTTCCTCCTGTCTTTCAAGAAAATATGAGGGCATACTAATCAGAATGCTAGAGCTAGGACTACTCTTTTAAAATATATTTTTATTGATTTCAGAGAGGAAGGGAGAGGGAGAGACAGAAACATCAATGACAGAGAATGATCAGCTGCCTCCTGCACGCCCCCTACTGGGGATTGAGCCCAAAACCTGGGCATGTCCCCTGACAGGAAACTGAACTATGACCTGGTTCATAGATCAGAGCTCAACCACTGAGCAACACAGGCGGGGCACTAGGACCACTCTTAATGGTCACATAGCCTAACATTCTCACTCAGCTAAGAAAACGGAGGCCTGCAGAGGGGAAGGGATTGGACCAGAGTTACATAAGAACTGAAAGCCTCAGAATCACTACCAGTCCTTCTATGCTACACGCTGTTCTGTTGTGTTGAAAGATGGGCAGGCAGGGGGGCAGAAATGGACCCTAGCATATACTGAGTGCCTACTACATCAGGTGCTTTCACATATTTTAACTCATTTGTTCTTCATAATGAGCTCTCAAGGTAGGCATAATTATCCTCATTTTACAAATAAGGAAACCAAAGCTCTGAGAAGCTAAGAAACTGGTGCATGAGGCTTCAAATGCAGACCTGTCTGACTTCCAAACCAGAGGTCCTATCCTCCATACTGCAAAAGAAAATCAATTTTAAAAGGTAGACTGGGCTATGTTGCAGAGAACCTCAGAGGCAATATTTCCCATTAATGAAATCTGTCTCTCAACCCTGGATATTATCACTGCAATAATAACAATCAAAAAGCCATCCCCTCGTTATCCAACACAGGTCCCAGCTCTTGCATGCCACCAAGTTTGGATTTTCCTTTTAACCCACAGAGCGTGATGGTTATCCAGAGGGCACCAATCTCTGACAGCCATTTACACAGTTTCTGCTGGGACAGAATAGAACAACTCACACACGCTGCTGCTAGACCGTATAGGTACCTGCCGCCAGAGTAAGGACCCCAGCAACCATGAGATGCCCTACCCATGATGCCACTAGGTCACCAACACAAAACTGGTGGTAGTGAGAGAAGCCAGCACCAGGGTGGTTGGTCCCCAAAAGTCCCCTAGCTTCTAGAGCAGTGGTTCTCAACCTTCTGGCCCTTTAAATACAGTTCCTCATGTTGTGACCCAACCATAAAATTATTTTCGTTGCTACTTCCTAAGTGTCATGTTGCTACTGTTATGAATCGTAATGTAAATATCTGATATGCAGGATGGTCTTAGGCGACCCCTGTGAAAGGGTCGTTCAACCGCCAAAGGGGTCGCGACCCACAGGTTGAGAACCACTGTAATCTAAAGTGAAGACAAATGCAGACCGATAGAGGAGAAGCCTCCTCCTGCCTTCTCTGCTGGCCATGCAACACAGGTGGGAAGAATTACAGTTCTGACTGGTCTAACTGCCAGGGAGTAAAGGCACTGCACAATGAAAGGTCACACAGGAGGGCGGTCCATCATCGAATTTTTTTAGCCCCATCATCTTGCTTTCTGCTCTCTGTCGCTGTAGGAACCTAATTCCCCTTTTAGTGTGGTAAAATTAGAGTTTGTACTGGAATCAGGAGGGGGAATTCCATAAGGTTCAAGCCTAAGGTTCATGCTCCAGTTCAGAGTCCTCACTGGAGTTGGGGTCTAAAGGTCAGCAAACAATGAAATGTCCTCCCCACCCCCACCCCCACCCCTTTCCTCCAGCCATTGTACCCTGCCACGGCTGGCTCCCTCGGAGCCTGACAGGGAGGAGCAGTCATCTTTTGGGGGTTTCCTACCGCAAGCCTCATCCCAAACTCAAACAGGAAAATGACCTAGAAATCTCCTCCTCTTCAGACCCCCAGTTCCCGAATCCGACCTGCCCATCAACACAGACAAGAGAGACTCATAACTTTACTGGGATGTGCTCGCTCAGTAAGCACAGCTCCATCCTATCCTCACAAGGCCCCTGGGAGGCACGCAAGGCACGTACCATGATGCTCGTTTTGCGAAAGAGAAAAAGGCTCCCCAAGGTAACACCGAGGAAAAAGCCTCTGAACCCTCATTCCTGTTCTGCCCCCTGACCAGGCTGCCGTAGCGGGCGTGTGGAGACCACCCCTGTTAAGATTTCCAGCAGCTTCTGGGGTGCGGCGTTGGTGGTATAGTGGTGAGCATAGCTGCCTTCCAGCAGCTTCTGGGATCAGGAGCCAGCAAGCCAGGACCCTGCAAGCTTCACACCAACTAGTCTGCAAGCACACACACTTCTCAACAGCTGCTCATCGAATGAAAGACACGCACCTCCCCGCCCCCCCCCCCCCGCCCAATCTAGGCATGGCCCCTGCAACAGCAACAGGAAAAGTCCCCGAGATGTGAAAAATGGCAAGTCCCACTTACGGCATGGCGATGCACAGGGGGGGCCGGCCGCCAGCCTAAGTAACCAGGGCAGCTGAGACCCAAGTTCGACTCGGGAAAAGCACAGGGAGGCCTGGCAGGCCCTTCTGGCCCAGAGGCACCCCTCGAAGCCCCCAGAATCCTCGGAAAGCCCCAAACTCCTGCTGCCACCCGAACCCTGCGGGACAGCGGAGAAGGCAGCGCTCCCTTCTCCAGGGACCACTCACCTCGGCCCGCTCCTCACCTGGAGCCCCGCTTCCGGACCAGCGACCGCTCAGGCCCCGCCCCGCGCCCGCAGGTCTCCCGAGCCCCGCCCCCTGCACCTGTGGTTTCCTCCGGCGCCAGCTCTCCGGCCGCTTCGGCCTCACTTCGCAGCCACCTCCCACGGGCAACCCAGGGGTCCCATCTGCCCCTCCACCCCACGCCCCTCTTGCAGCCCCTCAGCCCCACCGAACTGCCTCCGCACCTAAAGGTGGGCCTTCCCCCATCTCCATCCCTGCGCCCGCTGCCCTTCAAACCAAGCCCCAACCGGACCGGCGCACCGAAGGCCCCCGGCCTCGGCCCTGCGCCCGTAAACCCTCCCGACAGAACCCCCACCCCCGGGCCCGCCTCTCGCGCCGAGGCCCCTCCCGCGCCGAGGCCCCTCCCGGTCCAGCGGCCCCTCCAGGTCCCGCCTCCCGCACCTGCAGCTCCCTCCAGCCCGGCCCTCAGGGCCCCGCCCCGCCCGCGGGCCGCTCTTCTCACCGCCCGCTCTCGCCGCCGCTGCCGCCGCAGTCACGGCCGGTCACCTTGACGCGGGCCGCAGTGGCTGCCGCCGCCTCCTCATGGCCCTGGGAGCGGCCCAGGCGGCAGCGGCGCCTTCGCTCGGAGGCCGGGGCCGGGCCGGGCCGGGGCCGGGCCGGGCGCAGCTGGAGCGCAGGCCGTCGCGGGAGCGGAGCGGGTGCCCAGCCGCAGTAGAAACCGTCCGCTCCTAGACCTGAGCGGCGGGCTGCCCAGCCAATCGGTGGCTAGCTCTCGACCAGCTCCCCCAATCAGCTGGTCGCAAAGGCGGAGACACGCAAAGCGGCCGGCTGGGCGCGCCAGTGCGCAGCCGCTGCAGCCGTGGTCCTCTCTGGACTCGGCCTCTGCTCCAGTCGGTGGACGCTCGTCGGCCCCTCCGCTGCCCGCACGGCCGCCTCACAGCCCCGCCACGCCCACCCCCTTCCTAGAAATAGCACCTCGCATGTCGCTCTCCATAGATCATTCCAGGCCTCAAGCAAATTCCCCTAAAGTCCCTACCTAGGATTTACCGTTTGCAACAAAAAATGGTTTTGTGAGAGACACCTTAATGCCCATTCTTTGCAACTCGGAGGCAGGCACAGAACACAGAACGTCAGAGCCATAGGAAACCTCAAAGAGCCTCCAGTCCACCCCACTTATTTTACAGCTGGGCAAAATAAGGCCCCATGAGGCCAAGGGACTTGCCCCAGACCACACGGGTGCAAAACGGGGGAATGAGCCTGTCTCCTGTCTCCCTGCTCCCAAATCCTTCACTCAGTGCCAGGTGCCAGGAGGTGAACAGAGAGGTTAATAAGTCATTTGTTTTAAGTCGCAGAGATGATAAGTTGCAAACAGGTCAATGAAGTCTTGGAAATCCGGAAAAATACACACACACACACACACACACACACACACAACCAAACCTCTGTTCTCCCTCCCACTGAAGGGAGGTTCTAGGTCCGACCTTCCTCTGAATGATTCTTGGACACATCGACAAATAGAACGTCATTTAAACAATTTTTAAATTCATTTTACAATAATATCAGAGTATGGATAGATTTGGTTACTGTGCTTCTGAAAGCTGATAGAAGAAAAATAGAGAGGAACAAGAAAGAAGAGATATAAAATCAGTTGAAATTAAGCCGTTTCTAAGTCTTCAGAGATCTCTGCAGAAATTTTCTGCCATGTCACATTAAAAAATGAACAATCATTAAAGAAGATAATTAAGTATTGCCCACTGTTAAAGCGTGTGGTGCTGATGGCGTGGCAGCTCTCGGCATCTCCTGAATCACTCCCAACAAGGGAAGGACCTTCTGAGTCACAGGTGGAGAGAAGAGTTGGAGAAGTCACCAGGGGGGATTCTCCAGGCCAGCTGCCTCCGCACAGCTTTGTACTTCGTGGAGAGCCAAGCTTTGGGACAGTTCAAGGAGCTATTTTCATTAGCAGTGCTGATCAATAAGGCCCCCATAACCCCTACCTTGTACTGTCCACGGCCTTGTGTGATCCCCTTCACTGAGTGTGGGAGGTTTTAGGATGAATGTGATTATGTTACATAAAATTATAACCCGTCATGCTATTAGACTCTCTTTTGCTGGCTTTGAAGACACAAGTTGCCATGTAGTGAGCTGCTCGATGGAGATGATCACTCAGTAAGGAGTCTCTGGCCAATAGCCATCAAGAAACCCAGGCCCTCCATGCAGCTGCCTGCAGGAACCGAATGATGCCAACAATCATCTGAGCTCAGACACGGATCCTTGCCATCTAGCCACAGATGAATCTGCATCCCTGGCCAGCACCTGGAGATCCTTGTGAGATCCTGAGGCAGAGGGCCCAGCTACGCTGTGCCAGATTCTTGACACACAGAAACGGAGATAATAAATGCATGTTGTTTTAAGCTACTAAGTTTGTGATAAAACTGTTACATAGCAACAGATGATTAATACAGAGGCACTACCCACCCTATCCTGGTGCAAAAGAGACAGCTTCTGTGTAGAAACCACCAAGCCCCCAGGTGCAACAAGGATTCTAGAATGTAGTGCTCCTCCAGATCCCGGGGCATCGGGAGACAGAGGCGAGGATATACAAAAGAACACCATCACTGGGCTACAGATAACAGTGGCAATAGTGAGGTGCCCCCAAGGCAACCCATCAACATGGGCAGCTGGGGGAGACTGGAAGAGCAGGAGTTGAGAGTGAAATTTTCAGTGTGGTCAGTTCCTGGAAATAATGTTGGCTTTGCCACTTCCCAGCCAGGTGGCCTTACACAAGGGTCCAAACCTCTCTAAACCTCAGTTTTCTCAGTTATACGGTTGTAATCATCCGAGTGCCTACCATGTAAGGTTCTCCTGAGAAAGTGAGTTAGCCCTCTAGTGGCCATGAGAATGCACCTTGCAGACCTCCAACTATTGGGAGCTCACTTGACCAAGGGCCCAGCTACTGATCTCTGAAACCCGTAACGCATTTGCACTGAGGCAACACTACACATGGGCTGCACCCAATGCCAGACATGGCGGGGACTCTAAGGTGGACAGGTCCCTGGGTGATAACGGGACTCCTCTGACGATTTCCACACACTGCCTTCCCCTCCCTTCTTCACTTAGAGTCAGGTTTGCATCACAGTCTGATGGTTCTCTCAACCCTCTTCAGCTCCCTGACCATTTATTTCCCTATGTTGAATTCTGTGTGGCATCTGCTTCTCCCTCCTATGTTCTCCCATGTATCATCACAGAGTCTGGACGCTTAGGAGAACTCTATTTCCCAGCATTCCTTGCTACAAAGGTTACTCATTAAAGTCCACCACTGAAAAGTACTGTTTACTCTTGTTACTTGCAGTAGTTATGCCCTATCAAGTCATTGTGAACACTAATTAAACCATTGTTCCTAGGGAACATACAGGGTTAGGTTCCTGTGAGGCTCTGCACAACATTGTTGGGAATCAATCAAAACATAACCTTGTTTTATGTGTGCTTCTGTTTAAAGACACCTTAATATATATTGTTGATTCCTTAACATTGAACTCACGACCAACAGCTCTCTAACTCATGCCAGAACCAAGTTTATCTAACACATGCGTTTCCTCTGTAAGGCACCTCACAGCCTTCCTTTGCTTGGGATCACTAGACAGCACTTCAGCACTGTGCCTGCAGGTCAGAGAAATCACCAACAAAAAACCTCAAAAATGCAAAAAATGTGGCATTCAATAGGTTGCTAAGAGGACACTTGTTTACAGTATGAGAGTTTGTTTGACCTCTGCTGGGAATGTGGTACATCAGCACCTGATACTTCATGAGGAAAATATTTCCACAAGTAAAACTGTGGACAGAGAAGGGCTGGGTCTACCTTCAGGGTGAAAAACTCTAACACTCACAGTGCCTGCAGCCGTATCTGAGCAGTTGGAAGTGGGGCCCTACAACACAGCCTGGGGGCAGGAGATCCCTGGAGGCCCGTTCTGGGGATAGGAGGACCATGCAGTGGAGGCAAAGAAGGCAACGAGTAGTTTCGTTATGGAACACCTAACAGCATTTCCATTTCACCAGAAGCCTAGCCAGGGTCCAGCAGGCAAGAAGGGGTGAGTGAGGCCAGAGTGTGGGGAGGCAGTTGTGTTGAAGGATAGAGAGGAAGTGATAGGAAGCCAGCAAATGGCCCCTCTTCAAAGATGATACACACAAGACAAGAACCTCTTTGCCCAGCTGAGTTAGCACCAGTGCCGGGAGGAGAGGAAAGCCCGAGTGCCCTGGAGAGAAGAATGGACCATCCAGGGAGAGGATGCTCATGGAGGGAACGGGGTGAGGCCTCAGGAAATTCAGACGCCAGGGTCCATTCTCAGGGCCCAGAGCTCCCACATTCAAGGTCCCTTTTGAGTCTCACTAATATTTGGAGATGTGAGGGGAGAAAGGGAAGGAGCTGAGGGGTTAAAAAGAAATAACAGAAAACCTGAAAACAGCTCCAGGGAGCCGGAGGTGCGATGACTAGAACCTCTGGCAGAGGCAGGCTACTTAAAATAACAGTCCCACAAAAGTAATTTGTTTGCCAAAGAAGTGTTCTTCCAAGTTAGGGATTCCACCACCTCAACCCCAACAAAATTCTGTCGGAAACATGTCTCATGATAATGTTTGTGAAAACCCCGGAGTAGAGGGAGGTGGGCAGACAGATGTCCTCATGGCCCAGCGGGTGGGAAAAATAGCCCAGAGTCCCATTAAGTCTAGAAAAGCCCCAAGAGAGGCCTCGGAGCCGGGGCTGCTGTCATTGCCTATTTGCAGTGTGCTGGGGTCCTGTGGAGAAGAACCAAGAACCAAGAGCCTAACTCCAGGCAGGTGGCTTTTGTGCTCAGGAGAAGGAGGAACTTTCTAGCATGGACAGCTGTCAACTATGCAGTCCCTTGGGAGGTAGCCAGTTTCCACAAGCAGGTAGAAACTGGAGATGACTTCCATGGACTACTGCAGCAGTCCCAGCATTGGGAGGCAGGGAGTAGAGAGCCTGGGTGGTCCCTTCCCACTCCTACGAGAGTGGAAGGGTCTTTCCCTCCCATGTTAAGCACTCTGGGAAAGGGGGAACAATTCAGAATGACATCCTCCAGTTTGCACATTTTAGAGAACACACACACACACTCACATGGCACCTGAAGGTGGTACAAACTTGCAATCCATTCTAGCTCAGAGGCGTGGGCCACTCACGGTCACTAGTGGGGCCCAGTGAGTACGACAGGGGCAGATTTTGCATTGGGACACAAAAAAGAATGCCCAAGGGCTGATCAGAGTGCCAAGGCCGAGGCCAAACGGGATGAAGAAATGTGTTGAGTGCCAGGACCTCACTGTCTCCCCAGCAACGCTTGGGGTGGGCTTGTCTACATAGTTGGAGGAGACAGCACAACTACCAGCAACACTGAGCTGGCCGCCTCTAAAGGGAATGTCGCTCTCCCCTAGAGGACCAGCCAGACTGATCAGAGCCAAGCTCCATTAGGGCAGAGGCAGGAGCAGAAGAAGTCCTAGTAAGTAACGTCTTTCAAAGATGAGGGCAGGGACCTAATTGCCGTCTGAGTTGGAGAGGAAAGGGAAGCAGGTCTGGCCCTGCTGTCCCAGGCAGGTTACCCGGGGTGACTGCATTATACCTCTAGCCAGCTTCGCACAGGAATCACCCAGAGAGGGCTCCAAGGCACTCCCCCAGGCTGTAATGTCCCACAACATTTGTTTCCTTGGAGGTGGCCTCTTTTTGCCACCTGTGTTCTGAGAAAATTGATCCCTATTTGCTGACAAAAGGTATGCAAGTTAGTCCTGTTGTGAAAAACAAAAGGAAAACATCACGTGAGATGTTCAAGTCATTGAGGCTTGAGGAAATGGTCCAGGAAACAGAGGTGAAGACCAGCAAGCAATAAGGGATTGGTGGTGGTCCTTGAACATTATAAAGGATACCATAAACATCCCTAAAGCCAGGCGGGCTTGGCCAGTTGTATGTATTGTAATTGGAAGAAACAAAAATGAAGACAGACCACGACTTCAGGACCAATGGAAAGAGCCAGCTACTGCCAAGGGCCTTCGCCAGCAATACGTCTGCTCATCTGCACATCAGGTCTGACTCAGTGTGTCTGCTTCCGGTGGCTGGACACCAGACTGGCAAGTCAGTGCACTTTCTCCATCATACCCTTGAGTACCTCAGAGTCCCCAGGCCCCCAGCTGGCAAGTGAAGCTGGTTCCTATATGACCTCTTGCACTGCGCACCAGCTCACTGCCCACTCACCTATATTGAAGCCCTAGTGAGAAGGAAGAGACCTGGTTTTACACCAAGGAGCAAGCTGGCTCTAGCAGCATAGAAGCCAGGTTTGATCCCCACCCACTAACCCAGACAACAGTCCTGCTCAACCCTCCCAAAACACATGCATTTGCTCATTCATTCAGTCCTTAATGTGTACCTGCTGTGGTGACAGATCCTGTGCTAAGGATATACAGGTGGGGGAAACAGTCCAGGGTCCTTTTTGTCATGGAACTTACAGGCTAGGAGAAACATCTATACTAATAAAAGGGCAATATGCTAATTAGAGTGGACATCTTCCGACGTCCATCTGGACAAAGACACAGTGGCTGCAAGGCCCGGGGCTCAGGCCTTGCAGCTGTGGTGGCCAGCAATGGGGTGACGGGGATGGCACCTTCCCCTGACTGGTCTGGTCTGGTCGCCTTCCACAGAGGGAGGCCAGACTGCGGCTTAGGCCCGCTCCCCCGGGAGAGCGGGCCTAAGCTGTCAGTAAGACATCCCCTGAGAGCTCCTGGACTGTGAGAGGGGAAGGTTGGACTGAGGGACCCCCCAGTGCACAAATTTTCATGCACCGGGCCTCTAGTCCTATATAATAAAAGGCTAATATGCAATTGACCCAATGGCAGAATGACCGTCACTATGACACGCACTGACCACCAGGGGGCAGCTTTTGCATTGAGCGTCTGCTCCCTGGTGGTCAGTGCGCTCCCACAGGGCAAGCACAGCGGTGGTGGCGGGAGCCTCTCCTGCCTCCGCAGCAGCACTAAGGATGTCCAACTGTGAGAAGGCCTGCTGAGAGACCGCCCCCCATTCCCCTCCCTGTGTACGATTTTTGTGCACCGGGCCTCTAGTTAATTGAATAATCTCACTAGTCAATATACAATTACCAATTGAAATAAGTGTTCTGAAGGACAGGGACCCAGCTCAATAAAAGTTTGTTAAAGGGGCCTGACCTGGAAGGGCTGCTGTGAGAAGGAAACCCTCGCTGAGCTGAGAACTGAAGAGGAGTTATAGGCTGAGGGAAAAGTTGGAGACAGCACGTGTAGTTCCAAGCCCTCTGGCAGGAGAACAAGACACATTCAAAGGAGCCAAAGGGTACTTACGCAGGCCAGTGGGGAGATGATTCACAGGGATTCGCCTGAGGACACACCGGGCCCCTGAAAACCCAGTCTTGGCCACACAAAAGAAAGGTCAGAAAGAAACCAGCTTCCTTCTCCTCTTCCCAGCACCGCAGTGGCACAAGAGCGTTTATGAAATCCTAACCTTTCGAAAGCGGTGGTTACAGAAACTATGACATTGCGGATGTTTGTTAGTGAAGAGGGGCAAACACAGAGGGAGACCACAGCACGTTTGCTCTAGCAGCATTTTTATTTACAAACAGCAATTTCCATGGACTTTATTTATACCATAAAAAAGCCATTTACAAGCAAGAAACAAGAATTCAGAACAAAATTAAGCAGCACTGAAATATTCATGTCACAAATCTGAAACAAAATGAATACAAGAGTAAAATATCATTTGAATAAATAAGTCTTAAATTCATGCTATAAAATAATCCTTAATGGCAAGTTACTAGTTGATACAGCATCCGCTTAGCTAGCTTCATTTACTTCATGTGGTGATGAAGTGTGGAGTTGTGAGGTTACCAGTTTATATTGCAAGATAATGACACTGTTAAGTCATTCAAATTGCTCAACCATTTATAACGGAAAAAAAGTTAGCCCTACTAATAAAAGTGGTGAGAGATAGATGGTTTTCACATTAGGAAAATGGTCATTCTCAAAGAAACTAGGTAAGTTTACCTTTTACTATAGTCAGGGCAGCAACCAAAGGCTTGGGCAGCAAGTCCAATGGTTGAATTCACAGCATACTTGTCACTGAGGGGCAGCAAAAGGTCCACTTACTGAATCTGCTGCAAGGCTCACTCCAGGACTTGATCAAGAACTACAATAGCCCTGTCTGTGCAGACCCAGAGAACACAGGTTCTCTTCCGGGCCAAGAGGTCAAGCACTGGGCAGAAACAGTGGAAACACCCTGGCACTTACTGAAAAAGACGTATGTGGCGTGTGACAACCATTACAAATTTGGAACAATGTGAATGACTCCTCTGAACTCTTAGTTCAGTTGCACTGAGTAATATGAAATCTATGATTTATGAACTAGATAGTTTCATATAAAGAATTTACATAGTTCCCCAATACTTTCATATATAAAATTTAATAAATAACCCTGACCAGTCTAGAAGCACCATTCAAGGGGCGTGTGCCCTTGGAAAATAGTTTAGGTGTTGCATATTTGAGTCCCTTTCAGTGGAGGCTTCACAGGAAACCATTACAGAATTTAACAATAACGACGACAACAACAACAAAATCACAGTAACTAATAGAAAAGGTTGTTAAAATAAAATACACTGATTTCTTTAAAGTAAAGCTCATTCACATAGATGACTTCCCCCCTCAGCCCTTGTTTTGTGTTCCTGTAAGTTCTTCCTAGAGCCTAGGCTGTAAAAACAGAAGCAAAAAAAAACCACAGGCAAAAAAAATATGCAGGCCTATGGTCTGGGCTAAGGGGAAACAAAGACTTGGTTATAACTGCTATCGTTAGAAAAGACACCTAATCATGCTCTGGAAGATTGAAAATGATCAATTTAGTTCTACAGTATATTCTGCTTAACAGTGAACCGACAGTATCCTTTCTCTGCTGTTTAAAGAAAAAAAACACACACACACGCACACACAAAAACCTGCCAAGGCAGGGTCAACTGGGAGGTTTTTCCCAGTGACCAAAAATTAACTTGTCTTCATATACTACATTTACAAATATAATTTCTAAATGTATTTACAGCTTTAGTAGAAATTAGAGGGTAGAGAACTGATTAGAATGAAAATAACTGTTTAGAACCACAAACAGTACAAGTATAAAAGTCTTTGTTTTCACAGTTTGTAATAACAGGTAAAACCCTATAGGAAAGGACACTGTCGCTGTCTTCACATTGCCTGTGTATGGAAAAGGTAGCTCAAGAAGAGACTCAATTATGAACAGACCTAGATGAACTCAGGATATATTTTACTGTAAAAGATTTCTTCACATATCACTTTTATCTTAATTGATTTCTGCATTTGTTATAAATGAAACATCTAATCTAAAACTGTACAGAAATAGGGACTTTGCTTTCCAAAAGGAGTTACACAGCGTACTTCGTCTGCGGAGACGTGAGGTGAACTTCGGGGAGAGAATGTTTCTGTTCTGTGGTCCCGTTAATCCTCCTGGCACATCCTCATGTGACAAGGCACAAGTATTGCTGCTGCCCGATCTGAATGGAGTAATCTTTCACCCGCCACGCACACTGAGAAGCACGGCCGTGCGCACGCTCAGAGGCGACGGCTGCGTGCTGGCCTCCGCGCTGCCTCCCTCGAAGCCCTGTGGAACCTTACAGTACTGTGTTATGGCTTGAGAATTCTTTCTTAACACTGCTAGCAGTGGAAAGGGTAAAGTGTTAGCAACATGAATGGGAGCAAGTGGAACTTGCAAAATGTGGAATTATGATTACTCGAGGGAAACTCAATCAATTTTCTGCCCCTTAACAGTCCCATTACAATGTTTGAACCTGAACTGTACAATCAAAGCAATGTATATTTTTGTCAAAGACAATTTTGGATAAGTCACTCTTTGGTAAACTCAAACCAGATAAACAAATTGACAAATACAAAGAACTCCATGTAAATAACATTAAGACAGACACGGTGACAAGAACTAGGACATGGGAGGTGCCCGCCCAAAGTGTCTCCCCCTCCTGCCTTGTTTCTGATCGATCACAAAATGCTCTGGGGACCTCTTAGAAGGACCCAAGCCTGAGTGAAAGGAGGTGCCTTCCCTGAGCCTCACCTCTCATGCCCTCGATTTGGGAATTTCTTGCCACCAACCTAATTTTGTATCACAAAACAATTTTTTTGCATTTCATTCTTAAAAAAAAAAAAAAAAATCAAAGCCAAACTGATTCATGTAAGGAAACATAAATCACAAACATTTACCTGAAACCCCAGGACATATTTAAGTGGGTAAACACTGGGGTCCAGCCTCCCCCTGCGGCTCGCGGCTTTGACGGGGTTGAGCAAGTGCTGCAGGGAGAGACGGGCCCCTTACTTAGGCAGTTCGACAGGAAAAAGGCATACAATACCCGATTTAGCAAGAGCTGCTCCCGGAGCAGCAGGACTCGAGTGGAACTGTACGTAGTAACACTGACGTGGAGCGCAGCAGCCCCCATGTGAACAGATCCTGTGTGCTAAGGAGATGCCGCTGCACAGCCACCGCCCCTGGGACTGTCGCACACAGGGGCCTGAATGACTCATTTTTTCTCAAAATAACCCCCACAAAACAAAAAAATAATCCCCAAACCCCCACCATTCTTGGTATTTTAAGAGTCAAAAAAGCATGGAAAACCAGCAAACATCTATTTTTGTTTTCCTTTAACTCTTAGCCTCTGAGGTTGCCATTTCGTTTGTTTTCTCTCAGGTGGTTTGTGCTGTTCTCCCAAGGAGAAGACCTCGTGAGTTTCAGAGCCAAGGTTCTCAGGCCGAGTGTATGGAGTGCTGACCTCCCACTCGCAACCTTCAGCACAAACCCACCACCAAACTGTTCACCAAATTACTGTCAGAGGTTACAGTACCAAAGCAATCTTGTAAAGCCCATGGGTGGACAAAATATAGAACTGAAGACAGTTCCTAAAGCACTAATAAAATATTATTCAACAGGACTCAGGTATGTTTTCATACAGTAATGTGTTTGCCAGCACATGTTTTTGAGGTCTCTTTCAAGCTAGAAACTCAAGAGAGGGAAAAAACTGAAATTCACTATTCCCCTTAGATTTCACATTTTCTACAACTATACTGACCTAAAAGATACATAACATAAAGATAGCACCACGTGACCAAAAAAATAAATGGTGACACACACAGATTTGGTGACACACAGAGGCTCTCAGAGGGCTTGTTAACTGTTGGTTTCTTTAAGCAGGAAACACTGAGAGTGGGGGAGCCACGGAGGCTCTCGTTAGCACACACAATCCTAAGATAGATATATTGCTTGCAATTCCCATAGAGTATATCTTTACAAAAGTACAAATTCCAAGTTGTGCAGTTTCCCTGGGAACTGCATGTAGAAAAAGTTGCTGTGCACCTGAACTGGCTGTTTGAAAAGAGAAAGAAAAAAAAACCACAACCCTACAACACTGCTTGGAAAATATTGTAGACAGAACTACAAATCCCTTTCCTTTAGTGCGAGTAGTAACTCACGGTAGAGTGATTCGATTTAGTTACCTGGTGTGTATGTTTCTACAGTACGGAATGAAGGTAGATTCGGAGGCCAGTAAAAACACTGAAAACCACGGCTCCTTTGGGGTTGGCTAATAAAACACTACAATATGTAAAAAGGGTCAGCACCACAGGTCGTCCAGCTTACCCACTGGACAACTAACAAAAATTCCAAATGGTTTCCAACCAGAGTTGAATAGGTTTTATGGCATTTGGTTTATGTATTTGTTATGAAGCAGAGCTATGAACACTGTGATTTGCTTTGCTTGCTTTTGGACACAATAATTAATGTATATGAAAACCTATTAACATTCTTTTCTAAGGGAAATAAAGGGGCAAAACCCTAACATATTAGGTAGGGATAACAGAGTCAAAAGCCCTGTTCACATTGTATTAAATTATATATTCCTCTTACATTCACCTCAACCAGAATAAAACCAAATTTGAGAATGTATATATATACTATATATATAATAATCACTTTATTATATATATATATAAATTGTCTAACTATTCCGTAAAAGTAATTTTAAATTAGAAAAGGTTACCCATTTATATCGGCTGATGGCATCCTAGTCTCTCTCCATGAAGATGCACTGGTGCCAGTGCATGATGGCCCAGCGAGAGTATGCCTCTTGGCAGAGAATACAGGGTCAACCAGTTGGCATAGCTAAATCACTGGCAGATTTTGGATTAAGAGTTCAGCCAAAGAGGAATACTGTCAGCCTGTGTTTTCCCTGGATATGATGCCCTTCATGCTTTGAGCTCCTTGGGGAAGGGAGGACGGAAGAAGAATAAACACAATGAAGTGTTCCTTCCAGAACCCTTAGAAAAACTGCCAAGAGACCAAGAGATTTCCAGATGGTTGGGAAAACTAAAGATTACAACAAAGCAAATCACAAATATGCATGGATTAATGTGCTTTGTTTGGGTGCACTTCTTTACCATCTTAATCAGGAGCATCGGATACTGTATGAATTTCCATCCGGGAATCTAGGGCCATCTCGGAGGCTGATGGGTCATTTTCTAGTTTCTGTTCCCCGTACACATCTGTTCTCTCAGGGGACTCGATGCGACTCCTGACTTCGGCTACTCCTGGGTGGTTTTTCCGCAGGTGCTGGTTGAGGGTACCTTGGAATGGAAAGCACTTCCCGCAGATCTCACAGCGGAATGGTTTATCATCAGTGTGGCCCCGGATGTGGTACTCCAGTTGGTCCTTTCGTGTGTACTTCTTCCCGCAGAACTTGCACACAAAGGGGGTGATACCCATATGGAGTCGCATATGCCTGTCAAGGCTTCCTTTCTGGTTGAAGGACTTTCCACAGTAAATACAGATGAGCCTCTCGTTGTAGGGGTACCAGTGACCTCTTGCACTCCTCTCCCGGGGACTGCTCTCATACCCAGGGTTATTCATCACAGCTTCACCGTCTGAACCCTGCACCAAGCCCTGTAGATCACTGTGCAGGTGGACAGACAAAGCCCGTTTTTGGCGGGCCCGTCCTCCTCGGAAACAGCTCAGCATGGACCTGGATGGGCTGGAATTACTCAAACTTCCAAAAGCTTCTGATACGCTGGCTGGCTGTGAGGCTGCCTGGGAAAAGGAATATGCGTGTTGGAGCACAGAACCATAGGAACCCACATTCACCGCCACAACTTGTTCCCCATCTACCATCTCAGTGTGGTAGCCATCGTCTCCCAGAGAGGAACTGTCAGAACAGCTGGGCCGGTCTGACTTCTCCATCTTCACCTTCACCTCCGTGATCTGGCTCTCCCTCACCAGCAGGTCCCCTTGATCATGGTCCCCCTCTATCTGAATCTCGTACTCGGAAACACTCCCGCTGCTCCCTCGGTCTGAGTGCCCTTCCTCCTGTAGGCGGCTGCGCAAAGCTTTGCTGGGCGTCGTCTCCATCCGAAGGTCACTGCTTGTGGTGGGCTGCCGTCCCTGAGAGCAATATGGGGGAGAGATCTCAACTGGGTTGGCAAAGAAGCCGCCGTCTTTAACTCCATTCTGACTCTCTGGAGTCTCTTCAGCACCAACGGTAACAGAGTCAACATCGCCAACACTGATCTTTGAATGGATGCTCTCTAGGATCTGGGTGCACTTGTCGATGACACACTGCATCTGAAGAAAGCTCGCTGCCGTCAGAAAACTGACAACATCCTTCAGCTGCAAGGACATTCTTCCAGTGTAACAAAATGAAAGCAACTGTTCAAACACATTGGGATTTTTAATCACAGATATTGACAAGCCACTCATGGTACTTAATGCTGAATGGTCCCGGAAATACGGGGAGCTGGCAGCAAGGACTGCTTTGTGGGCTCGGAATGGCTGACCCTGAATGTGGACAATGATGTCACATAGTTTCCCTTGCAGGCGAAGTTCGTTTAGCTGGCTCAGAACGGTGCTGCTGTACTCGGGCACATCAAACTGAATGAAACTGCTGCTGTCCATTGCTACTGACATGAAGCGTAATCTGTGGAAAGAGAGAGTTTCATAATTCACCAATGACTTCTCACCAGTACAAGCAGCAGAAGCACAAACTGGCAAAATAGCACCACCACCACTGTAGCTACTGTACCTCCTAGGCTCTGCCTGAGCATTCTTCCTCTTACTTATTTTTAGTCTTTCATGTCTTGGTGAATTCACCTAAAGTCAAATAACCAAATGATCAATTAGCTTAGTATCCCTAATTGCCAAACTTTCATTTTGGTCAAAATTAAAATATGCTATACATAGTAGGGCCATTTCAGCTCTGATTGAGCATTTAGTCTCATTTTAGGAAAAATATTTCCCTGTTTCACCTAGTTTTGAGGATTCTGTAAAAAATAAAATTCATCGAAATAATGTTCTGCCTTATTTGTATACTAGGTGTACCAGTTAATAATGCAGTTTTCAATAGATGGAGTTACACATATGTTGATATATATGCGATTTGATATGTATGCTATTTTGTTGTATTGACAACAAGCTTCAAAACTTCATATGTCAAATTTTCTAAAGGTGTTATCATATATATTTTAAAAAATATATATTTTGATTTTTTACAGAGAGGAAGGGAAGGGATAGAGAGTTAGAAACATCCATGAGAGAGAAACATCCATCAGCTGCCTCCTGCACACCCCACACTGGGGATGTGCCCGCAACCAAGGTACATGCCCTTGACCAGAACCGAACCTGGGACCCTTCAGTCTGCAGGCCGATGCTCTATCCACTGAGCCAAACCAGTCAAGGCAACATCATAGATATTTTTACACTTAAAAATGTCAAATTTTGTGCCAAAAAAAGCATTTGTGGGAAGTTTTAATTCATTATTTTGAAGGAAAGTGCTGCTGACAGTTATCGTATACTTTGGGAAGCTTATGGTGAACATGCTCCTTCTCAAGATACTTGTGAACGCTGGTTTAAACGCTTTTAAAGTGACGATTTCAATGTGAAAGACAAAGAACATCCAGGTCAATTTGAACCACGCTTTGATCGTAAAACGACCAGAATGGGCCAGAAGACACGGCAAAGTAATTTTGCTTCATGATGATGCACCATCACACACTTCAAAACCAGTTAAAGACACGTTAAAAGATCTTGCCTGGGAAGTATTAACCCACCCACCGTATTCACCAGACCTTGCTCCTTCAGATTACCACCTGTTCTGAGCCAGCTAAACGAACACGCACTTTCTGAGCAGCACTTCAAAATGTATGAAGAAGAGGAAAACTGGGTCTCTGAATGGTTTGCGTCAAAACAAGAAAAGTTCTATTGGGACGGTATCCACAAATTACCTGAAAGATGGGGGAAATGTGTAGCTAGCGATGGACATTACTTTGAATAAAGCACTTTTGATGTTTCTCTTGAAATTATCGTGTTTTCTTTGATTACAAAATCCGCATTATTAACCGGTACACCTAGTATACACAACAGATGGATATGCGCAGAATATTTCTGGAATGATATAATAAATCTTAACTGCCTCTTGCAAGGAGATAGCTAGAAAATCTATTAGCTTACAGTGAATCTTTTTAGACTCTTAAAATTTCTCAACTATGTGAATGTATTACTTATTAAAAATAAGAAACATTTAAAAATTGTTAAGATACCTCATCCAGTTTTTAAAAGATAAAAAAATATAATAAAACCATTAGGAGCATGAGTTTAGAGTCAGATCTGTGCTCAAATGATTCTTCTTTCCACTTGTAAAACTTTGGGCAAGGTACTTTATAACCTGAGTCTCAGTTTTATTATCTTTAAAATAGGAATACTAGTCCTTGCCTTATGGGTTATGAGGAACACATGTAGGAAGTAGGAAGCACTTAGCACAATGGCTGCTTGGCACATGGTCAAGGTTGGCTATTATAGACTCTTTTTAGGGAGACAGGATGGTGTAACAAAGAGAACTGCTTTGAAGTTAGACTTCAAGAAGAATCCTGGCTCTGCCACTTTCTAATAAAAATAATAACAATGAACATTTAAATCACTTAACAAGTCAGTTAACTTATCTCCTCATCTACAAAAGGTTTTGAAAGAACTACTTCCCAACAGAACTTCTTAATAATTAAATGAGGGAAATTAATGCAATAAAAGTGCTTAATAGTTCACATACAATGAGTACTTAACTTGTGCTAAACAACTTCTATATATATTAACTCATTTGATCCTCTATGAACTGTGTGAGGAAAATACTACGATTGTTCCTATTTCATAGATGAAGAAACAGGACAAGAAGTTAAGACACTTGCCACGGGTCCACCGCTAATGGATGAACTCAGTCTGGCTCCAGAGGTCGTGCTCATATCTACCCCAGACCGCCTTTTGGAAACACAGACACTGCCTGCACCTACCAAGTGTCCAAATGTGAGCCATTCATTACAGTATTTTCATGACACAAGGGTGAGTAAACAGTGACTTTTGGAATTAAAGGTCAAAAAGAAGGTGGGTTTAGGCTTTTTAAAGGTACAGAGTCTTGGGGGGGGGGGCAGCAGAAAAAGGAAAAAAATACAGTATTTCTGTAAGAGTCTGTAAAACTGAAAATAGTTTTACAATGAGGCTTCTTTCTCCTCTGTATGGCTTTTTATCTTCTCTGAAGAAAAGTAGAGAACTGCACTTGAAAAAAGAAATCACTGAAGAGAAAAAACGAAAGACCATGATTAACACCTAAGAGAGGGATTCCACTTTACTGCAACATGAGAGGAAGTGCTTCGCTCTCCTGTCCTTTACATTAGCACTTCCTTGGCAGTGACAATGAGATGCAGGCTCCTGCCCAGAGCTGTTAACAAGCAACACTCCTGAGGGAATTTGAAGGGAATTTAAGTCTCACGCACATTTCCAGGCTAAAGGGAGAAAAAGACAATTAAAAATCACAAGTTCTACACCCAATGACTTGATTTATCTCCAGTGGTACTAAGGGAAAGGAAGTCATACCCTCTTACAGAGACATCAAGTTCAAATACGATCTTCCACTCCTCTGTATCAGCAATTTCCCAGCACGAATTTTTCTCTCTCTCTCTCTCTCTCTCTCTTCCTTTAATATATTTTTCTTGATTTCCAAGAGGGAGAGATAGAAACATCAATGAGAGAGAATCATTGATCGGCTGCCTCCGGCACACCACCTACTGGGGATCGAGCCCACAACCCAGGCATGTGCCCTTGACCAGAATAGGATGGCCTCCTAGTTTTTCATTTTGATCAGTAATGCCAAATTACCTCCCAAAAGGGGGGCAGTAATTACTCTTTCACCAACAGCACATGGAAGTGTGCCTATTCCCCCCATAACTGCCAATAATGGCTATTAAACTTTCTCACTTTTGTGGAATAGGTAAAAACAGTATTTCATGGCTTTGATGTGCATTTATTAATTATAAGTGAGGTTGATCATCTTTTCTCATGTTTAATGGCAATTTGTCTAAGTCTATTTTTGAATTACCTATTCATCTCCTTTGCCCATACTTACCTTTTTTATTGAATTGTCAAAACTCTTTGCAAATCAAGGAAATTAGCCCTTAGTTATATGTGCTGCAAGTACATATTAGATTTAACTGTAATCACTAAATGGCATAATGACTGGGAATTTATTTTTCTACATTTATAGGAAACATTCATTCCATTTCAATCTTCTGCATG
Organism: Myotis yumanensis; assembly: GCF_028538775.1. Classification (NCBI taxonomy): domain Eukaryota; kingdom Metazoa; phylum Chordata; class Mammalia; order Chiroptera; family Vespertilionidae; genus Myotis; species Myotis yumanensis. Next base: position 6,443,064 of record NW_027223763.1, read on the forward strand.
CACAAAACCAAAGGAATTCAAAGATGAATGAGTCCCTGTCTTGCAGTTTGATATAAGCTTCATGCAGATGCCTCCCAACTCAGGCATTCGGGAATGGAAATCACTTTTGATAATGCAGAGAAGTTATTTATATTAGTTTTTCATTTAGACTAAGTTTGCAGCTGCTTCAGAAAACATTAATGAACTTGATTATTCCACTCACTAAATACATCAGTAGTTTTTAATTCAATAGATTAATCACTAGTCTTTCTGTCACATTAAGCAAAAAAATCCTCAAACTAAACATTTAGATTGCTGTATTTTAATTTTAATTTTAAAACAAAAACAAAAATAAGCACATATAAGCTATTTTTCTTCAATACCATTAATCCTTATTTTAACAATACTTAATTTGTTTTGTTTGTAAAAACTATACTTTGGATAAGAATGTGAAATACTTCTTTTTAAAAGCATGCATGGAGAGGACTTAGTTGAAATGGTCTGTTGGGAAGTTCAAAACTGTCAGCTCCTCCTCTTCCTTTGCTCATTCGACCATTGGACATTAGCCTCCCGCTCTTCCAATTTCTTTAATTTGAGACACTTTCACACCTGGAAGCAGCTTTCAACTCGCACACAGCCTTTGCCGTGGTCTTTGACTCTGCCACATGGGTCTCAACAGTGGATCCTGGGAAGGACCACCTCTGATGAGGGCAGTCTGAACATTTGTCCGCTTGCACGCATCCGGCCATCGCCACACTAGCCTCAGCAACTGTAAAAGGGGATCCCTGCCACTCCTTTGCTCTCTCCTCCTTACGAAAGCCCATCATCACCATCAATAACCAATATTTACTGAATACTTGATACGTGCTAGGCATGTCATAGAGGCTCCACGCACTATTTCACTGACTCCTCTTGACTTTCTCCAGAAGGCAGGTATTACTGCCCTCTTTAGAGATGAGGAAACTGAGGCTGCAAGAGGCTAACTCTCAGGACTGTTCCACAGTCTGCCCATCTAGACCCCCTGTGCAATAGTCTTGTTTAGTTTGCCCAATGGGAATGGGAGGAGCAGCAGGAGGAGGCAGGAAGAGCTGAGGAAAAGGCAGGATGAAAAGAAAGCTTGCTAGGTTACATTCCTGCCCAAGGGTGGGGGCCAGGAAAAGGGATAGGGACAGGTGGCAAAAGTCCTACTGCCACCCAGGGCTCCTACTCCTTCCCCTGTGAGTATATTTTTGTAAGATCCACCAAAATTATAATGCACATCTCCTGCGACCGAGCAACTCCAGCTCTAGAATTTACTACAGCACCCTCTTTCTAGCAGAGGTAAGGGCTGTGATCAGACAGCTGGAGTATATTATATCTTCCATATTCGCAGCTTTTATTCCCCTTCCCCCTCAGAGCCCCTAACTCTGGCTAATTTTACCTGCTTTAAATAAACAGCCGTTTTTATATGCTAGAGCCTCAACTAATTAGAACCCACTGATCTAGGGCTCAAGTAACTGGTCGTTTTACTGTTTGAAGGTGAAAGTCATAGACAGCAGATGCTGCCAAGATACAGGTTCAGCCCAAGTTCAACAGAATTCAAAGCAGCACTGAGACTGGTGTTCAAAGAGCAAGAGCAGACGTGAGGGGCTCTCCAGGGCTGACCAAGCACCGAGAACAGCAGCAAGGCCAGTGCAGGCCAGGGGCAAGACAGAACCACAAGGAGTACAGAGCCAGCTGGTTCGGGGAAGGAAATGGACACACGTGGGGGAGCAAAAGCAGGCTGGGTACCAGAGGAGGGAGGCCATTTACACAGTGGGGACGATGGCCAACAGCCACCGGAGAGTGGTACTGTCCTAGACATACCAGCCAGGCTGGGTCAGCCCTCCCACAGTCCTGAAGCAAAAAGTGAAGGAGAGGGTCCTAGAAATAACCATGCACACAGGCTCTGAATATAAAACTAGATCTGATGCAAGACCATATGACAACAAGGCTTAGTAAAGCAAAGCTACTTGAAATCTTTGCAAGATCCCACCCAAAAGCTGCAGAACGTAGCACCACACCCCGATAATGCCATTTTATTCTTATGACAGTATTTTAAAAAGACTTGATTATCACCAAAAAATAGCTAAAAGCAAGCATGAATGAATTTTTTATAATAATGATATAAAGGCCTTTCCAAACATGACATAAATCCCAGCAGCCACAAAGGCAAAGACAAATACATTTGACAACATGGAAGTTGATGACAAGAAAAAAAATCTCCTTAAAGAATAAATGACACAGTGAGGAAAAATACATGCACAATTGACAAAGGGCTACTTTGCAAATTCCTTAATTTATATTATAAATCAAACAGATGGGGGTGACACAGAAAAATCCTATAGAAAAGGCAAAGGGTATTTATTAACAGTTAAAAACACACACACACACACACACATATGACCAAAGCACATATGAAAAGATGTTTAGCTTTATTCATGACTAAATGCATGTGAATTACAAAAAGAAAAAATGAGAGGCCATTTGTAATGCATCAGGTTTGGGCACATTTTAAAAGGGCTGACAAGCATAATCCTGAGGGATAATCTGGTCAGAGGGATCAAAATGTAGAAGACATTTGGTTCACAATTAACTGCTGGGAACTGAGCCTAAAATATACAGTACTTACAAAAGTTTGTTAGGATACCGTACTGAGCACTTGTATTTGTTATAGTAAATAATAATAATAATAATAATAATAATAATAAAGAGAGGGGATCAACCTCAAGAGACTGATTCAAAAAACCAATCAACAATGAAACACCCGCAGCCATTAAAAATAATAGGTAGATCTGTATGCTTTGACAAAAGCTCTAATATTTAGCCAAAACAAGCAAGATATAGAACAAGATGTATGTACAGATGTGATCCCCTTTATGGACTTTTTTTAAAAGAAAAAATATATGCTACTGTAGCCATTCTGGAAGCAATTGCATGAAATATATGCTACTATAGCCATTCTGGAAGTAAATGCATGAAACTATTAATGCTGGTGACTTTGGGGATGAGAATTAAGGACTGGAGAGAGGGAAGGGAACACTTTATTTTATACTTAAAAAAAATCATATAGCTATATTTTTTCTAAATTTTTTTTCTAAGACATGTTACCTAAGAATATATAATTTTTTAAACCAAAGAATCTAGCGAAAGATAGGCTGCAAATTAATAATTATTTTATCAGGCAATTATAGAGACAGAAATAAAGAACTATGAGGAACAATAATTAACACTGATTATGTTTGATCAAAAAGATTTTTAAAAATCAAAATGAACAAAAATAAAACTTAATGGTGGAAGTAATATTTGAACAGGATTTTGTATTTAAATGAAATACGAAGAACGTTCCAGACAGAAGGAGTGGCAAGAGCAGAGAGAGTGAAATTGTCTGGGGTAGTGGCCAGGGCCCAGGCACAGGGGTGGCATGGCAAAGAGGAGCACCACAGCTGGAGTGTGGAGGGCCTAGAATGCTGGATTAGAAAACTCAAACCAAATCTGGCCGTCGCCAACCTGAACATGGATTTAGAGAAGGACCCAACAAGTTTTGGAGACCGAGGGAAGCTACCTATTCTAGGAGGCAAGTTAGTTCAGCCTCAGTCAGGCTGAGTTAGGTACCCACTGGGCATCTGAGAAGAGCTGTCCAATAAGCAGTGGGAAATGTGGGGCTGGAACTGCAGAGAAACGAGACCTGGAGATACCAATCCAGGAGTAACCAAAAACTGCACAAACTGGAGCGAGGACAGAAAAAGGCAGCTGAGACCAGAGAAGTTGTTTGCTCCTATAAAAGAAGTATTGTAGCAAGCACGATACCTCATGATGGAGGTAACATTCACAACTAGCCCTCTCCTTAGCACATCGTTTCTGCATCACACGTTGTTAAGCTGTAACGAAATGGTATAATGGAAACCAAAACCAGTGACATCTTCTCACACTGCTGACCCATTCTGAAGAGAACCTAAAAATGAGAAAGGACATGTAAATATCATCTGGGCAAAACACCCACATGGGCCTTGAAATCCCCTCTACAGCATCCTTAGGTACAGCTCTGTGACTGTTTCCCCACAGTGACAATCAGAACAAAAGTGTACAAACAATTAGCCATGGACTGATTTTTTGAGCCTCCGGGGCTGCTGAGCTCTCTGAGGGCAGGGACTCTGTGCCCAAAGCCCAGCAGTGTGTCCAGCAGAGAGAGGCTCTCAGCATATGTCAGGTGATGCAACCTAAACCAAGTTGATGGCTCAAAATCCGCAACTGTCACCAGAGCTTCACCCTCAGCTTTCAACTTTCTCTGCTGAAGACCCAAGAGATGCAGGACCGTCTCTGCCAGCAGGCATCTAGCAAGATGGCTCCTTCCCTCTAGCCCAGGGGTCGCCAACCGGTGGTCCGCAGACCACTGGTGGTCCGTGAGGTCCGAAAGGCTGGCGACCGCTGCTCTAGCCCATCAACATTCTAATGTGCTCCACTTCATTTGAAAACACCCAGAGACATTTCCAAGAAAGGAAAGCAAGGTTGCAAACTTGAAAGTTGTTTAAGGCACCCGGAGGTACCCATTATTCTCAATCAACATGCTCATGATTCCAAATCCTGCTGGATGCTGATCCTAGAGACACAACTCAAACAAGGCTTTCCCTAACAGGCACTGAAGATCCAAACATACCTAACTTTCCTTCTCATACAAAAAGTCATTAAAAAGACCACAGAAGGAGGCACTAAGGACAGCAGGCATGAGAGCAACCGTAAAAACTACATAAAAATAATTTTTCTAGGTATTTCTGCCCGAGTCTAGATCAAAACTAAAACTGAGCCGTCAGGAATTACAATCTAATCCTTTAGAAAGCAGCAGCCGAATAACAAACATTCTGGTGCTGCTGAAACCCCAGGCAAGGAAAAAAATAAATAAAATGGCATCCTGCAATGGATATTCATGAAGCACTCGTCCTAATTTAAAAGAAAACAAGTCTAGAGTTCTTACTGCATTAATTCATGTGAGTCTGAAAGCATATTTTTATCCAAACTGTTAGATTTCCCACCAAGGCGCTAACATTCTCCAAGGCTGCTCAGATACACTAATTCTGAGAGCGGTTTGGTTTCACAGTGCGGTTTGTCTTGCAAAACATCAGAAGCTTCTTCTGAGCTTTCCTAGCAGGGTAGGAACGGTCCCTTTAACCTTACTGGCAATGCGGAAAAACCTCGGTGATTGAGCTCCTACTGTGTGCTGTATGCTAAGGAAGCCCTTTACCTGCTCACGGATCTTCACAACACTGATAGATATTGCAGCTATCCTTATTCTACAGATAAGGAAACAAACTCCGAGAGACTAAGAGCCTTTCCCAACGTCATTAAGGCTGGCTGAGTCAGGATTGGAACCCAGATCTATCAGTCTCCAGAGCCAGGATTCTTAAATCCTGTAAGAGTAAGATTTAAATCCAGGCACCCTGGAGAAATGCAGGGTTTTACTGATGTGGGACTCACTGATCAACTTTGAGTGGAAAGCATTCTCACTGACACAGGGATAATTAAGGGGTTACCATGTACTGTACCTTGGAGTAGTTTGTATCCATTTCTCTGCACAATGTCCATTCTTTTTACTTCTGTCTATGAAGTGAGCAAATAGATGTTCCAAATTCAATCATAAATTAGAAAGACTTGTTTCGGGTAAAAGAATGAACAAGCTTTCTTAAGGCAAAGAACTAAAAAATGTCCAGGACCAGCATCCTATATGTGCTTACTGCTGGCATTTCAGGGGGCACTGGACCTGGAAAATACCGTCTCTTATGACAAAAAGGTTAGAAAAGCTCACCTTAAACTGCTTTCTCCCATGAGGTTTTCCATGCCATCAAAATCAACCAGAAGATAACCACTGGAAGTTAAGCTACATTCAGTTGATGACCTTCACTAAGCTAAACTCAACAGTTTGTCAGCCACAAAACAGTAAGTGAACACAATGAAGAAGTCTGACAAACACTAAGCGGAATTTCAACAAAAGTAACATAAAAAATTAATGGGAATAAGACATAGTGATGGCATTCTAGATTCATGACTGGCATTTTTAACAAGTGCTTGAGCTGGAAGGTGGAAGCAGAACCCAGGACATGCAGAAACCCACAACTCAATGGATACACTGAGGTTCGGCGGCCTATCATTTCCCCACTGAGGTACACTCACACCTAATATTAATAAGAGTGATGATTAAAAATGTAATAAGCAGTTAGTAGGTGCTGCAAGTTTTGCCAGCTCTTCGTAAACTTTTTTTTTTTTTTTCATTTTAAAACTCATAGCAACTCTGTGAAGTGGATTTTATCCCCACCCTGCAGGTGAGTAAGGAGGCTCAGAGACATTATGTAAATTGCCCACGTTCACATAGCTGTAGTAAGTGGCCTTGCTGGAATGCAAACCCAGGCCTGTCTGATTCCAAAGCTGATTGATGGTCTTTCTTTCCCCACAGCCTCTGAACAAAGAATAACATGATATTTTTTCTTTTCCCACAAGTATAAGTAAACATTTTAATGTTTCAAAACTTTGTTTTATGTTACCGGCACCCTAAGAATGAAAACTGAACACATCCACCTTGAATGACAGCAGTAGACATGCAACACATGACAGAAAAAGCTGATCACAGAATGTCCTTTAAAAAAATTGTTTATCAACAAAAATCAAGTATTTGAGTGCCTATTAAAACAGTCCAGCTACAGTATTAGATACTACAAGGGCTCAGAGAGGTAGATGCATTAGGGCCCGATGCCCCCAAAAACCTCCCAGTCAGGCCAAGAACAAGAACAAGTGCTGAATCCTGCGCTTTAGATTCCGAGTGCCACAAAGGCATGGGGGTAGGGCAGTCGGGGAACACCCTCGGAGGAAGTCTATCTTCAGCAGGGGCTTGAAGGAAGTGAAATGGAGCATTTACACAGAGGAGAAGAAAAAGGAGGCCAGCACTTCAGAAGGGGAAACAGCAGGAGCAAAGCCCTAGAGAAGCGATATTCAAGCATTTTCAGCTCATGGTACCCATACACTCATTCCTAACGTTCTGTGGCACACAAAGATATAAACTTTTTTGCCGATCTGACCCCCCCAACCCCCCACCCCCAAAAAGGATCATTTTGATTCATTCACTCACACCGGGCAGCTATTGTTGGGTTGGCTGTTGTCATTCTTTTTTAAATTGACAATCAAAGGGAAAAGAGGTCAGTGGCCCTGACTAAATAGTCAGATGTTGGATGTTTTAAAAATCCTGGGGCACACAGGCTGAAACTCGCTCCCAAAGGAGACCAGCTAGGGGAGAGAGAAGCAGGGAATAGTTTTGGGTAGGTGAGGAGGGGCCAACCAAGGAGAGAGCCGTGAAAAGACAGGCTGGGCAATGGCTGGACACAATGTGGTATCAATGCCCTGGCCTGATCACCTGGCCCCTAAGTGCTCCTGTCCTCTCCTACAAGTTATCAGGAACCACCCCAGTCTCTGGCCCTCACCACCGCCTAGACTAGTTTCCACTCTGGCCTAGTGTTCAAGTTCTTTCACGAACGAGCCCAATCGATCCTTCCTCTTATCCTCTTCCTATATGAATCCTTCTCTGCAAGGAGGCCGGTCTATCCACTAACTCCCTAAGATCACTGGACCTGATTCCTCTTTTCCTATCTCAGTCTTACTCACCCTTTAACAAACCCTACTACCTCTTTTGGGCCTTCCCTGACCACTTGGCCTAAAATGACCCTCATCTCTCCTTCCTCTTGATTCTACAGCACGCAGCCTTGTCGAATAAATTACCTCTTTGCAGGTAAAGTCTCAGCACCCGGTGTAAAGCTGACTGCTCGGGGGCTAAATGTGTCTTCTACCACACTTTCCCCCACCACATGGAACAGCATCTTGACATTTAATAAGCAAGCAAACACTCAACTCTTTTTTTTACTTCCTATATTAAGTTTGGCATTAGCATAAAGGAAGGATGGGGGAGGCGGGTACTTCTCAAGTCAGAGACCAGCTAAGAAGCTGTTGCAATAATCCAGATGTGAAGCAAAGAGGGCCCGAACCGGGGAACAAAGAGAAAACGGGCAAATATGAGCCACAACAAAAATGTTGCATGCAAAAACTCAGAAGGGATGTGCTTGACCACTCCTAGGAACAAAAGCAAGGGATGGGCTGTGCGTCAGGTAAGGTTTTGAAACGCTTCTTGGAGTCATTTTAAAGCCTGTCTGAAACCTACCGTATGAAGTGGCCAAAAAGTCCCCATTTGCAAAAAGTCTTCAGTGAAACTGCCCAATATGCTGAACCAGGGACAGCCCTTCCAATTCCAGACATGCAGGGGATGGCAGAGTCGGAAGGGTCTGCGGGGGACTCATCTAAAACCCTCCCTGCCCAGAGGGGGAAACTGAGGCCCGGCACGGAAGAGGCTTGCGGAAAGCCTCAACACGGAGACCCCCAGACCAGTCGCCCTAAAGCACAGCCGCCAAGCCTAGAAGGACCTGTCTGCAGCCCCAGCCCAGCCCTCGGGAATGGCAGGACCGGCTGAGGGCGAAAGTGACCATGGAGACGTCTCGGGCCAAGCGCGACGTGCCGCCCGGGGAAAGGCGGAGGCTTGGGGCAAGAGCAGCGCCACCCCCGCGGCCCGGCCCGGTTACCCCAGGTTTCCATCTACCCGGCCGCCTCGTACAAAGGGGTAGCGCCCTCGAGGGCGAAGGGCCCGGAAGCAGGGGATCCCCGGACGCCCGGGCGGCGGCTGGAGAGCCCAGGGCAGCTGGCCGCGCGCGAACCCTCGGCCCCGGGACTCCGGGCGCGCACCGTGGGCCCCCCGGGGGCGCGCGCCTGGCCCAGCAGGTGCCCGGGCCTCCCGACCCCGCCCGGCCTCGGCTCCAGCCCGCGCCGCCCTCCCGCCCACCCGCCGGGCTGACCAGGCGCGGAGGCTCCCGCCCCGCCGCGCCCACGGGAGCCGGTCAGCGGCCGGGCACCGTCCCCAGCCCCGCCCGCTCTGACGAGCTTCGCCCGCCGCCCGCCGTCCCCGGCCGACGCGCCTCACCTGCCGCGAGCGCCGCGCTCACATCGCCCGCCCGCGGCGCTCCCTCCGCCGCCGCCGCCGCCGGCGCCAGGCCCGTCCCCGCCGCTCCGGCAGCCGCCCAGCCCGCGCCCCCCGCCCCCGGAAGCGCTTCCCGGGCCCGCCCCCTCGGCGCGGGCGCTTCCGGGCAGGCGCGGACCGAGAAGGAGGGGCGGCGGTGGGGCCCTCTCGCAGGAGCTCCGGGTCCCCGATTGCGCCCCGCGCCCGTCCCGGAGCCTCGCCGCGGAGGCCTGGGAGCGCGGCAGCCTCGGCCCCGGCTCCGCGAGGGACCGGCGGCGCCCAGCGCGCCTCACCTCCGCCCGCCGCTCCTCGGCGCCCCCTGCTGGCGGGAGGCGGGCTCCGCGGCGGAACGCGCTCGGGGCTCCCGGGGTGCAATGGGTGGGAGGTCAGGACCCTAGACGCCCCATCTCCAGGGGCCCGTGCCCACCCCCGGCTCAGCCCTCCTCTCCCGAGATCCTGGCTGCACGGCCTTGGGGGCGCCTGCTCTCACCCGAGCTGCGCCTGGCGGGGCAGCTGGAGGCTGTGGGGTGCAGTGGTTCGGAGCGCGGGCCTGGGGACCTGCCATATCCGGTTACTTAATGTGAGACCTTGGGCAGATTTCCTCTCCTTCAAAATGGAGATAAAAATTACGAAGTTGAAGTTATAAAGCCCCCGTCACAGAGCAGGTCTCAAAAAATGTGCATTGCCAGATTCCTGGAGGCACGCCAACCTTGACCCTGGAGTGGGCGTGGGAGCCTTGCCCAACATTGTACTCTCCGCTTCGGGTGAACTTACAACATCCTTTAAAGGGCCTCTCTTTGCATTTTGGTGGACTCCTCAGTAGTTGGCAGAGATCAATTGTCCTTTTTCTGACTTTGTAATAAAAGTAAACTAGGAGCATGAACACTGTTGAACCTCAGAGAGAAGGCAGGAGGGGGGTGGGTGGGAAGAGATCAACCAATGGACTTGTATGCATATATGCATAACACGTGGACCTGTGGACACAGATAATGGGTGGTGAGGGCTTGGGGGGAGGGGGAGGACAGGAGTGGGCTGGAAGAGGTTTGATGGGCGAGGGAAAGGAGGACCTATGTAATACGTTCAACAATAAAGATTTTTCTTAAAAAGTAAACTAGGAACCCTAACCGGTTTGGCTCGGTGGATAGAGCATCGGCTTGCGGACTGAAAGGTCCCAGGTTCGATTTTGGTCAAGGGCATGTACCTTGGTTGTGGGCACATCCCCAGTAGGAGGTGTGCAGGAGGCAGCTGATTGATGTTTTCCTCTCATCGATGTTTCTAACTCTCTATCCCTCTCCCTTCCTCTCTGTAAAAATATCAATAAAATATATTTTTAAAAAGAGTAAACTAGGAGTCAAAGACACTAGCTCTTCTTCAAGATATAAAGCTGACTTCCTGATGCTACTTCATCCTTTGCAAGCAGGAACTCTCTCCAGGATCCATCCAGTAGCCATCTTCTAATATGTTACCCTTTGTTAAACACTGTGCACTTTATAAACATGACCTCCTTTAATACACAACTCCAGGAGGTAGTCATCTATTATTTGTCCCCCTTTACCCCCTATTTTATCCAAAAGGGAACTGGGGTTCAGAAAGGGTAAATGACATATCTGAAGTCACACAGCTACATGTCAGACTTCAGATGAGCTCCCTTGTCTCTCTGACTCCGGACAGGAACTTCTTATGGCAACAGAATATTCTGAACACAGAATTTTAAGTAACCGGTTTCTGACTGCAGGCACCTGAGCAGAGAGTCTCACTCTACTATTCCTCTTGAGCTGTTTCCTTGAGATCTGTCCCTATGAGTAAGATCAGTGAACCCAAGGGCACAGGAATGAATCATCTTGTCAAGCCAGGTTTCCACAGGACCACTGGGCTGATTCACATGTCCCTGAGTGAGGTCCTGTGTCCCCTGCAGACCAGCAGGAGGCCTCATCATCTTAATTGATTTTTGCTAAATTTGTTACTATGAGTTGGGGTCTTCCTGGCTGTAATACAGTACTTGCGTGTCGATAAGGACTATACAGACTAATATGTTCCTACGTATTCAACCTTTGTGCCAAGTGTCTCAGAGTTATTGGCCATCTGTCCATTGGACACTCATTATTTCCCTTCTAGATTTACATTTATTCCCCCACCTAATTGGGCCATTAAACTCATATCTTTTCCAGTCCCCTGTGCTTGCTGTTGTTGAGCTGATCATAACCTCTATCAATTTATTTTAGTTAGAAAATTGTCACTTCATCACAATTGGAAACTTAAAGACCTAAAGTAACCACAAAGGATGGTCTGAAATTAAAACTTTAACTAAAAGCAGTTATGGTGGGTAGTCATGTCCTAGGCCGGTATATTCCATGACAAGGTCAATTTTTACCATAACTGAGCCTATTGTCTTTTTGCATCTAAGATAACATACCTATGAAATGTCAGAGTAACTTGTGACTTCCCTCCCCCTCCACACACACACACATACACACACAACCAAATGCGCCAGGATGAGACCACAAATCCCTTCATTATTATTGTTATCATGTTAGTTGTTGACTGTTAACTATCCTGTACCTACCTAAGTAATGTGTCTGTCATTTTACTTTTTTAAAAAAAGTTTATAGTTTATTAATCCTGAAAAATCTGCACAACCATCACAGATAAAGTCACAGAAGAATCTTTACTCCTTCCTTTGGCCAGCACCAACACTGGCCTTCGCAGTCCCCCTGAATTTCTTCATTCTGTTCTTGCGTTCCTTTCTCTGTTTTCTCGAGGTCTTCTTCTTCTCATATAGGCCATGTCTTGCAAGTCTGTATTTGGGTTCGTTTTTCTTTGTGTAATCCAAGGAATCATAAATCATGCCAAAGCCAGTGGTCTTGCCACCACCCAAGTGGGTTCTGCATCCAAACACAAAGATGACATCAGGTGTGGTCTTATACATTTTGGCTAGTTTTTCCCAAATTTCTGTCTTGGGTACTGTTGCCTTTCCAGGGTAAAGGACATCAATGACCATTTGCTTCCGCTGAAGTAGTCTGTTGGTCATGAACTTCCTGATCCGGATAGTTACCATGTCATTCAAGATGAAGGTTGATCTTCAAGCAACCAGGGAGGAAAAGAGCTATCATTTTACTTTTTATCCAATCCCAGAGGTTTCTCTGCTTTGCTTTCTCCCACCTCCCTAATCTATCACCAATGGATTTCTGTAACCCATATACGTCTCCTCCTTTGATTGAAATGTATAAAAAAAGTTAAAAAAAAAAACACACAAACCTGCCATTCTCCAGAGCATTATCCCAATCCGTTGAGATTCTGCTTCCTGGAAATTGTCAACAGTTTGGCTCAAATAAATTCACAAAAATTCTTTACAGGATTAAATGTTTTTACGTTAACAATCCCAGCACAAGTAGAAGGCAACCAATTTGGTGTGTCTCTCTCACATCAATGTTTCTCTCCCTCTCTCTTGCCCGCCTCATTCTCTCTAAAAAAAAAAAAAAAAAAAAAAAAAAATGGAAAAGATATCCACAGGTGAGGATTATAAACTAGTAATTATTATTATTATTCTTGGTCAGCAAGAAAGCAAAAGAGAAAGAATGACTTTGAGAGCCCCCACTGTTTTCCATGAAGCCTTTTCTCACTTCCTGGAGAAATAGCTTGCTCTCTCCTCTCCCCTATCTCACCTGTGCAGCTTCTGGATGGGCCTGCGCCCTGCTGACCCCCACCGGACCCAGATGCTGCCTCTGGCATCCTCCCTGCCTTCATTTTCTTCCTGATCTGCCCTCTCCTGGTTCCCTGCTGATCCTACCACACCACCCCTTGTAACTGACCGCTGGCACTCTCTACTTCTCCTTTGTATTAACCACAGTGGTAATTACTTACTTGTACAGTTATGAGTTTAATATCTGTGTCCCCCACCACTAGCTTGTAAAGTCTGTGAGGATGAGACCTTGTCTGACTTCTGCCTGGCTGTTTCTCCAGTGCTTGGTACTCAATAAAAATTAGTTGAATTAATAGATAATGAGTGGTTGCCTGTTTTTGCTTCTGAGTTTAATTACCTCGGCACCCTGCGGAGAACCTGGTACTGAATGGGCAGCAATAAGTATTTGCTGAGTGAAACAAAGAATGAATAAATGAACTGAGAGAATGAACCCCCATTTGTCTTCCCCTTTTACCTTCATCACGCCTCACCACCCGTCTCCCCATCTGAGTAAATGGTCACCTGGTCTTGACCAGCCCCTATCTTTGGCTTCCCTTGATCCATAACGACAGGTGAGAGAAGAAAGGCCTTCCACATGTGTAAGGAGTTCTCATTGGAAAAATAAGTTTTTCAGGACTTTGCATGGGGCCTCCCTACCCCAGCTCTTGCAAAGGACACACCTACTGGTCAGAAAGGGTGACCACACTCCAGGAGAGGGCATATGAATACATACAGGACCACTTTTTTGTGATCCTATATTCATCAAAGCCATTAATTGCCAAGTTTCATACACGCACTTCCACATACTGTGGTAGGCGGTGTTGTATTCTGGTTGAGGATGGAGAAGTCCTTATAGAGTTGCTTTGGGTGACCACTTAATCTTTTTACTTTTTCTTACTCATCTGAAAATGGGACCTAATATTACTGAATTTCCTTTTGAAATAAAGGATGTATTCCTATTCCCATTTAAACATTCCTGGGATCAGAAGACATCTTACAATCAATGACTATATTTAATCTGGTTGTGTTGTTTTTTTAAAAATATATTTTATTGATTTTTTACAGAGAGGAAGTGAGACGAATAGAGTTAGAAACATTGATCAGATGCCTACTGGGGATGTGCCTGCAACCCAGGTACATGCCCTTGACCAGAATCGAACCTGGGACCCTTCAGTCCGCAGGCCGACACTCTATCCACTGAGCCAAACCGGTCAAGGCTGGTTGTGGTTTTTTGCCCCCAAACACAGTCAGTAAATCCAGAGTATATCTCAGAATCAATGTCACTCTTGAAGGCTATGTCTTAAGTTGGATATTTTCTCACAGGCAAATGTCTGACTCAAGTCAGTAAAGTGAAGACATCTGCAAAGACCTAGCCTGGTTTTAAAAGGTGACTTTGTGCTCTCAGTGTTATAAGCCAGCATAAACCTGCGGGGCACGGCATGGATATCAATGGAGGGAGCACACTGCACGGGAAGAGCATTCACGCCGCCACATGTATTTAATGTAAAGCCATCCTGTCCGTCAAACATCGGACTGACCAGAAACATTGCTCGCCTTCCCGCAGAAGTCAGAGGGCTTTGCAGGATGACTTTCATGACCAAGACTCTTTAAAAAGGTGCCTGGGGAGATGGAACCTTTTCCCTCTAAGTAAATTTTTCTAGAGCAAATAGTTCATTTGACTTTAGACATGACTTTAGCTCTTTCTTGAGCTGAGAGATGTTTAAAATTAAGTCATGGCATCTGATTGTTTGAAAGCCTCACTAAGATTTCAAATATGAGGATCTGAAGAGGAGGTGTCTCTTTAATCCCTTTTTGTCCTTCTGCTTGTCCTTTAGTCCTTCCCTCCTCACAAGAGAATCAGAACAGAGGGGAGCCCTTTGGGAACAGAGCCCTGTGGGATGGTCCCAGGCATTGTGGAGGAAGGAGCAGAGTCTATCTTTGTTTCTTTTTCTTTTTTAAAATATATTTTTATTTATTTTAGAGAGGAAGGGAGAGGGAGAGAGAAAGAGAAACATCAATGATGAGAGAAAATCGTTGACCGGCTGCCTTCTGCATGCCCCCTACTGGGGATTGAACCTGCAACCCTGGCATGTGCCCTGACCAGGAATTGAACCATTCATAGGTCGATGCTCAACCACTGAGCCACGCTAGCTGGGCTGTTTGTTTGTTTTTTCTTTTAATCAACTTTATGTAATAAGGCATAATGAGTTTTTTTAAAAAAATATGTTTTTATTGATTTCAGAGAGAGAAAGGGAATGGGACAGAGAGATAGAAACATCAATAATAAGAGAGAATCATCGATCGGCCTGCACGCCCCCTATTGGGGATCGAGCCTACAACCTGGGCATGTGCCCTGACTGGGAATCGAACCATGACTTCCTGATTCATGGGTCGATGCTCAACAACTGAGCACACTGGCCGGGCCATAATGTGTTTGACCAATGTAAACATTTGGGAACTGCCAGCATGACCTTTGCTGTTCGGACTACTGCTGGGCATGGGGAGGGTGCTCAGAAGCTGATTTTTGATCCTGCTTCCTAGAAACCTTGTGCATCTCACGTTGCTTGTTCACACAGTAGACGACAGTGACTGAGGGGGTCCCGACAGGGGAGGTAAGACCTGCTGGGCAGCAAGCACACAGTGCTTGGGAGACTTCTGTTATGATAGATGGTTGCATATTTATTCATGTAACACATATTTATTGAGTGCTAATTAAGTGCCAAACATTGCTCTAGGTGTTGGGGATATAGACGTGGACAGGAAAAAAAAAAATCTGTGCCTTCTGGGCTGTACGTGCTATTAGGGAAAGAGAGGCCTAAACTACAAAGCATACACCATGTAAGACGGGGAGAAGGGCTATGGCAAAATGAACAGGGAAGGGGGAAGGGGAGAGTTCTGAACGTACGTCCTTCTCTATCAAACACGAGGATGCTCACAGCTGCAGGGTGAGGAGGGGCTCATGGCACCTGCCTTCCTGACTTTAATCTTCCTCCCTCTGACACCGAGCCGGGGTTTGCCTGAGCCCTGTGTACCTGCCCCGCTCTGATCAGTGCTCTTCTGCTGGGTTCCTCCAGGATCTGCTCCTCCCGAGCTCCTGGGTCCCCTTTGTCCCTGGTCTCAGCTCTGTCGTCCTGTCCACCATCTCTGGCCCAGAGTTGGGCTGGCTTTGTTTTTAGGGTCAGTGCTCCCACCATTACTAGACATTCTTTCACTGCATTTCCAAGATTGGGCCACATGGTAAAAGCCAGGAACCTCGGTTTTCTCGTAAAACGGGTCTGGTCATAGTGCCTGCCCCGATGGTTGTTATGAGAATCCTATGGGATAACAGGTGAAGCGGTTTTCAGAGCCTGGCACTTGGAAGGGTGCTGAATCCATAGGAGCTGTTAACACGTGAGGCACTGAGCTGATGGAAGGATGTGCGGACAGCGCAGTGTGCACCTGGCTTTCTCTCTCCCTCTCTTCCCCCCACCCCACACTGTCATTCTGGCTTCCCTTTCATCAGGGGGCTTAACTCCATGGAATCTTTGCCTCTGGCCACTTACTGAGAAAAACTCTTCAACTGATCTGCTGCCTCCCTCGTTGCCCCCACTCTCATTGCCTGGAGAACAGCCTCCGTTCAAAGGGGATGATGCCTTTCTTGTCAGTCAAGACTCCAGAAGACGTGGGTATCTGGGCCCTTTCTGTATTCCTAGTGCCCTGGTTTGGAAGGCACTGTTTTTCTTCTCTCTGAAAACAAGTAGCCTTTCAGAACACCCGGACGCCCAGGCTACGCTAGTCTAGGGTGCCCCGCTGCACTACGAGAACCTCAGTGTCTCGGCATGGACCCTTCTCCTGGCTGGAACCAGAGCACCTTCCTTACTTCCCAACTGGGAAGCCTGCCTCAGCGGACAATCGACACTGTAACACTTATTTTTTAACTTGGCCCCCCCTGCCCCCTGTTCTCCCGAGACATTCAGACAAGGGGGTAACCTCTACCACTCTCCTCTTCCCTTGAGCTTCTGCTTGCGTCTTTGTCCTTGAGCTCCCCGGGTTTTGACAGAGTTGAACACGCTCATTGGCTTTGGCTTCTTAGGCAGACCTTTCAGCCCTGAAGTCTGTCTAGGAGAGGCTGAACTTCCGGTCAGGCGATAAACGGAGAACAGCGTCCATGGTCAGAGCTCACTGAACAAAGTTCAGATGGTTAACCTCCCTGCACTTTGGCTTCCTCGTCGGTAAAATGGAGATGGTAAGAAGCGTTCCCACCCCGAAGGGCTGTTGGGAGGAGTGCAATGAGATCATGACTGTGAAGCACTTCACCAAGTGCCTCAGGTATGATAACCACACAAAACCAGGAGCTCGTATGTTCACGTCGGGCTTTGTTCGGATTGAGTCCTATTTTCCTGCCGAGGTTTCTCTGTCCTGGCCGGCCAGCTACCTGGGAGCTGTCGCACTGAGCCCTGGGCATCCGCGGACTCGTCTGTCAGGGTTAAGCAGCCTGACACAGGGACCTTATCTAGCTCTCTCACAATTCTTAGAAGTTACCAGCACTTCCTGTTGTCAGGCTTCCTGTGACTTGACTCTTGTTCCTTATTGTGGTCCCTGTGCCCAGCAGGAAGCTGGGCACAAGGCAAGTGCTCAATAAATGTTTTAAAACAAGGAACAAAGAAAGGACTAGAAGCAGTCAGGCTCCAGTTGGCTCCACTACCATGAGATGGCTCAGAACCAGGGACTAGAGACTCACGGAGCCTCCTGAGGGGGCAGCGCTCCAGCCGCCCTGCCTGCAGGAAGACCATCCCCTGCCAGGCCAGCCCTCCCCAGTCCTCACTCCAACCTCCTCTCCAAACTGCTGCCACCTGCCTTTCCACAGAGCTGAGACACAGGTGGTTTGCCTCTAAGAAACGAGCAACAGCAACGTCCCAGGTGCTAAGGGCAGTGTGTAACTGCCATTATCCTCTCCCCACGGGTGAGTCCACGGTCACCGGGAACATTCCTTTCAATAAAATGTGTGGAGCACTTCCTTAAGTTTTGCTGAGACCTCAGCCTCTAGGTCTCTCTCCAGTTAAACATCCTCAGCAGAAAGGCCACCTTGAATTCTAAAGCCACAAAGACAGTTTCAGGAAACCTAGAAACTCAGCACAAAGAATTGAAGGCAAACCTATAAGCAAGACCCTTTCTTTACGCAATAGAATTCCAGCTGTGTTGTTGGCTCAGGAATCTCTCCCCGCACCCACTGTTTGTTTCCCTTGCTGTGTCTCACTCCTGCAGGTGGGAATGCTGCTTCTAGCAGGATGCGGAGATACCGGGGAGCTCACTCAGCCCCGCGGCGGTCTGCTATGGAGGATGGTACTCTGCTGGAGTTTGAGCTGCAATTTGGGGGACCATCCCATTTAAAGAACAAGTGAATTAAAATTGAGCACGGGGAGCTACAATCACACAACAACATGGAGAAAGCCTAGAAACCTAACGTTGAGCGAAAGAAGACAGACACAAGGGCATGCACTGTATGACCCCATTTATGTAAAGTTCAAAGACGGGCAAAACTGATCTATGGTGCTACTAGTCAGGACAGGTTCCTCTTGGAAAGAGGAATGGGGGCAATTTTGAGCCCCACCTTTCTTATTTGGGTACTGGTGACACTGGTATGTTCATTCTGTGAAAATTCATTGAGCTGCACATTTATAATCTGTGCTCTTTTACGCCTGGTCATACTTCAGTGACAAAAAAGCAAGTGCACGTGGCCAGCAGGAACTCCTGGGGTCCCGGGCTGACTCACACAGTGACGATGCAAGCCTTTGTGTAAATTTCTTTAAGTTTAAACCAACTCTCAGAGAGACAAAGGAATAGCGTACCCTGCCTGGCTTTCTTGTGTCCACAGGGGTCATTCGATTCTACCGAGAGAACGCTTTCCTTTCCTCGTGAGCAGGGGAGGGACTCTCACCCAGGGCACAAGCTCTGTCTCATGACCTGCGACGGTGGCTGCTAGCAAGCACAGCTGCTGACGGGAGAAAGCCTTTTAAGAACATGTCACAATTTCCCCTGGAGCAGGTAAGAGTTATATCTGGGGAGGGGCTCCCAACAGCAGATTCCTCGCTGCCCTTCCGTCTTGCCTAATTTCACCCCGAGCGCTACTCTGATCACAGGACAAGCTGCCGCCCAGGTATTCTGCAGAAAGCCACGGTGACGTTCATCCTGCCCAAGGCAGGGGGCTCTTCGGGGTTCTGGATTTCTGAAAGGGGCCGCTTCTGACTGATAAGATTACTCAGAGAACAAGAAGACACTTTTTAAAGTCTGCCACGCTAGTTATTCCAAGTTCAAAAATAAAGTCCAGCTGAATTATCCTCGGCCTCCATTTGTAACAGGGGGAGGGACCCGGAGAAGCAGAAGCAGCTCGGCCGGCCAGGGTGTGACTTGTATATGATGTGGTTTGAGACCAGCTCTCAGTTGCTGATGGCACGCACCAGGCTGTGACAGCTGCGCACAGGCCGGTGCGGGTGCAGCAGGGCCCTCCCAGTGAGTCGGCACATTTGAGTCCCGAAGCGGGGAGCAACTTGAGTGCGACAGAGCGGACTTTAAATACCCAGTAATTCCTACAGCAGTTCCTGGGTGGCTGTTTACAACATAAATCTACATCTGCTGGGTGACTGAATTTACAAAAGGGACTACAACCAATAATGGAACATACATTTTCAGCTTTCACCTCTCCTCTGCCATGCCCAAGCCTTCCTAAAGACTGTGGGAGACCGTTCTGACTTCAGCTGAACAACCTGTGGGATGTCAGGCTGCGTGCTATAAGGAACACAGATGTGTAATGAACACAGACACAACAGGTCATCCCACCCTCTGGTCCTCAGAGCTTAGCGATGTACACACAGATGATGCCTGCATGAGTGGCACTGCCTCAGCTTCACGGGGCTCCCGAAGGACACGTGACACTGAGATGGGAAGAGCAGCGAAAGCTTCTGAGAGGAGGTGGCTTTAGAAATGGACTTTATTTTGGGCAGGACTAAGGGGCAGGATTCTGGCAGGAGGAGGACAAAGTGGGCATCTTCCGCAGAGGGAACATCAGTAATGCTCATGGGTATAGGGAAGTTGAGGGCAGGTTCAAGGAATATGGGATTGCGCTGGAGAGTAGAAGTGATAGAAGAGAGAAACAGTGAGAACAAAAGGAAAGGAAGCCTAAGCCTAAAGGGTCTGGGCCTATTTGGTAGGAATTGGGGACCCCCTGGAGGTTTCAGAGCAGCTTGGTGACATGCTGAAGAGAGGTTGACAGAGGTGTGCAGGATGAGGTGGAGTCGGGAGACCAGGCTGGCTCAGCAATCTAGGTAAGAGATAATGAGGATGGGGCGGTGACAGCCACCTCCAAGCCATTACAGAACTGCACTCAACTGAGTGTGTGGGGATGGGGTTCTTGAGATTCCCTGCCCGCCGCCCTCTGTCATGACCTTCATGGAGAGAAGAGGGTGAGCAGTACCCTTTTTGAGGACATTAGTGGAACAATTTTTGACTTACATGAAAGGAACTGCTAGTTGGAATTTGGCTGGCATGCATGAGTGCCAGAGGCAAAAATCCCATTGAAGAAAATCAAGTTTAGAAGGAGCGTCTGCAGTTCTGGTTCTCAGACTACTGTACCTGGGTTAACAACCATCCCGCCCCATCCATTAGGCTACCAGGAGTTTTTAGTATTGCCCTAGTCCATCACTGACTTTGAACTTGGCCTACCTGGGCTCATGGTAGCTCCTCCCTCCAGGGAGGTTCCACACCCAGGGAACCACACTGGCAAGCCTAGTATTTGTCACTCAGCCCACGTAGGGAATGCAGCACAAACAACACGTCTTGGGTCATTTCATTCTATCGGGTTAATCTTCCCGACCGCTCTGATTATCGCCTATGAAATCACGTCCACACTCTTCAGTCTGGGATGTGTGGCCCTACGTGACCTGGGGCACCACCACAGCGTAATTGTCACGCGCTTGGCCTTCAGAGTCAGATGACCTAGTTTGGAATTCTGGCTCTGCCACTTAACCTCTCTGAGCCTTAGTTTTTCCTTACTTTCCCAGCCAGGCTGTAGTAAAGATCTAGAGATATCGTATGTAAAGAATGTAGCAGAGTCCAGCGTGCAGTAAACGCTCAGTAGTTGACATCCGTTACCATAGTAACAACTTGGCCCCAAGCTGTATACACTTTCCTACTGTATTCCCACAGCTCCTTACATATTTCCCCACCTCCACGCTTTTCTTAATACTTTCCTTCTGGGTAAGGTTGGCCTCTTCTTAACCCGAAGTTTCAAAGGTCAGATGCTAACCTGGGCCCTGCTCAGATGCTCACACACTAGGAAGGCTTCCACATGCCCCTCGCCACCCTGTGTGAGTCTGTGGTGCTTCTCATTAGCATCAGAGCGGGCCCAGTCTTATCTCCTTCTAGCATGTGATCCAGGAGAGCAGGGATTTTTGTGTTATTTATTGCCTATCCTCAGCATGTAGAACAGCACGTAGTGTTAAGCTCTTACTTCTTTTTTAAAATCCTCGCCCAAGGATATGGTATGTTTTTATTGATTTTAGAGAGGAGGGAGAAAGCGAGAGAGAAATAGAGAAACATCGATGTGAGAGAGAAGTATCGATCAGTTGCCTCCGTACACACCCTGACTGGGGATCAAACCTGCAACCTAGGTATGTGCCCGGATTGGGAATCAAACCCGCAATCTTTTTGGTGCATGGGATAATTCTCCAACCAACTGAGCCACCCAGCCAGGGTTTACATTTAGTACTTTTTAAAATTTTTACTTATTGATTTGAGAGAAACATCAATTTGTTGTTCCATTTATGTATGCATTCATTGGTTGGTTCCTACATGTGTCCTGACTGGGAGTCGAACTATCAACTTTTTGCTGCACAGGACGACACCCAACCAACTGAGCCACATTGGCCAGGACTTACTTTTTTTTAAAAAAGCATGACTCTGTCTACTAGATAATATGCTCTTTGAGGGCCTGTTACTGATTTGTTCTATAGTTTCTACTGTGTCTTTGTGAATTCAGTGTCCTGAACTATGGATGAATGACAAGAAAAGGGTTCTGCTCAAAAAAGGGGAGTGGGAAAATCCTCGGAGGCAGAAATAGGAACCATTGATGGGGAAGTTTCACCCCCTTTTACCCTCAGAATGGCAGTGATGATTTAACTGAAAACCCAGGAGAGCAGGTAAGGGTAGCTCTATAGCTATTATAGGAAATGGCTGTAACTTGGGTCATGGCCTACAGGTGAATTAAGCTCAGTGGCTTAGACCACATTCACAGCTAAGAATGTCCTGATTACCAACCACAGTTAGGTCTGTTTGAGAAGTGTTCTCTTAAAGCTGATGGTTAAATCTTATTTACAGGTCTAGATTCATAAGGCTTAGCTACTTATATGACACAGACAGCACCTATGCCGAACAGAAGTGTTTTTCACAACCTCTGAAGACAGCCAATCACCAGCCCAGGGCCAGAGCTGGTGGTCAATAAATATTCAGTAAATAAATGAGAGAATGAATGGGCCAGGGGGTATAAAGCTATTTTTTAAGATTTCCACACATGTGTGCGCTAATACTTTTCAACTATATACTTTTTGAAGAATAAATATAATGCATTTAAGCATTACTGAATCCATAATAGTGTTTTGTGATTTTGAATTTTTCTTGGTCAACTATTGTCATGTTGTTGTTGTTTTTGTGTGTGTGTGTGTGTTGTTGTTTTTTTGGGGGGGGAGGTTCTGCAAAATTTTCTAATATTTGAAAATGATCCTTCTACTTGAAAAGTAGAAACATTTGCCCTAAGATGCTTCTGAAACCACTTCCAGCAGAACCGCTAACACCTTCTTGGCAGAGTCCCCTGTGTGAGCCACAAGCTCACGGCTGCCCTTTCTATTTCAGATGGTCAAAAAAGCCCCACGCCGTGCTCCCTCAGAGTGGGCACGAGAAACAAACTGTTGCTGTTGCATGCAATCCCCCCAGTTGTCTCGCCCAGGTTCTGTTTGCCCACTACAACATTCTACTGTTACCTAAGGCTCAGATCAATCACTATTTGAATGCTGTCCAAAGCAACTTTTGGTCCTTAATCAATTGCCACAAATTTTAGTATTAGATGAAGCACCAAATAACATGTAGCCATCTGTTTTAGATTGTGCCAAAATGTCACTGAAGATATGACCTCTTCTAGAACAAGCTAGAGAGGAGTTCCAAAGGCCAAGGGCTTATCTGAGCCCCCTAACTACTGCTCTGGAATTTATCTCCAGGGTCTTGGCACCAGCAGCACCTGCTTATCTCTGGGTTGGTGGACCCCAAACAGCTTCTACAAGAAATTAACAACAACAAAAAGAGTCACTTTTCTTCACTATAGGTCTAATCCTATATAATAAAAGGCTAACATGCAAGTCAACCGAACGGGGGAATAACTGGTCGAACGACTGGTTGCTATGATGGGCATTGACCACCAGGGGACAGATGCTCAATGCAGGAGCTGTCCCCTGGTGGCCAGTGTGCTCCCACAGGGGGAGTGCCACTCAGCCAGAAGCTGGGCTCATGGCTGGTGAGCGGAGTGGCGGTGGCGGGAGCCTCTCCCTTCTCCGCAGCAGTGCTAAGGATGTCTGACTGCCGGCTTAGGGGAGTGAGCCTAATTTGTCAGTTGGACATCCCCTGAGGGCTCCCAGACTGTGAGAGGGCACAGGCTGGGCTGAGGGACACCCTCCCCCGGCCAGTGCACGAATTTCGTGCACCGGGCCTCTAGTATATTTCATAAGGAGTATAGCAATTCAGTTTATCTGCTTCTAAAGCAAGTTGCCAACTGTAAGTTATTCTACTGACATGTTGGCTGAGCCAGACAGGCATGGCTTTTCTCTAGTAGATATCATTATTTGATAAATTCCTCTGCCCTCTTCTGCCTGACTTTACCTAAATCCAGTATTACAGCTAAGCACCTACTCAGATATAGAATCTGTCATTCAGGTTAGGAAAGAGGACCTATGCTTATCTTAGAATTCTCAGCTAACGGGCAAGTTCAGCAATACGTAGGTGACACTCAGGCGGAAGAGGGCACTTCCCAAGATTGCTAGGTGCCCGAACTTCCTAAGAAAGGTCTTTGACGAAGCAAACAGTCCATGACTGTAATTGGTGGGTAAGGACCGAACAGTAAAATCTGCATTTATTCTTTTAAAATTCAGCAGTATTTACTGACTATGGTTCAGGACTGTGCCTGGAACAGCCACTTAGAGACACAGTTCCTATTTCCAAGGAGATCGCTGTCTCACAGGGGTGTGTGTGTGTGTGTGTGTATGTGTGAAGAATGCATGATATATATAAAGTTACAGTACAGTGACAAATGCTACAGCAAAACTAAGTTCAAAATGAAATGGTGCCACTGAGAGAAGTGTGAATAACTATCAGGTGTCCTCAGGGAAGGCATTAAGAGATTATTTTTGCAGGAGTTTTCCAGAAGGACAAAGGTCTGGGAGCAGTGGATGAAAGAGATGAGTATTCAAGGCAGGGGAATCATCTGTGTGAGGCCCAAGGAGAGCAGCCAGGGCCCACACGGGGATCGGCAAACCAAAACGAACCAGTAGGCGGATGTCAGGTTGGGGTCCAATGCCAGGCTAAGGAGTTAAGACTGTCAGGTGGATCACAGGAGGTAATAGGATTAGATCTGCTTAGGAAGGAGGAGGTCTTGGAGCGTCGAGCGGTGGGAGATTATACTAGGACTGGGGGCTATTGTGAGGCAGTGGCTGCCTCAGGCGCTGATCGGAACAGGGTGGGCCAGGTTGGGGCCCACCAACCCAGTGATAAGTAGGTGCTGCTGGTGCCAAGACCCTGGAGATAAATACCAGAACAGTGGTCAGGGGACCCAGAAAAGCCCCTGGCCTTTAGAATCCCTCTCTAGATGATTTATGTTCAAAATTTAACACCCAGGGCACCAGCAGGCAGTATGGGGTTTTCTTTGGACATTCTGAATCCTTGAACAGGCAAGTCACCAGGAAGCAACAGAGCACATATAGCTCAGTGGAGCCCAGGACTCGGGCTGCCTGGGTTTGAGTCCTGGCTCTGTCGTCAGTCCTCCTGCTGGACAGGAACAGCACTAACCTACCTTGCAGTGCTGGTGTGAGGGTGCAGGGTTGATCCACAGAAAGGGCTTAGAACAGTGCAGAACACAGTAGGCCTGGGTAAATGTAGCACCATGAAAAAGTGAGCAGGTGGTTGGCTGTACCATGTAAAATTAAAGCTGCTCTGGTCTTATGAAACAGGAGGTCATGGTTTGATTCCTAGTCAGGGCACATGCCCGGGTTGTGGCCTTAATCCCCACTGTGGGGTGTGCAGGAGGCAGCTGATCAGTGATTCTCTTTCATCTTTGATGTTTCTCTCTCTCTCCCGCTCCCTTCCTCTCTGAAATCAATAAAAATATTGAAACAAATAAACAAATAAAGCTGCTCTGGTCTGAAGGGAACGGGGGTGGGGTCGTGCTCCTTTTGCCTGCCCATCCTTGTGTTAGGTATTGATGGAACGTCTCTACTAGTTGGCAAACCACTGGACTCTCCATTCCTGGGTTTAACTTCTACATGTATTTCCTGAACCCAAAGAATTCAAGTAGGGCCAGCCGATCCAGGCCTGGAACAGAACCTGGACGGAACTTATTTCTCATAAGAGAGCAAAGTGCGACCACCGCAGGGCTGCCGGTGAGTCACCCATCCCCTAAAGGCACCAGAGGCTAATCCAGTGATGGCGAACCTTTTGAGCTCGGCGTGTCAGCATTTTGAAAAACCCTAACTTAACTCTGGTGCCGTGTCACATATAAAAATCTTTTGATATTTGCAACCATAGTAAAACAAAGACTTATATTTTGATATTTATTTTATACATTTAAATGCCATTTAAGAAAGAAAAATCAACCAAAAAAATGAGTTCATAGGTTCGCCATCACTGGGCTAATCCCACCCAGGCCTGTGCTCCCCAGCACCGGAGGCTGTGCTCGTGCTCTGCAGATGGAGAGGAACAACTGGGCGAACCTCCCCTCAGACACCGACATCCCTGCTGGCCCAGGCGGGGGCGGGGTTGGAGGTGGGGGGGAAACCACATCTCTCCAACAGCATGGAAGCTGTCATCCTTTCCTGCTTTGTGAGGGGGCCTGAAATAAAATTCTCCCTCATAGGACTGTTATCAGGAATAAATGCGTTAATGCAAGTTAAGAATTTAGCACACATTAAACGTGCAATGAAACCTTCACTTAGAGCTGTTATTTTCTGTCCATAATCACAATTCTTACACCTATTTAAGTGGGTACAGTGTTCAGTGGGTTAAGTGGGGGTTCAGAGCCCGGTAAGTATATAGAACTACAATTAAAAAAATTCTCCAAGAAAAATTATCTTCCTATTGTGAGTAGACAAAAGATATTCCACATTATATAAATGAGGTGAAAATTAATCCTGACTAGTTTAGTTCAAGGTCATTGCTGTCACTTAAAAGCCTCTGATTTCTATGAAGTCAGATCCTGCAGTTTTAGCAGCTTTTACTGATTTGGCATCCTCCATCATGAGTGAACTGCCGTGCAGCTGAGGGTCTTTTCAGCAAACCCTAAAGGTGAGATTTTATCACAGCAATCCTGACTCCAAAGTAACAAGACGGGCAGTTCAAGAAGCAGGCTTTAGCTTCCATTAATAAAGGTTAGCTGTTACATTAGGCAGACCAGTATACTCTGGGGACTAACTAGTATCTTAAGTTATAAATACATTTAATGGCTTTAGTACTGGTTTCTTATTTTGGAATATGAGGAAAATCAGAACTCACAATCACTACAGTCTAAAAAGCCACTGTTTTTTATAAAATATATTTACTTATAATACTGCTTATAAATTACTGTTTCTATAGAGCCCACACACTCCCTCAAAGCACAGCTGTGGTTTTCCTGTAATTGCATCAAGCTACTTGCAGTGGTACAAGAAAAGTGGCAGAAGATTATAACATAAAAAACATGTTTTTCTTTCGTTAATCCTCACCCAAGGATATTTTTTCCAATGATTTTTTTTTTTTTTTTTTAGAGCGAGTGGAAGGGAGGGAGGAAGAGAGGGAGACCGAGAGGAGACAGAAACATCGATGTGAGAGAGACACATCGATTGGTTGTCTCCTGCACGGGCCCTGGCCGGGGCTGAGGATCAAGCCTGCAACCCAGATACGTGTCCTTGAGCAGGAATTGAACCCTCGACCCTTTGGTGCACGGGATGATGCTCTCACCACTGGGCAACACCAGCCAGGGTCAAATTGTTTGGTTTTGATCCAACTAGTCAAACCAGTTCAGAAAAAGATGATGAAATTTCTCTCCCCACCTTCACTCCACTTCTGGTTTCTCATTTAAGGGAAAAAAAATGCCACTCTTGCCCATCGTCATTTACTGAACTCTAAACACAGAACGCTATCCAAGTTTTCTTAAAAAGAACAAGATAAAGTTCAAAGGGCACAGAGTTCTCTTTCACTTTCTGTAGAGAAAGAACATACTTAAGATCGTTTACCAAATAATGAATGACTGTTACATCAAGTTCCAGCTTACCTCATCTCCTGCTGCCGACTTGCTAACTGCTCCACCGACTGTGGGACAGTCCTAGAGCTGTGCGCCCACCGCGATGCCCAGGCCTGGAGGCGGTCTCAAGGGATGCTCCGGTGGTGTGAGGGGAAGCTGTCCGAGGTGACTGTGCGGAAATCGAAGTAAACTGCACAGGTGTTACATGCTCACATCCTGCCCTTGTTCCCAAAGACAAATGAACCACTTCATCTTTTCCTTCCTCCTGATAAGGACACAGGGCTTCTCATCTCCACGCCCCAGAGGTCCCTCGCCTGTGGGAGCCGTGTGAAACCTGCTTTCTAGGGGGGCTGGACTGCTGGTAGCCACAGGCCTCAGCAGGGTCCCCAGGAGGGGTGAAAGTAGGGGTCAGAGGGGTCACATGCCACAGGGACTGAGCTGTTTGCCCTTGGTCAGGATGGACAGGCCCTACCTCGGGGGAAAAGGGCTAGAAACGGTTCTTCTGGCTTCTTCACCAGCAGAGGATGGCCAAGCCACGGCAGCTTCAAAACCAGCAACGGAGAGGGGAACCTCACAACAAACAGTGGGACAGAAGGTGTGTGGGAAGATGGTAAGTTTGGTCTAAAACAAGCAGTGTCTCGGGTAATGAGCTGTTGTGTGGAAATATGTGGGGATCGCAGTGCCTGTAGCACTTTTAAAGGGCACTGCTGCTGGTCCTTCAGGTTTTCTTTTTTTAGGGGGGTGGCTGGGGAAGGGCAGAGTGAGGTGAGGCAGAGCCCCCTTAAAGAGCATGGAGGATTTCGGAGCAGAGGAAAAGCCACCTCCACGTGTTGCAGCCACGAAGCCCGGCATTCGCACCCCAGCTCTGCTCTGGCCACTGTCCTGCCTTTGGGAACACCCTGCCTTCTCTGAATCCCAGCAGCTGCACATGTGAAATGAACAGACCTGGGGCATCAGCCAGGGTCCTGGCATGAAGCATTTGGCATACTCAGCTGGGATGAGCTAGTAGTCATAAGGGGACTACTTACAAAGGGTGTGGGCGGGGTTAAGGGACTCCTGCGAGGGCAGAGAAGCCCCTAAGGCCTGGCAAACAGGGAATCGGGACCAATCCTTGGCTTGAAATTATAGAGGCAGGGTGTGGTTACCAAACCTTGAAGTTGCCCGACAGGAGCTGTGGCCCTTGGCAGAGGAGCCCGGCCACCGTCAACCCACACCTGGCAGGAAGAAGCCAGGGGAGTGACTTCCCCAACCTCTCCGCTTAAATGCCAAGCTCCTTCCAGCACATCTGGTAGATCCTGACCAGAGAGGCTGGACTCCAGAACGAAGCACAGGGTAGGGAGGGGACCTAAAGGAGCAGAGAACACCCAGCACACCTAACACATGATGGGGCTAGCGAAGTTTTAAGGAGAGCATCATTATAAGTGCCTGGCATTGCAAATGGTCACTCACTACCTATTCGATCCGACTGCCTATTTGGCATTTATTCTCGAAAGGCCACAATATAACTTTTATTCTCAGGTGGCAAAAGCCAGAATGAAAACAAAGACATGTTTCACCCAGAGTGAAAAAACTTTTACAAAATTGACAGATAACATTTATTAAAACATGTCATACAAAAGGGCATGGTCTCTTCTATAAGAAGAAAATATTAAACAGTAACATTCAGTTAAGTAAAACCATGCTGTACACTGAAGACAGCAATATATATAGACAAAACTATTCAACTTTTGCAACACAGGCATAACAGTTCACAAAATATCAATAAGATATGCACCTAGTGATAATCTGTTTATCATCAAATGGTTTCATGGCCTAAGAGTCACCTGACTTGCATAAATAAAGTAATTTTCTGGAACCTCATAAAAGGAAAGAAGGCAGCAGCAACTGACATTGTGACACAGGCTTCAAGCAAAACTAAAAAAAAAAAAAAAAAAAAAAAAAAGTCACATTTGCAAAATGTGTTCCAGCATCTTCCCATAGAATACTATCAGTAGAGATCTAAAATAAGAAACATGTACCTTTAAATATATAAGTAGCAAAGAAAAAACTCAATCAAACAAACCCTGATTTCACTGAATAAAGTTAGTCACCCATGAAAGCAACCTAAACACAAAATTAACTGTGGCATAGATGGGGCGGGGCTGAGGGAGGGTCCTATGTTGCTTGGTGTCCAGCACTCCTAAGTGATCAGAGACCTTTTCAAAGCAAACACCTGGGTTGGGAGTGACAGAGTCCTCACCACCCTTGGTGACCAGGGACTGCAGCAAATCCCCCTCCCCAGGGAAGTGCAGTTCTGCCCTTGGGCTCTAACTTCACTTGGAGCAGGCAGCTGGGCCTCTTCCGTAGGAAGGAGCCGCTGAGGCTCAGCAACTTTCCCAAACAGCTGGAAGTCAGCGCAGGGCCAGTTTAGTTCAGAAAAGCCCACTAGAAAGGAGGAAACCCTCTGGGAAGACTCTCTGAAAGCTGTGGCCAGGAGAGGAGACCGGGGGAAGGTGAGATCTGCATCAGAATCAACAGGCTGGGCCCAGGAGGAAAGGCTGCCGCAGTCCTTCCGTAGACAGTGACGCCTACTTACCAAGTGGATTACTGTAATGTATGTGTACATCTAAAATTAAAGGCATAGTATCAGTACTCATTAAATACCACTGGTGGCGCCTTGAAGCCCTTTCCCACTGGGAGTAGATCAAACCACAGTTAAGACTCTATAAAATAGAGGACAAATACCTTGGTTGTAGGCCACTGATAGGATCCCTGAAAAACTGTTTGGAAAATGTTACCCACAGCCACCCAAACTTTGGAAGGATAAAGATTTTCTAAAGCTGTACGGAGGCTAAGGAGACAGACTATCCAACCCAGGGCAGGCAGGAAAAACAGGTAGTAATACAGCATGAACTCCTACCCCCAAAAAGCCGAGTTTATAGAATTGTCCAAACTAAGGCAATCCCCTTCCCCACCTCTCTGAACATGCCAACATTTCAGATGCCCAACTGTCTCCCAGGGTCTGGCTGGCCTGATTAACAACCCTAATTTTTATGGAAACCTCAACGATCATAAAAAACTTAAAACAATAGAGGTGAGGAACTTGGACTTTAAATTCTACATTTAGTAGCTGATGTGCATATAAGGATCTCAACAAAAAATACAGCTTCACAACTCATGAAGTAAGTCCCAGCACAACTGACTGCTTCCAAATGACACCAGAGGGCTGCCCCCCTGCTCCTGGCCCAGAGCCGCGCTTCATTACTCATGACATGGGTGCTGGCTGGCCTCAGCATAACTGAAGGAACGTGACTTCCCCCCAGGATTTTAATTTTACCTCTGGGACTCCTCTCCTCCAATGTCCCAATGCTCGTGTGAATATAATCTTTAATGGGAAACAGGATGTCACACCTTCCAAACAGGCAGACACTGGTTTGCTGATACCATGGAAGAGGGTCATCAGCTGTTGGCAGGACAAAAAGGCTTCTCTGCCTTAGTGCTGACAGATGAAGGGGGGTTGGGGGGGAAGCAGTTTCTCCTCACACATAATGGCTGGGATCAGACCTAACCCCACTGGCTTCTAACAAGAGAAAGGACAGGAGCCGCTGAGCTTGGCTGTCCAGTCACTCTGTCAGGTCCACAGAGAAAGGACTGGTAATGGTGACGTTTCAACATGAAGAGAATATTAATGTGGCAAACAACCAAGAGGTAATAGCTAGTTTCTAGGTTAAAAAATCAATATATATATATATTTATATATATGTATTATAATAAAGTTTTAAATACAAAGTGCTTTTTATATATCGAGAATGATACAGTGTTAATGAGTAGATCCCTGTTTTGTAATCTTGATTACAAGAGTTAACTGGTGAGAACTTTCTTTCCTCTTTCTAGACAACGTTCAACAAGTAAACACCTGGTGGTAGAAGCTTAAGGATCAGAGGCCATTGCCAGCGATGTCTGTCACATCAGAGCAAAACCAAACTTTTAAAACAAAATTTCATCCCAAATCCAAGAAAAGTTATTTTTATT
The DNA here is from genome assembly GCF_028538775.1 of Myotis yumanensis. Classification (NCBI taxonomy): domain Eukaryota; kingdom Metazoa; phylum Chordata; class Mammalia; order Chiroptera; family Vespertilionidae; genus Myotis; species Myotis yumanensis. The sequence continues at coordinate 6,474,297 of NW_027223763.1, forward strand.
TTCAGGAAAAAAAGGTTTCCACTTGGAAGGAATAGACCAGTAAGTTTATGGAAAAGTTGACATAGAGTAGCACCCTGTCCTACCCTGGTGATAATTTCAGGTATATTACAGAGCTTAAAAGCATCCTGAACATAGGCTTGCTTTTCACCCTGAAACATCTGACTGATTGGAGAAAAGGTCTCAGAATAGCTGCTCATCTTGCTGCTTTTGGTAGGTATAGCTAGCTATGTGGACTTGTAAATTTATGCGGCTTTGTCTATAATTTGGGAGCATGAATCTGTAGACTACTTTCTAAAATTAGGATCCTTCTTTCCCCCCTTTTAAAACACATCCCAGCACTCCCAAAAGACCTGGCAGCCTTAGCTCAGTGTGACCCTCTCAGGGAATAAATCTCTCGTATCGATGTAGTTCCAAGACTCCTCTTTTCTTGTGTAGTTTCTCTCCCTTCACTGTGACCTGCCACTCACAATTCTGCTATTCGGCAACTCTCACTCTGACAGCTGGGGGAGTGTCACTGCAGCACTCTATTTATTCATGAAGTTCATAGGTCATTCTCAGCTGTGACTTCTGGCTCCTTCCCACTAACTGGTCACTGACTGACCTCTTTGGGAAGAACCATCTAAGATAGAGCAGAAGGCTACAGCAGCCAATGGTACCGTGGTCAGTCACAGCAGGACAGACGTCTACTAGCCGTAGAGCAGGTCCCACTGTGTGGATGCTACAGTTAAAACCTAACGGATTTGGGACAGCGAGCCAATTAGAAATATCTATCTCTGGCACACTAGAGAATTATAATTAGATACAATTGTTCAAACTAAATGCTAGTACTAAATACAAAATTCTGCCTTATCAAGAGTCTGAAACACACTGTGACAGTGGCGTCTTATGGAAACCGAAGCTTGTACCATAAGCTGTTTTACACTTCAACTGTCACCCTCTTACTATCTTCTTAGTTTTAGTTAAAATACCGTTTTAGAAAGAATAAAACCAGATGAAAGCTCTGTTAACCAATTTCGCATCCTAAGAATCACACTGTTTGTGGCTTTTACATAAGTAGCATTTCATTCAGTAAAGCAGCTACCAAAACAAATCCACATTACCTAAGTATCTATAGCAAGAGCAAAATAAGCTTCCATGACCTTGTAACAAGTGATCAAAAACGGCTACCACCTGAACGGGAACTGGTGGGCTGGCGTCCAGTTCCAAGTGCAGGTATCTCCATCACCAAGTCCACCTGCCCCCATCACAACAAGCCTAAAGGTGTACCCGGCCAGCTGGAAGGGGGGTTCATTTACCCCCATTACCTACTCCAGACCTGGACTAGAACATACAAATCTGAGGAACTGGATTTTTTTAATTGGCCTACTTAGAACTGGTCTTTCAGAAATATCTTCCATTTTTTTAAGCTTCTCTCATAATAGCAAGTAGCACACATCATCTGTGCCCAGATTTGCATAATTACCATCTTTTATTTTGGTGCCTGCCACTCAAGGGCCAGATACTATTTTTAGTTAGCCTCAGTTGTATTCTGCTCAGCCTTTGCAGCTTCGTAAGACTTGGTACAAGAAGTCACGTGCCTGTGGAAACTGTCCCTCCACATAAATCTCTTTGCACAGATATTACACTCATATGGCTTTATGCCTGTGTGAATTTTCATGTGGCCCACGAGGTGATGCTTCATTTTGAATTTCTTACCACAGACACCACAGCCATAAGGCCGAAGACCGAGATGCATACTCATGTGGCGGTCTCTCTGGCTCTTGTGAGTGAAACTTTTCCCACACTGACAAGGATACAGCTTGTCAGTGGCCGAGAATCCCAAGTGGGAGGCTTCTTCTTTAATCCCTGTCACCATTTCAATATTCTCACTGTAGCCTGCTGGTAGGGCAGCCTCCTGTCTGTGCCCAATCAGATTGCCCTCTGACCTCTCTCCAGAAAACTCTTCCATGGAAGAGCCATAGAAATCCACCTGCTCATCGTAATTGCTTTCATCAGCCTGTTCGTCAAATTCTGCTTCCACTTTTTTCTCCACGATGTGAAAGTCTTCCTCTACTCCCGAAGGCTGGACCGAGTGCTCCGCCTGCATGTTGTTGATGGACTCAGTGACCTGGTGTTCATCGTAGGGCGCGTGCACGTCCATGCCCTCGCACGCCTGCTCAAAGCGCTCGGGCTTCACGTGGATCCAGCGCTTGTGAGCCATTATGCTGGGCTTGCTGTACAGAGGCCGGGTGTAGTGGAACTCGGCACTGTCGCTGGCCGCCTCCTCCCCGTCCTGGCTTGCCATTTCAGTGCTCAGCCGGTCGTGCTCTGTGGACGAGTTGCTGGGAAGGTATTCGTGCTCAGTGAGCTGAGATGACAGCTCGTCTTTGGTGCTCTCCTCTTCATTCTCTCCATCCCTCAGTTCCTGGGATTTGGGGAAGTCGGTATGGCTCCCAGAGCCCAGCTCGAAGCTCTCTACCAGGCCATTGTAACTACTGCTGCTTGGAGACTGGTGATCGCTGCTATGATTTAGCTTTTGACAAAGGACGGTAGGGTTTCCCTCCAAAACCTCAGTGCACTTGTCTACCACATGCCACATCTGGAGGAAGCTTGCTGCTGTTAAATAACTAACAATTTCTGGAGCGGGCATTACTAGACGTCCCGTGTAACTAGACAGGAGAATGTTCTCAAACACTCTTGGGTTCATCACATCAGGCAAAACAATCCTCCTGCTGTTTTTCAGAAGCACCTGGTCACAAAAGTAGGGTGAACTGGCAGCAAGAACAGCTTTGTGTGCCCGGAAAATGTGGCCTTGCACAACAATGGAGACATCACATAATTGTCCTTGCTGGCGCTGCTGGTTCAGTTTCTGCAGGATGGTGCTGGAAAAATCAGGAAATTCTACTCGAAAAGAGTTTGTTCCAGGCTCCATTTCATCACAAATCTTGTTCAGTGCTACAAAAGAAAGAAAAATGAGTACTAGTGCCATCCCAGAGAGAAACTTATTGATCACTAAGAAAACTGAGACGGGTCCCACAGTGCCACCAGAGTCTCGCCTGTGGGCATTGGTGGGTGGAGCATTCATTCCCTGTAGGGAGCAGCTATAGGGTTAAGCCTCCGACTGACCTGTTGGCAAAGCCACAAACAAGTCCCAGCTTAGGGGACACAGCCCTCTCAGCATAATTAGGCTTGACCTTATGAAGCTCCCTAGATCTTATCTGGGTAGCTAATGGGCTGAGGGAGATGCACCAAGTGCTGCCAAAACAAGTGAAACTCACAAGAACATTGTAACTATGGTGACCACTACCTTGTTTACCTCTGGCTATAAAATAAAGGCTCAGCTTGCTGTCTGGATCTTTCCCTGTGGCCTTAGCCAGGCACAGGAAGATCCACTTAGACCAGGGGTGGGCAAACTTTTTGACTCGAGGGCCACAATGGGTTCTTAAACTGGACCGGAGGCCGGAACAAAAGCATGGATGGAGTGTTTGTGTGAACTAATATAAATTCAAAGTAAACATCATTACATAAAAGGGTACGGTCTTTTTTTTTTTTTTTTTTTAGTTTTATTCATTTCAAACGGGCCGTAGTTTGCCCACGGCTGACCTAGACCCAGCTTATTCTCTTTGTCTGTCTTTTCTATATCCTTCGCCGCACCCCCTCAGGCTCACCGAACCCTTGGCTGTGCTGGCACGGCACAATTCCCCAGAGCAAGACTGGCAGGTATGAGTGTGCCAAGAGTAGGAACCACCCACCACTCATCATGGTATTAACTCTTCATTTTGCCTGTGTCTGAAAACCCAACAGATTTATCAGTGGTATTTATGATATCACTCTAATCTATATCTAAGTATTGCTAAATACCAGGTAGGAGATAAAAGTATAAGATAAAAGAACCAGACAACCAAAGCAAAGATTGCAAGTCAACAATGAGAGATAGGGAGAGATGCCAAGAGAAGAAATGAATGTTTCTTGAGTATATAATGTCCCTGGTATGTAATTACTATATATGAATATACCCATTTTTCAATTAATCTTTATAATGACTCTGCAAATATAGGGATTGATATTCAAGTTCAGTGATTTCAAGCAACTATGCAAAGCTCAAAATAAAAGTTTTTATTAAGATGGGACTTGAATCTAGGTTTCTATGACTCCAAAGCCTATGCTATTTCCCCTATCACATCATTCTGCTGCTTCTTAGAAGATGCCAAAATACCAAGTAGTCATTAATAATTTTAAAAGGTAAGACAGTGTTTTAAGAATGAAGTATTAGCTGATGGTTTATACCTCTTAACATGTTTCATCATAACTTAAAACAAAAATAGACCAAGAAACAAACTATTTAGATACTTGCAGTTTCAAAAAGGAAAGAAAACTATGTAAAAGTATAGATTAGAAGTATGTAAACAGATTCTCTGCTTGACCTCATCACTGTAGAATTTTGTTTTTAGCTAACTGGAAAAAAACATGGGGAGAGGGACTAATACACACAAGTGGGATTAGTTCCCTTATAAAAGAGACACCCGGAATTCCCTGTAAGGACAGGACAGGGAATTCTACCGATGAACCAGGGAATGACACTGAATTTTCTGCCCCCTTGACCTTGGACTTCCCAGTCTCCAGAACTTTGAGGAATAAATTTCTATTTATTTTGTTACAGTAGCCCAAGTGGACTGAGACACCACACCAGCACAAAAAGAGCTAACTCATTTTGTTCAAATGGATATTAGTTTCCTGCTATATGGATTTATCATAACTTAAGCAGTTCTCTCCTCACAGAATTTTAATTGTCCAGTTTGAAATGATGAGCAATGCTATAATGGACATCTGTGCATAACTATCTTGGCGTATCTGTGAAATATCAATAGATTAATCTCTACCAGTGGAATTGCGGGGTCAAAGAAAGGGCTGTGCATTTGACATTCTGATATGTATTACCAAACTACTTTCCAGAAAGGTTGCACCAAGCCACACTCCTACCCACAGTAATGACAGTACCTACTCCCCCACACTCTACCAACATTGGATGTTATCAAATAAGATCTTAAAAATTTGGCAAATCACCGAAGTGACTAATCTATGATTCATTGTTGTTTTGACCAACATTTCTTTAATTATTATATAAGATACTCTTTACTCATGTTTACTGGTCATTTGTTTTTCCTATAAATCATCAGTCATATCCTTTGCTCAAATAAATTGGGCAATTCATCTTACTGATTTGTAGTTTTTTTTGTAAATCCATGAAATTAACTTTGAAATGTATGTAAATTACCCAATCCTTACTTTTACCGGTTCAGGGCTTTGTGTTAAACATGGAAAAGCATTCCTAACTCCAAGGTTATTTTTAAAAAGTAAACAAAAATTATTTAGGCTTTTTCTTGGTACATTTTTTAAAAAGCATGTTAAACCTTTAATATATAAAGTTTATTTTGGCATAAAGAGAAATATTGGGATCCAGCCCTTTCCCCTCCAAAATGGCTAGCCTACTTTTCCAACACTATCATTGAATATCCACCTTTTCTTCAAGATTCAAGTATGTGTTGTAGAATTTTAAATGACTGACAATAGACTTTTATTTTTTTTAAGTATATTTTATTGATTTTTACAGAGAGGAAGGGAGAGGGATAGAGTTAGAAACACTGATGAGAGAGAAACATTGATCAGCTGCCTCCTGCACATCCCTTATTGGGGATCAAGCCCGCAACCAAGGTACATGCCCTTGACCGGAACCAAACCTGGAACCCCTCTTCAGTCTGAGGGCAATGCTCTATTCACTGAGCCAAACCAGTTAGGGCTGACACTAGACTTTTAAAAACAGTTCTACAAACATAAATGCCATAGCACTGTTATAGAAAATTAGAGGCCCAGTGCACGGATTCATGCACACTGAAAGGAAATTAATTAGAAGGTGGCCAGTGGGGTGGGACTGGGCGAGATGGGCTGAACACACCCTGGAGCCAACCTCCTGTGGTCCCTCCTCGGCTGGCCATACTTGGGGCGGCCCCGGGGCTCGAAGGGCATCTGCGGAGTGAGCGGGGTCCCTCCGGGGTGGAGTCCCTTGGCCTGGCCTGCGGGGATCGGGCTGAAACCAGCAGTCCGACATCCCCCGAGGGGTCCCGGAGTGCGAGAGGCACTCTGCAAAGTTGCTGTCGCTGGACAGCTCCTGCATTGAGCGTCTGCCCCCTGGTGATCACTGTGTATCATACCTACCGGCATGTCATACCTACCATCTCACCCAGTCGCTTAGCCTTTTATATATAGAGATGGTGGAGTAGAAAGCTCTAGAGGTCAGGTCCTCCATAAAAACAATCAGTAAGCTGTTAAAATTATCAGAATCAACTATTTTGGAACCCTGGAATCTGATCAGACACTTATAGTAACTTATAGCCTCTCCCTTGTAGAAGGGAGAGGCAGCTGAACCTTGCTAAGAAAGCAGTGTGCCCAAACCAGCTACAATCCCTTCCTCAGCCCTGTCATAGCCTGGGGGACACTGGCCCACATTCCTACAGTGCTGGCTGATCCCAGGGTAGACAACAGGGCCATGTCCTCCCAAAATTGGGGTTTTTACCCCTGGCCAGTCTGGTAGACCCACACAGCTTTGTTTGGATTCCTCAGGTTGCAGTGGCTTCCCCAGCAGCATCTATCATAAGGTTTAAAAAAAACCAACATATGTTCCCCTGCATTCCTCTGGGTCAAAGCATTTAAGGAAATCTTTGTCAAGTCACAGTCTGACCACACAGATAAAGCAACAGAAACTTCAGTGACTATATACAACAAGGAATACTATAGACTTTGAAAAATAGTTTGGAAAAAAACACTGTTCAAACAGGCCACTGCAGCCCTCAACGAGTAATAAAGGAAATTGCCTCGGAGGGGAAGAATCTATTTCAAGAGCCACCACATTAGAATATTCAAAATGTTCCAGTTCTTAACCAAAACTAAAAACTACACAAAGAAAAAGGAAAATATGGAGTATTCACAGGGAAAAAAGAATCAGAAATTCCAGACATTGCAAGCACTCGTTAAAGATGTTGAATCAATCATCTTGTGTATCAAATTGCTAAAAACAAAACGAAAACCCTATATGACAAAGAACTAAAGGAAATCAGGGAACAATGTCAATGAAGAGTCAGAAATTATAGAAAGGAACCAAATAGAAATTCTGGAGCTAAAAAGAATAATAGCTGTGTTATAGGCTGAATTATATCCCTTCTCCCATTCATATGTTGAAGCCCTGTAACCTCTAGTACTCCAGATGTAGCAATTAAGTTAAAATGGGGCCATCAGTGTGGGCTTTAATAGAATCTGACTGGCCTGTTGGTAAGAAATGAAATTTGGACACAGTGGGAAAGTGGCCATCTGCAAGCTAAGAAGTGCTCAGGAGAAACCAAATCTTCTAACACCACAATCTCAGACTTCTGGCCTCTAGAATTGTGTGTGTGTGTGTGTGTGTGTGTGTGTGTGTGAATTCTGTTATTTAAGTCACCTAGTCTGTGATGTTTTGTTATGGCAGACCTAGGAAACAAATATGAACTGAAATTAAAAATTCATAAAAGGAATTTAATGGCTGATTTAAGCAGGCAGAAGAAAAAAAATCAGCAAATTCAAAGATAAAGCAAATGATATTATCCAGCCTGAGTAGTAGAAAGAATGAAGAAAAATGAACACAATCTGAGGCACCTGTGGGGCATTATTAAATGTACCAACACTAAACATGCACATCATGGGACTCTCAGAAGAAGAAAGGGGAGAAAAGATATTTAAAGAACAATGGTCAAAAACTTCCCAAATTTGATAAAAGACACACCTACACATCTAGAAGCTCAACAAACTCCAAGCGGGATAAAATTAAAGAAATCACATGGGATACATCGTAAGTCAAATAGTAGAAAGCCAAAGACAAAGGATAATCTTCAAAGCACAAGAAAGAAGCAACTCATCACGTAAAAGGGCTTTTCAGTAAGATTAACAACTAATTTCTCATCAGAAACCATGGAGGCAGTGGACCACATTTAAAGTGATAGAAGAAGGCAGTGGTATGACATTTAAAGAGCTAGAAGAAAAATCTGTCAACCATGAATTCTATATATGGCAAAACTATTCTTTCAATAATGAAGAAGAGGCAAGCCCTGGACGGGTAGCTCAGTTGATTAAAGCATCATCCCAATATGCTAAGGGTGCAGATTCAATCCCCAGTCAGGGTACGTACAAGAATCAACCAATGAATGCATAAGTAAGTGGAATAACAAATTGATGTTTCTCTCTCTGTGTGTCTCCCTTCCTCTCTCTCTAAAATCAATCAATCAATCAAAATTATTTTAAAAGAATGAAGGGGAAATTAAGACATTTCCAGATAAACAAAATCTAAGGGTATTGTTACCAGTAAACCTCCCCCACAAGAAATGATAAAGGGAGGTCCTTTAGGATGAGATAAAAGAACATTAGATAGTAATTCAAAGCTATATACAGAAATAAAGACTACTGAAAAAGGTAACGACATAGGTAAATATAGAAACTGATATTATGCTTGGTTTATAACTCCTCCTTTTTCCTATATGATTTAAAAGATAAATTAATAAAACAATAATTATGAATCTATGTTAATAGGCATACAAAGTAAGAAGACGTAATCTATGACAATAACCATATTAAAGGGAGGGACGAAGATGCATAGGAGCAGGGTGTTTACATACTATTGAAACTAAGTTAGAATTAGTCAAACTAGGTTGTTATACATTTAAGATACCAACTGTAAACTTCAAGGTAAGTAGCAGGAAAATAACAAAAAATACATATGAAAAGAAGGGAATCAAAACTGAATACAATAAAGTAAGTTAAAAAAACAAACATTTAAAAAAGACAGTGATAGAGGAACTGAGGAACAAAAAGCATAGATGATATTAAAAAGACAAATAGCTAAATGATAGAAGTAAATCCTTCCTCCAATTAAAAGGCAGAGATTAGCAGGATGGATTAAAAAACATAACTTATTTATATGCTGTCTATAAGAGACTTACTTCCAACATAAAGGCACAAAGAGGTTGAAAGTAAAACTATAAAAAAATATTGCATGCACAGAGTAACCAAAGAGAGCGGGGGTGGCTATATTGGGGTCAGCAAAATAGGTTTACAATTCTGAGTACATAAAACAGAGTTTGTTGCTGTATTATTTATTAATTATTGTATTACTTTCCATACAAACTACAGACCTACTTTTGCCCATCCCTATATTACCATCAGACAAAACAGATTTTTAAGTCACAAAGGTTACAAGAACAAAGAATACTATATATTGATAAAAGATTCAATCTATCAAGAAGATATAACAATTATAAACACACATATATGTATACACACTTAACAAGAGAAACATAATGAAGCAAAATATGATGAAGCAAAAATGGACAGAACTGAAGAGAGAAGCAGACAGATCTATAACAGATGGACTTCAACGCCTCATTTCCAATAATTAATAGAAAAAACAGACAGATCCATAAGTAAATAAAGGTATTGAATAATATTATAAATCAATTATACCTACAAGACATATACAGAACACACACAAAAAAGGGAATGCAGTTCTGATACATGCTACAACCTGGATAAACATAATGCTAAAAATGAAACATCATACTAAACATTAACTTAAATAAGCCAGATACAAAAGTACAAATGTTGTATATTTCCACGTATGCGAAATATTTAGAACAGGCAAACTCACAGAGACAGACAGTAGATCAGAGGTTACCATGGACTCAGGAGAGTTATTGCTTAATGGGTAGAGTTTCTGTTTGGGGTGAGAAAAAATTGGTGCTGGTTGCACAACAAGTACAATGAATGCCACTGAACTGTACACTTTAAAATGGTTAAAATGGCAAACTAACGATATATATATATTTTACCACACATTAAAACTGGGAAAAAAATCATATAACTTTATTTTTAACTGTGTCAATTGCAATTTAATAAGTATCTGATCTCTGCCATAATTTTGGGTGAGTGTGGCTTTCTACATATTTCCTGATCTTAGTAACATGCAAAGCCTGAACTTTAAAGGCTTTTCTGTTATATAAGCGATATATACAAAGTTACAGGCAGTTGTGAGCTATAAAAATAGTATAGCTCCTGTTTCAATTGTTTAAAAGACTTTAACAGAAGTAATGAATTAGCTTGCTAAAAACAATATAGAATACTGTATGTAAGGGCCTATGAGGGATCTTTAAGATGATCAAGGCATCTCATCGTCCAGAGTTTATAATCTGGTAGGGGAGATGAAACAAACAAACAAACAAACTTGAATACAACCCTGTTATTCAACCCAAAGCCGGACAAAAAAGCACCAGGAATTCAGGGGAGGGAACCTGGTATACCCTACAGTTATATATCTTGTCACTATAAATTTTGATGTCACCAGGGTAAGAGGAAGACTTGAGGGCAGCGTATAAATCTTCCCATTTACCACATCCTAACCAAAATAATCTAAGAAGTGTGGAAAAGTTGGCTTGAGTCCTCGAAACTAGAGACCAGAGTTATCTATATGCCACAAACTTTAATTAAGGGTATAGTAGAGATGTGGTCAGACTGAAAGGAGCTGTTGCCCCAGCAACGCCACCTGCAATACCAGGCAATCCTCATATAGTGCAGCACCTGAGTCAGAGGACCACTAGTACCTGTTCATTTGGAAGGTCTGTAACTAAAAAGTGAGGGTGGACCGTGGGACAGGTCCTGCAGATTGGCAATATTCAAAAGTGGTTGCACTGGGATACCAATGGTTGCCTTTGGTAGAGATTTCTTTTTTAAAAAACCTGATATGAGGATGGGGCTCAGTAGTAGCCCAGGAAGGAAGCAAAGACATCGTTCATCATTTGCCAGCTGAGCAAGAGACTACAAGGTCCCTGATATCACTTTCACCAACAAGGGAGAAAGTGCAGAGCTCAAGCTCTCCTGAGAGTACCTAATAGCCCCTGGCCCCAGCCATTCCCTTAAGCTAAGCTCTGGTGTCGGTATGGTTCAGGCTGTCCACCAGCAAAAGAGCTAAGAGTTTATTCTAACAGCACCCAGATATACCGTGAAAGACCAAAACCAATCCACCCAAAAGGGAGAAAATTTCAGACCTGAACAGACTGTTTCCTCTAAAAAGTTAATAAACAGAATAAAAGCAACATGGTTTTATTCTGTTAAGTAAATGGAGTCTGTAAACAGATTCTACAGTAACAAAAAGAAGAAAATAGCAAGAGATAAAGAGTACAGTTTAGATAGCATTTTTAAATAACTATCTTATGAAAACAACTTATGACAACATGGTCTATATGAATGAAGTATAAGGAAGAAGAGATAAAACAGCAGAATGATATATAAAAAAAGAGCTCACTGAATTAAAGGAAAGATGTAAGGAAACTAATAGAGCAGAAATTTAAACAGGGAATAAGCAGCAGAATTTCGACTACAGAAAATGGAATCAATGACGTGGAAGGCACATTGGGGAACTTCTATCAGAATCCAGGAGGAGGATAATAATATGAAAACAGCAAGAGAGAAGATAATAGAACAGAAGAACAGAGACTACAGATAAAATGCACCACAACGTATGGTTAATTACTGTCTTTGAGAGAAAGAACAAAATGAATGGAGAAGGAATAATCAGGTAAAATATTTAATAGATGAAAACTTCCCTGAGTAGAAAACTTTCAGTATTCAGAAGAGGCTTTCGGTGGGGACAAATTAGCCCCAGATAAAAAGCAATGTTGGTCTTGCTAGGCAAAGCTTAAAAATAAGCCTCAAAAGGATCAAACTATTTCCAAGGAATTTAATTGTGTTCCAGACAATGCTTGAGAATATTTACATTAAAGAAAAATATCCAGAACCCAAGAAAGTAAAATTCATGTCTGGTACCCATTAAAAAATCACCATGCATACAAAAAAGCAGAAAAATGTAGTCATAGTAAGGCAAGAGAAAAAAAATCAATAGAAACAGACCTAGAATGACAGATTTATACAATTAGTAGAAAATTTTACATTCCATATGTTCAAGAAAATAGAGGACAATTAAGCATATTAGGTAGAGAAGGAAAAAAGAACCAAGTTGGACTTTTATTTTTTTTAATTATTGATTTTTATTGATTTCAGAGAGGAAGGGAGAGGGAGAAAGAGATAGAAACATCAATGATGAGAGAGAATCACTGATTGGCTGCCTCCTGCATGCCCCCCACTGGGGATGAAACCTGCAACCTGGTCATGTGCCCTTGACCGGAATCGAACCTGAGACCTTTCAGTCTGCAGACCGACGCTCTATCCACTGAGCCAAACTGGCTAGGGCCAAGTTGAACTTTTATACATTAAAATCAACATTGACTTCTGAAAGGAAAAATCATGTTGAAAATGTAGAGATGCTGGTGCTATTCACTGCGTACATTTACCTTGCTAATAAAACTACACATGTATGTGAATAGTAGCAAGAAAACTAATCAAGATTGGTATTTTTTATTATATTAACTAGAGGCCTGGTGCAAGAAAATCGTGCCCTGGGGGGGGCGGTCCCCACAGCCCAGCCTGTGCCCTCTCATAGTTCAGGTGCCCTCGGAGGATGTCCGACTGATGGCTTAGGCCCGCTCCCCATGGGAGTAGGACATCCTTAGCACTGCCGCGGAGGTGGAAGAGGCTCCCACCACCGCTGCTGTGCTCACCAGCCATGAGCCTGGCTTCTGGCTGAGCGGCACTCCCCCTGTGGGAGCACACTGACCACCAGGGGGCAACTCCTGCGTTGAGTGTCTGCCCCCTCGTGGTCACTGAGCATCATAGTGACCAGTTGTTCTGCTGTTGGGCTGAAACTGGTTCTCCAACATCTCCCAAGGGGTCCCGGATTGCGAGAGGGCACAGGCCAAGCCGAAGGACCCCACTGGTGCATGATCGGGGCTGGGGAGGGACCATGGGAGGGCGCCAGGGCATGTCTGACCCGTCTTGCTCAGTCCCGATTGGCCGGACCCCAGCAGCAAGCTAACCTACTGGTCAGAGCGTCTGCCCCCTGGTGGTCAGTGCACATCATAGTGAGCAGGTGAGCGGCCTTAGCATATCATTAGCATATTATGCTTTGATTGGTTGAACAGCTGACCGGATGGCTGGACACTTAGCATATTAGGCTTTTATTATATAGGATGTCCATCCTATGCATTCTTAGATTATTCCTTTGTTTTTTTAAAATAAACTTTTAATTTTGAAATAATTTCAGCTTTATAGAAAAGTTGTAAAGGATGTTGAGTGTTCCCATACACCCTTCACCCAATTTTCTTTAATGTTAACATCTTACATTACCATAGCACATTTGTCAAATAAAAAACCAACCCTGGTAAATGCCTATGTAATTTTGCAGAATTAAAATCTCCAGACCGTGGTCAATCAGCACCCCTATATTTTCTCCTAATTGGAATACTCTAGCCAAAGAACTTAGTAAAACCTCTTTTAGGATTTCTAAAAACATGCTTTTTACTTTATGAAGTATATCAACTATACTTCAATAATTTTATTTTTTAAAGAAGGTATTCCCGGCCCATGTGGCTCAGTTAGTTGGAGCGTCGTCCTGTGCACCAAAGGGTCATGGGCTCATACCAGGTTGTAGTTTGAGGGATGCTCTTTCTCTCTCTCTCTCTCCCCTTTACTTCCTCTCTCTCCCTAAGAAAATAAAAATAAACAATACAAATATAAATAAAAAAGAAGGGCCTACCCAGTTTGGCTGAGTGGATAGAGTGTCGGCATGCAGACTGAAGGGTCCTGGGTTCAATACCGGTCAAGGGCACATACCCTGGTTACAAGCTTGATTCCCAGTAGGGGGCGTGCAGGAGGCAGCTGATCAATGATTTTCTCTCATCATTGATGTTTCTCTCTCTCTTTCCCTCTCCCTTCCCCTCTTTAAAATCAGTAAGAATATATTTTTTAAAAATAATAAATAAATAAAAATAAAAAAGAAGGTATTGTTCTAGCCATTAACTCCCCACTTATCATCCTGCCAATATATTACAATAAAGCCAAGGAAATGTTTTTAACTTAGCCTCTCATATTCATTAGAATTTAGGAGAAGAAGCTCAAATCAAGAAAGCAGATGCAGAAAGGTACTTGGTTTCATGAAAATTAACTACATACCAACAAAATAAAAGGAAAGTTTTTTTTCCTCAATATGTTACAAACAAGATGGAAAACTTTCCAAACTTATTTTAGACTAGGGGCCTGGTGCACGAAGATTCACGCACTGGGGGTGGGTCCCTCAGCCCGACCTGCACCCTCTCCAATCTGGGAGCCCTCAGGGGACCCCTCTCCAATCCGGGAGTTTCTGTCTGTCTTTGCAATCATATGAGCGAATTGTCTGAGACCCCCAACCCAGTTTGGTTTGTTGCTCACAGAATAATAGAGGCATTTTTTTTCTTTGCGTCATTGGTGGAGATTTCCTGGAAGTTTTAGGATAGCTTCCCTTTAATTTTTCCTACACACTCTGATTTTACTTATGTTTCTCACCTTTGCTTTCCCTCCATCCCCCACTGCAACAGTAACTTGCTCCAGGCTCACTTTGCTCTAGTGTCTAGGACAGCAGTTCTCAACCTGTGGGTCACGACCCCTTTGGCGGTCGAACGACCCTTTCACAGGGGTCGCCTAAGACCATCCTGCATATCAGATATTTACAATTACGATTCATAACAGTAGCAACATTGCAGTTATGAAGTAGCAATGAAAATAATTTTATGGTTGGGTCACAACATGAGGAACTGTATTTAAAGAGCCAGAAGGTTGAGAACCACTGGTCTAGGACAGTGGTCGGCAAACTGTGGCTCGCGAGCCACATGCGGCTCTTTGGCCCCTTGAGTGTGGCTCTTCCTAAGCCTTAGGAGTACCCTAATTAAGTTAATAACAATGTACCTACCTATATAGTTTAAGTTTAAAAAACTTGGCTCTCAAAAAAAATTTCAATCGTTGTACTGTTGATATTTTGGCTCTGTTGACTAATGAGTTTGCTGACCACTGGTCTAGGAGATCCGTCTGCCACCAGAACTACGATTCCCAGCATTCCTGGTGCTCCCCACACTCTGGGTTTCGGCTTCAGGTCCTGGGGCTGCCACCAGAACTACTATTCCCAGAATTCCTGGTGCTCCCTGTGCTCTTGGTTTTCCCTTCCTGCTCTGTCTCTGTCCCACGGCCTCCCACTCTGCCAAGTCCTCCAAGCCGCCAGCTCTCCCTTTCTGCTCACTGTCTGGTGGCTTGGGGAACTTGGCTCCACTCTCTGCCGGCTCTCCCACTCTGCTCTCCACCTGGCGCCTGTGAATGCAAATTAACCTGGCAGCTTTGTCGGGTTAATTTGCATACACACCTTGATTGGCTGGTGAGTGTAGCGGAGGGACGGTCAATTTACATGTTTCTCTTTTATTATATAGGATAAAGATAAGGTAAAAAATAGCTCATGAAAATGATATAGAGCATATTCCACTAATTTTAAGAGGCAAATTTTTTTTCACATTTTTTAACTTCTTAAATCAGGATGTTGGCACAAAGTGCAACACAATGTAAAAGCATGAACACAATTCTGAATTGAAAAGTATTCAAAAGAGAAGGAATGTTAAGAAGTTTAATGTACAATTTAACCTATTTCACTTATTCTTCCTTGTTATATATGCATTAGAATATCATTGAAAATATCTAAATAAGCCTAAAAATGTTTCCAATAAGAAATTTTAAAAGCCTAAATGATGAGAAAGTATATGTCATAGCTTAATTCGAAATGTTTTTTCTCCCTTTGGTGGTACATAAAATAATCAATGTTATCTAGGATTCAACATGGTAGTAATTCAGCTGCCACATCTTATAAGAAAGTTTGATAAACTATCTTACAGGCAAGTTGACAGTTTAAATATGAGCATAAACTAAAGGCATCCCTTAAAGAAATAACACATAATTTTGCATTATTATAATAAAAAAACCCCTATTTTTCCAACCCTATGAGTTTTCTTCACGTGAAAAGCAAAATCTTCCTCGAATTTTCTACTTATGCAGTAGACTCCTGCACTGAATCCAAGGAATATGGAGGAAGGAGGGGAGCCAGGGTGGGATCTGCTATAAGGAGAAAACTTGAGGAAGATTCTAACAGAATACTTTTAACCAAACTCCTAAGGACCTTTGCTGCGAAGAGAGCAGGGTATCAATAAATTTGGTTCAACTAAATACTATTCCTAAAAGCTACAGAGTGAATTTCTTAAATCACATTTTCAAAGAGCTTGTTAGTTCCAGGTGTCTCCAATGAGCAATTTTTTCCGCATTGTGGTAAAACACACTTAACATAAAATTTACCATTTTAAAGTGCACACTTTGTGGCATTTCGTACAATCGCAATGTTGTGCAACCATCACCTCCATCCATTTCCAGAATGTATGGTCCCAAACTAAAACTCTGTATCCAATTAGACACTAGCTCTCCCCCATTCCCTCCTCTCCCAGCCCCTGGTAAACTATATTCTACTTCCTTTCTCTATGAATTTGCCTATTTTAGATATCTCTTGTAAGTGGACCAATACAATAGTTATTCTCTTGTGTCTGGCTTATTTCTCCAGTGAGTACTCCTGTGAAGCAGAGAATGAACCCCAAATGCTTAGGTTTCTCATCACTGACTAGTCCCTGTACGTACTGACCATCTCTGAACACAGCACACAGCTCTCCCAGAAACCCTGCTACTGTTCCCTGAGCCCCAAGGGCAGAGAGTCTCAGGCCTGCCCTTCCTTACGCTGCAGACAGGTCCAGTGAAGCAGCTGCTGAGAACCCTGGAGGCCATCCTGGGGTGAGTGATGGAGCAGAGGGAAGGAGGGAGCCGTGCAGCGGGCCTGAGGAACCGTGGGTGAGAAAAGGCGAGGGCTCATCAGTCACCGGAGCTCTGAGATGGCCGCCGTCTGCCCGCTAGGGGCTCCTGCACCCTGACACTGAGATGGGCAGACACCTGTCAGAGTTGAGCCAGACTGCGGGCTAGTCACTGAGAATGTCACCAGGACAGGAAGCTTCGAGGGGTCATGAGTCACCTTCCATGGCTCAGCGGTCGGGGCAGGCCGGCCCGCCCTGCCCAGACAACCCGTCCGGGGAGGCACAAACAGGAGAGGAAGCCAGAACCGGCGGACTCAGAGGAACACCGGTGGCCGAAGAGCTGGACCTACAGGCAGGCCGAGAATGGGAATAAGGGCCAAGAGGGAAACACGGGGTCCGGAGACACAGAAGCAAGGCGGAGGCAGAGATAAAAACAAGGTTCAACCACTCCGGGTGGGCTCGAGAGACACAAAGTGGAGAGAAATACAAAGCTGACAGGGGCCAAGTTCAGAGGCAGAATGGGCAGGTGACAGCAGGTGACACCGACGGCCACAGAGGTGACACACGGCGGTAAACAGGCAGGTATCCGCGACGTCCGGGCGCAGCCTTTCCCTCCCGGCCTGGGCTCGAACCCGAGGTCGCCAAAGGCCGGGACACACGGCGGCTGGACCTCTAAGCGCTCGGGGCCGCCGAGGTCCGTCCGCCGAGGTCCGTCCGCCGCCGCCGCCGCAGGGTGACCTTGGGCGCGACGCTCCCTCGGGGGCCCTGGCGTCGCGGTGCGCGCGCGGGGACGGCGGGAGACCGCAGACGCAGGACCCGGCGCACGGGGACTCCCACCACCCGCGCGCGGCTGAAGCATCCGGGTCGGCGGCCGGGCCTGGCGGGGCGGGCGGCGCGCACCGGACCCGCAGGTGAGCCCTAAGCCTCGCCGGCTTCCCTGCCTGCCCCCTCCCCGCCCGCGGTCCCGACCCCGCCGTACCTGCCAAGGGCTCGGCGCTCACATAGCCGGCCCGGGACACTTTCCGCCGCCGCAACCAGGCCCCTTCAAGCTGTCGCCGCCGCGAGCGCCTCAGCCTGCTCCTCCCGCCCCCGGAAACGCTTCCCGGTGCCGCCCCCTGAAACTGACAGTGCTTCCGAGGGTGCGCCGGCGAGAGAGCGGTGTGCGCATGCGTGGCTCCTGCTCCAGGCGAGACCTCGGGCGAGTGCCCCTAGGTATCCCGCGCCTGCGCAGTCCAGCCCGGTGCAGGTCAGTCAGCTTTAGGGACTTTATAAACGTTGACCCATCTCAGCCTGCCTAGCAGAGATAGTGCAAACCGTTTCTGCCTCCGCAGCACCTTTGGCACGAGTGGATGCTGAGTAAATGTTCGATGAAAGGACCAATACACTTTGTGTGGCAGGTGTCATGCTGGGTCCCCTAGGAAAAAAACTCATTTTGTTTAGGTACTAGAGGAGATCCTTTGATCTCAGGGCAGGTGGACCTTCACCCCAGCTGGAGCGAATGACTCATACATAGTTGGTCCAGAGTGTTCATGGTAATCTCAATATCATTAGCCCAGTAGTTGGGTAGTTGGATGAGGCATAGTCATGTGGCCAACTTCTGGCCCATCATACTTATTGTAGAAGTCCTTGAGTGAGAAAAAGTTTTTTGGTTTGTTTTTTTTTTCTCAAATCCACTAGGACTTCTATTTGAGCACACCCCTGAAGTGCTTTGCCGCTTTTATTTTCTTCCTGCCTCTAACCAGTGGTTCTCAACCTTCTGGCCCTTTAAATACAGTTCCTCATGTTGTGACCCAACCATAAAATTATTTTCATTGCTACTTCATAACTGTAATGTTGCTACTGTTATGAATCGTAATGTAAATATCTGATATGCAGGATGGTCTTAGGCGACCCCTGTTGAAAGGGTCGTTCGACCGCCAAAGGGGTCGCGACCCACAGGTTGAGAACCGCTGCAGACCTGAAGATTGGAAGTTCAGTCACTATCATGTGCTTATGACATGACAAGCAAATGCTAAGGCCAGCAAAGCAGAAAGTGTGAGAGCTCCTAGGTCTCATATGACATTAAGCTACAGTCCCAGGTTTGAGCTGCTTAGCCCTGGATGTTTTGTTGTTTGATCCTCATAAACTTCTTGGACTACATTTCTAGCAATATTATATCTGCAAATACCTGAAAATATAACAACAACAAACTATAAAATTACTAGGAGGAATATTGAAAACACCCTTTTAAATGCATGGACAAACTTGTGAGAAAGTCAGAAAAATCATCTGAGGCCAGGAAGAAAGCAGATACACAGGCCTAGGAGGTTACACAAAGTTGATATTCAGAAGTTATGCACAGGTACCATCTGGCCAATTTGTCCCGATTGGCTGGTGCATGGCTGAGAAGTATTTTGAAAATCATTTCTGGAGGTAGGTAAACAATGATGCTGCTGCCACCTGTAGGGGTATCTGCTTGGGTCCAGGCAGGATGAGAACCAAGAAGGAATATATCTTCAAGGGAAGGATAAGTTATACAAAAACCAACAACACCATTCAACCGTGGTGGCTCAGTGCTTGAGTGTTGACCTATGAACCAGAAGGTCACGATTCGATTCCGGTCAGGGCATGTGCCCAGGTTGTGGGCTTGATCCCCAGTGAGGGCGTGCAGGAAGCAGCTGATCGCTGATTCTCTCTCATAATTAATGTTTCTATCTCTCTCTCCTTCTCCCTTCCTCTCTGAAATCAATAAAAATATATTTTAAAAAAACGAAAAAACCAACAACACCAAAACTTTCCTCCAGAGGTAGGCAGCAAGGAAAGTTGTCTTTCTCTCTGTCTTGGCTCTGGGTGAAAGGGTAAAACATTTCCCTAGTAGATACATAGCCAAATTCTGCCCACACTGTTTGCATGGGCCAAGACCCACAAGCTGAAGATTTCAATCTAAAACGGACCTGGGTAGATAGTATCTATGGGACTTGGTGAAAGCAAACACAAGTCCTCTCCGGAAGAACTCACTGTCAGCACAGGTTTCATATAATTCCCCCAGATAGGCTTCCAAATGAAATTAAAAACCACAAAACCCATGGGGAAATGAGCAGAGAAGACACGCAGCAGAGGCAGATCGATTGTAAATGTATAGCTCATTGGAAGGGTTAAATACCAAATTAGATATAACTGAAGAGAAATCAGTAAATTAAAAGGTAGATTTGAAGAAAATAACACAAAAGGCATCCCAGAGAGATAAGGAAATGGATAAGACAGTCTATCATATGCTTATCAGTTATGTTAGAAAGAGAAATAAAGTTGTGAGCAAGGTAATCCTATATAATAAAGAGCTAAAATGCTAATTAGACCGAACAGCAGAATGGCTGTCCGGATAACCTCCCAGACATCCTTCTGGATGACCTTCCAGACAAAGCCGGTGTTGCGAGGGCCAAGCCCTTTGCACAAATTTCATGCATTGGGCCTCTAGTTGTCAAATAACAATGGCTGAGAATTTTCCAAAATCTCTGAAAGATAAGAACCTCAGGAGACACAATGAATTCCAAGTAGGATAAGGAAAAAGAAAACCCAGTTCCAGTGAAACTGCAGAACACCAAGGCACAAGAGCTGATTTTAAAGGCAGACAGTGAAATGACAGTGACACCAACTCCTGACTGTTCAACGACAAGACTGGGAGCAACAGTAACAACAACAGAATGAAATAATAGCCTTAATGCAATGAGAGAAAATAACTGTCTACCTAGAATTGTATACTTAGCAAACAAGCTTTCAAGAATGAAAGCACAATACTTGTCAGATCAACAAAACTAAAGAGTTACCACCAACAGAATTTAACTGACGGATCTTCTAGAAGATATATTTCAGCAAGAAACAAAATGATTCCAAGAGGAAGATCTGAGGAACAATAAGGATTGGTGGGCAAATAAAATAGCAAATGTGGGTAAATATAAACAAACATCAAGGGCAAAAACCGAGAACAGTTTATAAATGGTGGGATTATAAAAGGTAAAACCCAAATAATGGAATGATAGTATATAAAGTATAAGAGGATTGTTGAAGTTAAAACATTACAATGTGTGCATCGGTTATATATTGCATAACAAGTGACCACAAAACCTCAGAGGCATGCAATTATATTTGTTTATTGCTCACGTACCTGGCATCTGCTTGGGTGGGTTAGGAAGCTCTGCTGAGGTTGGCTGGGTTTGCTTACAAGTCAGGGATCAGCTGATCTATAATGGCCTTGGCTGTGGGCCTTGACTCTGCTCCATGGGTCTCTTACTCACCAACCAGGTAGTCTGGACAAGTTCTCACGGCAATGCCAGGGACACAACAGAGCAAATGGAAATGCACAGGCACATTCCCAAGAGTCTTCTTACATGTCATGCCAAAGCAGGTCCCATAGCTGAGTCTAGAGTTGTAGTAGGAGGGAGCTGTGAAGGATTATGGCAAAGAGTTTGCACTCAGGGAAAGTGAAGAATTGGAGCCATTAGTTCAATCAATCTAACGTCTTTGCACTGCCCATAAAAATATTGATTAGTGTTAGACTTCTAATGAAAAACGAATGTTAAGATTTTTGAAGTTTACCATTGAAAGAATAATTATTGTCCAAACCCGAAGAAGAAAAAATAATATTTTTAAAAAGAAGGAAAGGGGGGAAAAGGGAAGGAAATAAAAGCAGAAACAAAAGAACATAAAAACTGAAATAAAAATACAGCTCAGCTAGTGTAGCTTAGTGGTTG
This sequence comes from Myotis yumanensis, assembly GCF_028538775.1. NCBI lineage: Eukaryota > Metazoa > Chordata > Mammalia > Chiroptera > Vespertilionidae > Myotis > Myotis yumanensis. The sequence continues at coordinate 6,495,829 of NW_027223763.1, forward strand.
AGTGTCAACCTATGAACCAGGAAGTCATGGTTGGATTCTTAGGGCACATGCTCGATCCCCAGTGGGGGGCGTGCAGGAGGCAACCAGTCAATGATTCTCTTTCATCATTGATGTTTCTATCTTTCTCTCCCTCTCCCTTCTTCTCTAAAATAAATTTAAAATTTTTTTTAAAAAAAAATCTGGAAAAAATACAAAGCACAGGAAGAAGTGGAAAAATAAATTCAAATGTATCAGTAATCACAATCCTATATAATAAAAACCTAATATGCTAAGTGTCCGGTCATCTGGTCACCCATTCAACCAATCAAAGCGTAATAGGCTAATGATATGCTAAGGCCGCTCAACTGCTCATTATGATGTACAGTGACCACCAGGGGGCAGATGCTCTGGTAGGTTAGCTTGCTGCTGGGGTCTGGCTGATCAGGACTGAGCGAGAAGGGCCGGACATGCCCTGGAGCCCTCCTGTGGTCCTTCCCTGGCTGGCCAACCTCCTGCATCCCTCCCCAGCCCCAATCATGCACCAGTGGGGTCCCTCAGCCTGGCCTGCACCCTCTGGCAATCCGGGACCCCTTGGGGGATGTCGGAGAGCTGGTTTTGGCCTGATCCCACAGGTCAGTCCAAGGGACCCCACTGGTGCATGAATTCGTGCACCAGGCCTCTAGTAAATATATATTTTTTAAAACCCCAAAACTTTTTAGTTAAAAGTCAAATTGTAACATCAGATTTTAAAAAAATCAAACTATATACTGTTTAAAATACAAAGACAGGGAAATTGAACTAAAAGAATGGTAAAAGAGATCCTGCTGGGTCTGTTAGCTATATTAACATCGGAGAAATAGACTTGAAGGCAAAAGGCATTGCTAGAAACAATGTGGTGAATTGTGCCATTGTTCTCAATAATTTGCTGCCAGTCCCTGGAGGAGGCCTCCACTTCCCAGCTGGTGGACTCACGCTTCCTCACTGAAATGTGAATGGCAGTTATGTGTGCAGTCCTGAGCGGAGAGTTAGCGTCAAGAACCATTGTTCTTTCTCGGCCACAAGATCATGTTCCAGATGGAGATACGCTTTCTGCCTGGATCCTTGAGTGAAGATACCATGGAATGAAGAATGGGTAGTGCTACAGATGATCCACAAAGGATGAGTGAAAAATGAGCCCTTATTGTTGTAAACCATTGAGATTTATTTATTTATTTTAAATCCTTGCCCAAGGATATTTTTTCCATTGATTTCTAGAGCGAGTGGAAGGGAGGGAGGAGGGGGAGAGAGTAAGAGAGAAACATCAACATAAGAGAGAGTCACTTCAATTGGTTGCCTCCCCCATGTGCCCCTACCAGACAACCTGCAACTGAGGTACATGCCCTTAACAGGGAATTGAACCTGCATCTGGAAAGCCAACGCTCTAACCCAGTGGTTCTCAACCTTCCTAATGCCGCGACCCTTTAATACAGTTCCTCACCTCATTGTGGTGACCCCCAATTTCATTGTTACAAATTGAACATAATTAAAGCATAGTGACTGATCACAAAAACAATATGTAATTATATACGTGTTTTCCGATGGTTTTAGGCAACCCCTGTGAAAGGGTCGTTCGACCCCCAAAGGGTCGTGACCCACAGGTTGAGAATCGCTGCGGTAGGAGAAGGAGAAGGAAGAGAGAGAGAGGAAGAGAGAGAGAGAGAGAGAGAGAACTCATGGACATGGACAACAGAGTGGTTATTGTGGCAGGGGTGGGTGGAGGTGGAAGAGGGCATAGAAGATATAAATGGTGATGGAAAAAGAAAATAAGATAGAAAATAAATTTAAATAAAGGTTCTTGGTGGCTCATATTGTGCCTGGGAGGGAGGGCTGGAAAATCAGGCTTGGTGACTATGCAACCATACCCACAATTGGGTCACAGAACTGGAGTGGCCAGGATGCTGCTGCCGCCACCACGGCCACCACCATTATCACTGCCGATGGACACCCCAGTCTGCACTATTGCTGCCCCTGCTGGTTTGGAAGCCAATCTTTCTGCAACTGCCTCCCTGAACCTCTAGTGACTGATTCAAAGTCCTCTGGCTGCCTTCGCCCAGTCCTGTGCCTGCTTCCTAGCTGCAAGGGAGGCTGGGAAAGTGGCTAGCTGGCCTTTTGGGCTTCTATAGGGGTCTGTCTGCATCTGAGGCTTATAAAGTGGGGAATTCCTTCAGAGACCCACAGGATGAGAGTCTATGCTGGGCAGCCCAAAAATAAGTCAGAGGCTCAACATAGGGCAGAAGGAATCGAGATCAAACAGGGACAATCGCTTCAGTAATACTAATGGCAAATCTGAATTGGAGGATGCAGCTTGAACCCAGGGTTGAAGTGAGGCTTCTGACTTCTCCCTCCCTGAGTTTCTGCCCCCACCGTGGGGGAGCCATTCGACCAGGCAGCCCTCCCTCAGGGCATGGGTGCTCTGCCTTGCTGAGCTACCCTACAGCAGCAGAGCAGACACAAGGAATGCGCTGTTCTTGAGGGCAGTGTCCAAGCTGTGACCCGTCCCCCACCTTCCCACACAGATGAGGGGAGTGGAGAGAAGGACGGAAGGGTCTGATTTCTGATGCTGTTTCCTCTTTGGGGAATGGATGGGAATCGCCTTCCCCAAATGGAAATAAAGAAGAGAGTGTGCTGGGTGGGAGGGGTGAGCGGGAAAGGGGCTAACTTTCCCAGTGTTGCTGATGCAGTCAGGTGACTACAGGGACCAAGAAAGTGATGCCAATGAGGGGAGTGGGCCTGGCATCGGCACATTAAATGCGTAAGAATATGTATTCTTAACTTCCACGCGAATACATACACACTCTTGTATTTCTTTTCTTGAACATGTGGTGCTCTGCGTGTATTTTTTTGCTGTGCCACTTGGATGGACCCTGGGCATGCTGGCTCTCTCCCATACGGCCCTTCCCCCGATTCTCTCTTTGCCTCTCCCGCCGCCAACCCTGTGTTCTGGGAGGCTCACCCACATGGACTCCTTCGGTCCTGGGCTTCCAGTTGGTGTGGTCCATGGGGTGCATCAGAGGAGCCTGGAGGGAGCGGGGAGAGGGCCCTTGGAGGCTTCTGCAGCCCTGGCCCCAACCTCAGCTCCCTCAGTAGCGCTGCCCCTCCAGGGCCACCCCTTGCATCACGTCAGACCCAAGATGCTAACCGCTCCCGGTGTTAGACACTGGGGGACTGGGGCACTCCCTGCTGCTTTCCCCAAAGCTGCCCAAACCCTCACAAATAACCCCATCACTAAACCCTCCTCCCGGCCCCGCTCTGCGTGGGCTGTGTGTTTCCTGCTGGTGCGCTGAATGACAGACACGGGATGGGGAAACACCACAGCTCACAGGCACCCACAGGCAGGACATGAGTGAGTTTCCCCACTCCTGACCGACTGCCAGGGGGACAGGAGGGAGTGGTAAGGATGGTGACAAACCTGAAAGCACGCGACCTCCCCCTCCGGCCTTCCTTTTAGCCAGGACAACACCAGGCCAGTGCTGCTAGTCCTTCCCAGTTTTCAAAGTAGCAAAACATCCAGATGTGTAAGTGAGACCTCCCGATTTTTAAATGTTGGCCTTAGTGTTAGAAATCGAGGCATGAGCAAGGTTCGCCATCAGTTGGCTGCACTTGGTCCTTGGAGACCAGTTTTCAGTCTCTGCTCTCAGCACACAGTGTCCTGCCAAGCCCCGAATCCCACAGGGGGAGACCCTGGGGGCGGGGAGGAAGCCTGGCCAGGCCACCTCTTCCATAAAGAGCCCCCAGCTCATGTCCCCACGATGCTGCTTGGGAGCCTGCAGCCTTGCGGTGCCTGCCTGGCCCATCTCATCTAATACGGGTGTCAGCAGAAAGTAAATTAAATCCGCGGGGCTGTAATTCGCAAACAAAACATTCTGTGGCAGTAACTAAACAAAGCATTATGCTTTAATCGGCCTTTTAAAGTGTTGTTTTAAAAATCATTTTATTGTGCAGAAGCTGGTATCCTAAGAGCTATAATTCCTTAACTGACAGAACGCTAGTACAATACCCTCTGGTCTAGATATTCTTACCAGCGGGGGCATCTGTCTTGCTGCTCCTAAACCGATCCATTTTCAGAGTAAAAGTGCGGCTCTGCCTTCCAGCCTCTCCGATGGGGAACCCCAGCGGCTGCTTCTCTATAGGGGCTGCTTTTGCTCTGGCTTCAAGAGAGAAGCAAAACAATTCGTCGTTCTCTTATTCTCTCCATCTACCTACCCATCTATCTACAAACACTTGTATACTGCTAAGCATTTTGCAAACGTTAGCCCAATGAATTCTCCTGCCCACCCTTTAAAAAGGTGTTATTCTCATCCCTTTTTTTTTCGATCAATTTTGAATTAGTTTTTGTATACGGCGTGAGGTAAGGGTGTGGATATCCGGTTGTCCCAGCACCATTCGTTGAAAAGACGAAACTACCCCCCACTCCCCGTCAGTTGTCTTGGCACCCTCGCTGAAAATTAATTGACCATAAATATATAAGTTCTTTTCCAGGCTCTCAATTCTGTTCCATTGAACTACGTGTCTGTCCATCTGCCAGTAACTGGAGGGCTTTAGACAGAGGAGTGACACACCTACTTTGTGTTTTAAGACTGAAAGAGGAGAAACCTCTGAGGAGGCCACTGCCCTTGTCCATGTGAGAAATGCTTCCAGAGGTGGCCATGGAGATTGGGGGGGCGGGGGGGGCATGGGAGGGCTAGTTAGGAGGAAGCATGAACAGGACGTGGTGAGTCCCAAATGTGGGAGTGAGGGAGCGGGAGGAATCTGGGTGACTCCTGGGGTTTTGGCACTGGTGACTGGTTCAACTGGACTGACGGGCGAGGGTGCCACCCACTGGAGGGGAACATGGGGTAAGGACACTGGGTTCAGTTCGAGACGCGCCGACTTTGAGGTGCTTGTGGGATATCCACATGGCCTTGTCCGGGAGGCAAGTAGATATCAGATTCTGGGGTTGAGTAGCAGATGGAGCTGCAGCCAGAGATGTAGGACCCACCTGCTCCTAAGGGGCTGGAGAGGGGAGGATTGCGGCAGCAGCAGAGGAGCGTCCCTCCGGGCTCTCCTTCTCCACTGGTCTCTGTGTCTCTCCCTGGGCTGAGACCACACCGTCTTAACACTGCATTTGCAATAAATCCTGACACCTGACACCTGTCGTTCTTAAGCGTGTCTTGGGACTTTGGGGGTCTCTCTGAGCCTGAGTGTTTTCATCTGTAAAATGGACGTGCAGCATGATAACAGCCCCCACAATGAGGTAGCTCATTAAATCATGTCATCCAGTGCTCAGCACATACTTAATACTCAAGGGGCAGGCCACCACGGTGACGGAGCACACCCTGGTTATCATGTCGGGTTGGGTCCCCAGAGACTCACGTCCGACTCTTATTTATTTCTTGACCCTGGAGAATAACAGAGGGAACCATTCACAGCTTAAATTGTGTTTTTAAAATGTTTCCTAAAGCACTAGGCCTGATTTTCCTTAATCTCCTCTCTCTCCAAGCCCAGAGCTCAAAGTGGGCCTTTGCTGGGCTCTGCAGTTCAACATATGGCCAGCAGATGGCGATAGAAGCTAAGGGAAGGCCCCCCCAACTCCCACCCCCGTCGGGCCCCCCTTCCCATTTCTAGGGCCAGCTGTTCCCAGGCTGCCCATGCATCAGGGGTGAGTGGCCCCAGGCCCAGCCCTCTGCAGGCTCCTGGGAACACAGACCCGTTCTGGAGAAGAAGAAAGAAAGTCTGAGACCGCGCTGGGAGCTCTGCATGACCCTACACCCTGGACACCTCCCGACCTCCACTCCCTGCCCTCCCAGGAAATCACTTCATAAATAGGGCAGCGTGGGTCCCACGTGGGAGGGAAATTGTCCTCAGGAGAGCCACTTCCTCTGTGAACAAGGAAGCCATGGAGCCTCTTAGAGCAGCCCCATGCCCTCCCTGTCCATCCTGTGTAAAATATGAAATAAGAGTTTTAATTACCAAGCTTGGAAGCCAGCCGACACGTTGAATATTTAATGTCTCCAATGCTTGTGCCCCAGGCCTGCTGGCACTGACACCAGCAGGGGTTCCCTTGGGTTGGCTCTGAATGTGCTTGGAGAAGGGCCAGGCTGCCCCCTTCCTGGCACCTGGGCGCCTCCGACAGCCCCACCTGGGCTCGGCCGGCCCTGGGCCTCCCACTCCCTGAGGGACTCCTGCCAAGGTGGCCAGGGGCCTGTTGCCCCCCTGTGGGGAGGACTCTAGGTTCCGGCAGAGGCCAGGGTCCTTGAGGTCAGGCAGCCCGGGAAGGTGGAAACAGACAGACCTGAGTTCGGATTCTGCTTTCCTGCCAGTGGCTCAGCCTCTCGGAGAGTCACGTTTTTTACTTTGTAAACTAAAGAATGTATTTCCTACATTATGTACAGTTGCTGTTAATAGACGGCCATTTGGGGGGGGGTTAGCCTGTGCCTGGAACCCTGCTAAGCACCCCATGTAGTCCGTCTTTGTCATCGACAGCAGTCCTGTGAGGCACTAAGAGGGGTGCGTGAGCCAGGACATTCTGACTTCAGAGCCTGTGAGTCTGAAAACCTCTGTGCACAAGCACTTCAGAGATTTGGGGGGATGTGAGCTTGAAGGAGACACTACCACCCAGCCCCACACCCTAGTTTGTCCTATACCACAGTGGGCCCTCATGCCTCAGAGGCCACCAAGAAAGGTGCTAACGGGGATCAGGACAGCAGCCCCGACAGAATCACCCCCACCACTGTGCTGGCCACACATTTCTACTCCCCAGAGCAGTGGTTCTCAACCTTCCTAATGCCGCGACCCTTTAATACAGTTCCTCATGTGGTGGTGACCCCCAATTTCATGGTTACAAATTAAACATAATTAAAGCATAGTGATGAATCACAAAAACAATATGTAATTATATATGTGTTTTCCGATGGTCTTAGGCGACCCCTGTGAAAGAGTCATTTGACCCCCAAAGCGGTCTCGGCCCACAGGTTGAGAACCGCTGCCCTAGAGAGGCGGTGGGCATGAGAGCTGCATTTGATGGGTTGATTTGGCATCTCAGGATGGAGGGGGTTCCTAGGGCCATCTTGGGATGGTCCACGCACCTTGGTATATCTATAGCAGCGGTTCTCAACCTGTGGGTCGCGACCCCTTTGGCAGTCGAACGACCCTTTCACAGGGGTCGCCTAAGACCATCCTGCATATCAGATATTTACAGTACAATTCATAACAATAGCAACATGGCAGTTATGAAGTAGCAACGAAAATAATTTTATGGTTGGGGTCACAACATGAGGAACTGTATTTAAAGGGCCAGAAGGTTGAGAACCACTGGTACAGGCTCACGCACCGTTCCTTGTCCAGCTGTCTGTGTCTAAGGTGGCGCTTTGTGCACGGTGATAGCCAGTGACGAGGTGCGGGGTCACCTAGCAGTTGGAGCCACTTGTCTTACAAGGTAATGAAGTCCCTGGTCCATAGGAGGCCTGCAGCACGCCCAGGCGGGACAGCTCGGGGAGAAAGGGAGAGGGAGGCGACAATGAGCTCCACTTTGAACCATCAGGTGGGCACAGGGTGGTGAAGATGTGGGGACCCGGGAACCCTTGTCCTAGTGGGAGTGTGAAGTGGGGGTGGGCCATGGTGGGGAGCATGGACCCCACACTCCAGCAATCCCACTTCTGGGCACACAGTCCAGAGCATCCCTCGCCGAGGGAGACGAGGAAACGTGCCCAAGGATATTCCCCGAAGCCGCTACTGGCAATACCCAAGGGGTGGGAACAAGCAAGATGCCTGCCCACAGAGGAGGGAGAGATCGCAGGGGCATATGCAAATGATGAGCACCACGCAGCGATGCGATGGGATGGATTAGAATGATGTGTGCTAACACAGGCAGGTCGTAAAAATGGAACGCCAAACAAGATGTCTGGCAAATACTACTTAATATGCTGCAATATATATTTCCATGGCTACACACACACATTCACACATTGACAACATTAGGGATGTTTGCCTGTGGGGAGAAGGGAGGAGGGAGGGGGGTCCAGAAGGGGGACGAGAGCGACGATAACAAAGCAAACAACAACGCAAGAGGCGTCAGGTGTGGCCCTAATGTTGTGAGTTGAGCTGATGATGGTGAGCAATTGAATTCTGTGCCTCTGAGTCCAAAGCCCCGCCCCCCGCCCCCCCCAAATGCAAAGAACGAAAGGAGCCAAAACCGGTTTGGCTCAGTGGATAGAGCGTCGGCCTGCGGACTGAAAGGTCCCAGGTTCGATTCCGGTCAGGGGCATGTACCTGGGTTGCGGGCACATCCCCAGTGGGAGATGTGCAGAAGGCAGCTGATCGATGTTTCTCTCTCATCGATGTTTCTAACTCTCTATACCTCTCCCTTCCTCTCTGTAAAAAATCAATAAAAAATATATTTAAAAAAAAAAAAAAAAAAAAAAAAAAAAAGAACGAAAGGAAAGGGGGCCAAGCACCTCTGTGAGTTCATAAGCTCCACGAATTGTTGGTTGTTTGGGGACTTTTCAAACCAGGCACACAAGCATGTGATCCAGGCATGGGCCACCTAGGTGTGCTCTAGGGTTATCCCACTCTATCCTCACAGCCACCGGGGAGCAATTGCCAAGCGCACTTGACCTCAGGGCTCAGAGAGGTGACGTGAGCTGCCCAATAGCATTAGCCTGCAATTGTAAACCTTCCCACCCCCAGCCCGCCCCTGCCATCCTGCCTCCCAGCCCAAAAGACTAATCCAGGCACCTTGCAGGGTTCAGATGATGCATCTTTCCGCGACGCCTGAAGGTGGCGCTGTTGCAGTTGGTCCTGGACAGGTGAGTGGCTTGAGCCTGTGGGGGTAGAGGGAGAGGACATTCAGCCTTTGGTGGATGGAGGGCCCTTCTGGCTTTGAGTGAGGCCTGCTCACTGGCTTGGGGGCCAGTGCAGAGGAGGGAAGAAGGCAGGAGCATGGATCACCTCCCGGGAGAACATCACCTGGATGGAAGCCTGCCCTCCACCCTCCACCCTCTCCTGTCGGGGGAGCGAGACTGCACACCTTCAGGAAGTGGAAGACCCGGCTCTGTGCAGGGGGCTCAGGATCAGGATTCCAGGGGGGGAGCAGAGACACCTCAGTCAGCTTAGAGCAGTGATGGCGAACCTTTTGAGCTCGGTGTGTCAGCATTTTGAAAAACCCTAACTTAACTCTGGTGCCGTGTCACATATAGAAATTTTTTGATATTTGCAACCATAGTAAAACAAAGACTTACATTTATTTTATATATTTAAATGCCATTTAACAAAGAAAAATCAACCAAAAAAATGAGTTCGCGTGTCACCTCTGACACGGGTGTCACAGGTTCACTCACCATCACTGGCTTAGAGTGAGTGTTTTTCCGGCTGCTCACCTTCCCCACAAAGAGCTGGCCCCACCAGAGGACCAGCTGCCCAGGCCAGCGGCACATCGGCCCTGCAGGTATGCAAAGGGCCTGGAGGCCAGGGGGTCCCTCAGCTGCCAGCAGCACAGTCTGAGACAAGTGGCTTCCTTGGGACGTGACCCCAGGAAGCAGGCGCGATGGGGCTGGGAGGTGAGGGAAAGGCCATGTCGGGAGGCTTTGCTGAGACTGCCGCTGTCCGCAGCAGGGCCGACTCCTTGGGGCTTCTGTGCAGGGTACAGAGCACCCCCTCATCTCCCCGAGGATGGGGGCAGAACACTGATCCCTCGGTTCCTGTCTCCACTGGGGGAGGGTGTCCACGGGGGCACTAGCTTCCTGCACTTCCAGGCTGAGCACAGGCTGGCGTGGCCATGGCCATGGCGCTGGAGAAGGGAAAAGAGGTGGTGCTCCTGAGGTGGGGCGCTGTGGGCGGGAGGGGAGGCTGAGCTTGTAGGGAACTGTCCGTCAGCTGCAGCTGACATCAGAGGTGAGCGGGAGGGTGGAATGCAGGGTCCTGGGGCTCCTTACAACATGCCCTCTGCAGCGAATGTTCCCCCCACTTCCTGACCAGCTACTGCTATTGCAGCCCATTCTTTCTGGAACCCACGTTTCTCTTCTGAGCTTCTGACCTGCAAACACCATTAACCTTTGATATCTGACCTTCTGGATCCCTCAAACTCAAAGAAGCCAAACTGAGCTCATCACCTTTATGCCAAGCTAGTTTCTCCTCCTAATCATCCATTCCAGCACCCAACTCTTTCCCTCTAATCTGGAGCCAGAGAGGATTTTCAAAACACAAATCCGATTCTGTCCCCAGTACATGGATGCTGGGCCTCGCTCCAGAAGCCACCAGCACGGCGCTTTGCAGTTACTGGTGTGTTTTTCAGGAGAAGAAGGGAGTGTCCACATCTGAGTGGATAGTCCCTCCCAGCCCGCCTGAAACCCAGAGCCTTCCAATGAGATGAGCTGGCTCTCTTGGGGAGCGCCACCATGTGGCAATGGCTGGTGAGTATTCTGTCATTAATTTGAAGACATTTGTTGAGCACCTACTATGTGCTACTCCATGCATGCTAGTGGGGGTGATATCACCCTCCAGGGGTGAAAATTCACTCTTGGAGGGTGCAAAACCTATTTAACTACAGTGTATTGTGGCCCTCCAAAGCTCAACCCTACACAACAACACCCTAGTCCTTAGTATTTCATTTCTCTCAACGGGAAGAATTGAAATTAAATTAAAATGTTCTCCTTGGAGGAGCAGTAATGAAAAGGAAGGTTGGGAAACACCACGGCAGGCACGGCGATACGGTAGTTACCGAGTCAGAGGTGGTTCCTTGCTGTGCACAGCTTCACATTCTGGCAGCGAAGACACGGGTCAGGTGATCTTACAACCACGAAGCGAAAGAAACCAGACTGGGAGGCCAAACCCTGCAGATCCCATTGACATGACATTCCGTGAAAGGCAAACCTGCAGTTGCAGACACACCAGCGGGCCCTGGGCTTGGGCCAGGGAGGCGGTTGACTCTAGGGGGCATGATTTTACTATTTACATATTACACTTCAATAAAGCTGCCTTAAAATTGTTATACAATAAGCGACGTGCTTAGCATTGTGGTGAGTGCCATGTTGAATTGGCAACAATGAAAGCACCCAGCAGGCAGCTGGCCTGGTCTGAGCAGGGGGACTTCCCTGGTGAATTAATGTCGAGCTGAGCTCTAAAAGGTGAGTAAACATTAACTGGAAGAAGGAAGGGTGGAAAGAGCTGCTCCTGCTGCACAACTCTAGGGGGCACCACTACCATAGAAATCATTGTATTCCTGGTTAGTGCAATGCCATGGCCCTGGCAGAGCAGCTGGGGAAGAGGGAACATGATGTGCCCAGGTGCTGAGGCAGGACAGCAGGTGGAGTGAGGCCCAGGGGTCAGGAGTCCAGAGGACAAGGAAAGAAGCAGCTGGGGACGGGCTGGTGAGGTGGGCAGTGGTCAGACAGCCTAGAGCTTTGTGGTCTTGTGGGAGGTTTTGGAGGGGGAGTGACTTGATCATCCAAGGTGCCCCTGTTTTGGCTGCAGTTTGCTGCCTCCTGGTGGTTGTTTGCTGCTATGACTTATATCCATGGGGACCATTCTGAGTTCTGTGGCTGGCTAAGACTTTTAGGATAGAAGCAGACATTCTGGGAATCCCTAGGTCAGTGGTCAGCAAACTCATTAGTCAACAGAGCCAAATATCAACAGTACAACGATTGAAATTTCTTTTGAGAGCCAAATTTTTTAAACTTAAACTATATAGGTAGGTACATTGTTATTAACTTAATTAGGGTACTCCTAAGCTGGCCTTTGCTAAAAACGTCCTCAATCTGATTGAGGTACGTTCGCTGAGGTTGACCCCTTCCAACTCTCCCATCCACACTCCTCTTGTATACTTGTTTCATCTATCTCCTTTCTGAAAACCGACTTCTGCGCATGGACCATGAAGTTTCCATCGCACTGTACATGCGCGCCCGCACGTGGTATTTTGTGGAAGAGCCACACTCAAGGGGCCAAAGAGCCGCATGTGGCTCGCGAGCCGCGGTTTGCCAACCACTGCCCTAGGTTATTTGATACTAATTACTAATTATGTCCTGAGGTGGGGGGTGAGTAGGGGCTGGAAGGAGGGGAGGAAAGGTGGGAAAATGGGAGATACCTGTAATACTATCAACAGTAAAAAATATATTTTAAAATGAAAAAAATAATTATCTCAAACCAATCCAGGGAGATTGGGCTGGAAGAATCCTGGGAACACAGACACACACACCTCTGCCCCATGCTCCTTGAGGGTCCTGCCCTGCTTTCCTCTCCACTCTTCCCACTCAGAAATGAAAACATTCAGTTGACCCTGTTCAAAAACGTGAGCTGAGTGGAGAGCTCATGCCAGTTGCATTATCAAGATGGCGCGTTAAAATGCCTATATCTTTTGAAGTATGGGTTCGATTGAAATGAAATATTTGGTAATACGCAGTTACAATCGGCCCGAGTTTACACGTTTCCCGCACTCCACCGCAAATCTATATGAACCGAGTTTAAGACGGCTCCCGCGGAGTACGCGCAATTCACGCGAGCCGACTTAACTCGTTTCCCGCAACCCAAGTGTTAAAGTTAATACTCTATCTGGCCATGGTTGAGTGCTTACTATGTACCCAATACTTGGCTAAGTTCTTCAAATGAATTGTTTTAATTTAATCCTTGCATCCCTATGAAGTAGACATTATTATTATTATTATTTACATTTACAAACTGGAAGACAACCTCAGAGACATTCCACCACTTACCGGGGTCACTCAGCCACTGTCTAGTAAGTGGTGAAGCCAGCTTCAAAACCTGGAGGTTTGCCTCCAAAACCCACACTCCGAGTTAAACGAACCTTGCCTTCCAAGAACAAACCCGGCAATGGTGTATGACTCTTTTTACTTGATTTTTAAATTTACCAATATATTATTTAGATTTTTTATTTGCTGCTATATTTTTATTGGCTGATATATTTAGGTGAGATTTTTCAACAAAGTTTTTATTTTTGTGCTTTATGTGCTTTGGGTATCAGCATTATACAAACTCATAAAACGAACTGGAACTTTTCCATGTATTTTAGTGCATTTCAGTGCTTTGAAATTTTTGGAAAGAATGTAGGGAGTAGCTATTCCTAAAATGTTCACTAATTCATCTGTAAAACCATCTGGATCTAAGGCCTTTGACAATTGCCTTAAACTTATTTGCTACAGTATTAGCTTTTCTGGTTTCTTCCATTTGAGCCAGACATATTTTCCTGAAATGAGTATCATATTTACCTAGAAAAGTGGATTTTTTTTTTAGCATAAAGTGATACATAGAATTCACTTATAACTTAAAAATTCTTCTCTATATTTCTCTCTTTTAAAAATTCCATTGCCGAAACCGGTTTGGCTCAGTGGATAGAGTGTCGGCCTGTGGGCTGAAAAGTCCCAGGTTCGATTCCGGTCAAGGGCATGTACCTGGGTTGCGGGCACATCCCCAGTGGGAGGTGTGCGGGAGGCAGCTGATTGATGTTTCTCTCTCATCGATGTTTCTAACTCTCTATCTCGCTCCCTTCCTCTCTGTAAAAAATCAATAAAATATATTTTAAAAAAATTCCAGTCATGATGCATTTCTGTGCTTTATTTCTTTTGTTTTCTTCATAAGACTTGTCAGACATTAATAGTAACAGTAGCAGAAGAAATACAATAGCACACATTTATACAGTGCTCACTCTGTGCCGAGTACTAGTCCGAGTTATATTGGCTCATTTAATCTTCATAACAACCTTGTGAGTCATGGACTATATTCTCATTTTACAGATGGAGAAACCGAATCACAAAATTAGCAAGTGACTTGCCCAAGGACACACAGCTAACAAGTGGTGAAGCTGAGATTTAAATGTAGGCAGTTGGCTACTTTTATGTCTACTAATTCTTTCCTCCTACTTCTTTTATTTTTCTTCTTCTAAGCCTTTGAGTCTGATGCTTTGACTCATTGACTTGTATTCTTTCTTGATTAATAAAAGCATTTGAGGTCATAAAGTGAGTATGGCTTTGGATCACTCGCGGGCTCTAACAGTATTTATCTTTCCAAAGAACCCGCTTTTGATTTCATTAGTTATTATTTTTCTGTCCTCAGAAAAGGTCGAAAGAGAGAAAAGAGAGAAGGAGATACGCCACGCTCTGACTCACGGAGGCCTCTTTTTCCAATTCTCTGTCCAGGAAAATGGGTTTCCTTTGGAGGGTTTGCTACCTGCATTGCTCTTTGGTTTTGTACTGGAGCCACCCTCGGCTGAAAGCTGGATGATCAAAGAGAAACAAAACCCTGAAAACTTACCTCATAAGAGTCTTGGCCCTTTTAGCAATCCACTTGCTATTTTCAGTCCGTAGACAGGTGCCTTTTGTGTTTTGTTGCAATCAGCGAGGGATGGGCTGCCGTGACCAACACCAGAATCCAGTGTAGATTTTGCAAATTGAGTCGCTGTGTAACATAGTCACATATGTTTAAATTATTAATTGACACTTCCAAAAGGTCCTTTAAAATGGCCATGTCAGTTTATATTCCACCAGCACTATACAAAATCCTTCCCTATCCTCTTATCAACAACCGATACAAATTTTCAATGTTCCCAATCTGTTGTGCAAAAATAAAATAAAATAGTACCTTGTTGATCTGATTTCCAGTTCCATGTTTCCTAGTAAGGCTTGAACATCTTTTTATATATTGTGGGCCATTTATATGTCCTCATTTGCACATTACCCCTTCCTATATCCTTTCCCAGTTTTCTACTTGGTCATTTGTCTTTTAATTATTGATTTGTAGAAATTGTAGTTTCTACTGTTTGGGATTTATTGAGGTTTACTTTGAGACTCATTACTTAATCAATTTGTCTTTATGTTCTGTGAGCATTTGAAAAAAGGGTATTCCCCGTAGAAATGCTATTTGGATATATTAACACAATCTTGTTAATTTTATTAGGTTGTCTATATGAGTTTTAAAATAGTTGATCTGTTAAATTCTGAGACAGATGTTTTTAAATCTCCTAATCTGCTTGTGGTTTTGTGAAAGTCTCATAATTCAGTATTTGCTCTATTATTTATGGTGTACTTATCCACATGTCTGATTCAGATTCATAATTAATCAATTCCTCAGTGATCGAGAGCAGGAATGCTGGTATTCGGTTACCTGAGTTCAAATCTTGGCTCTTTCCCTTACAAAATGTGTAGAAGTGGGGTTTACTCAATCTCTCTAAGCCTCAGGTTCTTTGTCTGTGAAATGGGGCAAAGAATAGCACTTACCTCACAGAACTGTTGTGAGGTTAAATAGAATTATCTGTGTGGGTGTTCAATAAATGAGTATCAGAACATTTTCTTGATGAATAGACATTTCATCAGTTAAAAAATATCCCGCAGTTCCATTTAATGCTTTCCCCCTTGAATTATGCCCTTAAAAATATGATTACCTCACTCTCTTTATGCTACTTGAATTTCCCCTGAAATACATTTATCTGCTTTAAATATTTCATAATTATGTAACGTTAGATGGATCTCTTGCAAAGCACATGGAGGGAGACAGTCTCCAAAGCTATGGCCATAAATTCCTTCCTTCCTTCCAAGCACAGGTGGCCCCGCCCACTGGGAGGTGGGGTCTATTTCCTCTCTTATTGAATGGACTAGAGGCCTGATGCACGAAAATTCGTGCAAGAGTAGGCCTTCCTTCCCCTGGCTGCCGGCACCAGCTTCCCTCCGGTACCTAGGTCCTGGGCTTTGTTTTGGCTGCTGCCGCCAGGCACCTAGGACCTGGGCTGCTTCCCTCTGGCCACCACCACCAGGCACCTGGGACCTGGGCTTCACTCCAGCCCAGCTTTGTCCGGAAGGACATCCGGAATGACACCCGGAAGGACATTCGGTCTAATTAGCATAATACCCTTTTTTATTATTATAGATTACGGTGGATCTTGCTTTGACCAATAGGAAGCAGAGGAACTGACAGCTTTAGCCTTTCCATAAGGGGCCAGGTAACTTCCACCAGCCGCGTTACATGCAGATGCTCAGGCTGTCCTATTAAATGAGACAACACTCTTGGCGACAGAGAGGCCACGGTGGGGAAGCCATGAGGTTCACCCACGTGAGTGACGTTGCCTTGGACCGTGTGCCCGGCCCAGCCCCCTGCCGAGTGCAGCAGAGTGAGTGACCCCGCCACGCCCCTCCCGAGTTGTGGGGTGGCTTGTCCCTCAGCAGGAGATAACTGAACCAAGAACAGAGCTAGAGTTTCCTTTTTCACTTAGCCTGAGACGCTTTTGACTTTTACTAGAATTTAATCATTAAAATTTTATAGCTGTCGCCCAGCCCGTGTGACTCAGTGGTTGAGAGTGTCGACCTACGAACCAGGAGGTCAGGGCACATGCCAGGGTTGCAGCCTCGATCCCCAGTAGGGGGCGTGCAGGAGGCAGCTGATAATGATTCTCTCTCATCATTGATGTTTCTATCTCTCTCTCCCTCTTTGTTCCTCTCTGAAGTCAATAAAATATATTTAAAATAAACAATAAAAAATGCACAGCTGTTAATAACTGGCCTTATTTTTGACATTTTGTGTTACACTTTCTGTTTCTTTCACTTTTGTACTTTTTGCTTTTTCTTTAATTGACTTTTACTGGCTTGATCTTTCTTCTTCTGACTTCTGTTTTGGGCAATTCTAGATGCTTTTCTACTAGTATTTTTAATATAAAAATTAACCAGCACTTAAAATCGTATTGCTAATAACAATCAAAATTTTAAAGTACCTATAATCTCCAAACAGGATTTGGCCTTTAGAACATTTTAGTGTCCCTTTCCTTACCCAGACTTCAGAAACATGATTAAATTAACATAAAAGGTAAATGATGCATTACTATTGATTTTTTTTTTACTGTGTCTTATATTCCAAAAATCCTTTTTGAGAGATTGCATTAAAAATTCACATTGTCAAAAAAAAAAATTTTCACATTGTCACTCAGCCGTGGTGGCTCAGTGATGGAGCATCAACCTATGAACTAGGAGGTCAGGGTTTGAGTCCTGGTCAGGGCACGTGACCAGGTTGCGGGCTCGATCCCCAGTCGGGGGCGTGCAGGAGGCAGCCAATCAATGATTCTCTCTCATCATTGATGTTTCTCTCTCCCTCCCCCTTCCTCTCTGAAATCAATAATAAATATATATATATAATATTCACATGGTCAACCATTAGTTAGAATTAACGATAAACTTAGAGTTCTTAGAGAAAACCAATAAAATGCACCTGAGTCATCAAAACAGAAAAAGCCTCGCAGGTTTGATTTCCTGCCCTTGTTCTCGCAGACGGCGTTTTACAAAGTCTCTCTCCTGACCACATACTTTGAGTCATTTTTCCAGAAAGGGTCTATTGGTGCTACAGGCCTGAAATTGCCTTTTGTCTTCTCATCTGAATATTATTTTGCTGGGCATGGGTTCTAGAATCACAATCCTTTCCCCTCAGAACTCTTCAATGTTTTCTACTTCACACCCGTGTGGTAAATAAGACGTCCCCTGACAAGGTGTTATTCTTTCCCTGGTCAGCAACTTATTTGATCTCTCTGGACATTTCTAGCTGTTTTCCCTGTAGCTCTGGTTCTCACCCGTGTTGCTATTCCAGTAGCACGGTTACAGGAGGACAGTGTTGAAATGGAAGTTTTGGCCGCGCCCTAAGCAATAGACATCAGATACCAATAGGAATTAGGAGACCAGACACCCTGCGGGACCTGCGTGGAGTTGGTAGTGAGAGACTCGTCAGACAACTTCCTAACCTCTCACCACACTGAACGCATGAAAGGAGCAGGATAGTAGCCACTGAGAGAGGATGTGGGGAATGGCTTTTGGAGAGAGCTGGTGGTGCGATGGTGAGGGGGTTCCCCTTCTCAGCGGGGAGGGGCTGCGGGCACCTGTCTCTTACCTGCAGCTGGCAGGAGAGCTTTCCATAGAACCACCTGGGGAGCCTGAGAAGCAGACCCTGACGTTATGGCCCAAAGGGAAAAGCATTACATTGAACTGTGGGGTGTTTTTAAAATCCTTGATCTGTTAAACTCCGAGACAGATGTTTTTAAATCTCCTAATCTGGTTGTGGTTTTGTGAAGGTCTCCTATTTCAGTGTTTGCGCTTTTATTGTCAGAGTACTTATCCACATGTCTGATTCAGATTCACAACTAATCAATTCCTCAGTGATTAAATGGGTGAGTTTTAGGGTATGTGAAGTATATCTCAATAAAGTTGTAAAAAACTTCAATATTGTAAAATGCAAAAGGAGAAGGAGGAGGAGGAGGAAGGAGGAGGAGGAGAAAAAGAAATAGAAGGAGGAGAAGGAGGAGAAGGAGGAGGAGGAGGAGGAGAAGGAGGAGGAGGAGGAGGAGGAGGAAGAGGCATGAGATAGCTTTGGGCAGAGTAGATTTAAAGAATGAGCAGACCTCCAGATGGTATCACCGGGCGTCATGACGGGCCTCACCTGCGTACCTAGGAGCAGGCAGATGCCTCACCGAGTCCTAGACAGGCCTTGAGGGCAGGTGGTCTGCTCCAGTGGTTCCACCTTAACACAGGAGTGGGGCTCTTCAACTTGGCACTTTGAAATTTAAAGAACGAATGGAAGTAAGAGCAGCAGAAACCACACCGAGGCATAAACATTTTGCAGTGCCGCCCAGCCCACCTCGATCCCTTACTGAGCCCTTCCCACCCTCTACCTAAACAGGGGAGGCCCAGAGGCCATGGGCACGAAGGACTCCCTGGCAACAGTTACCTGGCCCAGGTGATGGCCAAGGGCTTCTCGATGGACCTGGGAGGGTGGGGAGGCACCAGCTTGAAGACCGGATGGCCTTGGGAAGCCTCGCCGAGGCAGGCAGTCCGGGTGTGGTTAAGCCTCCTGCTGAATCAAGAAGCTCTGGAGACGTCGGGTAGTAAAGACCCCATAAGTCCGTTTTCTCCGAAGCTGGTTGGACATGGGCGTCTGTCATTTACAAATAAGTCTTAACTGAGACCATGGAAGTGGGCGAACGGCATGCAGTTTAGGAGAACAGCAGTTCTCAGGATCTTCACGTCTCGTGTCCCCTCAGGGGGGTTGGTGGTGGCTTCCAGCCACCTCAGGCAGGGGCGGGGGGGCAGGAATGGGGGGCAGTGGGCCAGTTGGGCCAGGAGGCCGGAGTGGCATCAGGATCATGGCTGGGTGTCTCCTGTGAGTCCCTGTCCCCGGGGTTGCCCCCTCGCCCCACTTGGCTTTTCTGCAGTTCTCTCCCCTCGTCGGCCCCTCTGCATTTTTCAGATCCCTGGTTTCAAACGCACAAGGTCCGTGGCCACACTGTGGCCGCTGCTACTTTGCTGCTGTTACTCCTCCGTCTCCCCCACTAAAAACCGTGTCGCTTACAGAAGAAATACATGCAGCAACATTAAACAGTAACGGAGTGCGAAAAGTAAAAGGCAAGACCCCACGCTCAGTCCCAGGCAACCGCAGCCGGTGGGTCAGTGCGTTCTGTAGGAGTGCTGTCGACACACACAACGCTCGCTGGGTTTCTTTTCCAAACTTGGGGTCATCCGACTTTCCCAGTTGCGCGGATTCTTTAATAACTTAGTCATGTACCGTGACCACCTCCCCAAAGGCGTGCTCAGACCCACCTCATGCCTTCGGAAGCTGTGCTGCTTTCCAGCTGTGCTCAAAAGAACACTGCCCCACAGAAACGTAACGCGAGCCCCACTTGTAAGTATCCGTTTTCTGGTAGCCACACTGAAAAAGAGAAAAAGAAACAAGAGGCATGCATTTTAGTAATATATTTGACTTAACCCAATAGGTCCAAAAGACGACCATTTCAACATATGAACAATACGGAATAAGGAGATAGATTACATTATATTTAAATAGGAAATGTCTGAAGCCCAGCGTGTGTTTTACCCTCACAGCACATCTTAGCTCAGACTGGCCACATTTCCAAATGCGGAGCAGCCACACGTGGCCAGTGGCTACCGTGCTGGGTGGCACGGGCCTCAACCACCATTTATTTCGCTGTGCACCTGCTGATGGGGATAGAGATTGCCTCCGGTTTTTGCTCTTATAAGCAACGCTGCGATGAACATTCTTACGCTTATCACATTACACCCGCAAGTGATTATTTCTGAGGGACAGATTTATAGACGTGAGCTTTCTAGGTCAGGGACTTTATGCATTTCCTAGTACGATAGCTACAGCTAAATTACTCTCAATCGGGCTAAACCAGTTCATCCTTCCACCGACAGCCCATCAGAATGATCCTTTCCCCACACTCCTGCCAAACCGGATGGCAGGCCTTAAACATGGTTTCATGGCGTTCTGCCTTTTCGCATCTGTGCACCAGGGCCCGGCATCGCCTCACAGAAGGGGACCCCATTTCAAAGCCGCGATTGTCTCTGTTGGCTGCCTCTCTCGCCCAGAGGGAGGCTGTGCCTGGCTGTGTGGGTAACGGAAAACTCAGCAAACACTGGCTCAAATAAAGACTTTATTTTCTCATGGAAAACGAAGTCTCGAGAAAGGTGGCTGCTGTGGTGGCGGCCCCGTGATCGACAACGGCTTAAAGTTCCCTCTGTGCTTCTGGTCCAATATTCTTGGCAGGCGGGCTTTTCTCTCTCATGGTTGTCATCTTTTTTTTTTTTTTAATTGAATCTATTGGGGTGACATTGGTTAATAAAATTATATAGGTTTCTGGGGTACAATTCTAGAATGCATCATCTGTATATTCTATTGTGTGCTCACCACCCACCGTCTAGTCCAGCGGTTCTCAACCTGTGGGTCGCGACCCCTTTGGCGGTCGAACGACCCTTTCACAGGGGTTGCCTAAGACCATCCTGCATATCAGATATTTACATTACGATTCATCACAGTAGCAACATGACAGTTATGAAGTAGCAACGAAAATAATTTTATGGTTGGGTCACAACATGAGGAACTGTATTAAAGGGCCAGAAGGTTGAGAACCACTGGTCTAGTCTCTTTCCATCACCATTTACCCCACCTTCCTACCTGTCCCCGCCCCCCTTCCCTTCTGGTCATCAGCATGCTGTTGTCTGTGTCTATGAAGTTGAGCTACGAGATGACTATAGCCTTTGAGTGACCTTGAGCCAGAAGACCAGATAAGCCATGCCTCGTAGGAGTCCAGACCTACAGAAGCTGAGTTAAATGTCTTTGCTCCAAGCCCCTGTGTGTGTGTGTGGGGGGGGGGGAGGGGGGGGTAATTTGTTACGCAGCAGAAGATAACTGATAGAGCAAGCGCTGCTGGAAGATCATCTCCTTGGGAGCAACCAACTCCTGTCTCTGTATCATTTTCTTGCTCTCCAGGAACTCACCCCTTCCCACACGACGACAGGGCAAGAGCAGCTGCGATTGACAGGAAAAGGGACTTTGCAGGCATTCAGAGAGCCCAGGGTCCTGTGCACACCCTCCCATCCTTTCCCACTTCCTGAGGAGTTTCTTAGATGCATCTGAGGGGAGAGGAGGGAATGGGACACTCTCACTGCTGTGTGGACTCTCATTTCCCGGAGGAACACTCCTGGCTCCTGTCTGCACCCCTCACTGGTTCTGCCCCAGGGGAGGTGAGACTTGGTTGCTGCGCTTGGGGGCAGGAGCTGAGCTGTCTGCACCCATGGCGCTGCCTGCAGGGAGGTTGCACGCTGGCTGGCCTGCCCCTGGTGGGGTGGTGTAGGCTTCCTGGGAAGGTTCTGCCCCTGCAGGGCACGGCCTGTAAGCTGAGGGGCAATTCAGTTCGGAAGGTGCGGGAGGAGGCCCACGGAGTCACCCGTCTGCCACGCCCTCCACAGCTGCTGTTTGATCTGCCCCTGTGTCTCATTTCTCATTGGTTCCAAGCTCGGAGGGAAAGAAGGGTTTTATTTGTTGTCTCCATCCCAAATATCTACGATATATATCCAAGATAACTGTGCTTTTTATGAAGATATAAAGCAAGTGGCAGCAGGGAAGGACCAGGTTCTGGGTTATTGTGCTTGGCCGACGGAGGGGGGTTGGGACAGGGATTGGAGAGGGTGTGTCTTTGGATCTTCCTGTCCCTAGGTGAGCCTGTGTGTCTCCGAACTTGGGGGTGACTGTGAGCGGGTCTACATCCCTCTTATGGATCCTGGGGCGCTTCCAGCTCTGGCTTCCCCGCAGCGGGCGGGTCTCCCATGGGCTGTGGAGGGTTTGGACCCCACGTAGGGTCCTCAGTGAGTCTCTGACCCCACAGAGAGGGCGTTGCTTCCCCAAAGCACCTGCTGGTCAGAGCCCCACCTGGGACGGCACGTGGGGGTTCGGATCAGCGCCCCCCAAGCTGCTGCAGCCCCTGCTGCTTCCCGGCATCCCGATCTCTGTTCAATGCGTGATTTTTTACGATCGATCTTATATCCGGCACAATCAGATTTATGGCTCCTGCATCTTATGAAATTACACAGATGTTGCTGCTCTGCTTCTCTCCAGGACAGTAAAAGGCAATAACATTCTTGCAGATTTCGACAGCAGGCAATTCAATAAAGGGCCATGTATATTTTATAAGTACAATAAAGACAAGGCTCTCTGCCCGCACCGCGGCCCACCAGGGCCCGCGCTGCGCCGGGCGGCCCGGCCCCCCTTCCTGTCTGTTTGTCGATCAGGTCTCTCCCACTGTCACCCAGGGGACCGAGGAGATTTATCCCCTTTCTGATCCATTATTTAACTTTGGCTCCAGGGACCCTGCAATGGGGCTGTTTAAAATTTAAAGGTGTTTGTGGAACTTAATACTTTCCTCCTCCCGATTTGCACTATAAAATTTTATCTATATTTTTGTTGCCCCATAAAATGTTTCTATCTTATCGGGATGGCTTGTCCTTTTACAGGCAAAACCATAAATACCTGATGAGGTGCGGGCTGGCGGAAGGTCTCACAGAGGAGCCGGGGCGGGGGGTGGACAGGAGGAGCGAACTCGTTCCTGCTCTGCCCACAGCCTGGGTGGCCGGGGTGGCGGGAGGCCCCAGGTCTCTCGGAGACTCCGTTTCTTCACCTGCAAAGTAAGAAGGACCAAAGCGCCCGCTGCGCAGGGCTGTGCGTGGAAGATTCAGGGACATGAGGCACCAGAAGTGGTTCTTGGGTGCCTGGCACAGCATGTGCAAAGGCCCGGGGGTGGGAGCCGCGGAGGGAAGGGTGTCCCTCTCCAGGGCAGGACTGCAGGTGCCAGGCTGGGCTGAGAGCAGAGGTCTGTGCCAGCTCGGCCCTCACTCACCTCTCTGTGGCTTGGCACCCTCACTTGTACAATGGAGACACTGAGGCTCCCATGCCCTAGGGTTTTGTGTGGATTGGTGGCTATTGCCTGCCAGGGGTCGAGTCCAGTGCCCTGCCCATGGCAATCCCTTCACAAATGCCAGGGGTGGCTGCTGTCCTTGTTATTGTTACAGGGCAGGGCTGGGACTGAGGGACTTTCAAACTTTTTTACTTTGTAGAGGGCAAAGTAAAAAAACCATCCTGATCAATCAACAGAAGCAAAACTGTGTGCGGGCATGTGCGCGTGCGTGGCTGTGTGTGTGTGTGTGTGTGTGTGTGTGGCGCGCATGCGCACATGTGTGAATAAAGAGGAAAGCCTGCCTTGGATGAACCTGGGGAATATTGTGCTAAGTGAAATAAGCCAATCAGAGAAAGACAAATACCACGCGCTCTCACTTATTTATGGAACCTAATGAACAAAATGAATTGACTAACAACGTAAGACCTGAAGCGTGGAGGCATGGAACAGACTGACATACCTATTCGTTGAGGGGGTGGAGGGGCGAGGAGAGATAAACCAAAGAACTTATAGACTTTTACGCATAGCCCATGGACAGGGACGATAGGGTGGTGAAGGCCTGAGGGGGCAGGGGGCGGGGGGCGTGCGTACAGGGGCTGGGAGATAAGGAGGAGAAATGGGAGACATCTGTAATACTATCAACAATAAAATAATATATATAAAATAAATTCTAAAAATTAAAAAAAAGAGGAAGTCATGCTGATCAGTTATCTTTTGCTGAGTCACAAGCCAGCCCTAAATTTTCGTGGCCTAAAACAACATCAAAACATGGTGAACCTCAAGGGCATTATGCTAAGCGAACTAATCCAGACACAAAAAGACAAATGCTGTGTGATTCCACGGATGTGAGGTACCTAGAGAAGTTAAATCTGTGGAAACAGAAAGTAGAATGCCGGTTCCCAAGGACTGGGGCAGGGGAATGAGGAGTTGGGGACTGGGTGTAGAGTTTCAGTTCCGAGAGATGAGAGTTCTGGAGATCAGATGCCCCCAGTGTGCCTCTACCTCACACTGCTTCCTCACGCACAGAGAGTGTGAAGATGGTAAAAAAACAAAGTCCATTTACTTAGCTCATGATCCTGTGGGTCAGGGGTTTGGGCTGGGCTCAGCGAGGCAGTTCCGCTGATCGGGGCTACGCTCATTCATGGGTCTGCGGTCAGTGGCCTTGTTGGTGGGGGGCTGGCTGGCCCCCGGTGGCTCAGCTGGGACAGCTTGTCTCTGCCCAGGCAGCACGCACCCTGGAGCAGGCTAGCTCAGGCTTATTTTGTGGCAATGGCCGGGGTCTCAAGAGCGAGGGCCAGGCTCAGAGCTGGCATACGGCCAGCCCACTGGGTTCCCCTGCTGATAGCAAGCCATAAGGCCAGCCCAGATTCAAAGGATGCAGACCAGGGCACTGCTTGGTGAGAGGAGCTGCAGAGCCACTGGCAAAAGATTTCTGTTTAACATTTGCCGTGCCATGTGCATTGCAAAATGGGCACAATTTATTTACCACCCCGTGTTTCCCCCATTTTTCAGATGAAGAAACAGAGACTCGGAGTTTCAGTGATTTGCTAGAAGGTCCCACAGCTCATAAAGATAGACAGATAGATGCCAGATAGATAGATAGATAGATAGATAGATAGATGATAGGTAGATGATACATTGGGATAGATAGATAGATAGATAGATAGATTATAGACAGATGATAGATGATACAGAGATGATAGACAGATAGATATATAGAAATGTAAAAAGTCCCAGAGAAGCATTGAATTGGAGGAAAATTGAGGAGGGGATAGAGTGTGAACTGAAAAGAGAAAAAGCAAAGTGAGGAGAGACAGTGAGAAACAGGCAGGCACAGGATGGAAAGGAGGAATGTAACATACAGGCAGAGTGGACAGAGCAGAGAGAGAGAGAAGACACGGCCATGAGAAGAAAGAGGGACAGATGGAGACAAGATAGGAGGGAGGCGAGAAGGAGGCAGACTGGGGCGGGGGGGGGGGGGGGCGGGGGGGCGGATTGCCATTGCTCTGCAGGGGGCTGACTCCAGGGGTGGCCGACTTCCCCTCCACTGGGGCGACCCTGCCCCCCTGGCACCAACTAGAAATCAAAGACAGGAGGTATTTGGGTGCAAATATTCCTCATTCAGAACAGAACCATTAATATATTCTAAAAAGCTTTTTAGCTGTGGCCTGCTCTGCATGTTATTAATTTCTTTATTACAGATCTTGTTATTTTCAGAGGTCCCCGGGGACCCATTAACCACGGGCTTTTATGGGGAAGAAGTCGGTTAAAGTGGTGGGAATAACTGCTCCTCCGCCCTGAGTCAGTAATCGGAGTTGCACCGAGGATAATGTAGGCTGTTTTAATTTCCAAAATAGCAACAGTTCAGGCATTTAATTGCAGTTTTATGCCCTTTTTTCATGTTGCTGAGTGTGAAATATGTGACCAGTAATATATAATGGCTAACCACTGAGCCACGGACTGCCCAGCTTCCTCATCTCTCCTGGAGAGGGGCCCAGGGAGGGAGCGAGGGCAGGAGGGAGGGAGCGAGGGAGGAAGAAGGAAAGCACGAAGGAAAGAAGGAAGAGAGGAAGGAAAGAAGGAAGGGAGGGAGGAGAGGGAAGAGAGAGTGTAAGGAAGGAGGGAGAGAGGAAAATAAAAGGCCCTGGGTGCATTTCACTGAGCTCACGCCACCATGCAGCCAGTTCAGCCTCTCCTTCACCTTCTCCCGGCCCTTTCTCCAACGCTGTTGTAAATTTAAAAATTTCCTCCTTTTTTACCTGAGGCCTCAACATCCTCAACAAATGGGCTGTGGGCACCCGGCTCAGGTGGCCACAGGTGACCAGGCAGGCGTACTAGTGCGGTAAGGTGGCTTCTGTTACAAGTTCCCCTTCCTGCCCGCTCCTGACCGTGACCTTCCTATGCATCAATGAAATGAATATAAAGCCCTGGCCAGTGTTGCTTGGGGATTAGAGCATCAGCCCGCGCACTGAAGGTTCACTGGTTCGATTCCTGGACTAGGGGGATGCGGGAAGCAACCAATTGATGTGTGGCTCTCACACTGATGTTTCTCTCTCTCTCTCTCCCCCTTCTCCCTCCCTCCCATCTACTCTTTCTCTAAAAAAGAAAGAAAGAAATGAACATAATGAACACACCAATGCAATCCCCTTTTACCTTTTCTAACACAGCCCACCTTGACGCCCTGAATGGCACTGGCCCACAGGTGCTCGGTCTCTGGACAAGTTAAAATGCTATAAATTTGCTTATTGAGACGCAGACATTCGTTTTTGTTGTTGCTGTTGTTTGTTTGTTTCTGAAATGAGGGCTTCCCCGATAGCTGCAAGGCTGTGGTGAACTCCCAGAGTTTCTGGAAAGGTTGTTCCTGACGTTTTTGCCAGCGTTTTCCCGGCTTTTACGGGGAGGGAATTTTCAGAGGCCCTTACATTGTCATTTTTGCTGATGTCACCCTCTTTTTTTCTTGGAGAGACATGAAATAATAGTGTTTCTTACAATTGATGACTCTTAGATTTGATAAAATATGGTGCGTCTGAGCTGTAAGACAACTAACTAGCCAATGGGAGAATTAAAAATGGTGACACTAAGTGCTAGACAATAAAACATAGATGATGGAGCTGATATATAAATGTAAAATATTAGTCCTTATATTATTATGGAAAATGATGGAGATATTGATTATTAACTCACCTTTGTTACATCAATGGTTCATACATGTTAAGATGTGTAAGGATAATTACTCAAATAAAATAGATAGAAAATACAACTTATGAACCAATAAAAGGGAAAAGGGAAATGACTAATTAAATTGAAGGCAGAAAAGAAGGAAAGAATAGAGGAAAACATAGTGAAAAATCACACAGATGCTAAACAGATGTTATAAATAATTACAAATAAAATAATAATCACAATATGTACAAATAAATGTGCCCATTAAAAGACCGAGTTTTTCAGGTTGGTTTAAAAATATCCTATTTATAAGAGACAAACCTAAAGGAATGAAATGGGCTTAGTAAAAGTAGAGAAAGAAATACACAGTAATGAGTAGCTACTGAGCTAAAGGGAACTAGTACAGCAATGTTAATACCAAACAAAATAAACTTTAGAGAAAAGAGCAATATTAAGAAAAGTAGACGATAATTAATGCTAAAAAGGACAACTTCTCAGGAAAATATAACACTGAACTTGATGTAGCCTAGGGTACATTAATAAAAAAAATTGACGAATTCCCAATTATATTGGGAGATTTTAACACATTTCAGGTGGAATAAGAAAAACAAAACTAGTAAGGATAGAGAAGATATAGAAAACTAGACAACAGAATTAACAAGCTTAATATGAAGAACCCATGTAGAATTCTGAATACAGCAAATAACGAAAACATACAGTCTTCATGCATATGTGGAATGTTTATGAGTATAGGCCCATTCTAGCACATAAAAGATTCAAAAACAACAAAGAAACACTATTAGACAGGCCTCGTGAAATTGGAATTTAATAATAAAAGGCTAGCCGGAGTGGAAAACACATCTCTAAATAACTAATGAATAAAAGAAAATTATAACATCAATTACAAATATTTATAATTGAACAATTAAAACTCTACATGTCAAAACTTGCGGGTTGCCACCAACATGGAGCTTAGAGATAAAGTGATAGCCTTAAAACACCTTTATGAGAAGAGCCCCAGTGACTGAAAAGAGTTGAACCAAATTTTCAACTCAAGAAAGTAGGAAAATGAACTAGAAGGCAAAGCAGTAGAAATTATCAACAAAATCAAAAGTTAGCTCTTCCAAAAGACTAATAAAGTAGACATCCTCTGGCAAGGTTAATGAAAGGGAAAAAAAGAGAGAGAAATTTTAAGACAGACATATATACAAACACAGTAGAGATGAAAAGGATCATAAGGGAATACTTTAAACATTCTATGTCAATACATTTAGAAACTTGTCTGAAACAGACATCTGATCAATACTAGCTTCAGAAAAAAATAGAACATTCAAATAGACCTATCACTACTTGAGAATTTAGCCTATCATGGAAACACATCAGAACCTGGAGATTTTTCAGGTGAGTTCTACCAAAATTTTAAGACAGTAATTCCTGTCTTAAACTGTTTCACGAGTAGAAAGAGAATAAACCCCCACCTCCATCTCTTTTTATGTGGCCAAGATAACCTTGATGCCAGAGTTGTAAAAAACTGTAAGAAAAATGGTAGACCAATCTCACTTTGGATCATAGAATCAAAATTTCTTTTAAAAAGATGACAAAATGAATCCTAAATTTTATACTAAATATACACCAGCACTAAATCAAATTTATCCCAGGAAAACATGGATGGTTTAATATTAGTAAATCTATTGGTGAAACTCACCACATTAATTAATTAAAAATAAATCTCAGTAGAAGGAGACAAACCAATATTTAATCTCTTAGAATGCTATGAAGATTAAAAACACTTTTTTAAAACTACTAAAAACCTGCCCCAAAGATTGCAAGTGGTGAAATGTTAGAAGCAATCCCTCTGATTTTGTACTAAAAAAAAGTGCAATATCAAAGACATGACTCATCAAAGAAATAATTCATAGGCTGGACTTCATTAAAACAAAACTTCTGCTTTGCAAAAAACAATCTCAAGAGAATTAGAAGACAAACCATAGACTGGGAGAAAATATTTGCAAAAGACACATCTGATAAAGGACTGTTATACAAAGAAGTCTTAAAACTGAATAAGGAAACTGACAACTCGATTAAAAAATGGGTAAAAGGCCTTAATATACATCTCACCAAAGAAGATATACAGCCCGGCTGCGGGTGGCTCAGTGGTTGACCTATGATCCAGGAGGTCATGGTTCGATTCCTGGTCAGGACACATGCCCGGGTTGTGGGCTTGATCCCCAATGTGGGGTGTGCAGGAGGCAGCCGATCAATGATTCTCACTCATCATTGATGTTTCTGTCTCTCCCTCTCCCTTTCTCTCTGAAATCAATAAAAACAATATTTTTTTTTTAAAAAAAGGGGGGTCAGGAATTTAGCCATGATAGGCTAAATTCTCAAAAGTGATATGGCAAAATGCTAATGATTGCTACATATGGGTGATGACCACAAGTGTTTTATTATATCACTTTCTCCCATATACATTAAATACTTTGTATTTAAAGCTAATGAAATAGTTTCTAAAAGTCCCAGGGAAGGATCTGCTGGCTTCCTCCTGGGTCAACTGCCCATTTCTGGATCAATCAACTGAGTCATGGACGAACACGGCGGCTCCCGGGATAGCCATGGGGAGGGAGATAGCATAGACAGAGTCAAAGATGCCCACTAAGTCCGGTCCTAGGGGCCTCCGCAGCCAAGATACCCTGGGAAATTACCCAGGGTGCACATTAGAATCCTCTGGGAGCTTCTTGCAATATTCAAACCCAAGCCAGCCGACTTTGATTTTCCAGGCATTCACCTGTCAAAAAAGCCCTCCATTGGTTCTGATGAAAAATTCTAGCTTTAGAGCAGTCATCTAAAGCCTTGGGTTCACAAAGCCCTGCGAGTGAGCCTTGGTGAGGAAGCCCTGGCCTTTACACAGCTGGCATGTCCCCACGAGTCGACTCCTTTCCTTCCAGGGACATTCTGGGGACAAAGGAGAGGGTGCACACAGCTGGACTTATCTCCAGGAGAAACCCACTCCCAGATTTCATCCTCCAGTAATATCCTTGGCTCTAACCACCTGCCTTGGTTCCTTTGGGGGTTGCATTAGGAGGTAGGTCAGGGAAGAGAGGAACTTGAGCTCCTCCTAGAGGCCAAAAGTGTTACTGCTGGGGGTTCTCCAAAGCGTCTTTGCGTGGTTAGGAATAACGAGAGTAGAAACCACTTGCACGCACAGCACTTGCTGAAGTGCCAGACACTGTGCAGAAATGATGCGCCCAAGGTCCCCACCCTCAGAGGTGGAGAGTCAGGATTGGGTCCAGGTCCGTCAGCCTCCGAGAGCCACACCCTAGGGAATGCTGGTCAGTAAAGATCCTTCACTGTGTGGCAGCAGCGTTTCCTGACTGCCTGCCCTGCCAGGGAACGTCCTCTTCTCCAAGCACACGCGGCACCACGTGGCGGCGGTGATGCTGTCGATGGCTTCATGCCTGTGTTTTTATTGTCGCCCTCCCTGCCTGGCGTCCCCTGAGCATCCTTTCTACCAAGCCATCTCTGTGTCAAGGCCTAATGGCTCTTCAGAGCCCTGCAGAATGTACACGGCGGTGGGTTGCCCTTTCTCCCCAAGGTGGGCGCCGGCTTACTCATCTTTATGCCCAGCTGAGGAGCAGAATGAGGGGATGAGTGAAAACACGAAGGAGTGAAGGAGTGAATGGTGATGGCAAGCAAATGGTAGCTCTGCAGGGGGGGGGGGGGGGGGGAGATGCGGTGTCTGTAACCATGGCAACGACGATGTTGCGAAATGGTGCTAGGAAGATGGTAACCATGGCAACACTGAGGGGGGTGGCGCCTGTTTGGACAGTACCAGCACCGCCCGCTCTCTCTGTTCATGCCAAGCCTGACCTGTTCAGTGGTCAAACGAAATCATGAACGCAAGAAGCAGCTGTTGTCCCGCTCCTGGGCCAGCAGCCCGGTCCAGGGCTGAGTTTCACGGTAGCCACGCCCTCTTCCTGCGTTGGTCCCAGAGACTCTAGTCTAGAAGCATCGTGTTGGGGGCGAGAGGGGCGCTCCTGCCTGGATGTGTGTGCATGTGCACAGGCCAGAGGCAGTCGGATGGGCAAATGTGTAAGGTGTGAGTGCCAGGGCAAGGGCCTGCTGTGAGCGTGTTAGGGGGCGAGGGACAGTCCCTTATATGCCGTGGGCACGGCCCGAGCGCTGGGGGCGCCAGGTGTGCGGGGCGTCGGTCTGCCGCGTGGGTGGCCGCAGTGCGGTGCTTCTGGGAGTAGCTGCGTGTGTGTGTGTGTGTGTGTGTGTGGTGGGGGCGGGGTTCCGGGCTGGGGGGCGGGACCCTTGGGCCCACTGCTGGGCGGGGGACGGGTGGGGGAGGAGGTTGCTCGTCCCGGTCCCATCCATCACCGGGAGCGCTGCGAGCGAGGCGGATGTCACCGTGTCAGGGCGGCTCTGCGCGCAGATCTTATCCTCTTCATTTCCGCCCGAGCCGAGCCCGCCCGCGCGCTCCCTGAAGGCTCCATCCATCACCGGGCTGCGCAGGGGTGGGTGTGGGGCTCGCAGATGGCGCGGAGGGTGTGCATCGGGAACCAGAAGCACCATCGGACACCCGGAAAAGCATGGGGGGGGGGTCTGGGGCCGCTTTTCTATGCGGGGGAGGCGACGAAGGACAGGGCGGGGACTCGGCCCCAGCTGGGACCCTCGGCAGGTGCTGGGGTGCAGATCCCTGGGGGCCTGGTCCCGCCCTCGCTCATTGTGGGCAGCGTGGGGAGAGGAGCAGGCTGCACCCCAGCTCTGAGGAGGGGGTGCTGAGTGCGGGGCCCGCACCTGGACCCTCCGGGGTGACCCGAGCCCGGGCCGCGGGGGGGGGGCGCCCCGAAGGGAGGCCTTATTTCATTTCCCCGCGCTGCTGAGGTTTCTGCGAAGTGTCTCTCTCACCTCTTTAAATTTTACGGCGCTTGGCTTGCGGCCGATGGCCCCGCCCCGGGAGGAAGCGGTGCCGGGCCTGGGAGCCCTCCCAGCCTCGGGGTGGCCCCTCCAGGCAGGGCGCGGATCAGGCCCGGATCAGACTCTGCGAGGCGCCCCGCCTGCAGCCCTTTCTGGTCCCCGGACCTCCCCCGAGGGGTCCGAGCAGTCAAGGTCCAGGGGGCGGGGTTTGCTCGGAGCTTCCCAGGTCTAGCCCCACCCCTTTCCGGGCTCCTTCGCGGGCCACACCTCCCTCCTCCTACTTTTAGCAAGAGACTGGGGGATGGGGGGGTGTGAGGGGGAGGGGGAGTGAGGAGGTGCTGCTGGAAGAGGCAATAAGAGGAAAAGAAATGAATACCCGCGTTGGAACCCCCGTTGCGTTGCCAACCTCGCCCCAGCTTCCCCTGGGGGCAGAATGGTGCCCCCAAGTCCGGAGTCAGGGTCAAATGTACTGGTGCAGCCGTGCAGACCAGCCAGGCACCAGCTCTGGTCCCTGATGGCCAGGCCTGGCACCTGCCTGGAGATCGGTTGGGGGCTGGAGACAAAGGGAGGGGAGTGGGGGTCCATTGGACCCCAACACTGTTGGCTCAGGAGCCTCTGACTCCTTTCCAGGATTAGTCTGGGTGGGGCAGTCGCAGGTGCGGGCAGGAGAGGGGTGTGGTCCCAGGGGCTGAGGGAGATGAGTGTGCACAGGAGAGGGTGTGAGGAGCAGGAGGGCGGGGCGTGTGTGAGGGTCCTGTCCATGGGGAGGCGTGCGGGAGACATAGCCGCTTAGGGGAGAGGCGGGATTTGCACACAGTTCTAAGTCTGACTCCACAGCCACCTTTCTTAGACTTGCCATTGTCACCTTGATTTCTCTCCCGTTTACCTCTTTGCACTATAGTCCCAGGCTACACAGCCCAGCAGTGTGGATATAACGAGATAACTTTGCAATAAGCACATAACCAGAAGGAAACAGGGTAGGAAATGGTTGTGTGCGTGGAGGGGGGGAGGGGAGGCGGGGACAAACAGCAGCTGGAACAGTCGTGCGCCTCCCCCCCCCCCCCCCCCCCCCCAGAAGCCGCTGAAGCCTCAGGCTGAAGAAGCTCTGAAACATTCTTTTTCTCCATTGACCTGGAGAGGGACTGTCCTGGGCATCACACTCCAGGGAGCTCAGCCACTGGCATCTTTATGAGCAAAACTGGTCACCTCCACATGACCCAGCAAGGGTCATGGCCGCCCTCCCCTGCTCCCACCCCTGCTCTGCCTCCTGTCTCCGGGCAATGCTCCATCCTCTTCACACTCCTCGCATCCAATCCCTCAAGTCCTGATGGTCTGCCCTCCTGAACAGCTCTCAGATCTGCGCCCCTTCCTATCCCTCCTCCTGCAGCCATTGCCTCATTGTTGTGGTCTCTCCTTGCACCATTGCAACGGGCTCCCTGCTGGGTTCCCTGGCTCCTATCCATCCTCGAGGCTGTGATGACATTTGGGCCATGCCATCTGCCTGCTGCTCCCAGGAAAAAGCCAAAGTTCTCAGCATCATATTCAAGGCCCTTCGAGCTCCCCTCTGTGGCTGCCTTTCTCGCTGCCCTTGCCTGGTTGTACTAAAGTGACTTTGCTCCTCCGTGCTTCTGAGCCTGTTGCATGCAGTTCCCTCTGCTCGGAATGCCCTTCCTGCTTTCTCTACTGGGCTAAGTTCCCATCAGCCTCTGGGGCTCAGTCCAAGTAGCTCTGCTGAGTCTCCCAAAAGGAATCTGTCTTCTGTGCTCTCACAGCCTGTGTGCCTCGTCCCCTGGTGGTAATCGGCTATTAGAACCTGTCTGAGTTTTGCACTAGGCTGATTGCTCATGGAGGGCAGGGGCCCCCATTTGGGGAAACTGGTATTGTTTGGGACCTAGCATCCGACCACCTCCAGTGTGTTTCTGGACTTCCTTGGACCTGGGACCCCAGGGCCATCTTAATGGGGGGGCGGGTAAGGAGAAAAGGGCTGGAGAGTGTCACTGTGGGCTTGTTTGAACATGACTCCTTCCTACAAATTCTCTTTCCTCTGAGCCCCCCTCACACTGCCCCCAAGACTGCAGAAGACCTCCCTATAATGAGGACTCAAAAGATTCAGGAATGTTCCACTCACTGCCTGTGGCTTTTGCTTCTCATCGTATAGGGTGACTGGTTGTCATGGAAACCTGAGTGCAGGAAGAGCCTGCTGGCTCCCTTCCCGGGTGGGAGCTGTGGGCTGAGTGCCCCCAGACAAGCTCTGGCCGAACTGGTGCTGAGAAGGCGGCCTGTGCCGGACGGCTGGGGCCTGCTCACTCTAGGCCCAACTGGGTCTGCTCATTCTTTCCCCAGCGGAAGCTTGTCTGTTCGTCCCATAGTGCTGAGCTGGGCCTGCACCCCAAGCTCCAAGGCTGCACACCTATAAGCACATTTCTTCTTTGGGGACCAACAAGCCTCTGATCAAACACTGAGGCTCAAGCTCTGGAGTCAGACACATAGGTTCTAGTCTTGACTCTGCCACTGGTTGCTGTATAATCTTGAGCAAGGCACTTCATTTTCTGAGCCTCAGTTTTTCCTCATCTGCAAAATGGGGATAACAGTAGCATCCTGGGATTTCCACTTTGTTGATATAGCAGACTTGGGCCCCGAAAGGCCCTCCCACTAACATTCAAATAGATTCTGCCTGAATTACAAAAACAAAACAAACACACCATTATTTTTAATGCATTGCTGGGTTTGTTAGAAAGTGAGGGAAATCTCCAAGAAAAACAAACAAGACACTGGGAAACTGAAAATAAAGCGGAGTGGTAACTAACAGGTAAACAGGAAAGTTAGGCTAAATGTTGAAGTAAGCACTGTGAAAGGCAAATTCGGTCTAGGGCAGAGGCAAGGTGAGCGAACTTAACTTGATGTTCCTGCAGTGAACCAATGTCTCTTTAAGGTGGGTAATGTACTTCCAGCTAATAGCAGTTCCTGACTCCTGGCAGAAACCAATGCACCTGAGTAGGAATGCATCAGTTAGGCTCTTAAGATTCCCACAGGTTAAATTCAACAACAACAAAAAATGAGCTCACAATCAGTGATCACCAGACTACAAGGAAATGAGCCACTATGAGTGAGAGTCAGCAATATAATAAAAAATATATTTAGATACCTTAGACACATAATTTGGGTATTGGAATTACTAAATACAGGATATACAGCAATCACACAGACACGTTTAAAGAAATACAATGTGGAATCACAGGACCACACAGCGCGCGCGCGCACGCGCACACACACACACACACACACACAGAATAAAAGCCTATAAAAAAATGCCCAGATAAGAGGAAGCTGGCAGCATAGGTAAATGCCTGTACTCGCTGCCTCCCACAACCACATCAAAATTACAACTAAAATACAGAACGATCATCATCCAGAACCGCTGGAAAGCTGGCTGAATGGAAGTCCTACAACTAGAGAAGTAAAGAGGAAAGCACACTGAGACTGGTAGGAGGTGCAGAGGTGTGAAACGGGCTGGTCCAGCATCCACGTGTGCCGCTTTTTTAATCAGTAGGGAGAACGTCTCTGCGGAGGCCACTGGAGGAGCAAGGGGTCCCAGCCCCACATCAGACCCCCAAGCCGAGGGTCCCAGAACTAGGAAAAGAAGTCTGTATGAGCTGTAAAAACCAATGCAGATTGGGGCTCACTGACACAGAGGCTGCTAGAGACCCAGCTGTTCCTCATAAAAGGCCAGTGCATGAACTGAACTTACAAGGTCCTGCTTCCTCTGAGCTCCAGCATCAGGATGAGGCTTTGGGGGACACAGACACAAATGAGGAGGAACTGTATTGTCTGGCGTTGGGGCAGGAACTTGGGGGTGGCTTTCTCCCAGACAGAGGTGCTTGCAGGGATCATTGTTCCTGTGCTGGGAGCTCACTGGTTGCAGGGCTGACTGGCAGCTATTTCTTTTTTCTCCACCCTGGTGATTCCCTAAGACCCCACCTCATCCAATTTACAACCCCACCTAAGCTGTGTGCAGCCACTTTTGCATATGAATGGCCTGTCCTTGCTCAGGCTAAAATCTCAAACAAGCTGCATCTGGGTCAGAGAGCCCCAAACCCAATAAAAGGCCCAAGACCTGGTACCAGCATCAGCCTGCCTTCTTTCATAGCTGGGACTCATCTGGGTACTTCCAGACCCAATACAAAGTGGAGGAATCTGCAGATCTCTCTGTAGCTCTTGCTGGGTGGCCCCAGGCAGTGGCTGACTTTGCACCTCCCTGGAGACCCAAGAGCCAGTGTACCCAGTAGTCAGTGTCAGACCATACCAGATTACAGCTCTACACATCTACACTCAGTGAGCACCAAAGCCCCACTGAAGCAAGTCCTGCTCCATAGGGGTGTCTCCTGCATAGCAGCTTTCCCACTGTAGTTGCAGCTGTTTCTCACAGCCAATTGGCCTGGAGGTCAATTCTTCCCAGTGACACCAATAGCAAGTCTCAACTACAACAAGACTGTGCTCACAGCCCACAAAGGGGTGCACCTAGAGTTCCCAGCTCAGGTGAATGGGGAGACTGAGCCACTGGGCCCTATAGAACACCTACTACACAAGGCCACTCTACCAACTCAAGGAGACATAGCAGCTCTACCCAATACATAGAAACAAACACAGGGAAGCAGCCAAAATGCGGAGACAAAGAAACATGTCACAAATGAAAGAAATGGAAGTAATCAAACTACTGGATATAGAGTTCAAAACCATGGTTATAAGGTTACTCAAGAATCTTCTAGAAACCTCCAAAAAATAAAAATAAAACAAAAGGAAAAGGGCCAGTCAGAAATTAAGCATACACTGACTGAAATAAAGAATAATATACAGGGATTCGACAATAGAGTAGAGGATTCTGAGAATCAAATAAACAATTTGAAATATGAGGAAGCAAAATACACCCAACCAAAAAAGCAAAAAGAATCCAAAAATATGAAGATAGTGTAAGGAGCCTCCAGGACAACTTTAAGCGCACCAACATTCATACTATGGGGGTGCTAGAAGAAGAGAGAGAGCACAAAATATGAAAACCTAGTTGAAGAAATAATGACAGAAAACTTCCCCTACCTGGTGAAAGAAATAGACTTACAAGTCCAGGAAGCACAGAAAGTCCCAAAGAAGAGGAATCCAAAGAAGCCCACACCAAGACATCATAATTAAAATGCCAAGGGCTAAAGACAGAGAGAGAATCTTAAAAGCAGCAAGAGAAAAGCAGTTAGTTAGTTACAAGGGAATGCCCATACAACTGTCACCTGATTTCTCAACAGAATCTATGCAGGCCAGAAGAGAGTGAAAAGAAATATTCAAAGTGATGAATAGCAAGGACCTACAACCAAGATTACTCTACCCAGCAAAGCTATCATTTAGAATTGAAGGTCAGATAAAGAGCTTCACAGTCAAGAAGAAGCTAAAGGAGTTCATCACCACTAAACCAGTATTATACGAAATGTTGAAGGGTATAGAAGAAGAAGAAGAAGAAGAAGAAGAAGAAGAAGAAGGAGGAGGAGGAGGAGGAGGAGGAGGAGGAGGAGGAGAAGAAGAAGAAGAAGAAGAAGAAGAAGAAATATGAACAACAAAATGGCAACAAATACCTATCAACAATTGAATCTAAAAATCAAAATTAATGAATAAGAGCTCTAATGAACAGAATAAACTGGTGAATAAAATAGAATCAGAGACATGGAAATAAAATAGACTGACAATTCTCAGAGGGAAGGGGGGTGTGTCGCAGGAAGAGATTAAACAAAGATCTTATATACATATATGCATTACCTATAGGCACAGACAATAGGGTGGTGAAGGCCTGGGATGGGGCAGGGAGGGGGCAGGAACTGGGTAGAGAGGGACAAAGGGGGGAAAAAAGAGGGACATCTGTAATAATCTCAACAATAAAGTTTAAAATAAAATATAAATGTCCAAAATTTTGAAAAAAAAACTAAATAGAATTTTTATAAATGAAAATGATCCTCAATGGTATAAACATCTTATCAGATGGATGAAATAGATTAGATACAGCTGAAGAGATAAATTATGAACTGGAAAATAGATCTGAAGGAATTAGCCAGAATGCAGCACAGACAGCAAAGGAGATGTAAGATATGAAGAGTTGCTTAAAAGATGGAAGGAAAAATGAGGTCTACTATGCAACGGAGACCCGCAAGGGAAGAAGAGAGACAGCCAATGTGAGGTAATATTTGAAGAGAAAATGGCTGAGAGCTTTTCAGAACTTTTTAGAATCCACACCTAGACACAATGTACAAACTTTCAGAAGACCAAAGATAAAGAGATCTTTCACGCAACCAGAGAAAAGAAACAAGCTGATTACAAAAGAAAATTGCATTTAAACTAACAGCAGACTTATCAATAGCCACAATAGAAATCCATAAGGAATAGGAAAAATATCTTACAAGTACCGAGACAAAATAATTATCCACCTAGGCTTGTATATTTAGTATAACTACCTTTTGAGAAGGAGAACTAGTCATCTTCACATGAACAAAAACTGAGGGAATTCACCACTGTCAGGCTTTCACTAAAGGAAAATAAAGGCAAATGCTCTCAAAAGGAAAGTCTGATACACAAGAAGAAATCATGAGTAAAGAGTGCTGAGCATGTAGGTAAATCTAAACAAAAATTGTCTTATACAATAGTATTAATAGCAATAATAATGTCTACTTGTGACCAAAAAAAGGGTAGAAATCAAATACTGGTATTCAAGTTGGAAGGGGTGACTGGAATTATGTGATTTAAGGTCCTTGAATTATGTAGGGTAGGGGTTAAGTAATTATTAACTTTAGACTTTTTTAAGTTTGAAAGATAAAAATGTAAGGGTAATTACTAAAATAATGAAAAAGGAGTATATAACTACCAAATGTGTAGAGAAAAAGAAATAAAAGGGGTGGAGGGATTCTTCAACTTTTTTAAAAGTAAGAAAGAAGAAACAAGAACCACAGAAAAGATAGGTGTTTTAAAAAGAAGCACAAAGTTAGATGGCAGATACAAGTGAAAATGTATCACTAATCTTAAAACCAAGTTAATGTGCTAAACTCTCTAGCTAAAAGACAGAGATGATCAGATATACTATTTTTAAAATTCAGCTATCTGTGGTCTATTAAGAGCCACTTCTAAAGCACAAAGACATTAAAAGGCTGAAAATAAGGGTATTCAATTGATATGTCAGAAAAATACCAACTGAAGGAAAATTGGGGTGGTGTATTAGTATAAAAAAGTCATTAAGTTAAATATTATTGTAAGAGATAAAGGAAGTTCCTAGTAATGATAAAACGTTTAGTGTGCCTGGAAGATAAAATTATTCAACTAATAAAATAGCCTCAAAATATCCAAAGCCAAAACAAATAGAACTAGAGAGAAAATTTGAAAAAGAAGACTTCAATATCTCTTGCAGTTATTAATATCTTGAGCAAAGCAAAAATTCAGATATAGAAGATTTAAACTACACAATTTATGTACCTGAACAAATGGATGTTGATAAAATCCTAAACCCAACAATTAGAGAGTACACGTGCTTTCATGCACATGGAAAATTTATAAAGAGTGACGACACACTAGAACATAATGTAATTCTAGTCTAATTATAATAACTGGTATCATACAGGTCATATTTCTATAACCTACAATACAACTAGGTTAAAAGTCAATGATAAAATGATAAGTAAAAAAATTTTCATGTTTTTAAATTAGAAAAAAATCACACTGGAAAGTTTTTAAAGTACTTAGAACTGAATGAAAATATTACATATCAAAATTTGTGTAAGGCAGCAAAAATGGTAGTTTGAGGGAAATTTAGAGCCTTTAACACTTATATTTTTTTTAAAAAGAAAAGCTGACGATTAATGAGCTAATATCCAACTTACAAAATTAGAGAAAGTACAACAGAACTCAATGAAAGTAGAAGAAAGGATACCACATAATGAAATGAAAAATAAAGACACAGTAGAGGGAATTAACAAGGCCAAAACTGGTTCTTTGAAAGACTACTAAAATAGATTTAAAAAGCTGGCAAAAATTTAAAAGATACAAGCTTAAAAATAATATTAAGAATCAGAAAGGCAATAGTGTTACAGATAGAGCAGAGATTAAAAAGCTTAAAAAGAATATCTTATACAACTTTATATTAATAAATTTTGAAGCAAGCAAAATGCACAAATTCCTTGCAACATGACTTATCAAAACTGACTCAAGAAGAAATAAAAATCCTCAATAGTCCCATAGCCACTAAACATAATTGACTAGGTAGGTAAAATATTTCCACATAGAAAACATCAAGTCCAGATGATTTCAAACATTAAAAGAACAGATATTATAATTTTATACACACTCTTCCAGAGTATAGAAAATAGGGAACACTTTGAAAAATCACTATAACTTTATACCCAGATCCAGACAACCTCACCCATATGCCTACATAAAAATTAGTAGAAAAACGAATCCAATAAAACATTGAAAAATCATGACCAAATGGGTTTATAGCAGCAATTTTCAACCAGTGAGCTGTGGCAGGCACACCGGTGTGCCACAAGAATGTTTAAAACATACAATATCCGACTATGTAGTCAGGGGGCACTGACCTCATTTCCCTTAGATTGTCAAATAAAAAATGACAACAGCCTACACAACAATAGTCATCCAGTGTGAATGATTAAAAAATCTACCTATTTTTTTGTCAGATCGTCAGAAAATATACCATATTTTTTGGTGTGCCACAGAATCTTAGTAATTAATTTATGTGTACCATGAGATGAAAAAGGTTGAAAATCGCTGGTTTATACCATGGATATAAGGGTGGTTTAACAACATATATTATATGTTAATATGTTATAGTATATGATATATAATAATTATATATTCTATTACATATTATATATCACAAATTACATGTTATATATTATTTATATATAAAAATGTAAATATATATTCAGTAATAGGTTAAGGGAGAAAGGTTAGATGCTGAAAAAGCACTTAATCAAAATCAACATCCTTTCATGATTAAAATTCTTACTAGGAATATAAGGGAATTTTCTTAACTAGCAAAATGTAGTAAAATCGTAGTGGTAAAATGAAAAAGCATTCCTCTTAACAAAACATGACAGGGACCCTAATTAATATCCTCCTAATCAATATCTTAATGCAAGTCCCAGACAATGTGTTTAATACAAAAGAACAAGGAAAAGAATAAAACAAAGGAAGGGAAGATGGAAGGAAGGAAAGAAGGCAAGTTGTAATGTTTAGAAAAGACATATCATTTCCAGATGATATGATTACCTACATTAAAAATCCAAAATAATGTACTGAGATGCTATTAAAATTAGTAAGATTTTATCAAGGTGGCAGGATATAATATTCAAAACTAAATTTTTCTTCTCTATTCTTGCTTGTAAAACAACTCAGAAAAAGAAAACATTTAGGATAGTGACCGAAAGGAATCTGAAATTTATTATTTTTTAAATATATTTATTTTTATTGATTTTAGAGAGGAAGGGAGAGGGAGAGAGAGATAGAAACATCAATGATGAGAGAGAATCACCTATTGGCTGCCTCCTGCACACCCCCTACTGGGGATTGAGCCCACAACCCAGGCATGTGCCCTGCCTGGGAATCAAACCGTGACCTCCTAGTTCATAGGTTGACGCTCAACCACTGAGCCATATGCTGGCCAGGCTGAAATTTATTTTTTATTTTTTAGCTAATCCTCACCCATGGATATTTTTTCATTGATTTTTAGGGAGAGTAGAAGAGGGAGGGAAAGACAGAGAGAAACATCGATGTGAGAGAAACACATTGATTGGTTGCCTCCTATACGAGCCCTGACCAGGGCCTGGGCTGGGGAGGAGCCTGCAATCAAGGTATATGCCCTTGACCGGAATTGAACCTGGGACCCTTTGGTCTGCAGGCTGATGCTCTATCTAGTGAGCCAAACTGGCTAGGGCAGGAATCTGAAATTTAAATGTGAAAGTCAAAACTTTAAAATTTAAGAAGAAAATACAAGAGGATAGGGAAGGATTTTGAAAGTAAGGCCAAAGAAACAGCACACCACAAAAGCAGATGGACACTCACTGCAGCCTTGCTCATTCTAGTGAAAAACCGGAAATGCCCAATGTCTGCTATAGGAGAATTAATAAACAGATGGAGTGTTATAGAGCAATAAATGGTGGCTACATGCAACAAGGTGGGTGAGTGTGGGCAAAAATAAAACATGAATAAAAAAAATGAACTAGCAGAGGACTATGCACAGTATGATATCATTGCATAAAGCTCAATAACAACCCACAGGGAATGACATAGGGCAGCGGTTCTCAACCTGTGGGTCGCGACCCCTTTGGGGGTCGAACGACCTTTTCACAGGGGTCGCCTAAGACCATCGGAAAACACATATATAATTACATATTGTTTTTGTGATTAATCACTATGCTTTAATTATGCTCAATTTGTAACAATGAAATTGGGGGTCACCACAACGAGGAACTGTATTAAAGGGTCGCGGCATTAGGAAGGTGGAGAACCACTGACATAGGGAATCAGGAATTAGCCAAAATGCAGAGGGGAGAAAGTCACAGTAGTTTGACTTACTGTTCTTTCTGCTCAGTGGTAGGAGAGTCCTCTGGACCGGGCAGCTTCCCCAGTGATTTGGAAAGGGATCCCGGGGGACCCAGCTCCTGCACCGGTTCCTACATCGGGACTCCCCCTGGATGGCCCCCGCTTCTTCCTGCTTCTTCTCCTCACCAGCCCGATAGTCATCAATGTTCTGGGCTCCAAACCTACAAAATTCCTCCCGGGACTCTTGGGGTGGGGAATGGAGCTTTAATCTTGAAAACGAACCCACTCTCCTCCCCTCCCTTCCCCATCTCCCCATCCGTGCGACTGGCCGTGTGAACTTAGCATGTGGCTGACCACTCTGAGCTCTAGAGATCCCCTGTCAGCACAAGGCACTGATGCGAGAGGCACAGATGTGCTAGGGCTGGGCTGGCCCGAGAGGGAGGGTGGCTTTCTGGCCGGCAGTCTCCCTCCCTCCCTGCTTCTCTTGTCCTGGCGTGTCTGAGCCAACGTGCTGGCCAGGGCCTGGGGAGCAGCTTAGGACGGGCCACGCAGCTCAGCCCTGCTAAGTCCTCTCCTGGGAAGAGGCCTCCTCCTCCATTTCTTGGCTTGGAGCCTGGTCTGGTGAAGCCCGCCCCACTCCTCAGAAGGGCAGAGTTGCAAAAAAAAATTGGGGCGTTTCTCCATCTGCCCTGTTTACACTGGTAACCTGCTCTCAGGATCTCACTCACTAGCTCTATGACCTTGAACAAGCTCCTTCAGGCCTCAGAGCCTCAGTGTCTCCATCTGTAGAATGGGGAGAATGCTACTTTGAGTAAGAATGAAATGAGGTAGTGCCTGAAGGCCCTGGCCTGTGATGAGTACTCAGCACACACACAACAGCTGTTAGCATTGGCCTGGTCATTGGCACTCTTACTCAGTGTCGGGCAGGGCATTTCAGAAGCAGAAAGAACAATCGCCCTAAGTTGCCTTCTCCCAGAGTTTCAGCTTCCCTATGCTCTGCAGAGCGTGACTCCGTATTCTGCCCTTGTCACCATCGCTCGGTCTGTGGGCATTTCTGTGAGGGGTATAACCTGATTATTTGCTTGTTAGTAACTCAGCACCAGTAATTCACTTTTTCAACTGAAGTCTGTTGCTTATGAAATATCCCACTGCCTGGGCCCGCGGCACAGCCTCCCAGTTCCAGCTGTGGGGGGACCGGAGGGGCGTGGGGACCAGAGGGGGCCGGCCCCACACCAGGCGGGTGCTCCTGGCCACCGGAGCTCAGATGGCAGGAACTGCCCTTGCAGGGCCCATGTGTGGTGCTCATTGTGTGTTTTACGGCAACGATCATTATTTTCATTTGTCCTCAGGAATCTCTGACAATATCCAGTTGAATGGAATCTGCAGGGAAAAAAAATGCCCCAAACAATGTCCCCTTTTAAATACCAGCTCAAAGCCTGTGCCTGTGAGGTAGAGTTTCACAAACCACGTTGCTATAAACAAAGGGGGCAATGTTGCAAGCCGGGGGCGGGAGGGATGCGGAGGTCATTACTGTGCTCTGTTGAGAATCATCCTGGCTCCTTTTTTTTTTTTTTTTGTACTGATTTTTATGCCAGAAACGTGGAAAT
The DNA here is from genome assembly GCF_028538775.1 of Myotis yumanensis. Lineage (NCBI taxonomy): Eukaryota > Metazoa > Chordata > Mammalia > Chiroptera > Vespertilionidae > Myotis > Myotis yumanensis. The sequence continues at coordinate 6,539,809 of NW_027223763.1, forward strand.
ATTATCTCATTCACCCAATAACCCTGTCAGATGGTGTGGGTTTTCGTCAGGGCTCTGGTGGCAGGTGACAGAGACTCAGGCTAGCTTAAGCAATAAAATACTCTATTAGTCATTTGTCTGTTAGCCTTTTAATGCCTCCATAAACTGAATGAAAGCTCGGGGCGGCCTCTCTCCGTGCCTTTCTCCTTACCTCTCTCTGTGCATTGGCTGCGGTCTCTAAGGCTCCCCCCTGTGGTAAGGAATATAGCGGCCAGCATCCCTGTAACTTGGGATCCAAGGTGACCCACCTTCTGGGTTGTACCACTCACAGGGGATGATGTGTTCTGGCCAGGAGGCCTGGGCCCGTGGACTCAGGTCCGCTGCCTGGGAGGGACAAGCTCCCACTGCCCCCGCCTCAGTGCCTCCTCTGGCGTGGCCCCCGAGGGCATGGGAGCCCCAGGTGTCTGTCAGCCAAAGACCCCGGGGACTGGAAGGCTGGTGTCACAGGGAACATGGCTTCTGGAAGCTTTCTTGGCCGAGAGGCGTGGGGGAGGCTCACTGATGCCATGGCTAAGGGCTCTCGGGCCCCTGTGGTTCAGTGTGCTGGGCTGAGGGCTAGCCTCCTGGGTGGGCAGAAGTGAGGGCACCTGTGGGTAATGTTAACCCCACTGTTTGAGTGCCTGGGGTCGATGAACCTGTGCCTGGCTCTTACTCATGTGATCCTCATGGTGGTCCTGTGCTCGCCCTTCAGTGTATAAAGCAGTGGTTCTCAACCTTGGCTGCACATTAGAATCACCTGGGAATCTTTTTAAAATCCTCATTTCTGGGCCTTGAAATTCTGAGGCCCAGAAATCGGGATTTTTAAAAAGATTCCCAGGTGATTCTAATGTGCAGCCAAGGTTGAGAACCACTGGTATAAAGAAACAGAGGCTTGTCCAAGGCCACGGCTGGCGAGTGGCAGAACTAGGATTCGAGCTTGACAACACTCACTACCTTTCCCCAAACGCCAGAGCCCCAGGCCCCACCAGATCAGTTGCCCCCATGGGTAGGTCCCCGTGACTGCAATGATCAGAATGAAACACTGACCCTGGTCAGGGGCTCCCTGCTGTGACCCTCATCCCCTGCTCTGAAAGCATCCACAGGGGCCAGCACACTGTGAAGTGGACCTGGATCTTGCTCCGGCGAGGGAGCCCCCTCATGTGCCTGGCAGGACCTGAGCCTGCTGTCTGTCCTTCCTTGAGGAGGGCTGGAGGAGAAGGGGCGGGGCTGGGCAGGGCTGGGGGTGGGGGTACTCCGTGTTTCTCTACTCACCCTGCGGTCCTCCAGGGAGGGTGATTCCCCAGGAGCCAGGGAACCGAGGATAAGCCGCCTCCCAAGGCTTTTAGCTTCTCTAAGCCTCAGTTTCCATATCAACAAAATGGGGGTAGTCTCCCAGGTCAGTGTGAGAAGTCAGTGGGATGAGCCAAACAGGCCAGGAGTGGCTGAAACAAGTGCTCAGCAGAGGCTGCTATCTCTCCGCCCCCCCCCCCCCCCCCCCCTCCTATTTTCCCTCCTCCGGTGTGTCTGTCTGTTACTGCCCGGCTCTGCCATTTCCTAGCTGTGTGGCCTCTGGTACTTACGATCTCTGAGCCTACTTTCCTGTCCTGTAAAACGAGATGCTCACACCTCCTTCTCAGGGTTATCGTCCCCATAAAGCGCCCACACGGTACCTGGCCATAATCCGAGGGCTCCGCGATACACCCAGCAGCTCCGAGCCCAGCCGCCACTGGGCGTTCACCTGCCTGACTCTCGATCGCCACCTCGTGGTCTGACTCCGGTAACTGCAGGTTTAGTAGGAAATTCAAAGTAGTATCTGATCTGTTCTGGGGATTTAGTAGCAAAGTCCTCCACGCTTTGATAGGGAGGGGAGGCGTGAAAGTGGGGTGCTGCCCTAGAAAGGCGCCTGGGGGTTCTGCCGCAGGCGGGAGATGCAGGCCGGGCCGCCCGCCACGGGGCACATTCCCGCAGGTTCGGTGCTAAGAACTTTCTGTACATCACTCCTTTCTGATTTGGGCCAGAGTTTCCAAGTGAAGAAATAGATGCTCCTGGGACATCAGGGCTCCAAGGAATCGAGAATGTGCATTCTCTTTATCTAAGGAGTGCGCACAGGAGTTTTAAAAATTATTATTATTCTTTAGGACACAAATAAGTACATTACATATACTCATCTGTAGTATTCAAAATCTTAGTGTGGTGACGTTATTCCCAGCTAAATCAGAGGATGTGCCAGGCGTCCTCCCACCGCCAAGGGCCTGACTGACCCCTGGCACGCACCAGGATGTCACCTCCTGCCATCTCTGGCTCTTGGACCCTCAATACAACCTGGGTGTGCCCCACCGCACTGGTGCCCTGCCGGTCTCACCTGCGAGCACTTGTTCTGGATGTTCCTTCCTCCAGGAAGCTTTCCTTGATTTCCCAGGCATAGTTGACAAACCCTGTCACCCACCTACTCTGAGTCCTTTATGCCTCTCTTGTCACTTATTCTTACGCTGTCCAGGCAGGCCTGGGGCTGGGAGGGTCTGCCACGAACGGGACGAAGATCAAGAGGATGAGCAATCAGGGCTGGGTAGAGGGGTGTGTGTGTGTGTGTGTGTGTGTGTGTGTGTGTGTGTGAGAGTGTGTGTGTGTGTGTGTGTGTGTGTGTGTGTTGGCAGGCTTGGGCTGTCTCCATTTTCCAGTCAAGCCCCAGGGCTTGCTCTGAAGTCAAAGCCATAACAGAGTGCCCCTGTCTGTCTGCCTGGCGCAGGGTCTGGGACACTCGGAGGCCCAAGGGGGCATCGAGGCAGCGCAGCGCTGGCTGCAGGATGGGGGCTCCTGGGGGAACTGGGGAGAGCAGTGCATTCATCGTCAAGTGGACATTACAATTCTCCCCGCCCCACGGGCTGTGAGGAGAAAGTGAAACAAGAAGTGTGAGGCTCAGCACAGCGCGTGGGGCGCTCATGGCCCCGGCAGCCTCCTGGCCTCGCCTCTCCGCCTGTCCAACTGTCCAGCAGGCCGGCCATTGGACAGCAGGCCGCTGCATCACTGAGCCCGGGGCAGTCTGTGACTAGCAATGGCCGGAGCTTGGCCAGTGTCTGTCCTGATTGAGGCAGCCCACGCCCTCTGTCTCCTGAGACTCAGCCTGCACTTCCTCCCCTTCCCATGACTTCACTTTCTAGGCTGGGGGAGAGGCCGGGCAGAGAGCGAAGGATTAGCACAGCCCCTCCCTCCTAATCCCCCCACCACCACATTTTTTAGTGACAGGATTTTAAGCGGTTGCTATAGGCAAGAGAGTGGCAGCCCGCTACTGAGGGGCTGTGCAGGGGGACAGGGGGAGGCAGTGAGAGGCTTGGAGGCCACTCTCACAAGCCTGGGCCTGGGGCTTGGACATGAAGACCCAGTGTAGTCCTGTCTCTGTGCTGTGCAGCCTCGGGCCGAGTGACTTAACTTCTCTGGGCCTCAGTGAAGCCACTTTGAAGGGAGGAGAGGGTTTCCTGCTCCCGGGTCCCTGGCCTGACCTTGGAGGACAAGATGGCAGGGCCAGAGTTGGGCTTAGGGAGGCAGGGGGTGGTGACAAGGCCCTGCATTTGCAGCCAAACCTGATCATGAACTCTGGTTCCAGTGGCCCCTGTCAGCTTTGTCACATTGACCCGGTTGCCGCCTCTTTCTGAGCCTCGGGTTTCCCTCCTGAAACCTGACACTTAATGCCTGCCTCGCAGGGCGTTGTGGGGTGCACAGGAGGCAATGCACGCGAGGCCCGCAACATGTCTAGATGCCCAGAAGCCATGTGGCTGCGAATCACCCAGAGGCTGCAGAAAAGGGTGCAGGGCAGCATGTGCCTCCAGGGGGCGCTGATGCCCACGGGCAGAGGAAGGGAAGCTGGAGAGCATTAGGGGGTGAGGGCAGGGAGAGAATCTTAGGACATCAGGTCTGTGGACGTGAGGCCCAGAAGCCTCCAGGACGCACAGACAAACAGATGTACAATGACAGACCCATGTGTGGACAGACAGACATCCTCACCGGCACAGACACCTCCATATGCAGATCTCGCCTTGTGGGTAGACCCAGCTGTGCACAAGGCACCGATACCTACCGACACCCAGCTCCATGCACAGTATACTGGGCTGACTGACCCGCAGAGCTGTTCACACACACACACACACACACACACACACACGGACACGAGGAGCCCGGGGACTGTGAGGAACACACTTTGAGAGGCTCTGCATCTCCACCCAGTCCCCACCCCGGCCACATCTCCCCGGACCCAGCCCCAAGGCCTCATGATACCCAGGGCTTGGCCTCTGCTTCTTCACTCTCCTGTGTCGCCTTCCCTTGGGCGAGCTCATCCACCTGGTTGGTGAACACCTGGGTGCTCAGCCTCTGGTCCCTTGGGGGCCCAGCCCTGCTCCAGGACATGTCCCCTTGGATGCCTCTAGAGGCCCAAAGCTCCGCACACCCCAGACCAGAGGGCTCCAGGATGGGGTTCCTAGATGTTGCTTTGACTTCCCCGGTGCACCCACATCTTGGGAATCTGCCCCCCTTCTTCCTCCCCACTGTTACTGCCCTAGTCAAAGTCGTGTCACCTCTCACTTAGGTGAGAAAGGTGACTCAATTGACCTGCCTGCCCCCCTCCAGTCCACCTGACCTAATCGGAGGGTCTAGCCTTGCCTCCAGCCTCATTACTTCTCCTCCGCCCCCCAAACTTAGCTATTCTTGCGGTTTAGGAAACTCACTAGAGTTTGCCTGCCTGTGAGGTTTTGTACAAGCCTGAGCACTCCCAGACATTTCTCCTTCTCATCCAGTCCTGCCATGCTGGATAACTTTGGATCTCAGCTCAACATGTAGCTTCTTCCAGGAAGCCCTCCATGATGTTTCACCCCTTCAGATGAGGTCAGGAATCCTGTAACAAGGCCTTACTGTACCACAACTGAGCTCATATAACACTCCTTCCTGGACTCAGGGACCAGCAATCCCTGGTTCTTAGCCTGACAGCTGGCACTTAAGGGGCTCTTCCTATTGGTTGGATGAATGAATGAATGAGTGTTGGGGAATGAGATGGATGTGTTTAAGGATGGAGATGGTTCAAGACTGGGATAGGACAAGGATGGAGAGATGAGGATTATGAAATAGGACAAGAGAATGGGTTGGGCAAGACTAGGAACCCCAAGCCCTCCTCCTTGACCTGCTGTCCCTGGCAGCCATCACGAAATCTGCTATTGTCTCAGCCCAGCACAGCGCCCCCCCCCCCCCCAAGGAGAGTCACCACAGGCGTGTACAGGTTGGTTTATTTACAAATATACTGACGTCTCATTTTTGTTGTTGTTGTTTCCATTTTCTGCTTTTGTGGGGAGAGCGGAAGGTGAGAGTGGAGGGCAGGGTGGGGGTGGTGATGTGGTAAACGCTAATAAATAATTTAACAATGACAAGTTATTAAATAAAATGTGTCTGGGGATGGTGGGTGGGCAGTGAGAGTCTGTACAAGGAAAACAGAGGAATGGCCAGTGGCCCGGTTCCCATACCCAGCTAGGCTGGGCTCCTGGGGGAACCCCAGGGGGGTGGGGGGCACCAGCAAAGAGGCTCATTGGAAATGGCCCCTCCCAAGGGCCACAGGCTGGAGGGTCGGTCCTCCTGCTCCCCAGCCCCCAGGCTGTGTGCGCCCAGGAGTGTGGGCCTGTGAGCCTCCGTGTGCGTCCGGGTGTGAGTGTGCGTGTCCATGTGCGTGCGTGAGCGTAGACCCCCTTCCCCACAGGGCGCAGTGAGCCCCAGAGCTGTGGGTCCTCCCAGGCAGGAGGTGAGAACCTCACCCCAGGTGGTGCCCAGAGCTCAGGTGGGGCCAGGCAGGGCTCGGCCAGCTCTCCCTCCTCCAAGGTTCCCTGTGTGTGAAGTGAGGGCTGCCAGCTCCAGGTGAGTGTGCAAGATAGGTGAGCCCCTAAAGGAGAAGAGGCTGCCCCCGCCCCATGCTGGGGGCCTGACCCTGCTGATCTGCAGCCCCCACCTCCACCTCCTCCAGGAAGCCTTCCGAGATGCCTAGCCCACTTGCACCGACCCCTTCTCTTATAGGCTCTGCTGGACCCCGGGTCTGACCCTGGGAACCACTGGGTCCCTCTGTCCATGGAGAAGGCAGACGAGGCTCTGGCTGGTGGCACTAGCCCACCTTCTTGTCCCTCCTCTGCCCTCACCTGGGATAGATTCCTTCTTCTCTCTGAGTCTCAACTTCCCCAGCAGTCTCCCACCTGCCTGCCACTCACTTCCTGCCTCTTCCTCCAGAGACCAGACTCTTCTCTCTTTCCTCGGACTTCCCTCTCCCACCCCACCCCCACAGTGATGACGGTCCCTCACCCTGGAGGGGAGGGGGGTCCTGACTACTCACTGCCCCCACGTCAAGGCTGCACTTCCACCCATGCAGTGGGAAGAGCCTGCTCCCCTCGGCCTGCCCCAGGCCCCAGCGCGCCTGCTGGCGCCCTGTGCTTCTGCTGGGTGACCCCGAGCACTTGCCTCCCTTCTTTGGGCCTCAGGTTCCTCATCTGAGAAATGGGTCCCCAACAAGGTCTGGGACAGAGTGTGTATGCCTCTTCAGGAGGGAGACCCCTACATCTCCATGTAGGGGGGCCCTACATCGTGCTCATCTGTGTCCCCACCTCTGGTTCAGCTCTGGCTGTCACTGACTGGCTGTCAGGGGGCTGGTGGGTCCCCTCCCCTCTCCCAGGGGGAGGGGCTGGACAAGACCCATTCCTGAGGTTCCTTCCAACTTAGAGCCTGGGAGAGAAGGGCAGGTGTCCCGGGGCCTCCACGCCTGGCCCTGCCCAAGCGCCCCGCCATGGTCAGACTGTGTGGATGCAGAAGGAGAAACGGCGGCATCTCTCCAGAAACCGGCATGGCTGCCGGGACCAGGAGATAAGAGGAGAAGGCTGAGGCTGCAGATGGACCTGGCCATCAACTGAGGCCCCCAGGGAAGTTCTGTGTGGAGCACAAGCGCAGCTGCCCTGGAGAGAGCCGGGTGAGGTTTGCGCACAGGAGCCAGGAGGGGTGGGAGATGGGCCCAGGTCCCCAGAGAGGCTGAGGCTTCCCCTGCGGACAGAGGAGCAAAACCACAGAGCAGCTTGGGGAACGGTGAGGATCCCCGAGAGGGCCAGGCAGAGGAGCCCAAAGACAGCCAACCATCGTCCCACTCGCTCGAAGGCTGGACAAGCAGGCCTCTGGGTGGCAGCCTAGGGCTCTGAGTCAGAATTAGGGGCAGGGCTGTGAGCACCTGGCTGAGGACACCGGGACGTCCAGGGGTCACTGAGCGTAGGGGCCATCAGCCTGACCTCACTTCCCTTTGGCGGGGTTAGAGCTGCGTGCACTGCGGGTGGGGGTTGACATAGTGTATTTGGCTTCCAGCAGCTCGCAAGCAGGGCTGGAAGTGCAGTAGGAATGCATCACCCAAGAAGGGCTGGTTAATGGGCCAACGCCAAACAGGGAGAGGTCCTGAGGGTCCAAATCCCCCCTCCACCCCACACACACAGAAGAGAGAGGTGGCTTAGCTGTCCTGTGTGGATTGGTCACTGGATTCACTTACAGAAGGGCAGGGTGAGTTCCCAAGGTTATGCGGCCTAAACCATTAACTGGATCTCGGGCCACATTAACAAAGGTAGGGCACAGAGCACTGGGGAGGTGAAGGGCCTGCGCACTTTGGCTGGCTGATGTCCGTGGGAAGACTGGGCTATATGTACTCCACGCCTTTAGAAGGAAAGCTGGAGCCCAGCTGTGGGTACAGTTTTAAGAGGAAGCGCGGAGGAAACTGGAAAAGCCTGGCTTGGAGAAGCAAGGACTCGGGGCTGCAAAAGGCGGAGGTAAGATCAGCAGAAAAGGGCAGCTGGCTGGGCTCCTTGTCACAGGAGGCGACGGCGTGCCAAGTGGGTGACCTGAGAGGCCCTTCCCGCCGGGAGGTTCTGCCATTTTGCCCAACTCTGCCTGGTTCTGAGCTCTGTCTCTGCCCTTGGAGCTGGCTGGCGTCCGCCCTGTCTGCTCAGGAGACCAGCCTCCTTCTGGGCTGAGGAGGTCCCCATCCTCTCCCCTCTTCCCCTCCCCTCCCCGCTTCCTCTCCTTTCACTATACGAGGAGGGGCTCCCTCCCAGCCTGGCCTCTCTCCCCTTCCTGACCCGGCAGGGCTGCTCCGCAGAAGCCGCTGTCTCCTTCAGTGTCTCTACGTCTCTGTGCGTATCCACATGTGTGCCGTTAGTGTGTGCGTATCTGTACGTGTGCTGTTAGTGTGTGCGCATCTGCACGTGTGTCTCTGGCCCTCGGGTCTGCCTGGCTCCGTCTTCCCTCCCCAGTGACTCCCCCAGGGCAGAGCCACGGTGGGCCTGGCACCTGGCTGGCTCTTCCCCACCTCTGCCCCGGCTCTGGCTGGGAGGGGTGACCCTCCGCCCCAGGCCTGCCCTCAGAGGTGGCGGTGGGGGGCGGGCGCCAGCACAGGGTACAGGTAGCTTCTCACAGGTAACAGGCCTCGCGCGCATCATCCTGGGGCCTGCACAGGGGCCCTGCCTTGGCCCAAGCCTGGGCCATGGAGCTTGGATGGACACAGAGAGGATGTTTAAAAAAATAGAGAGAATTTAAGCTTCCCCAAAAAGATGGGGACAGAGGAGGCGATGGAGGCCGAGGTGGGGCAAGGAGGCGAGTGGCTGTCCGAGAGCTCTGGGTCCCTGGGGGTGGCATGGTCTCTGTGGGCAGGACACAGCCCTGCGCAGGCTGTGCTCAACTGCCTGTCCGCTGTGCCCGGCGGGCACGTTAGCCAGGCCCGGCTGGCCGAGGGGACGGCACCATATGGCTGTCTGCAGAGTCTGTGCGGGTGGCGGGGCCAGGAGGGCGGGGCTGGCCGCTGTGGTCCGCGGTCCCACCCCGGGACCCGAGCCCCAGTGTCCGTGCGGCCGGCTGGCTCTCAGGAGGCGAAGTAGGAACTCTGCATGGAGTAGAGCCGGTCGATGGGGTTCCCCACGCGGGCCTGCAGGGAACCCACGTCGGAGGAGCCGAGGAAGCAGTCGCTGAGGCTGGTTAAGGAGGTATCGCTGTCGATGTCGTGGAAGATGGAGTCGTTCCCTGGGGGGCAGAGGGACGTCAGGAGGGGGGTGAGGGCTGAGGCTCCTGGGGACCCTGTCGGCCTACAGGCTGTGGCTGGAGGTGAGGGAGCGTCAGGATGGCCTGCCAGCAGCTCCTGAGCTGAGGGGCTGGGCCGTAGGAAGGGTCTCGAGGGCCCCCTTCCTGTCAGGGGGAGGCGCAGGGGCTGCAGGCCCTGGGGTGAGGGTGGCTGCCATGGCCCCAGGCCCGCCAGGCCAGGCAGGGGGCAGGGGTGGTGCTGGGGCGGGAGGGGGCGGGGCGGCTTACCATAGGGGTTCATGTGGTCACCTGGCATTTGGGGTGGCGTGAGGCCCTGCTGGAAGGGGTCGCTGCTGCCATAGGGGCTCTGCTCCATGGCCACGATCTGCTGCTGCGGCGGGGCCAGCGGCGTGTAGGAGGCCATCATGCCCTCCATGCGGCTCGACAGGACCTCTGGGGGCAGAGCACGCCGTCACCACCAGGCCCTGCCCGCCTGTTCTGTAGCCCCAGGAGCCCCTACAGGTGCACCCCCAGGGTCCCCACAGACCTCCTACCTACCCCCGGGCACCCACGGCGTCCCTCGGACCTTCTCCAGGCCTCCCCGGGGACACCCCACACCCTGCAGCTGAGGTTGCCTGTGGCCTTCCTGGGCCCACAGGACATGGAGCCCAGTTCTCCGAGCCCCACCCCCTTCCCCAGACACACACTCCAGCTCCTCTTCCAGAACCAGCTCCTCAGAAGCCAGAGGCGCCCCCCTCCCCGTCCTCCAAAGGCCCTGCACTCCAGGAGCTCACGCCTCGGGGAGACACCTAGGCAGGCGGTGATGAGTCAGCGCGTGGGTGCAGTGAGCGCCCTGCATCTGGGAGTATCCAGGTGGGGCATGAACCCCGGCCAAGGAGGCCCAGAAAAGGCTTCCTGGACGAAGGGGCCCCACCCCCGTGTGACTTAAAGAACCAACAAGGGTTTGACAGGCTTGAGAGGGGACAGCTGAGTCTGGGGCCGCTGGGAACCCCAGGGGCACACCTCCTGTGCTGCCTGGGAGACGAGGCAGTGGTTGCAGCGTCCGGAATCCACTGTCCGGGGAGAGGGGCAGAGGGAGCAGAGGGGAAGAACTGGGCCCTGAGGCCATGGCCTTGAAGCCCTGGGTCAGCCTGGGACACTGGCCCCCGAAGTCCTGAGCGAAGGGCCCGGTATCTGCCTGGAGCCCCTGCCTCACTCCAGAGCAGGCAGCTCGGGGCCCCCACCCACTTCAGTGCCCCAGAGAGTCCCCGTGCCTCCCTTCAAGGCCTGAAGGTTCCAGGTCCCCCTGAGGCCTGGGAGACCAGCCTGGCATTTTGGCAAAGCCCAGTGTTGGAGGGGCTGCCTCCTGCCCCTTTAACTAGCCCCTCCCCGTCCAGCACGAGCCCAGCCGGACTCCTCCACACCGTGCACTTTCTCTGGAGACTCCGCTGTGGGCAGCAGGGCCTGTGGTCAGGGTGCGCACCAGCTTAGGAGCCCCGCGGAGGTGAGGCTGGCTCTGTCCCTTATTGCCCAACAGGCCCTGTCTCACTGAGCCCAGCCTCATCTGTGAAATAGGACATGGCAACGCCCTTCCTCACGGGGACCTGTGAGAACTGAGACCGAGCGTGTCACGTGATGCGTTCGGTGCCTGGCACATGGTGACAGGGAGCAGAGAATTGCGGTTTTAACATCAGGATGTCTGCCACCTCTCTTGCGTCCTGTGGTCGCTGCCACCCCTCCGGCTGTCCACCCCGCCACCTCCCCTGCGTCCTGTGGTCACTCCCATCCCTCCGGCTGCCCACCCTGCCACCCCTCCTGTGTCCTGTGGTCGCTGCCACCCCTCCGGCTGCCCACCCCGCCACCTCTCCTGCGTCCTGTGGTGGCTGCCACCCCTCCGGCTGCCCACCCCGCCACCTCTCCTGCGTCCTGTGGTGGCTGCCACCCCTCCGGCTGTCCACCCCGCCACCTCCCCTGCGTCCTGTGGCTGCCGCCTCTCGGCTTCACTGGGCTCAGCTGGTTCCAAGGCAGCTGTCCCCTGAGCTGACGGCCTTGGGGGAGGTTCCTGGGGCGTCTTGGTGTAAGTGACAGAGCCAGGCCCCCTGGTCCCTGCCCCGGCCCCAGCCCCGGCCCCGGCTCACCTTGGCCCAGCCGCTGGGAGTTCTGCTGCTCCTGCTGCTGCTGGTGCCGCCGTGCCAACTTCTTCATCTGCGGGAGACACAGTTCGTGCCAGTCCCCGCCCCTCCCCCACGTCCCCATTAGTCTCCCACACACACACCAGGCCCTCTGCCTCCTGCCCGCAGCCCCCTCCACTCTGCCCGGCGGGGGCAGGGGCCGGTGGCCTCTCACCTTGGCTCTTTGGTTCTGAAACCAGACCTGGACCACGCGCACGCTGAGGCCTGTCTCTGCTGCCAGCGTCTCGCGGACCTGCCAGGAGAGGGAGAGAGGGAGGCAGGTCAGGCCCGGGGAGGTGGTGGGCTTGGGGTGGATGGATGAGAGGGAGGTGGAGGGACATCCCCGTCCCCAGCCGGCGTGGACAGGGTGGTGTCTGGAAAGGCAGCAGGTGTGGTCACCCCACTCCACCCCCCCGCCCCTCACCTTCCGGCAGGGCTTGGAGGAGACCTCGAAGGAGGCCTTGAAGGCTCTTCGCTGCTGCGTGGTGAGGATGGTGCGGGGTCGCTTGGGCCTCCGGGGGTCCTTCCCGTCATCCCCGCTGCCCTTGCTCTGGCCGCCCTGCCCCTTGGCAGGCTTCATGTCCCCATCCTCGTCCTCACTCTTCACTGTGGGGGACACAACCCAGCCCGTCAGCTCTGTGCCCTCAGGCGATCTGCCGCCTGATGGGATCCAAGCGCCGCAGCCTCTGCCTCCCGCCAACACCCGCCATGGCCTCTGGCACCTGGAGACCCCAGGCCAGGGGCCAACCTTGGAGGAAACCAGCTCCGCCAGCCCAGCGCCAGCCAGGCCCCAGGGCCCAGAGAACCTTCTGGAAGCTTCCAGGGACTAAGAACTGACAGGCAAGGACCGTGCTCCAGATGTTCTCACACAGGAGTATTCATGACCATGACAGGCAGACAGACACACACGCACGCACACTCACCCACCAGCACTCACACATACAGATGGCACGTGGGCCCACCAAGGCTCGAGCAATGCAGCTCACGGACATCTCCACACACACACAGGTGCATGCGCACAGGCAGGACGACCAGGCACACACGCACACGCATGCAGAGCATGTGTATTCACCCAGAGACACACCCGCAATACCATGTCCAGCTGCCACTCTATGCCCCAGAGTCGTGGGTCTCGGAGATGCCAGCCCTCCCCCAGCGCCCTGCCCAGTCCCTCCCCCTTCCCCTCCCCCCCCCCCCCCCCAGCTCCAGCTGGGCTCACCGGAGTCGGACTCGTCGGGGCTCACGGAGCTGAGCAGGTCCTTCTCCTTCTCGTAGTCACCCTTGCACAGCAGCTGGCCCTCCTTGAGCACGAACTCATCGCCCTTGCGGAGCTGCCGCTCACAGACGCAGCAGCAGAAGCAGCCCAGGTGGTACACGCACTCCAGCGCCCGCATCACGAACTCGGTGGGGGCGATCTTCTCCATGCAGCCGCTGCACTTGGCCGCGAAGAGCCTGCGGGTGCACAGAGGGGCCACATCAGCTGGGCTCGGGGTCCCTCCCAGAGGCCACTGCCTATGGAGAGCCTCTCCCACCACCCTGACCCTCCAGCCCAAGTGGGAGGAGCCTTCCCTGGGCACAGAGCCACATGGGGAGGGCCCGTGACCTCAGGGTGGGCTCTGGGTATCCTGCCCAGAGGTGCCCTCTCCTGTATGTCAGCTCAGGGCCCTTTCCACTCAGAGACACAGTGGCCACTAGAGGGCAGAGTCCAAGGTTAGCCTTAACCTTTCCCAGGTTGGCCCCAGCCTGAGGGGAAGGGCAGGCAACCCACAGGTCCATCCACCCTCACCCCAGGATCCGCTCTGCCTCCTCCCTGCCCCTCCACCACCCTCACATCCAAGCAGTTCCCACCCTGGCCAACCTACCACCAGCATGGGCCCCTCCTCTCCTTTCTGAGTGACTGTTCCAGTGCCTTCCCTGGGCTCCTGGCCCCTCCAACCCTTTACCCTCCAGGATGAGAGCCAGAAAGATCTGCCTAAAACACTTACCCGGTCATGCTGCTTCTCTGCTCTAGACTCTTCCATGGCTCCCTAGTGCCCTTGGGAGAACATCAGGTTCCTGAGTCTGGCACTCACGGCCCTTCACGATCCTGCCTCTTTCCCCCCCACCTCTGCTCCCTCAGGCTGTGCCTCTTCAGAGCACCCCAACACTGCTCTTCTTTCTTTCTCTGGCCCTGGGCTTGGCTAACACCCACTTATCCCTCTGCTCAGCTTAAGCATTGCTACCATGAAGTGATGTATTTACTGAGCACGCACAGCACGCCAGCTGCTGCTCTAAGCACTTTGCCTGCAGAAACACATTTAATCCTCGCAGCACCCCTCTGAGACAGGGAGGGATACTAATCCCATTTTAGAGATTAGGAAACTGAGGTGCTCAGCACTGGAGTCACTTGTTCAGAGTCACATGATAGTAAACGATGGAGCCGACTCTCAGCCTGGACCTATTTGGGTTCCCCCAGGACAACGCGGATCCCATCCCATCCCCTCCCGGGATGCAAAGCCCGCTGGGGGCTCCGGCTCCGGCCCCGCGTGTGCAGAAGGGTCTGAGCAGGATGGCCCCTCCTCTGCCCGCACCTACTGACCGCTCCTCTGGCCGCCCATCCCTATCACGTGCTCTGCTCTGTGGGAACTCAGCCCCAACAACACTTTGATGGAAAAATTTATGAAGAATCAAATTATTGCTGCTGGGAGGGAATTAAAACCATTTTTCATTCCCAGTGTCCCCGGGCCACGTCTGTGGGCGCCACCTTGGGAGCGCTGTGCACATCCCATCCCTCTTTATGGCCCGCCATCGCAGGCGCAGATTACAGCTGCAATTCTCTACTAATCGGTTCTGGAACAGCCATAAACGCGAGGCCTGGCCTGCCTCCCTCCCCGGGGCTGCCGTCAGCGCCGCCCACAGTGAGCTGCTGAGATGCAGGGGACAGGGCCAGGCCCCATCTGCCTGCTGCCCCCGGCACCGGCCAGGGCACTCAAATTGGGGGCATCCCCAGCAACCCTGCCACCCCCTCCATCCTACCCTGCAGGCTCCTATTCATCCTGCGATGCCCAACTCCAATGCCACTTCCTCTGGGAAGCCTTCTTTGCTGGCCCGGTCTTGGGAAGGTGGCCTCAATGCTCACCTGAGCTCCTCTGGCCTCAGTCCCCTCTCCCATAAAGCAGGGAGTCACAGAGCATCCCTCAAAGGCCTGTTGTCAAAATCCAGTGACACTGGGCATGTAACTGGGTGAATGAGGGTCACGTGGGAGGGACCGCACTGCCCGTCAGCTCTGCGCCGGTTCCTTGGGCAGGACCTCACTCCACCGGGACCTCAGGGGGGCCCTGAGGGTTTGTGACGCAGGTGAGTGAAGGTGTGGGGAGGGCTGAGGCTCCAGGCACACGGGACCCCCAGCCCACACGTTGGGGGACTCTGTAGGAAGAACCTGGCCTGGTTGTGGGCTCTAATTTGGCCCTTTGGCTGGAGAGCTTTGTTCAGGGTACAACCTACCCAGCTGTCCATGGCAGCCTCAGGCAGAGGCCCCGCCCAGCTCTGCTGAGGGGCTGGCGAGGGAGCCGGCAAAGAAGCCAGGTTTGCAGAACTCGCTGCTCTGACACGGAGGACACGTCTGTCCTGCCCCCTCACTGTCCCTCTGTCCGGTCCCCACACTCGACCTGGTGTCCCAGGGGCCCCAGTAAGGTCTGCAGCCGCCTCTGTGGCCCATGAGTGGACAGGCAGCGGCCACTTCTGTGCCAGCACGGCAGGGCCAGGGCTCAGGCGGCGGTCAGCACCTTGGGGCTCCCCAGGAGGCCTGCTTGGGCTGCGAGAGGGGCTGCGGGCGGTGACCCGCATTTGCAGGCACTGCCACCGGGCACTGCCACCGTGCAGGCGCATTCAGAGCAGCCCTGCTAATGCCTTGGCAGCAGGGGGTCGATTGCTACTTTCTCCAAACTCATCAACACAATCTATTATTAATACTTCTCCAAAGGCTCAGCGCCGCCATTACTGCGGCAGCGCCAGCCACTCGGGGCATCATCTGTTATCTAGATTGCAAAAACTCGGGAAATAAAACAAACGGCGCGCACTTTATAAACCGAATGTGCCATCCGTTAGGTCTCTGAGCATCTCTCCTCCCAATAAAACATCAGGGGGGACACATGAAATACTCGCTCCCAATTACGGGGTGCCTTTGTCTATCGTGCAGGGGTGAGAGCGGTGTGGGAGGGGCTGGGGCACCAGCGGGGTACCCTCCTCTGCGTGAGCCCCCACTCCTGCCCTCAGTCCCTCCCACCGTGGAGGGGTTGGTGGCAGCAGCGCGGAGAAGCAGACCCAGCCACAGGAGGGGTGGCACTGGCATCAGACGGACTCGGGCTCCATGCCTGGTTCCAGCACTGCTGGCGAGTGACCGGGCACGTGATGTCCTCGCTCTGAGCCTCAGTTTACTTACCTATATAATGGGCTCGACAACACTGCCTGATTCTCAGTGTGAAGTGCAGTAAGTTGTCAGCACAAAGCAGCGAGCACAGACGGAGTGGTCAGGGGCCTCGCAGGCTGTGTGAGGCCAGAGGCCTCTCTAGGGATGCTTCAGATGTGGACCAGAGGGGCAGAGTGAGTCGGCATGGAGGCCCTCCTGCCGCTCTACCTCCGCTCCCAGGGGCTCTGGGGCCTGATGTGAAAAGCCCTGACCTCAATCCCGATTCAACCACTCACCGGTTCTGTGACTGTGACCTTGGGCAAGTCAGAGTCTGTTTCCTCATCTGTAAGATGGGGACAATAGTCCCTGCTCCTCAAAACTGTGCTAGGGATTCCAGATGGGCGTGTCCCTGCTGCCCACACTGGGGCTGGGAGGAAGGGATGGGGGAGCCTGGGGTCAGGGCATGCTGGGTACCGAGGAGGCTCAGAAGCTCCGGCCCGGGAGGAGCCTGGCTTCCCCTGCCCGCTGCCGGCCCTCTCAGTATCCCTCATCCCACTTCCCCCCGTGCACCCCCTTCCAGACACCGAATCTAGAGGGCAGCTTTGTGACCACATCACAGGCACATGGCCTTGCTGGTCACCCACGCAGCCCTCCTCCCCATTTTCCATGTAAATGGCCAAGCCTTTCCTCCCGCTTCCCTACTGCTGGGTCACCATGCCCTGTGCTTCCCGTCTGCCCCCAAACACCTGCTGATCTGGAAGGACTCGGCCTGGGTGTCTCCTCTCCAGTCTTAGCGGATGCGTCCCTCTGAGTTCCCTAGCCTCATACCCACCCCACCCCCAATTGTAGCACAGATACGAGGTCCACCTGCCCCGGGTCACCTCTGAGCACCAGGCCCTGAATACAAAAAGGTGAGCAATGAATGTTTGCTGAACCAACCAAGACAGTCCTGTTCAGCCTGTGCAGCAGGGAGAGGCAGTCCTCACCCCCAACCTGGTCTGGTGGGGGCCCCTGGGGAGGCAGGGCCACCTGGGAGGGGCTCTGGTAGGGGTGGGGCTAGAGCAGGCAGCCTGGGGTTCCATCCTGGCTCCATAACTTTGGTCAAGACATTGAACTCTCTGAGCCTCAACTTCTTCATCTGTGAAATGGGAATGATGGCATCTACCTATGGCGTTGCTGGGAGGGCCGGCACAGAACCAAGGATACGCTACAAGAGCTGGTGTCTGCCCTTCTCTTGTCCCACCTGGGTCCAACATGCCTTTGTCCAGCCCCCTCGTTGGAGTCTCTGAGATTCTGGAGAGAAGCATCCCTGACACCTGTCCCAACCCCACCTCCCTCCCTCTCGTGACCACCTGGGTTCTAGATCGGGCCTTCTCGCTTCTGTGTGGCCTGAGCTGGACAGAGCACACCTCGCTCAATTCTCTGTCTTCTCATTAACATGTCTGAGCACTGATAAAGCACAGTTATCATCTGCATCACCGCAGTAAACCCAGAGCCCTCAAAGGAAGACTGCTTCCCTCCCATTTTACAGATGAGCACACCAAGGTGCAGTGGGCAGATGACTCATTCAAGGTCACATGGCAGCATCACTGTATACCCCGTCCCTGCTCCGTGCATCCAAGTGTTTCTCTGCTTGTCACTACCTTGCCCTGTGATCTGAGTATCACACCCATGTCTGTCTGCCCTCAAGGCTCTGAACGTTGTGGGACAGGGGCCTGATTCACCCTGAGTTCTCATTACTCAGCACAAGCCTGGTGCCCAGTAGGTACGGCTGAGCGGATTTTTCTTAAGCTAAACTGAACATCTTCCCCTCACAAGCAGCCCCCCCCCCCCCCCCCCCCGCCCCCAGGATCATCTGCGATTGTGGAGCAAAAATTCCCTTTCTGGAGACATCACTTCCCTTAAAGAGTCCCAGGCTATAACCTATCTCTAGCTCCTCTGAGTTTTTGTTGGTTTATTTATTTAATGCTCAATTTATTAAAGTCCTCGAGCTAATATGCAAAACCCCAAAACCAATGTTTTCTGGAGCATTCGCACATGGATTACAAATCTGATCCACTAATTTCTCTTCAGCCGCTGACGACTGCAGAGATGCGCACAGGATGGCTGGTTCTTCCACCTCTGATAAAACTGGGTTCCTAACGTCCTGGGGGGGGGCTCCCACCTCTCCTCAGGGGTCTGCACACCCGCATCTTGGAGTCCATACAGCATGTATCAGGCCTGGAAACCTGGCTCTGTCACTCCTGGCACCGGACCCTCACACAAGCTCCTTCTCTCGGAGCCTCAGTGTCTCCATCTGTCCAACGGGGATAATGGCTGGGCACATGCGATAGGTTAAATAACCCTGGCATCATCTCTCCAGGCCCTCCAGCACCCCGCTCACCGTCCTCGCTCTACCTCCTCCACACTGCACTGCCCTTCCCACCCCCGTCACCGAACTGCACAGTTTATGTAGCCCCTTGCTGAGTTCTCAGCCTAAGAGCATGCAACCATTTCAGGATAAGTCCAAACCCACTTGTGGCACTCATGGCCCCACTCCACCTGTCGTCCTGCCCCCCGATCCTCTGCTACGGCTGCCATGCTCCTCCTTGCTCCTTGAGCACAGCAGGTTCCTGCCTGCCTCCTTAACACTCAAAACCCCACCTGCCTCCAAGGCCTGTCTTCTTCCTCCCTTTCCTTTGCTTCTTGTTTAAACCCTTTTTCATCCTTCAAGACCCAATGTAAGTGTCACCGCCTCTGGGAAGCCTTCCCTGATGCCCACAGACCCAGATATTTGTGTGTCTGAAGCCCCACTGACCTAGACATCAGGAACTGGGTGCAGTTCACCCCCATGGCCCTGGGCTCTGGCACTGAGGAGGTGGTCCCTGAGTGCCTGTTGAATGAGTGAACAACCTTGTGGGAAATGGCATGGGCAGTCAGAGATACTGGATATTGGACCAGAGGATATTGGATACTCTGCTTTGGGGGCGTCTGAGAACAATACCAGGTGACAAGAGAAATGAACTCGCCCTCTCCTATCCTGTCCCCTTCACAACTATACAACCTGGAGCCCAGTGTCCTAACTTTCTTATCAAGGAAGTTGTATACACGGCTCTTGTTGGGCCGGGAGTCCTGCAGCAAACCCCAATAGCCCCTCACCCCGATCACACAGGAAAGCCCCGGGTGCCATGTGCTATTACATGACCTCCCTGACCACTGGAGAATGGGCCAGGCCTGGACACGTGACTCATGGTGACCCTCTGTCCCGTGTCCCTTCCTTCCCCTGCTCACTCAAGGGCTCTTTGTCCGCCCCTCCATCCTCAGACGTGTGCTTGCTCACAGCTCCAACACCAGCTGTGTGGTCTTGGCTCATTCACATCCCTTCTTTGAGCCTCAGTTTCCTCTTCTGTAAAATGGGGCTGTTGCTCCCTCCCTCGGCTGGTGGTTGAGGACCTGGTGAGTTTTAACCTAGTGAGACAGCCCGGCCCAGGGCCTGGCACACAGAGGGGCATCTGGCAGGTGTGTGCTCCCTCCCCTCCTCAGTCTCTCACCATGTGGCCTGGTATAAGCTCTGGAACCTTCCCTTCCTCACCTCTAATTTCAGTCTGCAGCCTGGTCACATTGTTCCTTGGGTCTGTGCTCTCCATGTCTGTCAGTCTGTCTGCCTCTTTGAGGTGGGGACTTCCGTCAGACCCTCCCGGGGACCACACTGGGGAACAGGCAGATTCTGGCCTGGGTTACCTTAGGGCCTCGCCAGGCCCACGTCCCACAGTCCCTGGAATCCCTCCCTCCATGGGGTCCACCAGGCTTGGCGCCTGGAACCCCAGCCCCTCTGTCCTCACTGGCTACACCTTCTTCTTCTTCTTCTTTTAAGATTTGTAATTGACTTTTAGAGAGAGAGGGAGGGAGAGAGAGAAAAACACCGATGTGAGAGCAGCTGCCTTCTGCATGCCCCCTGCTGGGGATCAAGCCTGAAACTCAAGCATGTGCCCTGACTGGGAATCGAACCTGCGACCTTTAGATGCACCGGACGACGTTCAACTAACTGAGCCACACCGGCCAGGGCCCCACTGGCGACACCTTCTCGCATTCACCCAGCAAACACGCGTGGAGGCTGGCTGTGAGCCAAGCCCCCAAGATGCCTGGGGAGCAGAGTCAGACCAGAGCTGGCTCCCTGGGGTCCGCTCGGCGAGCTGGGAGGCAGGGAAAGGCCGCTGGTCCCTGCAGGAGAGCTGGGCACTTCTTGGGTAACGTGGCGTGGCACACCGTTAATAACCTGCTTCTGGGGGCAGAAGGACTGGTCCAGGGGTCTGAATCCCAGCTCTGCCACCCACGAGCTGTCTGGAAACTAGGGACCTCGGCCCCCGCCCTCCAGGTCTCACGATAATGCGTCACCCTCTGGCCAGGCCTCAGGCCCCTCCAGAGCCAGCGCTCAACGCGGTGGCTCAGGACACTACTGCTCCGGGGACTGTGATGACGCCTGGTGAGGGATGAGCTGGAGCTCTCAGGCGCTGAGGGGACAGGACCCTGGACACTCCTGGGGGCCCAGCTGCTGCTGCTAGAGTTTGCCTGTCACTTGGGGAACGGGATGGGGGGGGGGGTGCGAGAGGGGGAGGAGCAGGCGGAGGGAGCGGCCTGGCCTCCTCCCTCCCCACTCGCTGACATCTCCCCCACGTGCCTGTCGCGTCCTTATCATTCCGGGCGTAGCTGTTTTTTATTTTGAGACAAAAAGGGGCCTGTTGATGGGGATCCAACTCAAACCAGCTGCAAACATCTGCTTTGATGCGGCGGCTGCGGCGGCGGGCCAGGCGGGCGGCGGCGGGAGCCGCAGGCGGGGCCCGGTGCGCGCGTCAATCACGCGGCTGGAATGCGCGGCGGGGCCCGGCCCTCGGACCGGCGGCCGCCAGCGCGCGGGCCTCGCAGGGCCTCTGGCAGCCTCGCTGCCGCGACAGACCGGTCCTGCCGCGAGGGCTGCCCCGGCGCTTCCTGCGGGGCCAGACCCAGCTGTGCGGGCCGCCGGCTCCTCGGCCCTTTGATCCGGGCCGGGGCGCTGTCGGGAGCCCCCAGCCAGGGCTGGAGGTCTCGGGCCAGGGCTAGGGTCAGGCGGGACGGACACAGACAGGACCCCGGGGTACCCACATTCCATGATCCCACACATTTATTGAGCGCCTACTGCGGTGCCAGGCAGTGTCTGGAGGCTGGGGATAGAGCAGTGAGTCAAGTGGACACTCCCCCCCGCCCCCGCCCCCCCACTTCCTTCTGTTTTACTGGACAGGGACAGGCAACACATAGATACGTCAGCATGCAGGTCGCATGCAGCGTGTAATAGCCAGTGACAATGTGATGAAGAAAAACGAGGCAGGAAAGAGCAAGGGGCAGTCAGAGGCTTACTGTCATCTGGGGAAGGGGGTATCCGCTCCCCCACAGAGGGACCAGCAAGCGCAGTGGCCCTGAGGCATGGTATATCTGGGTGTTGGAGAAATGACCAGGAGGCCTGTGTAGCTGGAGAGGAGGGGGCAGATCATGTAGGCTCTGAGCAAAGGGGGATCTGATCCAACTGGCATTTAAAAACTGGGTTCCTCAGCAGCCACGTGGGGGAGGGGGAGGTGGGGGCGCAGGGAGGTGGGTTGGGAGGTTATCTCAATAATCCAAGCAAAAGATGACGACGTCCCTTTAGACCAGCTGAGGGCAGGGGAGGTGCTAAGAGGTCAGACCTGGATGCATTTTGAAGACAGTGGCCCGGGGGGAGGTGCAAGGATAGAGGCATGGGTGAGCCCAAGATCCAGGGGCCTGAGGAACCAGAGGGATGAAATGAAATGGAGACTGAGGCAGGTGGGGGAGGGGGAGAGCTGGGAGTGCAGGCCTGGGCATGTTACATACAAGCTGCCTTCTAACAGCCATGTGGGTGCGGCTGGGGGCTGCTGCATATATGAGTTCTAAGAGGCCCACGCTAGAGATACTGTCAGGAGCTGCCAGGGTAGACACCCCCCACACGCACACACACACATACACGCACACACACACACACGCGCCGCGCGCGCATGCACACATGCAGACACATACTTACAGACATGAACTCTCATACACATACACATACACAAGACACACAGATACACACACACAGACACTCCCACAAATATCTATGCCTATAGAGGGAGTTGCTGTGGACACATGGCTGGGCACCTTTGGGACTCTGACCCTTGGGGGTGCTGGGCAAGGCTGAGGAGGCTCTTTTCCGTTTGGAGACATTGGGGTTTCTCCAGTGACACCAGGGAGAGCCACTGGCCGGGAGCAGGTGGAAGGCGGAGCATCACTTCAGGCTGACGGGCCTCCCACAGGCCCTCAGGCAGGAAGAGCTGCTGGGCCAAGAGGCAGGGGAGGACCTGCGAGCTCCTGGCAGGCACAGCTAAGGGCTTCCCCTGCACCATTTCATTAACCCTGGGGTTGATGCTCGCCCCTCTTTTTTCTGCCCTTCACTGGCCAATTCAATTCATGTGCTGATTCACACATTCATTCATTCCCTACTATGAGCCAGGCCCTGTGCTGGGCTCACAGTAGGAGCCTTCTCCTCTCCCCTACTCATCAACCCCCTCTGAACTGACCCCAAGTTCCCTGCTCTCATTGTCACCCAGTCACCAGCTCTTAGTCGCCAAATGCAGCAGCCTTTATTATTGCTACTGTTACTTTCTAAGTTTATTGAATGTTTCCTACATACCACACCCTGTGCCTTATTTGCACTCGGACCGCCCCTCCCCCTTGAGACCCCTGAGAGGTAGGCACTGCACCCTCTTCTCACAAGAGAAGGAAGTGATGCTCCAGAGGGTAACAGCCGCTCAGCATCGGGCCTGAGGCTGAAGCTGGGACCCGGGGCTCAGGGCTCCAGCTCCTTCCTGCCTCCCTGCGGGTCTCCTGGACCGCCCTGTGTGTGGAGCCCTCTCCTGCCCTAGCTTCCCTCCCTCCCACCGTTGGAATGGCTCTGCTCCTGCTTGCTCAGCTCAGAGCTGCTGGGCCCAGGACCTGGAACCAAGGTTACAGGGGCGAGGGGCTGGTGACACAGGGGGAAGATGAGAACCCCACACCACAAGGCGTGGAGACCTTTGAATTTCTCTCCAGGGTCCTGAGTGGGCAGAATAGGTCAGGCCCAGAGCCGTGTGCCCACGAAGGGCTGAGGGACCCAGGGTAGGGCCTGATGGGGTACAAACTTGGCCAGGTGGTGGGCAGGGCTGGGATCAGGGAACACTCCCTGGAGAAAGGGGCTGTAGACTGCAAAGGAGTGAATGGGGGACGTGGCCAGGGTGGGATGGGAGCAGAGGTGTGTCTGGTTCCAGAGTCTGGGCTCTGTGCAGGGGCAGAGAAGCAGAGAGAACATTCTGGGAGGGAGAGGTTGGAAAAGCCCTGGCATGAAGAGATGGAGGCCACTTGCAGGATTAGGGAGGCAGCGGGCACTCAGGCTGGAGCACAGGTGAGGAAGGAGGAGGGTCAAGCCGGAGGTCTTGAATGTTGGGCTAAAGAAGATAGATCGGGCGTCTTTTCTTCCCATCTACCCATCTATCCATCTACCCACCCACCCACCCACTCACATAGCCATTCCATC
This sequence comes from Myotis yumanensis, assembly GCF_028538775.1. Classification (NCBI taxonomy): domain Eukaryota; kingdom Metazoa; phylum Chordata; class Mammalia; order Chiroptera; family Vespertilionidae; genus Myotis; species Myotis yumanensis. Next base: position 6,563,015 of record NW_027223763.1, read on the forward strand.
CATCCACCCACCTACCCACCCACTCCATCCATCCATCCACATTCCCATCCACTCACACAGCCACTCAGCCACATATCCACATATATATCCATCCATCCATCCATCCATCCATCCATCCATCCACCCATCCATTCCTCTCTCTATCCACCTATCTACCCACTCACACAGCCACTCAGCTACATATCCATCCATCCATCCATCCATCCATCCATCCATCCATCCACCCACTTACCCAGCTATCCACTCCACCCCCCAATCCATCCACCCCTCTCAGCAGCCAGCCATACATCCATGCACCCAGGCATCCATCTATGTTTTCAACACATACTTAGGCCCTCGCTCTGTCTGTGCCCAATCTTATGCCATGATTCCTCCTCTTGAAAGAGGAACTGCCTTTGAAGGTTTTCACTGTAAGACTAGCTGATTCTGAAAGCATTTACCCAACAGCCACCATGAGCAAGCGCTGTGCTGGGAGACCAGTGGGGAACAAGACACAGGGTCACTTCCCCTCCGTGCACTCCGGGTGTCAGGAACAAGGAGGTCTCAGAAGGAGAAATCCGGGCACCACTGGAGAGCCGAACAGCCGACCCAGCTGACATCTGGCCCCATCATTCTGACCCCGAGGATTGGGGACTCCCTGTGCAGGGACCACAGCATTTTAATCAGGGTTATAACAACATCGATCCACTTCCTTTGAGCAAGTATTTTCTGGAACAAACTCCATTAGGGCAATTTAATTTTTTGATCAATTTCCTTCCTAGTGCAGTTAAATATAATGCACAACTTTTTCCATTTCCATTTTTATTTTACTAAAATTATTTTCATTGAGAAATTATTTTCCATGAAAATTTTTAATAAAGGTTGGCTCTATCATCCGGTCTGTGCTCGAGCTGCAGCTCACTGATGACCAAGAGTTGAGTCTCTGGTTAATTTGTAGCCAGTGACACATTTCACAACGGATGGTTTCATCGTTGTCAGTTGTATCTTGTACTGGTTAATTTAGCAAGTTAAATTTCCCTCAGGCACAGGGAGGGCAGTTTTCAATGTTACCAATAAAATTACTACAGTTTATGATCACAAATTTTACCAGGCGGCCAATGAAAACATGCGCAGGGTCAAGGAAGTGTGCTCCTTGCTCTTCGGAGACTCAAAGATAACAGCCCCTCCCCTGGCACCCCTCTCTCCTGGTTAAACCCCCTAGATTCTGGTAGCTGTTTCTCCAAACTCAGATCACAAGTCTGACTTTGTCCAAATAGCCCTTAAAGCATAGTACACAGCAACTCAAGCCTTCAATGGCAAGAAGATCCATCTCCTCCCTTATTCCCACACTATACTCCTCTTAATGCAACGACAGAGAACATTAATTTTGTTAACCAAGTCAAGGAGGGTGACACTGCCCAATCTCTCTCATGAGATCTGGACAAGCCCTCTCGCGCCGCCCCCCCCCCCGCCCCCCCCCCCGCACACACCTGTGCTCCTGCGGTCAAGTTTTTGAGCCCCACCCTGACATGCATTCCCAAATGTCAAACTCACAGGAACCAGCCCAGCCCTGTGCTCAGAGCTTCACATGTAGGGGCCTCGCCAATGCCTCAGGAGCACCCTGGGAGATAGGAGTCCGGGTCAGTGTCTGGCTGACTGTTTGCCGGGACACAGCCATAGCATGTGGGCGGAACACGTCCCCCCGCTAAGGGGCCTGAGGTTAAACCTGAGAAGCGGGTGCAGCAGGAGAGCTGGACTCCACGCTGGTGGGAGGCGGGAGGGACATTCCGGAGGAGGAGTCCCTGGAAGTGGGGGTGGCATTGGCTAGTGAGTCAGAAGAGGCCCTGGGAGCCCACCTCCTTGGGTCTCTGCTATCAGGCTCCAGCCGGGTGGGGGCAGGCAAGGGGCGATCCGGGCGGGTCAGGGCTGGGTGCCCCGGCTCGGTGTCTCGGGCACACGGCCGCCCGCCGGTCTGTTTAGTGGGTAACTGATCACCCCGAGCCCCGCCCCAGCCGCCCGCAGCCCGCCAGAGCCGCTTAATCACCGCCCGCCCGGCTGCATTAGCATAGTAATGGCCTTTAAATTGAGCCTCTTTGTTTTTTAATTAAGCTCCCAGCAGGTACAGAGAAGAGCGATTATTGAGGAAGCTGCCAGCGCTAATCGCCCGCAGTCATTTGACAATTAAAAAGCGCCTGGCTTTAACCCTTTCCCCTCGCCTGCAGCAGTTCCCCTAGCATTTATCCTGCGCCGACTGTGTACACGCCTTCCCGGTGGGATTCGTGGACCCCGCTCCAAACAACTCGGAGAGGTCCCCGCCAACGCCTCCGTTTTGCTGAGGAGCAAACTGAGGCGCAGAGAGGGAAGGTAACTTGCCCAAGACACACAGCTTGGCGTGAAGGAGGTGGGGTTGGCAGGCAGGTTGCTAGCGAAATCCAGCAGCCTGGGCTTTGCGCCCTGCACTGCCCAATGCACGGAGCACCACCCACGTGTGAATCTGGCAAAATCTTTGGGTTCCAAGGCTCAGGTGGGCACCTCTTCAGAATTCCCAGGGCATCCTCTCTCCCCTGTTACTCATCTAGTCCCCAAATACTGATGGGGTGCGTAATGTGTGCCAGGCACGGTGCTGGGCTCCGGGAAAGGCTGCGAGCAAGCCATGGGCTGACAGGCTGAGGAGGGAGACTGGTGACTAGAAAGATAGGCGCGATGCCGGGCTGTGCTGGCTCTGTGGATTGAGCATCGCCCCATGGACCAAGAGGTCCCGGGTTTGATTCCCAGTCAGGGCACGTGCCCCGGTTGCGGTTGCGGGCTCGATCCCCAGTAGGGGGCACGCAGGAGGCAGCCAATCAACGGGTCTCTCTCATCATTATGTTTCTATCTGTCTCTTCCTTCTTCTCTGAAATCAATATATATATTTAAAAAAAGAAGAAAGAGAGGTGCGACTGCTCCTGCTCCACCCCAGGGGTGTGTGTCGGGGGGGGGGCGGAGGGGGGCCACTTTCCTGGAGACAGAAGTTGGGGCTGAGATTGAGAAATGAGGAAGATCAGCCAGGGGAGGGCGGGAGCGATGGGCAGGCCAGACAGGAGGGGAAACAGTGAACGCTAAACTCAAAGACCCAACAGCCATCGGCCAGAAATTAAAGGTGCAGAGGGCGTGCGGGGGAGGGGGACGTGGAAGCGGGGAGGCTGAGCCAGCTGGACTGTGCAGGGTCTTACAGACTTCAGAAATGTGGTATTTTAGTAAGAGTTGAATTTCTCTTTGAATAGGCAATGGTTTAATATTCAAACATACAAAGGTGTTCGCTGCCCTAGCCATGCAGGGCTCCTCCCCTGAGCCTCCTTCCACGGCACAAGTAGCTGGTGGGCATCTACTATTCTCCCTCCCGACCTGTTTTTTTTTTGGAAATGAGAACTGGTTGGGGTTTCTGCCCATTTTTGTTTGTTTTCCTCGAATGCTAGTTGACTCGACACGCTGCTCTGCATCACCCCCCCCCCCTCCCACCTGCCGGAGTGCTGGAGAGGACCCCCCTCTGGGCCGGGAGCTCCGCACTGCCAACTCCGCCACCTGGGCAAACCCCAATGTATCTAACCCGTGTCCCGTGGACGGCCTTGTGGGCCACTCAGAGGATGGTTGTCTGCATCTCAAGAGCGGGCGGGAAGCCATTGAAGCATTTTAAGGGGGCGTGGCTTGGGCGATTGACATTCTTAAACCATCATTTTGGCTGCAGAGCAGGGACCAAGGGTGGGGGAGCACGGGAGTGGGTGACCAGCCGAGGGGGTCCAGGCTGTGGGAGTGGAAGGAGGGGTGGGAAGCCTGGGTGACTCCCTTGACCCTTTCCGGGGCCTGGCGGATGGAAGAGCAGGGGCTGAGATGGGGTGCATGGTGGTGGATGGGGCCCCGGGAGACACCAGGTGCGCAGTCACCCAGAGCAGCAGCAGCAGCAGCAGCAGCATTGGGTCGGGGATCCCCCAAGTCAGGCTCTCTGGATCTGAGCCCAGCTCTCCCCGCCCCCCGCCAGTTCAAGCCCCATCTCTGCTCACACTTCAGAGGGGCCTGCTGCCCTGAACCCCCCTTCCTCCACTCCAGGCTGAGCTGGCGTCTGTGAAGAGCAGCAGCCTGGCAGCTGGCTTTTTAATAAACGGAGGGAGAGGAGGCTCAGGGCCTGGGGTGTGGGTGAGGAGGCTCTACCAGCGGTTCTCAACCTTCCTAACGCCGTGACCCTTCAATACAGTTCCTCATGTTGTGGTGACCCCCAACCATAAAATTATTTTCGTTGCTACTTCATAACTGTAATTTTGCTACTGTTATGAATCGTCATGTAAATATCTGATATGCAGGATGTATTTTCATTGTTACAAATTGAACATAATTAAAGCATAGTGATTAACCACAACAAACAATATGTAATTATATATGTGTTTTCCGATGGTCTTAGGCGACCCCTGTGAAAGGGTCGTTCGATCCCCAAAGGGATCACGACCCACAGGTTGAGAACCGCTGCTCTAGACAGACAGAGGGACAGCTTCTGCCCCTGCTCCTCAGCCCTGGGCTCCTTGGTAGAGGGGGGCAGACTGCCCATGTCCCGGAGCCCTCCTCACCTTGTCCCTCAGCCACTCACTGACCCGATAGAAGCTGGTGGGGACAGCCAAGGCCAGCCTCGGGCTGGGCTCCGGGCTGGGGCTGGGTTCCGTGCACCCACAGAGGGAGGCAGCCAGCGTGCGGCACTGCGGGCAGCGAGGGGTTAAGAGTCTGCCCACCCCCATCTATCAGCCAGCATCTCCCAAACAGAGGGACAGGCGAGAGGCAGCTGTCCAAACAGGCCTGTGTACCTGGCCGCAGCCCGAGGACAGGGCAGTGGCTGTTTACTCGGCTCCCCTCCCCCAGTGGTCACACTGGCAGGGCATTTCCATGCGTCTCCCTCGGGCTGTGCCCCGGCCGCTCCTCCCGCCCCCCTAAATGCTCATGTGACAGACAAGGAATGTCCTTGCTCAGGGCTCTGGGCTGGGGTCTCCAGGAGATGGTGGCAGAAATGCTGACCGGCCCAGCTGGGCCACAGTCGCCAGGAGCTCCAGGCAATACCACACACTGCCCAGAGAAGAGACGGAGTGTCTCAGAGCAGGGACCCAGCCTGGGGAACCGGTGAAACTGGGTGCCTGGGGAACCCCATCTCAAACCACCGCTTGGGAATGTGTCTGCTCAGGGCAGACGTGGCACCGGATGGGGACTCTCAGGGCTTTCCAGGCCCCGAGCCCGCCCTGCCCTCGCCCCTTCCTCACACCTGCCTCAGGACACTCTGACCTCCAGACCTGTGTCTCCTCCCCTGTCCCCATCTCCCTGCGGCCACCAACAGCCACCCTCACCACTGCCTGAGTGACCGCCTAGACTAGAGCCTCCTCCCTGACCGCTGTCCCCACATTTGACCCATCATCAGTTTACGCAGCTCTCGGATCTGACCCTCCCACTGGAGGTGAGCTGCGTGTGGGACCCAGTAGCTTGATACCCGCATGCCACGCCCTCCCCCTTCCTGTCAGTGGCCCCCTCACTCCCCCAGATCCCTTCAAATGCCCTTTCTCTTGCTGCCCCAGCACTGATAGCACCGGCAGTGTCTGAGCGCCTGCTGTGTGCCTGGCTCTGGGCCCAACTCAAGCATTATTTATCCCATTCCCCCTCAAATCTACCCATTTCACAGGTGAGAAAACAGAGGCTCAGAAAGACAGTGTGCCAAGCCTCCAGCCTGCAAAGTGTCAGAGCCCCCAATAACAGAGGGCCGGGGTGTGATGTGGCCAAGGACCAAAGAGCCTCTTGCTTGGTATGTGAGCAGCGTTCCCAGCCCTGTGCCTGGCACAGGCGGGCAGTGAGAGGTGCACGGTTTTGATCAAGTGCCTGTGCAAGGCATTCCCTGGTCTGGGGACCTCACCCTGACTCGGCTCTCACCTGCCTCAGAGCTGGCATCCCTGGGTGAGGGGGTGCAGGATAAAGCAAACACTCCCGCATACCCAGCATGTCTGTGTCCTGCTTACGGAGGGGCACTGAGGCTCAGCGCGAAGCTCTCCTCCAGACTCATCAGCTGGGACAGTGCCGCTGGGACTCGTCACTGGCTGTGTGCCACCCCCAACCGGGCCAGGCCCTGGATCCCTCCTCGGCACCCTCCACCCTATGTGACATCTTTACGGCACGTTCTGGGCCTGCGTCGGCCTGGAGGGGCGAGGGGGAGGCAGGACACCTCTCAAGTAACGGATTGTAAATTCCTGGGCCCCGGCTTTCCATCCCTAACAACCTCCTCCCCAGCTCACAGCGCCTGTCCCTTCGCAGCCAATTTAAATGAGGGGTCCCAGACCCTGGGCGGAAAGCATTCCAGACTCGGGAGAGGGGCAACTATTGTTTCTCTGGGAAAAAATAAAATAAAATCAACCGGCGCTCTGCAGCTTCTAATCACTCTCACATGTGCTGTGTGGTTCCCGCCAAGGACGGCCCTCCGCAGTGTGCGCGCCCCGAGGGCACAAACCCTGCTTCTCCCCAGAGCGGGGTCCCCATTATACAGTACAAGAAACTGAGGCTGGGGGAGGGAATAGAGGGCTACCGTGTGCTGGTCGCCCAGCTTCATTTAACCCCCTGATACCCTCACACTGACGGATGATGCCCATTTCACAGCTGGGACAAGTGAGCCCCTGTTCAAGGTCACCAGCCAGTGCATGGCCGAGCCAGGATCTCCGCGGGCTGACCAGCCCCTGGGATTTGAACCCTGAGCTGGTGACCTTGGCCCAGTGCAGTGTGGCCTCACGGACTGAGGAGCATCCACTGTCCCTTGGAAGGGGGCCTGGTCCCAGCAGCCCCACCCCAGGGAGGTCCCCCCGGAGCCCCAGCTGTGGCCTAAAAGCATCAAGACTGGTTTTTAATAAGGAAGATGAATTTGTTTGAAAGCCCGGCTTGGGAGGAGGAGGCAGGACTCTGTCCTTGTGGCCGGGGAGTGGAGGTCTGGCCAAATGGTCTCTCCGCTGGGAGCCCAGGCTGAGGGGGGCGCTGCCCGGCCTGGAGGGCGCTGGCTCTGGGTGGCTCGGGCTCGCGGTAAGCCCACAGGATATTGCACTGCCTTTGTGTGCTGGTGACCCAGCTGCTGGTTATTGAAAAATTCCACCGCTCGGAGCGGGGCAGGCCCGCTGACCCCTCATCCCGGGACGCGCCTATCTTTCAAAAGATACGGGATTAGAGAGCCAGACCCGACCTGGAGCAAAGCCCTGTCTGGGGTGTCTGTGTTTTCGTGGCCTCTCGGGATCCTAGCTGGAGTGGGCTCTTGGCGCAGGATTTAATTAGTTGGAATCAGCTTGCGATTACTGCGGCGACTGTTTACCCAGCCACTCTGCAGTCTGAGCCCTGCTCGGAACAAAGATGGGCCCCTCGGCCCCGCTGGCCAGGCCAGGGGCCCCGGCTGGGCCAGCCCAGCTGCTGGAGGGGAGACTGCGGCCTGGCGGGGCCTGCTGCTGGTGCACCTCGTTTAGCCGGTATTTGTGGATTTTCACAATGCAAAGCATCTACTTGGGGCTTTTAAAAAATTAAAGCATCTTGAGAAATTTATGAGCGAGTTCTGAGCGTGGTTCCCTCCCCCAGCTCATGCTGGGCGCTGGCGGCGGTGGCAGTGGCAGCGGGTGGCGGTGGTGGCGGTGGCAGAGGTGGCGGACAGAGCCACTGTAGTGGGACTGAGTTCTGCCCACAGCGCTGATGAGCCAGGTATGGGCAATGTGCCCAGATGCCGAGCTCTGGGAGAGTTGGGAAGGTGCCCACGCCACATGTGTCCCTGGTGCCCACTCTGCCACCTTGGATGCCCACTGGCTGTGTGTATGTCTGTCCAGGTAACCACAGTGGGAGCAGCTGGCGCGGGTCAGGGAGAATAGGTCTGTGCGTGCACACGCCTCCTGATCCTCAGGCCCACACACCCATGTGAGCTCACCCGTTAACATGACTTCCACCACGGTACTCACATCTCCCTGTACATATGTGTACGCTGGCACTAGCCATGCACCTATCTGTACACACATGTATAGCCACTCACACGTATCTCTGCTGTCTAGACATATGCAAACAGGAGCGTCCATGCCCACGTGCACACAGATACTGTCCACACATACTCACGTACACACTGACACGAGCTACCTTTAGGACTGCACCTGTGTACACCCATGTTTACAGGCTGATCTCTGAGCAAGTTCACACATTTATACCCACGCACGACTGCATATAAAGCCGTGTGCACAGGTGTTCACCTGTGGGGACAGCCGTGGTCTCTACCCAGGTAGTCACGTGTCTATCCATGGGGGGGGGCGGCCCTCGGTGCAGGGGGTCTTCCCCTAGGAGGGTGTCATCCTGACCCGGGGTCAGCCGACTGGTCTGGGGGGACCCAGTCCTGCGGGCCTACGTTCTGGGAGGTTGAGGCACAGGACAGAGATCATACGTTGGGCATTCAGATTTGGGAGCTGGCGCAGGGCCAGGTTTCTGGGAAGGATGACAGGTTGGGGTCCAGGGCAGGGCTGGGGCCTGGCCCCTGTCAGTCGGGCAGGTTCTGCCCACAGTTGTCATCAATCTCTGCCGCCCAGGAGCCCTGCCCTCAGCCTCTCTGAGGGCTGCATCCCCCTCACCTGCCCCCCCACCGTGGCCTCGAGTATGTGGGGGTCATCCTACAGGCAGGGGCGCGGGCGCCCTGGATTCCGAGGGATTTGGTGCTCCTATGACCTCTCTCCCTGCCCTCGTTACAACTGCAGACACACCTGGCCTCACACATACATAGACACGCAGGGGAGAAGTACGTAACACACATGTATACCTGTGGACACACCCATGTGGACAGTCACACAGACACAAGGTTACACAGGGAAACACAGGCACATACAAAGGTACACACAGGGACCTGCAGACACAGTGTGTGCACAGACACAGGAGCACAAAAGCCCAGGTACACGCTAACACACCAGAACACAAGAGATGCAGGATAAACATGGACACAAATAGACACATGAAAACAAAGACACACAGGCCCACACCAGGGACATACGTGTACACAGCACACAAATACACACACATACACACAGGTATGAACTGTAGGCGCAGGGGAAGCTCTTGTTTTGGAGAAAGTGTTTGTCTAGGAGGGTTCAGCTGTCCTGAAAGTGGCTACTGGGTCATTGCCGGGTGTGGGGGGCAGATCCAGGCAGAGACAGGAGTGACTCGTCCACAGGCAGAGGCTGCTGGTGGCTAGGCCGCCCCCCCCCCCCCCCCCCCCCCCGCCCTCCTGCTCCTGCTCGTGGTCCTTTCCTGGCCAAGCCCAATATTCCCTCCGTCCTCATATCCAGGAGAGCCTGCTGTCCCTGGGCCCGCCCTCTGCCAGCCGGGCTCCAGGCCTCCGGCTCCCTGGCCATCCTGCCTCAGGCACCGGGAGTCCTGCTTCCTGCTCTCACCGCCACCCCTGCGTCTGCTGCCTGGAATGCTCCCATCTTCTCTGCTGTGCCTGCCCCACTCTTCCTCCCCCCTCATCCCATGCCCCCCCCCCGCCCCCCGCCACCCCACCACCAAAGAGCTCCTGGCCGGGCTGACCAGGCCCATCACAGTCTCCGTGTCCATTTGTAAACGGCAAACACATCTGATGGCATCTGGTTTCCTTCCCCAGGAAAGCATCGCGGTGGCCTCAAAGGAGGAAAAGCTGAGAGGTTTTCCCCATGCGTGGGTAAAGGGGCGTCCCCTGGGTGGAGGGGAGGGGTGGAGGAGAGGGGTGGAGGGGAGGGGTGGAGGGGAGGGGTGGGTAGAGGGAAGGGGTGGAAGGGAGGGGTGGAGGGGTGGAGGGGAGGGTAGAAGGAAGGGGTGGAAGGGAGGGGTGGAGGGGTGGAGGGGAGGGTAGAAGGAAGGGGTGGAAGGGAGAGGTGGAGGGGTGGAGGGGAGGGTAGAAGGAAGGGGTGGAAGGGAGGGGTGGAGGGGTGGAGGGGAGGGTAGAAGGAAGGGGTAGAAGGGAGGGGTGGAGGGGTGGAGGGGAGGGTAGAAGGAAGGGGTAGAAGGGAGGGGTGGAGGGGTGGAGGGGAGGGTAGAAGGAAGGGGTGGAAGGGAGGGGTGGAGGGGTGGAGGGGAGGGTAGAGGGAAGGGGTGGAAGGGAGGGGTGGAGGGGTGGAGGGGAGGGTAGAAGGAAGGGGTAGAAGGGAGGGGTGGAGGGGTGGAGGGGAGGGGTGCGGGCTTTTTTGGAGTCTGGAAGATGTGGGCTGATCTTAGTTCTGTGACTCACCTCCAGAGCCTCAGTTTCCTCATATGTAACACGGGAGGCTGTAATCTGCGTTTGCAGGGCTCTGGCGAAGGTACAATGAGATGGTGACCATCCCCCAAGACTGAGGTCCCTAACCCTGAGCCCCAAACTCCAAAGTATGTCCCTCAGGGTCTGCTCCTTGTCCTCCCTCTCTTAACCTGGCAGGACACTCCTCGACCTGTCCACCTCTCCCCTTCCCTGGCCAGCAGCTCCGCTTCTGGGAGAGTCTGTCCACCCGACTGCTACGCCATCACCTGGGCTTCCTTCCCCGTCAGCCTGGTCTCAGCTCCTTCCCCTTCCCCACAGCTGCCATCCCGCTGAAAACACCCCCTCCAGACCCAAGGGCCTCATTCGTTCATTCATTCATTCATTCATTCGACCAGCCCATGTTCACCGAGCAGCTACTCTGTGCCAGGAACATGGTCTCGGTCCCTCTCCACATACTGGCTGGTTCCTGGTTCTCCACCTGCTTACAGCCAGGACCCCACCCCTGGGGCTCTGTCCTCTTATAGCTCCAACTGTCACGTCTGTGCCAAAAGCCCTGGAGCCACTGCTTCTAGTCTATAGCACCGACCCTCCTTCAAGCCCCCCCCTCCCCTGGGCCCCGGACCCTTCACCCGCCTGCTTCCTGGGCTGCTCAGGAGCCCCCAGGGCAGCACAGCCCGATGTTTACACCCCAGTTCCCCGCCGTGTGGCACATGTGCGGGAAGATATATGCACCAGGACGCTGCTGATGTATTGTGTGTGTAACAACGAAGCGCTGGCCACGGCCCAAAGGGCTGTCAGTGGGGAAATGGGCTCATAAATCACCGCTCTACCCATTCCCTGGACGGCTATGCCGTGGCTGCAAAGACAAGGTAAGTCCACGTGCACTGCCATGTCCTTAGCTTGTTGCTCAGTGGAGTGAGCAAGTGCAGAGCAAACGCAGTCCCGTAGGAAGGAGTAGCAACTGCACGCGTGCAGAACATGCTCACATGCTCTCACACACACACACACACACACACACACACACACGTAGGAAAGGCCTGGAATGTTACCTGTCAGTCAATCGACTGCTCTGGGAAGGGGGCGGGTGAGAGGGGAGGACTGTCCCATTTGACTTTCCTCTGCTCTGTCTGGATTTATTTGTCAACAAGCAAGAATGACTTTTACAACAGAAAAGAGAAAGAAAACGCCCCACGTGTCATTTCCTCCTCAGCCCAGCTCCCTCTGGCCAGCCCCTCCGGAGGTGACACCGCCGTACGCCCAGGGCCCTCTCCTCTTCTGCCCAGGTGGCACCTCTGCGGACCCTCGTCCCTGGGCCCGCCCTGCCAGGCTGGCGCGGCCTCCTGACTCCCTGGGAGTGAAAGTCAAACTGGCGCCTGCTCAGAAGTCTTCAGAGTCCCTCCCGTCAGCAAGGGGACGGAGCGGCCCCTGCTTCTTAGTGTGGCCAAGTCCTCGGCCGGCCGAGAGCGTGTGCACATGTTTCATACGAGCGGAGCACTCAGAGTGGTGCCGGCACAGAGGAAGGCCACACACATGAGCTGCTATCGTCGGCATGGCTGGCTCTTACCCACGTCTCTGTCCCACTCCCTTTTTCCTTTTGCCCCTTCCTTCTCTGCCCTCAACTCCCTCTCCCCCCCCACCCCCCACCCTCTTGCTAGAGGAACCCGTCCTCTTTCTGGAAATGGCTGTGAGGTCCCAGCCACACAAAGGCCAGCTCTCCCTGCTCTGGCCCCGCTCACTGGGTCGGCTGCTCTGTGCTCAGAGTCCTCGCTGGCCCACCTCTGTCCTCTGCTCCCAGCGTCCCTCCTCCTGGCTGCCCCTGCCCCTCCGGGGCTGTGGGTGGAAGGCTTTCCATCTTTCAGGGCGCTTCCTCCAGGGAGCCTGCCTGAGCCCCCCCTCCTCTTGCTGGGCCACCAAATCACCCTGGGCTCCTGGAAGGTGGAGAGTCAAGCAGCCAGACCTGGGTTCAGGTCAAATCTCCCAAATCTCAGTTTTCCCACCTGTAAAATGGGGCAAAAATCGTGGTTCCCTCCTCCAGGTTATGAGGATTCCTGGGTTCCGGCTTAGCCCCGGAGGACAGGCCCCCTACACGCGTTAGCTATGATGAAGTGATTCCTCGGCCTTCACCCCTCAATGTGCCGTTTCTTCTGGTTTTTGGTTGGCGTTTGCATTAACCCTGGAGACAATGGTGCTCTCGCCCCCCTCGCTGGCTGTGTGTGGTGGCAGCGGGTCCTCTGTGCAGGGAGACACAGCTGAGATGCCCCGGGCTGGCATGGGCCGGCCCCAAAGAAGACGTGGGCTACCCGGGGGCTGGTGGGGGGCAGCTGCCGCCTGCTCTGTTCAAAGGCCAGCGATTCTCCACGGCTGGTGAGGGGCAGGTGGGGGTGTCAGGCCAGCCCTGTCCCCTTGAGCACACGCTACCCAGGGGAGGGGGTGGTCCAGATCAGAGACTTTGTGCCCCGCCCCTGCAGCCCAGCACAGGGGGCACCGGAGGGGCCTTTGTTCCGCTGGAAAAGAGGGGCCGCCTCCCCCCCAGACCAGCCCTCCCGGAGCAGAGCAGCCGTGCTGGCGAGCAGCCCTGTGGAGCCCGCGCTGGGCCAGCCTTTTTGCCAACACTCAGTAAATACTCAATACTGCATTAAAGCAATAAATAGTCATTTTAAGGAAACCGAGACTCAATTTAGCCACCAGAGTCAGGAGCAGCGGTTAGCAGGGCTGCGGAATGTCACCGCACAGCTGGTGGCCCCGCCCCCTGCCTCCTGGCCGGCTGAAGGGGGAGGCAAACAATGGGCCGTGCCAGGCTGAGCTGCCCCTCCCCCCAAATCAGGTTACCATGGGGTGGGGGGACCCGGAGGGGGACCGGGCTCAGCCAGCAGCTCCCGGAGCTGGAGGAAAGCAGAGAGGCAGGAGGGCATGGTGGGAACACCCTAGCCCTTCCTGGGCATGATAACATCAACAGAAACACTATCGGGAAGAAGAACCCATCCCCACTGAACGGCACTTGCAGGCGCCAGGCACTGTGCTAAGTTCTGTATGTGCATCACCTGATTTAAAGCTTCACCCCCTCTAACCACACCGAGACCTGTATTCCCATTTCGCAGGGGAAGAAACTGAGGCTCAGGAAGCTGAATTACTTTGGGCGGGAACAGGAAAGACTGTGCACAGCTTGTGTGTTTAATAAGCACCTCGTAATGTTCTATTTCCTGACACGGCCCCATTCTACGAACAAGGCAAGTGAGGCTCCAAGTGGGCAGGGACAGGGAGGTGACACCCCCGGGCTCCCTGTGGACAGCTGCTCAGCAGGTCACCCTGGGCCTGTCCATCTGATCAGGTTGGGGAGTACGTAGGGCTGAGGAGGGGATATGGGGGGCCAGGCCTGTGACTTGGTCTCCAGAGCTCTGTGGGCAAAACAAACAAGGCTCCTCTGTGAAGGGCTGGGGGATTTGTGCTCATTGCCATGGAAACCACAGAGAGCGTGGGGGGAGGGGAGGCTGCTGCCCAGCTCCCCTTCGCAGATGTAAGACCCCCACAGCCTCAGACCTGGGGCCGCCTGTGGGTGGCCTAGAAGCCACTGGAGGCAAATGCGGGGTGGCTGGACAGGTGTCCCTTCCACCTGGAGACCCTGGCACAGGCATCAGGCCAGGCCCCGTGGGCGCTGCTGGCACAGGAGGGCAGAGAACCCTGTCAGTCAGGACGTGCCAAAAATACCAGGCAGAGATAAGAGCAACTACTCCTACTCACGCGGCTAAAAATAGCTGGTGCTGGGTGGCAGAGGCTGGGGAGGGGGGTTCCCCACTGGCAGCCTGGCCTGCTGCCCTGCCTCGTGGGTGGCCTGGCCTGGGACGAGTCCATTTCACTGGCAGGGCAACTGAGGCCGAGACAGGGGAGGAGCCCTCACACACTCTCAGAAAAGGCACGTTCAAGTATGATCGCCGCGCTGTGCCAGGCAGGTCCGGTTTCATCCAAAACAAATCGATGACGGTAACAATGGCTATCGGCGTTAGTGCTTCCTGCACACGCGTTACCTGCCAGGCACCGTTCTACGCAGCTTAAGTCTCATCTCGTTTTAGAAATGAGGAGAGGATTATTACTAACCCCACTTTATAGGTGAGGAAACTCAGGCTCAGAGAGGGCCCTGCCAAAGCCACACAGCTGTAGGAAGAGCTGGGGTTTGAACCTGTCCCTCTGACCCCAGAGCTCTCAAACGGTAGGTTGTTCCATGGAAGCCACTGAGGCTCAGAGAGGGGCAGCCACCTGCCCCAGGTCACACAGCAACAGAGTCAAGATTGCAACCCCGGGTTTTCTGACTCCCAGGTCCAGGGCCCTCCCCAGGTTCCGAGTGAGTCATCGGCCAACGCTGTCCTCGCCAGCAGTGTCTGGATTGCGCTTGTTGGTTCTTCCTGCTTGGCAGCCCTGCCCCCACCGCAGCCTCCCCTGTCTGAACCAAGGGTACCAGCCTGTGTCTGTGGTACAACCCCACCCCCGGGAAAGCCAGGCCAGGGCCTGGGGCTGCCCTGTCTAGACACTTCTCGAAACTCCACAGCGATGGTCGCTCTGGAGGGCCTGGCCTGGCTGGGCCCAGCAACAATGGGCCCTCTGTGCCCAGCTCGGGGCCGGCTTCAACAGGCTGCCCACCGGCTCCCAGCCCAGCCCCAGCTCCACACACTTCCGCTGTTCCTCCCCAGACCCGGTGCCCACCCTGGGAGCAGGCATCCTTCCCCTGGGGCAGGGCGTAGGAGTCCCACGTGGCTAGACCAGGGAACAGGTTCTGCAGAATTCCCAGAGCTGTGCTCCCAGGCTGGGAGCCAGGAGGTCTCCGGGGCAGAAACCAGACTGGAGGCCTCCCACAGGCTGTGACATTTCAGTCCCTGCCACCACCCTGAAGCCAAGAGGGTCCTGGCCCCGCTTTACAGATAGGGAAACTGAGGCTTAAAGGGAATGTCCTGGGCAGGTATAGTAATGGTAATTATTCTTAGGCCCCTATGCCAAGCACCGCAGGTGAACCATCTCTCAATCAGCACAGCCTCTGAGCACAAGGCACTGTATTAACCCCATTTGCACAGAGAAAAACGAACGCTGGGAGGCAGTCACTGTGTACGGGCACAGATGGCAAGAGGCAAAGCAGGGACTGGCAAAGGCACCAGGTCTGCCTGACTCCAGATTTCCTTAACCAGCAGGGTGCTGGGTGGGTGGGGAGGGGTGTGGAGTGCTCTGCTGCCCCGCAGGTGCCCCCGTGCCCGGTGGGCCGCGCTGGGAGAAAGTCCCGTTCTGGGCCATTCCGCCTCCACAATCCCCGCATTGTTGATTCATTAGGTAATTTCCCTGGAAGCACCAGCTGTTCGGAGGGTGGGGAAATGAGTGATGGAGGTGGCTGGGGGCTTCGGGGGCCACTGGGCTGGGGGCTGCAGCCTGCCTGGGCTGGGGCAAAGGTCATGCCTGGCCAGGTGTCCTCTCTCCCCACTGCTCTGGCCACACCTTGCAGGGAGCCCTGGGGCTCTGAGGACAGTGAGGGGCAGGCCCAGCCCCTCCCACCAGGGCCTGGCATTTCCAGGTGCCTGCTCAATGCGGGGCCTCAGCCCCCCGCCCCCTGCAGGCTAGTGGGCGGGGAGGGGGTGGGCAGGGACCCCACTGGGCCCCACAGAGCCCCAGGCTCCGGGACCCAGCTGAGCTAGAGCAGTTGGGGCAGGAGGGAGGGCCCCAACCCCCTCCCCCACCCCCCCATAGCTCCTCTGAGGGCTGCCTCGCCTCTCCATGGCCTCGGGCTGGCCCATTAAACCTGCTCGCTGCCCAATAAACAGACAGCAACCATGTGCTGCGGCTCAGCTTCAGTGCCCCCCACGCGCCAGCCCTCCACCCACCACCCGGAGCAGCTGCCCTGGAGACATCTGCCTGCTCCATCCTGGGCTGCCCATCCCGGCCTCTCAGAACCCACCCGGGCCTCCTGGCGCTCCTGGAGAGAAGCAACAGGACCTCAGAGTCACCCTGCATCCGGGTGACCACACTGGCCGCAGAGTCACCCTGCATCCGGCATCCACACTGGCTGCAGAGTCACCCTGCATCCGGCATCCACACTGGCCGCAGAGTCACCCTGCATCCGGGTGTCCACACTGGCCGCAGAGTCACCCTGCATCCGGGTGACCACACTGGCCGCAGAGTCACCCTGCATCCGGCATCCACACTGGCTGCAGAGTCACCCTGCATCCGGCATCCACACTGGCCGCAGAGTCACCCTGCATCCGGGTGTCCACACTGGCCGCAGAGTCACCCTGCATCTGGGTGACCACACTGGCCGCAGAGTCACCCTGCATCCGGGTGACCACACTGGCCGCAGAGGCAACCTGCATCCGGGTGACCACACTGGCCGCAGAGTCACCCTGCATCCGGCATCCACACTGGCCGCAGAGTCACCCTGCATCCGGCATCCACACTGGCCGCAGAGTCATCCTGCACCTGGGCGTCCACACTGGCTGCAGAGTCACCCTGCATCCGGCATCCACACTGGCCGCAGAGTCACCCTGCATCCGGGCGTCCACACTGGCCGCAGAGCCACCCTGCATCCGGGTGACCACACTGGCCGCAGAGGCAACCTGTATCCGGGCGACCACACTGGCCGCAGAGTCACCCTGCATCCGGCATTCACACTGGCCACAGAGGCACCCTGCATCCGGGCGTCCACACTGGCCGCAGAGTCACCCTGCATCCGGGTGACCACACTGGCCGCAGAGGCACCCTGCACCCGGGTGACCACACTGGCCGCAGAGGCCACTGGGTGTGAGGGACCTACACTGGCCGCAGAGGTTGTCCTACGCGGGGAAATTCTTCCCCACTTCTTCTCCAGGCTCTCTCTTTCCCATCCCAGATCTTAGTTCTTGCTATTTTGGGGATGTTTTCCATGGGGTCCCCTGACTGGTTAAGTGTTCCTGTCCTTCACTGCGACGCCTACCAAAGACCCCAACACCGCCTGTTTTGTCATTTTTGTCCCCAGTGCAAGCCAAGAGCCGCAGCGGGCCTGGACCACAGCGGGCTGGGCTGCAGTGCAGCCCTGGCCCTCACCAGGTGCTCGTGTGTTAGGGGACGGAGGCAGGGACAGATGGAGCCGTTGAGCCAAGACTGCCCAGCGTGCACATGAGCCTCGCAATCCCTCTGAGCTACCGTATGTCAAGGCTGCTCCCACACTTACTGTGTTCTAGGCTTTCGTGCAGGCGCTGACCAACGTTAACTCAGTTAACCCTCACAGCGAGCTGGAGGCAGGCATTGTTACTACCCCGGTTTCAGATGAGAAAACTGAGGCACAGGCAGGTAAGTCTCACAGTGGCTGACCCCCACACACAGTCAGATCTAACAGGGTCCCTGCCCTGCCTGCACGTGGAAGGGATGGATGGGCAAGGCTGGGCCCTGCTGGGGCGAGGGGGGGTGGGTGCCTGCAGGCCTGGCCCATCCCTGGCCCAGCTGGGGCACGGGAGGGCCTGCCTCCTGGGGGCAGCAGCGTGAAATCGCCATTCTCTACTGAGGGGCTGCTGCCAGAGGGAGCCTTCCGGGCCCAGCTGGGAGGGAGTCGGCAGGCGCCCCGGGACACGTTCCGCCCAGGCCGGGACCCTCCTCACCACCTGCCCTGCACTGGTGGCCAGGACAGGAACCAGACAGGCCCAGGGCACGATTTGCCTGAAGCTGTCATGCTCTGTCGGGGCAGGGGGTCCATTCAGGCCTGTGACAGGGCCCTTCTGGGACAAACAAAAGGCACCAGCTCCCAGCACATCGAGTGAGTGTGCCCGTGGGTGAGTGAATATGCGTGTGAGCTGACATGTTTACATGCATCTGTGCGTGTGTCTGGATATCTGTCTGCATGTCTCTGAGCCTGTGTAATCTCTGTGCAGGTCTGAGTAGATCTGCGTGTATATGAAGGAGAGGGGGCCCAGCACACCTACCCTCAAACACCCCAGCCCCAGCCCCAGCCCCAGCCCCAGCCCCAGCCCCCTGAAGGCCTTCCCCATCCTGCATCCCAGCCTGGGTCTGGCCCGCCCTGTCCCCTGGTGGGGCCTCTGGGTGCCTCTGGCCCCGGTGAGGACTTCCTGCCCCTTCCAGGGCCGCCCTTCCCACTCTCCGAAGAGGCCCGGGAGGGGCAGGGGCTCTCTGGGTCGGGACGCCTGGCCTCTCCTGCTGCAATTAGTGCCAATGGTTTTCCGAGGTTTTGGTTTGATAATTTGATTATTTGTTTGGCATTTATCTTAAGCAAAGTGGATGACAAATAACTGCAAACTAATGTGATAAAAACCATTTATAAAGCTGCCTCGTTCGGGGGCCTTCCCCTAACTATTTATGACAAGGTAATAACGCCGCCGCGTGCGTCCGCCTGACTTTAAATTGGTTACTTAGAGGCATGATGGATGAGGGGCGAGGCCACCTTCTTCTGGGGAGAGCTCCTGATTTCTGATCTCATTTTTGAGGATAATGAATTATATCTAATTAGTCCTTCCCAAATCTAATCAGGAGGTGGGAATTTGGACCGGAGGGAGGGGGCTGGCAGGCAGCAGGGAGGGCAGAGGGTCAGCGGGCAGGGCGCCCCCAGGTCCTGGGAGGCCTGGAGGCGGGGCAGGCTGACATGGAGGCTGGCTGGCTTCCCAGCCACTCCCGGTGCCCTGGCCAAAGGGAGCCAGAGCTGACAATCCCTCCCTGGCTTAGACGCTTCCTGACTCCCTTCACCCCAAACTCCAAACCTGGCATTTGGTGCCCTTTGCAGGCTCGCCCTTTCTGCCCCCTTGGCCTCATCTCTCGCCCTTCGCCCAACACAACAACCCGGCCATCCTCTCCCCAAACACAGAACCCTTATTCATGCCCCCCGCTGAGAACTCCCTCTCTGCCCCCCGGCACCTGGGAATCCCAACGCTGCTATTGGGTCCTTTAAGCCTCTTTTCTGAGAAGATGTCTCCCAACCCACGAAGCCCCCGGGCCCCTTGTCATCCCCGACGGCGAGCCCATAGGGGACCATGACGCTAGGTGCAGGCGGCACCCTTCCTCTGGCCAGACACAGCCCCGTGCCGGGGGCGGGAGGGGGGGATGACAACGTGCAAAGGGATTCCAGTCTTCCGTTCCCTCCCTTCGCTTGTGCAACAAACAACCTGCACTTCAGCTCCCGGACAGCCGTAGGGGCTCTCAGAACAGGGGAGCTCCCCGGGGTTCTCGCACGTGTGTTTGTATGTTTCATGCCTAACACAGTGGCTGGCACGCAGCACGTTCTCACTGGGTGCCTGCTGAATGGCTGCCTGAGCTCCCCAAGCTCTGGCCCAGGAGCTGCAGGGCCAGGGATCCGGGCCCCTGTGGACGTGGCCAGGGCTCTGCACTGAGGTTGCCCTGCTAGCCTCCCTCCTGAGGCTTCTGGGGTCCAAAGCCCATGCGTCTCTCCCTCTCCTAGCCCCCCCCCCCCCCCGCCCCATTCTCTGCCTAAGGTGGTCCCGGAAGCGCGGCACCTTGGGCAGCCGACTTACACAGAGTTCTGTCTGCAGGGGACAAGCTCGGCCAGATGCCCACGTGCACGCGGCCTGTTCTGCGTATCTCATCTGTCAGGTCACCACCTGCCCCGTCTTCAGAAACGCTCTCCGGCGTTTCCACGCACGACGGTGCCCGTGTCCTTTGGTTTTGCCATTTCCCTTCACAGCCAGACAGTCTCGGGTCCCCTTGTCAGCTGGTGGCGTCCATCTTTGTGGGGAGCACGCTCCTCCTACCAGGAGGAGTGCTTTTATTTCCCACTTGTTTTATTGTTGTAGAAGCTCAGGACACAATGTAATGAAATATTAAAAAAATGCACAGGTGTTGCTTAAAAAGGTGGCAACGGGGCCAGGTGAGCGGCTGGGGGGTGGCCGGTGCTACGTCAGGAGAGTGTGACTCCTTCTGACATCAGGTGATGCGCGAAAGCCGGGATGGAGGACAGTTTGGGGCATCAGCCATGACGTCTGCAATGTGGCCACACCAAAGTGTGAGGTCAGACGGCCTGGGTCCCTCCAGCTCAGGCGTCCCCAGCAGGGTCCGGAGGCATTTTTGACGGGGGCGGGGGGGGGGAGGGGTGGTGCTAGGGCCACTGTGGGCATGGAGGTGGGTGCTGCTGACCATCCTACAAGGCACAGGACAGAGAAGGATCCCACCCACATGTCACCAGGGCCGAGGTGGAGAGCCCTGCAGGTCCAGCTGTGGTTCCGACTCGGGTCAGCGCTCAGCTCTACCCGCCAAGGCCATGGGGACCGAGGGTGGACAGAAGCACCGTGCTGCCACCCTCCTGGGCTCCTAAGCCCCACTGTCCCCATGTCCCTCTAGTTCCCTGGAGCATCACATCCCTTCCTCTCAGGTCTGACCCCCAGAGATGCCTTCTCCACGCGGCTCCTGAGGCCTTCGTCGTTGTCTGTTTGAAACCATGAGCGGCGTGAGACAGCCTCTGCGCAAGATCTCACTTAATATTTTACTTCACCAAAGTCTGGGGTTTCACACCTGCCTATTTCTCATCCTTCATATAAGACAACTGCGAACGAAGAAATTCGGTAACGGGAAAAAGTCTTTGCTGATGAGCTCGTCAGCTTCCTGTGGTCTGGACAATGGGAATGGTCTCCTCCATCCTATTCCCCCTTCTGTCTTGGCTGCTACGATGCTCAGAGCTCAACTGAATCCTCATCTTGGTGAGATACTGGCCAGATGCTCCATTTACCTCCCCTGCAACCTCTAGCAAGCATGTCAAACTCGAGACCGGCGGGACGCATGCCTCGTAGGAAACTTGGCAGCTGCCGCACACACTCTTAGGAACTAGCAGGTGTGGACCCTGAGCGGGGAACACACCACCATCCAGGGGGCAGGGCGAGCCAGCATGTGGCGCACCACTCGCCCCATGCGATCGCTTTCAGCGACCAAAACAGCAGCATTCGACCTCGCAGGGTCACCAAACACTCGGAGATGGTGAATTTTATGCGATGTGAGATTGCACGTTACGTGAAATAGATCTAAAACAAAAAGGCCCGGCATCATATTCCCATTTTCATCGGAGGCTTAGAGAAGCGAAGCGATTTGCCCAAGGTTGATTCATTCATTCGACAAATATTCTTTGAGCGGCTGCTATGCACCAAGCACTGTTCTGGGCGCTAGGGATGCGCTGGTGAGCAAAGTAGCAAAAGCCCCTCCCTCCAGGCTGCTTCTGCCGCCAAAGCCAGGATTCCAGCCCATGATGATGGCCATCTGGTCATCCGGGGGCTCCCCTTCCTGCCTGCCTGTCTGTCTGTCCTCTTAGGACAGAATTCCTCTGTGCTGGGCAGGCAATCCCAACTTCTAGCACCCTGGCCAGCTCCCTTGGTTCCTCCCATCACTGCCCCCATCTTGATTTTCCCCTTCCAGACAATCAGCTGGGGGCTGGGGCCGCGAGGACACTTAGATCTGGCTCCCTAAGGGGGCCACCGCAGGAGGGCTAAAGGGCAGGGCTATGGGGACCCTCAGGGCTGAGCTGGGGACACCCTGCTCTCCTGGCTTCAGCTCCCGGCCAGGGCACTTTTGGGGGCTCCCAGAAAGTTAATTAGCCCACAATGAACACGCAGCATTCTCACACTCACACCCACTGCTTCCCTGGCTCCTCTAGGAAGTACATTCGGAAGATATCATCATCACCCCCCCTTTCCCAGGGTGAAGGGACTTGCCCAAGGTCACACAGGGCAAAACCAGACCCAGGGTTTCTGTCACAACTCTCCCTACTTTCCCCACGGGCCCACTCTGTTCCCTGTGGCACCCTCTCAGCCTGGCATCCAGAGGGCACTCAGTAGTTGTTCCTTTGTTCTCTTCTCCAGAGCCAGCTGCGCAGGCCTTGGCTACCAGGTCACAGGGAAGAAGGCAGAGGTCACAGGGGGAGGCCCTGTTCCGGGACGTGTGGCTCCAGGTCAGTAAGAGCGATGCAAACAGTCTCCCTCCATCGGCTCCAGCCCCTGGCTGTCTGTCCCCACCCGGAGCGGGGACACCAGGCCAACGTGGGTACCTACCACCTGCCCACCCATCGTTCACTGTCCGCGCCAACCAGACTTGGGATTCTGCTCCCACCACATAGACACAAGGCTCACAGTGCTAAACCAGACACAGTCTCTGCCTTCGAGTTATTTGCTGGCTCTGGGGAAGCCAGGAGAGTAAACAGACCGTGACAGTACATGGATGGGTCTGGGGTGGGGGAAGCAGAGTGGGCTTGGGGGGCCCCGGGGAGGGGCAGCACACCGACAGGAATTTGGGAAGGCGCCCTGGCTAGTGCACTCCAGCTGAAGGAGGTTCAGGAGGGCAAGCAGAACGGATGGCTTGGTAGCGTGGCATCCCGAGGGGGGCAGGCTGCAAGTAGCTCCGAGCGGCTGGAATGCAGAGTGAGAGAGAGCAGAGGCTGCAGAGGGCCAGGGCAGAGCTGGCTACAGGTTCTGTGTTCGAATCCAAGAGTGGAGCTGCGGGAGGTCTGTATGCAGAGGTGTGGCCTCTGAGGAGGGCGGGTTACAGCACAGAGGGAGGTTAGTAGGGCCGAGAGTGCAGGGGGAGAGCCTAGGCACAATGGAGAGACGAGCCAGGGCAATGGGGGGGGGGGGGGGGAGAGAAGGGGGGAGTTCCGGAAATGATTAGGATTAGGTGAATACCCCGGCTTGGATGACTGGATGCATGGGGTGGGGAGCAGAGATGAGAGGTACCACGACAATGCCAGGATTTCCAGCGTGGGAGCCTGGTAGATAGAGGTGCCCTTTACTATACAAAATACAAAATCCCAGGGGCTTAGGGATGGGGTTCCCAGGGAGGTGGGTGTGGCTATAAAAGGGCAACAGGAGGGACCCCTGTGATGGAACTGCTCCCCATCTCCTCTGTGGTGGTGGACATGGAACTGACACGTTATAGAACTGCACAGAACTACATCACGTGCACACACACACATGCACACACACATGCACACATGCATGGGGCACTGGAGAAAGCTGAATAAGGCGGGTGCATTGCATTGATGTCAATATCCTAGTTGTGATGTTGTACTTTCATCGTGCAAGATGCTAATTATATTGAGAGGAAGTGGGGGAAGGGGAGCGGGGATCTCTGTATTATTTCTTACAATTGCCCTTGAATCTACAATTATCTCAAAATAAAAAGTTTTGTGTTTTTTTTTTAAAATATATTTTATTGATTTTTTACAGAGAGGAAGGGAGAGAGATAGAGAGTTAGAAACATCGATGAGAGAGAAACATCGACCAGCTGCCTCCTGCACATCTCCCACTGGAGATGTGCCCGCAACCCAGGTACATGCCCTTGACCGGAATCGAACCTGGGACCTTTCAGTCCGCAGGCCGACGCTCTATCCACTGAGCCAAACCGGTTTCGGCATCAAAATAAAAAGTTTAATTTAAAAACATGTACTTGGCGGGGGGCGCGGTGGGGTGAGAGGTGTGATGGAGAGACAGGGGAGAGGGTTGAGTCTCAAGCTAAGTCAGCTCCTGGCACAAAAAGACCCAGGCCCCAGGCCCTCTTGGGCCAGCCCCCTCATGGGATTTGGCCTCTCCTAAAGGTTCTTTCTTCTCCAACAACATCCCATCAACAACCTCAGCATCGTGTTCCTCCTCCTCCTCCCTATGTCCCCGTGTACCCGCCGCCTTTATCCCACGGAAGGCACCGGGCAGCAGGGACCAACATCACCAGGGCAGCTCAGTCCCAGGCCTAGATCTGAGCCCCTTCCTTTGTCCCCTGCCCAGAGCAGGTCTGTCCTGCGTCCGCCCACACGCACACAGTGACGCACAGGTGAGGGACGTGCACGCTCACACAGCCCGGTGCACGGAGATCGTGGATGCTCTCAAGATGTGTGTGTACTCCGACCCGGGACGCACGCACCCTGCAGCCAGACCCGCCCTCCACCTGCAGGAAGGCTTCCCTGCCAGGTGCAGTATCACGCCCCAAACAAATCCCAGCTGATAAGGACACCGCCTTTGAACAGAGAGCCCTTCCCTCGCTGTGATCAGATAAGCGGGCAGAGAAGAAAGAGAAAATCCCTGCCTTTTCTGCTTCTCAGACTCCCGCTGTGCTGCTGCTCCACACAGAGGGGCTGCCTGGAGGCCTGGAGCCCCCCTCCCCGCCGAGCCCCTCTCAATCATGCCTCGGATCACAGGCACCGTGACAGCCGGCTCCTCCGGTTTGGATTTCAATCCGGGGGAGTTGCAGCCTCGGGCAGACAAGCTGGGGCCCCTACACCTGGGTCTGAGGGGCCAGTGGGGGCCTCCGTTATGGGGACCCTGGGACCCCCAAGCCTTATGAGGTATCCCACCTAAGGGACTCTGGCTTGTGGTTTTGTTTTTTTGTCTTGATGTCTCAGGGTCCCCACCTCAAGGACCCTGATTTATAGCATTCCCTCATTTTGTGGATCCCCCAATCTTGGCTTGTGGGGTCCCCTATTCAAGCTAGATTGTGGAATCCCGCATCTAAGCTTCTGACTTCTAGGCCCCCACATCCCCGGCAAGGGCGCAGTTTCTGCAGGAGCCTTCCGTTGACACTCTGGCTTGTCGAACCCCCAGCTCAGGGCCTGGCTTCTGGGGATCCCCACCTCAGAGATGCTGGGGGCGTGGGTTCTGCTCTCTGAGCACCCGCATTTCAGAGCCCGGCTCTCCAGGCGCTGACACCCAGGAGACCTCTCACTCGTGATTAGAGGTCAGGCGGGCAGGTTACGGGGGCAGCCTTCCCACGGCCCTGCCTGGGGCTGAGGTGTAATTAGAGGTCTCAGGTGTGTGTGTTGTGGGGAGGGGGTGGGCTCAAAGGCCCTTCACTTTGTTTATCCTTCACAAAGACCCCCAACAGGGGGCCACCA
Source organism: Myotis yumanensis (assembly GCF_028538775.1). NCBI lineage: Eukaryota > Metazoa > Chordata > Mammalia > Chiroptera > Vespertilionidae > Myotis > Myotis yumanensis. Next base: position 6,588,073 of record NW_027223763.1, read on the forward strand.
GCCCCCTTGAGACAGCTCTGAGTCTCAGCTCGGGCTTCTCCTAATTCCCCGCACCCCCCTCCCTCCCACACACACATGCACACCTGCCAGCAGCTGCCAGGAGGACAGCAGCCCTCAGGGGCTCCGGGGACCTGCTTGGGGTCTGCGGCCCATAGGCCAGGCTGCCCTGGAGCTCAGGATGGTCAGAACCCCTCCTACTCCTCCAGGCCCTCCTTCCAGGTGCCTCCCCCGCTCAGCTGACTCAACAGAAAACCCCATGATTTATTTATGCCCAGGAGCAGCCACTGCCCAGGATGCAGATGGAGGAGGATCCATTCAACCCGGAGAGAAGCGGGAGATGGGAAGAGGGAAGGGAGAGAAGAGTGAGGGAGGGAGAGAGAGAGACAGACAGAGGGGAGGGGGGAGAGGGAGATACTGAGTGAGCAGGGAACGAGCCTGTCTCCACCCCAGAGCCCCATCCAGGCCCCTGTCCCCACGTCCCCACATCCACTGCATCCTGCCCCATCCCCGCCTCATCTGGGCCGTAGCAGACCCAATTACTTATAATAAACAATTCCGTTTATCTTTATCAGAATCATTATCTAAATTGGCTACATGACACATACTGTTCTCTAAGTGCACCCTGGGGAGGAGGGGCCATAAAAGCCGGGTTCTGCACTCCGTAATTATCCCTCTATGGGCCATAAACCATCACACTGGTGTTTAAAATAGGTATGGCGAGCAGTTTCCCCTGCCCGTGGAGGGCCGCCCAGGGCACCCACGAAGAGGATGCGCTGGAAGTTTTGCTGTGGCCGACAACTTCCAGCTGCTCGGCCACGCTGTCCCCAGGATGCGCAGGGCAAGGGGACAGGCGCGAGCACTGGGCAGGCCAAGCAGTCAGCGAGCAGGTCGCAGGGCACAGAGGGGTCTTCCTGCCACCCTCCTGGCTAATAACGTCCTCCACCCAGGCCCACTGGCCTGCTCTCCCCCGCGGCTGCTGACTTGGGTTTTCTTCACTGTTTGCAGAAGCGCCTCCACCGCCCTTGGGGCTGGTCTCCCCCTCGCTGCCCCCAGGGAGGCCCACGTCAGCATCTCACTAGTGATTAAAACAAAACACTGGGCCGCCCTGCCTGCCTTGCAGCTGACCGGTCAGAGACGCAGCTCTGGACCTGTCTTCCCAGAGGCCTCTGCTCCCTCTGGCCCCTAGGAGGGCCGGCCTGGGTCTGTCCTCACGAATGGTCCGTCCAGACGCCTGGCAACTGGATCCCGTGTTTGAAATGCCAACACACGGGGCCCCCGCGCCCTTTATCGGAGGCCTCCTGTGCCTGCCCTCATGGAGACTCAGTGGTCAATCCCAGCGGTGTGGACCAGCAGGGCCCAGGGGCTGTAACAGAGGGGCTCTGGGTTAGTCTCTGCTTAGGGAGAGGAGGGGGAGGAAGAAAGAACATTCTTATCAGCAGGCACAAAGCTTTGGTGGCAAGAGTGAAACTGATAAACAATCCAATCAAAAAATGGGCAAAGGAGCTAAATAGACACTTTTCGAAAGTGGACATACGGAAGGCCAAAAGACATATGAAAACATGCTCAAAGTCACTAATCATCTGAGAGATGCAAATCAAAATGACAATGAGGTACCATCTCACACCCATCAGAACGGCTATCATCAACAAATCAACAAACGACAAGTGCTGGCGAGGATGTGGAGAAAAAGGTACCCTCGCCCTAGCTGGTTTGGCTCAGTGGAGCGTCGTTCAATTCCTGTCAAGGGCACCTGCATGGGTTCTGGGCTTGATCCCCGGCAGGGGGCATGCAGGAGGCAGCCAATGAATGATTCTCAGTCATCATTGATGTTTCTATCTCTCTCTCCCTCTTCCTTTCTCTCTGAATCAATTAAAAAAAATTTTTTTAATGAAAAAGAAAAAGGAACCCTGTGCACTGCTGGTGGGAATGCAGACTGGTGCAGCCACTGTGGAAAACAGTATGGCATTTCCTCAAAAAAGTTAAAAATGGAACTCCCATTTGACCCAGTAATCCCACTTCTAGGACTATATCCCCAAAAAATCAGAAACACCAATCAGAAAGAATATATGCACCCCTATGTTCATAGCAGCACAATTTATAATAGCCAAGATTTGGAAATAGCCTAAGTGCCCATCAGCAGATGAGTGGTTTAAAAAAGTGTGGTACATCTACACGATGGAATACGACACTACAGTAAAAAAGAAGGAACTCATACCATTTGCAACAGCATGGATGGACCTGGAGAGCATTACGCTAAGCGAAATAAGCCAGTCGGAGAAAGATAAATATCACATGATCTCACTCATTTGTGGAATATAATGAATAACATAAACCGATGAACAAAAATAGATACAGAGACAGAGAAGCATTGAACAGGCCATCGAGCCTCAGAGGGAAGGCAGGGGAGGGTGTGTGTGTGTGGGGGGGGGTGGGTAAGAGATCAACCAAAGGACTTGTAGGCATGCACATTAGCATAACTGAAGGACACAGACAGTAGGGGGGTCAGGGACATGTGCTGGGGCGGGGGGAGTGAATGGGGAGAGGTCAACAGGAGAAAAAGGAGACATATGCAATACTTTCAACAACAAAGAACTTATATATATATTTTTTTAAAGAGTGAAACTGATCAGTATACCATGTTGTGCACCTGAAACAGTGGTCCTCAAAGTGAGGTTCCCAGAGCAGTGGCTTCCGTATCACCTGGAATCGTATGAGAAATGCCCATTCTCAGGCCCCAAATGAACGGAATCAGACCCTGCAGAGTGTGCAGCTGGACAAACGAATTCATAGTTTGTACGAACTGCAGCTTGAAATTTAACAGCCCTCGGGCGGGGGGGTGGTTCTGACGGCAGCTCAGGTTTGAGAACCCTGGTGCCAGTGCTCACAGGAGGGGCTGGGAGGGGCAGGTTCCATCTAGAGGGCCCTGACTTCCCGGGAGGGTGCTGGAGAGCACGGAAGGCTTGGCAGCAAGGGAATCAAGGTGGGACAGATACTTTTTAAAGTTCACTGACTCGGGTGGAGGGACGGGGGTTCTGGGTAGGGAGGTACAATGGGCACATGGAGAGAGGGTGGTAGGGAGGCCAGGTAGGAAGGCCAGGAAGAGACCCGTGTAGTTGTTCAGGCGAAGGATGGGGAGGCCTGGATTGGGGGGTGGCCAAGGGGACAGGGACAAGACGACAGATCTCAGTGACAGTCAAGAGGCCCAACAGCCAGGATGCAGGAGGCGAGAGTGAGAGGCAGCATCAAGGAATCTGACCTAAGCACTCAGAAGATGACAAGGGGGCGGGGGGGGGGGGTGTGCTCTCACTGAGACGGGAAGTAGTGCTCTGGATGAGTGGGGGTGGGGACCATGACTTCAGACCAGGGGTCTCCGGACCCTGCAGAGGCCTCACATGAACTAGTCAAAGGTCGGCGGTGCCCCATCCTGGTGGGGCTTGGGGCCTGGAAGTTGTTGAGGGGCAGGAGGCTGGGACTCATTGCCTCCCTCCACCCACTTACTTGGTCCCAACTGGCAGTCCCTACATTGCAGCCTCCTCGGTGTCCGGTGCCCAGAAGCTGCATGGCCCTGGGCGGTCCCGTCACTCACTCTAGTGCTTCAACTGGCAGCCCAGCATGTCCACCTGACTGCAGCCACCATCTTCAGCTGGAGGGTCATCCACCCATTCGTCCGCCCACCCATCTACCCATGTGGCTCCCTGAGCCACGCCTCTGGCCAGCCCTGTGCCCCTAGCTTTACAGTCATTATTTCCCGGCACTCCCACACTCCCTGAGCAAGGGGGGAAGAGCACCTTTTTACAGATGACAGATCAGAGAACTAAGACTGCGAGGCCAAGTCACCGCCTGAGGGAACACAGCAAACAAATGAGAGCAGCTGAGATCTGAACCCACATCCTGCCCCCACCCTCCACCAGGACGGCACCTGTGTTTTCCTCTGGCTGCCTGCAGAGCTCCAGGCAGGCCTGGTTCTCCCAGGGTGGGAAGGAGCTAGTGCCCACAGCGGGCAGACCCCGGGGGGCTGGGACCTGCCTTTGAGGGAGGCCCGGGAGCCTCGGGGCCTCCTTAATGTGCCCATTACTCATTCCCTGGGTTCACTAATGTTCCCGGCTATTAGTGCCGGGCACAGCTAAGCAAACTACAAAATATTCCTCCGACTCAACAATCAATTTCCATATTGTTACAAATGGAGTCCACGCCTGCCACGGTTCATTTTTCTTCAAGGGCCTTTTTTTTTTTTTTTCTTTTTCCCTCTCTTTACCCAGTACAGTGAGGAAGTCATTACCGGGGGTTATGAATTTCACAACGTGCTGAAGAAATAAAAATGCATACCGCACAGAGTCAGGCCACGTGCTGGAGAGCTGCCCTTCGGTCGCCCAAGGAGCCACCAGGTCAGGAGAGCAGGGGGAGGGCAGAGCGGGCAGCTCCCCGGAGAGAGCAGGACCGAGGGCGGGGAGCAGATACCAGATCTCTGGGGAGAGAAGTCTGTGTCCCCATGGACTACCCCGGTCCATGCCCGGGACCACCCGGGGCTGCCTGCTCCTAAGGGGGGGGGGTTCCCTAAAGGACACAGGCTGGCACGTGGAGCTGGGCCTGGGGTTGTTCGAAGACTCTGGGTTTCTGGGACAGGCTGGCATCCCCATGCACAGGCCAGAGCTGCAGAGCCCCGGGCAGGTACAAGCTCCGAGCCTCCTCCAGGGTGGCTCCCTGAGGGATCAGCCAGGCTACGCCTCCCCCTCATGCACACAGCTCCTCAGCCCGCGGGCTATTTCCCAGACCAGCCAGAGCTGCTCCGCCTCTCCGGGTGTTTGCGTAGGTTTTCCATCCGCCCACAGTGCCCTTCCCTAGGTCCACCTGGTGGTCCCTGACGCTCCGTTCCCAATGCACAGCGAACCCAGTGCTTGTGCATCTGTGCAAAGCTCTTGGGCAAGGACGCTCACCGCAGCATTACGTGTAACGGGGAGCATTGAATGCAAACCCCAGACCACCGTTAGGGGCTGGGGAAGTGAGCGCTGGGCCGGCGGACAGTGAGGACGAAAGCGTCCATGTGAAAGGACCTGCCTCCTGAGTGAGAAATAAGGCTGCCACACTGTGTGCGTGGCATGGCTCTATTTCGTCCCGAAGGTATCAGCATGTAGGACTGAAGGTAAATGTGTAGAAAAATGCCTGGAGGAATAGCCTACCTCTAAGGAAGTTTACCTCCTCAAAGGGAGTGTGACTTGGACACACTGTCACGAAGAGCTGAACTCTGCTCAGCCCCCAGAAATAGGACCCACGCGCTGAGCGGCTGGTCACCTGCCTACTCATTTGTCTCCCCTGCTGGGCTGTAGTGAAACCTATGCCTGTAGGTTTCGCTGCTGTGTCTTCATTGGGCCAACGTGAGGTCCGGTATGGAGTGGGCCCTCAGTGAATAATGGATGCGTGGATGGATGGACAGGTGGACAGATGGATGGGTAAATTCAGTCCTTGCTCAGCTTGCCAAGCCACGTGCCCCGTGGGGAGGCTGGGTTAGTGGTTCTGCTCCCTGCCAGGCCCTGGGACAACCCTCAAGCACAGTCTGGTATCACCGGAGTCCAGATCTGTCTCCCTTATCAGACTGGGTGCTCCCAGAGGACGGGTCCCGGTCTGAGTCCGCCCGGTGCCCTCCACAGGGCAGATGGGGCCAACAGGAGGCGCTGGTGAGGGTCTGCCGAGGGCTCAGTGCCGAGTTCTGGAGAAAGGCACCCACTAGATGTGTGGGAGGGGTCTCTGTGGGAGGTGGGCTCCCTGCTCTGAGGGAGGCTCTTCGCCAGGGGCCTCCACCAGGGTCAGGCCGACCCAGCCACTGAGCACAGGTCAGGAGTGAGCTGGAGGAACAGCAGGCTATAGCCAGGTCTGGCAGGGGGAGGGGGCGGAGAGGAGCAGAGCACCTCTCCGGGGAAGACAGACAGCAGGTGGGCTGGGAGGGCAGGAGAAGCCCCCAGGCCCCATCCCTGTCAGCTCTTGGCAGGGATTCTGAGAAACTCAACATAATTGCTGAAAGGGCCTGTCTCGCTCCAGAGAATCCCAAGTGGAACATGCGTGTCCACCAGCGCCTGGCTCAGGAAGGTGCGTGCACCAGGAGCTTCCCTCTGCGCCCGCCTGGAGCCCGGCTGGGTGTGCGTTGGAGTCTCCTGGCGCCCTGAAAGGGGGCAGTGGTCCCATTTCACAGAAAAGGAAGCTGAGGCTCAGGGAGGGGCTAGGAAGTGCAGGGCAGGATTCTGTCAGCTCATCTGCAGGCAAAGCCACTCTTCCCTGCCCGGCTTCATGGGTGCTGCTCCGCGCATGTCACACCACAGTCCTGCACCGCAGGGGCAGACACTGGGAGCTTTGGATGCAGCGAACCATCCCCAGGGGTAACTGTGCTGAGACTGCAGGGGCAGATCCCCCAGGGGAGGGGGCTGCCTCGATGAGGCCCAGGCAGGCTGTTTAGGGACAGGAATAGGCTGGGGTGGGAGTGGGATGGGGGGAGGAGGGGGTTGAGTTAACATTTCCCTCTCCCATTTCTGCGCCTGACCCACCATCCTCTGTCCCCATTAAACTTAAATGCTGACTTGGGAGGAGCCTTCCAGTCAATCAATAGCTCACCCAACAAACAGGTTTTTCAAAACCGCAGTTTATGGATTTCTTTCCCCATCTCGTTCTTATTGCTGACAGCTGCTGAGCCGATGGGGGACCCTCCAGCCTGGGAAACCAACTCTGCGGATGCCCTGCTGGTGGGGTGAGGACCCAGAGGGCCCAGGAGCCTCGTGGGGGCCCGGGAGGCTTGTGCAGCCGTTACCTGGCAGGATGGGATGGCTCCCACCTGGCCTCCAGATGGCCCTTTATCAGCCTGGCCCCTCTCCTCTCCGAGGCGGGGGCAGAGGACGGGCCTGCCCTGTGGGGAAGTGGGCGTGCCGTCCAGCGAAGTGTCTCCTGCTTGCGAGTCGATCTGCTTCCTGCCCCTTCCTGTCTGTGAGACCTTCACAAATCTCTGAGCCTCAGTTTCCTCATCTGTGAAGTGGGCATAAAAATGGTATCTGCCTCACAGGGTTATTGTGACATTTCCATAAGGAAACACAGTCCCTGGCGTGGGGTAGGCGTTCTATAAATGTTACCCAGCATAGTTTTAGTGTAATTTGTTACCGAGTATAGTTTTGCGTATCCCTTTCCAGACCTCGCCTGCCAACAAGCACTGGGGAAAGATGAGGGAGCATCCAGCGCTCCCTGACATACCTGTCTCTGACCTGTCCTTAGCCCATAGGTGACCTGGGTAGTCCTAGCTTATACCTGTGGTCCCAGCATGTTCTTAATACCATCCCTGTTCACTCTGAGCATGTCTGGGATTGGACAATAGGAATGACATAGTTTCCTAATGTGCTGAGCTACCCAACTGTGTCAGGGACAAACCGGATGTCACTAAATCTTGTCAACAAGCCAGGAGTAGTAGGGGCTGTGCTCCCAGTCACAGGAGGCAACTGAGGGTACGTGACTTGCCCAAGGGCACACAGCTGGGAGGTGACTGAGCTAGGCCCACACTGAGCCGGCCCCACCCACTGCACTGCCCACTTCACCCCTTCTCCTGGGTGCCATCGGAGTCAAGGATCGAAAGTAGGAGCTCTGGGGGGCAGACAGAGACCTTAGGACCCCCGTTCCCCCTGCAACCGTCTCCACATGTACACACAGCCCTCACCCCTCCACAGGCAGGTCGCCCAGTACAGACCCAGCTACCTGGAGCTGCCCCAGCCATGCACCACACACGCAGCCTGGCCCAGGACAACACACACCCAGGACAACAAGCTGTGAAGATCTTATCAGGCCCTGACGGCTGGGGCTGATGCTAGCAGCTGTCCCTGCCCACGGAGCCCAGCCTCCTCCCAGGCCGGGAATTCTGTTTTCTTTCCTAAGTGGAACATCAGATTGCTCAGGTCTGATTTCACTGCTGATTGGGGGAAGGAGGGTGGGAGGCCACTTTACACCGACAGCTCTCAGGACGGGGGAGGCCACCAGGGGACTGCTGGCCCATCACCCGCTGACAGTGTCCTGTCCACACTTGGGATCGACAACGTTTCAATCCGTTTCCCTTCCCGATGGGGGTGTCTGCGTGCTGTCTCCGCCCTCCTGATGGGCAGGGCGTCCTCTGAGGGGACAACAGCCATGTTTCCTTCCTTCACTCACCCATTCATCCGGTGTCTGTGCTCTCATGGCACAACCTCACCGCCAGGCAATGCCAAGGCAGTGGGGACAATGGCAAAGCCATGCGCTGAGGCTGGGGCGGCTGGGGTGCCCAGAGGAGGCGGGGCCAGCCCTGTGGGGGCCGCCTGGGTCTTACAGGGGGTGCCTGGTGAAGGGAAGGGAATGCTATTCTTGGGGGAGGAGACGCTGTGGACAGGGAAACAGAGGCACAAAAGCGAGTTGCGTGTCCAGAAAGAGTGAGAATTGGGGGTGAGAACTGGGCATCTGGGGTGGGTCTGAGGGGCTGGCGATGGGACCTGCGGGGTATGTGTGGAAGGACAACTGTGTACAATGCTGGCACCTGGGTCCGGCCTGGAGTCTCTCCTGAAGGTCCCAGGGGATCTTAGAATGGCCGTAAGGACAGGGCCAGAGCACGGGCTTGGGGCTTCACTTGTTTATCCATCCATTTGTTCAACAGTCTCTCTGGGACCTGGGGTGTGCCAGGCCTGCTGTGGCAGCAGACAGACGATGAGTAGGACAAACCCAGCCGCTGCCCTACTGGGCGCCCTAGGCTGGCTGAGGACACACATATGAACACAATTGCCGTGACATTCGGCGGCAGGAGACACACAGGAAAGCTGGTGGGTAATACAATTGTTCTGGTTGGGGGGGAGGCTTTGAGTCTCACTAGGACCCTAGCAGGAATGTCCTGTCTGAGCCTCAGTTTCCTCATCTGTAAAATGGGGAGAATCACGGTCCCTACCTCGTGGAGTTGTGAGAGGATGTACTAGTATGTGAAGTGCTCGGCCCGGGGCCTGGCCTGGAGCAGGGCCTCCGTGAGCGTGGCTGTTCCAGCGAACGCTATGGGCAGCAGCCATGTGGAAGATGGATTAGACACGCAGAGACCTGGGGCAAATGGCAAGGTTGGAATCCCCCAGAAGGATGGAGAGGACAGCCATTCCTTTCCAAAAGCTACAAAATTCCCCCAAATACAGAGCCTACCAGCAGCCCGGTGGATTATGGGGGTAGACTGGCTCAGGGCCAGTGATACTGAGAGAAGGGAGAGGAGGAGAAGGGAGAAGAGGAAGAAGAATAGGGAAGAAAAGGACAGAAGAATAAAAATCGACAGGCTGGGGGGTGACTGTCTCTCCCCGAACAGGCCAGCCCCGGGAAGAGCACGCTGTCAGGCACTGTGGCTAAGAGAAGGGCCTGTGAAGGTACACTCCCCTGGGTTTACATCCTGGGCCTGATTAGCTGTGACCTCAGGCAGGTGTCGTAAAACTCTCAGAGCCTCAGTCTGTGCCTCTGTGAAATGGGGACACAACGGTACCTATACTTCCTGAGAGATAATGGGAGTGTCCAGGAAGGGCACCTTGAATTACCTCTGCATCCCCCCAAGTCCTGGAATCCAGGCTCCATTGTGCTCCAGGAAAGGGGACCTCCCAAACCAGAACTTGGGGTCCACAGGCCACAGGGAGCCTGGACAGACCCTCCCCGGAAGGCCTCGGGGTGAGCTCCCTCATCGTGGCCCGTGCAGCTGCCCGGCCTGCCCAACGGGGTCCTGGAAACCAGGACAGAGAGACGTACTCCCCCGGCTTATCCCGTTTTCCCTGCTCGCTTCCAGGCAGGCCACTTGGCAGAGGCTCCTGAGCCTTCCCAGACTCTCTTTCCCAAGAAGACGTTTTAGAAAATCCAGGACAAAGGCCGGGAGTCCGGCCCACGCGGTCCCGCCATGGCAGGCAGCCCCCGAGTGTCCTCCACGGCCACACCCTGCTAACCAGGGGCAGACGGTCATTCCTGGCCACCTGCCCAGCCCGAGGGAGGACTCACTGTCAGGAAGGAAGGTGGCTCAGCTCGGGGAGCTGCCCCAAGGAGGCAGGGACCCCCACTTGCTCTGTGGACTTGAGCGTCCTCTCTGCTCTAGTCCAGCCTAGAAAAGGCCCACATAGCCTCTAGGAACCCAGGTCTGGCCACGCCTTCCAAGGAGGCCAGGAAGGGAAGGAGAGGCAAAAGCGGAAACATCCCTGACCTGGGACTTGGGAGTGGACGCATTGGGTGGATGTGGCTGAGGCCCCACCGGACTTGTGAGATGACAGGCATGTCACAAAGTCACCCCCAGTCTCAAAGGCCTAGGACTGGGGTAGGCCCTGCCCTAGATACAGGTCACAAAAACTGGTGGCAACAGAGGGCTGGCCTCCCTGACTCTACAGCTGCCCAAAACTAGACAGGGCACGCCCTGGCCGGTTTGGCTCAGTGGACAGAGCATCAGCCCGAGGACGGAAGGGTCCTGGGTTCAATTACCGGTCAAGGGCATGTACCTCGATTGCAGGCTCGATCCTCAGCCCTGGTCAGGGTGGGTGCTGGAGGCAACCAATTGATAAGTCTCTCTCACATTGATGTTTCTCTCTCTCTCTGTCTCTCCCCCTCCCTTCCACTCTCTAAAAATCAATGAAAAATATCCTTGGGTGAGGATTGAAAAACAAACAAACCAAAAATAAAAATAAAAACAGCAAAAAGAATTAGACAGGGCAGAGACCTAAAAGCTGCTTGGCGAGGTCCCGTGACAAGGCCTACAGACCATGGAGCTCAGGACACGGGGAGTCAAGGCTCGGCCTGAGCTCTGGGTGCTACCATCACCCCGCATCCTCAGCTCCCGCTCCTAGGCAGCCAGCAGAGAGCCCCAACCTGGAGGAGGCAGGCACCTGGGCTCCCCCCAGCCCCCCCACCCCGCACGCAAAGGGAGCTCTCTCTTCAATGGACACCTCCTTAAACACATACGAGGGTGTCCTCTTCTCTTCCCCCTTCTTTCTATACATTGGGCTCTAAAATCTGGGCCATCCCGCCACCCGCATTAACTGCGTTAAGGAGGAATTATAAAAAGAAATCAAATTTCCCATAGCATTTGAACGCCATTAAAATGCCAAACAATAAACTACCAGGCTGCAAATTAGATCAGTGGAAATATCAAACACATTGAGGTATAAAATCCATAATTGCATTTAGTGGCAGCTGTCCCTGGAGAGGCCCTGCTAAAGATCATCACAGCCCCACATATGAGAAGCTATTGACAGAAGAATAAAAATCGACAGGCCAACCAAATAAACCACACAAGCTTCATTAAATATTCAGCAACAGAAATTTGACTATCCTGGGCTGCTCCCCTTGGTCCCCTCCTGAGCCCTTCCCTGCCCAGCTGGAGGGTTCAGTCCGGCGGGGGGGGGGGGGGGGGGGGGCTTCTCCCCAGGCCAGGGGCCAGGTGAGGGGATGGGGGGAAGAAGGGGCAAAGCTGCAGCAATAACAGGGGGGCTCCATCGGGATTATTATTGTTGGGTGGTATTATTAGCTTTCACCCTGGAGTAGGTGGCTCCGAAGTCTTTAATTAGGTCATTAAAGGGATAATTTCCAGGGAGGTTTTAACTCCTTAGCAGCAGAAGAGTCTTCAGCCAGAGTCCAGAGGCGCAGGGGGTGTTAGGCCAGGTACCCCAGTGGGCCCCGGATGGTCCCGGGAGAGGGGCCGGCCTTTGTTGCAGGTCCCTAGAGGATCAGGTTCGCCTGCCCAGGACAGTAGACAGATGCTGAGGGGCGGGCTGGCCAGGGACCATCCTCAGCCCACCCTGGAGGGCTGACCCCGGATTCAGTGGGACCCTCATCAGGCAAAGCAGGACCCCAGCCCAACTGGGCTCCAGCCCTGGGGACCCGACCCTCCTTGGGGTGGCTTAGGCTCTGCCATCGCCCCTCCCCCAGCTCTTCTCGCCATTTCTCTTCCAGTTATTCTCACTCCTCCCCTCCTCTCCTCCTCTCCTCCCTGCCTCTCCCGGTTCCTGCCTCTCCTCACTCCTTCCTTCTCTAAACTCTCTTTCTCCTCCCCTCCCCTCCCCTCCCCTCGCTCCCGCCCTCCCTGCCCCTCCCCGCCTCACCTAGGAGCCCTCTGCCATGTATAATGCATGCAGTGGAAGCACCCAATAGGATTAGGCACCTCCGCCCGTCTTTGAGGAGAGAAAGTTTATGTAAATGACTGATGACAGCGCTATTGTGTGAGGAATATCAATGGAGTAATTACAGTTACATCGGGCGCCCGCGCTGCCGGCCGGTGTTAATTTTTCACCGGCTCCCCCGGGAGAGATCGGAGCGCGCTCCGAAGAGCACAGCTAATAATGGGAGCTCGGAGCCGCCGCTGCGCCACGCGCCCCGAGGTCTTTCTGAGCAGACTGCTAAGCACTGGCTGTCTCCCCCGAGAGCCAGAGCCGAGAACAGAGATAAAATGATTAAAAACTGCCAAGCGGGCCTGGCAATCACTCGCTCCGCTGTCAGCCCGAGACAAGACAAATCTCTGCGATTTTTCTCTTCCCTCCTCTCCCTTTGTGCGCCCCTGAGCTGGGACATGGGGGCCTGGTGGGGTCAGGGTCAGCTCCCCAGGGGGGCAGGGCCTGGGGCCAGGCAGGGGTGGTGGCGGCAGTGGCCTCCAGGCTGGGGGGTGGCTGCAGAGGCCAGCAGGTGGGCTCCACCCCTCTGCCCAGAGAAACTCGGCGAGTGTACACCTGTCAGGGCACACCTGTTGGGGGCCATGGGCTGGGGCACACCTGTGAGGACACACCAGCTGGGGCCATCCACTGGAGCACACCTGTCATGACCCACCTGCCAGGGGCACCAGCAGGGGCTCACCTGGGCCGGGGCTCCTTGGGCTCCAGGAACCTTCCCCTGCCTGGCACTGCCATCGGACCCCTTCTCACTGCCAGGCCCAGAGACCTCAGCCTGGGACCTGACTACAGGCCCAAAGCACATCCCCTGGTGGAGGCCACAGAAGAAAAGAGGGGTCGTGTGTCCCCTCCCAGGGGCTGGGCTCCACCTGGGGAGGCTTCCTGGGTATCTACACCTTTGGCTCTGAAGCTAAGCCTGGGCCCAGGGCTTGAGAAGAGGAAGAGGAGGGAGGGTAGGGGAGAAGGGGAGGAGCTGCTGACTGCTCCCACCTCGGAGAGAGAGTGAAGAGGGTACCCACATTCTGCTGCTGCCTCTGTCATCCATCATCACACCCCACCCTCCACCCTCTGACTATGATGAAAGCGAGAGGAAATTCCTGCCTAAACCCGGGAGCCAGCCACAGACGTCACAGGCCAGGAGGGGCCGTCCGCTGCTCCTGTGTCCAAACATACACACATGGTGCCTCTCTGACACACGTGTGTGCACCCTCCCCATGCCCTGCCATCTCAACCCACATGGCCGGGACCTGCACACACACAGCATCCCCAAGACAGACACACACTTATCACACGCCATGGAACTGCCCATGTCCGCGGACACACTGAGATGCAGGCAACACGCCCTCCCTGCTGACAGATACAGGCACAGGTGACACATGCATGCACACTGTCACGGGCACATGGATGCACTGCAGAGCAGCACGTCCGGGCACAGGAGCACATGCAGTAACACACACTGACACAGGCACTGTCCCGCCCCGCTGCCCCAGCCCCTCCCCTGCCGGCACTGAGCGTTTGGGAGAGTAAGCGTTGGGTCTGGTGATGGCTCTGAGCCGCCTCTTTGGATGCCGCCTCCCAGATGCGCCTGTGCCAGCTCGCGGCGCCCATGCCCACCGCCCGCCACCCAGCAGCTCAGCCGCAGGAAGCTGGCAGGTACGTAGTGATTAAACACTTGGGGACGATGTACCGTGGTGATGACCTCATTACGGACAGCATGGCACTAAAGCTGAGCAGAGGTGGGGCTGGAAGCTTCCGGGCTGGGGACAGGGTGTCGAGACCCGCTGGTAGCTACACTGGGTCTGGCGGGTTCACCTGAGGCCAGCAGCGTTCTGCCCTCTTGCTCAGGGCTCCCTGGGCTGCTCCCGGGCAGCACGGCTGGAGAGAGGCTGCCATCTCCCAACCTGCCACGTGCACACATACACCAATACCCGTGTTAACACGCACTGATGAACCCTTGTTAACACGGGAGGACAGCTACACAGACCTGTGCCCAGATGCACGCACACACGAGCATGGACGGATGCCTGGTGCCCACTCACGTGCCCCACACACATTCTCTGAGCATCCACCACAGGCCAGGCCCTCGCGAAGCTCAGGTCTGTTGACACCCGTGAAGACACGCGTGCCCATCTGAATCAGAGCCATGGGCACACCAAGCAATGCTTTGCCACGCACCCTCCCCACCTTATCGCTTCCTCCCTAGCCTTGCCCTGCTCGCCCTACAATCCACTCAGCAGTCAGAGGGCATTTCATGCTCGAATCTGACCGTGCCACTCCCCTAGAAGCCTCCCACTGGCTACCCCTGCAGGGCCGGCCGCCCACAGGGCATGTTCTGGCTCAGACTGCCTGGCTTCAAATCAGGCCTCAGGGTCTCACCTCCTTCCTAAGGAGGCAGCACCCATGACACCAAGAAGTGTCCCCTTGGCGTTATTAGCAGGCAGGCCTGAGTGCAACCCCCCCCACTTCCCAGCTGGGTGACCCCGGAGCAGCGGCTTAACCTCTCTGGGCTCCAGTTTCCATTTGTGAGATGACGGACGAGGACAGCAACTACCATTTCTTCACTTGCTGGAAATCGTGACGTGGGTGTCCAGACTGCCCAATTTATGGGGGAAGAACCCGAGTTAAATGGCAGAAAGTGATGGAACCAAGACCAGCACCACCAGGCTCTGAAACGCACGTTTTTCCTTTGAACCTGCAAGGTCACGGATGACTGTGTGGTGGCATCGGGCACGCGTGGGGGATATTAGTATGGTCTGGGCTTGTAGTCTCTACGCCTTCGCCCAAGCAGTGCCCCGGCCTGGCGTGCCCTTGCCACAGCCTCTCCTCCAACTGCAAATGGCTTTTCAAAAACTTCTGACATCTACTTCCCCCGGGGACCTGTTCCAGATGTCCCCCATCCCCAAAGTCCACCCCTGTGCCTTTGGAGAGCCCAGGATGTCCCGTCTGCTCCCTGTGTGACGATGGTGCGTGGGCCATGAGCAAGTGGATGACAAGCATGCGTCTGGAAGAGGAGAGCGGGGGTGGGCCAGGGAGACGCAGGGGCTGGAGTCAGACCTGGCTGTGATGTGGCCATGGGAGGTGGTGAAGAATTGGCAGAGGATGCCAGGGGACCCCCCTGACCTTTGCTCACTTCCTGCCTCCGAGAGGGCACTGGTTTTGATCTTCTATGCCCCATTCTGGTCCCCACTGTGGGCAGCCTGGCCACCACATGGGTTTCAGGGAGAGGGGAAGGACCTTGGCCCAGCTAGAATCTCCAGGATGGGCCAGGTGTCCTCCCAACCACCCTCAGATCCACACTTGCTGCCAGCCCACCTGTCCATCCAGAGCCACCCACCACCAATGCCATGCCATGCCAGGCAATGTGCCTGGCCACAGGGAGACTACCACCGCTCTGGGCCAGGCTTTGGGGATACCCTGGGCAGAGGTTCTCAGGCCTCAGTGTACACAGGCAGCCCCCCCTCGCCCCCCGCCAGGGCCTGCTAAGGATGCAGATTCCTAGGCTTTACCCCAACAGTTCATGCCCGTCCACAGACCGAGGCATCTGCATGTTGAACAAGCCCTGCAGGACAGACCCAAGTCTTGGGGAAGGGGGTGGAGTATGAAGCCAGGGAGACTTCTTGAAACTGGTGCCAAGCTTTCAGTTTGGGGAGGGCTTTTCCAGGGGACATACTGCACAACCACTATAGCCTGAGCAAGACATAGGTGTGGACAAGTGTCAGAGATATGTGGGGAACAGAAGGTGAGCTCGTGGCTGAGCACAGAGGATGAGAGGGGGTGGGGCCTGCCTGAGGAAGGCCTGGAAGGCCAAGCTGATAGCCAGGAGGAAGAAGCCATTGGAGAGCAAGGCTCAGGCCCATGGAGCAGGAGGGGTTCTACTCCTGCAGGCCTGGTGCTAGCTCAGGCCACTCAGGCCTCTATTTCAAGAGGCCAGAGCCCGAGACTCAGGGAACTAGGACCAAGTACCTAGTTTGCAGGGCCTGGTGTGAAAGGAAAACCCAGAGAACGCGTTTGGAAAGTATTAAGAATTTCAAGAGGGCGACAGCAGAGCATTAAGCTGAGCAGAGTCCTGAGTGCAGGGCCTGTGTGGCTGCACAGATCACATGCCCCTGAGGCGGGACCCAGCAAGGACGCAGCCAAGTAGGTCACGCTTGCTGGGACCAGCCCAGAGTGCTCAGGACCTGGGGTGCCATCACCCCCGCTGCAAGCCCTAGGCCTCTTTCACTCTCCCTCTGCCCATCCCTTCCCCTCAGTCCTCCAACTGCCTCCTAGATTTGGCTTGAATCTGTCCCCTTTCCAGTCCCCTCTACTGCCCTCACCTCCAAAGTGACAGTCTCCTGTCTCCAATCCCATGCACCCGCTGCCAGTGTCACCTCCATAAAGTGCCTCTCCAGTCCGGTCACCCCCTGTCCAATAACCTTCAATGGCTCCCTCCTGCCCACAGGATAAAATCCAAACCCTGTTGCATAGCTACCATCCCCCCTCCCTTCTGCAGCCCATGTCCCAGCAGCCCCTAGACAGCCCCTCCAGCCAGACTCACTGTCCCAGCCCACTTTTCTCAGGCCACCAATTTAACCCTCAGTATTCTGGCTACCAGTGCCCCTACGTGCACTGCCCTCCCCAAATCCTCCTCAGTTCCAGCCTCCCATCTCACAGGCAGCTGCCCAGGGTAACCCAGACTCTTGCTGTCTTGTGTTATAACCAGACCCCTGCCCTGGGCCTTCCCACACACAAAAATAACTCACATTTACTGATACGGCTCTTTGCATTCATCACTTCATTTAATGCAACAATCCTAGAAGCTGGGCTCTTTGATTATTCCCATTTTACCAACAAGGGAACAGAGGCTCAGAGAGGGTAAGGAACTTGCCAAGGGTCACACAGGTAGAAAGAGCCTGAGCCTGGAGATCAACCCAGCCAGTCTAGCCCCCAAGCTATTCCCTTATACTAACTGAGCACCTACTATGCATCATGCCCTGTTCCAGCCAAGGCATGGTGCACACAGAGAACTCTAGCAAGGAGACCGCCTGACACACATAACCAAAGTCAGATGCCTGCTCAGGCCCAACACAAAGGATTATGGGAGCACCAGTAACAATATCAGCAAGAACCACACACTACCATGAGGACACTGCACTGCTTTCTCCTTTAAAGCTCATCACTGCCCTAAGGCAGGTGTTTGGTCCTCAACAGACTTTTGAGGGAACCGAGGCACAGAGAGGTCAAGCATCTAGCGTATAGTCACACAGCTGGTAAGTGGCAGCGCCTAGACCAGTGGTTCTCAACCTTCCTAATGCCGCGACCCTTTAAGACAGTTCCTCATGTTGTGGTGACCCCCAACCATAAAATTATTTTCGTTGCTACTTCATAACTGTAACGTTGCCACTGTTATGAATCGTCATGTAAATATCTGATATGCAGGATGTATTTTCTTTGTTACAAATTGAACATAATGAAAGCATAGTGATTAATCACAAAAACAATATGTAATTATATATGTGTTTTCCGATGGTCTTAGGCGACCCCTGTGAAAGGGTCGTTCGACCCCCAAAGGGGTCGCGACCCAAAAGTTGAGAACCGCTGGCCTAGATGAAACTCTGAATCCAAAGCACTGGCATCTTTCCCTCTGTCTACATGGCTAAGCATCTGGTTAAGTTTCGGCCTCCCAAGGAATCAGCTCTGGGGTCACCAAATCAGAGAAGAGGCCAACATTTCCAGGCACAGGGGCTGTGCTGGCATGATTTCTGCCCCAACCGCTCACCACACCAGCTTCACCGGGGAGCTCTGAGGGCAGCTGAGCCAGGACCTGGTTGAGCCACTGAAGGCCCCTGGCTGGGTTCCTGGTGATTAGCTGCGCAGACTCCACAGCAGCCTCTTACCTGCTACCCACCCCTGACCTCCGGCCATGAGCACTCACCAGGCAGAGACCATGGTTGATTCCGTGATACTCCCTATGCCAGGGGCAGGATGTTTCTTTTGACCAATTAGTATTATTAGCACTATTATCACTGTTATTTTAATTTAAATCTTTGACATCCAGGGAGCTGTGTCTCTGCAGACAAGGGCATGTCTGTGGGAGGATGGCACCTGGGTGACTGGCCTGAACTCTGGCATGTGGCTGGTTGGACCAGTGGGCGGCCAGCTCCAGCCGCCCCCAGGGGTCTGCGCTGCTCACTTATCAAGCTGACATCCCACAGGGGGCCGCCGCCCTGCCTGCCCTTCTGGCTCCAGGCCTGCCAACTGGAACCAGACCTGGAGGGTGGGCGGAGGGGGCACGTGGGAGGGGGCCGAGCCCTCACCACAGGCCCCTTTGCAGTTCAAAGTGACACACTCAGGCGGCTATCCCTTCAAAGGGCAGACAGCGCCTGCCCTGAGCCCCGAAGGCAAGACAGGAGTAAAGGCAGCCCCGTGAGGGCTGGCCGGCTTGCATCGGAGGGCTGGGCCTGCTCCCCTGTCTCTTGTCCCCTGTCCAGAGCAGGCGGACTATACGTTGCAGTGCAATCCTGGGAAAGTCCCCTCCCCTCTCCGAACCTCCCTGCTGTCATGGAGTATTTGCAAAGCACTCAGAAGGCGCCCAGCAACGGTCATGCCTGCTGGCGACAATGCTGGTGATGAAGACTCAGAGTCCCTCTCTGAGAAACACCGCCCCAAAGCCAGAGCACCTGAGTGTGATTCCCATCAGCTCATTGGCTGGGTGACCCAGGGCAAGTCACTTAAGTTCTCTGGGCCCTGGCTCCCCCTCTGTAAAGTGAGGCTACAGTGGGATGATGAGGTAGGTCCCAGGCACACTCCACCCCTTGATACCGAAATCTGCCCTAACGTGAGGGTACCACTAAAGTGAGGCCCACCAAGAAGGCGTGGCCCCAGTGCTCCCCTAAGCCCAGGCCCCTCAAGGCCGAGAAGGGTCCAGAGGACGAGGCTTGGCTCCAGGAAGGTGCAGCTCCTAATGGGCTGTGTGGATCTGGGTGTGTGGCTTCACCTCTCTGAGCCCCAGTTCTGCCACCTGGGAACCAGGGTAAAGAACAGAGCTTTTAGGAACCCTCTTCAAGATCTGGAGGGCCCAGGGTAGACATAACAAGTGCCCAGGAGGCGGTAGCTCTTACCATTGCCATCCGAGGCTGTGTCACCTCGGGGAAGTAACTGCACCTCTCAGGTCAAACTTCAGGGTGGCAACATGAGAAGTAATTATAATGCCTGCCCCGCGGCAGTGAGAAGATTCAATGAGCTAGTCCCATCAAACCTTAACCACAGGCAGCACGCAGTGAATCCTGGCCATAAATTAGGAGGCATTCATTCAACAGATCACATTGGGCTCTGGTGCCCAACCTCCGCCGGGGCACAGAGCTCAGCAAGGGGGCAGAATCTGCCCTCCCCAAGGAACGCCTGTCCTCCAATCCCAGGTCCACTTCCTAGCTGTGTGACCTTGGGCAAATTACTCAACTTCTCTGTGCCTCAGCTGTCTTCTCCAAAAAGGAAAATAACAATGGCACAGGTAAAGGACGGAAGCGCTTGGAGCAGCAGGCGTGACAACCATGTGCACTCAGAAGCATTGGCTGTGAGGATCATTTTTGCCACTGCTGCTGTCTGTGCTCTCCCGGCTGGGCCTGCCTGTCAGCAAGCCCCCTGCAGCCAGGCCCCCTTCTGCAGCTCACAGACTTGGGAAGTGTCAGCTCCCAGAGGCGCCCTGTGTTCCCTGCAGAACAGAGGCTTCCGTGGGCTTCCTCCCGGTCTGTTTCCCCAGCAGCTGGAGCACTTGGAAAAAGCTCCCAGCCTGCTGGGCTTGTCAAAGCAGGGCCAACTTTACTAGAACCAGGTTTGGACGGTAATCTTGCGGTCATAAGAATTATTTTCTTTACATACTGCTATAGAAAGGGGAACTCCCTGCTCCTTTTTTTTTTTTTTTAAACCTAAATGAAGACACCATCAAGGGTAAATGTGCTGCTGGAGTTTTTAATAAAAACATGATGGAGGAAAACATTCAAAGCGCAATAATCAGAAGCAATTTGCGTCGTGAGCAGAGATGTGTCATTCCCACCCTCCACCCCCTTGGCTGTGCTCCGCGCGCGGGACCGGCTGTGGGGTTGGCGACTTCAGACCTGTGGCAAAAATAATGAACAGCAGTGCGCTCGGAGATAGCCTGAAAAATATCCCGGGAAAGAAAAACATATGCCAAGGAGTGTGTTGTAAAAGTCATATTTCATGCCTGACTTTAGAGAATGTTAATAAGGATTAGAACCATACTCCAACAGAACAACTATCAGTCAAGGCAAGGTAATTAATTCTGCTTCAGATCTCTGCTTGAGAAAATGAAAGCGGCAAGTGTTGTTTCACAGCACAGAGATTCCGTCACACAGAACGACCCAAGAACTTCCACAGCCGCGTCCTGATCCCGGCTGAAAGGAACCTGGCCGCTGCTGGCGGCCGGGGCTGCTCTCTCACCCTGTAGACTTGGGGGATCTTCTCCAAATCGTAACACTATCAAACTTTTTTTTTCTTTAAATTTCAGGATTGGCTAATAAATATGATTAAGATAACACATCCCAAACCACATGTCCTCAGCTTGGCCTCCAACATGTGGAAGACAGATGTGTCTTCCATGTACAGATGACCCAGCCGGCTGCTCCCCCGAGGTAGGGACTCTGGAAGATGGAGCCCCGAGAGGTCCCCCCACCCACGGCCCCCTCACCTCCTCTCGCTGCAGAGAGGAAGGTCCAAGCCCAGGGTGCGTGGGAGTCAGACATCGGAAGGACGAGGGGATGGTGGGATGTGGCCCTGTGCTCACCTGGCTCTTGTCCCTCAATGTCCTAATTTAGAAGAGAAAATTCCCAAACCCACATGTCCCATCAGAAAAGCTCCCAAAATACATATTTCCTCCTGGAGGCTTTCCTATCACCCCCTCTCAGGAGCCACAACCGAAGGACCAAGAATTCTCTGCTCCGTGACCTCAGTCCGGGGAGGACAGAATTGGCCCGAGTGGGAGAGGGTTCTAGAAAGAATTGCGTAGTTGACACATAGAAAACCCCTAACCGGGCAGTGGGCAGACTGGGGTTCCTGCCTCCATTCTGCTGCAACCGAGTGAGCTTTGGTGCCAGTCCTGGTCGCCCCTGGGCCTCGTTTTCCCATTTCGACAAGGATCTTGAAGAGCCTTCAGCTGGGCCATTCTAAAGCAGCGGCTGGTGGGCTGGTGGGTGTAGCCCTGCTGCACCCTCGTGGGGGTCACTGAAGAGGGTTCTTGGGCGCCATGGAGAAAGCCAGGACCTGAGGATGAGGCCTGAGGGGCCTGGGGCTGTTGGCATCAGCAGCCAGCAGGGCCCCAGCTCTAGGAAGAGGGGACAGCAGGCTCAGAGGCCAATTAGGCGTGGAGGCCAAAGGTATGGGTGAGCCTCCTTCTTATCATTCCCTTGGGGGAGAAGCAAGAAAGGAGAAGAGCCCCTCAGCCCAGGCCAGGCAGCAGGGCTCCAGTAGGCAGGGAGGAGAAGGCTCCCATCAAGTGGTAGAATGAATGAATGAATGAATGAATGAATGAATGTCAGAGGGCGTGGGGGCTCCCCTAACCCATCAGAGCAGGCAGGCTGAAAGCTGGAGCCTCCTGAGAAGAACAAGCTATTAAGGGCCCCTGGGGGAGGGGCGCTATGACCAGGATGAGCCCAGCTGCCTCCTGGGCAGGGGAGGTAGACAAGGCCACTTGGCAGCGCCTGGAGGGTCTCCTTCCCACCAGTCGGGGCTCAGAGGCTGCCTGGGCAGACCAGAGGGTCAGGCTCCTCCTTAGCTGGAGGGGCGCAGACCTCCGTGGAGGAGCTCGGTGCCTGGCTTCCTGGCCTCCCTTCAGCTGCGGCCAACTGGGCACTGACTGCTGCGGTCCGGCCCCTTTCACTCAGGCCTCGGTCTCCCTTGAAGACCCCAGCTCTCTCCCTGCCCAGGAGCCCGGGCTGGCGGGCAGACGCTGTGAGCCCTGGCCGGCAGGGCTGATATGAACCATCTGCGTTGTCTTAGGCCGCCCCTCTGCCCACTGTCCCTCTGAACTCGGCCGGTTCCCGCGGGCCGTTTGATGCCTCGCAGGGTCACAGACCCCCGCACACAAATCACGGCGGCGGGGCTGGGGGTGGGGCGGAGGCGCTGAAACCTAATCCGCAAAGTTTGCTCCGCCGCAGGCTCGCCCCTTCCCTTGCTCACTGCTCCCCCCCCCCCCCTTTCCAAACAAGGCTTATTTTTCTTGCCCAAAAAACAAAGTTGGTATCAAGTGTTTCGAGGGAGAAAGTCTCTCCCCCGCCCCCCGGCCTGGGAGGCAGGGCCGGGGCTGCTGGCTGCGCCCGGGATTGCAGAGGGGGCTCCGGGAGAGGAGAGGACAGGACGGGCGGGAGGTGAGCTCCAGATCCCGGCCCAGGGGCCGTCCCCTTCCCAGCTCCGGTCCGGCCCTGCCCTGCCCGACGCTTCACTGCCCGGACCCCAGGGCCTTGGACTCTATCCTTTCCCCCGAGCTGTCCTCCGCCCAAGTCGGGCTCCCTCCGCAGGGGCTCTGGGTCCCAGTGCGGCCAGAGATGGAAGCATCACTTCCTGCCCCTTCTCCCTCCCCATAAAACAGCCCTTGCCTGTCGCTTTTACGAGGTGACACCCAGCTCTCGGCCGATTCTCCCCGCGCTGGAGCTTGGGCTCGAGAGGGAGCAGGCTGCGTGCAACCAGGCGTCCCCAGAGCACTCCCAGGGCGCACGGGGTCCCTGGCGGCTGCCCCCGAGCACAGCCCGAACCCCAAGAGCTTTCAAAGCCGGCCCAGGAGCCGCGAGGAGCCGCGTGTATTAGAGGCGAATTCCCCAGAAGTGTCCCTCCGCCCCGCTGACTCTGCGCCTTCCGTCTAAGCCAGCCCCGAAGTGGCCAGCCTGGCCCTTCCAGGGGCGCCACGCGGAGGTGTGGGGACGCCTTTGCCGAGTGTTGGTTTTGCTTTTGGTTTTTTTCAGCCGGTGCAGCGACCCGGAACGCGCGCGGCTGCTTCTCCGAAGCCCCGGGTTTCCCGCTGCGCCCGGAGGCGAACGCCCGCGGCTAAAGGCCGCTCCCGCAGCGGCCTCTCCGAGGGCTGGAGTCGCAGACGTCCCAGCCCGCAGCCCGGCTCGGGCCAGGCGGCCACGTCGAGGGGCCGGGCGGCGCACCGGCTGGGTCTGCGCGGCCCGGGCGCAGCGGGGAAGGTCTGCCACTGCGGGACCAGGGTAGCGAGCGGTGGCGGTGCTGAGAATAAAGGCGCCGGCCGGCCAGCGGAGGAGCGGGTTTCCTGGGGGGAGGGTGGGGGGTGGGGGGTGGGGGGGTGGACAAAGGAATTCACCCTCAGAAGGAACGGGCTGAGCGAGCAGCGGAAGGGTCAGCCTCCCAGACCCGCAGGAGCACCAGCGGAGGAACATTCGTCCCGGCGGGCGATCCAACCACATCTGCCCCGCGGACGACCCCAGCTGGGCATCTCCATGAGCCTCTTGATTTTGGTCAATCCCGCCCTAATGGGGATGGCGGGTGGGCACCCCCAGTCCTTCCTTTCCCGGGAAGAGGGAACAGAGCAGGCTGTGCTCTGCCTCGGTGGACGCAACATTTAAATAAATTAATTAATTAAAATAAATCCCCCCCAACCAGAATCCTCTGTGGTGGGGCCGTTGCCCCCATTTCCCGGAAGCTGACCATCGAGGCTCCCGCAAAGCAACCCCTTCTCCCAGCCCTGCTGCAATGCTTGACCGGCCCGGGAGACCCCCTGCGCCGGGCGAAAGGGCCGGAGCCCCCGCCTCCTGCCCTCGGAAGGGGTGGAGGGGACACGGTTGTAAGGTGCTCGCCTTCTTTTCTCTGCTTGACATGAATAAGGGGATTAGGACGGCAAGTTTCCGTCGCTCGCCCGGCGGGACAAAGGGCCCCGCGGTTTGAGCGGCGCAGCCTCTGATTAAACGACAGAGCCCTGTCACTCAGCACCCTCCTAGGTACTTGTGTTCGTGACATAATCTTATTAGAAGATAAAACCGGTGAAATCCTTTTCATAATGAAAAGTTACATTTAATGGCCGGACTCGCCCCCCCCACCCCACCCCGACCCTGCCCGCCTCCCCCCCGTTGCTGTTGGATATGGCTGGCCTGTAATTGGCATTTAAAGCACCAAGTCCGGGCGAAAAAACGGGGTTTAGGTTTTTGTAATCCCCCTAAACTGTCTTTGTTCGAAATCTCCACAGATACAAGTCTGTTAAGAGTAAATATTTGTGGATTGATACAATCACGTTCTCCCCCTGCAAACCAAATCTGAAAAAATGCCGCCCTCCCGCCGCGCCGGGGCCGGGGCCGGGGCCGGGGCCGGGCGCAGGGGGTGGGGGCTGGGGGCGCGAGCCTCCGCACCGAGAACTCCGCTTTCCGGCCGCCTGGCCGCCTGCCTCCAGGAGCCGAGGGACTTTGCACATTTCTCAGGCGGGAAAAAGGTCTTAGGCTCTCTTTTCAATTTTCTGTTCCTTCAATAAACAAACCTCCCGAACTCGCCGCTTTTGGGCCTGCCCGAGGGGGTCGGCGGGAGGGCTTGGGGAGGGGCGCGGCTTTGCTCCATTCCGAACGAAAACGCGAACCCCTTCCGCTAGCCTCCCTCCCTTTCAGGAGGTGCAAGTGGCTCCAAGGGGACTCGTCCTCCTGCGCTGTGGGAGGCCCCACCCTCAGGACGCCCCAAGTCCAGCCCAGGAGAGCCCCAGGAGAGACCCCGGAGCCGCCAAGGGCCCTCGCAACGCGGAGGAGCACGAAGGCTGCCGCGGGGCCCCGGACTCCCGGCTCCAGCCCAGCCCGTCCCGGGATCGGGTTCCTTCATAAATCAGCGGCTGGGTGAAAGGGCTGCGCTTTAGAAAGGGCAGGACCGTGTGCGCGTATTAGAGCGCGCGGTTCCCAAATCCGGGCTAAACCCCTGGTGACACCGAAATTCATCAACCGCTGCAGGCGCCCGCGGCGTGGCTGAGGGGCCCGGGAGCCCCGGAGCCCTTGCACTGCGCTGTCCCCTCGGGGGAAAGTAGAACAAGGGGCAGGACCCCTCGGAGAGGTGGGCCTGGAGGAGGGCGCGGGTGGAGACCGCTGAGAGCCGCCTCTGCGCGCACGCACGCCAGGGCCTGGAAGGAAGCTCTCCCACCGGGAGAAAGGCAGTTATTCTAACCTTTTCCCTACGCTGGCAAAGGCCACCCCTACAGGGCATTCTGGCACAAGGAGGGCAGCGACCCCTACCCCAACCCTCCAGCCCTTGGACAGCTATCCCCGCACACTCTCCAGGTTGGGCAGTCTAGGGAGAATCCCAACTGTCCAGAGCGGACATCTGGGCCTTGGGGAAAGCCAGGACATGAGGATTTAAGGATGCGACCAGCTCTGGGACTTGGACTTGCCTGGGATCTGCTACAGAGTAACTGTGGACCCAGGGGAAGTTAATTCCTTAGCCTCCGTTTCCTCGCCTACACGTGGAGCTAGAGCGATAAAGGTCAATACACATCACAGGCACTCAACAAAGGCCAAGTCCTTTCCCTTCTGGACGCACTACCGTGGCCTGCTCCTCTGGGGTCAGTAAGGCTCCGCTCCTGTGAGTTCACATCTACACTGGCCACATTCAAGAGTCTGTTGGAGAAAAACGAGACCTACGTGCCTCAGTGGCACTGCCTGCCTCCAAGGACCCACTGGTGACAGCCAGCCTCTCCCCATGCCCTTTCCAAGGGAACATTTCAAAACACAGGCCCCAGACCTGGCTGGGGAGCAGGAGGGTGGGCCAGGTCCCTCAGGGCAGCCTGTCTTGGAGGCCGCTCTCTCTAGGCCTCCCACGCAAGGCAGACAATGCATTCCTGCCAGGCAGGGCGTCTCCGGCTCACGTCCCTGGCAGGCGGGCAGGAAGGAAACATACATTGACTGCATGCCCAATGCAGGCTGGCACCTTTGCGTTTGTTTCACTTTATTCTCAGAGACTTCCTCACTTCATCCTGTGAGACTGACATGATCACCCCTATTTCACAGAGAAGAAAACTGAGGCTCCGGAAGAGCCATCTGCCCTTCCTTAAAGGCCACTGGACTGTGTCCCTGGGAGCCAGTGCCTGTCTCCATCCCTGGCCTGTCATTGCAATCTTGCTCTTTCCTTTGAGAAAAATGTGCCCCACGGAGGAGGACCTCCATTCCCAGGAGGTGTCCGCAGAGCGCGTTAGTCCTCTCCATCCCCGCAGGCTCCGGCAGCTCCTGGCCTGGGCGGGCCCCCACACCCTGACAGCCCAGTAACTATGGCAATTCAGGAGTCACATGACAAGTCCCCGAGTCCCCGAGGAAAGCAGGAGGCAGGAGAAGAACAGCAGTCACACCCGCTTCAGCTTGCCCCGGCCCAGGGCCCAGTGCCGCTCCTCCTCTCCCATCACCGCTGCTGCAGCGCGGGGGGCAGAGGCACCTGGGGGCGGGGAGGGGGCTGGCAGCACTGTGTTCTCGCCTGCATGCTCCCTGGGCTCTCTGCATCTACCCAGCAGCTCTGTGTGCTCCTCACTCCCACCAGCCCTGGTGGGCACCTCTGTTGCTCTCCCGGCTGGCACCGCCTCGCAGTTCCCAGGGAAACCTCTTACAGCGCAGGCGGGCCAGGAAGCAAACGTCTTTGTTTCTCCTGGAACTGGACTCCAGGAACCGGGTTTTTCCTCCAGCGACACTTCCCCCAGTTCACCGAGTGCAGGGCCAGCCAGGTGCTCTGCCATCAGCCAGCACTCTGAGTCCAGGCCTGTCTGAGCCGGGCTCCGGATTGAGACAAAGCCCCCCCTGCACTCACATCCTCCGGACCCGACACTGCCCCTAGCCCCCCCCCCCCCCATTCAGGGCCCCAGGGTCCACCGGGCAGGTCCAGCAGCTGCCAGTCAAGAAGCTGAACAGAGATGGATAGACTATTGCCCCGGGAATAACAAAGGAAGGGCCCACGCAGACATTTATTTGTACTGGTCAGGAGAAGCAAAGGTACAGGGCAGCAAGGAAGTGCTGTCAGCCAGGCCTGAAACCCAAGAAAGTTGCCATTCCGAGCACAGTGGCCCCTTATACCCACCACTCCACCACGCAGCAGTAGTTAAAGCAAACACAGGCCCTTCACTGCCCCGTCAGTTACACCTTCCCCCCAAAATTACACAAACTTTGAAAGATTTTTTGGAGAGAAGATGGATGCTTCAGGAGACTTGAGGTCAAGGCTAGGCTGTTTAAAGTATATTATTAACAAATAAACATTTACTGCAAAAAAAAAAAAAAAAAGGAGAAAAACCCTATAGGCCACCGGGGAACCAAATCATGTTGCTTTTGGCTTCAAATGACAGGAGACATTTATGACATGAATGGAGAACACCAGCCGGTCGATGAAATGGCAAACGTCTGCCACTTTGCTTCCTCTGCCTTGTGAATCAACTTTTTCAAATATGGTTTTCAGCCTGGCCCTCCCCTCGCTACCACTGCCTCCTCACCCTGCCTGCAGGGGCAATAAATATATATATAATTTTGGTTTTGCTCTTAGCTGCCATCAGCACAGAATCTAGGGGTTGGAGAGGGCTGGGTCAGTTAGAGAGCCAAGGGCCTCGGGTCCTCCTGCACCCCCCATTGACTGACAGCTCGCCCAGGCTCCTCCAACGAGCCGCCCATCCCTCTCTTCCTCCCTCCCCGAAGCTGAGGCCTGACTGTGGTGTCCAACAAATTGGAAGTTATAACTCATGTCTTTGAGAGCATCCTCCATTCCTCAGCCTGACTAATGCCAACGTAGGACCTGGTGGGTTTCCCCCGCCCCCTTTTTTTGTTTTAAAAACCTCACAGCCACAGAAGAGAGGAAGTTCTCTGCAGCGGTACTGCCTTCCCATCATGGACCAAAAAACCTCCCTGGGATGGAGGATCCTCTGACCACCTGGCCTGGTGTCTCACCTTTTAAACCTCCTCTTCTTTCTGAAAATCGCAGACCCCTGGATCTCGCCTCCGTATACCCCCTCTTCTGAATCCCGCCCCCCCAGCTTCAGAGATGTTGGTTGAGCTTTATTTTCTGTCACACGAATCACAAAAACAACAAGCATGGCCATTTTTCTAAGTATGAAATCATAATATTGAATATGCTTTTCCCAGCTAGACCCTGGAGATTCCAATGGTTCCCCAGGGGAAAGATCTTTGCTCTGGTCCAACGTCCACCCACCACGGCTCCCAGGAAGAAACTGGCCAGCATGCCAGCCAGCCCCACCCTGCTGCCTGTCCTTCTGACGGTGCCCAGTTGGCATCTGTTCTCACCCCAACTATCAGAAGTTTTTCTGCCTCCCTGGAGGTGCGGGAGAGGACACAGGATCCCATGGAACACAGAGCAATCACGGCCCCAGTGCCCTGTGTAACCCTCACAACTCCCTAGGAAATGACATCATCACCCCTGGTTCGTGGATGGAGAACCCAGGGCTCAGAGGTGGGCAGCCCCCTGGCTCAGATCACACAGCTGCCGAGTGTGGGGCTGGGGGTGAACCAGGTCAGCCTCAGAGTCTAAAGCTCTCTTCATCAGAACCCCACCCCCCAGTGTCCCAGGCAAAGGGATGGGTTTCCCCAGCGGTGCCCCCCACCCCAACCTTCCCTGCAAGCCTCGAATTCCAGCTGCCCTTTTCCCGTGGGCAATTCGGTGTGTGTCCTTGAAGACGAGGCATTCCTCGCCACGCTGACGGTGGGAATAGTAACAACAATAATTTCCAGGCAACAAGATGCCAGGTCCTCTGGGGCACATTATCTCGAATCCTTATAAGAATACTTTCCCCCAGGTGGGCATGTCCCCATTTCACAGAGGAGGCTCAGGGAGGTGCCAGGGCAGTGTGGCCCTTAGCCTGGCTCCAGTGGGCAGGGAGGGCGGGAGAGAGGGAGCTGAGGGTCACCAATCACATACCCCAGAGGAGATCCTCACAACCCGCTTCCCCCACTCGAGAGGAAAAAAAGCGGCAAACAAATTAGGCTAGTCGAGCCCAGAGCCTGGGGAATACAGGGTGAGCCAGAAGTCAGCTGTGAATAATGCCTCCGTTCAGCGGCAGACGACTGCAGCCTCGCGAAGGCCGTTGCTTCCCCTTCCGCCTGCAGCCAAGGTGCTGGGGTTAAACGGAGAGGTGCCCTCCCAGGGGCCAGAGGGTCCGGTCCCCAGGCTTTGGGCTGGCGGAGTGAGCCCCGCAGCCCTCAGATCCCCAGGAGAGCAGTACGGAGGCCTTTTTATAAGGCAAAGCGCTGGCCTTCCTTCCAAGGGGATCCATTTCCCGGACAGGCCCTTACCCCCGGCTGGGGGCAGGGTGTCTGCAGCCCTGAACGAGTGGGGGACTCTGCCAGCTGGAGGACCCGCCGGTGGAGGGGTCCTGCTGGTGAATGGCACCCTGCAGTAGGGCCTACGGGAGGCCTTGCACGCTGGGAAAGGCAGCAACGGCCAGAAAGGGCTGGGGCCGACTCTGCTCTTCCCTGCACCGCACCCGCTCTGCCGCTGCCGCTGCCGGTGCTCCGAGGGGAGGTGAGCCTCCCAGGAAGGCCTTTCCCGGTGTAAACACTTCCCAGGAAAGGAATGTGCTGGAAAAGTGGGGCTGGGCCCCTGGAGCTTCACGCAGCCAGCTGGGGTAAATTTAAAAAAAAATCACCCCGGGACTCAGACGGCTTTTGTGAAACTCAATCAAAACCTCGCTGCCCCCCTCCTGCCGAGGCTGGCGCATCCTACCTGGGCAAGCAGCCCCGGGACCCTCGCAGGCTCAGCAGGGCCCCCTGACTGCAGCGGGGAGGCGGGGAGGCAGGGAGACGAGGGCACCCCGGCAGGCCCTGCTGGCTGAAGGGCGCCCAGCCCGGAGGCCGAGGTGGGTGCTCGGCGGGCGGCAGCCCAGTGCCTTTCTGCGCACGCAGGCTCCCGCGGGCACCGACGGATCTCGGGTCCCCAGACCTGGGAGCTGTCTTACAAGCGATTAGACTCCATTTTGTGACAGATTTTTGGACTCTCCCGCCAACCCTCCCCCCTCCTGGGGCCTCCTCCAGGAATTCGCCACCTCCTCAGGATAGAAACCCTTTCCAGGCGAGCGACAGAAGGCAAGAAAAGAGTTACATAATCCTGTTCGGCCAAGCCGCCAAGGGAAAAAATGGGGGGCGCTATGCTGTCATTTTCTCATGTATTCTCGGGCGGAGGAAGGAGAGGGGGTTCCTGATTTTGGGTTAGGAGGCGCATCTCCTCCCGGTTTCTAGCTGGATCTGCTGTCCGCAGAGCTCGGGCTGCCCAGCGGCCAGAGCCTCAGGCACAGGAGAACAATCCGAGGCTTTTGTTTTTTTCCTTAAATAAGCAGGACCTCTCCCCCAAAAAACGCACCGGAGAAAAAGGAGACTTTCGAGTTATGCATGAAAATGCCAAATGCCGCGGGGCCCCGCTCTTTCTGCCCGTGCAGGGCGTGCCGGTGGATTTTTTTTTATCAAATGCTATTAAATTCGCCCGAGTGTCGATTAATTACCCCCGTGGTGCGTAAAATAATGCTGCTCTTCTGGGTGTCCAGGAGCTTTGAAGACAAGTCGAGTGGAGGAAAAGAGCTTAGGAAAAACAGCCCCTTCTTTCTAAGCACCGAACCCCGCTGCTCCTCGGCCGGGAGGACACGTTTCCCTAAAGTTGCACTGGTGGGGGGTTGCTCATTTCCCCACGCTGCTGACGCACAGACCAGACAAACCCGAGAAGGCACGTTTGTGTGCCCACTTGCCCGGATTCTCGTCTGAAAGCATTTACGCACAGATGCAATAAATATGCCTCTGCGATCCTCAAAGAAAAAAAATAAATAAATCGTGAAATATATTTTTTATTGTGAAAAGAACATTGCTTCCCAGGGAGCCCCTGCTAGCCTGGCGGCGCTGGCTCTCTCCCGCGAAACGCTGAAGCGAGACCCCGCGCCCGGGAATCCGTCCCCAGGAGTGTCTTGCTAACAAGCCTTCCTCAGCCCCCAAACAGCCCACCTGGAGCAGATACCTAATCGGTGTTGCTGGAGGAAAGAGGGGGCGAGAGAGGAGGGGGGCACCTTGAGGGGATGGACGGTGCCCACCTGGAGGCTGCTGCCCTGCTGAACCCAGACTGAGATTCGCCCCATTCCAAAATTCACTTGCAAACTCACCCGACGGCACTGGAGAAGAAAGCTCTCGGGCGCCCTTTTCCTTTTTAAAACAAATACACTTTTGACAAAGCCGCCGCAAACGTTCAATTGTTTTGTAAAACGAGGGGGTGGGTCACTCCGCTCGAAGGGGGAACACCCAGGTCAGATTTTGTGACGTTACAGTCCTGTGCTCTGAAGAACCAGGGGTACCCTCTCCTCGTTTCCAAAAGAAGCCCCATAAACGATTGGGGGGAGGAGGGCAAGAGTGGGGGTAGAATGAACAGATTTGTACGAGAGGTTGGAGAGGTTTTACGCATTTTCCAATATATAAAAAATTTTTCCAAAACCTGCCCGAATGACTCCGAGACCCACTTGCAGCTTCCTCAGCCTCCTGCCCCCAGGTGCGGAGTGGTCCAGGCCGGGGCTGAGCTGAGTGGGAAGTGGCACTGCCCGGCTAGGGTTGGGCAGGCAGAGCAAGTGAGGGCTGCGGGCAGGCAGGCCGTGGGTGGGCTGGAGACCGGCGAGCCCTGCGCTGCCAACCACATTTACCCCAAACCACCTTCCCCGTTTTATTTGTGCTGCCCTATGCCTGCCTGTGGCTGAGCTGACTGGTGGGCTCACCTTCTGCTGGAGCTAGAATCCCATCAGCCCAGGGCACCGCGCAAAAGGGATCCCCGGCATTGTGCCTCATCGGGGGGTGCTCCAGACAGAGTGGGAGGCCTCGGCTGGGCTCTGGGGCCAGTGGAAGAGCTGGCTCTCCGACTCTGGCTCCAGCTCCTGCCCGAGAGCCCCCAGCGACAAGAAGAGCAAGGCACAAAAACCAGCTCTTGCTGGGCCCCCAGGCCAGGGAAGCAGGCCAGAGTAGGCCCTAGGATGGGGCTCACCCAGAGCCTTTCAGAGTAGAATCCCATGCCCTCCGGAGGGCTCTGACTCCAGCCAAGTAGTTGGAGGGGCAGGCCAGCCACTCGGGGTTTCATCAGGGCCTGGGTGTAGAGACAGTCTCTGGGCAGAGCAGGTAGGCTTTTCCCAGAGCACACGCAGCCCCTCTGAGCCCCACACTGCCCGCCCGAGCAGCCTACCCACCCGGCAGCCCCATCCGAAGGAGTTTTCCAGGCCTCACTAGAAAGTTGTCGCAGGCACCCACTTGCCTCTGCAATGCTGCCCTGGGGATCCCCACACCCCTCTTTTGGCTGTTGCGCCTCCCTGCCTCCCTCTCAATCATACTGCCAGGCACAAAACCCAAATGGAAGGGGGGAAAGCCACATCTCTCATTTGTCCCAAGCCCCTTGCCAGACAAATCCAGAGTCTCAGCTAGAAAACAAAAGTCAGCAGGTACAGCTCAACTCACAGCCTCTGGCCTCAACCCCTGGAGCTACACCAGGGCAGAGCAGGCTGATTCGGGCAGTTCCCCGCCCCCATGGGGAGCCCCAGATTGCGGTTTGCCACCTCTTGAGGTCCTCCTCCTAGACACCTTCTCCAACCAACAAAAATTATAAGTGCAAAATGCCCCCATGGAATGGTTCTGGGGACGATGGACATCCTTTTCTCTGCATCGGGGACTAAAAAACGCAGCAGGGCTCATGGCAGGAAGCGGGTATGGGGGGCTGCTCAGGCAGCTCAGCACCCCTGCACCCCACCTCCTCGCTCCAGGAATCCCAAACCTCCACACACCCTGCCTTTGTGCTGGAGAAGCACACCACTAGGGCCTCCCTCCCTAAAGCACTGCTTTCGTTTAGAAATCAGTTCTTGGTCCCAAATTCAGGCCTCCCAGGACCGTGGCATCTATGCCCCGGTCGGCCCAGGGCCTTGTCCTGCACCCCAGCTCAGCGGCCCAGCGCTGGTTTTCCGGACAAAGGGCGGCAACTAGGAGCTGCCTGAGGCTGCCTGAGGCTCCCGGCCACCCCACCAGTGTTGGCCCGGCTGGGATGGTTCGCCCCTGCGGGAGACGCGCAGCCCGCGGAGCCCTCGGAGTTGATGGGCCCAGCGGCGGCCGGGGGGATGTGGGCCTGGCCTGGCAGTGGGGGTGGCCGGGCTCGGGTGCCCGGCGGCGGGGAAGGAGGAGGGCGAGAGGCGCTTACTGTTGGTAGTCTTGTTTGCAGTACAGTTTCCGATCCCGGAAGTAGCAGCTGGTGGTGAGGGCTTGCTGACACGCCGCGCACTGCAAACACTCCTCGTGCCAGGACGACTCGTTGACTCGCATCAGGAAGCGGTCGGAGATGGGCCGCTGGCAGCCCTCGCAGACAGCGGGATGCGGGCAGTCGGAGCCTGCAGCGCATAGGGCGAGAGCCGGGCCGTCAGCGCCGACCAGCCCGACCCCAGCGTCCCGGCCGCTGGGAACCCGCAGCCCAGGCGCAGAGGGCGAGGGCAGCCCGGGAGCGCCGCCCGCCGCCAGTGCTCCCCGGGCCGCCGCGCAAGGGCCGGGCGGCAGTCTCAGCTACTCGTCCTGGTCCGCAGACTCGGGCGCGGAGTGTCCGCAGGCCTCGAGGCTTGGCTGGGCGCTGCGCTCTCCCCTTCTCCGGAGATCCGGCGCTTGGTATTAACACGTATGAGAAGGAGCGCGGCTCGGCTCGGGGTAGCCCGGTAGGACCCCACAGACGAGGTGAGGCTGGGGGCTCGCTGGCTTATGCGCCCCACAGTGGCATTCGTGGTCTTCTGTCCCCAATCTTCCCCAAATCTGTGATTTGGGGTACTCGGGGGGGACACTGTTCTTTTAGAAGCTCCCCTCCCCAAGTGACCTGGCACTACTTTCCAGCTTGCTAAGGTGACTGCTTGTGTCCTCCATCACCCCTGCCGCCCACCTCCTACCTCCCGTCCAGAGTGGCATCTCTAGGTTCGAGGCCCGATGAAGATGGGGGTGGGGTGGGTGGGGGCTGGAGCTGTCTGTCCTCCCTCCTCCTAGGTGAAGTCCCTGCATACCTGTCCCCGCAGGACGCCTGTCTAGCTTGCGGCCCCTCTAGTATCACTCCGGAGTGTCCTGTGTTGGCCCACACTCCCACGTCCTGCAAACCATTTCCTTTAGCAGTTGGCCTAGACGCCCGCTTCCACCTCGGGACGAGGCCCCTGTCTCCTGCCGTGACCACTGGGGCGTCCCGACCCCGCACTCACCCAGCAGCACCCCCAGAGTGGCGGGTCCGGGGCGCAGGGCGTGCTCCTCCATCTTGATGCCGTCCAACATCTTGGCGCAGTCCGTCTGCCCGCGGGGGAAGCACCTTTCCAGCGACTCGGGACCTGTTGCTATATCCATGGGACGCAGGGCGCGCTGCGGGCCCCGCCGGCCAGGGTGCTCGCCCGCCCGCCCGCCGGCCCGCTTGCCGCCGCCGCCGCGTCCCCAGAGCCGGGGAGGCGCGGCTCCCGCGGGGTTGGGGCTGCGGCTGGGGCCGCCGGTTGCCCCCGGCGAGCGTGCAGCGGCGACGCGCTGGCCCCGGGCCCCGGCGTCGTGCTGGCGGGCCGGGGCGGCTGCAGTCCGCGCCGCGCTCTCCCGGGCACTCGCAGCCACGCGCGCCGGCTCTTCTGTCACCTGCTTGTCAGCCCCGGAGCTGGGCTGCGGCCGCGGCTGCAGACGGAGCCGCGGGGAGGAGACGGCGGCGGCGGCGGCGGTGGCGGCGGCGGGCGGGGGAGGGGGCGGGGGTGTAGGGGCGGCCCCGCGGGCGGGGGGGGCGCGCGGGCTGCGCAGCGGGGTCCCGGGCGGGGCGCAGCGGGCCGCGGGGCTCCCGGCGCGCTCCCCGCACTACTCCAGTGCCATGGTGCGCCCGAGGAGCCTCTCGGTTTAGAGCTGGGGCTGGCGGCGGAGGGATACTCCGGCCGGGAGCCGCCTCACCCCTCCTCAAACTTCCTGACATTTGAACTCATTGGCGCGCCTCGTATCCCTGCGCCGGGATGAGCCGGCGACTCCACGTCAAATAGTGCCGCCGCCGCTCCCCCGCCCCCTGCGGGAGGGCTCCCCGCGCCCCCAGCTTGCGCCCCGCGTGGCGCCCGGCCCCGAGCGCGGGCTCAGGGGCCCTGGCCCGGCCAAACGCCCCGTTGGCCCCTCTCAGAAGTTTGGCTTGTCCTCGAAACAAATCCTTCTGCCCCACCCCCTTGAAAAATTGATTTGGGAGTTGGGGAATGAAGGCTTTCTTTTTTCTTCCTTGCCTTCTTCGTTATTAATATTTTGTAAAGCTCCAGCGCTGAGAGGAGTGGCCCCAAACGAGGCCAGACTGCGCGGACGGCGGGGAGCGCTGCAGCTCCAGGGGACGGCGCCGTCCGGGGACCCCGACTGCCGGCCGAGGTAGGTCGCACCGGGCTGAGTTCGCGTCCCCAGGCGGCGGCGCCTTCCCAGGGCCGGTTTGATCCGCAGAGAGGGCTGGCTGCCGGGCTTGAGGGAGGGGACCGGCGGGAGGGAAGGGGACCCTGGCCCAGGGTGGGCCCCGGATCTGGGATGAGGGTCCGGGGAGCCTTGCGACGTGGCAGAGAGCGGGTGGAGGGGTGAGCGAAGATCGCGGAGGGGCCCCAGGATCCAGAATGGGGGACATTGGACAGGCGAGGAAGGCGAGGCCGGGGTCCAGGCGACGGAAAGTTTAGAGGACGATTAGGTCTGGGGATGGGGGTCCCCAGGTAGGGTTCGGGGGGGGGGGGGATGGATGAGAACCTGGCCTCGCAGGATTTGGAGTGAGGCGCTCGGGTGGGGGTGGTGGCCCCAGGTCGGGGACTGGAAGTCCGGCACGGTGTGTATGTCGCCGCTGGAAGGAAACCCGACTGGCGCTGGGCTAGGCGACCTTTGGCGGGGAGGCACCCGGCGGGACCGTAGGCCGCGCCCAGCAGGGACGGCGCGTGGAGGGACTGGGTGAAGTGGCCGCGGCACCCGGGAGCGAAAGGCTCCGAGACCCCGCGGCCAACTCCGTCCGGCGCCCGCGAGGCCTGGCACCGCGCTAGGTGCGCAGGGCGGCGCGCCGGGACCCGCTGCGTCTTCGGCTCCCGGGTCCCCACGGAGGCGCGGCTCGCGCGGGGGCGGGGGTTGGGGGCGATGCGGCCCCGGGGCCGGCGCGGGCTGACCCCGCGAGCTGGGGCGGGCGGGCCCCGGCCCCTCCCGGAGCGGAGCAGCGGCGCGGAGCGGGGTGAAGGCGGAGGGCACGGGGGGCGGGTCCCCTGACCCCGCTGGAGGCGAGAGGGCGGATCGGATTTGGAGCTCAAGGGAGGCTGGGTCAGAAGTGGCCCCCTGTGCCGTGGGGCCCCGCGGAGGGGCCCGGCTTTGTGGAGGATGAGGGCCTCCAGCCCCACCCCAGTACCTGCGTGTGTGTCGGGGGGCATCTGTGTGTGTCTGTGCGTGTCGATGCTCCCGCCTTGGAGGCTCTGTGTACGTGTGCACCGTGTTTCTGTGCTCCAGCGACTTCGTGGGCCTCGAAAGTGTGATTCTGTGAATGTGTATCCGACTCCCCTGCGTGTGTGTGTGTGTGTGTGTGTGTATCTTTGGGCCCTTCCGTGCCTCGGTATCGTCCGTGGTTCTGTAGGTCGCTGTGTGCGTCCCTGTGTCTGTGTCACTCTGTGCGGGCACATATGTCTTTGTGTCATCTCTCAGCCTCTGCATTGTGTCTGGGGTCCTTTTCTGTATGTGTGTCGTCGAGTCACCGTTGTGTGTCTCTGTGTGTCTCCAAGTTCCTGAGTGATTCTGCGAGCTCTGTGTCCCAGAGTTTTGTGTGTGTGTGTGTGTGTGTATATGGCTCTCTGTCTCCGTGAATTTCTCCTTTTTGTGTGTCTGCGCCCAAGACGGTGGATGAGCGGATGCAGAGTTTTGCTCACACGCCCTTGATCCTCGGTCCTTCAAAACCCCAGACCTTGGGCTCGGGAGCTTGGGCCAGGGCCGCCTTCTCCGGGCATTTGGGGCGGGGGGCGGCGGCTGCCGGGAGGAGCCGGTGGCCCGGAGGCGCACAGCCCGGCGCAGGGCTCGCGGACCAATCGGGCATCCTCTGCCCTCTGCTGGTAGCGCCGCGTCCCTGCACCTGCTGTCGGTTGCGGAGGCCTAGGGGTCCGGTTCCAGGCCCAGAACCTTACCTTCTTCCGAGCGCACTTGGGAATCCTTCCCGTCACAGGCCCTTGTGACCCGCCCCAGACCCGAGCATCGGGGGCGGCGTTCCATCCTCCTCCCCTGTCTCCCCTTCCCCCTACCCTGTGCCCGGCCTCTTCCTCTCCATGTTTCTCTCTTTCTGCAGAATGGGGGGCCCCTGTGGCCAGGCCTCTTAGATTTCGCTGACCCTCGGGGCCATGCGTCCAGTCCAGCGCTGGGTGGGGGGGGGGGGGGGGCAGCTGTGTCCGCAGCCGCAATCCCAGGGCACCAGCCGGCTTGGGCTGCCCCGATTGGATGCTGGTGGCTGGTCTGTCCTGGGGCGCACAGATTTTTGGCAGGTCACCCCGTGCCTTTGTCCACATCACAGCCCACACCACCGGAGCAGACACCGGGAGGGTCAAGGGTGGAGGCTGCCGAGGTGCGTGGCGCCACTTGGGTAAGAGCTACTTAGTGCACAAACCTGGAGTCCCGCTCTACGTCCTCCCTGCTCACTGCCCACTCGTCTGACCCTCTTCCCGGGTCACCCTATAGATGCTGTTTCTGCCCGTTGTCCCTGCTCCGCGTCATGCATTCCCGCAGCTGAGTCTGTGGTCCCGGATCCTTCGCACGCAGACGCGCGGAGGCCCCGGTTGCTTTCGTGCACAATGGCAACTCCTGCACTTCCAAACC
Source organism: Myotis yumanensis (assembly GCF_028538775.1). Taxonomy (NCBI): domain Eukaryota; kingdom Metazoa; phylum Chordata; class Mammalia; order Chiroptera; family Vespertilionidae; genus Myotis; species Myotis yumanensis. The sequence goes on from NW_027223763.1 coordinate 6,625,991, forward strand.
TCTCGCCCTGCTGAAGTGACTGACCGGACGGTAGAATGGGGCCTGGGCCCAAGTGGGACACAGCCCAACCCGTGGGCAGCGAGCCGGTGCCTTGTTCTGCCCGCCAGCAGCCGGGGTGATCCGGTGCCGCGGATTGGCCCGCGCGGTCCTGGGTCCTCGACGCGGGCGCTCTGGTGGATCCGGGATTCTCACTGGCTCGGACTCAGCAGCAGAAAAAGCTTCCAATTTTCTCCACCGAAGGAAACACCTTGTTGGCTGTGCGAATCGCTGTGGAAGAAGCAAAACCGGAGAGGGAAGCTCTAGGTTGGGAGTCTGGGCTTCCCAAATCCTGTGGATGCCCTGTCTCCACTGAGCCCTCCCCATCCCCATTGCTCCTCTCCCCGGGCCTCGCACTGCCCGCCCCGCCCCCTCCCGCCGGTCCCAGAGCTACAGCCCGGTGCATGCCCTCCCCCCACCCCTTTCCCTGAGCTGACTGACCGGAGCCCAGCCGCTGGGCACCCTCCCAGTTTACAACCCCAGCTGGAGGCAGGATCCTGGGCAGGGCCGGGGCCCAGAGGCATGAAAGTGCGGAGGAGGAGCTACACGGTGCAGGGTTCTACCCTGCTGGGGAGCCACTTGGAGACAGGGGAGCCAGCCAGACTGGACCTGAGCCGCCCCCACCTGGGCCGGTGGGGTGTTGCTATTCCAGGAGGCAGCCCCCAGAGGCAGGAGACCTGGGAGCTCTGGAAGTTGAGCTGATGGCACCGACAAAGGTCCCCATACTCTCCTCCCCAGACCTAAGGGTGCTTCGCCCAGGACAGGTGGGTCAGAGGCTCAGCCTCCTTCTCAGCCAGCCAAGAGATGGATGTGTGAGATAAGTAACCGTCACCAGCCGCAGCCCAGTCTTGTGTTTTAGGAGAACTCAGGGATTCTGAGTTGGGTGGACGTCCAAAGAGAGGAGTGACTGGGGGGAGGCCCAAGCTGCGGCTCTCTGACTCAGGGCTGGGAGCAGGTTCTCTCCCTCCTGGGGTTTACTAGGCTGATGGGAGAGGTGGGGGGTGGGGGTGGGAGGGTGGGAGAGGATGTTAGGTGGAGTTGGCTGGTGAGGGTAGTGTGTGTGACTGTGTGTCCTGTGACTGCAGCTTTGTGCAGTATGGCGGACTGCCCAGCCCCAGCCCAGTCCTTCTGCTCCCTGCAGCCCAGCCCCACCCTCAGCCAGTGGGTGGGGTCTCTGGCCACAGACCCATGACTTTGCAGCACAAGGACTGGGTCATTAGTCATGAGGTTCCTCCCTGGTGGGTCAGGAGACCAGGCTCCCTTAGCTCCAGAGGGTACTGTCAGCCCAGGACTGGTGCTTAGGGAGGGACAGTGCCCTGGCCAGGTGGCTGAGGGCTGAGGTCTTCCACTGGCCCAGCAGAGGTTAGGAGTGGTCAAGAGCAGGCCGCTAGGAGTCATCCAGATCTGGTTTCAGATTTGGCTGTGGGAAAGTCCTGCTCTCTCTCTGCACCTCAGCTTCCTAATCTGTAAAATGGGTATAAGGATAGCATTTCTCCTAGAAGGCCGTGGAGAGGACAGAATATAAGTGCTCTCCAGAGTGCCTGCCACAGAGTGGGGTGTGTAAGTATTTGGTAAATTATTGGATGAAAGAGAGTCCCCAGGACATGGGGACATCACTGCGCCCCCTCCAACCAGAGCCCAAGGAGAAACAGACCACACGGAGCTTAGCCGTCTGTCTCTCTTTAGGGCAGTGGAGACTCAGATCCTGGCATCCGTGGGCTGGGCACAGGAGACCCCCCCTCCCCCAGGCAGCGCCCAGACTCCCAGCAGGGACAGCCAGTGGAGCCCAGGGCCAGGGCTACCCAGGCCGGGAGGGTTCAGCCCATTGCATCGAAACCAACTGGTGGGCTCTCAAGGTGCTGTTACCATTTATTTTTTCAAAGGCACTTTCCTCAAGAGTCTTTGCATTTCTTCCCAAATGGACGGGCTGGGTTGTTTCTGCAGCCCATCCACCACCACGGGCTTCCCTGGGGGAGGACTTGAGCCAGAACAAAGAGATGACCGGGGACTGGATTTGGAACCAAAAAAAAAAAAGCCCCATTAGGACACTAAGAATAACTCACAGAAAGACATTTTATATGAATTGGACACAAATTCACAAAAGCAAGAACGTTCATTGGCCTCCACCGGGGGGTCCAGGCTGGGAGGGGCGGGAGGGGCCTGGGTGTGATGCGGGCCCAGCGCCCATCCTATTTGATCTTTATCTTCAATCCACTTCAAAACGCTGGGTTCCCACGGAGCTGGGGCTGCACCCCTTCCTGTAACTATTTGGTGTCTAGTAAAGGTTTTATGAGTGTCTGTGCAAATAAATGCATTTGATGTGCGCTTGTTTTGGCTAGTGCCGCTTTCTGTAGGAGGCGTGTGCGCCGTGTGTTGGCCCTCAGAAAGGAAAGGATGAGAGTGAAAATAAAAATAAAACCAAGCTATCGGGACCCGACAGAGGGGCAGAGCCGGGCCGGTCCCCTTCGGACCGCCACCCCTCTGACGGTGCGTGTTGGGTTTGCAGCCATGAGGTTTGCTGCACGGAATTGTGGGCTGGGAGGCGGGCTCAGTGAATTCCAGGCTCTAGGAAGGCTTTTTGGAAACAAAACTCTGCTGCCTTTTAAAAATATATATATTTTTATTGATTTCAGAGAAGAAGGGAGAGAGAGAGAAGGAGGGAAACATCGATGATGAGAGAGAATCCTTGATCAGCTGCCTCCTGCGTGCCCCCTAATGAGGATTGAGTCCGCAACCCGGACATGTGCTCTTGACCATAATCAAGCCTGGGACCCTTCAGTCCACAGTCTGATGCTCTATCCACTGAGCCAAACCAGCCAGGGCCAGAACTCTGCTGCCTTTGATTGCTGTCCTCTGGGCATTCTTGGTGAAGTGAAATGAATAACAGATAAGGGTGAGGTTTGGGGGCATCACTTCATCCTGTAAGTCAGTGGTTCTCAACCTTTTGGTCCTTTAAATACAGTTCCTCATGTTGTGACCCAACCATAAAATTATTTTCGTTGCTACTTCATAACTGTCATGTTGCTACTGTTATGAATCGTAATGTAAATATCTGATCTGCAGGATGGTCTTAGGCGACCCCTGTGAAAGGGTTGTTCGACCGCCAAAGGGGTCGCGACCCACAGGTTGAGAACCGTTGCTAAGTGCAGGGTATGCCTGCTTCTCCTGGATTTGAGCTCAGAAGTAGCTGGCTGGGAGATGGGTGACAGATGTGGCTCCCCACCCTCTCCCACAGGGCAGCGGGGTGGGCAGGATGGGTGTTCCTTCCGTGTGGTTTGGGAAGCAGGGGTGCTCCGTCAGGGTGAAGAGCCAGCCCAGGCTGTCGGGCCGGGAGCGCCTCAGCCTGTCTCAGGTACCCTCCTGTGCCTGGGCCGCTGCCTGCAGGCCTGTTTGGCTTGGGGCATGCTCACTGTCTCTTCCCCTAGCACTGCAGTCTCGATGTATTTATTCTAAAATTATTTTAGCATTTTTATTGAAGTATAATATATATAGAGAGAAGTGCACAAAGCATAAAGTCACTCTCATGCCCCCAACACCTGGATCAAAAGAGAGCATGTTTGCCCGGCTGGCATGGCTCAGTGGTTGAGTGTGACCTATGAACCAGGAGGTCACGGTTCGATTCCTGGTCAGGGCACGTGCCTGGGTTGCAGGCTTGATCCCCATTATGGGGCGTGTAGGAGGCAGCCGATCAATGATTCCCTCTCCCTCTCCTTTCCTCTCTGAAATCAGTAATAAAATAGATTTTTTTTTTTTTTTTTTTTTTAAAAAGAGCATGTTTCTGGCTCCCGGAGTCTCTAACTGCCCAGCCTTCCTCCAGGAAGCCACGGACCTGGTTTCTGTCACCAGACAGGAGTTTTGCCTGGTTTTGAATTTTATGTCAGTGGAGTCATGCAGTATATACTCCTTACCATACGTTATTCATGAGATTTTGCATGAAAATATGGCTTTTTTTCTCCTGAAAAATTATACGCCTGATATTCTTAGACCCTCATCAAGCAGGGTGTTGATAATCTCTGGCTAAATTGTGCCCTGTCCCACCCCGCAATTTACCCCCATCCCCCCACCCCAGACCAGACACTTGCCCTCTTCAGTTTGCCAGGGGGTGTTTGTGTTGGTAACTCCTGTGGTAAACCTGCGCCTCTCCCCCGCCCCAGTCCCTCCCCAAGAGGAATCCCTGTAGGTCCTGGGGGAGCACACCCAGAATCTTCTCTCATCCCAGCCCCTCTGTCTGCCTTGAGCATCCTCTGAGGTATAAATCCTGAGACTTTAACAGGCGAAGAAATCAGTAGCTCAGAGAGGTGAAGTCACTTTCCCAGGGTCACACAGCATCGTGTGTCAGATCCTGAGTTCAAACCTAAATCAGCCAGACTCCAAACCCCAGGCCCCTCCCCACATGGCTTCTCCAGGCAGCCAGGCCAAGGCATGAACAACCCCCCGCCCGCCCTGCTGCCTTCCAGCAGGGAGGAAGCTGGACTTCTTCCAAAGGAAAGGCTGGGAAACAAAACCCCAAACAGAAAACAGGGCAGGGATGGTTCCCAGGCCCCAAGGCCTAACCTAGGGTGATGCAAGTCTAGTCTGGGATGCGCTGGTCTGGGCTGGTGCGACCCCCCGGATGCACCGGGGGAGGGTGGCATATGCCATTCACTGAGTCTCCACCACATATGTGCAGGAGCTCCTATGGGCTACTCCTGGATGCTCCCAATGTGCCTTTGAAGGAGGCATTATTTCTGAGCTCCACTTTACAGATGAGAAAACTGAGGTTCAGATGGGTCCAATGTATTGCCTTAGACCACCAGTGCCTGAGGGGCCATGCTGGGTTTTGAGTACATTCAGTGTGACCTCAGTGCCTTTGCTCTGTGCCGCAGTGGCCCCTTTCTTCCCTTGGTTTGCCCTTTTGTCTGAGCCACCTGAACCCTCCTGCTGTGACAGAGGTGCAGCCAGGGGCTTCCTCTTGGTGCTGAAAGCTTCTGGAGGCTGGCTTGTGGCTTCGTTTCAGAAGCCACATGGTGGTTCTCCGGGTCTCAGTTTCTTCATCTGGAATATGGGGATGATATCACTACTTTCCATTACTACGTGGGGGTTCAACTAGGTTGTGGGCTTTTGAAGCTAAAATTGGTAGTGACCGGTTAGAGGGGACACGAGGGTCTCTGGATATGCAAAGGTCCTGAGGCAGGAAAGAACTTGATCCCTTGGAAGCACGGATGGCTGGGTCAGAGCAAGGGCATGGCCACAGGTGTGGGAAGGAGCCTGACCACAGGGCATTGTGGGACTAGACAAGGGGTGTGGACTTGAACCTGAGGGCAGTGGGGCGCCACGGGAGCATTGAAACAGTGTAAGTGCCACAGTCAGGTTTGTTTTTTAGGAAGATCTCTCTGGCTGTGGCGAGGGGTGAGGCCAGAGGCAGGAGGCCAAGTGACGAGGCCATTGGGTTTTAATATCCCTTTTGTATGGAATGGGGTTGGGCAGTCCTGGGAGCAGACCTTATCCTCTAATTTCCCAGAGAGGTTGTGTTTCCAGATTCAGGGTTTCATGTTACACAGAGTTATTCTTTCTGGAATGTGTCCCCCGAGCAACCCCACTGGACCCTCCTTGGGAGGAGGGGCTCCTCTGAATGTGAGATGCACATTTATGCCCCAAAGCAGAGCATCCCAGCCCTGGGGCTCGGCAGGGTCTGTCCCCGAAACAGCCCAGCCACCCGCAGATGGAGCCGCACTCAAGAGGCGGGGCAGGCTGCAAACATCAATAACAGCAATAATAGTAATGATGCTAATAGTTAACCTTTATTGACGACGTACTCTACCAGGCCCTTTGTAAAGCCTCCAACATCTGTGATCTCCGGGAATCCCCAAACCCGCCTGTGAAGTCGCTGCTGCGTGGGCTCCTGTGGCGCAGATGCAGAAAGCGAGGCTCCGAGCGGGGGAGTGCCGCGCTCGCTCCGAGTTCCTGAGTGTCAGAGCCAGGCCCGCAGCCACCGCCTCACACCATCACCCGTGGGTGCTAGGCGGCCTCCAAGGGGCGGTGAGCTGGCGTGTTGGAGCTCTGTGGGAGCAACTGTTCCCGGTGCACAGAAAAGCCAGAAAATTCCATCCCTGCACCCTGGCTCCCTCCTACACCTCAGCCTGCATCCCTGTACCCTGGCTCCCACCTACACCTCAGCCTGCATCCCTGTACCCTGGCTCCCTCCTACACCTCAGCCTGCATCCCTGCACCTGGCTCCCTCCTACACCTCAGCCTGCATCCCTGCACCCTGGCTCCCTCCTACACCTCAGCCTGCATCCGTGCACCCTGGCTCCCACCTACACCTCAGCCTGCATCCCTGCACCCTGGCTCCCACCTATACCTCAGCCTGCACCCCTGCACCCTGGCTCCCACCTACACCTCAGCCTGCCCAGCAGAGTTATTCTCCCTAGAAGAGCTCAGTAATTCAGACTTTTCCAAACCCAGGAAAAACTTCCACGTCTAGAATTCTCCCAATGGCCTCTAACGCCTCCCGGCCTGTGTCCATCCCTGGCCTCGCCTCCACTTCCTTCGCATTTGCTCTCTGTGCGACTTGCCCGCACACGTGCTGGCCTTATTTCAACTCCTCAAGCAGCTCATACCCTCTCTTGCGTGCAGGCTCTGAACAGGCTGTTTCCTTTGCCTGGATGGCTCCCCCCACTCCCTTTTCCTGGCTTTCTCCTCTTCATCCTTTTTGTCTCTGTGTAAATGTCACCACCTCTCAGAAGCCTTCCTTTACCTCCCAGGTCAGCCAGGAGTGTTTCTCCCTCCCAGGAGATGGGATTATCTTTCTTCCCATCCCTCCCTCTTCCTCCTGCAGTCTCAGCGCAAAGTCCAGGAAGGAGCAGGAAGAAGTGATGGGAGAGGACCCTTCAGTGTCAAGGCAGTGGAAGGGGTTCTGTAAGTTGGGGAGGGGACAATGCCCTTGGAATATAACATGGCCCACAGCGTGCTGGCTCAGTGGTTGGGGATACACCTCTTCCAGGTAGACCAGCTGAAGACGCAGGCAAGGCATGACTTCTCACGCTGAGATGAGCCTGATTGCTGTCCTGAGTGACCACCCGTTTCCTCCTCCTCCTCCTCCTACCCGGAGCACTGGGGCAGAGAAGATGCACACGAGGACAGGCCCGCTAGGTTCTCGGGGAGGGTGGCATGGTCTGGGGAAACAGAGGCAGCAGGATCTTGGGGATGGAGGGGAGCTCTGGGGCTTGCGGGTGGGGATGGGAGTGGGTGAGGAAAGGAGAGGCTGATCTCTGGAGACTCTTTTCCCCCAGGAATGTTATTTTATTTTTAAAAATTAAAAAAAAATATTTCAATTGCAGTTTACATTCAATATTATTTTGTATTAGTTTCAGGTCTGATCTATCTCCTCGGGCAAGGGAAACAAAAGAAAAAACAAACAGACAAATGGGACTAAATCAAACTGAAAAGTCTTTGCACAGCAAAGGGAACCATCAACAAAACGAAAAGACGACCCACCGAATGGGAGAACGTATTTGCCAATGACACATCTGGTAAGGGGTTAATATCCAAAACTGATAAAGAACTCAAACCACTCAACACCAAAAAACCCCCCAAACAATCCAATTTAAAAAATGGGCAAAGGACCCACATAGACACTTCTCTGGGGACTCTTGCTGGCACTCACAGAGGCAACTCGTGGGACAGGGGGACGAGAGATTGTGGCCGGGGGCCTGGTCCCTGTCACAGCACCCAGTGCACAGAGCATGGTGGTGACTCTCAGGATTCCACCCTCAAGGCCTCAAGCCCTTGTCGCACCCCCCGCCCCTCCCCATCCATGATCAGAGGCCCTGCAGGAGGGACTGATTGTGGGGCGGCTGGGAGGTGACATCCCGAGGGGACTCTGCCAAAGGAATGCTGTTCCCAAGGTGTTGGGATTCAGGAACAATTTAAAAAGTCTGTGTCCAGTCATTTCTCTGAGCGGCTCATTACTTTTAAATCAAAGAACATTAAAAAGCACCCAAACTCAAGCCTTTTAGACACTAAATGCTCTCTGCGCGTAGGAAGCACGCATCGGGGAGGAGGGCAGGCGTTGTGGGAGTCTTAGGGCCCTGAGCTCTGGGTTCTAGGCTGTGCGTGGGAACCCGAAATAGCCCAGGACTGCTGGACAGGGCTGGGGTGTCCAAGGGAAGTGGGGATTGGGGGTGGGGGGAGACACTGGTGATGGGACATGATTCTAAATGCCCCCTGAACATGTGAGAAGGGATGGAGAGCAAGCACCCTAGCCTTTTCCTAAAGAGAAGATCCCCCCACATGTTTTTGACCAATTTGAGTATATAAGCTAAAGATGACACAACTGTCAAATGCCTACTTAAAATATTAAGCTTATGGCCCTGACCAGTTTGGCTCAGTGGATAGAGCGTCGGCCTGCGGACTGAAGGGTCCCAGGTTCGAGTCTGGTCAAGGGCATGTACCTTGGCTGCGGGCAAATCCCCATTGGGGGGTGTGCAGGAGGCAGCGGATCGATGTTTCTAACTCTCTATCCCTCTCCCTCTCTGTAAAAAATCAATAAAAATATATATATATTTTAAAAATATTAAGCTTATGATTTGGTTATTACCTGCAAAATTACAATCATCATTTGATTATAATTTTGGATGTTTGTAACCTGAAAAATGGGTGGAAAAGAGATAATAGGTATAAATATTGATTTTTCTTGCAGTTTCTGAGGCAGTGTAATTTCCAGCTCACCACTTGCATTTCTTCCTTTTTAATTGTGATAAAATAACATCACATAAAATTGACCATTTCAACCATTTTAAGTGTACGATTCAGTGGTATTGGGCACATTCCCATTGTGCCGCCATCACCACCGTCCATTTCCAGAACTCTTTCCTTCATGAAAAACTGAAACTCTGTCTCCATTCACAATAGTTCCCATTCTCCCATCCCCCTGGCCCTGGGAGCCATCATCTACTTTCTCTCTCCATGAATTTGATGACTCTGGGTACCTCAGAGAGGTGGAAACATGCATATTTGTCCATTTGTGACTAGCTTATTTCACTTAACGTGACATCCTCAAGATTCATCTATGTTATAGCATGGATCAGAAATTTCGTTTTTAAGAATAATATTTCATTAAATGTATATATTGATGGATGACAAGTTGCTTCCACTCCTTGGCTTTTGTGAGTAATGCTGCTATGAACATGAGTATACAAATATCTCATCAGATTTCCGCCTTCGATTCTTTTGGGTATATATTCAGACGTGGAATTGCTGGATCACATGGTAATTCTATTTTAATTTTTTGAAGAACCGCCAAGGTGGCCATACCATTTTACATTCCCACCAACAGTGCACAAGGGTCCCCATTTCTCTACTTCCTCTATTTATTGTTTTGTTAGTAATATCCAGATGGGTGTGAGGTAGTAATTCACCGTGTTTTTGATTTGAACTTCCTTAATGAATAGTGATGGTGAGCATCTTTTCACATGGCCTTTGGTCATCTGTATGTCTTCTATGAAGACATGTTCAAGTCTTTTGCGCGCACACACACACACACACACACACACACACTTACCCAGATAAATGATTTGTGAATATTTCCTCCCTGCAGTGGGCTGCCTTTTCATTCTGAGGGTTGTGTCCTCTGATGCACAGAGGTTTTTGCGTTAGAAGTCCAGTTCGTCTGTTCTTGCTTTGGTTGCCTGTGCTTCGCCTGCATTCTTGAATCCGTGTCCTTTGTCATGACTAAGCCACTTTTCAAGATGGCCAGTCTCGTTTTCCAGAACACCCATCTCCACCTCCCTCTAAGGGGTTTGACACAGGGTCCTGTGTGTGGGATGCCGTCGTTACCCCATGCCACACACCCCTACCCGCCGAACATTACACCAAGAGGCTACACTTGCTCTTGTGTAAACCCATAACCCACACACCCGCTGTACAACGCGTGCTGTAAAGTCCTATTTGCAGCAACATGCAAGCCCTGCTGTGCAAGGCCACACTCCCAGGAGAAATTCTAAAACGACACAAGGTGACTTTATCTCTTTTAGCCCACTTGTCAGTCAGGTTGCTGGGATCAACATTTAAAATGAGCACCAAGTGAGATCATTTCTCACGGATGTGTCTTCCCCAAATGCCATTCTGCTGGTCAAAATGAAATACTTAGAAAGTGGCCCATAACACTGCATGCTCTGCAAAGAGGCAAATGCGAGGAACCAGTTTTCTGGGGAAAGCCCTGCTTTATATTCTGGCTATGTAATCCTATATAATAAAAGCCTAATATGCAAATTGTCCCCTCGACTGGGAGTTCGACCAGAGAGGGGGGCCGGTCAGCCAACCACAGGAAGGGAGACCCTGGCCTCGGCCAGCGGCTGCCAGCTGGCAGCCAGGGGAAGGGAGGCCCTGGCTGGCAGCTGGCAGCTGCTAAGGACCCTACCCATGCACGAGTTTCTTGCACCGGGCCTCTAGTAATTAATAACAATCATAGCAGCAGAAATAACCGCTGTAGTACCACTGGCACTAGCTCAGCACTTCACACCGTCTCACGCTGAGTCCACACCACAGCCGTATGAGCCACTCATCTCCTGTTGTTCCCCTTCTACAGATGAGGAAACTGAGGCTCAGGCAGGTGAAGGCATGTGCTGGGAGAGCTGGGATGTGAATCTTTGTCCTTCAGAACTCGGGCTCCTAATTGCTACATGATTCTGCTTTTATCCGCCTGGTTTATGCCGGGGTGGGGTGGGGTGGGCTTAGAAAGCTCCTACCTCCCTCTGCGAAGCGGCTGTTGTTCCACTTAGTTATGCATTCATTGGTTGGTTCTTGAATGTGCCCTGACTGGGGATTGAAGCCACAACCTTGGTGTTTCAGGACAATGCTCTAACCAACTGAGCTGCCCGGCCAGGGCCATACGTCTCTTAAATCTTTTAAAGTCTATACTCCCCTCCCATCTCCCTGCCTCTGTCTCTCTCTCACCCTCCCTCCCCACCTCTCCATCCTTGCCATTTGTTGAAGAAACCTGGTTGCTTGTCCTGTAGAAGAAGTTCCCCCGAGTCTGGGTTGTGCTGCTTGTACCCCCGTGAGGTCCTTTAACTCGGTCCTCTGTATTTCGTGTAATCAGATCTAGAGGCTTGATCCGATTCAGGTTGTACTCTGTGCTCATTTTTTCTACAAACCTAAAACTGCTCACAAGAGAATGTACATCACTCTATTACAAACACATCATGAGGTCATATGGGCACTTCTGGTCTAAATTCAGGATCACAGCCTCAGCCACCGACCCCTGTGTCCGCTCTCTCCCCAGCTCCCAGGGAAGATGTCCTCCTTCGCCGAGTCCCACTTCCACGTGGCACTCCCAGGCGAGAGTCCCAATACCACCCGTGTGATCATTGCTTTTGTTCTTTTGCAGTTTATTTCTGCTTTGCCTTCAGGGAGCATCTTGCTGGGGACAGACCGTCACTTGGAGTGATTTCCTCTCCATGTGGTCACCACCACTTGCCCTAAGTTAGCTTGCTGTTGGTTTTGCTCTTTTGACGTTTGGCATTTCTTTTTGAAACAGTTCACATTGTTCTAGGATGACGTGAAACATTGGCCTGGTTTCCAAGTCGGCCTACTTCTGTCTCTGCCCCTCTACCCTGCTCCCTTCCTCTCCCTTTAGGTGACATTTGCTGCTTCCACTTTTTGGGTTGTCTTTTCATTTTAAAATTTAAGCCCGGCCGGCGTTGCTCAGGGCTTGAGGGTCGACCTGTGAGCTGGGAGGTTGACGTTCGATTCCTGGTTAAGGCATATGCCCTGGTTGCGGGCTCGAATCATTCTCTCTCATCATTGATGTTTCTCTCTCTCCCACTCCCTTCCTCTCTGAAATAAAAAATATGTTTAAAAAACTCAATGCCTCCTCTTTTCCTAGCTACGTGGGAATGTACACATTCTTGTCCAAAACTTAAACCCAGTTTATTCCTAGTCAAGCTCCAGTCGACCCAATTTGAGATTCATTATTTCTATTCTATGTTGAAGGTCTACCACTACTTCCACGCATTGTGTAAACGACTTTCAAGCAACCCCGCGAGTGGGTATTTCTCCCCATTTTGCAGACGTGGAAACTGCAAGTCAGGAGCTGGACCTGGACTAGGGCCTCCCTGACGTCACTCATTTGTAAGTATTTCCGGAGCACCTGTTTCCGGTCCCATCGCAGGGACTGGGGAACAGGGGTGAAGCAGACACGGCCCCGTCCTTACAGGGCTCACTTGGCGGGGGGCGGGGGGGCTCGTTCCTGTCTGAGCAGACGAGTATGATCCACCTGCTGCAGAGGGAGCCCCTCACGGATCTGCACAGGGTCCCCTCTGAGCAAGAGCCCTGCCCAGCACAGAGAGCAGGTGTGTGTTGAATGAATGAATAAATAAATGAAGAAAGAAGGTTAAGAGAAAAACAAAGCTGAGGTTGTTATGGAAGTCTTATGTCTTTTATACTTGGAAACCTTTGTAAAAAATGTATTAACTTGTAAATTATGGATATACTATACTTTATTATAGAAAATTTGGAAAGTATAGAAAAGAACAAAAGAGAAAAATAAAAATAATCCAAAATACTAGCCCCCAGAATTAACCTTTTGTTTATTCCTTTGGGTTTTTTTAAAATGTATGGACATATATATTTTTAAGAAACAACATTTGAATCACAATATATATAGTTTGCATTAAAAATCACTAACACTGTGTCATGAATATTCTTCTTATTGAATATCGTTTAAGCCTGTGTCTACTTAGAGGCTGGATCCATTTTCACCAGTGATGACATCCATATAAAATAAGTATAAACTCCAGAGTAAGATGGAAATTGCAACAGGAAGAATATTGAGCCGGTTTCTAGGCTGTGCCTCCGCCCCGATTTCACAATCCATCCCAGCAAACGCCTGCCCGGGCAATGCCAGGGGACGCAGCCCGCAGCGTCAGCCTTCTCTGCCTCCTCGAATACTCAGGGATAGTGTGAGCCCCTTCGCTTCCTACGGGTCTGATCTCTGTCGGGACCACTACAATCCTCTCGGGCACCAGCGGGTGTGACTAAGGGCTGCCTCTGGAGTCAGACTCCACCTACGTCCCGCTCCACCTGATATGCCGTGTGACCTTGGCAAGGAGCGTCACCTCTCTGTGCTTCGGTGTCTTCACCTGTAGCACAGGGCAGCACCTGTCCCCACCTCCACAGGCGGTCACGAGGAATCAATAGCACCATACCCGGCACACGCTAAGCCGCCAATAAATACCAGATATTGTTATTATAACCTGTGGTGTTTGGAGCGTCTTCTTTTTCTGAGCTGCACTGGCCATCAGGGCTGCTCTCGGCAACTTGTGTTGATGGAAAGATACCAAACAACAGGATGGTCACCCTCTTGGAAGGAAGCGTTGGGCACAAGGGTCGCAGGTGTGCCCTGACCCCACCTGCATCTCAGGCAGCCGGGCACCCCAAACCCACTGACGGGAGCTTATGATCGTATTTTGTTTCTAAATGAATCAAAATACTATCCAAGTACCCACAGGAGGCACTATCGTCTGGTAAATAAGCTTCCGGTCTTCGGAGTTAGAAGAAGATGGGCGTTCACATCCCGAGCCCCTCACTGACTCTCTAGGTGACTTGGGACAAACGACTTTCCATCTCTGAGCTCCTGCTTCTGCAGTAATCGGAGATCATGGTGGTGGTCGCCTGTGTGTTTCCTCCCACACAGCATCCATTACCAGCTTTTGCTTTTGCTTCTGCCAGTCTGAGCTACGATTTCACTCCTTGGCTCCACGACTGTGGCACGTGACCCTGGACAACAGAGACTGATTCACGGGTAGTCACGTGACCCAAGCTGTCCAATGGAGAGTCTTTTAAGGTTTTGCTGGAACCACTTCTTTCCCACAGCCGTGCAGTCCCGAGGGTGTGACTGGGCCCCGCCACAAAGCCATCTCGCTCCCAGATGGGATTGGTTGTCTGAGAATGGGCGTCAACCGAAACCCATTGTGGGGGACGACTTCTGAGCCCCGTGCATGAAGCCAATCTCGATTCTCCATTGACAAGAGCTAATTAATCCTCTCTCTTGGCTTAAGCCAGCTGGAGTTGGATATTCTGTCACTTTCAATGGAAAAACTCCTGCCTGAGTCTTTAGTCAATAGTACCTGTCTCCCAGAGTCCTTGTATGGATTAGAGAAGGAATCGTATAGAAAGCTCTCAACACATTGCTTGGCACAAAGTCAGTGCTTAATACATTGTTTGTATTGTTGTTGTTATAATTTAACTGTAGAAAAGCAAGAAAATGTCGATAAAACAAACAGAAAATCACGGGGGAAAGCACACATTATTCCTAACTTCACCTCTTAGGGGTGATCAGGCCAATATTTTGAGCTGTTTTTCTTCCAGACATTTTCCTATATATACAGGGTATCCCCAAAAATGTATACACACTTTCAATAATTATTAACTCCAATGAGTTCATTCTGAAAAAAAAGACAAGAAAAAAAGAGAAACATCAGTTGAGCTATCAGCTGTTTAGTGTGTTTACATTTTTGGGGGCATGCTCTCTATCTATATACTAAAGGCCCGATGCACAAAATTCGTGCAAGGGGCTCGGCCCTTGCAGCCCCAGCTTCATCCAGAAGGTCGCCGGGAAGGTGGTTCGGCTGTCCAGTCTAATTAGCATATTACGCTTTTATTATTATAGATATATAAAAGGCTAATATGCTAAGTGTGACGCGTACTGGCCATTTATAGAGAAATGGCACCATGGACCTGGTGCCTACAAAGCAACACTCGGCTTCCCCCAAGTGGGACACAGGCCCCACCACCACCCTGGAGCGACAGCCCAACAAATCGCAGCCAACGCTGCCAAGACCCCATGGTGAAAAATGCGGCCCACAGCCCAGCTCAATCTGGAAACGGTGGCTGTGGGTGCCGGGTAATGACATCACGTAGCAACGCTGAGCTTCCTCTCCCTAGCGACTAGCCTCCTTGGAGTTTCTTCAGCCCAGGAGCACAACTTGCTTTATAGCCAGGTGAAAACATTTACACTTTAATCAAATGTCTGTGAAGCATTTTCCCATGCTCATCTCATTTGATCCTCACAGAAGTCCTGGAGTAGGTAGATAGGAGATTCGGTAGAATCCTATTTTCTTTTCATTAGCCAGAAAACAGAGATTTAGAAAGTTCAGAAACTTGACCCTACTGAAAAGAAAGTAAGAGATGGTGGAACTTGAAAATGACTTCAGGTTTTCTCACTGCACAGAATATAGTCAAACACTGCTGCAGTTAAATATTTCATCCTTTGTTCTCCCTGCGTGATCTACAATAATAATCTGCTTCATGTTGATATTTACTGCTGTGTTGCTGACAATTACCTGAAAGAGAAGTTGGGGTGCTTCACTGGGCTGGAAAAAGTTTAGCTAAATCAGAAAGCAGGCCTAATTAAGCAAGTTTATCTAGCTACACTAATAAAAGAGAAACATGCAAATTGACCATCCCTCCACTGTGCCCACCAGCCAATCAGAGCAAGTATGCAAATTAACCCAACAAAGATGGCAATTAATTTGTATACACAGGCACGGAGCAAAGACTGAAGACAACATAGAAGGAAACCAAGTGCTGCAGAAGGGAGCAAAGCTGTGGAGAAGCAAGCAAGGCGGCGGAGATGGGAGGGAAGCAAGCAGGGCTGTGGAGATGGGAGCTCCGGCCGCAGGAAGCCCTATTCTTGCAGGAATAGGCCCGAGGAAGCCCTATTCTTGCAGAAATCTTCCTGCAACAGGCCTCTAATATATATATATATATGTAATCTCGCTGGCACCAATCGCATGTGTGTGCTTCCATGTCATTGTCGATCATGAATTTGGTTGACACTTCTATTATAGAGAAAGGGCGAATAGCGATATTAAAATATTTCTTCTAATTAATTTCCTTTCAATGTGCACAAATTCGTGTACCGGGCCTCTAGTGCAGTGATGGCAAACCTATGACGCGTGTCAGAGGTGACACGTGAACTCATTTTTTTGGTTGATTTTTCTTTGTTAAATGGCATTTAAATATATAAAATAAATATAAAAAATATAAATCTTTGTTTTACTATGGTTGCAAATATCAAAAAATTTTTATATGTGACATGGCCCCAGAGTTAAGTTAGGGTTTTTCAAAATGCTGACACGCCGAGCTCAAAAGGTTCACCATCACTGCTCTAGTGTATTTATAAAAACCCAAATGAGATTATTCTCTAATACTGCATCATACCTGCTTCCCTCAGAAATCAAACACACTGTAAAGATATATCTGCACAGCTCAGCCATTCATCGTGGCTGCATAGCACTCCATGCTTTTGTTGGATATGCAGGTTCTCTCCAAGTTATTTTGTATAAATGATAAATGATGTAATGTTCTCTATTATCTATCAATCAATTGACCTGTACATTTTGCGCATTTTATACTTATCTAATGATCAGTTTTGAAGACTAGAACTGCAGAATCAAAGAGTTTTACAGATTTAAAAAAACCTACATTGTAATTTTCTTGGAAATGTTTAAATTTTGAGTAAAATACATGTCTTTATCCATTTAGGCTGCTCTAACAGAACACCAGAGACTGAGTGGCTTTTAAACAACAGAAACTTATCGTTTACAACCCTGGAGGCTGAAAGTCCAAGGTCAGGGTGCTGGAAGTTTCTGTGTCAGTGTTAGGGAGGACTCACTTTCTCATTCACAGACAGCCCCTTCTCACTGTGTTTTATGGTCTCTTTGCTTTTTTTTTTTTGTTTGTTTGTTTTTTCTAAATGTATTTTATTGATTTTTTACAGAGGAAGGGAGAGGCATAGAGAGTTAGAAACATTGATTAGAGAGAAACATCAATCAGCTGCTTCCTGCACAGCTCCTACTGGGGATGTGCCCGCAACCAAGGTACATGCCTTTGACTGGAATCAAACCTGGGACCTTTCAGTCTGCAGGCGGACACTCTATCCACTGAGCCAAACCGGTTAGTGCACGGTCTCTTTGATTAGGGGCGCTAATCCTATTCATGAGGGCTCCACCCTCATGACCTCATCACCTCCCAAAGGCCCCACCTCCTAACATGATCACATTGGGGATTAGGCTTCAATATATACATTTTGGGCAGACACTTAGCAACACATTATTAAATATTTAAATGTCTTGCTTAGCTGGCGTGGCTCAGTGGTTGAGTGTCAACCTAAGAACCAGGAGGCCATGGTTCGATTCCCAGTCAGGGCACATGTCTGGGTTGTGGGCTCGATCCCCAGTGTGGGGCATGCAGGAGGCAGTCGACCAATGATTCTCTCACATCATTGATGTTCCTATCTCTCTCTCCCACTCCCTTCGTCTCTGGAATCAATAAAAATACATGAAAAAATATTTAAATGTCTTTTCCAGACAAAAAAAAAAGCCCGGTTCGGTGGCTCTAAGTTTTGCTGTGCGTCAGACACTTTTACGGCTCGGATGTCGTGAGTTCTCATGATCCCCCAAAGGGAAGGGACCGTGATCACCATCACTCTGACGTCATCAGCCGATCACCACAATAAGCTGGAAATTTAAAAAAAGTTACTGTAAGGAATTTTATATCAAATTTAAAAGGAACATACCTATTACACGTATATATACATTTACACAAAAACACAAACTTTCTGTGGGTAAAGAGATTTTCAAAGTTGGGCAGAACCTTACATATCACATCGGACCATCCCCTCCTTAAGTGGGGTGAGGGGTTCTCTGTAAGCGGGTCTCGCTGGCTCTGAGCACCGGCCCCTTCACCATGGAGACCGAGCCGAGCGCCTCGCAGAGCCCCCCTCTTCTGGGTGTTTCAGGGAGCCCGGCCGGGAGGGGAGTGTAGCGCGTACCTCCAGGTAAATCCTGGTTGCCATTTTATTTTGAAGGAAGAAGTAAGTTGCATTTGTATGCAGGGGGCATGATTATGTGGAAAACCCAATATAATCTACAGAAAACCTACTCACAAGAATAAATGAGTTTAATAAAATGGCAAGGTACAAGATCAAAATCCAAAGACCAACTGTATTTCTGAGTACCAGCAATCGTAAACGACATCTCCTTCAGCTGCGTTATTGAGATGTAGTTCACATACATCCCGAAAGTCACTGGACACTGCGCTGCGGACAAAGTTCACCACCGAGGCCACTGTCATGCAGAGCTGACCCTCCCGCTGCACTTCCTGTGCTTTGATGACCTTGGAGGGGAAGGTGGGGTCACTCCTCCGGCTTCTGCTTGGTGAGGGGCCCCACAGCAGAGCTGTTTGGGCACAGGAAGAGCTGGAGCTGCATGAAGTGGGGCTTCCTTCCACAAAACCCTTCGCCCCCAGGGAGCAATCCCCTTGCCAGGAGAGCCGTGTCCACACTGGCGTGGGGGCTGCCACGCTGCCGCCCAGAGCAGCCACAGCCTGTCCCGTGTTGATTCTGGCTCTCTTCTCTCAGAGGCTACTGCTCCTCCCCGAAACCCTGCCCCCATAGCCCCAGCTCGCCGGCCCCCCGAGGCTGTCACATGTGGGAACCCGCTGGGGGTGCCTCGCACACCTGCCCCAGGACACTGCCCATCCTCAGGGGGTGCACATAGCTGCTGAGCAGACGCTTGTTGCTGAACTTGGATGTGGCTGCCCCTTGGCCCAGCTGGACGGTCCATTCTGTGACGCAGAGACAGAGGTTCGAAGGGGACGTGACCTGCCCAATGGCAAGTCATGATGGTCCAGAATTTCTGTGCTGGTTCTGCCGTGTCCTCGTGGCCCATTTCTCAGCAGCTCCCGAAACGCGCAATCTGAGAGGCTCCGAACAGGGAGGCGGGTGGTGGAAGGGGTGTGAGTGAGTGACGCACGGTGCGCGCTGCAGGGATAACGGGGTGGCTCCCCCCTCCGTGTTCCTGGAACCTAGTCCTGGTACACTGTGTCCCGGGCCACCTCTTCCCGCCGGAATCCTACTGCAATCCAAGCTTCCTGCCCCTGGGGCACCTGATTTGGAGGCCCCTCACCTGCCTTGGCCTGGGGGTGGGCAGGGGGGTGTGTGTTGGGATGGGGCTGGGCTGGAGGGAGGCTGGGTTTGACAGGCAGCTGAGCTCACCGGGCTGCAGGCCTGGCCCTCTCCCCGCCTCCCACCCCAGCTGGCTCCAGAAGGGAAGGAGGGGGTGGGGAGTGGGGTGGGGGGGGCAACTTCACAGGGAAACTTTTGTTCTTGCCCAGAACAGACACAGGCTGGGGACCCAGCTTCCCCTTGGCTGCCACGGAGACTGGGGCCACTTGAGTTCATGTTTATTTTCACAGTGTGGATTCCATGGAGATCATCATCCCTGACAGGGACGCCCTGGGGAGAGGGCTTGGCCTCCGAGGAGCACCTACTATGTGCTGGGCCTAAGGTAGGCGGGAGCCAATGAAATCCAGGGGTTAGACTGCAGTGGAACTGCACGGGACTGAGGAGGAGGCAGTCAAGGCTCAGAGAGGGGAAGCTACCGGCCCAAGGTCACACGGCACGTGAGTGGAGAGCGGGAAGGGAAGGCCACCTGCTCCCCGGGGCTCCTTCTACTTTGTGCCTGAGTCACGGTCAGAGGAACTGGTCTCCCTGGGTCTCGAGGAGGAAGTGTTGCCGAGGGCTCCCCACGAGCCAGGGCCCCCGGAGCAGGATGGTTAAGAGTGTGGGAGTCTTTTCCAAGGGGCTCGACGTCAAGGCCTTGGCCAAGCGGCATAACTCCCTGAGCCTCACTCCCCTCCTCTGCGTAATGGGGCCAATACCAATGTCTGCTTCACCAGGGTGCTGCGCCAATGGATGAGCAGGGGGAACTCAGGATCAGCCGTTGCTAACATTGTTATTACTGCCGAGGCCGAGAGGGTGTGAGGAGGGCTGACCGCGTCTGGAACCCGCTGCTGGTCTTCCCTGAGGAACACACTGGAGACTTCACAAGGAATCACCCCCCCAAACCCCCCTCCCCGCACTCCTCCCTGGCTGCCGCCCCCCCCCTCACTGTATCCTCCTCACAGGGCCACCAGACCACCCACCCCCCTGCCAGCCCTGCCCAGCATTCCCCCAAAACCACCCCCACGGTATTTATTTATTTTTCTGTATTTACTTTCCCCACCGGTTTATTTCATTTCTGAAATACACGGCGAAGCCCCAAGCAGACCCCGCTCCCCGGGCCAGCCAGCAAGACGGGCACCCGACGCGGGAGGACCCGAGGAAACCGCCGAATCAAAACCAAACATGGAACCAATCAAGTCCTTAACCTGACACTACAAACTTCCCACAGACTTCAGAGACATACCTCGAGAAGTGCACGACCTTTTAGTTTCTCCCCAAGGCTACCTCCTCCTCCAGCAGGGTCTTTCCACAATACAGATTTGACCTTGTCACTTCCCGGCTTCAAAACCCTTCGATCGCTCCTCATTATTTATTATTCTTATTCGCTAACATTTATCCAGGTCCTCGGCGGCCGGGCCCTGCGCTGGATGCCTTGCGTGCACTGGTTCCCGGGGGGCAGGTCTCAGGGACGGGGGGCGCAGCCATGTGGGGGACGGCAGGGTCACGCAGCTGGGGATGGCGGAGCTGGGATGCAAGCCCAGGTCAGCCTGACTCCAGAGCCGGTGCCTCGCCACCGCGGCCGCACGCTGGGGTCCTCAGCCTGCCCTTGAAGAGCCCAGGGCCTGGCTCCGACGTCCCCCACCCCCACCCCTCCTGCCACATTGCTCTCCCTGGCTTGACCCCCCCATCCCCACATCCCCAGCCCACCACCCTGTCCCCCCTCCCCCTGTCTCAGTGTCCTCCCCAGGAACCTCCTTGCCTCCAGCAACCCATCGGCTCCTGTGACTTGAACTGAATGGCCAGCAGCGTTTAAGTTCCCCGTTTTGAAATACAGACCTTCCCTTGACCTTGAGTCTCCCGCTAGGGACCATCTCCTCTCTCTCCTTCCACTTCCTGCCAAGCTTTCAAAAGGCGGGTGTGTGGCCCCTGTCCTTGCCCACCTCCTCACCTCCTCCAGCCCTCAGCTCTTCGCTCGCCCTCTGCACCCCCAGCCCTGAAAAGGCTCCTGGCGAGGCCACCTCTGCCCTTCACGCGGTCTGGTCCATTGTCAGGTTTTTGGTCGCCTGGCATCCTGAACGTTTCTTTTCTCCGCTTCACCACCACCTCAGCTACCAGGGCCACAGGGGGACAAGCAAACCTGCACTCACCTCTGCCTTTTCTCCCGGCCCACACAGCCCACTGCCTCTGGTGTCTTCGCTGGGACACCTCAGGCCCCCAGGACGCCTCATCCAGGAGGACCCCCTCCCAGGCTGCCATCTCATGGACGCACCACGCTCAGCCCCTGCTGGTGTGACATCGGCGCAGCCTGTAGGCTTCTCCCGCTTCTCCCTCCTCCCTCCTCCTGCTCCACGGGCACCAAGCCCTCCGGTTCTGCTCGTGCACATCCTGGGTACCCTCTCTCCTTGGCATCCCTCAGGCCCTGCCCTCGCTCAGCTGCCGTATCCTCAGCCTCCTCGCCGCCGGTCTTCTCCCTGTGACACCACTGGCCTGTCGCTCCCACGGCCCCCCTGCTCTCAGTGTAAACCCACCTCCATCAAACCTGTCCCGACGCGGCCCCGGCCAGCTCCTCCGTCCGGCTCTCTCGTTGTGGGGTCTTGGATCAGTTCACGAACCTCTCTGCCAACCTCCCACACTCCACGGCAATGAACTACCCGTCGATGGCCATCACCCAGGCGCCCCTGTCCCCCTGCTTTTACAGGAGCGAGTCCTTCCTCTCCCTCCTCCAGGCAAACCACTGCTCATCTCCAAGTCTTCACTCAAACGTCACCCCCTTCCGAGTCCCCCAAGACTCAGGTGCCCCTTTCCCTAACCTCCTACTGGGGCTTATCCAGGCCCCACGAGAGCAGCTATTCATGATATTAATAGTCTTGTTCCATCTGTTTCTCCCTCCAGGACCCCCCCCCCCCCCCCACCTTTGATTGGGACTTTCTTGAGGGTTGGAATTGCAGAGGATTTAACCTGGGCCTCTCGGGCTCAGCCCAGGGCCCGGCACAAAGAGGGGGCTCCACAAACATTTGTTGGGTTGTTTTCAATTCAGAAAAAAATCCCAAAAAACTGGACTGAAAGTTTGGAGGATCCCTGGGTGGGGCTGGGAGAACCAATAGCCAGGGGCTGGTCAATTGAGGCTTCAAGCCAGAGCCAAACTTGGGAGTTTCTTGGGCAGTGCAAGCTAACATCTCCCAATGCACTTCCAAGGTGCAGAGAGCTCCAGGGACTCGGGGGCCAGCTTCCTGGGGACTCCTGGGTCGGGGAGTCACCCTTATTAGGGGCTTTTGGAGCCGGATGGGCCTGGTTTTAAATCTTCCTGACCTGGCTGGGCCCGTAATAGTAGTCACTTAAAAAATTTTTTTTTAAAAAAACTTGATTTCAGAGAGGAAAGGAGAAGAAGAGAGAGATAGAAACATCAATGATGAGAGAGCATCATTGATCAGCTGTCTCCTGCACACCCCACCCTGGGATTGAGCCCGCAACCCAGGTCTGGGAATCGAACCGTGACCTCCTGGTTCACAGGTCAATGCTCAACCACTGAGCCACGCCGGCCTGGCAGTAGTTACTTTTATTTAACACTTGTGCCAGGCTCCGTGCTTGGTGCCCTCCCTGCATCATCCATGCCATCCTCCTGATGTGCTAACAAGGAAATGCAGGCTCAGAGAGGTCAGGCTAACTGCCCAAGGTCACAGAGCCAGGGAGTGACATTGGGACTGGAAATCAGACCGAGCTCTTCGTGGCCGGCCTGATCTGTGTGTCCTCCCCAGGCCAGGCCGCCCAGACGGCTCCTGTCCCCGTAGAGGCCCAGCCTCCCTCCCAGCTCCCACCAGGCAGCCTGCCCCCTGCCCCTCGCCGCCCCTCTGCCCACCGCTAGATCTGTTTAAACTAGCCGAGCAGGGTGAGGTGGCGAGGCCGTGGAGAAGGTACGGAGATGTTTGTTTTCCTTGGGGGTTTAGATCAACACTGGTCTTGACATTTCGCCTGTTATTATGTGTGGTTCTTTAGAGGGTGAAATAATATTTTCTTTTGCTTGAGAAAAGGACAAAGTTCAGACAGGGCTCTTGGCCCCAGATGGATTTTCCTCCTTCTCTGCTTTCCCTGTGCCACTGCTCCTCACTCCGCGTTCCTCGGAGCCGGCCCTGCGGCAGACATCCTCCCGGGCGGGTCTGCACGGCGCCCTGTCCGTGCGCCCGGGACCGAGAGCCTGCTCCACACGTGCATGCCGTCTGGTTGCCTGGGGTGCAGTCTGTGGTCACCCCCGGTGTCCTCGCCATTACACACGTGCGATGGAGGCTGTGGGCTCCGGGTCTGGCTGATGGGCTCGCCTCAGACCCAGGTGGGGAGCTGGTCAGTACGCTCATGGCTCGGGGCTTGGTGGCCACTCTGGACGCGCCCTGGGGTGTGCACACAGGTGGCGGTAGGTGAACCCAGAGGCTCTAGAGACCCTCCGTGAGGTCACACACTGTGCCATCTAAATACACCTGGGCGCCTGGACCCCTGCGCTCCGCCACGTCCTGGGAATCGGAGTTGGGAGCCCCACGCTAGTGAGCACATGTGTGCAGGTCCTGCTCAGAGGCCCCTGTGCCCCGATCCACCCCCTCGTGTGTCTTAGGCCATCGAGACGATGCGCACCGTGTGCCCACAGCCTGGCTCCCCTTGCTAGCAGACAAGCCCCACAAACTGGCTTACAGTAACAGGCATGTATTTATTCTCTGACAGTTTCCGGAGGCCATCAGTCCGAAACCACGGTGTGAGCAGGGATGGTTCCTCTGAGGCCCCAGGGAGCCCGCCCCGCTCCTGGCTTCTGGGCCTGTAGACCCATCGCTCGGTCTCGGCCTCCTCCTCTCCCCGCGTGGGTCCCCTCTGTGCCTGTCTCCGTGTCCCGCTCCTCCTTTGACAAGGGCATTGAACTCAGGACCCACTATCTCAGCCTAACTCATCACAGCTGCAAAGACTTATTTTCAAATAAAGTCACCGTCTGAGATTCTGCCTGGACGTGAATTTGGGGGACCCTGTTCAGCCCAGGACAGCCCCCATTCCCGAGAGCTCTTTGAGGAGAACTAATGTAAACTTGGTATATATTATCTCACTTAGTCCTCCTACACCCCACTGGTGTCATCTTCCCCATTGTAGAGTCCAGGCAGCTGGAGCTCGGAGGGGAGGAGCCGGTGTGCGGGTGTGACCCAAAGTCGGCTGCTGTCCTCCAGGGACAATGTCTGCTCAATCCCATAGGACGGGGGAGGTGTCGTGTGACACGTGTCTCAGGACTGTCCATGGGCAAGATGGGGACGATGTTTGCCATTGGCATCGGTCCCCCGTTGGTCAGCCTTTGATGCTGAATTTCTCATTTTTGGTGGTAAGTGTGGAGGAGGATGGTGATGATTTGGGATTAGATCTTCCCGAACCTTTGGGTTGCAAATGCCGGAGCTCCAGGCAGGTCTCCCCCATGCCGCGTCCCCCGAGAAGCCCCCAGGCAGCAGGGCACAGAGCGTGCCAACCTGAGCGGGCGCTGTCCCCTGTCCCTGCGTGGAGCCGTGATGGCATCTGAAATGCTCAAGAGGGTCCAAAACAGCCTCTCTGAGGAGGTGACACTGGGCTGGGTCCTGAGAAGAGGAGGAACCGCCTTGTGCCCGGCCCTCTGGGGTCCCTGGGAGGAAACCTTCCAGAAAGAACACCGGTCGTGGCTTTTATTGGTCATGACTCTGGGGAGACTCGGGCCGAGCGGCATGAGCGTAGCTGGTTTCTGACCCCAGTTCAGTCCCTGGGCAGAGGCTTTCCTCTCGGCCACGCTGAGCCTGGGCTCCCCGCTGGGAAGCAAAGTGGCTGGACTCAAACCCGGGCCTGTCAGCTCCTGGTTGGGACAGTGCTCCCGCTCGCCCTGATGTCCGAGGCGGCCACAGACACCCACGTTGGCCTGATGGGTCCCAGGACTCTCAGTTCGCCTCTGTCCCTCCTCACCTGCCCCGCTGGCTCTGCCCACCCGGCCCAGCCTCTGCTTCACCCCTGTGACCCCTGCTCCTCTGGGCGACCCCTCCCAGCACCAGCTGCGCCAGGAGCTGCTCGCCCTGTGCCCGTGCCCGGGGGGTGGGGTCCAGTCTCTGCTGTGGGGTGCTGCCCATGCTGCCTGCACTCAGACACCACTCTGTCCTCCACTGCACCGCCTGCTGCCCTAGCGCGTGAGGGCCAAGGTCCTCCCTCAGCCACCCGCCTCTATGAAGGGATTTCCTTCTGTCGCCTCTCACCCCTCCAGCCCATCCATCAGGAAGCCCGGCTCTGTTCCCAGTGCATCACCACTCTGACCCCCACCCCGCCTCCCGCTCCACCCTGCGCGCCTTCTGCCCCGCCCTTCGCTCCCTGTACTTTGCTGCACATTTGCCGCGAGGTCCTCTTAGAGCTCGAGTCACCTCGTGTCCTGCCTCTACGGGCTGACCCGGGGCACAGGGCACGGCCCTCACAATGCGGCCAGGACCTGTTCTTTCCTGCTCCTGTCCGAGCCCACTCTGCTCGGCCCTCCTTCCTCACACCCCGGCTCTCGCCCTCCGCAGGGCCTTTGCACATGCTGTGCCTCTGCCCGAAACCCCCTTCCCCCAGCTGTCCACGTGGCCCTTCCTCACCTCCCTCAGGTACTTGCTCAAATGTCACCTCCGCAGCACTTGCTCTTGGCCGTCCAGCCCACCCTCCCTCCCCTCCTTCCCGCTCTCTTTCTGTCTGGAGCCCTCAGCACCGGCTCACCTAGCGTGTCGTTCTCTTACTAATTTTTCCCCGTGCCTGCCCCTGGTTCCCCAGGACAGGAGTGCCTGAGCGCAGGGCCGGGCTGTGCTGCCCACAGAACAGCGCCTTCTGCTGCGGGGCTGCGGGCGGGGCGGGAAGTGCTCCCGGAGTCCCGCCTCCAGCGCAGGCACAGTTCTACCGGCTGCAGGGACGGAACTCGGGACCCAGGCTGAGCTCACTGGCCAGGACTTAGGACCTCACCTCCCCCTGCACTGGGCTCACTTCCGGCAGCAGCGTCATGGTCAGCACGCCTGGATGTGCGCTCTCTTTAGCCGGTGCCCATTCGCCCAGGGACTCTGCACTGGTCCATGAAACTTGGCACAGTGGTCAGTGGAGGCGGAGCTGTATTTGGACACTTGTCCCCGAACTCAGGCCACAGGCCAGGACCACCCTGGCTTCTGACACTGCCTGATGCCACTGGGCGGCAGGGCCACCCCAGGCCTGACCTCTGGTTGGGGCCTTTGTTTCCATTACTCCATGGGGATGGCAGGGTTGAGGGGAGGGGGCATATGCCAACTCAGTGAGCGCCTACTGTGTGCTGTGCCCTCACTGGCTTCTGACGTCAGCCCATGGGATGCAGGCACCACCATGGACCCATCCACCCTGAGCGACCGAGAGCCGGGCAACTTGCCCCACGGCCCCCGCCAGTGAGAGGGGGGCTGGGCGTGAACCGGCTGCCTGTGCCAGCACCTGTTGCAGAGGTGGGGCTGGCTATGGGCTGGTGTCTGCGGGTGAGGGGCTGTCGCAGCATCTGCACGGCCCCTGTCCCCAGAGCCGCCCGCAGGCCACCTAGGATGTGTGACCAGAGGTGGGGTGGGGTGGAGCTATGATCACCTCATCCGGGACCTTCCGGATGCTCCCGTGGCTCGACTTTGCATGGGCTCCTCCAGCCCTCCCAGCCCTCCCCTTCGCGTTCCATCTGCTGAAATGTGGGGGCTCCCAGGGCTGGGAAGGGCTTGGATGTCCCCTTCCACTGCACAGGGACGCTGGCCCCTCGGAGCGTGAGCGCCCTCCCTGGGCCAGGGCAGGGCTGTGCGGGCGTGGCCAGTGTCCTGCAGGGACACAGACAGAAGTTGGGATCAGAGTGGCTGGGACGCGGGGGCCAGTACAAGGCACACCCCTGAACAGCGGGCCTGAGCCCCAAGTAGACGGAGTCAGGGACACAGTGGCCTGTGGCTGGGGACAGCAGGACCGGACTGGAGATGCAGTGGGACAGTCCTTGGGCACACAGTGGTGTGGACAGGGCTCTGAGGAGCCTGACCTAGAGCTGTCCCTGACCCTCTGGCCCCCTCCCCTCCTTAGGTCTCTCAGCTCTACCCCCCCCACCCCCACCCCAGCCCAGCCCACTCCCCACCCCAGCCCTGCCCTGCCCTGTCCTGCCCAGCCCTCCTGGCCCAGGGCCAGGCGCTGCTCCTCCTGCGCCATAGCCACAGCCGCTGCCACTGTCCGACGAGCCTTTGAAATCTTATCTCTCATCTTGTTCGCCGTTTCCTCCCTGTCCAGGCCTCATCTGTCTCCTGCCTCCCACCCACCCCCAACCTGCTTCCCATCTGCATCTCCTCCTCCCCGCTCTCCCTGCCCGATGGCCACTGCCTCCTCCCGTCCTGTCCGGTCCTATCAGCCTGGTCCAGCTCCAGCCCTGCTCTCCCCTCCAGGGGGAGGTTTCAGAGCTGGGGGTTAGGACCTGCCTCCTGCATGCCCGCGGCCCGGAGCCCAGAGCTCAGAGCTCAGACAGGCACTGGTCCTTCTTCCTGCCCCTAGAGATGCAGGCCACCGCCTCTTGGGCCCCTCAGGCATCTGGTCAACCCCTCGGGCGACCTGAGGGCCCAGGCCCAGGTCCCCTCCTCCAGGCAGCCTTCCTGACCCTCCCTTCTCTGAGCTGGCCCCGCCCAGCGTGTGCCTTGGCCTTTTCCTGCATCACATGGGTCTCAGCTGCTGGGTTTCTGCCTCCACTTCAGCCTGTGACCTC
The DNA here is from genome assembly GCF_028538775.1 of Myotis yumanensis. Classification (NCBI taxonomy): domain Eukaryota; kingdom Metazoa; phylum Chordata; class Mammalia; order Chiroptera; family Vespertilionidae; genus Myotis; species Myotis yumanensis. Next base: position 6,653,743 of record NW_027223763.1, read on the forward strand.
CTCAAGGGCAGGGACTCCACCCTGCATGCTTTGCAGACGGGGAAACTGAGGCTGGGGAGCAGGTACGCTATCCCCGGTTCTCCACAAGTCTGCCTCCGGCCCCTCCTTCGGGACTCCGCACCGGTGTCGCCCGCCAGTACTAAGTGCTCTACTCCCTGCTCCCAGGCGTCGTGGGCACCGTGGCAACCACAATATAGGACTAAATCATGGATGTGAATGTGACACTCACTGGATATCAATATAACGGTTATCACTCACGTTTGCTGCCACGGTCCCAGTCCCGGTCCCTCTTGAGCGCTTTACAAACTGCACCTCTGAGTCCTCTAACGTGCGTGGAGGTGTGGACGCTCACTCCATCTCCCGGGTGAGCCGACCAAGACGCAGAGGGCAGATATCCGCCCAGGCCACTCCCCAATACGCAGGACTTAAGGAGCCAATAGGGGGCTCTGGGACTGTAGGATCTTGGTCTTCTGCAGTTCAGGTACTTCCCACTGGGTGATCTAGGGCAAGTCATGCTCCCTCTCCGCCTTAGCTTATCCATCTGTAAAATGGGGACAATAACAGGCCTTCCCCACTGTGCTGCAGTGACAGTTCAGAGACTTCTAGAGGCTCACTCAGCGATCACTCAATGCACAGTGGCTGACAATAGAAGCTGGGGCTGGGTTTTGCTCCAGACCCGTCGACCCTAAGCCTGAGCCTTCTCCTCCACCCCGTGGCCCACCTTCCCGGAGCGCACCGGCCCCTTCCTGCGCCGCCAAAGATGCTCAGGTGTCTGAAACCACGTGCACATCAGCCACGGGTTCTGGGAGGAGAGGTCTACAGCTCCATTTGGAAGCAATTGGGGCCTGAGTGTCTTGGGCCACGAGCCCATGTTGAACTTATTTGAGGCACTTGTGTCTTCAAATTCAAAACCTAAACAAGGAAGGGAGGGCAACAGGGCCTTTTGCTGTTCATTCGGTTTGTCTTCCTCTGAATTGTATCACTGGCTACACCCCAATGGCTACCTGGCACAGGCCTGCCTGGGTGGGCAGTGAGCTCCTGGGCATGAACCTTCTATGGCTCCCACTGTCCACAGGGACCAGCCAGGGGTCTTAGCCAGAGCACAGGTCTGGAGCCCGCAGACCTGGGCCACCTTCTGGCTGTGGGGACCTGGGCAGGTGCAGATCTACTCAGAGCCTGTTCCCTCCCCTGGGAAATGGAGAAAGCGTGCTCCATCTTACAGGTTTGCCCAGAACGGAGAGAGTTCTTGGGTTGTGGGGCTTGCAGTGCTAACACCTGGAAAGTTCCAGGCAAACCAGGACCAGCTGGTCACTTACAGGGTTATTATGAGGCTGAAAGAGAAAATGCTTGACAAGGACTCATCCCTGCTTGGCGAGGAGCAGGGATGGCGGGCCCCTGTGTGCACTGCCCTTCACAGTTTTGGCGGCAAGTGCGGAGGAGGCTGCACTCACCCCACTCCCCCAGTTGTGATTCCACAACCTCCCCAAGGGCCTGCCTATTCTCCTACTTTAAAGATGAGAAAACCGAGGCCAGAGAGAACAGACAGCATGTCTGGGGTCTGGCGGGGTGGGCACGGGACCAGCTTAGTGTGAGAGACTGAGTTCCATGGATACAGGGACTCTGTCTGGAGGGCGGTGTGTCATAGGAAGTCGTGTTCAGCAGTGTTTTCCTGAGTAGTGGAGCCGGAGCCCAGGTCTGCCGGCCGGAGGGAAGCCCTCCCCTCCCCTCCCCTCCCCTCTTCTACTCTCCCCTCAGGGAGGGTGGAGGTGAGCTGGCTGGGGAGGGAGCATGCAGGCTGTGCTTCTGCCTTCCTGCCGGCAGGAGACAGGCCTTGGTCCCCAACCCTCACTCATCCCAATCCCTCGGCTGCCTCTGTGCTGTGTGTCCTTCGGCAAGTCACACTATCGCCTGAGCCCCAATTTCCTCGTCTGGAAAAGGGAGGAATCACCCACCTAGCAGGGTTCTTCTAAGAACTCGGTGAGGTGATTTCTAAAAGCGCTGAGCCGAGTGCCTGCGCTGCGAACCGTGTAGCAGACGTTAGCTAGCCATAGAAGGATACAACCCACAACACGTCTTCCCCCCAGGATCCCATTGGCTCCTCACGGCAGCACTCATTGGGAGAGTGGCTGCGATTCTCCCCATCCTCCAGATGAGGACACTGAGGAGGAAGGTGAGGGAGGAAGTTGCCCACAGCTCAACAGGAAGTTGCTCACCTGTCTCCCTGCCTGGCAGCCTTTCAGCCTGACCCCTGACCCCGCCTCAGACCGGACTTTGTCCTTCTGGCTCCACCGAGAGCCCACAGCCTCCATTCCCCACCCTCTGCGTTATTTTCTTTTTTGTGGTACTTAGCAGCAGCGGAAATCAAATGATTGTTTTTCTTGTTTATTATCCATTTCTCCCCCGAGAATGTCGGTTCCAGGGGGACAGGGACTTTGTCTTTATGTTCACTGCAAAGCCCCCGGTGCCTGCACAAAGCAGTCCCCCGTAAACAGCCGTCCCACGATTCCATTATCTCCTAATGCCTGGAAGAAGGAATGAGGTTTGGTGTCCAGCTGCCTCAGCTGCGATGCAGTGCCCTATCGCAGCCAGAAGATGGCAGCAGAGAACAAGGTACCTGATGGGTGGAGCCCAGGTGAAGGCACAGGTTTGCCCTTAGAAGGCAGCTTCTGGCAGTGAGAGTGAGTGAGTGAGTGAGTGAGTGAGTGTGTGTGTGTGTGTGTGTGTGTGTGTGTGTGTACGCGTGCACGGGCGCATACGCCTTCTTCTACCTCTGCCCGCTAACCATTGTTCAGGCCTGAGGTCCAACTGGACAGAAGGAAGCCTTTACCAATAGTGCATAACAACAATGATCTCCGATGATAAAAGCAGCATGTGTCACTGAATTCTCACAGTAGCTCTATTATTACCCTCATTCTCAGACAAGCAAACGGAGGCGCAATAACATGCCCCTGCTCACATAGACAGGACCCTCCGAGCTGCAGTTGTCTCTCAGCGGACTCTGTGGGCGCCCCCAGGAGGTGGTGAGCTCCTCGTCTCTGGAGGTATGCAAGCGGTGACAAATAATCACCGGCCAGAGAGGGTGCGGCGCACCGGATGCCCAAAGCCACCCCTAGGCAGGGCCCAGGCTCCAAGAACATGTACGGCCTCTGCTCAAACATGAAGAATTCGAAGACGGTGACAGCAGAGCATTAAGCCAAGTGCAGGACCCCTCTCCGTGAAAGGTGCTGCGGGACTGTGCAGGCTGCGGGGCCAGGAAGGGGGTCCCCGGGGTCCTGGGGAAGACGCGTGAGGGACAGGTCTCGGGAGCCCCTGGGAGGTCACCAGCCCAGCTCTGCAGGAGGCCAGGGGGAAAGTCCCCCTCGGCACGTTTCTTCTCATGAGACAGGACCCTGCGTCCCTGCACCTTTTATCTCCTCTTTCGGGCGGTGATTTATCGCTGCGAGTGGCTGGGGCGGCCTCCGAGGCACAAGTCCCGTTTGATGGTCCATGAATCTTCCTTTCCTTTCCGGATCCTCCGGCCACTCTCCACGCGGCCGGCGGACCCACCACTTCCTTTCTGCCAAGTGAGGATTAGGAAGCCATAAAACAAGGAACCCAAACCCCTGGCCGGCGGAGCACACACATGGGCCTCAGATGCGCTGGCCAGCTGGCAGGAGATGGATGGGGGCCGCAGGGATCGCACCCCCGAGGGGGACCCCTTACCTTGGGGGCTACCCTTTCAAGTCTTCCTGGCCCAGCTTTGGGCCAGAGCTGATCAGGGCCATCCCCAGGGGGAGAGAGGATCCCGGCTGAAGCCAGAGCTAGAGGTGGTCCTGGCGGGGCCGGGCATCAGGGGGCCCAGGCGGAGCTGCGTGTGAGGACCCCGGTCCAGCCCAGCTGTGAAGAGCTGAGCACCCACTGTGCGCCTTGTTCTCATGTCTCGCAGGGTTGCTCCCATCTGCAGAGTGAAGATGGAGAATCTGGGCCTCCGAGATGCTCCCACTCCTGCCGGGATCACACAGTCAGCAGGTGAGGGGGTTAGGATTTGAACCCAGGGGCATAGATAACACACACAGATAACACTTTGAAACTCTGCCACAAAGAAACATGGAAAACCATAATGTTTGACAAACATATTTTTAATTTCTTGAATATTGTCTATTCAAAAAAGAATCAGTTATAAGCCCGCTGGTGCGGCACAGTGGTTGAGTATTGACCCATGAACCAGGAGGTCACGGATCAATTCTCTGTCAGGGAACATGTCCGGGTCACAGGCTCGATCCCCAGTAGGGGGCATGCAGGAGGCGGCTGATCAATGATTCTCTCTTATCATGGATGTTTCTATCCCTCTTTCCCTCTCCCTTCCTCTCTGACATCAATAAAAATATATGTTTAAAAAATCAGTTATAAAGACACATGGGAAAACATTCCAAAGTGGTGTAAAATAAGATAACTCGGAAAATCATGCCTTCCTTTCCCGCTCCTGTTGTTCATAGTGCCTCCTGATGTCAGTGCTTTTCAGCATCTACTCGGAAGTGGAATGGCCGGATCACATGGTCATTCCATTTCTAGTTTTTGAGGAGTTGCCGTGCTGGTGTCCACAGTGGCTGTCCCACCTTACATCCCACCAACAGTGCACAAGGGTCCCAGTTTCTCCACATCCTCACCAACACTTGTTTTCTCTTGTTGATGTTATTTTTATAATAGTCATCTAAATGGTGTGAAGTGTTCCCTAGCCGGTTTGGCTCAGTGGATAGAACGTCAGCCTGCGGACTGAAAGGTCCTGGGTTCGATTCCGGTCAAGGGCACATGCCTGGGTTGTGGGCTCAATTCCCAGTGGGGGGCGTGCAGGAGGCAGCCGATCAATGGTTCTCTCTCATCAGTGATGTTTCTATCTCTCTCTTTCCCTCTCCCTTCCTCTCTGAAATGAATAAAAATATTTAAAAAAATAAATGGTATGAAGTGTAGTTTTGATTTGCATTTCTCTAATGATAAATGATGGCGAGCATCGTGTTTATTGGCCATTTGTATATCTTCTTTGGAGAAATTTTAATTCAAGTCTTTGGTCCATTGTTGAGTTGGGTTGTTTGTATGTTTTTATTGTCGTTGAGTTTTAGGAGTTCTCTATATATTTTGGATATTAATCCTTTATCAGATATTTGATTTGTAAATATTCCCTTCCATTCTGTGGGTTGCCTTTTATTACTCTCCCGAGGGTGTCTTTTGATGCACAAGCTTTTTAATTTTGATGAAGTCCGATTTGCCTATTTTGTTGTTGTTGTTGCCTGTGCCTTTGAGGTCATATCCAAGAAATCACTGCCGAGTCCGATGTTGTGAAGCTCTTGTCCTACGTTTCCCTCTCAAAGTTTTATACTTTTAGGCTCCACATTTTGGGCCTGGATCCATTTTGAATTAATTTTTGCATAACGTGTTAAGTAAGGGGCCGACTTCATTCTTTTGTACGTGGATTTCCAGTTTTCCCAGTCTCGCTGGTTGAGAAGACTGTCTCTTCTCCAGTGACGAGTCTCGCCAATCTTGTTGAAACCATGTGATCATGCGTGTGAGAACTTATTCCCGCACACTCTATTCTATTCCATTTGTCTCTATGTCTATGCCAGCACCACATTCTTCTGATTCATATAGTAAGTTTGTAGTAAGTGCTGAATTCAGGAAGTGTGAATCCAACTTTGTTCTTGTTGTTTTGGCTATTTGGTGTCCCCTGAGATTCCATATGACTTTTCAGATGCTTTTTATTTCTGCAAAAAAAAAAAAAATCATTGCGATTTTGATAGAGGTTGCATGAAGTATGTAGATTGTCTTGGGAAGTATGGACATGTTAGAAACACCAATTCCTCCAATTCATGAAAGTGTGATGTTTTCTCATTTATTTGTCTTTAATTTCTTTTCAGAAATGTGTTGTAGTTTTTATTTGATAAGTTTCTCACCTCCTTGGTTAATTAACTCCTGAGTATTTTATTCTCTTGGATGCCATTGTAAATGAATTTTTCTCAATTTCTCTTTTAGATTGTTCGCTGTGAGTGTTCAGAACAATAACTGATTTTCGTGTGTTGACTTTGGATCCTGCTACGTGGCTGAACGTGATGATTAATTCTAACCATGGCATTTCAGGGCCTTTCTTCACGTAAGTTCATATTATCCGAGAGCAGAGATGATTTTACCTCTCACATTCCAGTTGGATGCCTCTTATTGTGTCTCTTGCCTCCTGCTCTTGCTAGCACAGCCAGGACCGTGTTGGACAGAAGAGGCAGGGGCGGTCTTCCGGGCCTCGCTCCTGCTCTCAGAAGAAGGGCTTTCGTTTTTCCACGACGGAGCATGATGTTTGCTGTGGGCTTTTCATTATGTTGAAGTAGTTACCGTCCATTGCTAGTTTGTTGAGTGTTTTTTAATCAGGAGAGGGTGTTGACATTTGTCAAATGCTTTTCTGCATCAATTGAGATGACCCTGTGGTTCCCCCCCTCCCTTTATTCTGTTAATGTGGTGCGTTACATCGATCAATGTTCATATGTTCCATTATCCTTGCATTCCAGGAATAAATCCCACTTGGTTATGGTGTGTGATCCTTTAAATATGTGGTGCCGTACATTTTCCACGCGAGGTTCAATACCATAGATGTGCTTGCCTCGTTCCTATGAATCTCCTCCCGTTGCGCTGAGCTCCCTGAAGGCGGCGCCAGGCTGGTCTCCTTCACCACTGTTTCCCCAGCACCTTGCACAAGGCTCAGTGCCGAGGAAGGGCTCACTAAATACTGAATGAGTGAGTGAGTGAGTGAGTGAGCAGGACTGAACTGCAGGTCAGGGCTGGAAATCTGGTGAGGAGGCTGCTGGGATGTCCAGGTGTGGGATGATGCCACAGGGGTGTGTGTCCAAGGGCCGCGGGGGACAGAGCCTCAATGTCCTCACCTAGAAATTTGTGCTCATAGCCTCTCCTATACTAAAAATACAAGGTTCAAATGAAAGCAGCTGCCATTTATTGAGACTCACGCGTCTCTTCACTGTCCTGTTCAGCGGCTCTCCATTCCCCGTTGAGGACCGCGATCCCCGTTTTCCAGGTGGGGAAAGGGAGGCAGGGGTCGTCCATTCAAATCCTAGCTCAGCCATAAAATAACCGGTGTGTCCCGCAGTAAGTAGTTTCTGAGCCTCAGTTTTCCTGTCTGTAAAATGGGGATAACAACAGTCCCTCTTTCTTGGGGTGCTATGTGAAGTCAATAGGATTGTGCACAAAAAGCTCACAGCTTACCCACCAGGATGGGCCGGCATATGTGAGCTGCCCAACATCACCAACAGAGGTGAAGTTTGTTCCTAGGGTCACACAGCAAACAAGTGGCTGAGCTAGGACCCCCCGACCCCCAGGTGTCTCTGACCCTAGGTCCTAGCGTGAGGGGTTCCCACGCTCAGCAAGAGCCCTGGGTGGCAGGTGCCTGCCTGGAGCGTAGTAGGGCTCCATGTGAGGGGCCTGTCCGGCTTCTCCCGGTGCTGCAGCCTGGACAGGGGAGGGTCAGGGGCGCTGGCCCCTGGGGATTTCCAGCCAGGGTGTCCGTTCCCCAGCAGCAGCTAATGGGCCACCCTTCATAACAATAGGCTGTGATAACAGACAGATTTAATTAAAAAGGACGCACGTCCTCCTCCTGGGCGGCTGCAGCCAGGGTGTGGGGCTGGCAATTAAAACTTAGCTCTATAAAGTCAGCACACAGGCGTGGGTGCCCCGAGCTGCCGGGTTTTCTAAAAAGAACCCCCCGCCCTCGCGTGCCCACGTTATTTATCGAGTTAATTTCATCCTCTGGCCGTAGCGTGAACCAACCCGGAGCCCCAGCCCCGACCCTGACTCGCCTCCCAGGCTGTGCCGGGCACACGCTTGCCTCCTCTGGGGAGGAGCGAGGCCACGGATGCTGGCTGCAAACGAGAGGGACCGTGGCGGGGCTCTGCCTGGCTTTGAGGCCTCGGGCAAGTGACTCACCCCTCCTGGGTCCTGTTTCTGCACCGAGAAAAGGGGCAGAAGCTGACGCTGCCCTGGAGGCCGGAGGAGGCCAGGAGGAGGCACTCAGCGAGCGCTCAGACAGGCTGTTATACTGTCAGTGCCATGACCGCTATTGCTGGGAGCTTCTGGACAAAGCCCAGGCGGCTCGGCGAGAGGGAGGCTGGGCTCTTGGTCATAGAGGCAGCAGTTCTGAGTGGAGACTTTGCCGGCAGAGGATCCTGGGTGAATCCTGACCCTGCCACTTCCCAGCTGGAGCGACTTCCCTCCTCTGGGCTCAGTTTTCTCATCTGTAAAGTGGGAAGCATACGGCTATCCTTCCCTTTCAGGTGGCAGCCTGAGGGATTCACGTGCCGGGCACAATAGCTGGCCCCGAGTGAAAGCTCAAATGGCCCGTGAGAATGACGTTTAAGGCCGAGTGGAGGGGTCCCAGGCCTGGTTTTCTGGCCTGGCTCTGGGCAAAGTTTGCCTGGAGAGCCTCAGGCCTGCACCCAGCAACTGCCCGCCTGCCTGTTTACTCCCCAGGTGCCCACCGCTGTGGGGCTGGGGGCAGGGTGTCTGCCTCGCAACCAGATAGATGGCCTGATAGCAGGGCCTGGGAGACAAAGCTATCGAGACATCGACAGGATGCTGAATGGGCTTCTCCGAGCAGGCGGGCGAGCAATTGCATTCGGCTCGGATTTAATTAAAAAGACTCCAATCTTTCTGATAATCCTCCCAGCAACGGCGGGCGGGCGGGAGCAGGGCCTGAAGCAGGCTCCCTGGCAACGGCGCATCCTGCCGATAAAGAACTTGGGGGGAGGACACAGCGTGGCCCTTGGCTGGCCCAGCGTCGCTGCTATCAGCCCTGCCCATCGCCCTGCCAGAGGGGGCTGGCGGCCAGGGAGGCAGCTGCCACCCCCCCTCAAAGAACTAGCCCTCCCGTTCGGTGTCCCCCCTCTCCCCACCAGGGCTGCTCTGTTCCTGGCTGAGCCCTCTGCCTGGCACTCACACCACTCCCCCAGTCTGGCTGCCCGGCCCTCGCCTGTCTCTTGCCGCTCCCCCACTGTACCCGCATGGAGGCTGGGGTGCCCACATGTCGGTGTTCCTGGAATGGGCAGGTCTCCGCTCTGCTCTGAGCCTGCATCCAGGGGACGGGGGGTGTGAGGCCAGGCACCTCCTCCCACCTCTCAGCCTTTGCTGGCTGGTCCTCTGCCCAGCCTTCCCATTCGGATTCCAACTTGCACCTTCAAGCCCTGCCCGAGGTGTCCCTCCTGCCCTCCTCTGGTTTACACACGAGCCCCTGGCACCCAGTCCCGGCAGAAAGCAGGGACTCAAGGAATGCATGGCGATTGACCGAAGGGATGAATGAATGAATGAATGAATGATGTAGATGTGTAAGCCTGACCTCGGCACTGGGGCTCCTCTACCAGTTGGATTCATTACCAGGCCAGGAACCCGGCGGCAAATGTCTTTTCTGCTCCAGTTTCCTCCCCTGCACATCAGGAAGGTAGTCCCCCTGCCCGGGAAGTGTGTGGTCCCTGCCAGTTCATCACCTTCCGTCCCACCCTCCAGTCACCCCGCAGCGGGGCCCGAGGGGCGCTCCCTGGTGCGCCCGCATGGCACAGCCCACGCTCAGCGCCCCCAGGGCGCCTGGGTCCTCCCTCCAGACCCCAACCACTGGGCCCATTGACCAGCCCCTTAGTCACGCATTTTGGCTTCTATTTCTTTTAATTGAAAAAGTTATGAAAGTAATACAATACCTATTCATTTAAAAATACTTTAGGGAAACGTGACAAATCAAATAAAATCAAAACCATTCATAATCCTATCACCTAGGGACTGGCACCCTTTCAGATAGTAACATATATCTTCCAGGAATATCTTGGAAGATGTATTTATACAGCAAATGTTTATTAAGCTCAGCAGTGAGATGAAGGAATACTGATAAGCCAGATGCAGACCACACACACACACACACACACACACACACACACACTTCTTTTTTTAAAAGATGGTATCATGTTATTTGTGCTATTTAGTAACCTGATAACTTTGACAGCTTTTCCATGTGAAAATATACATGCACATATTTAGCATATCTTTCTCATTTTTTTTAATTAAAAAAAAGACAAGATAAAAAATTTAAAAGTACAATTAGCTATACCCCCTCGTAGTTTTTTGGGGGCATCTTTTCAGAATTTTTCTGCATAGAGATGTAAACATATTACTTCCCACAACTACTAGTACAAACACTACACCGTAGCCACTGCTTGACGTTTGCTTTTCTTTCTTAACCATCGTCCCAGACACGTTCCCTCTCAGCACACAAAGATCTCCCTCGCTCTTCCTCGTGCTGCTTAGGATGGAAGCACAATTTACGTAGCATACTCTTGTGTATGGAACTTGTCTGTTTCTACCTGATTAAGTCCTAGAAGCAGAAATGCTGGGTAAAAGGTTATGTATCTATATACACAGCACTGATTGGCTGCCTCCTGCACGCCTCTTTCTGGGGGTCAAGCCCCCAACCCAGGCATGTGCCCTGATCAGGAATCAAACCGGCAACCTTTCAGTGCACAGGATGATGCCCAACCAGCTGAGCCACACCGGCCAGGGTCCAGGTCATAGATATGTGAAAGGCTGTTAATCGGCATTGCCGCCTCCGGGAGGCTGCGCCACTGGACGCTCCCGCCGCAGTGCAGGAGGCTGCCTCCGCCCGCACCCTCGTCAGCACTGGTGGTAGCCATCATTCTTTTGAATCTTGACCAATCTGATAAGCACATGTGCTACCCTGATGTTGTGTTAAATTGCCTTTTTTTTTAGTATTGGTAATTTTGGGTACCTTTCCTAATTCATATGGACCATTTTTATCCTTTTGAGGATTGTCTCATATTTTTAGGTTTGTAAGAGATACTTATATGAAATATACACACTTCTGTCATATACCTACAAGATATCACTCCTCCCTTTTATATTTTGCTCATTTGGAATATTTTGATACATAAAATATTTTATAATTTTATGTAGTTAAATATAGCAATGTGTGTGTGGAGCCACATTAGAAAGATCTTCCCCACAGTCAAGATTATAAAAATACCAATATTTCCCCCTAATAATTAAAAAATAATTCCCTTCTAAAAAGTTAAATATTTAATCTATCTGGAGTTTATTTTCACATAAAGTAGGAATCCAACTTTATTTTATTCTCAGTGGTTCCCCCAGTATCTCCACATCATTTATTAAAATTCCATTATTTCCTTATTGATTTGAAGTCTATTTTTTGCTGCACTTAATTCTCCCGTGGAGCTCTCTCACTGACATGCTTGTCTCTCCCTCTGCCAGTATCTCCCTGATTTAATTACTGTAGTTTTATAATATGTTTTGTTATCTCATGAGCAAACCCTCCTCATTAATCTTTCTTTTAAAAAGTTTCATGGTAATTCTAAAATGTTTGTATTTCCAGATGAACTTCAGAAGTATTTAATTAAAAATAAAAGTTCACTGATTTTTTTTTTTTGATGGTACTTGTTTAAATTTGCAGATTACTTTGGTAAAGATAGGCATCTTTAGCCCGGTCAGCGTGGCTCAGTGATTGAGCATCAACCTATGAACCAGGAGGTCATGGTTCGATTCCTGGTCAGGGCAGATGCCCAGGTTGTGGGCTCGATCCCCAGTGTGGGGTGTGCAGGAGGCAGCCGATCAATGATTCTCTCTCATCATTGATGTTTCTATCTCTCTCTTCCTCTTTCTTCCTCTCTGAAATCAATAAGAATATATTTTTAACAAAGGCGTATTTAAAAAAGATTTTTACAGTAGTCAATCTTCCCATCAGTAAAATGCCTTATCTCCCCAGTTATTTAAAAGCTCTTTGTGTTCCTCAATCAAGTTTTTTGATTTTGGAGATTCCACACATTTCTGGTTCTGTTTACTTTTAGGCATTTGGTACTTTTTTTTTACAGCTTTTATAAATGGATTTTTTCCCCATTAGATTTTCTAACACTTGCTGTTGAAATGTAGAAGTTATTTCTTCCTACGTATCTAACCACTAGGCATTTAGCAAACTCTCTTTTTAGCTCTAATAATTTTTCACTTGCTTGTGTTGCATTTTATAGGCAAACAGTATCTTCATTTGAAAATGGTGAGAATTTCTCAGTATTTACACTTCCCCTCTGCTCAGCGGTATGTCGGGATTCTTCGGAGTGGGTGGGTTGTGGTCTGTGAGTCAGGAGCCACCTCAGTAAACCAGCCACCACCTGCAACCCTGGGAGTGGCCGCGAGAAGAAGGGCGCGTGGACGTGTGCCCGTGTCATGAACAGCAGGAGGAGGACTCCGGAGCCAGCAGAGCCAGGAATGCGCTGCACCGTAGCTGCCGCCACAGGCCTCCTTGTCCGACCCGGGCCGGTCCGTGTCTATTGCTCGTGTCCTGCTCTTTCTTTTCCTTTGCTTTTGAACTTTTGTCAGAGTTCACTTGAGCCAAACTGAACACATACGTTGGGGAACAAGATCTCAAATGCTCCGGAGAATAAGAGTTTGCTGCTGGGGGTTTCACTCTGAGTACAAAGTCTGCACACGATTTAAATTGAGAATGGACATCGAACGTAAAGGCCTAGGGAAGTAGCTCTTCTTCACATTGGCCATGGTTCTGGGACCTGCACTCCTGGAACAGATGTCATCTCGTCACAGTGTCGGATCCTTTTAATGTTCTATTAGCTGCTCTCTGGTGGTGCTGGCCTTCCCATTCCCCGTCAATATTTCAGGTGAGCTTGGTCTAGAGGGGCTATGGTGCTGTCATTACCGGGTTATGTGGCATTAGATTGGTACTAGCTCCACAGAACTCTAAGTGAAACTTTCCATTTTTTTTTTTATTGCAAGCAAAACTTCCCATCTTTTCTTATTCTCTGGAAATGTGAATGATGGCTTCTCTGTGAGCGCTCACAAAACCATCCGGGCCTGATGCCATTTTAGGGTCATCTTTTTAGAACTGTAATTTCACGGCCGCCTGCTTTCAGCAGCTGTGCGTGGATCGCGGATCAGGCCCACATCCTCTGACATTCAGGGCACAGGATGATTTAACTGCCTCAGCTCTCACCATTGTCCCCTTCGCTTATCCTCTGGCTCACGTAACTTCTGGAACTTCCCCAGACCCTCGGCTGGGAGGTTCAGGTTTGTTTTGCTCCGTGTGGAGTCTGGCACCCTGGAGAACTCCCCTTTCACAGGTATTCTCTGAGTTCTTGTAGAACGGCATTCCCTGCGTTAATATTGTTGTATCTTCCATGATGTGTTATAGAATTGTACGCCTGAAGCCTATATAATTTTATTAACCAAAGTCACCCCAATGAATTCAAAAAGTTAAAAATAATTAAAAATAAAAAACATGAAAAAAAGAGACACCGAGGAGAAACCCTGTGAGCACACAGCGAGAAGGTGGCCATCTGCAAGCCAAGGAGAGCGGCCTCATACAAAACCAAACCTGCCAACATTTTGACCTTGGACTTCTACCCTCCAGAATTGTGAGGAAATACATTTCTGTTGTTTAAAAAATACATATTGTTGTATGTTTTAGTTCATGTCAACACATGTTCCCTGAGCCTCTCCTTGGTGTGTGGCCACATGGGGCCTGGGAGGAAGAACCCCCGCCCAACGCTCGAGGGGCTGTTTGGCTCTTGGGGAGGCAGGTGAGTAAAAGGACTTTCTGAACAGTGAGGTAATGGCAGTGAGGGGATATAAATGGGCATGGTGGGAGCACGGGGAAGGCCACCTGACTCAACCCAGAGAGGGCGACCAGAGGGCTTCCTGGAGGAGGGGGCCTGGATTTAGAGATGCCCAGGAGCACACCACCAAATGGGTTCCCACCACACAGCTACCATGGACGCCGACGACCTCAAGGGCATTGGTGACAGTAAGTGATGTGAACTCATAGGAACCGATGAGTTTGGAACATTTATTCCCTTTAAGTATAATGTCATTTATTTAATGATAAGTTTATGTAACTCAATTTTAAACAGGGGCTGTTTTAACAGCCAGCTCACAAAATTAATTCCTGAAAGTTTAATAGGCAGCTCTTGTGAGCCGAGCCGGTCGAAACCAATTCGAGCCCACCCGGCTACCCTCCCCTGAAGTAGGCACTGTCCTCAGGGCGGGGGAGGGTGGTCACCCAGCTGCTAAGTGGGAGAGCTGGGTAGGCTGGAACAGGTAACTACCTTGTCTTTGAGCCTCAGTTTCCTCATCTGTAAAATGGGGACAATAAAACATGTCCCGGGGTGCTGTGGAGATTTAATGAGCTAATACCTGTGACGCACCTGGCACGAATAAATGCTTGATACGTGGGAACCACTAGTGTGTGATGGTTATTTTAATAATAATATTGAACATGGCCCTAGTTGGTTTGGCTCAGGGGATAGAGTATTGGTCTGCAGACTGAAGGGTCCCAGGTTCGATTCCAGTAAAGGGCACATGCCTGGTTGTGGGCTTGATCCCCAGTAGGGGGCGTGCAGGAGGCAGCCAATCAATGATTCTCTCTCATCATTGATGTTTCTATTTCTCTCTCCCTCTCCTTTTCTCTCTGAAATTAATAAAAAATATATTAAAAAAATAATATTGAACATGGATCCTGCCTTCAAGGTATGCCTGGCCTAGTGGATGGAAGGGGCCAATGATAAGACATATACACATGCATAGGATTCCAGTCCAGGCAGGAGAGGAAGGCTTCCTGGAGGAGGTGGCCTTTGAACTGGGTCTGGCAGGTTTGGGAGCGGGGTGGGGGCGTTCTCTTGGGGGTTCGGGTGAGACATTTCTGGCTGATGATGCACAAGAAGCAGAGGAGGGACCCAGGAGGCATGAAGGTGAGAGATGAGGCCGGAGGCAACAAGACCAAGACTGAACCTCCCTCCGGGGACATGGGGAGCCACAGCGGGCTGCTCAGCAGGGCCTGATGGCGTCAGATTGGAATCTTGGGACATCAGTGTGACTGCAGTGGGGAGGAGCACCAGGAGGGGGCAGGATGGAGGCGCTATTGGCCATGGGGATAGGGGTGATGGAAGTCCACCCAGCGGGGCTCCTTACTAGCGGGGCCGGGTCCAAATAACAGGCTCCCTGACCTCTCCTCTCCTCCAGCTACTGGGGTCGGGGAGAACAGCAGCCCCCCCCCCCCCCCCCCCACACACACACTGCCATTGTCCCCAGCCCTGCCCAGGCCCAGGCCCAGGCCCAGCTCCAGCTCTAGCTCCAGCAGCTAATCCTGGTGACACCGGGTCCGAGGCCGGGGAGGGGCAGCTGGGCAGCTGGCCTCAATTAGCTGGGGAGCCGGGTCTGGACAGTGTCATTAGGAGAAAACCAGAGCCCGGCCGTAAACTCTAATGAATGCATTAATGGAAGGCTTGTGCGCCTCAAAGGGGGAAAAAAGCGGGTCTAAATAAAGTTATTAACACAGCCCACCTGTGTTCGGCTCTCGGCCTATATTGTTCAAATAGCCCATTAACTCCTGAAGCATCCAGTCTTGAAAGTGAGCCCTGCCTCTCTGAAGCAGACCTTTAACTGCGTTCATATAATTCAATTAGATTCCACAGTCGTGGTCCAAAGGCATTCCCTGGGCTTTCATCTCAGTAATGGCCTGCAGGCCGGAGTGGGGAGCAGGGGGTTAAAAAGAGGGGCTTGGAACCTGCCTTTTGGCCTGACTCACCCCATCACCTGGAGGGGCCTGCAAATGAGTGTCCTGGGGGCAGAATGAATGCATCAGGCGCCCAGACTGCTCGCTCAACGGGTCTTCCAGGCCTAGGATTCGAACCCAGCCCTGCTGGTGTGTTGTCTGCCCAGCATCCAGGCCCCCATCTCCCCGCGCCCCCCCCATTCTGCTCTGTCCCCCTTGTCTCATGGTCCAGCAGTCCAAGGACCCCCGACTTCACTCAGACAACCCTATTAATAAAGAGTTAAGAAAATTCATTAGGAAGTGGGCCTTTTATAGATTCCGTGAAAGCCTTCTTCCTACTTCTGTCACTGAAAAAGGATAAAAACCCTTTTATCACTCTACAACTTGTTAATGGTCCGCCCCGGGAGCACTTCGTCTGTAATAAACATCTTCACAAAATATGCACCCCCGGGGAGGGGCCGTTAATTTCCTCAAGGCCTCACACATGTAAGGGCTTTATTGCCTGCAGGTGCTTCATGATATTGCGTGGGCTTCTAATAATCGTCCAGTAAACCGCAGGTAGCGCCTCGGAGAGGGATGGGCCCGTGCACCTGTCCCCACCCGCGCTCCGCACGCCGCACCTCCACCCTCCTGGCCCGGCCCTGGCACGGTCGGCTCCGGAGACCAGCCTGCCCCTCGGGACGCCCGCAGGTAAGTTCTGGCGGCTCTCGGCTCCACGGGACCCACTTGGCGAGGGTGGGCGCCCCGGGAACATCCCGCCCGGGGCCCCACACACCTTGGCGGGAATGGCAAACACACCACGGCGGGCGGGCGCGTTGTCGGCCTCATCGCTTGGTTTCCTTTCCTTGTTCGCCGTGGGGGAGTCACCCCCATTAGGATCTGCTGCGGAAATGTGATTAGCGACAAATTTGACTTCCCATTTTCTTAATAACTGAGACGGAGGGCAAAGAGAGCGAGCGCGCCTCTCTTAAGTGCGATTCCTAGGAAATGTGTTTTGCATATCTGCGGGGCAATTTTCGGGACGTTAAAAATAATTGCTAGAAAAATACGTTGGAGCTCCGTCACTAGGAAAGAGATTACTTAAGGAGCCGTTTTCATCAGCATTCCGCAAAGTAATTAGAAGTTTGCATTTAATAAATATCGCTCTAGTCTCCGGGATGCTTTCCAAGTTGTGGAAATTAATGGTGAGGCCGTGTGCTGGGTGTCTGTTTGCAGAGACGATGACATGTGGCCGGGGGAGCCGGGGACGCCACCAATGGCTCTTTGGAGGAGCAGGGCCCGGCCGCTGGGGTTCAGAGTCCCAGGGGAGGGAGGCGGCGAACTCACCTGGCTCTGCAGCCCCTCCCAGGACCAGGGGCCGCTAAGAACCAAAGGTTGGGGTGGTGTCCTCATCTTCTAAACCAGCGGTTCTCAACCTTCCTAATGCCGCGACCCTTTAAGACAGTTCCTTATGTTGTGGTGACCCCCAACCATAAAATTATTTTCGTTACTACTTCATAACTGTAACGTTGCCACTGTTATGAATCGTCATGTAAATATCTGATATGCAGGATGTATTTTCATTGTTACAAATTGAACATCATTAAAGCATAGTGATTAATCACAAAAACAATATGTAATTAGATATGTGTTTTCCGATGGTCTTAGGCGACCCCTGTGAAAGGGTCGTTCGACCCCCAAAGGGGTCGCGACCCACAGGTTGAGAACAGCTGTTCTAAACCAAACACAGCCATGCTGCTCCTGGACCCTTCCTGTGGCCTGTCTCTCAGGGACCTGACCCAGGGTCCATGCGGCGGCTGGAAGTGTCTGTGAGGGTGGCTTTTGTTCAGATCTGTGAGCGCTGAGAGCTGGAGTTCAGCTGCCCTGGCCTGGCCAGCTTGGGGCCCTGGCCGGCTTGGGGACACACACACACTCCACCCCGGGGAGGCCGCCCAAGGGAGGGAGAGGGCCACTGTCGTCAGCCCTGCACTGGGGCCACAGAGCCTCTGGAAAGGGGAGAGTCCCCAAATCTTTCTGGAAGCACCGAGGAGGAAAAATGGAGCTCAGCTGCGTCCGCAGACCCCTTCCTTCCCAGTCAGCGGCTGCGCAGAACCCAGTGGTGGGCCTGGATCCAGGCCGTGGAGGGCTGGGGTGGGGGTGGGGGGGCAGGGGAGCGGGCCTGGGCAGCTGAGCCGTTGGGACCCATGCACTCCTCGTTTGGGGTGAGAAATAACAATAACGAGGCCGTCGTATTACCTCCTGAGTGCTCCCCGTGGGGCAGGGCTGGCACCTTAGGGCCTATCTCTGGGGTCTCCCTAACTGCCCCTTTATAGGGCAGAAGCTTGGGTGTAGGGATGAGGAAGGGGCGTTCGGGATGGCCTGGGCCAGAGGCAGAGGGCCCTATCCCCATCGCCTCCGGGCAAACCTTCCAGGGAGGGCACAGGCGCCCCGTTTCCTGGTGACAAGAGGCGGCTCACCTGGCAGTGGGGGCCGGCGTGGCCCTGACAGCTGCCTCCTTTCCTCGTCACGGCTGCCCTCACCCCCGCTTCTCTGGCTGGGAGGAGAGAGGGGTCAGTCACCCCCTGCCCCCACCCCTGCCGCTCGGCCTGGCCTGGCCCAGCAGAAACCATGGGAGGGCCAGGGAGCCTGGAGCGGCCTCCGCGGCCGGGGACATGATGAAAGCCCGGAGCACGGGACCCAGCGAAAGGTTAGAGGAAGCGGGATTATTCCGCCCGGGGAAGCGGAAGGCCCAGGGGCAGGGGCCCTGGCTAATGGCGAGCCAGATGCTGGCCAGCTGTTCCCTGTCTCCCTGGAGGCCCAGCAGGCCCAGAGGACTTCTACAGCAGGAGGGAGTTAGGGGGGACAGGAGAAGGAACTGGCTGAGGGAGTGGCTGGGTTGGGAAGAGTAGGGGAGCCGGCCTCTGAGGAGCTGTGAGAAGCAGGGCCACAGCTCCCGATTGGGGGGGAGAGGGGGCAGGGGACCTTGGGAAGTGAGCCTTGAGGAGCAACCCTCTCCCTCGGCAATCCTGATGGACTCATTCACCACCCTCACCCCCCCTCCTGAAGGCCCCTCCACCCCAGCAGGGCCTGCGGGGCGAGGTCTCAAGCTCGGCCAGGAGCCTCTGAGGCCTGCTCCCCAAGCTCGCCGAGCACCCGGGGGCTGGACCCAGGCAGGATGGGGACAGCCAGACCAGAAGTCAGCGACAAAGCCCCTAAGCTGTCCTGGTGCCTGCTGCTCATCAGAATAAATGGCACTGAACTGTGAAGCGATGTGAGGAAGGCGGGCAGGGTCGCCGTTCTCCCCACGATGAATACTCAGGGGCTTCCAAACAATCCAGCCAGCATTTCCAGGCGCCCATCCCCGTCCAGTCCTCGGTGCCCTCAGCACAGGCTCCAGCTGCTCGCTGCGGCCTCGGCCTGGGGTCCCTGACCTGGGGGCCGTGGGGGAGGAGAGGGTGAGGGCCTGAGAGCCCGCCCAGGGCCGGCACAGAGCCGGCCCGCCTCCTGCCTTCGGGGAGCACTGTTTGCTCGATGGACTCGATTCTGCTTCTGGAAGGACAAGGGAGGGTGACCCCATGCAAAACCCAGGAGAAAATATAGGACGCTCCAGTCAATGGTTATTGGAGGTCACCGGGAATAAATGTTTAGTATGAGTATGTTCACTGTAATATTTGGGACATACTTACACTAAAAAATAAAATTATTCCTTGTTTCCCTGAAATTCCAGTTGAATGGTGCAGCCTGTGTATTTATTTGTTAAGTCTGGGCTCCTGTCCCGGTTGGGGGTGCCTGCTCCCTGCCTGCGGGGGGGAGCTGGTGGCGGCGGGGGACCCCCCAGGCTTTTCTCTGGCAGGAGGGCCCCAGGGTGCAGGCACTGCCTCAGCATCTAGAGGTTCTGTGGTCACCCCTCGACTGTCGTCGGGAGCTAGAAAATGCATTTGTTGGTGACATTGTTCTTTCGGGATATGTTTCTGGAGGGGCCTAGGCGTCCCCTTGCAAGGGGGACTTTTTACCCGGGAAGTGCAGCGTTTCTGAGCCGGTTGTTTGTAGTAGAGAACACAGCGGCCAGCGGGCTGCCTCTGATCTCCGGTGTCTCTGGGAGAATTTCTGAAACAGCTGACGTGTAAGGGAAACTTCCCCCTCTCCTCAATGTAAAACTTGTCAGGACACAGGGGGGTTTTAAGGGGCCAAGTGCAAGGGAAGAAACAGACAACGTTACAAGCGAAAGTTCTTGGGGCGACTCCGGGAGTAGGATTCCTTACATCGGTGCTATTTCATTATTCAGATGGTGGCGGGCTTTCCCCAAAAATAGTTCCTAAAGGGCCATTCGTTGCATTTTGCACAGGAAGAGACTAAGAAAGGTGTTTCTTTTTGTGTCTTTCTCCCTCTCTTCTGCTTAAGGTAAGACAAAGTTGCTACAGACAAATTGTTTGAGCGAAGCAATCAGGAAAAAAAGATGGACGGAACAGGAGAAAAGGAAACGGATCAAAAGTAAATAAAACACACACTAGACCAAGCCTTTATGTCAGATAAAAAGTTTCGACACTTGACTTTATACCTTGGCGTGCTATCCTAATCGCATTTAGTCTCACAATGTCGCAATTAAAACTTCAAATCTTGATGGCTTTTCCCCCACTTCTTCCAAATATTTAAAATGTTATCTTTTCTTTTCCTTTCTTTTCTTTTCTTTTCTTTTCTTTTCTTTTCTTTTCTTTCTTTTCTCTCTCTCTCTCTCTCTCTCTCTCTTAACATCCGGTGGACCAGGAGAAATATTCCAACATGGGAAAATCATGTATTCTGTGTACTTCCTTTCTAGAATGATATTCCAAGGCAGTGGGGCTCTGATCTTACGATTGCAAAACTTTGCAAAGGCAAAACCCTAGCCGAAAGTCACACCAGAACGAGAGGGCGGAGTTTACCAAGGTTCAGACAAGGCTGAGTGATGGAGAGAGTCCCGTGTCCCGTGTCCCGTGTCGCTGGGCGAAGAGCCTGGCTGCAGCCTAAGGCACCCAGACCGCAGCCTGGACCCTCCGCCTCTCTCCCATCCGACCTTTCCCCTCTCAGAGCACAGACCCCAGATGGGAAGCGTGGCCTCGAGCCGGGCGCGGGGAGGTGCGGCTTGATGTCAATTACGGCCCAATTCCAGAGGTGCCATCAAAGAGTTAACTAGGATGTCCCAGTGCGCAAATGTGGGATAATTGGGAAACAAATTCTACAAACATCTTGAAAGGGACAAAAGACCTTTGATCTTTCTCTAGAAAGGCAGACATTACAGACGTTCCTGCCTTTTGGGGTCTGCACACATCTCGGACCAGGTTAGAGGATGCCATCTCTCCCAGAAATCAGCCGACACCTAATTCCATCGAACCTTAATTATCCTAACTGGTTTCGTATGTCCCAAGGCATTTTCCCCAAAGATTAGAGGAGAAAGAAGGACTGACAAAATAATTAAATATGCAATTTGCCAAGCGTGGGCAATATGGCTTTGAAATCACCTTTTCAGGAAGTTTTACCGCTTGTTCATGGACATGTATATTGCAGGCTGCAGGCTTTTATTTAAGCTCTTTTGATTGCCTTAATGGATTAATACCCGAGTGCCATCAGCCAAGGGCTGAGACCCAGGCTGTTTCTAATTTTGCAAATGTTGGGCCTGCTTCCTCTGGTGTTAGGACAAAAAGAAGTATCTAGAATTTGCCTTCTCACTTAAAGCAACATGCTGGCCCCCTCAAATAGTTGCCTGATGTCGGAATCTGCATCTCACAAGGGGTGGTGTCGGTTCCAGGAAACGTCCCCGGTGCCAGGGGCCGGGCGGCGGGCGGGCGGCATCGGCAGGACTGGGCAGGCCCGCGCTGCGCATGGGGCCTGGGTCTGTTTTGGGTGCCACTCCCGAAATGAGTCCGTGTCCCCGGAGAGCAGGGCGCCTCTCAAAGCAAGGCCCCAGCAGCACACAGGGGTGCAGAGGGGTGTTCCTGCCCCGGCTTCGGACTCCCGACTGGGTGAGAAGCATTCCTCGGGGAGGGGCGGGCGGTGCTCGCCGGGATGCGGGGAAGAATCTGGGCTGAGACTGCGACTGTGGCCGCATCCAAGGGCGGCATCCGGAAACCAGAGCCGGCGCCTGCTCTGGGGGAATAGTTCGCATTCTGCACGCGTGATGGCAGAACTGGAGTTGGGAGGACTTGGCCGAGTGATTGCACCGCCCCATCTTTTGGCCAAGCTGAGTGTCGGGGTGGGGGGTTGGGGGGACAGTGTCTTAGAACCTGCTCCAAGGACATGAGGCTGGGTCTCCGGGGGCGGTGTTTGTCTGGTCTGGGCCGTCTGTGGGTACCGCAGGCAGAAGAGGGATCATCAGAGACACGCAGAGAGGGGGAAGGAGTAGACGGAAAGGAGAGAGAGAGAGAGAACAGCAGCAAAGAGCCAAAAAGACAGAGAAGAGACTACACAGAGGCTTTCCATGTACACGCACGCACACACACACACGTACATACACGCACACACACGTACACACATGCACACACGCACACACGCACACACATGTGCACACATGCACACACACGTGCACACGTGCACACACACACACATGCACAGCAAGGCTGCCTTTGAAGGCAGAGGGACAAGGCCTAATTGTCCGGGGATGTGCGTGGCGGCCGGCCTTTTCATCGTTCCCAGAGCTCCCTAATGAGGCTGTGGCCCCTCCTGGTGGGAACGCTGCTCCCCGGGATCAGCTTTGATAAAGCGGACGGACCGTCTGGGACGAGTTACCAGGTTTTCCTCTGGTTCCTTTTGAACCCTGCGGTGGTTTTGCTCTTTCATGGCAAACGGAGAGGGCCAAGGTCTCTGGCCTCTGTCCTTGGGGGCCACGGGCCACCTCACCCCCTGGGGGTGGGGAGATGGGGATGCGGGCCCTGGCCGCGGGCGATGGGCGAGGAGGGGGCTTTGCAAGTTCCATATTCAGACCTGCTAGCCAGGCGCCCCGGGTCCACGGCCCCCAGTGTCCCTGTCGGCCGGAACACCCGTGGGCACACGCAGGCCTCTCGCAGCCATGAGCGTGACGGTGGCCGGGCACCGAGCCCCGTGTCTGACAAGGACCGCAGTGCAGCAGACACTACGTAAAAAAGCGAGATCCCTGTACAGGAGTGAGGTGCAGGCCCGGAGAGTTAGGTGGCCGGGGGTCAGAGACAGGATGGGACTGGCTCTGTCATCCACGGCCCAGCCCCTAACCACTGGCCTTCCCGGGGCCGAGCCTCCGCTGGCCCTCAGGCCCTGGGGCACACCCGTCTTTCAGCCGCACGTCCTCCCTCATTTCTGCGTATACCTGAGCCTGGTCTTCTGTGGGGCCACAGCAACAAAGCCAGCCAGACTCCAGAGCTGAGGTCCCCGAGCCCTGGCTGCCCTGGGGAGCCTTCTGGAAGGGAGGGGCATGGAGCCCAGCCAGTGGGGCAGGCGGAGAGGGAAGGGCCTGGTGCCTCCAGCAAACCCTTCTTGGCTGCCCGCTGGCTCCCGGGACCCCGAGGATTCCCAGCCCAGTGGGACTTGTCTTTGATCTCTGATGAGGAAAACAAAACACCCTCTCAGGTGGTTCCTCCTCGTCTCATCAGAGAGAGGCCCCTTTCTGGCCAGCAGACACGGAACATCCCAGGCCCGGCCTTCCCACGGGAGAGGTTTTGGTTCAAAGGCCACGGGCCACGGAGGAGAGGCTCACCTGGATTCCTGGCTCTGACCAGGGCAGCCTTGTTCCTGACCTAGTGGCCTGCCCGCCCCCTCCCCCTCCCCCACCCCACCTCTACCCATACCTTCTGGCCCCAGCTGCCTCCTTCTGCCCCTGTCCCCATGGGCTCCTCAGGCTGCTCACCCCCAGCGGCTGCCGCCCAGAAAGGCAGGGAGCAGGTGTGCCCAGTCACACATCACCACCAGCCATTCAGCCCCGAGCCCTGTGGTCAGCTGGGCCAGGAGGAAGACCTCAGCTTTCTTCTAACCTGGGAGAAGAGACTGGATTGTAAGCTCTAATTCACTCCATCAGGCGCCCGCTCTGTGCCCGGCCCTGGGCTGGCACCCGGGAGACAGAAGCGGGCGAGACGGATGCGGTTCCTGGGCTTGTGGAGGGGTTTCTGATTCTGATTAGCAATGGGTTCTGTGCCACCTGCTTCACCGCTGATTGGGGCGTCCCAGCGTGGCCCTGCTCTGGGGAGGGAGGTCGGGGACAGATCCCTCACTTGGTGTCTGGTGACAGCCCTACCTGTGGTCCTAATGGGTCCCTGGGGATGGGGTGTCCCTGGGGAGGGGGTGTCCCTGGGGATGGGGTGTCCCTGGGGATGGGGTGTCCCTGGGGAGAGGGTGTCCCTGGGGATGGGGTGTCCCTGAGGAGAGGGTATTCCTGGGGATGGGGTGTCCCTGGGGATGGGGTGTCCCTGGGGAGAGGGTGTCCCTGGGGAGGGGGTGTCCCTGGGGATGGGGTGTCCCTGGGGAGAGGGTGTCCCTGGGGATGGGGTGTCCCTGAGGAGAGGGTATTCCTGGGGATGGGGTGTCCCTGGGGATGGGGTGTCCCTGGGGAGAGGGTGTCCCTGGGGAGGGGGTGTCCCTGGGGGTGGGGATATTGGAGCACCTTCATGCTCCCCTCTGAACTGGCTGTGCCGGCCACTGTGGGCAGCGCCACGTGACGCTCCTGCTGGGTCCCTGGCAGAATGTCCTTTCCACATCTCCTCGTTGACACGGAGGGGCATGCTGAGATCCAAGGCTCCCCCAACCTTTCACTATGAAAACTTCAAGCTCCTCGCAGAGTTGAGAGCAGAGGACACGACGCCCGCCCGCCCGCATGCCCAGCCTGGCCCCCCCCCCCCCCCCAGGGAAACGTCTCCCCCGCTTGCCAGCGCAGGCACTCACTGCTCTAAGTATCTTCGCTGTGAGTTTGGAAGGGTGTTTCAGGTGCCATTCCACAACACCTCAGGGTGCGTTTTCTACGGATAAGGCTGTTCTCCTGCATGGCCAAGACACCACTATCCCTTGAAGAAAATTCACAGTAACTTGAGAGGCAGGGTTTTGATAATTAATTAAGACAGAAGTACCAGCACCTCCGCTCGAAAACAAACGGGGGACGGAACACTCCGAGCCAGGCTGCCTTCGGGTACAGTCTCCATGCGGGACAGCTGGAGGAGGTGGAGGGGCGCTCGGTCACAAAGTCCGTGGGTTCCGCGGCGGCAGAGCGCCTGCGCACAGTAGGTGCTCGGGACGTGTCTGTTGACGGAACGCATCTAAGGCCAGAGCCCACCCCTGGGTCCTTCATGCTCCTGTTCTTCAGCTCTGCCCCTGCCCAGGGGAGAGGGGCATGTGGGGAGAGTGGGGGACCCCCCAGTCTCCAGCTCCCCTCGACCATCCAAACTCAGCTGGGATGTGGGTGAGCGGTGGAGGGGAAGTATTTTGATGTGTACTTGAGTATGCGATCGTGTACCTGTTAGAAGTAGCGTCTGGGCCAGAGGAACAGTATTCAGCCTTAAGCAGGAAGGACATCCTGACACAGGCTACTACAGTGGGGCCTTGACTTACGAGTGTCCCGACTAACGAGTTTTTTGAGATACGAGCCGTCTCTCGGCCGATTTTTTGCTTTGAGTTGCGAGCTAAAATTCGGGTTATGAGCCAGCTTCAGATACCCCACCGCTAGTTGGCACAGTGAACGCCATAACATCAGCCCAGCATCACGTGTCTCACTCGTTCACTTTTTGATTTGACATACGAGTAATTTGAGTTACGAGCTCCGTCACGGAACGAATTAAACTCGTAAGTCAAGGCCCCACTGTACATGGATGAACCAGGAGGACATCAGCTACGCGAAATCCGGCAGATGCAAACAGACGAAGACTGCCCGCTGTCTCTTACAGGAGGTGCCCAGAGGGTCAGGTTCACAGGGACAGAAGGTAGGATGGAGGTTTTGCAAGACGGAAAGAGTTCTGTGGGCGGGTGGCGGTGGTGGCTGCACAGCGGTGTAAATGTACTTAATGCCACTGAGCCACACACTTAAAATGGTTAAGATGGTCCACTTCACACGATGTGTATTTTACGGGATCCTGGTGCCTGTGACTGGCCTGTGAGGCTCCGTTTCAGAGGGACGGTGCCCCTCGTCGGGTGAAGGGCTGCTCGGCGGCTCGCTGGGAGAGCCAGCTTCCTGTCGGTCACAGAGAGTGACCGACGGAGCCCAGGACCCTCGGGGACGTCAGCCCCAAGGCCCGGCTCTGGACAGGCTGCGGCCCGCGAAGTGGGTCTCACCGGCCCGGGACTAAGCGGAGGCATTTCGTCAAAGGAAAGGACTTGACGAAAATTTGTTTTATGAAACCCGAATTTTGGCATATTCTCACATTTTAGTGTGTCAGAAGGCAGAGTGATAAATGTGAAACAAGTTGTTTATGAGGATGCGCGGGTGACTTCTTTATGATGACGATTTTATTTTAAAGTTCGTCATGGCGTCACTGCAGGAAGGGGTGGGGGACCCAGAAGAGAAGGGAGAGAGATTTCATGGTTTATCCCGGCAGAGCTACTGGGAGAGCAGTTTTTATTAAAACAACCAAACAGAAAGGGCAGCCAGGCCCAAAGCTCCCGCCCGTGGACCATTGGGGAGGGTTAGTGTGGGGTGTGGGCCGACAAGGCCCCTCCCCCCGCCCCGTGCCGCCCCTGGTGGCTGCCTGCCGTGGGTGCCGCTGGCCGCGCAGGCCCCAGCTTGCTGAGTCCCTCGGCCGTGTGGCGGCTCCACAGTCTTTGTTCCCCGGCTGAGACCCACATCACTGGTTTGTGGTTGTACATGGAGGGAGACCAAGGGACCAAGAGTCCGTGTGCCAGGCCCCCCCCTTCCTGCAAAAAAAACCTGCCACAAAAGCGATCGTAAGCAGAGAGGGACCCATGGCGTGACCATCAGTGGAGGGAGAAAAGCGGTCAGGTTCCATCCCCTCATGAGCTGAGGGTGGGGGGACCCAGGGGGACAGTGGGAGCTGCCCCACAGCTGGCCCTGCTGTGTCCAGGCTGGGCCAGGCGTCTTCCCTCCCAAAGCCTCAGTTTCCTCAACTGTAAAATGAGGTGTCCACACCCCTCTCTCGGGGCTGTTGTGAGCTCCCCTGTCCTGGGTGCTCACCCGGGGCTGGAGGCAGTCAAACCCCAGGACGAGCCTGTGTGGAGCCTTGTCTGAGAAGAGGAACCGGGGGTCAGAGTGCGGGAGCCCTGCAGCCCAAATCGCCCAGCAGGGAGGGCGCGGCTCTGGGCTTGGGTCCTGGGTCTGTCTGCTCGGAACCTGTGCAGGGAATACGGTGGCTGCCGGCTCAGGATGGGCACTCAGGACCTGCCAGGTGCCCTGACACCGGGTCTCGGGACTGAAGGGGAAACGCAGGCCTCCACCGAGCAGGGAGCCCAGCTCGGGGCCCAGCCTGGGATTTCCAGCCGGTTTGAGAGGAGGACAGAGAGACGTGGCCTGGCCTGTGTCACACAGCGGCTGGCAGAGGCCACCTGCCCATCCCACCCGAGGCCATTGTGGGGGCACCCGGGGTCCCTGTGGCCAGGTTGGGTGGGATTGGAAGAAGGCTCTCCCACCCCTGACTGCTCCCACCTCGGGTTCCACCTCCTCGGCCTCCTTTGGCATGGAGGGGAGATGGAGGGGAGAGCGGGGGTGGAAGGAAATGTCTCCCACCCCGGGGGCCTGCTTGAGCGCCCAGGCCTGGGCCAGTGGGTTTGAACACAGATATTGGCCAAGACAAGCTGATGGGGGGGCTGGTCAGGGGCTAGGGCAGTGATTCTCAACCTTGGCTGCACATTAGAATCGCCTGGGAATCTTTTTAAAATCCTGATTTCTGGGCCTCATCCTCCGGAAATTCTGTTTCTTTGTTATTTACGTTGTGGCTCCACCCCATAACAAAGAAACAGAATTTCCAGAGGATGAGGCCCAGAAATCAGGATTTTAGAAAGATTCCCAGGTGATTCTAATGTGCAGCCAAGGTTGAGAACCACTGGGCTAGTGTGAGGTCTTTTTCTTAGATTTGGCCCAGATACACATCCAGCCAACCGTCCAGGGCCCGCGGTCACCACCCCTGCCGAAGGAAATGCTTTCCAGTCAGCCGAGGTGGCCAGATCTGAGAGCTCGGGGTGGGGGCGTGGGGCGACCCTGTCCCCCCTCCCTCCACACCGCTGGGGGGGCAGCCCCTGCCCCTTCTGACCCGAGGCCTCTCCAGCCAGCAGCCGGGCTCTCCAGAAGGAATAAGGATCACATTCTTCACTTTTTAAGTCGCACAAAAGCTGTATGCATAATTAATGTGCAATAAACGTGAGCAGCTGGAAATTAACTAAATGAAAAAAAAAAAAGAAGGAATACGCTTAATTGTAAAAATTTAATTTTGTTTTTATTCTTTTCCTTCCTCTCCCTCCGTCCCCCCGCCCTGTCCGAGGCGTTATAGTCTCGGCGCCTTCAGATCTCGCCCGGAGACGGTGTTTGAGGGGCTCCCCTCCTGACCTCTTGCCGGGGAGCCAAGGACAAGATTAGTTTTAAGCCGCAGTCCAGTCAGTTACTTTCAGGAGAGGGTGGGAGAGCGCCCACGCGGGGCTGCCGTCACACAAAGGAACGCTGTAATCACCCCTCGCGACCCGGCTGGGCTCGGGGGGCTTCTGGGCCTGACTTGAAGGGCTTTGGGGGATGCAATTTTGAGCACCGCCTTTTGAGAGAACCCATCACGGTGTTTAAAATTCCTAGACATGAACCCACTAGTTTAAAAGCCAGAGGAATAAAGACACTTCCCTACATCCAAACACAGGACGTTAAGCGATCGCCTCAAAGCCCCCCTCCCTCCCCCTGCTAACGCCGGGAAGGACCGACGCTTCCAGATGAGAAGATCGGGCACAGAGATTTCCCAGTGGAGAGACGTAGTGACACGTTCTTATTTATTGTCCCGTCTCTTAATAAAACCCGAGGATTCGGCTTCGGGAAACAACCCATCCACTTGAAAGAGAGAAGAAAAAAAAAGAGTTATTATTTTTTAAGAATAAAACACTCTATTAACAGATACTTTAAACAATGATTTATTGCCCACACATAACAACAACAATAACTTAAAATATCAAATCCCTGGGAATAAATCACCGCGATCCTATCTGCTTCCACGCCAGCTGTTTTTCTGTTTCGGCCGTCGTTCTCAGCCCTGCTCTGTATCAGCAGATCATTTAAGGGAAAAAAAAAAAAAAAGGCAGAAGACTCAAGAGACGGAACCCAGAGGCATCCAGGCTGTTTGGGCAAGAATCGTGTTTCCAGAACCTCCCAGCTTGTCCCTTCTCTACGTCTCTCAAACAGGAACCAGCACAGGGTGTTTCTTTGAGCCGCTCTCATCAGATTAATTTACAGCGAGGAAAGAGGCCGCCTGTATGGCCACTCACACTGGCCGCCCCCTCTGCCCAGGTTCCTGGTCCTGTTTAAGGCGAATTGCCGTCATCCGGAGATGCCTGCTCGCCGGGGTCCCCGGGCGAGCCGTAAATAACCAGGTCTGTGCGGCAGATCCCGCGGGCTCCCGCAGGCCAGCTGGCCGAGGTGGCCGCCGTGGGAACAGGTGGCCCGCAGGGGCCGCGGCCGGGCGGTGGGCCGGGGCCGCAGGCTGGTTTCTGCAGCGGCCTTTCGGCAACCACCAGCCCGGCTGCCGCCGGAGACCCCCACCCAGCAGCCAGCCGGGCCCCCACGCAGACCTTTACAGGAAACAGGTTCTGACACTGAAACTCAAGGCCTGTGGGCCGTTGTCATAGGAATGCAATATCCTCTGAGATTCCCTTATTAAAAAGCCGAGACTCGCCGCTGCCGCCCAGGACGGAGCTCTGTTCCGTTTGTATTGATCACGGGGAGCGGGCGGGGCGGGGGGGGGGGGCGGGGGGGATGGCTCATTTTCTGGCCGACAGACCCAGCCGGCAGGGAGGCAGTCGTGTTGGGTGGAGACATTTGTTTCCACAGTGATTTGGGGGACCCTGAGCCGGAGCTGAGGTTATGTTCACGAGGTGGTGGTGGTGGGTGATCTCTGGCTCTAAGACAGAATTACAAACGTGGGGATGACAGTGTGCAGAACAATAGAGTCTGAGGGGCTTCAGAAACATCCCATGCCCCCGCTGCGTTCCGAGGACTCGGGGCCCCGGGAAGAGCCTCGCCTCACCCATGTCGCAGGCAGGGGCCCTTTTCGGAATCGGTCCCCGCCGTCCGGGTGAGAGAGGACACTCAGCACAGCACTGTTGTAGGTGCGAAAGCGGGGAAACCACCTCCATGTCCGACACAGGAGGTCAGGTAAACGACCTGAAGTTGGCATTTTTATTGGTCAGAAATGCTTGGTTATTGACAATCTCACGTGGTTCAACTCCATCGATGGAATGGTATGGCATGCAGTCTTCAAAGGAATGAGATGGAGAACGCGCCAAGATACATTACGAAATGGAGAAAGCGAGCTGCAGAGCAGCGTACCTGTTACGTTCCACGTGTGCTCGTAGAAAAGGCAACAGACACGGATTTGCTGGTATCAGCCTGGCTCTGGAGGGAGACGCCAGACCTCGTCCAAAGTGGCCGCCTTGGGGAGGGGAACAGGGGCCAAGGAAGGGTACGAACCCCCTCCCCTGGCAGCCTCTGCACCTTCCGAATCGTATACTCTGTGTGTAGGGCTGATATAAAATAAGTTAATTAAAATGTCGACCATCAGTGAAGCGCTCGCTGCTAGGGGTGAAGAGCTCAGACTCCGGCCTGAGAATTCTGGGCTTCCGCTCGTTCCACCTCACGGAGCCTCAGTTTTCTCATCTGTCGAGTGGGGTGGTAAGGGGGTTTACTTCATAGAGTGGAAGTGACGATTTCCTGGAGACAGGAATGGGGAAGGCTCAGCATAGAGTCACAGAGAACTCGGTCAATATTGTTTTATGATAAATGACGCATAAGTCATCACACACATAAATCCTGATGACTCGTGGGGCATGTTCGCTCTCTTGGACGACAGGTTAAAAATAGCTGCGTGTGCTGAGGGTGGGGAGCTGCGATGCGAGTGTCAGGGGGACTCCGTCTGTGGGACCGTGCGCCCACGCAGGGGCGGCCACGCTGGGGTTGCAGGGTGGGTCGGGTGATGCTTTCCTGAACCGCATCCCCGTGCACACAGGCAGGTGAACTAATAGAATTAAGCTTATTGGTTTGGTTCCTCTGGGTTCGCCTGGCGAGGGGAGAGCAGCTGGATGGATATTTTAATTAAGCTCTGACACCCAGAAGTCAAAGTCCCCGCGTGGTCCCAAGGGGCCAGGCCGCGCAGTCTGGGGTTTAATCAAGTTGGGTCTCAGAGTTCAAATTTCTTCCCGGATAGAAATGTGTCATTAGGCATCCCAGATTCCCACTGGAGAAAAAAATGCAAGTTGACCGTATTTTCCCTAGAGAATGACACCGTGATTCGATCGGCCCCCTTCCCCTGACATTTTGCCCACTTTATTAACTTCTGCTTTGCTTTTAAGCAGGCAACTACTGTTTTACTTCCCCGAAGAAGCTCATAATATTATAATTCAAGTGTCAGGACAGATTAGGTTAAACGAACTGTGTAATTCCCGAAGGAAAACAAACTTCAAAACGGACGTGGCCGCCTTGTAACATGTCATGGATCGCATTAGCGGCGAGCGGGCGATTCTATCACCTAATGTGCTAAAGTTGGCTCGAATGTTCCCCACTCTGAAGGTGAGAAATTACTTAGCTAACAAAACATTTCGTTCTCCTCCCTTCGCATTCTTCCTTTATGAGATCCTGAATGTGACATTTTCGCCAAAAAATCTCTGCGCTTATTTGTGAAAAATGTATATTAAAACCAAAGCCCATCAAATGGAAAGAAATCACAGATGGTTTTATTCACAAGCAGTAGAATTAATGGCCTCTCTTCTCTTTATAAATATTAGAAGCAGATGAGTTCATTACGATTTCACCCTAATAAAGAAAACCTGCCCGATTTTGACAAGACATCGACTTATCTAATACATCTCCTAAATAACAAAGCTACTTCCCGCCCGTAAAACACGGCTCGAAAACACCAGCTTTACCTGGACTGCTTCGAAATTAATGAAAAACACTCGAGTCCAAGGACAGCAAAAGATGGGGTGGGGGGTGCGGGGGGAGAGACGGGTGGGAATGGAGAGATGGAATTCAAGGGATTTTTGAAAATGTGATGGATTCTGAAAAGAGGGAGCTTTGAAATGTTTACTTTGCGGTGGTTGGAAATTTTTACATCTTTCAACAAAGCGGGCAGAGAAGTGAAACCATCTGAAAGGGCTTTTGAAAGAACGGATCAGCATGGGCTGGGTGAAGCTGCGGTTCTTTTTCGAGGGCGACCAGTGCCCAGCGAGCAAGCGGGGAGGGGGGGGCGGCCCTGGCCCCCTCGGCTCCTCTGGCTCCAGCTCCGCGCTCCCAGCTCTGCGGCGGCCTTGCCCGCCCGGGCTTCAAAGCGCGGCTGCTGAGGTCCAGGAGGGAATTGGACACCTCGCTCCCCAGTGGGGACCAGGCACGGCTGCCTGATGTGGTCATCTTGTTAGTCACGGAGAGCGGGGTCTTTCTGTTTGTGCCGCTTTCAGCACTTATTAAGCAAGAAGTGGGAGGCTTTACGCAAAACTGCAAAAGATGTTTTTGCTCCCCGGGGCCCCGGCAGTGGGGCCCACGGCCTATCCATCACTGCAGAGGCCTCTCCGAGAAATGGGGGGGTGGGGGGGGGGGTGGGCGCGATCAGCCCGCCCAGAGGGGGAGAGAAATGAGCGCACACAGGGCCTCCGCCCCGGGACCTTCTTGGCTAGACTCCGTGGGAGGGCGTGGGCTCCTTGGTCTGAAAGCTGCCACGGGAACGCCTTTGGGGAGACGAGCCGCGTGGCCGCGTGGCCGCAGGAAACGGTGTACATGGCACCTCTCCGCGGCTCTGGTGTCCCATCCCACCGTCAGGGCCTCGACTCAGACTCCCACGCGTTCCCAGCCCGGGGCCCGTGGGGGCTTACACCGCGGAGATCCAGACACCTGCACAGACGCGGCCCGGCTGCGGGAGGCGGTGGTGAAGGTGGAAAAACTGTTTCTCAGCAGCTTCTTGAAAGCGAAGGATCCGGTGCCGCCGCCTCGTCTCAGGAACCCGCATCTTCCCTGCCGTCTGGGCTCCCTTCCTCCGTGTTGGGGGCCGTGAACCCCCCCCCCCCCCCCCGCCAGGCCCGGGTACAATTCTGAGTCCGGAGATCCTCCGAGACCCTCCTTCAAGCCTCAGTATCAAACTTCTGGGGAGATCTTGGGGGAAGCAGCAAGTTCGAGCCGGGAGCCCATGATTGCAATTCTCCACTAAATCCTCCCAGCTGAGCCCGAAGGGTCTGCAGTTGGTTCAGCAGCAGAGGCGGCAGGAAAGGGGGGGGGTTTGCAAACTTCAAACAGGACCTGGGGATGGGGGGTGGGGGGGATTGTGCTGGGGGAGAGGCCACCGACAGAGGGCTCCAAGTTAATTAAAGAAACTGCATTGTAGGCCTATAAACTCAGTTCAGCCCTCTCCATATGAAAGCGCCAGCAACTCAAGTTCTGTGCAGGGACAGCCTCTCCCCGAGGGGTGACCTGGGAGGGGGGGACGGGGCCGCGTTCAGGATGGACATTTGCAGCTGTCCGGAGGGCCCCAGCCAGGGGTACTTTGCCCTTCGACCAGGAGTTCCAAGGGAGCCGAGACTGTGTTTAAAAGCCCCCTTAAACAAACATGCAGGGTCTACTGTCTTCCAGGCACTGGGCTGGCGCATCACCTGGCACAGGGCCACCGTCGCTCCCATTTTACAGATGAGGAAAGTGAGGCTCAGAGAGGCAGAGTCGGCGGTCCCAGGTGTACGGCTGGTGTCGGGGGGAGTCAGGGTTGGAGTCAGGATCCTCCCGCTTACGCCACTGGCTGGAGCTGAGGACCAAGCAGCGACCAGGAAAAGACAGGTTATCGCTGCCTACATCCGGCTCTCGCCTCGGCCCTGGCCCCTCGCACTGTCCTTGACATTCAATCAGGTGCCGGTGATGTCTGCCCCGCCGTGGGGCTGGGCCGCCCCGGCTTCTCTGCGACAAATGGTTCTCATTTGAAAGGGAGGTTATAAAAACACATGCCCAAGGACACTGTCAGGAGCGAGGATTAATCTCGCTTCAGTCAAAGACCATTTCAGATCTTTTTTTGGAGGGGGGGGGAGTGGGCGGTGGCAAGGAGAGGAGGGAAGGCAGCAGCCCTGGTTGGGAATAAAGTCAGGGTTCCAGGGTGCCCCTCCGGCTGGCTGGTTTGGAGGCACATTGTGATGGGGGCCGGGGCGGGGGGTCGGGTCACTCCATCCCTCTGAGCCTGGGTCTGCCTCCAGGCCTGGCTTTGCTTCCCGGGTCCCTGAGGCGGGCGTTTCTGGAGGCGCCACCCCCGCGTGGAGGCTCACCCTGCTCGCTCGCTGCCTTGGTCATGTTTCAGGGCGGCTTAAGTTGCCAAAAGGAAGGGAAGGATTAGACGCCTGGGACATTTTCATTTTCTGGATGGTGTCAAGAGCTGAGTGCTTTTGCCAGGTGACTCAACCAGAGCGGCCCTGCAGGCCAGCGGGGCGGTGGTGGGGGGCCAGGAGGGGGCACTGCCTTCCCTCTCACTCCCCTCCCAGCTGCTGTGGGCTACACACGGAGCCCCATTCCAGCCAGGAACCAGGGGGTGCACCAGCTGTGCTCTCAGCCAGCAGCCGCCAAATGGGGTGGCCTGGGTCCCCAAAGGGCCATGGTGGGTGCTGGGCCCCAGGCAGTGGCTGCGGCCTGGGGGCCTTGGCTGAGCTTTCCTGGCCCCAGTAGCTGTTTGCTGGCAGCGCGGGGGAGTGGGGGGCGGGGGGGGAGCGGGAGCAGGTGGCTGCTGCAGTCCCATGGGGATGATGCCCCTGGTGGCCCTGGGAGTAAGGACCTTGTCATCCCATTATAAGGCTGGGGAGACGAGGCTCCGGGAGGTCACCTGCCACAGGCCCGGACACTGGACAACAGCCCTATGTCTCCTTTAACCTCAGCGACTTTCCAAAGCAGGGACTGTGGATGTCCCCATTTTATGGATGTGGAAGTTGAGGCTCAGAGCTGATGTGACTTGTCCAGGCTGAGCGCGGGGGAGGGCAGAGCCGAGAGCTGGCTGTCCCCAGGCTCAGGCTCTTCCAGCGGATCTGAATTCCAGATCACCGCGAGGCTGGGCCGGCCTGTCCACCATCGGGACTCCATCGTCCTCTTGGGCCTCTGCCCCCAAGCCAATGGGTGCAACAGGGGTAGAACCCATGAGGGTCCTGGAGGGCCCTGGGTGCAGGCTGGACGCGGTCCAAGCCATCGTCCGCAGCGTGGAGCCGTGGATTTATTTTCCGACCGCCGGAGGAGCTGGCTGAGCTCTGCTTGCTTTTTGCAAGGCGCGAGAACCGCCAGGATGCGGGGAGGTCCCCACAGAGCCAGGGCCCGGCCTGGTGCAGAAGAGCGAGCCCCCCCCCCCCCCCCCCGCCCCCGTGCAGTGGCCCGGGGCTGTGGGCAGAGTGGGGCCTTGGGCCTGATCCGCAGTAGGACGGGTCCCATTTCAGAGGAGAAAACAGGCAAGAGAAAAGTGTCAGCGACCTCCGGTTTCCCCGACCGGGACTCAACGGGAGTCTGCTCCCTGCAAAGTGCCTCCTCCCTGGGGGTTGCAAGGGGGCCACCCTAGGGAGCCCTGCCGGTCAGTGCGTGGGTGCTGGAGGCCCAGCCCTGCAGCTCTGCGGCCCAGGCGGCCCCGACCCCAGCAGGATGCAGTGCTGGGTGCAGTGGGGCTGGTACGAGCCTGGAGCACTTGCATTTTCTGGCAAATTCCTGCCAAGGCACGTGGATGAATCACCAGCATGCACTAGGCCAAGGGCTCCCATCCTGGGTGGACAGGGCACCTTGCACCTGTCTCCCTTCCTGCCCACATTGAAGGGGCCTTAGGGGGCCTCCCCAAGGCCAAGTGCCCTTTGCTGGGTGTCCCCCGACACTGAGCTGCACCCTGAGCCAAGTGTATGGGCGGGGGGTGAGCTCAATTTCTTCTCTGGGAAGCCCTGGTGGCTGGTTGCTGTGAACCCAGAGCCTCAGGGTCACAGACCGGGGAGGGGGCCGAGCGGGGCCCCTCTGACCTCAGGAGGAACCACGGCAGACAGGACACTTCCTCCGGGTGGATATAACTCAGGCTGCCTTCGGGCCCAGCACAGAAGCTGCGTGCTTGGCTGTGAGCTTCGGAGCTCTCGGAAGTCTGTTTCCATGTCTGCTAAACGGGGAGGTGGACCCCTCAGTGCGGGACTGGTGGTAGCGCACAGGCGCACTGCCCTTGTCCTCCTGAATGCTTGTCGGTGCCCAGTGAAGAGGGCAGGGCTCCCCCTCCACTGATTTACCCGCCACTCGGAACATCGCTCACCCCAGTCCAGTACCCCCTAGAGCTCAGCAGGCGTTGTCTCCTCCATGAACCCCTCCACCCCGTCTTCCGGGACTCCTCTCCAACAGAAGGTACTGCGGGATATAAGAGCCAATTTTTAAAATTGGATAAGCCATTTTAAATAATTGGACTCTTGTTTATTAGTGACTTTTCAAATGTAAAAATTATTTTTTTATTGAAGAATAATTGACATGCAATATTAGTTTCAGGCGTACAACGATGAGTCAATATTTGTAAGTATTGTGCGATGGTCACCGGAAGTCTAGTTAACGTTGGTCACCATACTTAGCCCCTCTCAGATCCGCACTGTAGGACCCATCATTAGTTATGGGCACCCTGTGGTGTATTACAGCCCAATGACTTACTTGTTGTGTAACCAGCAGTTTGTGCCTTTCGATCCCCTAAATCCGTTTTGCCTCCCTTCCACCCGCTGGCTCAGGCAACCACCACTCTGTTCTCTGTATCTGCGAGCTTGGTTTTTTATTGTAGTTTTTAAAAAAATCCACACATAAGTGAGATCGTACAGTAGTTATCTTTCTGTCTGACTTTTTTTCACTTAGCAGAATGCCCTCACGATTCCCCCATGCTGCTGCAAATGGCAAGATTTCATTCTTTCTTATGGCTGAACAGTATTCTATTGTGTGTATCCACATCTTCTCATCCATTGATGGACGCTAAGGTTGTGTCCATACCTTGGCAATGGAAAACAGTGCTTCAGTGAACACAGGGGTGCATATATCTTTTTGAATTAGTGTTTTTGTTTTCTTTGGATAAAAATACCCAAAAGTGGAATTGCTGGATCCTGTGGTAGTTCTAGGCTTGATTTTTTGAGGCACCTCCATACTGTTTTCCACAGTGGCTGCGCCCATTTGCATTCTCACCAACAAGTGAGCAAGGGTTCCCTTTTCCACATCCTCGCCAACACTTGTTATTTCTTGTCTTTTTGATAAGAGCCATTCTGACAGGAGTGAGGTGACAGCTCGTCGTGGTTTTGATTTGCGTTTCCCTGGTGATTAGTGATGGTGAGCATGTGTTCACGTACCTGTTGGCCATCTGAATGTCTTCTTTGGAAAAATGTCTATTCAGATCCTCTGCCAATTTTTTAATCGGTTGTTTGTTTTGCGATTGAGTTGTATGAGTTCTTTATATAGTTGGATATTAATACCTTGTCAGATATATGATATGCAAATATTTTCTTCCTTCAATGGGTTGCTTTTTCATTGTATTGATTTCCTTTGCTGTGCAAAAGCCTTTTCTTTGGATGTGGTCCCACTTGTTTATTTTTGCTTTGGGTGTCAGATCCAAAAACTCATTGCTGAGACCAATGTCAAGGAGTGTCCTATGTTTTTTTCTAGGAGTTCTATGGTTTCAGGTCTTACATTGAAGCCTTCAATCCATTTTGAGTTCAGGATAGTACATGGCGTAACACAGTGGTCCAGTTTCATTCTTTTGCATGTGGCTGTCTAGTTTCCGCAACATCATTTACTGAAAAGGCTGTCTTTACCCCATTGTATAATCTTGGCTCCTTTGTCATAAATGAATTGTGCCATTGCTCTATGTGTCTGCGTGCCAATACCATACTGTCATATATTTTTGATTACTTACTGTAGCTTTGTAATACAGTTTGAAACCAGGGAGCATGATACCTCCAGCTTTCTTCTTCTTCTTTTTTTCCCCAAGATTGCTTTGGCTATTTGGGGTCTTTTGTGGTTCCATACAAAATTAGGATTGTTTTGTTCTATTTCTGTGAAAAATGCCATTGGAATTTTGATAGGGAATGCATTGAATCTGTAGATGGCTTTGGGTAGGACGGACTTTTTAACAACATTAATTCTTCCAGTTATTTATTCTAACCACCTATGAGCATTAAAAAAATCTTTCCGTTTATTTGTGTCATTTTCCATTTCTTTCATCAATGCCTTATAGTTTTCAGTGTACATGTCTTTCATCTTCATCTCCTTGGTTAAATTTATTCCTAGATATTTTATTCTTTTTGATGCAATTGTAAATGCAATTGTTTTCTTAATTTATCTTTCAGAGAGTTCATTATTAGTGTACAGTAAAGTAACATATTTCTGTATATTGATTTTGTATCCTGCAAATGTATGAATTCATTTATTCACAGGTTATTTTTTTGTGTGTGGAGTCTTTGGGGTTTTCAATATATAATATCATGTCATCTGCAAATAGTGAGTTTTACTTTATCCTTTCCAATTTGGGGGACTTTTCTTTCCCTCCCCCTCCCCCAATTGCTGTGGCTAGGGCTTCCAACACTAGGTTAAATGAAAGTAGTGAGAATGGGTATTCTTATCTTTTTCCTGATCTTGAAGAAAGCTTTTAGCTTTTCACCATCACGTGTGATGTTAGCTGTCATATACTGCCTTTATTATGTTGAGGTATGTTTCTTCTATACCTGCTTTTTTGAGAGTTTTTATGATAAATGGATGTTGGAGTTTGTCAAATACTTTTTCTGCAATTGAGATGATCATATGATTTTTATCCCTCATTTGTTCATGTGGTGTACAACATGGATTGATTTGCAGATGTTGAACCATCCTTGCATCATTGCAATAAATTCCACTTGATCACGGCATGTGATCCTTTTTCATGTATTGTTGAATTTAGTTTGCTGCTATTTTGTCGAGGATTTTTACATCTGTGTCCATCAGGGATATTTGGCCTATAATTTTCTTTTCATGTAGTATCCTTGTCTGGTTTTGGTATAGGATAATGCTGGCCTTGTATATTTGCTCATATTTTATCAACTTTGCTATAGTTACTGGGAAAAATGTAGTAAAATCTTCAAGTGCAATTGCTGATTTATCTGTTTCTTTTCGTCTTTAGTCTCAGTATTTTAAAACCAATAGACTCTTATTCAAAGCAACTTGCTTCTGCCTAATGTTTCCAGTGTCCCCTTTATCTCTTGGGAGCTGTTTTTAAATCTATATTAAACTCATGTTCTGTCTGGTCTCTCAGTGTTTCTGGTGTCAGCTTCTTGTTTAGCTCTTCTGGTATGTTTTTTCCTGTGAACTCACTGTTCTTGGGGACTCTCAGCTCCACTGGCTGGTACCGTGCCAGGGGTTCTTAACTTTGGCTGCACATGGACATCACTGGGGAGCTTGACAAATGACTCATTCCTGGGTCCATCATCTGAAGATTCTGATGTCAGTGATCCAGGTGTGGTCTGGCACAGGAAGTTCTAATGTGCAGTCAAGGTTGAGAACCCTGTGCCCCCACCCCCCACCCCACCCAGAGGAGGGGGGGGGGTGAATGTACCTCAGATGTGCCAACCTTGTCCTCCCATATCAGGAGATCCAGACCCTCAAGGAGACATCCAAGACCCCTGCCTTCCCCAGGACCCGTGTCTCTGGTTGCCCCTACCTGGTCCGAGGTATGGTGAGAGGGGGAGAGGGGGCCCAGCTGCTGTTTGGTGGTAAAAGGATGAACGCGGGGGAGGTGGCGGAAATGATGAGCACAGCCAGAAAACTGCCCCCCCCCCCCCCCCCGCCATCCTCACCGTGTCCTGGGCCATCTCTCCCTCTGGCCTGCTGCTGTTCCTCACTCCGAGACCCCAGCCCTCCTAGCTGTGGTGTTGGGTCCTGTGATCCATCGATCTTCTCTCTTTCTCTGGCATCTCCGAGTGGGGGTTGAGGGAGAGAACCAGCACTCTGTGGCGGTTCATCTTCCTGCCCCACCCACCGTCGTGGGACACGCTGGGCACTGTGGCTTCAGAGACGAGCTGCATGAGGGCCCAGGGCTCACGCTCATCTCGGCGTCTTTGGGGCCAGTATCAGGACCTGCCAGGGAGGCTGGCCATCGGTCATCACGGTCCCTGGACTGGTCACAAGCCTCACAGCAAGTGCCACTGGGGCCCATTCTTCTTGAGCTTCTCACCAATTGAATCCGGTCTCCCCGCCGGCTTCAGGAAATTTATTCAGAGTATTTGCTTGCGCCTGCTGCTTTTCTGGGCCTGTGCTCAGATGGAGTATCTCTGTGGCTGGGGAGGGCAGTATAATAAGCGAGACATATACCCCTTCCTCCAGGAGCAAATACTCTCATGAGTGGATCAAATGGCTCCAATGCCACCAATGGAGCCACGGCTCTAATGTGCGATGCATGGCGTGGCTCGGGGTGGGGTGTCCATTACCTCCAAGGGGCCAAGAAGGACATCACGGAGGAGGTGTACGAGCAGGGCTTTGAAGGACAAGTAGGAGTTTATTAGGCAGAAAATCAGGAAAATGCACTCTAGGCAGAGGGAATAGCATATGCAAAGGCAAAGCAGCACAGGGTTTAGGGAACCGACATACAGCAGGGAGATCAGTGGGAGCTGGGCTGGCCTGGGGGGTGGAGGTCAGACGTAGGATGGTGGTGGGCAGAAACCGGAGGGACTGGGACTTCACTCTGAGGGTGAGGGGCAAATGTACGTCTTGTTAGGTGGACCTTGGCTGTGTGGGAAACGGCCCAAAGGGGAAGGCCCTGGAGGCAGAGGGATGGCGGGAATCCAGGAGAGGAGAATTGAAGGCCAGAACTAAAACAGGAGCAGCAAGAGGAGAAAATAGTGGCCCAGTTTGAAAACAAATTTAGATGAGCTGGCGATGGGGGTGACCCCAGAGGGCTCCAGGGGTGGTGTGGGTGACTCTGGGGGAGGTGTAGCTGTCGGAAGGGGAGCCATGTGGGGTGAGGAGGAAGATGGGACCTTCAGCTCGGGATACGCCGGGGTCAGGGTGGGACATCCAGGTGGCTGCTGGGACTGTGGCTGGAGCTCAGGGAGACGGGCCCGTGACAGAGCTAAGCATAAAGACACAGCTGCTCCCGGCTGCTGGGAGGAGGCAGAAGGGGGAGAGAAAGGCAAGGGTGGGGCTCAGGGATGCCCCCAAGTTTTAGAGGTGAGCCAGTTTGTCTGGAAAAAATAGGCAGAGCAGGGGAAGAAGTAGGAGAGATATAGCTGGGGTGTGTACACACTGTGGAGTGAGATGGGCTAGCCCAGTGGTCGGCAACTGCGGCCCCTTGAGTGTGGCTCTTCCACAAAATACCATGTGCGGGCGCGCACGTATAGTGCGATTGAGTCTTCGTGGCCACACTCAAGGGGTTTGCCTCGGTTTGCCGACCACTGGGCTAGACCATCAGCTTTGTGAAGACAGGGATGCGACAGCTGAATCCCCGTGCCCGGCTCAGGGCCTGCGTCTGGAAGGTGCTCACACGTAACTTGGATGGCTAGACGGATGGATGGAAGGATGATGCGTCACCCACCTCACAGTTCCCAGCAGCCACCTGGGTGTTCTGGTGGGGTCCTTTTCTGTCTTCCTGGGAAGGTCTCCCACCCCTCTGCCCACAGTCCTGCCTTCCTCTGTAGCAGATGCCTCTATAGGACCCAAACCTAAACTGGCTCCAGATACTCTGTGATCACATATCCCCCCTCCCACCTGGGCCAGAGCTACCAGGAATAGAAGGGGTCACCTGACCCAGGCCGGCCAATCAGAGTCTGACCTGGGACTCTTGCCTCTGGATCTTCTGAATGAGCATGTGTAAACCTGGGTGACTCTGTGTACACCCACTTGTATGTGCCAAGAATGCTGGTGTGCAGAGAACATGAGAGGGAGAGCCAGGGTGCAAGAGAATGGGAGGTAGAGGCAGACGAGGTGGCGTGGGCAAGACAGGAGAGACAGGTGTTCCCTGCTCTGGCCTCTCTGAGGCTTGGCCAGGTCCTGCTTTGGGCTCAGAGTGTCCCCTGGGTCTGGCTACTAACCCTGCCTGGGCCTTGGCCGCTGTGTGTGGATTTCAGTTTTTTGCTGCCCCCCAGGCCAGTGTGTGAGGTGCCTCTCCCGGGGCTCTGAGCACCCGTCCATCTGCCTTCCCCCGAGGCCTCTCGCAGTCAGACTCTGGGTCCTGGATGCCAAAGGCCACCACTTGCACTTGCTGGTGACCCGCCCTGGGCAGGACTCAGCACACGCTCTGGACGGCACCACAGAACCCAGGCCCCAGACGGGGACCCGCGTGTCGCTTGGGCTCTGCTCATGCTACACGCCCTGCGAACGTCCTCGGTCCGCCTTCCCAAGGGGAGCCAGGCCACCAAGGGAGGCCCGGTCCCCATCCTGACGGGCTGGGCCACCAGCTGAAGGATGTAGCAGAGCCAGAACTTGAACCCAGCTCTTCAGACTCCTCATGAAATTAATTTTCCGGGGTTTTTCCTCTCCTCCTGCTGAGGGATGCCAAAGGCGGGGCCTGGGCTGGAGGCGCTGACACTTGTGGGGACCCTCGGGGTCACCCCGGTCTCGCCGGAGTCCAGCATGAACAGGGCTGGAGGCAGTGCAGGCCCAGACTACGCTGTCGAGCCCAAACATGCAAAGGTCACCTGTAAAGGCAAAGCGCTTTGATGGTGAAACCTGAACTGACGCTCCTCACAGGGAGCCGCTGTCCCGGGGCCCTGCCGCCCCCCCTGGCGCTGGGGGCGGCGGCGTCTCACACGCAGGTGAGCCGTGGGGCCGGGACCGAAACCGCGCAGCTGCGTGTCCCCCACCGGGCCAGCCCTCTGCACAGACGGGCTCCAGGGCAGGCGCAGATGAAAGGCCTCATTCCTCGCTGTGACAACGGGGACCTCCTGCTCCAGGGGCATTCCTGAGGCCGGTGCCAGCGAGCGCAGGCCTGGCCCGGCCTCCTGATCCTCCTGGCGCGGGACCAGCCCGTCTAAGCGAAACCGGGCAAAGCAGCCCCAGCTCTTTCTAGGCTGGGAGGTCGGGGGTGGCATCTGGGACCAGCGGGGAGCCTGGGTCGCTTTATCAGGTGCTTCAGAGACAGCAGCGAGCCGGGAAAAGGTTAAAACATTTATTTAACAAATTATATTAAGAGACAGACGATCACACAGTGAAACTTCCCTTTGTCAACCGCAGGAGTCGCCTCGAATAAATACGCGCGGCGAGGACACGTTCCTATGGCGAGTGCAGTGGCCGGGCCCTTGCGCCTTTGCTGGGAGGGCAGGGCCCAGCTCAGGGTGGTGACAGCCCTGGCGGCCAAGGGCCACGCTGACAACAGGCGAAGAGAGCTGGCCGACCCACGGGCGCCTGCAGGCCTCCGGGCACAGTGACAGGGAGCCTTCGAACCGCTCAGCGTGCGCCTTGCAGGCCCCTCTGCCCCGCCCTCAGGGGCCCTGGTCTCCGAGGAGCTGTGAGCTGGGCTTCCCCACAAATGGCAAACGAGGGGTAGCCAGTGCGCCCTGGCCCTGCTCCGAGGCGTGTGCTTATGGTGGGGGGGCTGGCACCGCGGCTCTGGGGCCAACGACACGGCTCCAAACCCGTCTCTGTCACTCACCAGCCTGTGCCCTTGGACAAGTCTTGGCTCCTCCATCTGACGGAGCAAACAGCGCCCACTTCTGGGCGTTTGCTTTTCGAGGGGGAATGATGGGGGGAAATGTGCTTAAGGTGCCGGCCTGAGGCCTGGCCAGGAGGGTGGGCTCAGTGCGTGAGTCCGCTTGTCGCCCTGCGCCCGCCCCTCCCTGAAGGACAGGGGCCAGTCCCCAACCAACCCCGCGGCTCCTCACCACCAACCACCTGGGGGTGGGGGGGGTGGGGGGGAAGGCGGGGACGAGACGCAGACGGGAGCCTGGGGTCTAACCTGCTATTCCTTCCGCAGGCGGGTTCCTCCCTCACCAAGGCTTATAATTTACAAGAGAACCTGCAGCAGGTACTTCCTCCTCGTCATGTGCCACCTCCAAGGCCGTGGAGAGAGACGGAATGTCAGAGGGAAGAGAAGGAAGGGGGCGCTGTGCTCCGCTCAGTCTTCTCAGAGGGATGGAGGGGCTGGGGCGGAGGGAGGGCCGCTGCCTTCACCTTTCCAAGAGAGCCTCCCCCTCCCTCCCCCCGCCTCCCCCTGGGCAGCGGGTTTGTCAAGAAGAGTGCCCTCCAGGAAGAAGCAGGGAGGTGTGAGCCAGAGCCCGGCTCCGAGCCTTGTCACCCCCACACTTGCTCATCCTCACCCCCTCTCACGAGGCAAAGGAGCAGGGTTAGGAGCAGCCTGGAAGCCACCACACAGCTACTAACGCGGCCACCGTTTATCGCCATGTTCAGTCGAGGCCACTCCCTAGACTAGGCCTGCGATGCGGGGAGGGCTCTCAGCGTGGTCAGGGAGCTGTGGTCACCCCTCCCCTTCCACTGATGGCCGCCCTCACCCAGGTCCCAGCAGAGCTGCTGAGATGTCAGTCAAGGGAGAGGGGCTACCGGGTGCTCCTGGTCGAGATAATCTCACAACCAGGGCGTGGAAAAGGTCGAAGGCCAGAGCGCACTGACCACGTGGCCACAGGAGAAATCGGGGCTCTGCCTCCCCCCAACTTCGGCCTCCCCTCCTCCTGCCCCCCGCCT
This sequence comes from Myotis yumanensis, assembly GCF_028538775.1. NCBI lineage: Eukaryota > Metazoa > Chordata > Mammalia > Chiroptera > Vespertilionidae > Myotis > Myotis yumanensis. The sequence goes on from NW_027223763.1 coordinate 6,698,076, forward strand.
GCTGGACGCCACCGTCTGTCGGCCTTCAAGTTACACAGGTCACCTGGCTCTGAACCAGCCACCCACCCACAAAGCAGCAGTAGACACATGTTCTCCGGGCCCATGGGGCTCCCCTAACTCCTCAGAAACTCAACTAGCTTATGCCTGCGGGCACATGTGAGCCCGTCAGCTCTCCGGGCCCTGGGTCAGCACCAATCCCAAAGCCCCGGGGCCCTGCGGGCTCCACGCACTGTGTCTCCTGCCGCCTGGCCGCGAGGGAGGCACGGGAAGGCCGGTCTCACCAGGGGTGTCCTCAGGTTTTGGGGAGGCGAGGCGACCACACCCCAGTGGCCAGAAAGCAGGAGGTATTACAATGAAGACGCAGGGGGTGGCGCAGGGGCAGGCGGCGAGGGCCTGGGGTGGCGGGGGACAGGTGCATGAGGTATTTTTCGCCGGCCCTGCTTCCGAACGGGGCTGGTTCCTGTGGCACCGTCACCCTGTGCCCTCCCGGGGGCCGCAGGGAAGGGGGCCTGTCCCTGGTGGGGCTCCCCGGTGAGCCGTCCGGTGGGGGCACCTCACTGCTCCCCAGGCACAGCGGACCCCGTGCTCATGGCCGATGCGCGTCGAGGTGGACTCCGCGGCGGCGCTGTGTCCACTGGCCACTCGCGGCAGAAAGGTCAGTGCCGGTCCCGGTTCGACGACCAGGGTCAGACGGACTGTTCCCAACGACTGTTCCTGTGAGCAGAGGCGGCGGGACGCCGAGGGCCCTGCTCAGAGCCTCTCTCCTCGACAGCCTGAGGCCAGTGGCTGTGGTCTCGGGTCAGGCACCGGGCAGAGGCAGTTGGCATTGCTGATGGCACGTGGGCACTGCAGAGACGAGCCCTTTGGGGGATGTGGGTGAGGGGTGAGCACAGCGTCCTGGGCAGGGAGCGCCGGGCACGCTGCCCCTGACCTCAGGGCGTCCGTGTGGATCCAGTGCCGAGTCCCAGCTCGGGTGCTCACAGCGGGTGGGGAGCCAGGCGCGGTCCACCCGGGCCACCGGCTCTTCCTCCTCAGCCGTCGTGAGATGCTGGGGCACCTGACGCGGTGGGGCTGGGGGCCTTGCTCCAGCCGCCGGGCGGGTGATGGGAGCCGCCCGGGGCTCCCAGGAGGGGCAGTGGCTGGCGGCAGCGACGGGAGGGAAGGGAGTCACTGGTGGCCCCGGGTGCAGGGCTGTTTAAGGACGACGGCTCCTCACACGGACACGTCAGGAGCCGTCGCTACGGCACACACAGGTTAGTGGAGGTTATGAATGTTCCCAGGGAGGGGGGCGTCATGTCAGGCAAGCTGATGACCGGATGGAGCGCTCAGCTGCCCGAGTCGCCCCGCGAGCCGGTGGGGCAGTGGAGGGCGGCGGAGGGGGCGGGCGAGGCGGGCACTGGGGCGCCGGGCCGATGCGTCTTCTCCCCGCAGGAGGCAGGAGGCAGCTGGGCCCTCAGGACTGCGGGATCTGCTGGCAGCGCGTGGGGCTGGGCGGGAGCCGGGCGGCGGCGCTCTGCTCGGTGCGGAAGCTGTACTCGTACTGCGGAGGGACGGACAGAGAGCAGTCAGTGTGGGGGACCCGGGGCGGCCACTCCACGCCTCGGCCGGGCCCTCGCCGAGCCCCGTGCGTGCACACGGGCTGTGGGTGCGAGCATGTGCCTGCAGACCCGCCTGTGGGGCTGCAGTGTCTGCTGGTCTCTGAGGGCTGGTACCTCCCACAGTCCCTGCCCCACGCCCGCAAGGTGAGACCTCAGCACCGGCAGTGCCTGAGCCACGACGCCAGCGGCAAACGCGCCAGCTGACCGCGTGCCAGGCTGCACGCCCGGCGCCCTCCGCCTCCCACCCCCGCCGACGGTCCTACTGGACGGAGTCCCGCACTGGCAAGGGCAGATCTGGGTTCCGTCCCAAGCCTGACCAAGGGCAGTGCAGCCCCCAGGCCCAGGGGACCCCCACTTGCCACTCCGCGTACGTGCCCCTGGAGCACTGCTGGTGACGGACACACCCTGCTCGTGCCGCCTCCCTGCGGGTGTGCGAGTGGCCTCATGAGCTGCCGAGGACCCTCTAGGGCTGCACCCACTGGCCCCTGAGCGCACCCAGCAGATCTTGGGCCGAGGGCAGCGCCTTTTCTGTGGGGCCAGGGGACCTGAGGGTCACCTTGAAGGCCAGGTGCTCCTACAGGTTTTGGGAATGAGGAGCTTACACTGGGTCAGTGGTTGTCAAGTGTTTAAATACGATTTGAAACCTTTTCAGCAGCTGGAATCACCATAAAAGGGCCCGCCTACTTAAAGTAGCGCCCGCCGCCGCCTCTGGGGGGACACTGGGGAGGGTGGTAGGAAGATGGGGTGAAACCATGGCAGCAGGGGCGCATCCCCCGGGCACCCCCACAGGGAGGGCTCCGGATGCTCTGCTCCCGCCAGGCACCTGGCAGAGCCTGCCCAGCACCCCTGCCCCGAGGGGCTGCCTGCAGCCAGGAGGCACTTCTGGGGCCACGCTGAGTGAGAGCAGCTGGAAGTTGAAAGGTTTCAGGTTTGATAGTGTCCTCAACCCCCCTGCCTGGCAGTCCCACAGCACTGACCCAGGACAGACAGACAGACAGACACAGATGTGCGCTGGGGCTTGGGGAGGCCCGGCTGACGTCCCTGTGCGAAGGTGGAGGTGCGCAGCCCCGTGGAGCCACAGGCCCCGGTGGGGGAAGGATGGGGTCCCTACAGACAGCCTGTCTCTGAGGGCGGAGAGGCACTCACGTCGCAGGGCACCTCGGGCAGCTCTCTGCTCCTCTGGAACCTCGGCAGTGGGATCACCAGGAAGTGACAAGGGTTGGTGAGGACACGGAGAAAAGGGAACCCGCGTGCATTGTTGGGAATGTCAACTGGTGCCGCCGCAAGGAAAGCAGTATGGAGACCCTTTAAAAACTAAAAATAGAACCACCATGTGACCCAGCAGTCCCACTGCCGGGTCTGATCCCAAGGAAGTGAAGAGACAAACCTGAGGAGCTGTCTGCGCCCACGCAGCTCACTCACTGTAGCTGGGCAGAGCACACCCCGAGCGCCCTCACCAGCTCATGGACAGAGGAAGCGTGGCACACAGTACAGCTGCTCGTACGGGAAAGACGTGCGGGTTATGACTGTTACAGCAGCTTTAGTGACTCAACAGAACGTCACAAGGCGATGGCAAGCTTTTGCCCAGCCCTGTATATACACAGCGGAATATTATTCAGCCTAAGAAGAATGAAGTCTTGCTGTTTGTGACACATTATGCTAAGTGAAATAAGTCAGACGGAGGAAAAGTACCACATGATCTCACTTACGTGTGGAATCTAAAAAACAAAACAAAAAACAAGACACACAAAACCCCAACCAAGTCAGAGAGCAGATTGGGGGTGCGGGGGTGGGGGAGAGTCAAAAGGTACAAACTTCCGGTTCTAAGAAGTCTCGGGGAAGTGGAGGGCAGTGTGGTGACGATGGCTGATACTGTTTTGCATATTTGGAAGCTGCTAAGAGTAAATCTTAGAAGTTCTCATACGGGAAAAAGATTCTGTAACTATGGTGATGGATGTTAACGGGACTGATCACTCTGAGATACATACAGTGAGGCCTTAGGTTGTATCTCTGAAATGAATACAATGTTTTATGTCAATTATACCTCAATGGAGTGGAGTCACAATCTGCCCTCCCAGGGCTGCGGTGCGGGTGGGATGAGGTTTGTGCCTTTGACCCTCCCCTGGCCTCCGGGTACATCTGTTGGTGACCAGCCCGGTCACTCTTCTGCTCTCTAGGGACCAGGGACCAGGCCAGGACCTTCGGGTTCAGCTCCCAGGCGGCTGGTGGACCTGCAGCAGGAGGCAGTGGACTCCAGGCGAAGTCTGGGACAACACCGCCACCTGGTGGCTGCTCAGGTGCATCACAGCAGTAAGTGTTCCCTCCTGGGCTGCCTTAGCTAATCCACCACATCCACCCAGTGCTGGGCGCTGGGGGCCAGCAGAAGGCCCCGCGAGCAGCCGGGCCATTGACCCAAATGAGCGCACAGGAGACAAGGCCGGGGAGAGAGCACGAGAGCTTTGCTGCCAGTGGCCAAGGAGCACTCTGGGGAGACGCGGAACTGGGGGTGAGGGGGGAAGTGGGAGCACTTGGGGGCCGGGTAGCAGGACTCAGGTGTGAAGATGTTTCAAGGCGGGGAGAGAAGAGGCCGGGCCCAGCACTTGGGATGAGGACCCAGAGGCTGAGGGGGTGCCGGAGGCTGGGGGCTTCACTTCGGCTGCTCTGAGACCAGCTGGGAAACACCTGCCTGGGGGGCAGCAGCAGGGGCGAGGCACCTCTCAAATGAGGAGGCGCCAGTGCCAGTGGCCAGGCTTTGCGGGGCCCTGCTGGGCAGGCTCTGTGCCGGCTCCGGCTCCGGCTCCGGGTGGTGGGGACACAGGGGCGGTCAGGCCTGCATCTGTGGGGGCTGCTCAGCACAGGGAGCCCATGAAGGGAGGTGGAGGCAGAGGCAGTAGCTCCCAGATGTCCAGAGCCAGAGGCCTGAGCCCTCTGCTGACTGGGTGCCAGCAGGGGTGGCCCCAGAAAAGGTGGGGGCCAGAGCGGGATCGAGACACTTCCCAGCCGGGGCTTAGGGAGTCCTGAGGCCAGTCTTTGTGGCCAGGAGTAGGGGCAGGGTCCCTAGGAAGGAGGCACAGATGGGCTTCAAGGATGAACTGCTAAATCCTCCTCCTCTCATGTCTGGGGCAGGGGCAGCGGGAGCACACACAGCCCTTTCCTGACTCACAGCCCAAGTACACAGCCCTCCCCGCACCCCCCGCCTGGGTCCGGGCGCAGCACAGATTGCTGTCGCCCACCTCTGCCCTGGGGACTTTCCCTTTTTAGGTCAGATTGGCTGGAGAGAAAGGAGACTCCCCCCTTGTTTTCTCTAACTCCCCAAATGAAATTTCAACATATGTCCCCTGACATAATCCCCCTTAGGCTGCGGATAACCCTTCCCACAGACGCTGTCCTCGGCGGGATTGCGGCCCCAAAGTGTTTGCCCAAGAGACTAGGCCGCCTCTGGAAGCCCCTCTCTCCCCTGGGCAAACAGCGAGCACCTTTGAAGGTGGATTTGGGCCCAGATCTGTTTACTCAAGACATTAGTCTCCCACATAAGGAAAACCTGCACTCGCCTACAAACAGCAAATCCTTTTTGAATTAAAAAAATTTTCAATTAAAAAGAGTTTGGGTTTGCAGAGCCAGCTCAGCCGAGCAGCGCCAGGCCTTGGCGCCCTCTGGTGGGCACAGGCCGCTATCGCAGCAGCAGCAGCAGCAGCAGCAGCAGCAGCAGCAGCAGCAGCACGGCCTGGGCGGCCTCTCCAGGAAAGAGACATCACTGTCAGGGCCCCGCCTGGGGCTTTCCAGGGGCCTGGGGCCCTGCAACGGAGCATCAGACCTCGGAGCCACCGCGCACCACTCCCACCTTCCCCAGGCTGTTGTCCTGTTGTCGCCGGCCGCGAGGCGGCATCCCGGCAGTGGGAGGGGCAGACCACAGCTTCCAGGGCACCTGGAGCCGCGTTTCACTGCCGGCCTCACTGGCCAAAGGTGGCGACCATCCCACCCACCGGCCCACTCACAGGTGCGGCGATGATTCGTGTGGCGCGCGTCCTCCCGAGCCTCAGGACCAAAGGCTTAGCCAGCACCAGGGCGCTGGGCCTGGCCGGGTGGGGCAGGCACCAGCATTTGCCTGAAAACATTTACCAGCTGCCCCAGAGAAAGGCACATCCCCCCCCCTTCCCTTCCTGGGTCCAGCCGTCAGTCAGTCAGAGCTCCCGACCAGAAAGGGGGGCGCTCGGGGTGTTTCCAGCTGTGGAAGCTGCGGGGGAAGCGCTGCGCTGCACAGGGTCGCAGACCGAGTGGAGGCAGGGGGACAGGCCCAGCAGCTGGCATTGGGCACGTGTCTGCACCCACTTCCTCATGGGATGCAATTCGGAGGTGGGGGTAGAACAACTGATGGGCGCCAACACGAGGGCACTTCGGTGAGAGCGAGGGGCCTGGAGGGCCCGGCCAGGGGAGCACAGGTGGAGGGGAGGTAACGGGGCAAGACTCAGGCCAAGGAGAGGAGTCAGGTGCAGCGTCGGCCAGTGAAGGGCGGGCTCCGGGAGGCATGGAGGGTCCCTGCACAGTCAGAGGGGGGTGGGCAGGGCTCTGAGCAGCGGCCTGCCTCTCCCAAGCCTGCCCTGCCTGGCGCCTGCCTTGGCTGCACAGCCCAGGCCCCGACCTGCTGTGCTCACCGCCCATGGTCAGCCCCTCGGGCGATGGGCAGTGTCCTCTCCTCACTCCTCTGGAAGCCTGGCTGCGGGGACTCAGCCCTGGGGCAGGTGGCCTGGGGAGCCGGCCTCCTCCGGTCTGTCCTGTCGCCTCCTGCCCGGCGGGAGGCCTGTTCGCACTTGGACTGCGTCACCACAGGGACATCTCAAAACCTGGGAAAGGGGACACCTCGAGGCTGGACACTGCAGAGGCTCGGGCTGCGGGGAAGCCAGGCCTGCCCTCCCCGCCCTGGGGGAGGTCCCAGAATTCCCCAGAGCAGGGAGCACGCCTGGCACCTCCCTCAAGGAAGGGCCGCCACTCAGGGCTCCACAGGTGACAGGGCGGCAGGAGCTGCCGGGTCCAGAGTGAGTGTTGGGACCAAATCCTCACGCCCCGTGGAGCTGGTACTGTTCTTCCCACAACAGTGAGCACCCGGGGCTCAGAGAGGCTGACCCAGGCCACCAGGGCTGGGGACACGCTGGAGGGCCTCTGACCACCACGGTCGGTGAGGGTGCTCGGCCGGTCCCTGCGCTGGCTCTCCCAAGTGGCTTCCCGAGCAACCCCGGAGTCGGGAGCCCGTCCCACCGCCGGGTCACCCTAGGTGAGGGGTTGGACAAGGCCCCCCAAGGCCCACCTGCTCCGGGAGCAGGAACCATGTCTGTGGGCACAGGGCTGCCCGAGAACGGCTGGGTGAGGCGCTGGTTCAGCCCGGCCGCCGCCTGCTCTGAGGCCTCCGGTCACTTCATCCCTCCTTATCAGTCACCCTGTCCTGCTCCAAACCTGGGACGCGCAGGAGGGGATGGTGACTCCTACGTCCCCACCCCGGGCAGAGCCCCGGGCCCTCCTCACCCTGTGAATAAACACCACTTCTGTGTCCACAAACGGCCGGGCTCCCCGTCACTGCGCCAGCGTTTCCGAGTTCACCTGAGTATCACCTGAAGCACAGACACCTGCATTTCTCCTCTCCTGGGTTATTTGCAGAAAATGTTTGAAACGATCCTGCTTTTTGGCCCTGGTTTGGGGGGAGGAGAGGAGGTCACGCTGGGAAGGTGCCTCCCCCTCCTCAGCTCCTCTGTGCTCACTTCATACCTACGTGCAGGTTCCTTCCACAAGTTCAATGTGAGGGGCTATTACTTTAAACGTCGGGCGATGAAAGAGCCCCAAACTGTAAGAATAGAAAAACCCTTCTATGAAGGACTTGCATCATCTTGACTCCAGTTTTGCACGAGCAGGAATACCACCCAGGACAGTGCCCAGGCGGGCGATTCTGTCCGCCAGGCGTCATCGCTGCCTCAGCCATTCCCACGCCCGGCCTGGCTCGCTCATGTGTGTGGTGAATGCCGGGGCCACTGTGGGAGCAACTGTGGGGGCTGCCGCTCGGGCCATAGGACCACAGAGGGGGGAGGGGGGAGCCCGAGACTCTCAGAATTAGGAACTCTATTAATATCATCTACCATATTAATATGCTCGTGGAGAAAAAAATGAGCATCTCAAGAGATGATTAAAAGACATTTATCAAAAGCCACCATCCATTTCTAATAAAAACATTTAGGAAAATAAAAATAGATGGCTAATTCTTTAACACGAGAGAAAAAGGGACACGTCCATACATATGACAAGCCAAAACGTAACACTGGATGAAGACTGAAACTAGAAACCTGCATTAAAAACACGAAGACAAGGAGGCCCAGTGACCGGACCGGGCCCCCGGCGAGGGACAAACACTGGGAAGGAGGGGCCTGGGGTCGGGTTTGCAGATGACAGAACCGTCCGCCTGCACAAAGCGACCGAGGAACCGCCAGGAACAGTGAGCGGTGAGACAGCCAACTCCAGACACGCAACTCGAAGCCGACAGCTTCTGGATACACGAGTAACAGAAAAGCTAACGGAGCAAAGATCCCATTTACAAGAGCCACAGACATGAAACACCTAGGAACAGCCTGGAAGGAACGTGCAGGAACTCTGCAAAGAACTCCATTCTACTCCCCGAGTGAGGCAAGCAAAGGCCTGAGGGAGACGCCTCCCCGGAAATGCCAGCCCATCACCATGTCCTCCAGTTACAATAAACCGGAAATGGAGCTTCTGGGACCCCCTACCCCAAACGATTCTGAAGTTCAGCTGGAAGAATAGTCATGTGACTATAATTAGGAATTTTTTTGGGGGGGGAAGAAGAGCTAGCCCTATCACGTATTAAGGCTTATCACAAAGCTATAAGATTCAAAACAGTGTGGTAATAGATCAAAAGAAGAGTCCAGGAAAATGTCCATTAATTAACGTACACGTGGAACTGGACAGTCACATACCACTTAACGACGAGGGGATGAGGGGATGCATTCTGAGACACGTGTCCTCGGAGACGCTGTACGAACATCATCGTGCACTTCGACAAACCTGCACGGTGCAGCCCACTGCCCTGAGCTACACGCCTGGGCAGCACGTTACTGTGCGAAACAACAGGAGAGTAAATCAACACGAGAGAAAATGCCGCAATGAAGAGGTGCGGGAAGCACGAGACACCGGCTTCTGTTCTAGGGCAAACAGTTGTTATACGTAGAAAGAGCACACTCTAAAATAACAATAAAGAGAATGTAAATACAGAAACCAGCGACAGTCAATTATCATCATTATCAAGTCTTACGTACTCTGCATATTGTACCTGCCACACTTGTGTACGACTGGCGAGCAGGTGGTACAAGCCACAGACAGCACCACTGAGAAAACTGGCTAACACTTTAAGATGAAGTAAATCTGGTTCTAGCCCTCATCTTCTAATAAATTTCAGGTGTGTTAAGGACTTGAGAAGCATTTAATATTTTAATATATTAAAGTACAAAAGGGTAGGAGAAAATAGGAGTGAATATTTTTATAATCTTCTAAGTATGATCTGAAGCCAAAAATTAATCTGCCCATGAAAAAATTTAGAACACATTATTAACAAGGTGAGAAGCCGCTGGTGAGAGTGGTGTGTGTGTGTGTGTACCCAGAACAGAGAGAAGGTTGTTATAAAGGGCATAAAGAACTCTTTAAAAATGAACGAGAAAAGCTAAAGAAGCCAATAGAGGACATTAGGCAAAGGGTACAAACAGGAGACATTCATAAAAGACATACAAATGAGCAATAAACATGAAAAGATGTTCACTTTTAAATACCAGGGAAGTGTAGCCAGAGCGGATGTGGGAAGCGGGCACCCTCCCACGCTGACGGTGGAGTCATGAAGGCACACCCTCCTCCTGGGAAGGCAGGATGGGAACAGATTGTAAGAAGGCCAGGGGAGCAAGGACACACGTACAAGGAAATATACCGCAGCAGTGTGACAGCAGGTGACCGGAACAGCTCAGAAGGCGGTCCGAAGTGGTTGCGGAAGTTATCACAGAGGAAACATGCAGTCGAGGAAAGCGGGGAGCAGATCTGTGCGCACTGACATGGCAGGATGTGCGAGGTGCATGGTGAGTGTGCACCAAGGCACAGAATACCGTGTGTATTGTGAGCCTGTGTAATGTTTACGTGTGTATGTGTGTGTATCCCCGGAGTGGAACGTGGGGGAAGTTTATGTGTCTGAAATGTTTGCATTTTTATAAACATGTAAAACCTTTGAACTCAGGGGGAAAACACCAAATGTTAAAAGCTGATTTTGATTGGCAGGGGAGCTGCTTAAGAGGATAAACTGCCCAGGAGACCTGCCAGGATTTATGGGGAGAGAACTACTCTTGTCTCGGGCCTAAAACTGGTCCCTAAACGGTGGTCAGGCTCCGGAGGTCGTCCCCAAGCTGCTTCCCACATTTCAAAGTAAGGACAACACTTCTTTTGTGCCTTCAGAAGGGCCATCCACGGAACGACATTAGGCCTCTGTGTTTTGGGCTGGGATGATCTCCCTGCGACAGCGCTGTAGCATCTGGTGCAGCTCTGTCGTTGAGCAATATAAAAAGGGGGGGGGGGGAGGGACAGGTTAACGCCTATTTACTTAACTAACCTTTATTTAATAAAGTAGCACATTCCCCCCGAAAAACATATCAGCGTCCTTACTGAAATATAAAGAAAAAGGATTCTGGGTGGTGAAACGGTTAATCTCACAGGTGGAGAGAAGGCAGCCTGTTTCCTGTTGCAGTTTAAGACCTGACCACTAGATGGCGCAAAGGGACCACACATTTTGCGCCCTCTCCCCGCACAGAATTCTTTCACGTTAATAAGCACAATGAAAGCTTTCCAGAGTCGAGAGAATGAGCAATTGTGCTGGGATATGAACATTTTGCTTTTATAAAATTGGGACTCTGCCATTTCATTACTGATACAAAAATCTTCTGTTTCACTTTCTGCCCGCCTATGCAGGTTCCAAATCCACACTGAATCTCAGCTATTTGAAGGGGCCAGCAGAAGCCCATGAAAACTGAATGTCCAAAAGTTGAATTCAAAAATTCTTTTTACCTCGAGCTGCCACACGTGTCCCATTAATTTCACCTCCATGTCGTGACGTCGCTGCTCGTGGAGTGGGCCCCAAGCTAAATAGGCAATAAGCCCCATTTTTCAACATACAAACACATAAAGATGTCAGCTCAGACTGTTTACTAATTAACGCTTAAAAAGACACAAATTAGATATGCGTGGCTAAGAGCAATTATAATCAAGACGAATTTCTCTAGTCATTTGGGAACTGAAAAAAAAATGCCTAATTGCTGGAACCAATGTTTTAAAAACTGAAATCATGCCAGTTAGCAAATATGTTCATTTAAAGAACATTCCACGTGACTACACTCTTGAGGATTGACTACAAACATGAGAACAAGGAAAATATTTAGGTATAAAATTAAAATTTTAAGCTCCCTTAGATTTATAACTTCTTCATTAAATACGCCTGCAAACAGCAGCCCATAAAAACCTGCAGCAATTAAGTGGTTAAATGGACTGCCTCCCTTGTCAATTTTAAGGGAGTGATTAATACGAGATCGTCCCTTTACTAATTAGACTCTCCCTTGTCTTTCGGCTTTAGATCCGTGAAAATGGAGGCTGTTTGCTCCACCAGGAAGCCGGTGGCGACCAGCACGTCCCTTGCTGGGTCTGAGTGCGGCGCCCTGAAGGGCGGGGAGCGCGTGGTTTCCGTGGTTTCCGTGGGAGGCGGGCAGCAGGCGGGGAGATGGCTGTGTGTGGAGCTGCCCGGCATCCGGATGCCCGTCCATCACAGGAATCGCCGGCTCCTATTTTTAAAAGGCTCGCCGGTCGTCATGCCCGCAGCATGAGATCTACCACCATCAAGGCCACTCTCTCCTGGCCATCATTCCCCGAGACAAGGGACAGATCGGCCTGTGAGGGAGGCAGGGTGGGGCCTTGGGGGAGGAGCACACAGGATCCGGTACAGGTGACCGACAGGGGAATTCTTTCAGAAGCTGCTGCCTGGACGGGAATACAACGGATGGAGAAACGGCGACTGCTTACCAGGGAAATAAAGCACGTTTATATGCCCAGCTCACTCGGAGGGAAGATGCTTCATCACAGGGGTTGGCTGCCAAATTACACTTCCCCGACTCCCAGGGGAGAGCCCTTTGTTTGGTCAGCGGGAGGACAATGAGGCCTGCAGGGGACACGGCCCCAGGCCTCCGGCTGCTGCCCAGCCCCCTGGGGAGGGGCCAGGCTGGGCCAGAAGACCTCCCGGTGCTGCCACTCCTGCCACTGGTCAGCCCCCTGGCCACCTCCCGGGGCTGAGGGGAGAGGAACAAAATCTCTCTCTCTCAGGCCTGGGACCCATTTGCTTGGCAAAGCCCCTGCTCTGAGCCGTGGACGGATGCGGGCAGCAGGGCCGTGGCCGCAGGAAGGGGGGCCGGGAGCGGTCAGATTTTGGTGTTTTTGTTCACCATGGCTTCGTTTCCAACAACCCACCCACTCGGCCTGAGCGTGCCTCTGGGCTGAAAGGCTGTGCCTTCCCAATGATTGTTCCTTTGAAATCTGCGCGGTAGCATGTGCACTGACTTTAATCATGACCTTAGGACATGACCCCCCGTGCGTGTCTTTCATAAAACGCGATCAAGTCCTGCCTCGGCCACAGCCCTGGGGAGGTCCTGACCGCTGACCACGGCTCGGACCTGGGGGCGGGGTCATCAGGAGACTCCCCCAGGGTCAAACCCGGGGGGGAGGGGGAAGATTTGGCATGCTACCCCGCCATGGCACTAACTGTCCTCTCCCGGCACCACGCTGCCTCCTCTGCCTCCACAGCCCACACGTCCTGCAAACACCCAGGTGCCACGGGCAGAGCCTCGTCCTAGCTCACACTGTCCCCCGAGCTCACTGGGGTTCTGTGGGGCCCACCCACGACCAGGGTGACACCTCGTCTCTTTCCATCTGTTACTCAGTGGCAGGCTGGGGCTCCCTGCTGTGGTGGGTGCACCGGGGCAGCTCTTCTGGGCACTGCTGGAGTGCTCCCTTCGGTCCCGAACCCCCAAGCTCAAGGCTGACAGTTTAATGGGGTTCAGTCATGGAGTGACCTGTCCCAGGGCCAAATGGTAGTGACAGATGCAGGCTTACATTCAGAAAGCGCACCTCCGGGTCAGGATGTAAGCAGGGAGCAGGGAGCAGGGAGCCAGGGGAGACCAGGGAGGACCCCCATAGGGACGAAGCCCAGGTGGGTCTCGGCCTCTGTGCCCCTGACCCAAAGGCAGTCTCCCACCTTTGGGGGTAGGAGGCTTGGCTTAATGGGATGAAACAGTTTACAGCAGTGGTTCTCAACCTTCTGGCCCTTTAAATACAGTTCCTCATGTTGTGACCCAACCATAAAATTATTTTCGTAGCTACTTCATAACTGTAATGTTGCTACTGTTATGAATTGTAATGTAAATATCTGATATGCAGGATGGTCTTAGGCGACCCCTGTGAAAGGGTCGTTTGACCACCAAAGGGGTCGAGACCCACAGGTTGAGAAGCGCTGGTTTACAGGGAGCAGGGAAGCTGCTAGCAGAGCTCCCCCTGCCCTGGGCACCCCCCCGCCCCCTCACCTCCCCACCAAGAGCAGCCAGACCTGCTGGGGATAAAAAGGAGACAATCATCCCATGGAGGAGACAGCCGCTGCCCAGGGCCAGCCCCTGGGGCCTAGACCAGGCCGGGGGCTGTGGGCACAGCCTCTCCCAGGCCTCAGCTACCCCTGCAGGGCCTAGAAGGAGCAAGCTCAGGTTTATTTTGGAGAAAATCCTCACATGTGGTTGCAGAAGATGGAGCTGTTCACCAAAGTGTATGGATATCAACATACTAGTCACCATTAAATGCACGCGGATGGCTGGTGTCACGTGTAAATCCTCAGATTAGATGCAAAACTCCACAGCTTCTGACGGCGGGGTGTTGGCGACGGCTTCACACCCTATTTGCCGTTTCCAGCCTCTTCCCATTTCCCCACATTTTCAACGCCGCTTCAATTTCCTTCAGCAGAGAGTACGGACGTGTGTGTTTAACCCGTCACTAAAAACAAGAGCTAGAGCTCGGCTCCGTCACCTGATGCCACCGCTCGGCCACGGGCCCCGAGCAGCGCGTGCTGAGGGCCGGACTCACCTGTTCACACCCTCCCGTGGACAAGGAGGCGGCCGCGGCCACGGCAGCCAGCGGAGCGGGAGCCAGGGCAGGCCCTGTTCTAAGCCAGTCACACGGCGCTCAAACCTCACAGATGCTGCAGGGTGAGCGTTTTCATTACTATCCCTGTTTTTCAGAGGAGGAAACAGGCTCAGAAAGGCTGACTGGCAGGGCTCACTCGGGCCCAGGGCTGCGGACGGCAGATCCCGTCTGCCCACCAGCTCCGCTCAGAGCCTCTGACCTTAAGACAAGACAGCCCAGCTCGACACATCTGGTCCAGATGTCAGTCCTGAGAGCGGGAAGAGAACTGAGGTTTGCAGCGGTTCCACCACACGCACGGCTCTGCACCGGCCTCTCCTACATCCCCCCTCGTGTGCTCCACCTGTGACTCGAAGGCCAGGGTCAGGACACAGGGCCCCCAGCCCCCCCCCCCCCCCCCAACTCCTCACCAGCCCCTGGCAGGTCCGTGGAGCCACAGACTTTGAGTCATGAGGGAGAGGATTTGGAGTGTGACACACTGGGCCTCAATCTTTCCTCACCCTCCGAGCCTCCATTTCTGCCCACGACATGGGAGGAATGACACCCCCCGGGTCAGGTGGGCGAGGGCCGGGGAGGCGGCCCGTGGAGCAGGGAGCCTGCGCTGAGCACACAGCAGGTGCTTAAACACTCGGGGACCCAGGGGGGCGAAGGCCGCGCTGGGGGCTGCCCCCTTGCCAGCACATGCCACCTCACAGCACCAGCCACGGCGACGGGCACCTGTCTGCCAAGTAGTCACAAAAACCCCCGTGGGGTCGGTCTATGGAGAGCCCTGCTATAAGCAGAGAGCGGGTGTGACTTGCCCCCAGGTGTGGGCCAGACCCGTCCGTATGAACATCACCATCCTGAACGGACCCAGGCTGTGCCCTGCGGCACCACCTGCAGCCAGAGTAGGCCACCCCGGAGGCCTCTCCTTCCCACGCACGCCGAGCGCCACCGACGAGGACCGTGCGCCAGGGCCGGGCTGAGCAGGGCCATCGGCTCCTGGCCCTGAGAAGGGCTGACGGGGTCCTGGGCGCCTCCCCAGCGTGGCAGCGGCCAGTCTTTCCCCGAAGTTTACAGACAGAAAAGCCCCCGCTCCCCCCGAGTCTACAGATGACAATCAGGTCGGTTTTTATGATTTACTGGAAGGCAAAGACAAGGGGGGCTTCTCCGTCTTGTTTTTGCTGTGACAGGTTTAGGGATCTGTTGTACTACATTGATTCCATTTTCCTTGATTTCAGCCATCTTTCAATAATGCAGCCCTTCCGCTCGCTGGCACAGCAGAGAAAGCCCAGAGGAGCGGGAATATGGAAATGGTCCTCGCACTTCAATCTCCGAGACAAATGTTCCCCTCAGCGGGGCTGCTGCAAGCACGTGACGCTCCGCCACCCGCTCCACACAAAGACGCACACGCCACGCTGTCCTGGGAGCGGGGAGCACGTCCGACCCCAGTCCCACTCCATGATCTCGACGCCCTTTCGTCAGAGCTGTCACATGTGACCCCAGCTGGGATTTCTTTCTTTTTAGTAGAAAAACATCCAAACTGTTTGAACCAGGCTGCCCCATGGGGTCTGGCTTACCACGCACAGCGCACAGCGGAGCACCGGCCTCTAAGTCACAGAGGCGGGACCCGTCTCCACGCCCCTCCTGGTGGCTCGGCACACACAGCCCCTCCCCGAACCCCCACCTTCTTTAAGCTGAGACATTGAGAAAAAAATAAAGCACAACAACTGTTCCCTCCGTCTCTTACAACCTCCTGAGCGAGGAGGACGGGGAGGGGCTGGCACACTTGACTGGAGTAATAAACACATGAAAAGTGGATTCTTGTTCCAAGCGATGCATGTGAGCGACATGGGGGCGGCTTTCTGCAAAGGGCACCCCAGCCCCGGTCCTTCCGGATCCGGAGCAGATCCCTAACCGGAGAGACCCAGGTGCGCGAGCCGGCCAGCCCCTCCCGAGCTGGGACCTGCTTACCTCTTTCTCTATCTCCGCCAGAGACTTGATGGTGATTCCCAGTAGGTCAAAGGGCTGCATCTGAAAGCACAGACCACGTCACCCTTCAGGGCTGGCTCTGCTCCCTCACGCGGAGGACCTCCGCCCCCGTGTGACCCAGTGTTTCCTCCACCCTCCCCACGGAACCTGGGGGCCCGTCAGGGAGACCCTGCAGGGATTCGTGAGGGCGCTCTCAGAAAGTGCCCTGTGTAGGGGCCGCTGCTTAGTCATCTGCCTTCAGCACCCAGGAGGGTCACGCCGTCCGGAAAGGCAGTGGCTGTCACCAGTGACTCCCAGCTCCCCGCCCCCTCCCATGGGAGAAGCCGTTTGCTTTCTTCCCACGGCTGTGGGGCTGGAGCTGCCCACGCCTTCCCCGGAGGCCGCCAGCCGCGGAGGGAGTGGGGCTGAGGCATTTCAGGAGGCAGGTAGCGAGTCTCTCCTCCAGGACTCGGGTGTCTGGGGAGGAGCTGGGGAATTCCAGGGCTTTGAAAATGCAAGGTGAACGAAATCACTGCCTACCAATGGTCATTTGCGAAATGAAAGGTGGTGAAAAATAATACCGCGTTTTGATGGGTGTTTCTATAATTTCATGAATATGAGGGACCTTTTAATAAAAGATGCTGGCTTTTCAACAGACGGCATGCAAAGTCAAACACATGTGGCTCCAAGAATCAGCGGGAGGTCCAGAGAAGCAGGGGCTGAGTGCATGTGAGAGAGCAGAGGACAGACTCTGAGCCCGTCTGGCCCCCTCTGGGCACATGTGCCTTCTCCAGTCCCCCAAGGGCACCGGCCCAGCCCCCTGAGCCCAGGGCCTTTCTGGTTCTGAACTGCAGCTCGAGGGGGCAGGGCCTGAGCCAGGCTGGTGGGGGGCGGAGGGGAGGTCTCCTGTGAGACGAGGTAGGAAGAGGCCATTTCCAAGTCCAAGACCCGGGACTCAAAACCGGCCTGAGGTTCCATCACTCCATCATTTCCTCTCCTGCTGGAGAGCAGCTGGGCCTCCAGGCCAGGCTGCTGGGAGGATGAAGTGAGGGAAGCAGGGAAGCTCTTGGCACCAGGCTTGGCCTGATCGCGCGCCTTGGGCACTTGCTGAGTCGGCAGCGCCTGGGTAGCAGCCCATTAGTGAGGGCGATCTTGGGGCAGGGCCACCAAATTAGGCACTGGGCTCCGGGCTGCGCTGCCAGTAGCCAGAAAGCAGTTTGGCTCTTGCCTGCTGCCAGGCCGCACGGCGCACATGGGCCGCCTGCCCGGCTGCCCGGGATCCAGCTGAGGTCCAGCTGTTGCATCATTAGGCTCTAACTGCCCCACTAAACTTCCCGACCGGAGCTGGTGCGCAGGACAGAGCTGCCTCTCCCAGGAGCAGGCGGGAGAGGCGCCAGCGTCGCCATGGCAACGCGGCCGAGTGGAGTCGGCTGAAGTTACTCATGCTCCGCGTGTCACGTCAGGAGCATTTTTCAAGATTAAGCTGCTTACCAGAAGGGTTCAGAGGAGGCCTATTATATTTCATGGAAATGGAGACTACAGAGCAGGTCACATGGCAAGCCGGGTGGTTTTAAGTCGGATCCAAGAAAAACACTGACGGATTCTTTAGCTGGCGCCCCCACCAGGGCCTTCACGTTTCTTAGCTGCTTAAAGCAAACTTCTTCGGAAAGGACAAAAAATCCCAGGAACCAGGCTATGCAGCCAGCGTGGGCCAGGCCTGCACAGCAGAGGGAGGGCCACTGCCACCCGGGGGGCGGGCGGGGGCGCAGGCAGCAGGAGAGAGGCCTGGGGTGCCAGGCAGGGCCTGCTGCCCAGCCCACAGCCGCCAACGCCCGGTGGTGGGCGCCTGCCTCTCAGGTCTGAGCTCCGCCTTCAGGCCCAGGCAGCCCACTCAGCGCCCCCGCCCTAGAGGCAGTGGGGCTGGCTCAGGCCTCGGTGGGCTCCGTGTAGAGGGTGTCAGTGCTGGCCGGTGGCGAGGCCGGCAGTACGTGGAAACCCACCGCTGCCCGACACTGCGGAGCCGGGCCAGCCAGCCCACGGACACTCCCAGCGAGAGCGGGGAACGGGTATCACAGAGTGCAGCAATTAAAATGGGAAGGCGAGGCAGCCTCCATGTTTGTAGAGCACCATCATCGTTAAATAAAAGACCCAAATTAAGCTGAACTTGGAAACCAAGTGAAGTTCAGTCCAATTAACCATCACATTTGAAGCAAAAAGGCTTGGCTGCCTCTGAGTTTGCTAGTCCCTCTGGCTCCCTCCTTTCATTCGTTCTCAAGGACCTCACTGGGCAGCACTGGCTGCAGGCTCAGAGGGGCCTGAGCCCCTCCCCCCTCAGCCTGTCGCTGTCTGCAGGGCTGAGCTTCTGACCAGCGGGGCGGGGGGGGGGGGGGGGGGGGCGGGGGGTATTGCAGGGGGGTCAGCAGAAATGACCCGAATGGGGCGGGGTGTGAGGGTCACCAGGAGAGCCCTGCATGCCACCGCGCCACGGGGCAGAGGGAGCTCAGGCCGGGGGTGGGGAGGGAAGGGGAATCATGCATGGCACTTACACTTTCTGGAACACAAGAAAACTTCTCTGAAATCATAAAAGGCACACCATCCATTGCTGCAAAAGAAGAGAGAGGAAAGGGCATTGTAGATACCATCCATGTCAATGAACGGAGACGTCAACATCGACAGTACAAGCCAGGCAGTGGCTGGAGCCAGCCAACCTGCACGCAGGAGCGTGAGGCCCAGGGGGTGCACACAGGCACCATCCCTGCTCCTGGGACACCCCTGGTGCGGGAGGCAGACGCCCCCACGTCCCCGGAAGAGCAGGCAGCTGTGTAGACAAGAGCGGTGAGAGCAGAGCGGCCCGGCACCCGCCCCGGAGCCTGGCCTCTGGCCTGTGAGTGGCAGGAGCCGGGGAGGGGCTGCCAGCAGGACGGGGTGCCGGAGGCTGAGGGCAGAGCAGGTGCGTTCGACATGCTCTCAGCTGAGGGTCACACCCAGGCCGTGGGGCCCTGAGCAGGGCCCTGGATCGGGTTTTTATCCCTCCTTCCAATTGACAGTCACGTATTTCAGAAGAAAGATCTAGAAACATGACTGCGTTCTGGGCCGTGGTGGCTCCTGCCGCACTAGCTGTGACGGACGGGGAAGGGCCCATGCCCAGGTCGGCTGATTGGACTCGGAAGGATGTAAATACAAACCGAGGAGAAAAAGACCCAGAAAAAAGTAACTTGCAAAACTTGGATATTAGCAACAGCAGCATTTTTATGTGCATCTATGGATAGTTGCATTGTGACCTTTTGTTGAGTTAATAAAGCTGCTTCAATAATCATAACCTGCATGTGTTTCCATATGATCAGATATAAACCCACTTCTGCCACCCCGGTATAATGTGTCATGTCTACCTTATAGCATGCTCAGGTAATAGGCAACATACGTTTTACATTATACATCTATATACACACGTATACATACATGTGCCCACATATGTAGCATTTTCCAAGGCCTGCTCTTAGCTTCTAAGAGACTGAGGGAGCGGGGAGACACTGCCCCCCCAGCAGGCGTTCCCCACCTGCCATCCAGGGAGAGGTCCCCGCTCCACACCTGGAGAACCCGGGGCACGGTGGGGGTTGTTGGGAACGAGCGAGGGCTAACCCACCAAGTGGGCCATCGAGGTGTAGGGTTGAGGCACACCTGTCCTCAGGGAAGCACTGAGGAGGCTGAAGAGAGAGGCCAGAGCGATGCCATGTGGGAACCCCAGAGGCAGCCGAGTGGAGAGAAGGGAGGACATTTGGGACAAAGTACCACTGTATCTTAGAGTTCAGGATAGAAGGAGGCTCAGTCAGATGCTCTTCATAGTCTTTTAGAAAACGGAAGAACACACTCAGAAGGAAGGAATGCGAGTGGCCAGGACGCTGTGGCTGGGATGGGGACAGAGCTCACTCTAGACACTTCCACCCATGGGCGGAGCTCCTCACACGGGGGCAGAGTCCCCAGGCGCCAGCGAAAGTTTGCCAAACAGACAATCTGCCTGCCAAACTTCACTTATTTAAAAAAGCTAAATGTCAAAGATTATGGTAGGAGGAAGGAATGTGGATTTTGCAAAGCATTTGCCAAAACGCCTCATGTTAGCCATGTGGATAAGAGATAAATACGCTGACAATGTGAAGGGGGAGAATCCCTAACTGGCTGGACTAGATGCCCAAGCAGCTGATTAACAGATTGATGTTGACCTTGAGCAATCTCTCTGGTTGCCCAGGGTGTTATCAATGACTTCAATGAAGATGTGCATAGTATGCTTATGTAATACTAGTGACCTGGTGCACGGATTCGTGCACATTGAAAGGAAATTAATTAGAAGGTGGCCAGCAGGGTGGGACTGGGCAAGATGGGCTGGACACACCCTGGAGCCAACCTCCTGCAGTCCCTCCCTGGCTGGCTGCACCTGGGGTGGCGCCGTGGCTCAAAGGGCATCTACGGAGTGAGCGGGGTCCCTCCAGCAGGTGAGGTCACTCAGCCTGGCCTGAGGGGATGTTGCCAAACCAGCTCTCTGACATCCCCCAAGGGGTCTTGGAGTGCGAGAGGGCACTCTGCAAAGTTGCTGTTGTTCAGGGTGTGGAACGCAAATGCAAGTGTGCAGTAAACCAGATTCGGGGCGGACAGTGCCCCAGCCACAACATAACCCACGGCTGAAGGTGGAATCGCACGGCCCTGCGAGGAATTGGGCTCCTCCTCTCTGGTTTCAGGGTGTGTAGACAAGAGCGCTGTGTCGAGAACCGCTGCTGCCAAGTCACTGCAGGTCGGCAGCTCCTGTGTTGAGCGTTTGCCCCCTGGTGGTTAGTGCACGTCATAGCGACCAATTGGAAGGTCGGACACTTAGCATATTAGCCTTTTATATATATAGAGGCCTGGTGCACGAGCATTCGTGCATTGGGGGCAATGGGGGGCTGGGTCCCTCAGCCCAGCCTGCACCCTTTAGCAGTCTGGGAGCCCTTGGGGGATGTCCGACTGACAGCTTAGGCCTGCTCCACGGACATCCTTAGCGCTGCTGCGCCACTACCGCTGCGCTCACCAGCCATCAGCCCGGCTTGTGGCTGAGTGGTGCTCCCCCTGTGGGAGCGCACTGACCACCAGGGGGCAGCTCCTGCGTTGAGCGTCTGCCCCCTGGTGGTCAGTGTGCATCATAGTGACGGTAATTCCACTGTTCCGTCGATTTACATATTACCCTTGTATTATACAGGATGTGGCTGACGGGAAGTCAGGGAGGGCAGTTTATAAACTGGTAACAGAGAAAAATCCAAGAAAGATCTCAAATAGTTGTGATCATGGGCTACACTTAACGGATGGATGGAACTTACTAAAGGCCATTAAGTCCAGTTGGTACTTTAGGCCCCAAGCTGATGGTATTAGGGGGAATGAAAGAGATGTGTAGCCACAGCAGAAGATATGAACAATAATGTGACTTCACCACGTGACAGGGGCAGGGTTGCCATGGTGAGGCACAGGCCGAGTCCTGGCACCAGAGCCAGGCGGGCGCCGTGTCGGCCGGAGCTCAGTGCGGGACTGAATCCTCTGAGCGTTACCGGCAGCTCTAAGGAGGCCCAGGACGGTGGGGAGCCCGAAGCCAGACCAGTGAGGAGAGGAGAGGACGCCGTCAGGCCTGATGCTCCAGAGAGGCCGATCCTGCCCACTCTTGTTCACTGTGGCCCCACTGGGTCCCAGCGCTGGGCCAGCACACGGAAGGTCAGCAGATGGGGGCCCTGGCCCTGGAAGAGGAGGCCGGAGGTGACCACACGTGTTCTCAGCGCTGCCACAGGGGGAGCGGCAGAGAGGTAGGGTGAGGTGCAGAGGGGAGCCGCCCTCCTCTGAGGGGATCGGAGGAAGGGCCAGCAGAGCTGGGTGGGAGCGCCAGGCAGGCGGCCATGGGTCGGGGAGCTGGGGGGGGGGGGGGGGAGTGTTCTGTGTGGGGTACAAAGCTGATCTGTGGGACCGCTAAATCCCCTTCTAATTCTATAACGCTCATTTCGACTCTCCTTATCTGGGCAGCCTTTTCATGTTTTAAAATATCTAGAGGTTTGCCAAACATAATTCTTAAAATCAACGGCACACGTTTTTCATGTGCTCCAAACGCACGTTCATAAATCACCCCATCCTGGCTCCTCGTTGGGGAGCCAGGCCTCTCCCTCCTCCCCACCCCCTCCCAGCTGAAGCCAGTATTTTGTCTTCACTGCTCTGTGCACAGAGGCTGATGCGTGTTCCACATTGTCTACTGCTGAGTCCTTTCAGGATGACATGGGATGGGCGGGGGGTGGGGGGTTGTGGGGTGGGGAGGGGAGACAGCTGAGCGAGGTCCCTGCCCTCAGGGAGCCACTGTCTGGGGCTGCATCTTCGGCTCCAACCTGCCCTCCAGGCGGCCTGGGGTTCCCAGGAGGCTCTCACCCGACAGGCCTGACTGAGTGGTCACGACCCAGAGGCAGGGACAGAGCCTGTCCTTTCCTCACCGGCCAAAGCAGCCTTCCCAGGCACAGGGCAGTCCCTCAACTCCCCTGTGACACAGCAAAGACCCCCCCCCCCCCCCCAAGCTCAGAGGTAACCCGACCTGTCCCCAGCCCGGTTCTACAGAGAAAGAAAAGGAGGAAACCCCACGTACTGATCCCAGACGAGGTAACCCTCAACACGGTCACTTGCAGGTTGTTATTAGGGAAACTGAGGCTCAGAGCAATTATGGAGCTGGAGGGAGCCAGGATTCGAGCCCGAGGACAGCTTGGGGGGGGGCGGGAGCGCGCATGCTGGGGAGGTGGCGGAGAGGACGGGCTGGGGGTCAACAGACCGGGGCCTTAACTCCAAGTGAGCAGGTGGCAGATGTGCGGCCAGCAGGCTGCCTCTGCTCTCTGAGCCTTGGTGACCCTGTCTGTAAAATGGGGACAATACAGCACTCTCTCAGGGCTGCTGTGGGGAGAGGGGAAACGTGACCGACAGGCGGCGGGGTGCCTGGTGTGGAGAGGGGCCGTGCCAGGCCGGTTTCCTCCGAGTACCAGCACCGTGTTTCCTAATTTTGCTTTTCAAATGTGTTTTTGGTGGCAGTTTGAACAAAACGCTGATCCGCGCACCCAGCGAGCAACCTACAGCAGATGAAAGCGAGGAAGTGCCGCGGGCTCCTTAGCACAATTAGCATTCTCCTAAACAAACGCGCTTCGGCAGAGCTGTAATTAAGCAGGCCTGTAATTAAGAGTATGCCCTTTATCATAACGATCATGCTTAAAGATGGCGTGATGCATGGAACGCTGTTATTAATGCTGTAATCCCAAACTGAAGTGCGCCTACATAGGAATCAGCGTGTCAGGCCTGTCACCGGAGTGTTTGTAAAATACATTAAAGAAAAAAAACAGGAAACAATGAGCTCATGCAACTGTTCTCTTTTCAGCCAGGCACCCGAGTGCAGAGGGCTGGGAGTGCTTCCGGGACCTGCGAGGTTTAAACAAATAAAGCTCGAACCTGCTCCTGCAGGGATGCCACCCCCAACGTCGAAGAAGGAGAGGTGGGCGATTTCCTTCCCAACCGCCCCGAACACCGGGTGCTGTGCGCGGGGAAGTGGCCGCCTGCACGCGCGTCTGTTGGACATGAACTCGGGCTCCTGCTCGCACAGGCAGCTGGGCCATGCCCTGCGGGGACTTCACCGGGCAACAGGGTGGGGTGACAGCCCCTGCGTCTTCCTTCCGAGGGGAACTATCACGTTACTTTCCCAGGCAGCCCCCCAGCCGCCCCTGAACTTTCCCTCCAGCACACGCCGGGGACGCTGCGGGCGCACCCCAGCCCACGCTCACCAACTGCCACGGCTCCAGCCCAGGGCCGCCCCATCGCCGTGGGCACCCACCGTCGCCCAGGGCCGCCAACCCCTTTCCTCACTGGTGTCTCTACCACCACCACAAAGGCTCCAGGCAACACAAGCATTAATTTCAACATGCCTGACAGGCACAAAATCATGCGGTAGGAAATGTAAAATAAAATAAAAAAGACTCCATTTCCAGCTCCTGGGTCATTGTCTGCTCCGTGGCCGAGGGTGTTGAGTGAGCTCGGGTCACGGTGCCTGCGAGGCGGCGGGAGCACGTGCCCCTGGCAGGCAGTCCTCAGCGTAAAACCACGCCGCTGGGAGGTGGGGCCTGTGGGTCTGTGCGCTGCGGGGCTCGGCGGTAATAACCAGCCACGGGCCCTCTCCGCTGGCCTGCCCCTTTCCAGTCCTTCACAATTCGTGCTGGAAAATGCCAACAACTCAAAATCTCAAGGCCATTTCTCAAAACGCCCTTGCAAACCAGAACGCCGCGCGCCCTGCATTCTTGGTGACTTCACGCTGGGGCTTCTCTCTGGGAGATATTTGTAGACGCCTCCAGAGCTGTCTACTCGCTGACATTCCAATTGAGTCTACACAGGCCAACGAGCTCCTTCCAGGCCCACGGCCATCGGTGTTGACATGTCACTCATAAGCCCAGAGGAGTGACTTGTCAGCCGCGGGAGCCCCACACGCGGGAGGCGGCCCCCGGGGGAGGGGGGAGCGGGCGCGGGTCAGACACGCGTGAGCTCGGCCACACGTGGGCTCTGGGCGAGTGCTTAGCCTCTGAGTTTCGCGTGCAGGGCCCTCTGCCGTTCCGCCGGGTGAGCCGCCCCCGAGAGGCCAGCACAGCCCGCCCCGCGGGGGCACTGCACACGCGGCAGCCACGGCCGAGCCTCAGCGCTCGCAGCCAGGGACTGAACTCGGACCAGGTCCTCCGCCCCCTCTGACTTAGGACACATGTTTAATCTCGGAGCCTCTCTTTCCCCGACTGCAGAAGGAAGGGAATATTATCTGGGTTGCTGTGACATTTAGATGAGCTAACAGCACAAGGCCCAGGTATGAGCTAACTGCTCAGTAACTGTCATCATCGCCATCATTATTATACGACTGCACTAGAGGACAGAGCCTTTCTAAGGCAGCAGACCTTTCCTTTTTCCGCCTTCTTTCACATAGAAACCTAAGTGCAGCCACATTAGATTACGCAGCCTATGGGCTGAGTCCCAACCAAAAGGCAGCTGGAGGCGCGGACAAGGCCTGCCTGGGGGACCCGCTGGGAGCCCGACCAGGCTCTCCCTGGCACCTGCCCTCCCCGTGGAGCAGGAGCAGGCGCAGGAGCAGGAGCAGGCGCAGGAGCAGGAGCAGGCGCAGGAGCAGGAGCAGGAGCAGGAGCAGCCCCAGGCCGGCCCAGGCTGCCTGACGTGCCCTGGAAACGAGCCCCAGTGCAAAGTGAAGAAAACTGGAGTCAGGAGTGATTTGCCAGGTCGGTCGGAAGGGCCGGGCTCTTTAAGATAAAGGTGCCTTCACACCACCAAGGAAGGTTCTCCAAGCTTCTAGCTGGCAGTTAGGGAGTCCCCCACTTCCTCAGTCCCCCATCTCTACACAAAATGCCTCCAGTAACCCCCTCCCACAGTCCCACGTCCCGAGGGGGGTCTGAGGGCCCTCCAGCCCCTCAGAGCAGCCTGGGGGGAGGGGGAGGGGAGGCTCTGTGGGCCTCTGAGCTGCAGGAGCAGGAGGGCGGGAGTCCAGTGAGCAGGGCCGAGCAGGGGCCCCACACTCAACGCCCACGAGGAACCCCAAATACACGAACAAGAACCTTCTCAGCCACAGAAAAGCTTTTTAAAACTCCCTAAGTACTTAGCCTGGGGCAGAGACCACGTGCATTTTGCTCGAAGTAAGGATAAAACCCACCGCACGTCCACCATGCGAAGCACGTCCACAGCTCCCTACAGGACACGAAGAAGTCACCTGAAGGTGGAAGCGGAGCAGTGGAACCAGGAAGGTAGGAGGTGAATGGCAGCCACTGGGCCTGAAGAAGTGAAGGAGCGATCCTGCGACCAGGGAAACACCCCACGTGGCCAAGACGGTGTGCCCGCCGCAGGGACCTTGGGGGTTCGCTTTTAAATGCAGGTCTCTCTCCTTGTTAGCATTCCTTCCCTTAAAAACTTCCACCGTTGCCTGAAGCTTACAGGTGACGTCCGACGCCGCAGCCAGGCCCTCACCGGCTGCCGGCAGGCTGTGGCCGGTTCCCCTGCCTACCCTCCACCCACGCCCTGCTCCCACACCTGAGGACCCAGCTGCCCCGACCTGCGCACCCTTTTCCGATGGGGCGCAGGAGCCCCTACACCGGACACACACACACGTACACGCAGGTCCGGTGCCAAACTGCAGGATTTTCAAGAAACGCTTCCCTGTGGAAATGGCTTCTCCTGAGAGCATTGTGTCACCTCCCAAAACCCAGCTCCATGGACACACTCTCCGGCCCACGGGGATACGGGGAACAGGGGCGGCTCGAGGCAGAACTGGCGTCCGGTCGACACCCACCCGACTTGGGAAAACCGGGCGCGTGCGTCCTTCTGCCTAGTTGCTGTGTCTATGAAGCCCAATGCCACACGTTACCCAGATTTCAGATTGAATATTAACCTTTAAAGGGCATGTCACAAAAACGCATTCTCTAAACACTGGTCTTTAGCTCGCTGTGCAAGTCCGCGGTGGAAACGGGGTGAGCTGCCGCCCGTCTGCCTGCACCTGTCACGGCATCGCCCGCCACCTGACAGTAATTCCAACCGAGCCCAGCAGTCCCACCGACGAGCAATTCAGCCATCCACTCTCACCGCCTCACCGCGCAGCCTGAAGGGGTAATAATAGCGCCTGCTGACGCCACCCTCGCTTCCGGCGCCGATAACTTTCAGGAGCTGAAAGGACGTGCTCGCAGATGACAGAGATTTAGCCGGGGCTCTCTGAACCACCCGGGATAATAAGTACTTGTTCCTCTCCACAATGGGCACAGAAAAAAGAAATCCAGCTAATAATTGCTGCAATTATCTTGGAAAACATGCAGAGATTAACGGTGATTATGAAAATCGGTGTCATTGTTCCGAGAGCATCACTGATCGAGGGTGTCTCGAAATGGCCGCTGCTGGGGAACCTCTCGCACTGAACTCCGCGTGGGCGCGGGGACGTGACACTTCGGCTCTCTCCCAGGCAGTGTCGCCCCGTGTTTACGAAATTGTTTTCCATCAGCCCCGGCGCCCTGGCCTGCGTTTTGACTCCGCGCGCCGGTGCCCGGCGAGGTTCCGGACGCCCCTAATGGGATGCGGGTGTCAGGGTGGTTCAAAGCCCCAAGTTCAACTTGTTATTTATTCAAATAATTAATTACTCTTGTAGCCATCGAGCAGTCTGTCATGACACGTTAATGACTTGATAGACTTCTATGAACTGGTGAACACAGAACAGCAGAGCGCTTTTATCGCCGCTTAATTTTAAAACGATCCTGTGTGAAATTATCTCGTCGTGAGTGATGGGAGCATAAAGAACAGACTCAGCAAAGCCCCTTTTGGATCATTGCTTTATTAATGGTAACGTCAGGGAAATGAAAAATGCTAACATTGTCATATTCCACTGCTGGGTGGAGATGAATGGCGGGGGGCGTGGGCGAGGGCCCGTGAGCCCGCTGCCGGGCGCGCAGCCCCCCCCCCCCCGCAGGCTCAGGCCTCGCACACCCGCGGCTCCACAAAACCACCTCCACGCCCCGGCTCCCTTGAGTTTATGGCTCTCGATGTCTATTACTTTGTGTGTGTGGTCTTTCTTTCTTTCTTTTTTTTTTTTTTTACTTGAATTTTCCACTAGTGATATAAAGCACCTTCACGAAAACATTTCGCTTTATTGCTTTGAACATTAAACGTTATTAATCCAATAGAAAAACGTTAAAGATATTGCAGTCACCTTTAAATGTGAAATGATATTAGGTGCTAAAAAACGCTGGGGTAGGAGAAAAGATGTTCCCTTCGTTTCTTTTAAGCCTTGAGATAACTGTGCTGGGTTGATGACAAAATAGTATTTCTACACGGCTCACAGCACAACATCTGCTTAAAAGAGACTTCCTGTTCAGCTATTCCTTTTTTTTCATAGTGAAAATTGTTTCTCAATTGTTTTAATTACAAACGTGGGAATCTAGACAAACTGCTCCCTGGCAGTGTCGTTCTAAGACAAAGACACGACCCGGAGGAGCTGAGCACAAGCCCACGGGGCCGGGCGGGGCAGCGGAAAGGCGGGGAGGCCTCTCCGGAGAGCGAAGGCGGGCTTCTCTTCCCTCGCGCGCTTCCTGTGTCTGTCCGCCCAATCGCAGAGCGTTGCTGTCAGCCACTCGGATGGTCAAGCAGGGACCTGCAGCAACAGGGACCTGTCCCCACACCTCGCTGGCCACCAGGCCCTAAGTCCCAGAGGGTGGTGGTGGCAGCTCACACTTGTGTGAGCTCCTACTCTGTGTCGGACCCTGGTTTGGGTGCTTTCTGTGTGTTGACATGATAATCCCATGGGGGGGTGGGGGTGGGGAGGGATGTATCATCATCGTCATCATCATCATCATCATCCCCATTTTACACATGACACTCGGCAAACCGCGGTCACGTGACCTGCCCGGGACACACAGCCACAGGAAGCAGAGGCAGAATCAAACCCGGATGCACTCCTGCCTGCGACTGCGGTGCCTGATTCTGTCCAGAGATCTCCCGGGAGCCTGTCCCTCGCCGCCCCACCCCCCACCCCCCCACCCTGGCCCTGACACGGCTGCCGCTGCTCCTGGTGCACATGCCTCCGCTCCGCTCCCAAGGCCACCCACGGAGAGGAGGACCTGGGAAGGAATGGGCGCCCGCAGCTGCTGCCACAGCAAAGTGCAGCACAGTGGCCGCCTGGCCTGCGCTGGCACGGCTGAGGACACACACGAGATGCAGTGGCCGTGGGGGTTAGAAGTCCGAGGATAAATAGTCAGAGGACATGGGCTGGTCTGGGGCCTCTTTGGGGACTGCCTTCCTGATGCGGGGACACTGGGCCCACGGCCACGACTCTGACAGGGACAGCTCCAGCGAGTGGCAGCCCAGGGTCTGCCGGGCAGGGCGTGCTGGTCCCCGCACGGCGGGCAGCCTCAGCCCACGCGGCCGGGAGGAAGTGTGCCAAGCCCAGAGGCCGTGGAGTGTATCACAGATTCATTGGGGAGAGTGCTGGGGGCTCCTCAGAGAGACAGGTGGGCACCAGGGCAGCGGAGCCCGAGGGCAGGGACTGCAGATGCACAGGCAGGAAAAACACTGGTTTCAGGGAGCCCTGCAGGGAGCAGCCGGGCAGACACCCAACCCGCAGGGGCGTGGTTGCTCAGCCGGGCCACCCCTCTCCAGAGGCCAGCCCACCGAGAACCATCTGACCTGAGCCCTCTCGCGGGAGAGCAAGCTGTCCCGAAGGTGACGGGCTCCCCTGTGGGAGAGGGGCCGTGGGACACGGCGTGCGAGTGGGCTTGGCCTTGGTTAGTGCCTTAAGGATGGATCCTCAACGCTGGCCCCACACCCCGGGAGACGCAGCCTCTCTCCCCAGACCACAGGCTCTTGAACTCCCAGGTGAGTCAGAATGGCCTGGGTGCTCGTTAAAAATGCAAACCACTAGCCCCACACCTCGAGACTCCGCTGAGGAGCTCTGGCCAGCGGCGCACTCTGCCTGGCGTCAGAGGATCTCATGGTCCAAGTCTGCTGGGTCCAGTTCCATGAAGCTGTTCTGCACCAACAGGACTCTCCATCCCCACAGGACGCCCGTAACCCACAGCAGATGTTGGGAAACACCAGGGCCCAGCACAGGGGCACACGGCTCACTGGCTGAGTATTGATCACTGATTATGTCCCCTGACCCCGGTGTCTCTTCAGTCCATGCCTTTTGTGGGCTGAGCCTATAGGACTCACAGGAGAAGAGGAACCCTGGTCTGTCTGCCTCTCTCTGCAGCAGTTCTCAACCTGTGGGTCACGACCCCTTTGGCGGTTGAACGACCCTTTCACAGGAGTCGCCTAAGACCATCCTGCATATCAGATATTTACATTACGATTCATAACAGTAGCAACATTACAGTTATGAAGTAGCAACGAAAATAATTTTATGGTTGGGGGTCACCATAACATGAGGAACTGTATTTAAAGGGCCAGAAGGCTGAGAACCACTGTTCTACAGTGTTTTCCGAACACTCGCACGCTCAGGGTTTCTGTGGCTTCACCTCCAATAGCAGGGGAAAAGGTAACACATTCAGGCACCTCACGACCGTCTTTTCTGGAATCCGACAGAAGGCACAGTCTCCCTCTGACTCAGGTCGAGCTGGAGCCCGCACTGCCCGGGGCTGAGGAGCACGCCTCCCGCCCGCGCTGGTCCTGACTTCCTCCGCTAGCCCTGCTTCCGAGGAATGACTTCCAGCCACTGGAAACCTGCCCTGGATTATTTAAAGGGACCCTTTCGTCAGAACAAGAGGACACACTCCGTGGAGCCTGGCAGCTCAAAAAGACACGGACAGTGGTTTCTCCACGTGAGGCTTTCGGGGCTACAGCACGAGGAACAACGCACCGCCGGCCAGAATCAGGATGGGGGCCTTCGGGAAGTGCAAGGCCCCGAAGGAAACCAGGGGCCTCTTCGTCTTTTTTTTGCCCGCCCCCCGCCCCCCCCAAGGCGGTTGTATAACTTTATTGGACCATCAGCATTAGTTCTCGTCCACATGAACGGCCTGTAGATTTTGAAGGTGGAGACCAACGCATACAGCTTGTTTGGTGAGTCTTCATCCGCATTAGTTTTCTGGACAGATGTACCCGGACACGATATGGGACATTCCTTACTCCTTTGGCCCGGCCTGCTCTGTTGAGCCCGGGGTCCACGCGCACGTCCGGAATCCCCATGTCTTCATGGCGACTTTCCGGGTCTCCTTTATGCCCGAGGGGCGCGCTTCCTGAACCCCACAGGGTGGATGCGCTTGTGAATGTAGACGGTGTGCTCCCCGGTCACCACCTCGCTGAGGGCGGAGCGGCCCTTCTTCTCGCCACCGTTCTTTGCAGGAGCCATCCTGCCCGGCAAGTTGGAAAGAAAGAGTGTGGGGTACTGTCCAGGGTCCTCTTCTTAAAAACGCTTTCTTTAATGCCCCAGGGACTATTACATCAGCAAATAAACAAATACCCCAGAACAAAAGCCCAGCCTTCAGGGGAGCAAACCTCGCAGGCAGCCAGCACGCAGCAGCTTATCGACGAGACTTATAAGAACCACGTGGTGAGCCCTGGGGAGCCTCGTAGCTCTCCCACGTGGCCCTCCCACGTGGCCAACACCCGTCACCTCCTGGGTCCTCGCTTCTACCTGTGCCCGTGGGGCCAAACCTGTTCCAGTTTCAAAGTGACGACACCAGCAGAGGTTTACTGCTTGCCCAACGGGACCCGGCAGGCCACCAACAGAACCGGGAGTGGAATACGGGGCTCCCCTATTGACATAAATGCCATGTCATCATTTACTGGGTCAGTGGAAAAGCCGTCGGGGCGAGGCCGGGACGGGACCCCAGAACCCCAAGTCCAAGGCTGCTGCTCGGCGAGAGGACGCTCAGAGCTGCTGGCCCGGGGTCTCGGAGGATACGGGTCATTAGCAGCAGCTCGGGCTTCACTGCCGAAGAGTTTCCAAGTCGTCTTCGACAGGCACTCTGAGAGCGCACCCTTTCGGGTAAACTGTTGTTTCGGTGGTGGGGGGCAGCCTGATGGCCGGGCTCTCCGCTCGCTCGATCCCACGGGCTGGACAAGTGCCAAGTCGTGCTTTCACTTTCACCCGAGGCTGTGGGGACACAAGGCGGCCTCCAGGTTCCCCTTAAACCGGTGCTGCTCCAGCCCCTCCTCCTCCCAGGGGTGTCTAGGAGGATGAGATGCAGAGGAGGCAGGAGGAGAGGGAGCTGTGTCCTTACGCCTAAAACAGGCTGTTCTTGGTACTTGAGAATGTAACACTCAGGGTGCCCATTCTGGTGGAAACCCTGAAGGTCATGATGTGGCTTAATCTGTCGTTTTGTCATCAGTGAAACCGGGAAGCCGAGGGCGGGTGTCTGGTCGGCCAGCAAGCCCAACAGACACAGCACCCGAAGTTCAGCCTGAATGGGCTACTCCCCGCTTTCCTCCTATAAAAGCAGCAACTGTCTCAAATGGACTGTTTCTGTAAAAAAACTGACCCCACCAAAGAGCCACCCGCCGGTGCTGGGAGGGGCGGGGAGTCACAGAGGCCCGAGAGAAGGAAGGGTGGCTGGGAGGGTGCGGAGGAGTTTGGGGTCAGTGACAGGTGGAATGTGGCCGGAGCGGCTGGACGCTGCTCTGCGTGGGAGTGAGCCCGGCCAGCGTGGCATGGCGAGCGGGGATGCGAGGCGTGAAGCAGCCAGACGGTCGGCTCCTCTGGGAAGAGCTGGCGGAACTGTGTGAGGACGGAGGCAGGAGGCACGGGGCTCTCTCTGGCTCAGGAGAAGCGGCGATCCGGGGCCACTCCCCGGAGAAAAGGTGGTTAGAGAATCTGCAGGCCTTTCCCCCCTATTTGCACAAGGGGGTGCTGAGAGGCAGGTGCGGCGCCACTGACAGCCCCAGGAGCGGGAGGAACAGGGGCGCAGGCTGGGGTTCAGCCCAGATGAAGTAGCTTCTGCCGGGAGATGAGACGGTGCCTCTGCAAACCTCAGTTCCCGGGAGGAAAGGAACCTCCGAGCTGTGGTGGCCGAGGAGCCTCAGGTCCTGTTCCTCCCCGGCTCTCAGCCGCTCGTGCCAACGTGCGGAACGAGTGGAGCCTCCTGAGGTGGGGACCGGGAGGGGCAAACCCGGAGCCGGGCCAAGCACGCCCACAGCCCGATGAGAGGAACCCTGGTCTCCACCCAATTCTTTTTTACATGAACAAACTCACCGTTAAAATTATTAACAGCGATGTAAACGCGGAGGAATTTACTCTAGTGACAAAATTCATTTAAATAACTCATACATGACGTTGATTTTTATTTATAGATCATTAGTTCTACAAGTTCATCAAAATGTTTCACTTTTATATTACCACATTTCTGTGGGAGAAATATGTGCTAAAGAGCCGTTTTAAAATCTGGGCCTTTGGGACTACCTTGGGGAATTATCCTACGGAAACATTTATGGCCCGTGACCGGCTTGGGAAGAGATTCTCAAGACGGCTTATCAAAGCTCATTGTTCTAAAATCTCTCAGGACAGCAAAGCCCGTAATATGGAGCATTAGAGGCTCAACATTTCACCCCCACCCCCGCCCCCAATTATTCAGCCGGGTTCTGTGGGGATGATGACATGGGGGGTGGAAATCAACCCCGCCTACATGCCCAGCCACTGCAAACATCCGTGCTCTGAAATCCCTTTGGCACACCTGAAACTAATATAAAAAAAGTGTTGAATGCAAACTGTAACCGAAAAATTAAAAAAAAAATTCCTTTGGCTGTGACCAGTCCAATGGCCAGTCCCGGCCACCGCGGCTCTCGCCGTTGCAGAGACTGGGGGCCAGAGAGCAGCTGTGGAGTTGGGAAAAGTGCCCAAACAGGGAAATTTCTTCCAAGGGAAAAACATCTACTTTGCTCCACTGGGCTTTCACCTGGGGAGGTGGGGGGGGGGGGGCGGTGGGTGGAGGAAGAGCTGCAGCAACTTGCGGAGCGCAGCGGTAAGCAAGCTGGTATAATATTTAAGAGAACAAAGTGCAGGCGGTCATGGAACCTTTGTAGTTGAGGGACCGAGGGGCAGAGCAAACACATTTTAACAGCCAAACCCCTCCTTTCACACATGTGTAAAGTCTTTGGAATTTCACTGGAAAAACGTTATTTCGAAAGTAATCTTTGAAGTTTGAAAATTAAAGCAGGAAGGCTATTTCTCAGTAGAGAGGAGGTTTCAAACTGCTGGAGGGGCAAAGGAAGGCGCTAATGGGCGGGAAGTGGCCCCGTGCGGGGGATGGGCTCTGAAGTCCCACTCGTTCTCTCAGGTTCTCCGGAAGGTTCAGGAGATATTCCTCCTTCTCTCTCGGAGCCCTTTGCCCGGCCAGCGCCCATGAACCCTCACCCAGGCCTGGATGGAAACCAAGTTTGGCAATGACAATTCAGAGAGAAGGGGAGCCGTGTGTGTGTGTCTGATGTGTGCATGTGCACGCGTGTAATGCATGCACATGTGTGATGTGTGCATGTGTGGTGTAGGCACATGTGATATGTGCATTTTGCCATGTGTGCACGTGTGTGATGTGTGCACGTGTGTGATGTGTGCACGTGTGTGATGTGTGCACGTGTGTGATGTGTGCACGTGTGACGTGTGTGGTGTAGGCACGTGTGATATGTGCACTTTGCCATGTGTGCACGTGTGTGATGTGTGCACACATGATGTGTGAATAGGTGGCACAGCAACAAGAAAGAAACCACATGAGCCTCGTAGGTGAGCAGGGGCCAGGCCTGTGTGACCCACCAGCTCCCCCACCGAACCCCGGGACACGAGGCCAGTGGGGAATGGGGTTCTTCCAAAGCCCGAGCAGGCAGGGAGGAAACCACCACTGAAATGTCCAACCTCAAGGCTGAAGATAAAGCTCCCAGCCTGGGAACGCAGAGGCGGCTCTTCCCTGGGGTTTGTATGACACCAGCACAGACAAAACAGATGCTCAATGGAATCGCGCTGAGTTTTAGACATGGGATTGTCATCCTCACGCATCTCACCTGACAAGGCACTTCCTCGTCTTTTCCTTAGGAGTCTTTCCCACAGCCCCGCCTGACAGAGACTAACCTGAGGCTCAAAGGAGGGGAGTGACTTGTCTTAGGGGAGACCTAGGCATTTAGAATGAAGCCACAGTGTCCTACAGCCACACCCCGATATTAGCAGGTTACTGGTCCCAGACAAAGACCTGTCCTGCAATGTGCAGAAATGGCTGGAAAAGAACGGCCTATGAACTTGCTGGGCCCTTCGCAGTTCTTTTCTTTTTGGCATCAGTTAGCAATTACCCTTGAACGTCCCTTCTCCCTCCCCCCAAGGTATTCCAATTACTGTTCCAATTACTTCAGCCAAGAAGCTCACCCAAACCCTATTCACTACCCCCCCGCCCCGCCCCTCGCCCTGCACCCCACACGCAAACACACCCGGCAGGGCACAGGCAGGGGACCGGCTGGAACACGTTCCCCTCACTAACCGCACAGGAGGCTGCACCGTGGGGCCGGGTCATTCCAGCAACATTCGGGACATAACCCATTTCCAGGACAGCCAGCTGCCCCAAACCACCCAGCAGACTGTGCGCCCAGGGCCTCGGGCCACACGCGCAGCGAGTGCTGGCGAGGAGATGCCTGGAGGGAAAGCACTCCCACGGCCAAGGGCAGGGCCTGTCTGTGCCTTTTGTGGCCCAGAACCACGCAGAGGACCCGCCAGGAGCAGGGCGAACAAACGGCTGGCTGAAAGGCCGTGCTGGCTTCCATGTTTACAACGCTTGCTCTACTTGGGGGCCCTGGCTGTGTCCATGTGTGGCCGGCATGTGTGTGCGGCCACACGGGTGTACATGCATGTGTGTGCGCACACAGGAAATGAAGATCCTCCAGGGCACTTGGTAACCTCTCCCCTCTGCTGGCCACGCCCCTGACGAGGCTTGAGGGGCTGACCCCTGCCTCGCACTCGTGCTGGGCGCTGCTGGGAATGGGTTTTTCCATACAAACCCCACGTAACCAGGAGGGCTGAGGAACGAAACCGTGACTTTCCTCACAGCCAAACCACGGCATCCAGGTGTCCTCAATCAGCCAAGCTGCACGGGATTTACCCGGAGACTCGGCCAACGGCGGGATCCAGTGCAGACTCACCTCATCTGC
Organism: Myotis yumanensis; assembly: GCF_028538775.1. Taxonomy (NCBI): domain Eukaryota; kingdom Metazoa; phylum Chordata; class Mammalia; order Chiroptera; family Vespertilionidae; genus Myotis; species Myotis yumanensis. The sequence goes on from NW_027223763.1 coordinate 6,733,529, forward strand.
TCTTTATATGCTACCGGGCTTTCCATGTCTACCCCTGACCACAGGCTGAGTTCCTGCACATCTTCCAGCTAAATCAAAAGATAAATAAACCCTTTCAAAGGTCACGCGTCTTGGGCGCCCAGCCCAGGCCTCCTGTGTCCTCTCTTCCTACCCGTGGGAGGCGAGGGACGAGGCCTGACCCACCTCAGAGCTCCCCGGGGCCTTTGCTCCTTTCTCTGCCTCCTGCCCTCAGAGTGTTTGAACGCCCACTCCCCATGGGGCTGGGGTACAGGCTTGGTTGAACCCACTCTTCACAGAGCCTTGCTCTGCTGGAGCTCCAGGGTCCTCCGGGGAGCACTAAGGGACGGAGGTGCAGCTGGCTCTCAGGACCCCCCTCAGCAGGCTCACCGGAGGTGGCAGAGGGGGTGTCCCCCTGGCTGCTCCCAGCCCACGCTGTGTAGCGGGGCACCTTCCACGGGCCCGGCCACTGCAGCCTCACCCCCCGAACTTCACTGTACCTTCCAGGCTTTCCCGCCTCCGTTTATTTCCACAACTGAGGAAAGCAAGACCCAGACGGTGAAGGGCCTGGCTCCTGGTCAGGTCTGCGGTGAAAGGCAGCGGGAGGACACTCAGCTTCCGTTCCTCTTGTTCCTCTTCTAAGCTCTGCCCTTCCAGAGACGCAAAGACCTCACCAGTGAGGAGCCAGGCTGCACCCGAGGGCAGACGAAGGCATTTCTGCCCAGTGGTGCCCCACTGTCACCTGGGGCCTTGTCACCAGTGGGAGAAGGGCAGAGCGTTGAGACGCGCCTGCCTTAGTGCTCCCCATTTCAGGCTGAGGGCGCAGCTGGTCTTCACCCACAAGGCCCACAGGCTGCCCCGGGAACCCCTCAGCCGCCCTACCCCCCTTGATCCCAGGTGCCATTTCTCCTGCTCGGGCAAGGGACAAGTGCCCTCAGCCTGGACCACACACTGACCACACACTGGACCACAGGGCGTGGAGGTCAAGGGCAGATGCTGGGCCAGCTGCCTGAGCTGTGTGACTCTGGGTAAATGAACTGAGCTCTCTGTGCTTTCATTCCGCACCTGTAAGCGGGGGTTGATGCTGCCTACGCTCTGGGGGTGTTATGAGTAGAAGGGATGGTTTGCGTGAAGAGCTAGAACAGGGGCTGAGACTATAAATGCTTCGCATTTGTTTTGTTATTAACATAATAGAAATGACCAATGTGCGTCTGGAAACCCTGTCTCTGCCCTGCCCTCCACCCCCCCCAACCCTATACTCAGCAATTTCCTGTACATAATCCTCCCCAGGGTGGGGGTGGGACTGGGAGGGAGGTGGCCCTGAATCAGGAGGCTGTGACATGACAAATAAGCTGCAGGCTGACATGTCGCCGAGACATATTGGAGTTTACTCTGTCGCTGGGGCTTGCCATCTGTGCCGCGCGCGGGGGCTGGCTTCCCAGACTGCCAAGGGGGCTAGGGCAGGTCCTTCCGGCCCCAGGCAGGTCCTCCCGGCCCCGGACAGATCTGCAAGCTCAGCCGGCCATCAGTTAGGCTGCCTAATGAGAGGAAATGGGCTGCGCCCCCGCCTCCCTGGGAGCCAGGCCTTCCTTCCCAGGGTGGCCGGGGCCTTTGCTCTACACAGTGCGGGAGCCAGCAGTGCGCACTGCCCAGCGAGCCTCCCTGCCCCTGCTTCTCCGCAGCCGCGTGGTGGACCCATGGTCCCAGAGGAGAGATCAGGTGACATGAACTTGATGGCAGAGCCCTCAGAGTCATCCCTGATTCACAGTAGGATGCTGGGGCACAGGCTGATGGGGCCAAGCCCTTCCCTCGGGAGCGTACAGTCTAGGGAGGTGGGAGAAACTTACAGCAGGAGCAGACGGTGTAAGCGGCGACGGTGGAATTCTGTGGAAGGCACAGTGCAGGCGCCCAGGGGGCACTGCCATGGCTTACTGTGGTGAAATGCTTGCCGCTCCTCCCTCAGCTGGGGCCCCGAGGCCCTGCCAAGTGCCCGAGAGCCAACAAGGGACCAGAACATTATAGAACTTAAGGCCCAAAACACAACCTGGACAAAAAGGGGGCATTTCACCTTGAGGAAGAGTAAAATACAGTCATACACCTTCATGGCCTGCCTAACACTACGTTGAAACAAACAAAACTGATGCTCAGAAATGATAATGACATTAGAAGAAATTGACAAACCAATAAGAGCTGCCATTCTTTGGTCAAGTAGGACGAATGAATGCATATCTATCTATCATCTATCTATCTATCTATCTATCTATCTATCTATCATCTATCTGAAGAGGTAATATGCAAATTAGGCCAGGACGCCTTAATGGGTCACGACCGGACAGGAGGAGGTTGCGTGCGTGCAGGTGAGGCCCGGAGCGGAGAGGAGACAGAGACAGGGGTGTCTCCTCGCACGGCGGGAGGCAGGGCGCCTCCTTGCGCAATTTCAATTTCGTGCTGGGCCTCTAGTATGGATATGAACATAAATATACTCATCAATCCTACTTGATCAAAGAATGGTAGAGTGAGTATGTGTATCTCAAACATTATACCTTCCAGAAAGAAGAGATATTTTCCGGGTCAATGGAACATTGACAAAAACTGATCACATAGTAGACAATGAAAGTCTAAATACATTTTTAAAAAATAAAAAAATTATACAGGTCACATTCTCTGACCACCCAGTAATAACATTAAAAATTAATAAGAAAAGGTTAAATAAAATCTATCTCAATCACTCGGAAAAAGTATTTTCTAACACTTGAGCCAGAGAGACAATCAACACTAAAATTACTACATTTTATAAATGTGAGTCCTATATATAAGAATACCATAAAAATACACAAATATATATGTATATATATGTAACTTTAAATACTTGTATTCAAAAGCAAAAAAACCTGAAAACAAATGAGGTGACCACTCAACCCAAGAAGATGTAAAAACAAAATAAACAAAACCAAATTAGAAAAAAGGAACTAAAGATATAATTAAATAATGAAATACAGAACAAAAGCCTGATGCCTTTCTACATAAATAAAAAACTGGTCATTTGAAAAGATAAAAAAACAAATCCTTAACAAGGATAACCAAGAAAAGGGAGGAAAAACAATAACATTAGGGATATATTTGACCATAGGTGTATTAATTTTAAAATTAAAAACTCTTAGACATAATTTTATACTACTAAAGTTTAAAATTTAAATGAAAAGGCTGACTTTTCTTTCAAAAAACAAAAATGACAAAATTAACTCAAGAAAAAGCAGAAAGCCGGAAAGAAATCGGCCACCGTGAAAGAAATGGACGTTCCTGTCCCTCCCCCCGAGCCCGCCAGCTCCACGTGCTCCCAGGGCTCAGCTTTTACAAGGACGGTTTTTCATTTTCTTTTCCCTCCAAGGAATAGAAATGACAATACTTCAAAAATGTCCTTACATTTGAAAGAAAAACCTCTGATTCTTAGATCTCTCAAAAATAATATCTCGATAAGCATTAAGCCCAGTTTCACTTATATAAAACACCTAACTTTACTGCAGCTTAAAATCAAGTACTTAAGAATAATGTGCCAGAGTAAAGTAGGATTTATTTCATAAGTATAACAATAAATTTCTAAGTGCTAAATTATCAAAATAAAATGTTCCGTATTAATAAGCTAAGTAAGAAAGAGTACAAGATGCTGAAGTTATTTTTGTGTGAGATTAGAAGAGAACTCCTGGTCATGGACAACAGTGTGGTCACTGGGAGGGCGAGGAGGAGGCAGAGGGACTAGAGGGGATAAATGGTGATGGAAAAATAAAATAAAAATAAATAAAAATTAATTAGTTAATTGATTAAAAGCAGTGTCTGAGTTTAATTTTTAAAAGACTCCCAGGAAATAGGAGTAGGGGAATACTTTCTTCAGCATGACCAAACTCTATTCTGTTACCAGCCTACCTCAGACCTGACTGCAGGACACCAGGCACATCCCACTGAAGTCACGAACCAGGTAAGAATGCAAGCTACTGCCACTACCGTTTGCTGCTTTGTCTAGAAAGCAGGAAAAAGAAACGAGGTACACTGCTATCAAAGAGATAAAACTGTATTTGCAGGTGACATTGTTATCTACGGAGAAAACGCAAGTAAATCAATTGGAAGCTACTGGAAATAGCAAATGCAGAGAGGTGGCCACTTACAAAATGAATATTCAAAATCCAACTGTATATATGCATATATATATACAATTACATACATACACAATTCCAAGTTAAAAAGAATGGACAAAGAAAAAGGAAAAACATTTAAATCTAGGAATGAATAATATTTTACTAAATGATAAAGAGGGACATTTGAATAAATGGAGAGTCACATTACATTTCTAGAAGGAAAGACCAAGTATTTTAAAGATGACCATTCTCCCCAAATTAAGTTATAACTTCAATAATTTCTCAAAATTTTGAAAGTATTTTCCGTGAAACTTAGAGTGATTCTAAATATCAACTGGGTAAAAAACTGAACTAGAATTACCAGAAACATTTTGAAAAACAACTATAAAGAATAGTAAGACCGGATATCAAAATTAAAAGTATTCCTCCCACTAGAATATGCATTTAAGTCAAAGGAACAGGACACACATCACAAAATATATCATCGCAGATAATAGGCAGCTAATAATATCGTTTTCAAAGGAAAGATTATGTAGTAAGTGGTGCTGGGACAATAAAAAATAATTTGGAAAAACAGATCCTATGTCATACATCAAAACAAATTACAGATGAATTTTAGATTAAAATGTGAAAAACAGGAAAAATAAGATTCCAGAATATGCCATGAGACAGAGGAGACCTTCCTAAAATGCGATGGCAAAGGCACAAAATAGAAAGAAAAGCAAAATTAAAGGCCGAACTGCAAACTGGCAAAAAGCAGTAACTTGAGAACAAAAGCAGCCCCTTTCGGTAAGGAGCTGCCATAAAAAGCCAGACTCACAGCGGTGCAGGGAGAGGGTGCGAGTGGCCAGCCGCAGGGAAGTGGGCCTCACTGTAGTCAAGGGATGTAAGCTAACAATACGGTGCCATCTCATCTTCCCGACGGATAAGGATCTTACAGAATAGTAGTAAGTTAGTACGGAAAGATCAAGTATTTTAAAGGAGAAACCCCTTTTGCTCATGTGGAAGTGTAAACGGATTCAACCATTTTGGTGATCAGTTTGTTATTATATATCAAAATTATTAAAAATTCACACTTATCCTAAGGAACAAAGGTTTATCTAAAGGAATGGTCAGCAATGTATGGCAGTTAGAAGTGATGATAATGTAAGTATCCAGTCACAGAGGACGGGTTAGACAGAGCACATTGTGTCCATGAGGAAGATTATACAAACACTGAATTCCCTAACCCTAACCCTAACCCCCTCCTCCCGCCCCCAAGACCTGAATGACAGGAGAAAGCAGTGTGACCAGGTCTCAAAACAGAATTACATTCTCAGGGACAAAAAGGAGCAAGTTCCATACACGCAGCAACATGGACGAATCTCAAAGCCGCTGCCCTGAGGGACACGCAGGCTGCACGCCAGGTGAGTCCACTCATGAGACATGAAACCCAACTGGCCGCCAGGGACGGGGCGGGACTGGAAGTGGCTGGAGGCAGAAAGGAGAATGCTTGGGGCGACGGGGAAACTCCGTGATGACTTCTGGTGGGGGATACATGGCATTTATCGTGTAATTCGGCATTAACAAAATCCATTGCACTGCACACATTAAAAGGATGAATTTGATTGTGTGTAAATTACACCTCAATAAATCTGACAGATGGATGATTCGGTAGGAATATACTTTTACATATAAATATATATACGGTATAGAAAAAAGTTGAAACGATTACCTTAAAATACTGTTTCTCTAGAGGTAATGGGATTGAGAATGATATTTATTTTCTCCTCTGTACTTTGATATATTTTCCAATTTTTCTACAATGAATGTTTCTTTTCTAACTCAGAAAAGTTTGTGTCTGTTTTTGATAAAGAAAAATATAGCAATGTATTGTACTGTCTAGCAAAACTTGTTTTAAAGGTTCTATAGCAGTGATGGCGAACCTATGACACGCATGTCAGAGGTGACACGCGTGTCAGAGGTGACACGCGAAATCATTTTTTTGGTTGATTTTTCTTTGTTAAATGGCATTTAAATATATAAAATAAATATCAAAAATATAAGTCTTTGTTTTACTATGGTTGCAAATATCAAAAAATTTCTATATGTGACACAGCCCCAGAGTTAAGTTAGGGTTTTTCAAAATGCTGACACGCCGAGCTCAAAAGGTTTGCCATCACTGTTCTATAGGAACCGCTGAGTCCTAGCAGCCTGGGCAGAGCTTTCTGGAGCTCTCTGTTCCACCAGCAGGGTGCTCAGCGAGGGGCCCAGTGAGGGCCCCAGCTCCCAGCAGGTGCTCAGAGGGTGGCGAGGGTAGCACAGCCCAACAGTTTCCTTTTGCAGCTGAGGAAACCGAGTTCCAGGGAAAGGCGGTGACTTTCTTGAGTTTGGAGGTGATCAAATGAGCCTTAAATCCCAGAGGGAGCACCCGTGAGACCCCCGAGGTGACCCCTACTGTCCAGGGGAAGTCAAGCTCCTGGTAACTTAGAGATAAGCTACAGACACCACAGGTCAACGTTTCCGTACTTAGGATAGTGCCGCATCCCAGCTTCACTTGCTTTTTTTCCAGTATAATTGCTGACTTTATACTTTTTTTTACAACTGAGACGCACTTTTTAAAACTCAAAATTACCATCCCTGTGAGAGCCTGACGTCATACACTGCCATGGGAAGGTGGGGCCTCCTGGGGAAGGCGGGGTCTCCTGGGGAAGGTGGGGCCATGCTCTGCACCTGCTGGCCGGCTGGCCTTGCCACATGTGACCCGAGGCTCCCAGGTGTGTGGGCTTCGTTGCAGGTAAGGGGCTGCTCCCTCAGCCTGCACCCCAGACCAGGAGCCAGGACCCCACCTTCCGCTGTCACCGACTTGGGACCTGAGTGACACACAGAACGGCGGTCTTGTCAGCCGCTGCCACTTGGGAGACCACGTGTCACTGCAGCAGGACCCGGCCGAGACCATGAACATGCCCACTTCACTCTCACTTGAGCGAGGCTATCCTCTGAGACGCTGCGGTGGGAAATGACACTATTACATTGGCCGTCCACATCTCCCACCCCCTCACGGGCACACGTGCTTTGGGAAACACCGCTGGAGCCTGGAGGGAGAGCAGGTGGCACCAGACAAGATGCAGAGAAAGGAGCAGCTCCGAAGGAAGGAGACTCTGGGGCCAGATGGACTAAGTTCAGAAAGTTCTGGCTTTCCCCCCGGAGCTGTAAACTACACCGTCAGTTTCATAATTGGCTGTGCTCACGTGTGTGTGTGTGACTGCTTTAAAAGTGCACTTCGTTGTAAGACGGGACCCCGTTCAGAGATGTTAACATGTGTAGGGGGAGGACCCTGAGACTCCAGGACTCCTGGGAAGCAACGGGAAAGCAAAGTCAAGGAGGTGACCGCGTGGCCGCTGTTTCCCTAAGCAGTGGCTCCATTACTTAACCGACAGCTTTTCATTCTTCAAACACACTCCGCTCTGACCACCTCAATATAAAAGATCCTACCTACTCTACCGCTTAATAACATAGGTACCGGTGTAGAGTGGCTACCGTGCAGCTATATAGAACTTTCTGTCAGCTCTATCGTGCTCCAGTCATTAATGGTCCACTTGTTTGGCTCAGGTAAATTACATTTGCATATGCAAATTATGCCTAAATACTCTGCACTATTAATGTTATCACTAATTATGTAATAATAGTTACCAGTTTCCACACGGATCAAACTTACAGTTTTGTAGCTATTAGGGAAATTGTGCTTTGTAATTAAGATAATCCTCATTTCCAGATGCTAATTAACTATATAATAATTAGTCTCATTCACTAATGCAAATTAAGGATTTTCATCTTTATTGATAAAGGAGTTGCTTCTTATCAGTTAAGGGAAGATAGCCCCAGAAATCTTGCAGAGAAATACTTTCCCCCTCTAAAGGTTAGAAGGTAAATCCATTTTTATCAGTCTCATTTGAGAATGCAAATTAGGTCCGATTAATCAGGTCGAAGATAAATGTGCTAGTCTCACTTCAGGACAGAATGTGCGGCTTATAAACACTCAGACAGTTCACCAGCGGAGGTCTTCCTAGCGGAGTAACTCGTCCCTGGTCCGAGGAGCGCGTTGCACTCCGTGTGTCTCTATCCAGGTGCCTTTTGTCCCTTTCAGACACCACGGGCGCCTCCAGCAATAGCTGTGTCTCCACGGCTCAGCCACAATGGGGATGCGCGAGAAGGGATTTTTGTGAGTAAATACAGAGGAAAAGGGAAAGCCACATTCGCTTGGATTATTAAGTTTTCTGTGTTCCAAACAGAATACAAACTGGCACCTCCCATGGTGACTAATGAGGGCTGCCTCGGCGAGAACAGAAGGGCTGACAGCCAGCGAGGCCTCGTTGGCAGGCCCCAGCCCGGCCGGCCGCATTCATCATCCGCTAAACCAATCCACCAATCCGCACCGCCATTTGTCATTAATTATGCTAATCAGCACACCATTACTCTCTGATGACACGGTAGCTGTTATTAGCCAGTTACGGCTTTTCAAAAGCACGACTTATTGTGCATGCAGGGGCTGAGCTGCATCAGCCCACGGGGAAGAAATGTCCAATTACGGAACGAAGAAATTTGCTATTATCTTTTTATAACAAACCAATTTAGTGATTAGAAAAGTCTTTGAACTCACAGGTTCTTCCCCCCACACCCCCTCTCCCTTAAAATAACGGAAACAAAAAAATCTGTTTTTCAGTATTTCTCTGAAAGAGAAGGAAATACCAGCACAGAGACCTGTGGCCACGCGGTTAAAAGTGAGGCCTGGAGAGAGCCGGCTGGCGAGGGGCACTGCGATTCCTGCTGCGGGTGAGCAGGGCCACCGTATCAAGGACACTCAGCCGCTGCCAGTGCCTGGGAGGGGACGCACACCCCTGTGGCCTCCACAGGTCATGCGCACACCTTGCCGGGCAGATGCTCCCTCGAGATGCCCGGCAACAGCCTTCTTTAACCCTCCGCGCCCAGTGCCAAGGGCGTCAGCGCCACTCAATGACCTTGGAGACGCACAGTGTGGCCACACCGCACACGTCCTGTGCAGGGTTTGGGCAGGAAGGAGGACTGTGCTCAGTCTTGCAGAAAAGCGCAATCCTCTGGGGTAGCCGCCGGACCGGGTCAGAGGCGGCCCTTGGCTGAAAGTCTGGGCTCCCGGAGGGGCTGGCACTGGCCCTGGGGGTCAGCAGACCTAACCTGCGGGCTCTCGGCCAAACCAGGCACTGATCCCAAGTTGTGTTCAGGCCGGAGTCCTCACCACTAGTTTTAGAAGCTTAGTCTGTAGGAAGAGCTCATTAATATCATCAGAGTAAATGGGCCTATTAAAACATCTTTAAGCAAAATCTGAACATAAATCTCCCTAAACTATATTTAATGACTGTACTTAAGATACATTATATGCAAGTCTTAATGAGACATTAGATAGCATTTTGAAGATGAAAATGAGAGAATCCATATAAAGTCTGTCCACTTAATGTAGCCTTAAGCTATACTGATGAAAGCATTACTACCAAATTATTACTGCATTAGAACAAATATTTTTAATCATGTCTGATTTACGCATTCTCCTTTTCACAGAATTTCCATTTTCACAAAAAATACGTTTTGAGTTTAAAAAAGGGTGCGTAAAGGATTCAGACGTCCGAGGAACACGGCGGCGAAGCAAACAGAACGTGGTGGGTGCTGCTCGCGGCAAGTGCTCCGGCCGCCAGTCACGCCGTTAGGTTTGTTAGTCCCTCGTGCTGCCGGCAGCCAAGCACGCCGACCTCACCGTCACCTTCCTTCAGAACCGGACCAGACCCAAAACAGAACTCGACCAAAACATTCTGAACACCAGAGTGCGGAGCAATGTACGCAGCCCCAGAGAGGAACCTCCACCCTGATGCGGCGCCCCATCCCCCCCAACCCCATGCCCCCCTCCCCCCAGCAGACAGACAGACAGACATCCTCTTAGTTCCAGGTCTGTGGCCCGTTTGTCTGTTCCCCTACAGCCGGCCGCGGAGGCGCCCACAGAGCCCTGCTCCCACCCAGGGACACTGTGAGAGCAATCGGTGCTGCTGGAGGAAGGATATTAAAAAAAAAAGAAGTCTTATTCCCCCAGGGCTACGGGAACTGAAGCCTTTAAACAGACCCAAATCTGGCTCCAGTCTGTTCAAACAAGGAAGGCCTTCGGGACGACGGGACGACGGGACGACAGACGTGGGTGGGAAGGGGTGCAGGGCAGGATGAGCTACTGGAAGTAAGCAGTCCAGCCACAGGGAGATGGGAGTCTCTCTGCACACGGGGATCTACTCCATTTAAAATAGAAATATATTCCTGGGCCCATGAAATCCCGATGAGACTTAATACACAGCGGTCTTTTTGGAAAACAGGTCAAACTTCAGATTATATACACGGACATATTTTCCTTTATAGTTATTCGCTATATTTAAAATACTACACACCCTTGCCTGGCTGGTGTGGGTCAGTGGTGGAGCGCTGACCTATGAACCAGAAAGTCACGGACAGATGCCTGGGTTGTGGGCTCGATCCCCAGTGTGGGGCATGCAGGAGGCAGCCAATCAATGATTCTCATCATTGATGTTTCTCTCTCTCCCTCTCCTTTCCTCTCTGAAATCAATAAAAATATATAAAACACACGCACAAACAAAACACCCATGCATTTAAAATACTATACACCCAGCCAAGAGTTTTGATGCAACAACAGCAACAAAAACCACTCCCTCCCGCTGGAAACTGCATCTCCCCTGCATCAAGGGAACAGCCCACGATCCCATTCTGGGTGACTCTGCCGAGTCCTCACATCCCACGTGGGCCGAGCCGCAGGGACCTGGACAGGAGGACCTGGATCAGTGCCGCCCGGCAGCAGCCACAGCCCGGGCGTGGACCTGCACCAGCACCAGCAGCCCGTGCTTTGCAAAAACCGACACTTCGGACAGCGTTAGAGATGAACGATCACTGAAGCTTTTTTTTTTTTTTTTGATACTTTACACCAAAGTGTAACCACCTTTTATAAATGCTATTCAATTATGAAAGGCTTCTGGGATTATGGAAATCAAGACGACTCAACCGGTGACACCTCTCCTAATAGAATGAGATTAGCTAGCCTTTTTTTCCCCCCTTCAAAGAAGAAGAAAGTAGCACAATTTCAACACTCTGGTCATTAAAGGAAGACCCCTCCTTTAGCATGTAAAATCGGCAGCAACAAGCCCATTTCCATTTGCTTCTCCCAGATAGTCTCTCCCCAAAAGGAGCTACTTCATAGTACAATCTCGCATTTTTCACGGCATGAATTAGGCATTCTTCATAAATAACAGCTATGTTCTATACACAGGAGCTCCTTTTTATTAGGAACACAGTAATGAACAATGAGCAATGTGTTCTATTATTCTTTGTCAAATCACAAAATGCTACATTAGAATAACTGTGCTGGTCAATGTAATATAGTAGATTAAATTCAACTTCTGTGGAAAAACCACTGTAAAACAGCATGATAAGAAGGCTATAAAAAATTTAATTTTACTCCAAACTCCATCACAAAAAAAATGGTGTGAAAAGTAATTTTGCATAATCAGTACACGCCATCTGGAACAATTAACCGATTTCTATAGAACTATGAGGATCAGTCATATCTGCTTATTAAAGATCAGAAATTATACAAGTAATAAATCCTTGAAAAAACTAAGCATACTCCCGCCTGTCAACGCTATTTTAACTTCAAATACTGAAGAACGCCTGATAAGGCTGAAAAGAAGAGATTAATATATGCAAATTACATCCAGCATTTAAAATCCCCACAACTGTCTCCGGTTTTCTGTCCCTTATTGCTGCCTTTATGTTTTATTCATACACCAACTCACCTGTCACTTCATAAGCTATAATATTATGGGGGTATTATTAAACAGCATAAAGCCGTGCTTTAATTGGAAAGCTTCATTGCATTTTCCAATTATTTGGAGTAAATTAAAAGCAGATGCACATAGTTTAATAAGGAGTCTAATATCAGTTCCGGGAAATCAAAATTCATTGTCATTACTATGCCGTGATAGTTTTGCAAACTGTACTCAATTTCAGAGGTTTTCAAAAGAAAATCTGTCTATGCAATCTGTTAATTGTCATTCGGTTAATAACTGTTTAAATATCCAAACTGCACAGCAGCTTCCTATTAAAAAAATTAAACCATGGGGTTTGTGCAAGCAAACAAATCCGGCGTGCCACTCCCGGGCCGGGCCGGGCCGGGCCGGACTTCCCAGACTTGCCTGTTCACCTTAAAACAATGGAGGTGGAGAAACCCACCAAGGAGGCGGCTGCGCAGAGGGGAGGACAAAGAACAGCAGTTCTCGACTTCCCCGAGCGCCAGCGGCTGCAGCTCCATCATCCGCTCTCCGTGGAAAAGGGCAGAAGCCATGTTATAAATTGCGTTTTCAGAGGTCTGCACCGCTCAGCAAAAAATTAGCTTCCAAAGTTTTAATTGGTCCACCTAAAATAAATCCTTTTAATGAGTAAACGAACTGATTCAGGACGCAAACATGGAAAAATCAAAGAAGGCAAATCTCGAGAGCAATTTGTTTTAAAAAAAATTGACCCCTGAAGGGCCATTTCTCTACTGGTTCATGACCCAGGAGTGGAGTGGTCCCACGGCTCTGCAGGCGCTGGCCACAGAGCCTACAAGTGGATTAAACTGGCAGACAAAGGGCTGCATTCTAAGCCTTTGTGGATTTAAAGTCAAAACCTTGACGGTTCCTCTTCAGGAGGGACCCTGCTCCCAGGTGGAGTTGCAGTGTGGCTCTGCAGCTACAAGTTGCACACATACAAACACATGTAGCCGAGGCATTTACAAATGGAAAGTCGTAGGCATACTCCAACTAGTGCGCGTAACCTTTTCATTTTTACACGAAGTGACAGACTTTTTCAGATCCTAGGTGTGTAAATTATAATAGGACAAGCAGTAATTGACTTTCAAACTCCACCCACTGCGAGGGCTACAATTAATCTGTTTTTAGCATAAGAACCGAGCGGCTGTGAGGTTCATAACTTGTAGGCTCTCTCCCCAGTCCAATTAAACCCGAGTCCTGAAAGGTAACAGCGCAGTTCACTTAGTCTCCGCTTTCAGAGGGCGTGGTGGCTACCACCCCAATCATCCAAGGGCAAGCTCCCTGCTACACCCCGCCCCCCCCACTAGAGAGGACACCAAATTCTGGAACACGAGAAAGCATCCGGCAAAACAACCAGAAACTATGCTCAAAGATGAAGATAAACACAATTCATGTGCAGTGATCCAAAAAACAGCATCTTTTTTTCCCCAAAATTACCTGTTTCAATAAGTAGACACACTGTGCCAACTGAACCATTTAATTATCTGCAAAAATGATGAATCAAAACAATAGTTTGCAAAAATAAATGACTAACCTCTGATTAAAATGTCTGTCCTTACATCCAAATAAAAGGTACAATATCTTTTTAAAAAACGGAGCCCGAAAAAGGAGCAAGCCCCCAGCATGGATGATAGCCCAGCACCCTCCCCTGAGACAGGCATCTACGGAAGTTGTTTACTCTCTGGAACCCTGAGAAAGGACGCCTTGAATGCACGGTGCGTCCTGTGGCTGCCGGGCCAGTCTTGGCGCAGGCTTTGAGTCCGGGGACCCTGGGCCCGGAGCAGGGACTTCATGATGTGACTTCCGTGTACCCTTAACCGAGCCCTGCTCACAGCTACGTAAGGATTCTGGGACAAGGAAAGGGCTTTTGTTTTGGTTTGGTTTGCTAACGGGTCCTGCGATGGGAGGGACAAGGGGACAGGAAAGAGCCACGAACCAAAAGGCAAAGGAGAAAGAAGTCAAACCATTCACATCCCTGAGCACAGATACATCCTTTCTTCATCAGAGCTGATCCGGCGAGAAGGGGAAATCGGGGCCGACTCACTGCTGAGAAGTTCTCTTTAGACGCGTGTTACCCAGCAGCACATTGAGATCTCAAGCAATCACTGATTTCTGAACTCGAAAGGAGGGTTTGCTTTGTGTTACGCCACAGGCTCCCCTGAGCTGGGCGGGGCCCCTCCAGGAGGGCTCCCTCCTGGCCCTGCCTCAGTGGACCAGCTAGCGGCCCCTCACCCGACTGCATCTTTAGATGAGGTGGGAGGGGTCAAACTGTAGAGAAAGTAAGACCCGAGCCTCCTGGAATAACAGGAGGCACTTCACTGGAATAACAGTATTTGTGACGGTCATACCAGTGACCAGTTCTGGGGTGCCCCTCAGGACTAGGTACTTCACGTCCATTATCTCTAACCCTCAAAATTACAGAACACAAAACGGACTGAAATGTCATGTAAACTATCCAGTCATGCGGCGGGAAAGGCAGGTACAAAAGGGTGGATCTCAAAAATCAACGGAACAACAAACATCCCTGAGCCCCTGGGGGCCAGGCCCACACCAGTGAACGAGGCTCCACCGTCCCGCCCTCCCAGAGGGACCCTGAAGTCCAGCAGAGAACTGGGCTCCAAACAGGATGCTATAACCAGAGACAAATCGACTTCCTTAGAATTGGAAAACCAATCAGAGGGCCAGCGTTTCACAAGAAGCATAAATAGCCAAGAGGCTTATGGCCAAAGAAGCTGCCCATCTGGGGCCTAAGAAGGCACAACCACCTTTGGCAGAAGGATGAGTGACACCTGTGTAATCCATGAGACAGAGGCGCTCCTGACAGGAGGCCTGGCGTTCTGCTGGCACGGGCGTGTTTAAGGAAAACGCACGAGGCCACAGGACATAAAGATGGGTGCGTTTATTGCCTCCAGGTAGCAAGCGATTAAGTGCTTCTAAGTGTGTCACCAGGAGCGATGCTGGGGGCCGGCGAGGCAGGCTTTTCTCACTCATTCAAAATTATGGATGTTGCCTTGCCAGTGGGTCGCGAGACCGCTGATGCTCTAAAACGAGTCAGGCATGAGAAACTGCTCCCTCACAGAGGGCCTCACCTGGGCTGAGAGCTGCGCATCACTCATCGTCTCAGAGACGATCGAAGACAAATCCGAGCACGAGGAGTCTCGTTCTTGGGATGGGTGACAGGTTCCATCCAAACTCCAGGCTGGGGCACTGAAGATGTTTTTTAAAACATAGATGGGACACCATCCTGTTTATGTTTTTAAAAAACCTATCACTGGTCATTCATAAAAAGAGGGGGGAAGGCACTGGGTATTCAGGACACAAACGCACGCGTGTGACAAGGGATGGATCCAGGCACTTTATCCACAGGAAGGGGGCTTCGTTGTTCTGAAACAGACCAGAGTTTATTCGGTCCTCATGTTGGCAGCTTAATGCATTCATTCTGGCACAAAAGGGAAGCGCTTATGTCATGTAACGGACAAAGGATGAGTCTCCTTTCCTCTCCAGATCTTGGGTGGCTGGTCCAACTTCTCCCAGGTTCTGCCAACGCCCACTCTTTGCTGAGTCACCAGAGGTTTAAACGTGCTGACCTGGAATCTGACGCCGGTGACCACTGTCATGTCGGCCGGGCCGGAGCCGGGAGCTGGGCCGCCCGCAGGGGCAGCGGGGCTACTGGCAGAGCTGGGTTGGCAGGAGGGGCAGTGGGGCTGGAACTGGTGGGACGCACAGGGCCTGACGTGGCTCAGCAGCCTCGGGCTTGGTGTCAGCCTGGCCTGGCATCTTAGGAGGCCCAATCTAGAAAACGAAGCTTCAAAGAAGGGGAGGCACTAAGGTGGCTGTCATTCAAACAAGGGCCTTGCTGTTGCCAGGGTCCAGGAGGGCCGGGGTGGGGGTGGGGGGGGCATATGGAGTTCAGTCCTAATAAAGGAAGATGTGGGCAGAGGACTGAGAAGGCCATGGCCGGGGACAGCCAGGTGCCTAGAGCTCCCCAGACAAAGGTCCAACAGCAAGAGCAGTGACAGCCCCACCTACTGAGGGAGAGGCGGCTCCTGAGGTTCCTGGAGTATTCCCTTTCCGGGTCGGCAAAAGATCTGGCAGGGGTGGGAGGGAGGAGCGGTGGAACTGTTACAGCCACGGTCACACATCTACAGCACTTGCTACGACCAGGCACAACTCTAACCCTCACCATAAACCACTGCCACCCATTTAACAGGTAAGGAGACTGAGGCACAGAAAGGTTACGCTCCTTGCCTAAGGTCACTCAGCATTGAGCGAGGGGGCTCTGTGCTCACCCTCAGTGTTCTGCCCAGCAACAGCCAGTGGGAGCCATGGCCACTACTCCTACAGACTAGGGACTGTCACCAGTCAAGCACCAGAGGCCTCACTCTGATGAGGCCCCAGAGATGATGGGCCAGGAATCATTTGGGATTTAAGTAACGCTGAGACCTCATACACCAACTTCGTCCCAGCGTATTCACTCCAGGGGCGTGTGTCGTTTCCAACTTGAGTGTGACAAGGGCAGCACCCTCAGCACAGGGAGCCGGAGCTCAGGTTGGAGTCAGAGGCCGGGTTCGAATCTCAGCCTCCCACTTACGAGCAGCGTAACTTTGGGCAAATCACAACCTCTCAAAACCTCCGTTTTTCCCACCTGTAAAATATTTATAACGATAAAGTATATTTATTAGAGATGTTTATTTTACAAGGCTGGAGCACGGGAGTGCAGCAACACCGGCAGCTGTGCCGTGTCTATAAAATACAGACGATAAGAGTGGTAGCACAAAGCCGTAAGGTTTTCTGGGTAAGGATTTATTGGGATTAAATGGTGAAATGCGTGGAAACTGCTTACTATCGAGCCTTGTACATGGTAAGTGCTAAAGGAAGGTTAGGTATTATTAAAATAAATTAACACAATCCATTTTAATAAAGGCAAAAACAACTTCAGCTCCCTAAATGTATTTAAATTAAAGAAGTTGCCTTAATTATATCATTTTTCTCTCAGTTGCTAGTCTATTATTTTGAGAGAGACAGAGACAAATAAAGAAAAAAAAGGCTAATTTGACATAAGCTGCCCCAGGCAGGAGAGTGTGGTGAACTAGACCCCACTCAGCCCAGAGCAAACCTCTCAAGAAGTGCATAGAGCAGGGAAGGGCTGGGACTGAGCGTGCTCCCAGCACTCCCGGGCGAGGCCTTCAGAAAGGACCCTGTGCTGCCCACCATCACACACGGCGCCTGCCAGGAAGGGAGTTATGCTGGGGAAATGGGGACGTGTCTCTGATTTGAAAACTAGACCAAGAAGATAAATCCACAGGGAGAACGGCGTCCGGAAGCTGGGTTTCTCCAGTTGTCCGTGCTCTTCGCAATCAGGCAGCGTTTGGATGGAATGTCCGTGAAGTCTGGAGGCAACAATGCACTTTTGCTGGCAACATCGCGGAACCCAATCTGCAAACCACACTCCTTCCCCCGTATCCTCGGCCCTGGAAGGTGGGTGTCATCCCTGCTGCCTTAGATGCCGGATACATAGGAGCTTCCAATAAATATTAGCTGAACTATGTTTAAACCACTGATGCTGTGATTGCAATTACCGATGTAGAGCCATGTGGGAATTTAGAGCCAAGAGGGCTTGGTGCTGGGCCTGCTGAGAACCTGGCTTCTCCGGCTCCCGCCATGGTTCCCCCACGCCCACCCCACCCCCGCCTCGCTCTCGGATTTAAGAGGGGGATGTGGCCCATTAAACCAATGTCGCCTACACTCTGACATGCTTAAAAACCAGGGAGAGAATGAAAGCACAGCGGGAGCGTGCCCACCCTTTTAAGAGCACTAAAGTATCTGTCACCTAATAATGTTTTTATTTTTCATGATGACGAAACTGGAAAAAGGCTTAACTTTTTCCTACCCACGCAGCACAGGAAAAGCAGAAATGAAGCCTGGAGCAGAAAGCAGCCCCCAAGCACTTTCCTCCAAAACAGCAAAGAAAGGCACATGGGAAGATTTTATAGGCACCCTCTCCTTCCAGCCCCCAAGCCAGCGTTCGGCCCCTTCCTGAGAAGGGCTCCTGGGCTGCTTGCCACGGAAAATAGCCCACTTCGAAGGGCCATGCGTGACGGAATGTCTTGGTCTCCACGGGGTGCCGAGCGGAGCCATGCCAGAGAGCCTGCCGCGAGTTTCTCTGGGCGAAGGGAGAAATTTTCCCCGAGCACCCTGTGCACTCTGCTTCCTGAGACGGAATCTTCTGTATAGTCACCTAAGGAGCCCAGTGCAGGGAGAGGAAGGCCGTGCTGGGCACGAGCCGGTGGGTCCCGAGCCATGATTCGCAGCAAATCTTTGGGCTCCTGCTCTGATGGCAGCCCTGCAGGGGAGGTGGGTGGGAGGGAAGTGACATTCCTGCCCTGCTTCAGTTACAAAGTGTTCCTACATCCCGGATCCTCGCAGTGACCCTGGGAGAGTGTGGGCGACACTGAGCTGTTCTAAGGGCATGAAGGTAACACCACGCAGGGCCCTGGCAGCCTAACAGGTGCTGTTCGCATATGCTGTGCAGGGTGGCCACGGGCAGCAGCTCTGTGACAGCCTCACGGGCTTCTGACCCCCAATGCCCATCAGTCACGTGCTGTGTCGTCTTCTTCCACAGGCGCCCTGCTGCCCTCGGGAGGGAACTCGGGCCTGGCCACACGGCGGCTCTGTCTGCTGATGACCAGGGGGATCAACAGCCTTTGTCGTCTCCTTGCCTTTGTCTAACCACACCTTCCTTGATTCTGAAGGGATCGAAGGGGCCTCCAGCCTCTCTACACCAGCCTCCGCCTCCTCCAGTGCTCACAGCCGACATCTCTGCCACACGGGGCAGGCGGAGGCCAGCACCCCCGGCGGGAGGGCACGCAGAGGAGTGGCGGGGCCGCGGCCGTGTGGGGACTGGCCTCCCAAGAGGGGTCAACAGAGAAGAGGCGGTGGGGCAGCCTGAGCCAGCGAGTGGCAGGGCAAACACAGACACAAAGGTGAGACACGGACAGCCCAGGCTGGTGGGCGCAGGGGAGGAGACAAGGACAGGTGGAGCCCCTGACATGGGCAGTGTGTTCTGAATGAGCGCAGCAGGCAATGGGCTGGGACAGGGCATGGAGGTCTGATCTCAGGAGCCATGCTTTGGGAAGATAAGTCTGCCACCTGGGCAACTGGACTGAGGATAGACAAGCCGGGCTTAGGAAGACAGCCAGGTGGGCGGCACCAATACCTGGTACCTGCAGGCCCGAGCCCAGCCAGCCCCGTGGGCCCAGCCCTGTAAGTGGGAACGGAACACAGGAGGGTGACCAGAGGGTCCCCGAGGACAGGAGATGCGCTGGGAGACGTGGACGTGGCTGTAGACTCATCCTGAGCAATACCACCCAGAGCCCAGTGCAGGGTCCCGGGGTCTCCCTCTGTGAAATCCCGAGGAGGGACGCGCAGAGTGGACACCTCCAGGAGGCGAGCCCCCGGCGCCTGCATGTGCCGCGCACAATGTTCATTAGCGCCGGCGACACAGCCACGCAGCAGACATATAAAAGCACATCCAATTAGCCAGGCCTACGTGAATATTTGCACTCTTAAATCTTTTGCATTTCGAAAGGGTTAAAGCTTATTATTAGCATATAATTTACAGTCCTTTCTCCCAGGAAAGGAATAATGCACAGTAAATGCCACATTCATTTTAATAATACATGTTACAGTCTGTGCCCAACATCTGCACAAAGGTAAAGGAGACAGATTTTTTTGACATGTCCCACTCTGCCATCTAAACACAGGCTTTTTGTTTCTTAAGTGACGGAAGGTTTAATCAAGAAAGCAGGCAATTCATCAATCGAAACAAGGCAGCGTGCGTGCGCCTGACAGCACACACATGGCTGTGTACAGAGCAAACCTGGCCACCTGTCAAGCGCACCTTTTACATCAGGATATACAAATACACCGTGTGATCAATTCCCCATTCGCTCCGATCCATTTCTTCTTTTTCTTATTATATTTTTCTTTGTGCTCGATTTTGTTGTCAGTCAGGGCAAGAACAGATGGATAGACAGGGGACGGAATGGCTGCTAGAGGTGATGATAAAAATTTATGCGCCTTTAAAATGACTTATTCCCTCCTTGATTTGAGCACCGTTATAAATATGTTTTGCACTTCATTCAGGAATTTTCCTCTTAGCCTATTATCTGTGGCTGCGTCAACACGGTGTCCCTCTCTTGGGTCCTTGCCACCCTCCCCCACCCTCCCCACCGCCTCTCCCATCAGCCTCGGGTGATTCCGAAAATCTTCAGCGAAGGATGCAGGGCAGAGGGGTCTGAAACACAAGGCCACAGAACCCCATGGATGTGTCCGCTACAGACAAAGGCCAGAGGGATACTGTGAATGCAGAGGTGCCGGATGACTCAGGCTTCCACCAGAAGAAGGGCTTTCCCTCACTGGTGGTTGTCGACCTCACAGGTGCTTACCCCCCCCCCCCCCCCCCACGAGCTGACCCCCGACACGCGGGGAGGGGAGCCACAGGCACACGCACACAGAGCACGGGCGCAAGCTCTGCAGCGTGACACGTGCACATCACACACGGAGCAGATGGGTTAGAACACCTTCCACGGAAAAAACCAGCATTCCTCAGGCACGCTACTGCTTCAGTCTGCCGGCCTTCGCTCCCCACCCGGCAACGCTTTATGGACATTAAAGTCTTAAGCTTATTTTCGATTTTCCAGGTGAGACTGTTCTCCCCTAATTAAAAGGTAGAAATAACGTAATCACTACAAGTGAAAGGAAAAGATGCTTACAGCTGCCCGGTATGCTGCGGGTGCGTTTTTAAAGGATCATATCTTAAAATATACAGAACAGATTCTTCTCATAATAAGATGAAGAGCTGGTGGCAGAAATTTTATCCCGTTGGATGAAATATATAAATCATGAATTTCATAATACTGATAATTAAATGTCCATCTTCCCATTTAAATGAGGACTAGATTAAAACTGCATGGAGAAGGCTGATATTCAGAAATCATTAATTATTTTTAATTGCTTTGCGCTTTCCTGGTCTGATGTCGGTTACATGGCTCATACACGGTTCTGTTTCAGATAAAACCCTCCTCCACTCGGTACGTGAGTCTCGGGCCAAATGGATGGGCTGATGGACTCAGACTTGCCCACGCTGGCGCGATCCTGGCGTCAGCATCTTGAATGGGGACTGGTTTTTAAGAGGGAACAGCTGTAGAAGGCAATAAGCTGGCTTTTCCAGCAATCAAAAAGGAAACCGAAAAAAATGTGCACATGCGAGTGCGCGCGCGCGCGCGCGCACACACACACACACACACACACGCGCGCCCACCCGGTCGGTTCCAGGTGATGGCTGTTGTCTGTGGCCACTGTGCGCTTTTCACTCTCCAATGTGATGACATGGTTAATGAGTATGTGGTCAGCCTAACGCTGATGGACTAATGAAGATGTCAGCATGGGGGTCTGCCCCCGACTAACAGGGAAGGACACGGAGCCCCGTGGCTCCCGCACTGTGAGGCATCAGGGAATTTTGCTCGGCGGAGCCTCCTGAATCCGTGGGTCTGTGAGATTTTCAGTTTGATTACCTGCCTGTTTTAATATGTATTTGCTTAATTTTACTATTTTAAGCTCCCATGTCAATTTTTCAAAAGGGAGAAAAACAGATTTTCTTTTGCAAAAATTCTTCACTTGGGAATATAAATCAGTTTACAACAACCACCCCAGTCACCGGCTCACGAGGTGAAACCGGTCATGGACGGACAGAGGCAGTCCTAGGTGAAAGGCAGAAGCCTGTGCCACAGGCTGGCTGGCACAGGGTGTCCCTCAGGCTTGACAGGAGGGGAGCGCCTCCTCCCTGAAGGCCCCCGAGGTCTCGAGTCCCCAAGGTATGCGACGCTCAGCACAAGGAAACACCTTACTCAACTCCCAAACATTTCTGGGGTTCACCTGAGTGGATTCCCCTACATGATCATTCAGGTGGACCTTTTTAAAAATATATATATTTTTACTGATTTCAGAGAGGAATGGTGAAGGAGAGATAGAAACATCAGTGATGAGAGAATCATTGATTGGCTGCCTCCTGCACGCCCCACACTGGGGATCGAGCCAGAAACCTGGGCCTGCACCCTGACCGGGAATTAAACCACAACCTTCTGGTTCATAGGTCGATGCTCAACCACTGAGCCACACCGGCCAGGCTCAGGTGGACCTTTTAAACTCAGTGAAAAGCAGTAGTTTTGCTACTCACTGCCCCTTAGGGGCCTCCTGATGGGGAGGGTTCAGTGAAAGGACAGTCAGGTCTCTTCCTGAGCAGCAGCTTGTTTCTTGCTGCCCGTAGGGAAGCTGCCCTGGCCCAGCCCCGGACCCAGCTCCCCTCCACCTGCAGCGGTGCCCTACGCACCTGGCCCAGCCCCGGACCCAGCTCCCCTCCACCCGCAGCGGTGCCCTACGCACCTGGCCCAGCCCCGGACCCAGCTCCCCTCCACCCGCAGCGGTGCCCTACGCACCTGGCCCAGCCCCGGACCCAGCTCCCCTCCACCCGCAGCGGTGCCCTACGCACCTGGCCCAGGTTTTGTTCACTCTTATCTTTTCACTCCCATTTTTATTTTGTTACATGTATTTTTGGAGCTACCATAAATCTTCCTGGAACAGATGAAATAGATAAGAACAAATGTTCAGACATCTAAGCATCTGAAAAAACTCTAAGAAAGGGTAGAATGCTATCATTTGGGACTAAAATAGAAGACTTTTCAGGAGAGGTAAGATATTCGTAAAAAGAAAACTAACAACCACTGAGAGTCCACCCCACGCCTCTTTGGGGGGTTTATTATTTAAAAGCAGCAGTGCCCATCCTATGGATAAGTCTCTTTGCACACTGTGACATTCTCGGGGCAGTTCCCAGGGGAGGACGTGTGAGGACCGATGGCATCTTCATGCCATTCTGATCAGGGCGCACGGTGGCCGAAAGGCCTAGCTTCTCAGGATTTCAGCAGGAGTCGAAGCTCCTCACCACCTCTGAGCCCAAGAGAAAGCCACCGGCTGGACCACACGGAACAGTTGACGTGTTTTGGCAGACAATGCACAGGACCCCAAAAGGCCGGCGGGATATGCACACAGAGGACGGCAGAGGCGAGGACCTCGCAGACATGGAATGAGCTCATGGGAGGTGGCAGCCCCAGAGGCTGCAGGCACCTGAGCAGCAAATCAGGATGATCATCTGCCCTGAGGTCACAGAGGGCATTCCTGGGCGAGGCAGACCCTGACTAGATGCCTCCCGCCCTCCCTCCCTAAACATTTCATGAGCACCTCTGGTGCTGGGGACAGAGCTCCTCCGAGCAGTGTCTTCCTTTTCAGGTGGCATGGATAGATGTCTTAGTGAAATTCAGGCATGCCCTTGGGAAAACATTTCTAAGTAAATATTACTTCAATAACCACACATTCAAATCAAATGTGGGCTGCTTTTGCAAATTCTAGTTACACTGTTTGGAAATCTACTTATCTTAGGAAGGACTGCAAACTAATCAAATATTCTCAGGCACGAACCAGCCCACCAGGATTTTGCACCAAAGACTCAGGCCCTGAAGCCGGCAGTGAGCGTGTTCGGAGCTCCAGCTACCATGGCATCAGGCAACGGGCAAGGGCTAAGGCCTAGGGCACACTCTGCCTTGACTGTTTTTGGAATAAACCACTGAAACCTTAACTTCACGATACCAAACTGAGAAGTGCCACTCGGTGCCAAGTCCTGCTCGTGTGGGGAGGGCGTTCTCTGCCCCTTCCAGCCAGCACGCCGCAGGCAGGCTGCCGGGGTCGGCGGGCAGGCGTCCCAGCCGCACCATGGCTGCCCGGTGCTGAGCTTGCAGGCTTCTGGAGCCAGCGGGTCCTGCGGGGTATTTCTGGCAGCATCACAACAAAGCATTCCTGGACCCTGGCAGAGCGATTTGGTGCCTGTAGCCGCCGAGGCCCGAGCTGCCTGCTGCTCTGGGCTGCAGCCTCAACTACCTCCGCTTGGAAGATAAAACCCAACTGCCTGCCATTTACATAAATGTAACAGGAAGCTGCTGAATGGCTTCCCCTGTGTCTTGAGGCTGTTCCCTCGGTGTTGCTAAGCGAACAGCTGAAATGAACCCAGACAACACCTCATCAAAGCCGGGCGAGGAAGCGGCGGTCCGAGGCACAGGCGCTCCTGCCAGACCAGGAGGCTGCGCTCTGTGGGCCCTTTTCCGCAGAAGCGCCGACAGCTGGGAAAGCCATCAGAGAACCCCGGCCAGGGGGGCAGCGAACACGCTGCTGAAGATCTGCGAGCTGGAGGGAACAGTCCCCTGCTTTCCTGAGCCTCCACATGTGCCTCCGAACGAGCTCCCGCTGGATTTCAGAGCTGCTCTGCCCCGCGGCACCTGGGGACACGGTTAGCTCTCCCACAGAGCAGGTCATCTTTCCACCCTTGTTATGCTCCTTGTCGACTCTGCCGAACCAGCCGTTGCACAAGCGCAGCTCTCCCTGGAGATGCTGTTCTCAGACACGTCCCCCCACCCTCCGGGCGCCTGGCTCCGGGAGTGCAGCCAGGCGTGGGCTCGGGGACACCCCTGTCCTCGCCTCTCCCTGCAGGTGTGCCACCCAGAAATGGAACAACTGGCTTTTGCTTTTACTTCCAAACCTATTAGGGAGTGATCATAACAAGAAAAACTAATACTGACACGAATTACACCATTGTTCTATTTCGTCTATTTAGTAACCCGAAGTTGCGATTTTTAGAGAAAAGATTACCTCTTAAATAACCGATTCATTATGGTACATGAGTGAGTGCCATGTTCCCGTGTTCGAAATGCCACTCAGCATTAAGGGCGAGCGCTGGGAAGTGGCACTGATTTGCCACTTCCCCCTCAGACAGACCCGGACCGGAGGCCCCGTATAATCGAGGGGAGCTGGTGGGTTTCCGAGGCTCTTAGCAAGTCACCCGCCCGCCAGGCACCTAATGAATCTCAATTCTGTAATAAGGCTGTGAGCTCCCCTCCCTGGCGAAGGGGAAAGGAAAACCAGGACTGATGAAGTTCCTGCCAAGGTAACACTATCAATTTCAAGGCCGAGTTCAGAAATCACAGACTCATATGGGGGGTGAGGGGGAGGCCGCCCGCAGACCCTCTGGCCACAGACCTGGCTGTGAGAGATGAGAGGCGGACAGCCCTGGATGCGGGCAAAGGGGCCAGGCCCAGCTCTGGGCTGCCCCGGGCCCCGTGGGGAACCTGCCCTGGACCTGGCCGGTGAACAATGTGGTGACTATTCTCTGGAAACCTCCCTTCAAGCTTGTGGAACCCACACATTGTTTTTCATCATTAGTTTCAAAACATGCTGCGTATCTGGCCCTCCTCTGAGTGCTGCGGTGACACAAAGGAGAGGGAGGCCTGGTCAGTGCTGGGAACAGGCCCCTTGTAGGGAGAAGGAGGCAAGACGGATGCCACCAGAAGCCTGGAAACGGCGAGGGAGGGGGTGCGGGACCGTCGGTCGCTGCCGCTGGCGGGGCCCACGTACCTGAGATGGCGTACAGGTTGGAGTGCTGGTACTCGTAGTCAGCCCGCGTGCTGTTCCGGCCCCGGAAGGTGGCGGGCAGCGTCAGGGAGATGTGCCTGGGGAGAGACGGGGAGACAGGAGGTTGAGGGTGCGGCCCCAGCAGCATGGCGCAGAGTAGGCGCTCCTGGTGCGCAGGCCTCCTCCACCAGCCCGAGTTCCCCGAGGAATTCAGAAGGTTCCCGACATCAGCAGCCACCTTTCCACACGGAAGGGCATCTGAGGGGAAGACAGGGTTTCCCAGCCCATGGCACGCCAGGTGCTTCAAGGAGGCGGGCAGCTCCGTCCAGGTCTCTGCCCAGCAGGTAAAACACACCAACGGGCCCAGAACCCTCAGGCTCTGGACATGAGCCTCGGCTGTTCTGTGTCTTGGTCCCATTTTCCATCCCTCGGCTTCCACTCCTGCCCTGCAGGGCAGCTAGGACAGCAGCTCAGGAAGCGCTTTGTGAATAAGGTGCTGGGCACGGTTACCACGTGAGTCCAGGAAACTAAGGACCACGGAGGATGGGAATGGCCTGCTCCTCTGAACTGCTGGTCTGTGTGTCCCCTCCGGTGGGAGCACACAGTAGGTGCTCAGGAAAGCACCCTTGATTGACCAGCATGTCTTTTGTGGCACAGGTGTTGGCCATTAAAGCTACGAGTATCTAATCAAAGCAAATAACCCATTTGGTGTGGTTGTCAGCTGCCTTTAGCAAGTGCAGAAAAGCAGGACGAAAACAACAGGAGAAACATTTAAAACCCCATAGGTCTGAGGGGACAACAACAACAACAACAGAACTCCCTCCTCTTGGTACGACGGGGGTTGGCGGGGGCTGAAGTAGCTCAGTACCTGAGCTTCGGCCACACTCCGTCCTTTCCAAAAGGGAGGAAGCATCTACGACGTAAGAAAGCTTTACGTTTCACACGCTGCCTTTTCCACATCACACGTGGGGGATGTCCTAGAACGACTGGTACGCAAGGACTCCTGGGAGGAAGGCTTCTCCGGGGAGGCCTGTTCCCATGGACTAGGAGCAAGCAGGAACCTCCCAGGAGGACCCGGGCGCCGAGGCTGTGAAGCACGCATGTCAAACTCAAAGACTAACATGGGCCAAATAAATGAGGCATGTGGCCCGCGGGCACGCGTTTGACACGCCTGCTGTGAAGGCATTTGGTTTGCTGGCTGTGGAGGGAGCACTGAAGGCGGTGACGCCAACCAGCCCAGCTGACCCAGCTGAGGGGCTTCACTGAGCACCGAGGGCGCGCCCGGGGCTGCAGGGGAAGCAGCAGCATAACCACTGGACATGTGGCCACTGGGCACTCTGCCGTGTGCAGTGAATGTGCGTGATGCTAACTGAGGGTGCAGGTGAGCCCCGAGGAGCCCTCAGGCCGCAGGGGACAGAGGTGCAGGAACAAATACCTTCAACATGACCCGCTCGGGGGAGAATACAAACTGGGTGCTGAGTGAGCCCCAAAGGAAGGCGCAGCACACTCAGATAAAGGGGCCAGAGATTCTTGCGACACCTTCTCAGCCAGGGCCAGAGAGGAAAGGGGTTTGGGTTCTCCGCCCGAAGACGAAGGTTCCCAACTCTGTTCTGCCCATCACGGCACAGATGAAGGCATTAGAGTCACCTGGGAACTGGCTAACGATACAGATTCACAGCCCAGACCCTGGGAGCCGGTTCAGGGGGACTGGGTGCAGGCCACAGGCATCTATTCTTAACCAGCTCCGTGGAGACTGGGCCTGGCCAGGTTTGGGAAACGGGGGGTGAGGAGCAGCTGCAGAGGTGTAAGCAGTTGATCAATGCCTCTGACCACAGCACTTAGTCAATGAAGCTGAGCAAACACGAGAATGAATTATTGGCTGCGGTTGTGGTTGAGCAGAGCTGAAATGATGACAGGTGACCGGCAGGGAGGGCCTGCCATGTGCCGGGCCCTGGGGTGTGCGGGTCTCCCAAGTTCTCTATGGCTCCTCACACCGCCCCCCCCCCCCCCGAGGCGGACACGGGGCCAGCTCTGCGACGGGCAGGGCTCGGTGCAAGATGGGAATGTGGGGCTCTGGTCCAAACATCACTAGGAATTCAAGACGGTGACAGCAGGGCATTGAGCAAGCGTGGGCCCTTCTGAGCACGGGCGCGGGGGGACTGCCCCGGCTGCACACCGTGAAGCTGGCCGGGCGGTGCTGTTGCCGCACCCACTATAGTACAGTGACTATACCAATGAGGGGATTGCCGGGGAAGAGGTGCGCTTCGGGGCTGCCACACACTGAGATTTCTGAGCCTTGAAAGCCCAAAAGACACATCTGCTCTAAGGACAGGACACCGGGCAGAGCAGCAGCGGCTCCGGGCTGGAGGCACTCAGGGCCCTGCTCGAGTTCTGACTTTACCCAGAAGGATTTTTAAGCAGAGATGTGACAAGACCCAATTTGCAATTTTAAAAGATTGCCTGCCTGTGGGAATGTGAGGGCAAGAACCTGTGTTGCCCTGAGTGGTGGAAATGGAGCAGCAAATTATGATGGAGATGACCATGAAACTGCAAACAATTATTCAGCACCTACAGTTTACAGACCCTCAACACTTCCTGCCCAAATGACCTGCTGCCACCCTCTAAGACAGCGGTTCTCAACCTATGGGTCGCGACCCCTTTGGGGGTCGAACGACCCTTTCACGGGGGTCGCCTAAGACATCGGAAAACACATATATAATTACATATTGTTTTTGTGATTAAATAATTTTATGGTTGGGGGTCACCACAACATGAGGAACTGTATTAAAGGGTCGCAGCATTAGGAAGGTTGAGAACCACTGCTCTAAGCAAATAGTTTTGGGATCATTCTATGGCACAGGGGACTTGCTCCTTAGCTGCCCTGGACCCAACATGGTCTGACCTCCGTTGCCTCTCCTGGCTACCAGATCCCACCTGGCTGACTGCACCTTTCCAACACCACCACCCCCGCCCCACCCCCACCCCTCGGGCCTGGTGGTTCTCTCTCTTCCTTGCAGATGGTCCTTTCTGGCTCCTCTTCCCACCATTTCAAGGTTGCTGTTTCCCAGGGTTCTGGTTTAGCTCCCTGCTCACTCCACACACCTGCCCTGGGCTCCCACATCCACATCCACACCCTGGTTCTAGCCCAGCCGTGGGCAAACTACAGCCCGTTTGAAATGAATAAAACTAAAAAAAAAAAAAAAAGACCGTACCCTTTTATGTAATGACGTTTACTTTGAATTTATATTAGTTCACACAAACACTCCATCCATGCTTTTGTTCCGGCCTCCGGTCAGTTTAAGAACCCATTGTGGCCCTCGAGTCAGTTTGCCCACCCCTGGTCTAGCCGTTTTCACACACCTGCCCAGCTGGCCAGCCTGTGTCTCCCTCTGACAGGAAGGGAAGTCTTGTGAGTCTGTGCCGATGCCATGGTTTTTTCATGCCTTAGCCTGACTCTTTATTCACGCTGCTCCCCCTTCCTAGAATCACCGCCATTCCTTACGGACTCTCCGAACTCCTACTTATCCTTCAAGACCCCTCTAAGCACCCACTCTTCGGTAGGGTCATCGCTGGGCTTGTTCCAGGCTGGGCTGGATGCCTGAATGACCTCTCTCACTCCAGGTACCCCAATATAATCAACCATTTGATATAAGCCTATCTCCCTACTATGACTGTGACCTCCTCAAGAGCAGGGCCAAATCTCATCACTTTTGTACCCCATTTTCTAGGGCAATTTCTGCCCTAGATTACTGAATATTTGTCAACCAAATCCAGTGTTGAACCTACTCCATGAAAACCCCTGGGCCCTTCTTGGACATGAAGTGCTGTTAGCCTCTATTATTTCACTTCTGCATGTGTGTGTTCCCCAGTTAGATTCAAGGACTCTCTGGGAGATCCATTATACCGTGCACCCCACTCCTCTTTGCTATGGAGGAAAACAGGTATAATGTAACAAGAAGTCGGTGGCGGCAGCAGCCAGGAATTTACAAGGGGGGAAAAAGTTTCTGATCTCATGCCACAGACAATCCCTGGTGATACGGTAAATGTAAAATTAAAAGATGATTCAAACCCTGGCGGTGTGGGTAAGTGGCTAGAGCCTCAGCCCAATGCATGAAGGGTCATGGGTTCAATTTCTAGTCAAGGGCACATACCTGGATTGCAGGTTCGATCCCTGGTCCCAGTGGGGTGTGTGGGAGGCAATCAATCGATGTGCCTCTCTCACATCTCTATCTTTTATAGAGTAATTGCTCAATACGTATTGGTTGAAATCAAGCTGCCAGAAACTCCAGCAATAGTGGCTGATGCAGCAGTGTGGGGGTGGGCAGCTTTCAGAGAGCAGAAAGTGGTCAGGCTCGGCCTGCAGCACTGGGGGGAAGAGTTCCTACACTGCAAAAGCTGCTTCTGCACGTTTGCTTCTGCTGTTCTGGGGCCCAGAAAGGAGGGGAGGTGGGGAAGAAGGCAAATCAAGGCCTCCTGTTAATGAGAAGGAACAGGTTGGGCTGAGAGACGGATCACCTGTGGTTGAACTGGATGGAAGTCACCTGCCGAAGGAGAGGTGGCCCGGGCTCTGCCTGTCCGATTAGCCCACCAGGGTCAGGGGAGCTCTGCCGTCAGCTGAGTCTCAGTGAAGTGACATTCTAGTCCCCTGCGTCTAGTGGGGACCCCCCTGCCAGGCACTGGGCTAGGTTCCTTCACCCACATCACCTTGCCTGATCCTCTCAGCAACCTTCTAAGGTGGGAATAATTACATTTACTGAACAGAAGGAAGAAGCCGCCAGGAAACCAGCTCAACCTGGCGTGGCGCCCAGAGATGAAGGCCTCTGGGACCTCCCCACAGGCCCCGGGCCGTTGGAAGAAGGGGCAGGCCGTCAGAGGCCAGCGATTTCTGCCACTCGACTCAAATGATGAATTAATATTCTAACATCCGTTTGGTAACGGGAGGGTTCTAACTAGAGCACCCCCAAATGCTCGGGCACGTTACTGAGCGTTCTTCTCTGTCCCCCACCCAGGGAGCTGCCCCTGCTGAGCCACCACCTCTCTGCAGGAGCGACGGGCTGTCCCGTGACAAACAGGTCAGCATCCCACACGCTGTTGCC
Organism: Myotis yumanensis; assembly: GCF_028538775.1. Lineage (NCBI taxonomy): Eukaryota > Metazoa > Chordata > Mammalia > Chiroptera > Vespertilionidae > Myotis > Myotis yumanensis. Next base: position 6,764,132 of record NW_027223763.1, read on the forward strand.
AAGGGCTCGGCTGAGCAGATGCTGAGGGAAATTTCATTCCCCGCCTCCCCCCAGTCAGGCACCTTATTCAATTAACATGGCCACGAAGCTGCAGACAGCTCCATATGAAAGCCCTTCAGTTCCAGAATACATTTTATTATGTGACAATAGTTGCCAGCACGATTTATTTCCTTTGATGGGATTCTGCTTTTTCCTTGTTAATTTAAATCTGTATTTTCTAGTGCTGATTCCAGGTCTGTGTGAATTTTTAAAATGTGACCATTAATCTTCCGGACCCAGTGGCCACATATAAGGAAGACGGCTCTGCCCAGGCACCGGAGATGCCTCTGTTCTCTCAAACTGTCAGAGGGCAGTGAGGCGGCCACTCACAGTTAGAGACAAATGTCACTGTTATCTCCTACCCCTACACACACGCACATGCACACACATGCATGCACACACGCACACACACACACACGCGCGCAGCCAAAACAAACTCTGAGACGTGAAATTACAGCTCCCGTCCTGTTTCTGGGGTTGGGTGTTGTCTAACGCTCCTTTTGGGGCAGGAGCTTTCAGTGGGTGCCCCACGGACCCCTGAGGGCTCCCCAGACTCAGAGTCCAGAAGGCCACAGCCTTTTCATGAGAAAACCAAGACATCACTCGCCTTTCACTCTCATCCTCTCCTATCAGACAGAATGTTCCCGAAGCTACGTGACATGATGGTGTCATTGTTCTGAAGTAAATTTCAGTTCTAATAAGGTAAATATGAATAAACATAACACACACGAACACAAATTCCTTGGAATCCTCAATTTTAAAGATTATAAAATTCCTACACCAAAGAGTTTGAAAGCCACTGTTGTAGGACAATGTGTTGAATGTGTCTCTGCAAAAGCCTGGGTTGTGAAGCCCGAGACGTGAGGGTTTTGCTCTTCCCGCGGTTCATGTGCCTGAACCTGTGCAAGGGCGAAAGGCAGAGCAGGACTAACGATGTAAATGACCGGGAGACTCCTGGGCCTGTTCTAGGGAAGAGGAAAGCTAAGGGGTGAAAGCAATACGTCCAGGCCCAGGGTTTGGTGCTTCTGTTTAAATACATCTCGATTGGAAAATCACAGCCAGTGAGGAGGAGCCGGATGTGGTGCTCACCCTGGATCCTGCTGCTCCTCGTACACAGTCACCTCCGAGTCCCCAAACAGCCAGGGGATCCCTTTTCCTAGTGGCAGTGACGGACCCCTCAGAGAGCACACTTGTGTTTATGAGACAAAATAAGCAAGACAAGATATTTAAACAGCATATCTCCCCAAGTAACGAAGAATTACATTTGTTTATTCACTTTCAATGGTATAAAGCAGTGGTTCTCAACCTTCTGGCCCTTTAAATACAGTTCCTCATGTTGTGACCCAACCATAAAATTATTTTTGTTGCTACTTCATAACTGTAATGTTGCTACTGTTATGAATTGTAATGTAAATATCTGATATGCAGGGTGGTCTTAGGCGACCCCTGTGAAAGGGTTGTTTGACCGCCAAAGGGATCGCGACTCACAGGTTGAGAACCGCTGGTATAAAGGATCAATAGTTGAAAATATTTAGAAGACTGAAAAAGTTCAAATTAGGAGGATAAAGTACTACATGCCCTAAAAAGAAACCAGGTCTCTGTGATTTGTAGGGCCAGCCTGTCACCCAGGTTCTACAAAAACGAATGAGAGCCCTGGCCAGTGTGCTCAATGGTTAGAGCATCGGCCCCGAGCACTGAAGGGTCATGGGTTCGATTCCCAGCCAAGGACATGTACCTGGGTTGTACCCATCAGAGAGCACAACTTGGGTTTATGAGACAAAATAAGCAAGACAAGATATTAGTGTGTAGGGGGTGCAACACGAGATATTAGTTGCCCCAGGGGAGGCAACTAATCTGTGTCTCTCTCCCATTGATGTGTGTCTCTCTCTCCCTCTCTCCCCCTTCCTGCCTTCCACTATCTCTAAAGTCAATGAGGATTAACAAAACAACAAAAAAAACCACAAAAAAACCCAATAAAACTGATGAGAACAGAGAAAGATAACGAAGATTCAGAAGATCATCTACCAATAATGAGCACCCAGGTGAGATGAGGGAGCAGAGGAAGAATTACGCAGCCTGCCTTTTGGCCAGCACCCAGTCTGGGGATACATCATCGTGAAGGCACCTAAAAAGTGCCGCAAGAGCCCTGGCCAGTGTTGCTCAGTGGAGAGAGTGTCAGCCTGTGGACTGAAGGATCCCAGGTTCGATTCCGGTCAAGGGCATGTGCCTGGGTTGCGGGTTTGGTCCCCCGATGGGGACATGCAGTCAATGATTCTCTCTCATCATTGATGTTTCTCTCTCTCCCTCTCCCTTCCTCTCTGAAAGCAATAAAAATATATATTTTTAAAAGTGTAACATGACAAGATGAAAAGAACATTTCCTCTGGGAAAACAACTTACTGTTGGGTGTAGAAAGATGATCTGCATTAGAAATTGTGCAGAAATAAAATTTCAAAAATCTAAATTAGTAACATAGTAGGATAACCCCCCCCCCCCCCCCGATTTTCCAGAATGCAGAGAAAGGACAATGGTGAGAAAGCCATGATAGACATGGAGAAAAAAGACCAACCTAAATGTTCTAGGGGTTAGAAAGAAATCAGTACAATTAAGAGAAGTAACAATCTAAAAAGTTTAAAGCTTGCTGAATTAAAAATAAAACAACTAAATATAGAAGCTGATAGGGCTTCCAACATTCCAAACAAAATTAATAAAGTGACTCATGACTAAATCAATCCTGATTTCAAGACTCAGTGTAAAGTTACAGTAATCAAGACAGGGTGGCGTTGGCATAAAGATAGACACACAGATCAATGGAACAGAATGGCGTCCAAACAGAGCCACACATGTGATCAATTGAATTTCAACAAAGGGTGATCTTTTCAGTAAATGATGCTGGAACAAGTGGATAACCACATGTTAAAACAACAACAAACGTGGCTGAATATTCTAAGATCTTCCCAGGAACCTCCCCAAAATCGCCACCCTTAAAACCCCGAGGACTCAGAGTGCTCCGTGCCTTCCTCCCCTCTGCCCACCAGGTGCATTACCATTACCTTCCTCACTCCCACGCTCCAAGGCCCCTTCCTTTGCCTCCAAAACTTGCTTCCTCAGCCCATTCCCTCTACGAATTACCTCTGTGATTTTATAAATAAATGTTCTCTTATCGTTTGAGTCCTGGTTCTGAATTCTTCCCTGGCCAGAACTCAAGTACCAAGGTTGCTGAACGCAGGCCTGGTCTGACCCCACGGGTCTAACCTCTGGTGCTCTCACCCCCCAACCCCCACAAGACCAGTCCAGGTGATTTTTAGAGACGTTCACTGAAGCTGGAGACAGTGAAACAAGGAAGGGCCTAGGATAGAAGCAGCAGGAGAGGAGCTAGGTGGGAAAGGAGCCCAGGCTGGCCGCTCTGGCTCACTAAGAAGTTGGAGGAAAGGGGGTCCTGGGGACAGGGTCAGGGGGTTGGCCCGGGACGAGCTGCTGCTGTCCACTGCTCTCTGGTTTTGAGCCTTGTGGGATCCCTTTGAGCTTAGGAGATGCAGGCCTCTGGGGGAAGGGAAGGAGGGATGGAAAGTTGTGGCGCGGACATGCTCCCAGAAGGGAGAGAGCACCGAATTACACTTTACACTGAGTACACTCTTATATGCTTTCCTGCGCTAAAGAAATGGGAAGGCACACCCTAAGTAAAGAAGCCACAGGGCCCACCGAACTGCAGAAAAGGGAGGGAGGAGACACGGGGAGATGACCCCTCAGATCAGCTGAGGATGGTGGAGCCTCAGCATGTGGGCGGGAAAGGAAGTCGCGAGTCAGAAATCTCCTCCTCCAAGTTGTCCCTCACATGTGAAGGCGACAACACAGAAAGACCACTCATGGCCCTTTCTCTGAAAGGAATACGTTTAACAGGCTCCAGGTGATTCAGAATTAAGACTTCAGGATGGGGAGATGAGACCAAAGGACCGGCACTGACTCTTTCCTGGGGGAATCCAGCCTGAGGAAATAACTATAAAACCACCCGGCTGGCACCGTGGCAGGGGCACCCTTCACCGCACGGGCACTCCCCGGAGGCGCTGAGAAGCCTCTGGCAGACGGTCTCAGAGAGGTCCAGCAGCTTGCCCGAGGCACACAGCTTGGATGTGAACCCTGATGGGGAAAGGGACAAAGTTCAGCTCCGAATTATGATGCTCCACTCAAATACCGGAAACAACATTATGTCTGATTCAGAATAGCCGGCAGCATAAAGTGATGTTTACAGGTGTTCTGGGTGGGACTGACGGAGGGGCTTATGCCAGGGCTCTGAGAGAGGGATCGGGGTGCAGACCGCGTGGGGAGGGCGATGTGGGCAGAAGAGGCAGGAACTGGGTCCTTGGGCAGCATTCGTGAAGAGCAACGAATTGGTGAAATGTTCATGTAACACTAAACTAGGACAGAACAAGGAGAAAGAATGAGCCAGACATTGCTATTTCAACAAGAACACGTTAGGTCAAAAAAGGGGGAAAAACCACACAAGTTGCAGAATGACATGTAGTATGTAAATACCACACGTACAATATTTTTCTGTGGTTACACATCTACATACATGCCGTGAGGTGGGAAGGCTCTGCCACCTCAGTGGGGGTGGCCCGTGCTGCAGGCAGGGCTGTGATCAGGAACGGTGCCCGAGTTGTGGCCAGCAGAAGTCTCTGAGACGGGAGTGTGAATTCCACATTCTCTTACGTGCTCTCTCTTTCTTTCTTTCTTTCTTTTTTTTTTTTTTCCAATGAGAACTATCTTTTCTATTTATTGGGAAAAAGGAGATGGCAAAAGTAGGAGGAGAGCTCTTCCCACGTTGTTGGGAGCGTTAGACGGGCTTGTACAGGACAGCACGCAGCTCTTGCTGCTAAAGCCACATCTGGTTTTCTGGCTTCACGTCTGCTGGTGGGCGAGGACCAGCGGGAATGTGCAGAGGAAAGTCACAGACTGGGGTTGGGGGAGGAACATGCAAAAGCCACACTAATTGAGTTACGGTGGTCAGGGGGAGCAAGAACAGAGCAAATGGCTAAATGAAATTCCACTTTATTCCTGCAAACACCACTGGGAAGAAGTCATCTGTGACGCGCAGCTTCCGTGCCAGGTGTAAGGACGTGCTTAATGAATGCCATTTAATGAAGAAAAAGGCTCTTATAAAACACCTGGCACAGGCAGGGTGCGGGAGCCACAGGCAGGGGCCGCGGCCACACCTGCTGGCATTTTAATAAGCACCTTTCCAGCATCCACTCTCCAAGGCTGGTCAGCGGTGTCAGACCAGGTCCCTGCCCGCTGCCCACACTCGGTGACAGTTCAGGGAGCTTATTTCTTAAGGACCATATGCTCAGGTACCGATCACCCTGGAAGGTAATTAAAATGAATCATTTGCCGCTAAAAGGGCCTGACCAGCACCCCCTCAAAGACCCCAGAGCCAGGATTCCCGCTCCAGGTCCCCTGGCTTCCACACTGAGATTCTGAGGTAGGATTCAGATCTCTAAAGACCCAGAGATGGAGAAAATCTTGCAAATTTTTTCTTATAACTTGGTTCCACTAAAACAGAAATGCTATGATTTTAAAAAATATATGTTTTTATTGATTTAAGAGAGGTAGGGAGAGGGAGACAGAAACATCAATGATGAGAGAGAGTCACCAATCAGCTGCCTCCCGCATGCCCCACACTGGGGATCGAGCCCGCAACCCGGGCATGTGCCCTGACCGGGAATCGAACCCTGACCTCCTGGTTCATAGGTCAATGCTCAACCTCTGAGCCACACCGGCCGGGCCAGAAATGCTGTGATTTTCATGATTCTAGGCCCTAAAATATTTTTAGGTGTGGCTTTCTTTATGTTCCCTTATTGATTTTGGAGCCAACCTCAGAGAAAAATCTCCGTGTGCAAAGTTTACTATCATTTCTCATGATCTGATGAAACATTGTTTTTGTTTTGTAATGATACCAGGAAAATCAAGTGAGGTTTTGCAAAACATAAAACAGACCTATTTCCTCTACAATTATATTCCTAAAGTTCTATGCCCAGACCCGAAACTTAATTCCAAATACACCCAACGAAACAATGCCCTTCCCGGGGAGACGGAGCCTGGTGTCGGCAGGCACACAGGCGGCTCTGGTTAGACGCTGTGCTCCTGCTATAAGCCAAGCACCGTGTTTGGCACAGATACTTTAAAAAACCAAATGATAAGTGTATATTACTAAGAGAAAGAAGCCAGCTGAAAGGCTGTATGATTCCAACTATATGACCTTCTGGAAAAGGCAAAACTATAGAGACAGTGAAAAGATCAGTGGTTGCCAGAGGGGGTTGCGGGAGAAGAGGAAGAGGCAGTACACAGAGGGTTTTAGGGCCGTGAAATGCTCTGTATGACGCTATAATGGCAGTCGTATGTCGTTACACATTTGTCCAAACCCACAGAATGTGCAGCACCAATGTGAGCCCTGAGGTAAACTATGGGCTTTGGGTGATTATGACATGTCAATGCAGGTTCATTCTTGAGTAAAAAAAAAAAAAAAGTACCATCTGGTGAGTGACGTTGATAATGGGGTTGGAGGCATATGCAAAATCTCTGTACCTTCCGCTCAATTTTGATATAAACCTAAAACTTCTCTAAAAGAATAAAACATGAAAACAAAAATAAAAAAACAACAAAACTAAAAAAAAAAAAAGAAATAAAAAACAAAACACCAAGTGAGACCCATAGCTTTCCCCCTTTAGGAAATTAAATTGAAACATACACAAATCCCTAAATTAGGAAGTAAAAAGCTCTAAATGTCGGAAGATATGCAAATAAAGGGCTATAGGTTATATGCTTTCATTTTAAAACAAAAGGAGCACATCTACTGAGCACCGACCACGCACAGACACTGCACCAGGCCCTGAGAAGTGTCCAGAGACACGGCAGCCGGCTCCCCCGCCAGAAGGAGAGAGCACAGTGTGGCAGGAAACCCTGAGCACTAACAGGAACGCCGGAGTCCACACAGACCCAAGCGCTGCAACAAAGTAAGACACGGGCATGGAGGCTTGGGAGTCAGCAATGCAAGAGAACTTCTGACTCGGAAGGTCAAGGTCAGGAGTGGCTTTCTGCAGGACGAGGTGGGGGGAGGGGGCTGAAGGCCCTGCCCCTGGAGCCACCTGGGACTATGACAGCGACCACTCACTGAGCACCTGCACTATTCCTCACGCTTCACACTCACCTCTAACCTTCCCAACCCAGCAGGTAAGCTTTATTCTACAGACGGGGGAAAGGAGGTTCGGAGAGGGTAGGAAACGTGCCCACGGTCACACGGCGAAGGAGACGGGCCGCGCAGGACGTGGGCGTACGCGTCTGCCCCCATGCCATGCTCCGCGGCGAGGCGGCGCCAGCACGAAGGAAGCACAAACGCAGACTCGCTCACTTTCCATTCGAGCAACCCACTTGCCAGGGTCAGTATCACTTCAAACTGCCAACCGGGCTGTGTAATGAGTTTTCCTCCTGGGCAACACAGACGCACGCACCCCCAAACACACCGCTCCGCACGGACCAGGAAGAAAAGCTGCCCCAGGAAGACGGAGGAAATCACAATTCCAAACTCCCCGAGTTCCTCCACGCGGAGCTTTAAAGTATGTGCAGCTCGACAGCATATGGCAAATCAATTACTAGTTTAAATCTTAAAACACAGGCATGGCAAGTGTGGTGCAGACATAATCAAGAGCAACGGTTGGGTTTAGATTACAGTGAGCCACTAGAGTTTCGAATACAATAAATCATCATTCCAGGCAATGGGAAGCCATATTGACACTTATTCCTAATTTGAATATTTAATTAGGGTGAAGTTCTTCATCAAATTATCGCAGAACTGGGAGAAAGCCTGGAAGACTTACACAATTACTATCTTAACCCCTTACCAGCTGCTCACCGTGAGCACAGATTCTTGCCCCCGCTCTGCAGGGGAGAACGCCTGCGCCCACAGGCTGACCTGTGGCACTCAGAGTGCTGGTGACTGACGCTACCGCCCGAGCAGAAAGGAGCCAATGGTGGGAACAGCAAGGCCTGAGGGCGTGGGCTGCCTGTGCCGGGACTCAGCTCCGGAAGGAACTCTGGGCAGAAAGCATATGCGCGAGCGCCCACTGTGAGCCTGGAGGGGCACTTCCATATATTCCCCCACTTAGTTCTCACGACAACCCTGCAAAGAAGATGTTCTCATCCCCATTTTACAGAAGAGGAAACTGAGGCCCAGAGGAGTGAAGAAACTCGCCCCAGGTCACAGGGACGGTGTCGTCAAGGTGGCCGAGTCACTCATCTCACACACGCACCCCTTGTGCTCACCAAAAATAATGACAGCGAGAGCACTTAAAGTCAACAAAAATGTACTCAAAGCTGTATTGTGGATATTCGGCATTGCACAAATAAATTGGATGGGGGACAACCAAAACCCAGGCCTCCTCAGCCAGCACCCTAAAATTTAACGCTTGGATTAAAAACGCACCCTGCACTGCCCATGTAGTGGAGTCACAGGGTGCTGTGGGGTGAGGAGAGGCAGCGGCTCCAGGTCCAGCCTGGTCCAGCCCCCTTGGCACAGACGCCGTCCACACCCTCGCAGAGGCGGGCACCGTGGGAACACCGCTGGTGTCCAAGGGGAGGGGAACGTCGGTAACAGGACAAGAAAGTGTGAATTTATTTTTCTCTTCTCCAAATGGTAACAGCTCGACAATAGCATTTATAACTATCAGTTTAGACAAGAGATTAACATTGCCTTAAAGTCCTCTTTTTCACTATATGAAAACTTTTACTGACATTTCATAGACACCATGTGATTCTGCATGACCAAGAACAACACACTTCCCCTCGCAGTCTCCTCCAGGGCCCCCAGGACAGGACCAAGGCTGACTGCACGCTGCACTTGGAAATGGTAGGTCTGGAGATCCCCAGACCCCACTGAGAAGCTCACGATGAGGGACATGCTGATCGTTCCAGATTAGCAAATTTCTCTTAAAAGCTCGAGATGGGTTCAATTACCCTCTTTTGGAAATTGTGGAGGCTCCATTTGCGATGGCCACTTTGAGCAGGAAGCTGATCTCGGGACAGAGGAATGAGCGGCCCACGCTGCCCTGGGCTCGGCCCCCGCCACCCCGCCAGGCTGGCAGCGGGGGGGGGGCCCAGCATCCGTCAGCCCTGCTCCAAGCCTGCTCCTTGCGGGAGCAAATGGCGTCGGGAACTTTGAAACTTTCCTTTGTATATTGCATTAATCCATAGAAGAAAATCTCTTTTAATGAGGAGTGATGTAGTTACAAACTCTCCAGAGCCATAATTAGAGCAAACTAATTGAAGTTGTGTTTTGACACACTTTCCAAATTCACGGGTGCCGGGTGACATATTCACAACACTGCCGCCGCACAGCCATGGCGACGACAAAATCATTAGGCTAATAACACTTATTTGCATTCTTATCATGCCGGCAGCTCTCCCTTAAATACTGTTTCTACTATTGCTCCTTTGCTGTAAGTTTCCACGGGAAGATATTAACAGTAATTATTAGTACTTTAGTGGAATTTTAATGTTAAAGAATAACAACGTGCATTAACAGATACACTGAGTGCCGATTCCTTTTCTTAACCGCCGTTGGAAGGTTTGGGGGTTCTTCCGCAGCCCCCGAGCCTGACGGTGATGACAGGGCACCGGCTTCACTTCGGACACGGCTCCGAGCCCACGCCCAGTGGAAACTGAAGTCAGGGTTTCTGAACCATTTTGTCTCAAATGTTTGACAAGAAAAAACTTTCCTTTCTTGAAGCACATTAAAATGAAACAGTTAAGGAGAAATTTTTTCCAAGCAGTTAAAAAAAATCAACAATTTACAGCACGGTCCTTGGTAATAACACTAATGAATTCCAGGAGGACGTGCTTTAGCCACTCGGTCGCTGCCCCTCGGTGATTAAAGACAGACTTGGAGCAACTGGCACGCGAGAAAGGCGGGTGGGGGCGGGGCGGTCGGCTCTGTCCCCGTGGAGGCCCCGTTTGCCACCAACAAGGCCAATTTTTTGGATGCTTAACTCAGACACTCACACACAGAAAGGAAGACTCGACAGTGCTAAATAATGGTTATTAATGACTCCCTCCTCTAAACTGACAAATCACATCTGAAACTGAGGATGGAAGAGGTATGAAGAGTGAACAGAACCTGACAGGATGCCAGCGGGCAGAGTGCTCCGCTTCCTCTGCGTGGGAGAGGGGCAGGGCCCTGGGAGACAGTCCAGGCCAAGGGTGTGACCACGGCCACCCACCCCAGGCGCTGGCTCCAGCAGGTCGCGCATGCGGTGGCCACGGGCAGTGACATCGCTCTGGTCTCACCCCAGGGTGGAGCGTGTAAATGCCAGGTGCACAGGACGGCGGCCGGGCCAGCCCCGCTATGCCTCTCCCCGAGTGTGGCCATCAGACCTCTGCCCAGGTCCCCCACTGGAGTCTCAGGGTTGGGCCCGACGGTCACTCTGATTCTGGGCTTCTATAAGGATCTTGGGATCAAGAAAAACAACCATGTCATGTCCCACTCATAACTCAGGAGAAAATGGGGCACACGACTGCCCTGTCTTAACTAACATGTTGAATTTGAACCATTCACATTTCAGAATGGATGTCTACTCTCAATGGGGAAAACCTGAGTGAGTGAGGAAAACGCTTCCTTAGAAAAACGCCCAGGACTGTCCTCCTTTGAAGCTTGGAGTTTTCGGTTCTTTAAATTACCATCCTTGTACCAATCTGCTATTTTTCAAGTCACTGATTACTAAAGAAAAAAAAAAGAGGAAACGGAGCTTCATAGCTGCAGCAGCTCCGAATCATGGCATTTATTCACCACGTTTCAGTTTTATTACACTGAACCCTGCGATGCCCAGACACCTACCTCCCATATAAAAGAAATGAAGAAAAAAGCCCGTCTGGGGCCGCGGGCACCGCACGTCCACTCCAGATGATCGGGTCTAATCTTATAAACTGAAATATTTAAAGAGTCTCTAAATCTCACTGACCCTACTTTTAAAAACAAGGAACATATGGACACAGCTAGCTTTTCATCTTCTTCCAGCCTTCTAAAATATCCCCTTTCTGAACTCCAAGAGGAGTGAGGCTGCCAAACTCAGATTCATAAAAGGCCGTGAGCGTGAGAGCACAGGGCAGGCGGTGAATGGCCCACAGAAAACACCAGACCGTAACAAAGAACCTCCGGCAACGTTCGCCCCCTCCTTGCCCAGTCCCCAAAATCGGGGGAAGACAATGTGCTGAGCAAAGTACAAAAATGACTAATGGGGGGGATGTTGGCCACGGTCTGGAACAGTTTGTGGCCACGTCTGGTGCCCGGCGGTGCCCACTGGGTGCAGTGCACTCTGAGGCAGAGAGTCCCCAGATTCAGGGAGCCTTGAGGCTCCTGGAAGGCGGGGAGATGCAATGGTGGGACCTGGGTTCCAATCCTGCCTCCTCTAATCCTAACGCTCTGCCCTTGGGTAAGTCAGTCTCCGCCTCTGCAAGCTTCAGTCTCCTCCCTTGTTAAGAGGAGGACCTGTGACTCACCTCACAGCATGGTTATGAAGATTAAAACAACACACACCAAATGTTTGCATGGTGCCTGACACAAGATGCTCAAAAAGTTGTAGCTGAAATAATAATGATGATAACTGTGTTTATTCTCATAATAATAATTAGTATTATTATTCAACTGGAAATGAAACACCTGCTGCTCAAGTTCAATGCTGCCCTCCCCGTGGGCAGAAGCCCACCCCAAATCAATCAGAAGGGCCTTAGAAAAATTACTGCAAGCAAAGGATTTTGTTAAATATCCAATAATTGAAACCCTGTCTTGAAATAGAACGGCAAGTGGGGGGGGGGGGGGTAGTAAAGTCCCGGGGAATATTGCTTTTTTTTTTTTTTTTTTTTTTTTTTTACCCATTTTTACTTTGTTTGGCAGCTAAATTCACACCGAGAGACGAGGTGAAATATTCCACAGACTAGCTGCCTGCAAATAGACTGTCAGCCTCCACTCTGATAAAAGGCAAAATGTGCGCCTCTAAATGCTCCGGCTCACAAAACCGACCCTGAAGTGACCTGACAAATGTGTCCTGACACACGGAGAACTATTCTCATAGCCTGAGGAAGGCCTTTCTCCACGCCCCGGGCTCAGCCCCACTGCACACGCGCTCCGGCGCACGGAGAACCAGCCGGGAGGAAGCCAGTCCACGTCTGCAGCCCTGTTCTCAGGACGAGGAGGCACACGTCACCACCAGAGCCACCACGGAAAACCACGGACAGCCACAGACATTACAGAGAGGACACACTCACAGGCAGCAAGTGCCTGGCCAGAACTGGAGGTGCGAGGGGGGCCGAGAAGGCCAGCTCCGGGGGGCGCTGCACAGACCAATAGTCCGTTCTTCCTTAAACAGAAGCTCTGGCTTCCCAAGAAGCCACAGGAAACACTGATATAAAAAGTGTATCGCTCAGCCTGAGCTCACCATTCCTGTCTAACAAAACCAAACTGCATTCCGGTAAAAATCACGCCTTCAACAGTCTTGTGACTCCACCACTAAGTGTGATCCTGTGACAGCGCTGGAAAGAGACTCAGAGAGCCTTCCTCTGTAGGTCTCTGCTCACCACTCTGCTGATCACCAGGATAAATCCAACGGCTGTAACCTCGCTTCATCAAGGACTCGGGAGCCATCCAAGGGCCCGAGGACCCAACGCCGGGACCCTGGTGCGCAGGCCTGTGCCTATTCCCTCGGTCACCATCCAAACCTCAAGGGGACTGGACCCTGGCCGGCGTTTGCTTGTCTCCCAAAAGGTGGGGACGCAGACAGGGAATCAGATGAGCTCCCCACCCCCACGGGCACGCGCTGAGCAGTCCTGTCTCCCAGTTGCTGGGCAGGAGCCCGGGGACGCCACGTGTGAAGACGGCTGGACACGCACTGGAGTGGCTGCACCCACCACCGGCCCCCTGATGAAGTGATTCACAACCAGGGACGACCAGCAACCGAAAGCATCAGGGCGCAGGGCCAGTGTGTAACCCCAAGGGACTCACCTGCCTGCGTTCAGATCCCACCTCAACACTCAGCTGTGTGACCCCGGGAAAGGCATTCGACCTCCTTGACCCCCGTTTCCTCGTCTCAGAACAGAGGTGATGACAGTACCGGGCCCACAGCGCTGTATGGGGGTTCAGTGAGGTATTGTTCATAAAGCACCTGGAACAGGCCTGACACCGAAGAAGACCAAGTCAGTCTGCTGATGGGATGGAAGAACAAGTGGAAGGAGCGATGTATAAATACTAGTATGTGAGACCTCGTCTTACGTATCTAAGCCAGCGTACTGTATATGTTTAATGAATGTTTTCAGGCCACACATTCCTCCCTGAGCACTCGCTGTGAGCATCCAATGAGACGACAGTTGAAGAAAGTACTGCTGAGTTTGGAGGCACAGGGATGCGGTGCTACCATCGCTGTTCTTTCAGTGCCAGCCTTTCCCGAGGCTTTAAAGCAGCGGTTCTCCACCTGTGGGTCGTGACCCCTTTGGCGGTCGAAGGACCCTTTCACAGGGGTCGCCTAAGACCATCCTGCAGATCAGATATTTACATTATGACTCATAACAGTAGCAACATTACAGTTATGAAGTAGCAACGAAAATAATTTTATGGTTGGGTCACAACACGAGGACTGTATTTAAAGGGCCAGAAGGTTGAGAACCACTGCTTTAAGGGGAGGAAGGAGCATGAGAGTCCCTGTCATCACTAAGCCCGCCAGTGTAGCCGCGAGACCAAGCACAGGCAGGCAGCGAGACTGGCACGGGAAGGCCACGCTGTGCCCGGCGACGGCAGGAGAGGAAGGGGAAGCGTGAGAGCGTGGGCTTCCCAGACGAGGCGAGGGCACCCCAGGTGTGGAGCGGACAGGCCAGGCTCGGCACGCAGGAGGGCAGGTGCGGCAGAGGCGAGGCACCGCACTGGCCGGAGCGGAGAGGCTTCCGGAAGGAGGATGCCGTGCTCAGGAGCCGAGAGGAGACTCCCCGTTAACGGGAGTCGATGTGGGAGACACGTCAGACAACAGGAAGCCAGTGAAGGTTCCACACAGAATGAGAGCGTGTGCGTGTTTGAAAAGCCCACCAGGATGGCAGGAGACCTGGGACTTTAGGGTTACGGGCAGAGTCCACATGGGCCGTTCATTGACACCTGAGCCCCTGGAAGCCCCACCCTCGAGGGTCCTCTGTGAGACACCCCGGCTGTCGGTACTTTCGCCTGGAGTCGGTGGGAGGTAGCACTTCAGAGAGAGGACAGGTCACATGCACAATGCCCGCCTGTGTCCCTGTGCAAAAACAAAGGAAAGAAAAAATCTGCAAGAGGAGTCTCATCGAGGAAGAATGTGAAAATGTGTGTCCCTCTTCGGTTAAACAAAGCAATAAACGTGTGTGTGGTTTCTTTGTGAAGGAAAAGGAGGGCTAATTATTCCAAGTGAAGCCAGACACGGCTATGCCTGGACAAGCCCTGCAGATGTCAAGGTTCGCAGGCCACCGCTGACGGGACGAGGGCAGAGCCCTTCCCCCAGCTCACCTGCCCCAAACCGTCTCTTGCTGCCCTGAAAATGCAGCAAAAGCCCAAGTCATGGTGTGTTTACTGTTAGGAAAACAAATCCCTAGATCAGTCCTTGGCGTTGCCTTCTAATCTGTCCCCGATGCGGGACACACACCTTCTCACACACGATGAACCTCATATCAGAGCACAGCTTCAGCTCTAACATGTCCTCCCCTCCAGTCCTCGGGGCTGAGCCTCCTCCTGTGAAACCTATGAAGAGGAGACCCTGCTGGGCCTTCTCAAAGGCAGGCACGGCGAAGCCTGGACAAGCCCTGCAGATGGTCAAGGTTCGCCAAACCCCCTGCCACTCGGGTCGGGTGGCAAATACCTGGACAGGAAGAGGAGGACACGGCCCCCTGATCTGCGCCATTCGGGGCCTCTCGTTCAAGTCCTGCAGCAGCAGCAGGTGAGGTGTCACCTGTGGTACAAAGAGCATCTTATCACGGCCACTGACAACGGGCAGCCTGAGGATTTGGGGCTGTCAGCGTGGACAACAGGACGCCCGCCGTGAGCTAAGGCTCTGCCTGTCACTGGCTTACTCGGCAGGTGGGTCAAGAGGCATCGTAGGGAGGTGGGTCAGCGAGGCTGGACACACAGCAGCTCATGGGCTCTGACAATGGGCCGACGGGGACAGGCCTGGGTGCATGGCCTGAATTCAGATCACCGCGGCCTGGTTCTCTCTCCTTCAGGAGGAGCCATTAACCTTTCAGAAGACAGCCCTGGGGTGGGAATGACGGAACGGTTTTTGAGGTCAGCAAGGATCTATGTTCTCAAAACCTGACATCGACATGCAAAAGTTGTGACTGAACCCGGGTGTCCCTGAGAGGAAGAGTAAGTGCATGTGACAGATCCTCTGCAATCAAAATGCCCCATTTCCCAGAGTACCTGTCACAGATTGATAACATCCACGCAAAAAGTTAAGTACAATTATGTCTGTCACTAGGAAACATACTTCGGCACCGGTGACTGACATCTCGCTGGGAGCTGACAAATCACCAGGAGATGGTGAACAGCTCAGGGGCGCCACGCACCCTCTGCAGGGAGCTCCCTGGCCGGCCCCTGGGAGAGGCCCCGGGGCGCCGCGCAGGTACAGGCTGCTCTGTGGCTCTGGGCGGGAGGGTGGCACTTTCTCCAGGGGAGGGACAGTGCCAGGAGGTCACAGGCTCTGCCCACGGCCTGAGGTCTGTGTGGAGCAGGATGGACAAGCCTCAGCGCCCCAGGCCGGCGGGAAGGGCGGAATGGAGCTACTGGAACCACATTCTCCACATTCTCCAGGACACCCCGAGCCCAACAACAACATAAACATGAGGTGTCCTGAGAATTCCAGCGCTCGAGTCCGGACTGCATATTTCAGATGGACTCGGAAAAGGACAAGCTCACGGGTGCCAAGGCTGGGACGGCCGTGGTGAGGGTCAGGCAGTCACTCTGCGGTCATCTGACACCGGCTCTGGGACCTCAGAAGGTGACGGCTACAAGTCGGGTGAGCAGACCTCAGGGACAGACACCTACTGCTCGGCACCCTCCCCGCCCAAGGAGCTCCGGGGGCCCCTTGGCAAGGTGTGTGGGGCCCTAACATGGTCTCCTGAGCCTGAACTTCTGAGCGTGGGGGCAGGGAATATGACATCGCGTAACATCTGAGGAATCCACAGGCTGACTGATGCCAGCAGCTGGGAACTCACCCCCCTGAAGTCAGCTTCTCCGAGGCCAAGCAGTTTTTACTTTGGGGAGGTTTTCTTTGCTCATTTTTAAAATGTTAAGCCCAGATCTACCGCCTTCTAACTTCCTGATCTAATTTTGCCTCTGGGGCTTTCAATGACCCCCCCACCTGGAAACACCACTGACATCTCCTCCATGTTTAAACCTCCTTCGCAACGACCATGCAAACCCCCGCAGCCAGCTGCCGTGTCTCCACCAGGTATGAGCGCAGCGAGGCCTCACACTCGGGCAGTGCTGGAGGCGGCGGCCTTCCCGAGGTGTGCGTGCAGGTGATGTGACCCTCCCAGTAGAGGCAGAGGCGTGGGGCAGTGCCTAACGGACGTGCCCGCTGCGCACACCAGGCTGCACTCCACACACCCAGGCGCACGCCCGGTCGTTCACACCGCTGCTAAGCCAGGTCTCCTCAGAGGTCCGTGCGTGCCTGCCCGTCACCTCTCATCTCCTGGCCGCGGGGCTCCGGCCGAGGAGCGAGTGGTGGAGGATCGGCTCTGTCACTCAGAACTTCAGCTCCCCAACAACTCTGTGTCATCTGCACATTTGATCCACAGGCTTCTGAGGTATGATCAAGCCACTGGCTCTGCACCAGGGCCAAGCTGGGAGGACACAGACCGTCCCCTCACCCACACCCCAGGGCGACGGGGACTCCTTCACGGTGAATGCACCCGCCTCCCAGAACGTCTCCACACCTTGGTGGCGGCAGCGGCGGAACCTTCTCTCCCCAGCAGAATCGCGGGTGAGACCCCGTGCGTGAGAGGAGTGGAGGGCTGACCTGGTTGAAGCTGGCAGGTGCACCCCCATCTGCACCAGCCCCCAGGCAGTGGCACAGAAGAGAATTGGAAGGCCTGCACAGGCAGACTTGCAGAGCTCAGGCCTGCCCAGAAGAGAAGGGGCGGTGTCTGGGCCTCAGCCCACGGGGGTGGGGTGGGAGTGGGGGGGGCTGATGCCCAGAGCGGAAACAGAGGCTCCGAGCTCCTGGGAGAGGCAGCATCACCTTCTCCATTTGGAAGCTCAGAAACGTGTGCGGAGATGTGTGAGAGAGTCGCTGACTGAGGAAGAGCAGCTCTGCCAAGACCGAATCCCGCTTTTGCCACAAACGTCACCAAACACTGCGTCCAACTCAGCGGATACAGCCAGGGGGCAGCCTCCGTCTCCAGTCTCCCGCAGGCCCACCGTGAAAGGACAGCACGGTCTCCGGCCCAGGACTGGCACTGTCCGTAGTCACAGGAAGGACGCGGGCAGAAAGCACCCGTCCTGGGTAGCCCCTGCCTCCGGAGCGAGAAGGCAGCTCTGCTGTGACCACGAGGCCCTCAGGTGATGACCCCCTCTTCCTGGAGAGGTCCACCAACTGCCCCTTTTGTCTGAATTAAGCTGGAGATCAGAGCTCACCAAGAAACGGCAGGGAATTCTTTTCAATATGAGTGACAACATAAGAAATAGGGGTAGAGCAACACGATTTTAACTTTTGAGACGAAGCCTGGAGCTCAAGAAAGCAATGAGGCCTGCTCCTGGCCCTGCTCCCTCGTTCCCTTCCAGGCCCCACAAGGGATTTGCTGGGGAAACGGCCCAAAGCCCAATGCTCAGGAACCAGCCGGCCAGGCCTCCGCGCCGCCGCTGCCTCCACGTTTGGCCGGTAGAGGGCGCTGCATCACCACACTCTCACTCCAGCCTAGGCTTTGCAACCTGATCCTTGGTTCACACAAAGACCAGGCTTGAGGGAGTTGTTCGTATGCTTGTGGTTCAATACTACAGGAGTAAGAAGCAGCAAAACACAAACCTGCTATGACATGATATCACCTATGTAAAAAGTGCACAGAGAAATGACAATGATGCACCTTTGCTCACGGAAATGGGGTTTCTGTGTGTTCATTATTTTCTGTATTCTGCCAATTTTCAACAAGTCTGTCTTACTCTCACAATCAGAAAATCCCCAGGATTGCTCAGGGGCTCGGGAGTTTTTGGGGGGAGGGAGGCGGTGGATGAGAGCAGCACGAGGTCCTAGGCTGATGGAGAAGCATTTCTGCAAAACTGAGTACTTGCCTGGACCTGCGCTGAGCGCTGGGAAATCCCGGCCCTGGACACAGCCCTGCCTTGAGGAGTTCGCAACATGAACACAGCACAGAGTGAACACTTAACAGCCGAGAGGAGCTCAGAACAGAAAGCCAAGACCCAGGCCCAGCCCCTGGTGTTCAGGGAAGGCTTCCTGGGAGAGGGGGCATGGAGCTGATATCACAGGTGTCACATGAGCAAAGGCGCAGACGCAGGAAACAGGAAGGAAACAGGAAGGGAAGAGGCTGCCAGGTCAGCGTAAGGTCTGAGGCTTAGGGAGGGGAGAGCAGAAGCTGCCAGATTCCTCTGCTGGGAGATTAGAGAGACCTGAAGCCTCAAGGGATAAATTAACACACTCATCTGTTCATCAACCTCCAATGGAAAACTTGAGTAAGTGATCAGCATTTCATCTTTAAAAATTATCAAAGACGCTGGATAAGAAAACAACACAGAAACCAAAGGCACAGAAGCCCTATGACTCGGGAGGCTCGGCAGGTACGCAGGCGCCTGTAAACCATCGCCCAGCGGCAGCGGAGAGCTGGGAGAGACAGTGGTTTTGACTGGGAAGCACTACTGTAACATTCAATTATCCTACTGGCTGACTTAACTCAGCCAAATTAGAATACATTTTATATTGACTATTTTGACATTTGTTTTATTTGGCAAGTAAAACAAAACTGATCCAATTTCCTTACACCCACTGTAAACCATAAACTATACAACAAGAGGTTATAAAATATATAAGCCTTATAAACACCACCTGCAGTTCCGCCCAGTGCCACCCGGGTGTCTCGGGCCCTCTCACCTCAGTGGCCAGCGACGTGCTCCACCACTGACCGGCAGCCTTCTGTGGAGACCGGGCCTCCTGCTTTAACTCCCTGGGAGAAGCAGCACTTTCTTTACCCAACAGAAAGGTAAACCCTGCCCTGAGGTTGTGCCCGTTTCTAGGTCCTTCCAAGCCATATGATGTCAACAGGGAGCAGCTGTAACTACCCCAGGGATGAGCCTAAATGAACCCGCCCACAGGTGATGGGCCTGAGCTGCCCCTGAGCACAGGTGACCATGGTGATTGCACCTCTGACCTGCCCTGCGTAGTGAGCAAGCGCTGAACTAAGCTGCATTAGCCTCGAGCTTCTAACCCAGGGGTGGGGAACCTTTCTTCTGCCAAGGGCCACTGGATATTTACAACATCATTCGAAGGCCATAACAATTATCAACTTAAAAGTAGCCTGCTATATTTGGGCAAACATTTAATTCATTAACTCACCCCTAATGCCTTGGCAGGGCCAGACCAAACGATTTCGAGGGCCTTATATGGCCCATGGCTGGACGTT
Organism: Myotis yumanensis; assembly: GCF_028538775.1. Classification (NCBI taxonomy): domain Eukaryota; kingdom Metazoa; phylum Chordata; class Mammalia; order Chiroptera; family Vespertilionidae; genus Myotis; species Myotis yumanensis. Next base: position 6,783,844 of record NW_027223763.1, read on the forward strand.
CCCCACCCCTGTCCTAAACCAAACAGACACACTCAGCTGCTCCACCTGCCCTCTGGTACTCATTCGCTCTCTGTGTCTTTTCCCATCGAAGTAAACTGGAAAACCGCTTCTGAAGTCTCAGGCGGTTCCAGGGCTGGTTAAGCTGAAGGACCACTCTTGGCTGTGGGTCTGTCAGGAGAAAGCCCAGACTGTCTTTATGGAGGATGAGCTGAAGGACGGAGCCCTCGGAGCTGCTGGCTTCTTCCGAGAGGCGGATGGATGCTCAGAGACCAGTGCAGCCCCGCCACCCCTGCACCTCCTCTAGATCCATCCTCATTTATGTTACATCAATCCCCAATGACACCGCCCTGCCAAACCTTTCTTGTTTTATTTACTTTTGTAATCCCCGTCTCAAACTTAATCCATCATCACTGTTTGTTGTTCCTTGTCCTCAAATAATTTCCTCCTAGTGATGCGAGGTTTCTTTAGTGACAGGATTCCTTTCCCACCCGCGTCCTGCAGAAAGTGGAGACCGTGTCCACCTCGATTCCGACTGAAATCGGCTGCAGAGCGCCCAGGTTCCTCTCCGGAATTTCTTTGTGGAAGCAGTGATTAAAACTAACATCTCCTGAAAAACTTCTCACTATTCTCTCAAACTCAAACTGCTCATGTTTTAGTTCTACTCATTGGGAAAAGGAACAATGTGAAAATGAACACAATTACTTACCAACCCTCCTGGGTTTCAAATGAGTGGCTGGCCCAGGCAGAGAAGGAACTGCAACTTCTTCCAGCCGGGCTCCAGCCCCGGGGCTGCAGGCCCTGCCTGCATGCAGCCGCCACCCCTGCAAGCTGCATGCTCTGCTACTTTAGGGGCCTCAGAATGTGTGCAGGACAGAATACACAATGGCCTTTACATTCAAGCAATGCAAAGATTTCTAATTGGATTTTAAAACATCCTCCAAAGGTAGACTGCTTCTGCACGATTTCAGCAGATACTGAGTGGAGGGGTTCTGAAACATGTGCCCTGGAACCCAAGACCACGTGACTGTCACATGCATCGCAGCACGAGATGCCAGGACCAGGCCTCACCTGGGAAGGCTGGGGGCTGGGGTGGAAGCAGCTGACGACTGGGAAGGTGTTGTGGGTTGAGATGAGTCATGGTTCCTTGGAACTCTGCCCATTCGATACCAGATCCCCATGCTGTTCAGTTCCCTTTAGGAGAAAAGAGAAAACTTCATGGTGCAGTTTAGCACAAAGCATTGACCTGAGCGACAAGGCAAACCAACTCCTTTAAAAGAATCACAGCCTCAAACACCAGGAACTGTTGTCCACAGACTGGTCACATCACCCCCTTGGCCCTGGGTGTCACAGTCCAGAGCTGGCCTTCCTGCCTTCCTACTGCACTTTCCTTGGTTCTCAGTCTTTAAATTTTTTTTAATTTTGTCATTTAATTGTGGGTGTTTACACGACAATCCACTTCAAGCCCCACTTCTAGTTCAGTGATACCGGCTCCCCTCACACTTCAAGCAAATACCACACCTCGCCTGTCACCCAGCCTGTGCCAGGCCCATGGGCAAAGGCCCAGCTTTCAGGGGAAAGAGGAGGGTCTGGATTAAATGAACAAAAAGAGAAACAGAACATGACCCAGATCCAGGAGGCGATCTCAAAAGCTAATAGGAGAACTTATCCGTGGGGCCCCATGGGGTCCAGCGAGATGCCTGCAGAGCCAGCCAGGAAAGGGGCACGCGGCCGAGGGCCGAAAACCATCACCACACCGATGAACGGGAAATCCTGGGTCTCCGGTGACTGAGTACAATGAACACCTATTGTCTTTAGGACACCCAGCATCCATTCACTCCCCAGTCTGACTTTTTAAATCCCCTCTGCATCTGGGGGCAGCCACCCCTCATTGTTGGTCCCTTAGTTCCAATGGCTCAGGCCTGGGAGAGAGAACGACATTTCCCAGGCAGCAGTGACAGGGTCAGGGTGCACAGGGCCCCAGGGCGTCCATCAAGACCAATGAGACTGAGTTCTAGAACTTCTGTTTGAATGATCAGGAACAGACTTGCTCTTTGCCTCGGGGCTTGAACCTGGAGGAATAGTAGGTGAACCAAGCGGGCCACCATTCCCCCACTGGGGAGAACATGTCTAGGGATGGGGTCCCCTGGAATCAGAGCCAGGAGGAGAGAGGGAGAAACTAGGTCCTAATGACGTTCTCCGAGCACCTGCTTCGGGCCACCCTGAGCCAGCCTGGCCCTGAGCTCGGCTGTGACAGCAGCCAGCCAACAAGTGCCTTCTTTTGCTTACGCCAGCCTGGGCTGGGTTCCCTCTCACCCACAGTCAAAAGAGCCCAGAGTGAAATCCTGAGATTCCTTGTACTTGGTGCTTATGAAGTGGCTTCAGAGCCAGGCCCGTGTCAATACTGAGGCCACCGGTGAACCAGCCCTCTGCTCGTCGGGGAAGACGAATGTGCAGCCAGAAAACTGCACAAGGAATTATCACGTGGTCATGAAATAGCATGTTTTTCCTGACTCAGAACCCCCCACTGGCATCTGTGCACTGGGAGATAATCCACACCACGATCATGTCCCACGAGGTCCTGGTGGCCGCTCCCCTCACCGACTCCCCCTCGTCGCCCAGCCAGCCACGCTGCTCCCGGACATGCCACGCCCGTTCGCACGGGCGTCCCCTCCTCTGTCAGAGGCCCTGCCTCTCACACTCTGCAGGGCGGCTTCTTCTTACGCTGGAGGTCTCTGCTCAAGCCTCCCCACCTGACCCCCTCGCTGAAGGAGCTGCTGGTTCACTGCAGTGTCTCATTTTTGTTGCTCCCTAAAATGATATCATCATTAATGTCCTGTTTGTTGCTCACCTCTCCTGTCAGAACACAACTCTGAGAGCAGACTCTTCGTTTGCCTCAGTCGCCACCTGCCAGGGTCTCTGCCATGGAACGAAGGTGCCGTGAACTCAGTGGGCGAATAAACTGCTGAGAGCCGAGGCTCAGGGGTCCCTAAGGGGAGAACCCCTGGGCTTGGGGCACCTGGAAAGCCCGCAGAGCGTCAAGGATTAACACCAGGACAAGGCCAAGGAAGGCCCTGAGAGCGGCGAGGGGCACGAGCTGAGGCGCGGGGGGTGGACAGCGTGGTGGTCTGGGCCGGCTGCAGCTCGCACAGGGAGAGGAGGTGAGAGAGACCTGGCTATGGAGACTCACCCAATGAACGTGTACTGCGGGGGCGCCTGCTTGGTCCGGCCCATGATCCGGATGTCACAGATCGCCGCCTCCGTGGAATCCCGGGGGATGAATTTAATGCACAGCCTCTTCTTTCTAAAAGCCACTTCCTCTGCAGTAAAGAACAACAAGGAAAGGTGTGAGTCTCTATACCAGCGGTTCTCAACCTGTGGGTCGCGACCCCTTTGGGGGTCGAACGACCCTTTCACAGGGGTCGCCTAAGACCATCGGAAAACACATATATAATTACATATTGTTTTTGTGATTAGTCACTATGCTTTAATTATGTTCAATTTGTAACAATGAAATTGGGGGTCACCACGACATGAGGAACTGTGTTAAAGGGTTGCGGCATTAGGAAGGTTGAGAACCACTGTTCTATAAGGAGCATCAGGTCTCCCGTAACGTTCCCTTTCTGGTGGCAGAAGGGGCTGGTCCTCCAAGCGCCCAACAGGAGGGCTGGCCCTGCGCCTCCTGCCCTCCCCGGGCCCACAGCGGGCAGCCGGGTGTGCGGGCCGGAGCGCAGCCTTTCCCCGCGGAGAGGGCCTCCTGGGGCGCGTCACCTCTGCAAGGAGATGCCGTACTTGCTCACTGCGGCAGCCTTCACACAGGCACACAGATACCTGCGCGTGAACACACGTTATTACACGGACTGTTTTCATTTTTCCTTTTCATTGTAGAAATTTTCAAACATTCCCCGAAGTGCATGACCCCACATGTTCCTGTCATCTAGTTTCAACGCTGCTCCCAGTGGACAGGCTGGTTTCATCCCACATGGCCTGGCTGGAGGATTTAAGATGAATCCCTAACACCGTGTCTTGTCACCTGTCGATAGCTCAGTAGGCATCTGGGGCAGACAATCTTTTTTAACACAGTCACCATGCCATGATCATCCTTAAGAAAATGAACAACAATTCCTAATATCATCCAATAAATAGTCTGTGTTCAAGTTCCCTTCATTATCTCAAGAATGTCATTTCTCTGCTGGCTTGTCTGACCGTGGCTGTCAGGTCTCTCAAGTCCCTTTTAGTCTGTTTCAGCCTCTCCCCCTCCCTGTCTTTGGGGCGCTGGTGCTGGAGAAACTGGGTCACTCCCCTGTACCTATGAACTGGCAGCTACAGCTAAAGGCCCAGAAGAGGCAAGTTAGGGTTCTTTAGGCAAGAACACTTCCCTGGTGGTGCAGGTACAGCTCGCCCCCTCGGCTTCTGAGGGTGTCAGCCTGTCCCCCGTGATGAAGTCCCCAGCAGCCACTCTCTGAGTGTTCGCCTCCCCTGACGACTGCTGCTTAGATCCATCATTTCATTAAAGCAGCGGTTCTCAACCTGTGGGTCGCCAACCTGTGGGTCGCGACCCCTTTGGGGGTTGAACGACCCTTTCACAGGGGTCACCTAAGACCATCGGAAAACACATATATAATTACATATTGTTTTTGTGATTAATCACTATGCTTTAATTATGTTCAATTTGTAACCATGAAAATACATCCTGCATATCAGATATTTACATTACGACTCATAACAGTAGCAAAATTAGAGTTATGAAGTAGCAACGAAAATAATTTTATGGTTGGGGCTCACCACCACATGAGGAACTGTATTAAAGGGTCGCGGCATTAGGAAGGTTGAGAACCACTGCATTAAAGGTTTCAAAGTGGCGATTTTCTAAATCTGTTATCCTTCCCCATTTTTAGCTGGAATCCTTCTATATAAAAAAATAACTTTTCTTCAACTACTTGGTCTCTCTGGAATATGTTGTTTAGGAAAACAAGATAAATACGTGAATCTTTATCGAGTCTTCGTGACGAGTCTGTGCCCTCGCAGCCCCCGCCCCCGCGGTGGCCAGCCAGGTGTTTGCTGGCTCATCTGTGGTTTTTAAACACGAGTTTCAATTAACTGCGTCACTCAGACATGAGTCAGACAGATCTGGGTTGAAACCCCACCTCCGCCACTTCCCAACACCATGACTGTAATCTCTCCGAGCTCTGCCGCCCGCGCCCCCCCCCCGCCCCCCCCCCTCCCGTAAAAGGGAGCGAATGAAACCCCACCCGGAGGGTGGCGGGTGGATGAAATGGGGTGGGACAGGCTTCCCTTAGCCCCGTGCCTGGCACGCGCACGAGTTCCATAAGGTACAGCCATGAACGTTCTTATCGTCATCAAGGAAGCCTCCAGCACACGGTTTAAGTCAGGGCTCAGCACTGACTTTCAAGACCTTTCCGTTCGGGTCAGGAAATAGGCATCAGTCAGGCAGCAGCATGAGGAGGGCAGGGCAGGCCTGTGGCCGTCTCGACTTTACCAAGGATCAGAGGTGCTGGGTGCTGTGTTGTTGTTTGCGGGGTGGGGGGGTAAGAGCCAGATGGAACTCAGAAACTCTGTGGGTTCTCTTCCTTGGTGAGGACACCGAGGGCTGGATGGGACCTACAACCGAGAGTAACAAGGCCCTGATTCCAGACCCCAACAGCAGCCCCGCACCGCGGAAGACCCCGCGCACGCGCGCAGGTGAGAATGCAGGTATTTCACTTGCTCTTGCCGCGCTGCTCTCTGCTCCCTTCCTCCCTCTACAGCATGGAGCCACTAATTACACACGCTTCAGCGGGCCTGGTTTTAAGTAAATATATTATGCAGAGTCAATAGAAATGTGTTCAGTCATGCTAATGAACACAGAAAGGACACAGCACTTTACTAAAACAAACAGCCTTCCAGTGTCTAAGTACTATGTGGATTGCAACAAACTGTATTTTAAATTGATTACAGGAGTCTCCTCCTTTCGGCTGACTTTGTAAAATCAGGGCCTTACATGCACCCAAACTACACCTGTCCCCTGGTAAAGTCTCCAGGAAATGGCCGTGTGACCCGAAATGAAGAGGCTACCCAGATCCCACCCGCCTTGTGAGATAAGACACCTGGTGGAGAGGCCTGGACAACCTCAGACAGTCCACGGCACAGCAACTGTGCCCTCGTCACAGGGAGAGGCTGCCCGCCCCGGATCTCGGCCCAGGCTCACCCCATAGCAGCCACACCGTGGCCCAGGCAGGCCCCCACCCTGGGCTTCCTCGCTGAACTGGTTCAACCAGAGGAAAGTGCAGAATGGGAAATCCCTTGTGGCTCTGCAGTATCAACATAAAGACACTGTAAGTCAATTAGTTGTCAAAAATGAGCACCAATTCTAAAACGAAGAAAAGCGGGGGGGGGGGGGGGGAGTGGAAAATTAACGCAAGTCTACAGGCAATTTTAGTTCTCAAGCGGAGAAGCCATTTAGGAATAAGCAAAGGTAGCAAGCACACAGTTGTGAAATGTTCAGTCTTGCTAATAAATAACGAGATGAAAATTCAATAAAATTGGGCTAGCAAAACTAAGTAAAAAATTTAAAGCCTATGCTGGCAGGTCTGTGGAGAACAGGTACAAACCTGTGTCACTACTGACACGTGAATAGGTATTTCTGGAAGTTACTTTGGCAACAGAGAGTAATAACGCTTATCTTTATTGAGCCCATCCTCCGAGCATGGCACTGTGTGCAATGGGTACCTTAGGCCAGCGGTCGCCAACCTTTCGGAACTCACGGACCACCAGTGGTCCGAGGACCACCGGTTGGCAACCGCTGCCTCAGGCAATTCAAAGACGAATTAAACACGGATCTTGCCCTCAAAGGAAGAGATAAGTAGCAAAGACATGAAGAAAACACATACATGGCTAAAATGCAGCTAGAAACATTATTATGAGGTAGATAAAATCCCCCCTCCCCATTTTACAGATGAGGAAACTGAGGCCCAGGAGGGTGAAGTCCTGTAGTTGTAAGTGCAAAACCAGACTCAATATCAGGCGACTCGACTCCACAGCCCGAGTTCTTCACAGGCCACGCTGCACTTCGTCCTCGTGGAGGTAACGATGGGAATTCACAGGCAGAGTCACACCCTTCGGCTTCCCACATGGACTCGCACGGCTTACTCCCCTCCTGCCCTGCAGTGAGTGTGTGCACTAAGAAGGCAGACGGGGACCTGGCCTCCGACTGGTTAGCCCTGGCTCGGTGTGTGCTAACGCCGTTTCTTGTTGCCATGCGCAGGTCACCCACTAGACTAGGTCCTTGTGGAAAGGGCCGTATCTCCGTCACCTTCACATCCCGAAGCCTGCAGTGCCACAGGCACCCACCAATCTTTGCTGACTGTGGAGAGGAGAGAGCTTGCTTCATACTGGTGTGTAGGGACCAGAGACTGCCTGAAGCAGGTGGGAGGACTTTGGCTCAGCCAGAAAGATCTGGGGTGTGGGCATTCTGAGTTGAGGGAAGAGGCATTTCAGGCAAGGAAAACAGTAGCGAATATGTAGTCAGCAAAGAAAGGAGCCTGCAGAGCGCACAGCACGTGGCTCGGTTTGGGTGAAGTAGAGGGTGTCTGAATATGAGGAACACCTTGTGGAGGAAGGCTGGGCAGACCACAGAGGCCGAGGACCCAGCAGGCTCAAGTACTTGGGAACCTATCACAAGGAAATCCTTCAAAATCTGTACACGCCCAAACTGACCTACAGACTCAACATCATTCCTATCAAAATCCCAGCTGGCTTCTTTGCAGAAACCGACAAATCCTAAAATTTATATGAAAATTCCAGGGACCCAGAATAGTCAGATCATCTTGAAAAAGAAGAACAAAGTTGGAGGACTCATAGTTTCAAAACCTGCTACAAAGCTACAGTAATCAATCACGACTGGCATAAGGAAAGACATATAGATCGATGGAAGAACTCAGGGTCCAGAAACAAACTCGCGCAGTTATGGTCAACTGACGTTTAACAAGGACGCCGAGACAAGCCAGGGGAGGAAAGAACGGTTATTCAACTGGAAATTCACATGCACAAGAATGAAGTTGGACCCCTATCTCACACCATTCACAAAAATTAACTCAAAATTGATTGAAGACATAAATGTAAGAGTTAAAACTATAAATCTCTTAGGAGAAAACATAGGCATGAATCTTGGTGACCTTGATTTAGGCAATGATTTCTTGGGTATGTTACCAAAAGCATAAGCCAAAAATAAAAAAGGTAAATGGATTCCATCAAAATAAAAAACTTTTTGAAGGACAACAAGAAAGTGGGGGGAAAAAAACCCCACAAAATGGGAGAAAATATTGCAAACCATATAATAAAGTACTTACATCTAGAATATGGTTAAACCCTGAAAAACCCAGGGGATAGGGGCACCAATCCCCCACATAATAAAAAATCCGGGTATAACTTTTGACTCCTCCAAAATATAACTACTAATAGCTTACTGTTGACTGGAAGCCTTGCCAATAACATATACGGTCAATTAATACATATTTTGTATGTTATATGTATTGTACACTGTATCCTTACAATAAAGTAAGCTAGAGAAAAGAAAATGTTAAGAAAATATGGTTACAGTATTTACTGGAAAAAAAAATCTGGGTATAACTGGACCCACCCAGTCCAAACCCATGTTGTTCAAGGGTCAACTGTATATTAAAATATTCTTACAACTCAGTTAAACAAAGACAAGCCACTTTAAAATGGCAAAGGATCAGAAGAGACCTTTCTCCAGAGAAGACACACCCACGGCCAACAAGCACATGCAAAGATGCCCAGCATCATTAACTAACAGGGAAACACACACTGAAACCACACCGAGAGACCCCTTCTACCCACTGAGACAGCTGGAATCAAGGACAGCGACACGTGCTGGGGAAGCTGTGCCGAAGCCGGACCCGCGCGCACTGCTGGTGGGAAGGGAAGACAGTGCTGCTCCTTCAGAAACAGTGTGGCGGTTCCTCAGAAAGTTAAATACAGAGTTAGAATAGGACCAGCCATTCCATGCCTAGTAGACACCTAAGAGAAATGAAAACATGTGTCCACACAAAAACCTGTACATGAATGCTCATAGCAGCACTATTCACAACAGCCAAAAGCAGAAACCGCCCAAACATCCATCAATTGGATGGATATGCAAAATGTAGTATATCCATATAAATGGCAGATTACTTGGTGATAAAAAGGAATGAGGTACTGATGGATGCTGCAACATGGAGGAACCTTGAAAACATGCTCAGGAAAAGGAGCCGATCACGAAAGACCACATACTGCACGATTCCACTTACATGAAATGTCCTGAACAGGCACATCTACAGAGCAGGTGGGTGCCTGCCTGGGGCTAGTGCGGGTGCAAAGGTGAGGGGTGGAGAGAAGCGGAGAGTGACTGCTGATGGGGCTGGGGTTCTTGGGGAGGGGATGAAATATTCTAAAACTGATGGCAATGCTTGCAAACTCTGTGAATATACTAAAAACCTCTAAACTGTATACTTTAATGGGTAAACTGTATGGTGTGTGAACGACTGGCATATCCAATAAAGCTGTTACCAAACCCCCCGATACATAAATATATAAAACCTTTTTGTAAAAAGTGCTTAAACACATGCTTTTGCAGAGTGGCACTGTGGTTAGAAGTGTGGCTGGTGTCAGACTCGTGTGTGTTCCAGTTACTCCCCACTCCGAGGGGCGCGACCTTGGGTAAATTCTTTAACCCCTAAGCAGTTACTGAGTCTCACTTATCGCAGATGTGAACTGGGTTCAATAATATCCATTTCCAAAGAGAGGTCTCTGAAGATTCAATGATATCAGGTATGTAGAGCATTTATCACAGGGTTTAGCATACAGAAAATACATACTAAATATCAGCTATTATAATTATTAACTAATGCATATAATTACAAGCAAGTAATAGCAAAATGTCCAAAAGCGAGGAGACTATTAAGAAAATGAAAATATGCTACGCAGTGGTTGTCTTTGTTTAACTGAGTTGTAAGAATATTTTAATATACAGTTGGCCTCTGCAGATATGAAAAGTCTGGTCTACATGAAATGCTAGTAAAAACCCAGCAAAAATAGTGGGTCCCAATGGGGCTAAATATGGAAAACTCAAATATGTATGACGCAGAATGAGACACAGAACTTCACAGAGAAATCACGTGTCATAAAGAAAGGAGTCCCTGTGTTCATTTTTATTTTACTGCTTCACGGTGTGGGCATCCTAAAGTTAGTTGGTAAGAGTAATTAAAAATAAAACAAGTTATTTCACATCAAAATGAGGCGACTCAAATACACCGAGGTTTCCCGGCGCTGCATGACAGCTCATGTGCATGACGGGCCCTGAAGAAGCTTCTGACGTGTCAGTGACTGTCTGCTCAGTTCTGCTCAGCGCTCACACGGAATCCTGTGTCCTCTGACGGGCAGTCTTCCTGGCTCTGACCTTTCTCGTGAGCTCCCAGAGCCCCAAATGGGGACAGTAGTGCACTTGTATTCCCTGGGCATCTTCTGATTTTTCCCTTTTGAACCTGGGTCTTTGCCAAGCTTGGCTTCAGCAGTGCAGAGGATGCACTGAGGACGAACTACCACCCGCCTCTCCATCCATTCCTGAGCGACCAGCTCAGCAGGAAGCCCACTCTGGGGGAAAAGGACATTCGGCCCACTTACAGGGTGCTAACCGGAACACTACAAACTCCTGGGAGAACTGAGTCAGACACGAGTTTATTCATGGGCAAGCAGTAGGGACTCCTAAAATATTATTTCCAAAGAAAAATGCACACAAAAAATATCTAAAAATAGACCTGGTGGAAGGAAACTGGCATTGCGATGAGCGGTACGAAAGGGTGACTCACGTGTGTCCACCGTCTCCTGGATCGGGATGAAGCCCACAGGCAGAGTGTCCTTGATGTCAATGAGCTTCATGTCCACCAACACGTTCCCTAAATGACTCTTGGGAGGAAAGAGGAGAGAGACAGACGATTAATCCAAACACTCCTGTGGTGGGTTTGGTGTTTTGGCTTCGAGATGCATATTTACACCATGGCTCCTGCAGCTTCGAGACAGCAGGTTAGTTAGGGTGGGTGCCGCTTACTGTTCCCCAGCAGTCACACGGGGACTCAGTGGCCCGGGAAGGAGTTTCATCTGCAGAACCTCAAAGGCACTCACTCAGACACGGCATGCCTTGGTTAGGCGGACGAGCAGCCAGGAGATGCCGGAGACATAACCAGAAGAGGGCAGCTGTGCACACGTCCCGGGACCAGCTCTCAGGCCCAGCAGGTTAGAGAGAGCAAATCCCTGGGGCAGCCGTGGGGGGGGGGAGGGGGGGGAGCTGAGTCTAAACCGAACAGAGAACCAACCACACTCCTAAGTGGTTGCCGGCCTGCCTATCGACACACATTTCGGCTGCTAGATACAGTCTGTAAAATCCCAAGAATCATAAAATACAGAGCGAAAAGCCCTGCTGCCTCACTATTACACATCTTCCAGAATGACACGCACCAGGGCCTCTTTAAGCTTCTATTTAGTGGTGGTATATGGGGTCCATGGTGCGCAGTTGCTGTAACCAGTGCAAAAACGTCTTCCGAAGATGGCTCCCACCCCCTGTAACTGCGAGAGAGAATGATCAGTGAACGCATGGAAACGAGCTCTAAAGATAGCTACCCTACAACTTCAATACTGGGGCTGCCCCGAAGATGTCATTGAAGCCTTCCGAGTAACCTGCAGTTACTTCCCCCGCTCCGGCAGAGCCAGTTAAGGAAAGACGGATGGCTGCTGATCCCACATCTCTCCAGTCAGGATGCCAGCCTCGCACTCGGCGTGCCCATTTCCCAGAAGCACCTCGCCCGCGTGGGCACGCTCGGGCTCCTTGCTCTGTGTTTGGACAGGCACCCAGACGGCCAGCCCGCCACTCTGGCCTCCACAGCACCTCCTCGGGCCTGTGTCCGTCTCTGCGCATGGGGGCCAGCCCCTGCCCTCTGCCCAATGCCAACGAACACGCTCTCTGAAGGCCACTCAGGGAGTTCTTTCCATCTACACTCTCCGCTCTCTTCTCTCTTGGCACTATTTTCCTTGTATCAATTTATAATGGCACATTTTTCAAGGTTATTTAACATCTGTCTCCCCCCTAGAGTTTAAGAACCACCAGGACCAAAACTATCTGTCACTGCTGTAAATCCAAGCCCAGCACAGTTCTTGGCACACAATAGGTGGTCAGTCATTTTTTGGTGAAAAAAATTAATGTTTTTTGGTACATTTTCAACTGGGTGAGCTGCTCAAAGTCAGAAATCAGATTGGATTTGCTGGGATGATGAATCTAAACTCTATCAATAAAAACATTAAAAGTATATTTAATATATATTAAATTTACATATATATAAAAGCCTAAGCCACTGTTCGACTGGTAGCTATGATGCACACTGGCCACCAGGGGGCAGATGCTCAATGCACAGGCATGGAAACATGGAATAGACTGATGAATCTCAGAGGAGGGGGGGGGGGAGTGGGGAGGGTGGGAAGAGATTAACCAAAGATCTTATATGCATACTGGAGGCCTGGTGTACACATTTGTACACCAGTGGGGTCCCTCGGCCTGGCCTGCAGGAATCAGGCCAAAATTGGCTCTCCGACATCCCCCAAGGGGTCCCGGATTGCAGAGGGCACAGGCCAGACTGAGGGACCTCACCGGTGCATGAATCCGTGCACACCAGGTCCTGTTGTCACAAAACCATTTCCTTGTCACAGAACTCTGCTTGCCCACCGCTTCCTACTAGTCTGCCTCGGTGGCTGCCTCGGGGAAGCAGCGCCCAGTGCAGCACGGCAGGCGGACTGGGGACCCTCGTGGGCACGGACCACATCTCTGACCATGTGCAGGGTTTGAACTGTTAGCCTAACTCGCAGACATGAGCTGCCTCCAGAGCTGCCTCATCTAATCGATCATCATTTTTTTTCATGGCAGCTGCGTTTCCATGTCATCACTGCTTTCTGCATTGAGAAATTAACACTGGGTATGTGTCCCTGCCCCGGAGATGGATGGGCGTTCATCAATATCCTTTGCAGGTGTCTTCTGCTTGACAAGCTGGGTTTCACGGAAGTCAACTGCAAACCACTTAGCGACCTCACCCTCCACACTCTACAAATGTCCCCGATCATAAAAGCAGAACACGGGTGGTGTGGCCATTTTAAAAGCATCACAAACCCTCGCGTGCCTACCAAACGGGAGCTGCACTGCCAGAGCTTCCCGCAGTCCGCGTGGGGCCCCTCCGCGCTCGGGGCTGCGCTGCGCTGGGTTTAATACAGTGGGTCTGCGACACCATTAATTTCGCGTGTCCCTCTCCCCTCCCCCATCCCGTGCTCCCTTTCATTTCCTCCTCATAAATATGAAGAACGTATTCCCAATCCTTGTTGAGCAAATGATTCATGCCAAAGGCCCAATATGCACTGACTCAGGGTATTTATATTGCCTCTGGTAGCCAGTGTTGCTAGTATACTGTAATTATTTTTGACAACCTTGCATTTAAGGTAGCCACAGATAACCAACTTAATATTCAAATGTTCATAAATCCTTCTGTTTAATATCCTCCCTACCTAATCTATGTACATTATTATTACAGGTAATGCAGAAAGTACAGGGCATGAAAAGTGCAATTAATCTCGATCCTTCCCCAGGAAGCAATGTCACTCCAAAGCCAGGTTTCTGTATTAATGGCATTACTGGGGGAAGGAAATTTAAGTTCCAAAGGAGTCTCCCCAAACTCCTACATTGGGAGTCTCAAGTCACCTAATTAAGAATCTGTCCAGCCTTGAGATCCCCGTCCCTCCTTCACGGCCGTACAAATTATGCCACGCCGAGCCCTCCCTGACAGCAGGGCCAGCCCCGACGGCTGCGGCAGATTAAACTATGCCTCATTCCTGTCCACTCCTGGCCGGCCGGGGGCCCCTTTGGATGTCACCACAGGACCCATTCATTCTTTTTCTGAAACCAGAACGCACCTATTTCCTATGCTGCTTCAAAGGAGCGGCAGAGCTCCCCCCACGGCCTGGTCCTCATCCCATATCCCTACCCACCTCCTGGGCCTCCTGGAGGAAGACACACAAAGGAAGCCCCCAACGAGCACCTCTTCAGTGTTCAACGAAGGGTGACTAACTCATGCATTCTCTGCAGAAGGTCTACCCTGACACCTAAGTTAGCAGGCGCAGGCCACCACCTGCCATCTTCAGACTTGTCGCTGTCCCCACACAAAGGGTCGGGGACTCCTCTGGCCTAGAGTACCAAGAACCCACAGCCTTCGGGGGAAACGCAACAAAGACAGAAATCAAGAAAACACACACACACACACACACACACACACACACACACAAAACAAACAAACAATAAAAAGTGGTATACGAGATCATGGCTGTCCTGGGAGGCCCCCATTTTGAGCCAAAGCCTCCTCAGGCCAGATGGGGGAAGACTGAGCAGAGATCAGAAGTGACACCGTGAAGCCACTGAGCAGCGAGAGGGCGTCCCCGGAGTCCGTCCTCAGCCCCGAGCGGCAGTGAGCACGCTGACCTCTGCACAAAGGAGAGGCCAGCGGACAGAAGAGGGGTGACACAAGTTAAACACATGAATCGTTTCAGAAAAGGGTTTAGGTAACTCCTGGCACAAAGGGGCGGGGAGTGGGGTGAATGCGATGCCAGAGGGAGGTGGGGGCCGGGGGGACGTTAACCCGGCCTGCAGACCTGCCCCTCCATGTCCTCAGGCGGCACGGTGAGCCCCGGGGACCTGCTCAGACTCATTGTGCAGCTGCCGCCTGCCGGCCTGTCTGGTGAAAAGGATCTCGGAGTTTAGCACCAGGACTGTCCCCCCTCCATTAGAAGCTGCACTTCACAACAAGCAGACGTTACCCTCGTAATTAGGGGGGGCATTAAAGCAATGGTTCTCCCCAGCCCTGCATATGTTATGAATAATCTTCCTTCCACAGACTTCTCAATAAGCACAGGAATGTTAGGTGGAAGAGTGGCAGCCAGAGAACCGAGTGACTGTCTCCATCCAGAAAACACGGAAGGGACAGGCCGGGACCCCAGGCCCGGACCGTGGGCTGTGGGGCTATGTGACGGGAGAAAGACCGTTTCTCTTCCCGTTCATGCTTCTGAATGAAGATGTTTAAAGTTGTTTTTCTTTTCTTTTTTAAAAAACATATTTTTATTGATTTCAGAGAGGAAGGGAGAGGGAGAGAGAGAGAGAAACATCAGTGATGAGAGACTCATTGATCGGCTGCCTCCTGCACACCTCCTCCTGGGGATTGAGCCAGCAACCCAGGCATGTGCCCTGGTCCGGAATCGAACCCAAGACCCTTCATTCCGCAGGCCGACACTCTATCCACTGAGCCAAACCAGCTAGAGCCCAGTTTTTATTTCCTTTTTAAACCATAATATAGCTTACTGTTATAATAAAATTTATAAAAGTAAATTAATAAAAATATTTCAAAAAAACTTTGCATCAGAAAGAGACAGGAACACTTAGGCCCAAAATAAAAAGGCTCCCCTGAGAATGAAAACCTGCTCCCTCTCGGGGCGAGGAAAGGTGACCTCGGAGAAGCCCCAAATGCTGAGCTCCGGAAAGGGCGAAGGCTCCAGGCGGCTGTCCTGGGAGCGGGGAGGGGTACTTGCAGGAAGACGAGGGCAGGCCCCACGCAGGGGACATACTCAGGAAAGCGGGCTCCTTCTCCCAAAGCTGCCCATTGAAACACTATTGGAAAAGCTTGGACAGGTATCGTCAAAAATTCCCCAATTTATGGGCCCGAGTATGAAAAACTAACAGGAATGGGCACTGGTGAATGCCGACCTGCAGACACAATGGAACGCCCATGTCGTACAGAGACTCGGGGGAAAGACTCATTCTGGGACGGGGCTGACGCTGTGGAAAGGGGCGACCATGCAGCACCTTTCTAGCTGCGCCTCCAGGTGGGGGGCAGCTTTCAATCCGGCTCCGCCGGAAAGTTCTCCCGTCCCCGCCACCTGGGATTTGCTCCTCAGAGGGAAGGTGGGCACACGGAGCTGCTGAGGAAGCTCCTGTTTCCCTGAGAACATTTCAGTGGGATTCACAGTTCACCGGGGCATCTGGTTAATAACGCTCTCCATCAGAGAAGCACAGTGTGAGCTGCTGGCTCTACCCAGTTCACTGAAACCACAGAGGAGTGAGTATGGTGATGGGGACCAGCCACAACAGACACTGGAGGAGATTTCAGGCAGGAGCATGCGTGGCTGGCGCTCACTCAGCGGACGGAAAGGCGCGACTAGACTTACATTTTCTTTGGAAAATGATCTTGTGAAGCACAGGTATCTGGTAACCTTGGATTTAAACAAGCCGTCTTTCCAGAGGTCAGCGTCCACACCATCTGCCGTCTGTGCGACCTACACCAAAGAGACAGAGGACCGCAGGTGAGGCGGGCGGAACGGGAGCGTGCGCGCCGCTTCTTCGTACCTGTGCCAATTAACACCGGCCGGAACTCTCGTGGCATCTCATTAGTTCATTTCACTGGGCCCTGGGAAGAGATTTTCCAAAAGGGGAAAAGGGAGAGTGTGAAAAACACAACTTCTAAAAATACTGTCCCCGGGGAAGCCATTGATTAAAGACACCCTGACAAAAGTGGTTCTAATGAGAAAAGAGCAACTTTTGTTGCAATGGACCAAGGAGGGATTGGTGAAGTCAGCACATTAGGTTGCTCATTACCACTCACTCGGGGGGCGGTAGGGGTGCAGGGACAAGTCCAATGGGGTGTGAAATGCCACCTGAGAGGGCACCGCTGTGGGCGGCTGACTCGGCCCCGCTCCAGGACTCGGGGGCCCGCCAGGTGCTTCGTCAGTGGGGTCCACTGGGGCCGGGGCAGGTGTCAGGAAACCTGCTCCTCAGTGCATCTTCTGGGCACCAGCTCTGCGAGTGCTATTCAAGGTCGGAAACTGCATCATGTTAGAAAAACCAGGCAGACCCAGTTCCTGGCTTATAGCCTCACTGGGAAGCCGTGTGCTTTACAGATGCAGGCATTTTCCACTAAGGAGAGTTCAAGGACGAAGCCAGCCTTGATTTGGGCCTCACAGGACCTGTGCACGGGCTGCGGGTGGGGGGCGGGTGTGAGGCTGGGGGTTGGAGGAGGGGCTTGTGATGAGATGGGAGGAAGAGAGAAGGCGCTGGAGGAGGACAGGGACCTCCAGAAGCTCCCGGGTGGCCTGGCAGGGCTGGGTCTGCTCTCCGCTCGGCAGCCTAACACGACAGTCTTACCAGCATCTCGTCAGAGGATTCATCGGCCTCCAGCACCTCAGCTGGCACCCGGGGGGACCCCGGGAAGGCTCAGGGAGCAGCATCCCTGCCGGGGTGCACTCGGTGTCTCCCCGCTTGTCCCTGAGAGGTGTAGCCTCGGGCTGCAGTCCTTGATCTGAGGACCTCCCGGCCGTGCTGACAAACTACTGAGAGCATCTCCTTCCTCTACACAGAACACTGCCGGCGTCAGCCCCGAACTGGAGCAGCTCCCGGCACAGCGGCCCAGTCACACGCACCAGCAGGGGTGCCAGAGCCCACAGCCACTCTCGGAGGCTGCCCCAGGAAAGCCCACAGCCCAACAGGCAGAGGAAAATGCCTTTTTTCAAACCCAACAATGGTCAATTAGCAAATGCTACAAAGGATGGAGAAAGGTACCTCTGCTAAATATGCAAATATGTGTGGCCTGGAATCTGGAAGAAATGTATGGGGATAATGTAGGAACCGCTCGCTCCAACGATGTTGTCCCCACAGAAAGATGCAAGTTCGGGATGAGACCTCATCAGCACGTTCCCGTGACGGTCACACATCAAGTTTCTTGAAAAACATGAGATTTAATGCAGTGGCCCCAACTCGCCACTACCAAGGACCCCTTTGGTGTGTTTTCTTCCTGGGATCCCATGTTTTGAAAGATTTTTTTTCTCAAACTCTACTTTTACTGTATTTCCTAAATTCTAGGATGGAGTCATTTGGGGATCACTTAGAGATTTAAAGAAATACCTCTTTAGAAAAAAAGAGAAATAGTATCATATCAAAATGTACAAATCTATTTTTAGGTGCATCCCAATTTCGGAACCACTAAAATGTGAAAACAAAAAATGTATAGGAACAAAGCAATGCCATGCCACCTGAAACCTATTTGGTTTCTCTATAATAAATACATTATTCTTAACACATTAAAAACAAGTGCAGAACTCTCAACGTCGGAGGAGCCACAGGCCGGTGGCCCAGAAGGAAGAAAGCTGTGTCCTCACCTCCCACGGGGGCGGAGGGGGCTGCATCGGGAAATCCCACGGAGGAGTGGGTGTGCACGGCACCAGGCTACTGCTCCCACGGTTTGGAAATGACGATTCCCTCTTCCCGCCACTGGCAGAACTTTCCTTTGTCTGAGTGAGAAGACACTTGAACAAGATGGAGAGGCCGGGGCAGGCAGAGTGAGGGCAACAGGCCGGCCTGTCCTCAGAGTCCCCCTTCGCCACCCGGACCGAGTCTGAGAAGCATTATAAGCGGACAACCAAACCAAAGGCCAGGCCTTGCCCTGAGGCCACAGCTCACCAGCAATGAAGCAAAGATGTGCAATGCCCTCCGACCCCGGCCAACGGGAGGCAAGGCAGGAGGGGGGGCGGGGGTGGCCGGTCCTGAGTGTCCACCACTGTGAACGGAAAAGTCCTACCCGAAGCAGAATAACAGAATCCCACCAAATCTGGGATTTAGAAAACCACCGCTAACACTTCTACGGAGAAATGACAGGTCCACCCCACGGAAATGATAGGCCTCAGACAATGCTGTACATTGCATCCCCATGACCTAATTATTTTACAACTGGAAGTTTATGCCTTTCGACTCTAACTTTTATAATAAGAAAATCAACAATTTAAAAGACTGCATTTGATGCGAGGAGAAATGAAGATCTGCCTGAGAAACACTGTGTAGAGCAGCTGTCTAGCTGAGCCCCAGGCCAGGCCAGCACTTTGCCCAGGAGAAGCTCCTGAAGGACCACAGCCAACCACCAGATTCCTCAACCTGTTCACACCCCGGTGTGTTACGAGAGCCCACCCACGGTTCAAAGATGTGCTTGGCAGACAGAAAGCAATCACAGGGCCAGGAAACTCTGCAGACATTCCAAAGGAAATATCTGGCTGACACTACGAATAAGAATGGAGTTCAAAGGGCCCTTGATGTGTGAGAGCCTGCACTGCGGAACACACTCCGCCGGGTCAGTGGCCAACCACGGAGCCACGTCAGCTCTCAACCAGAGCCGTGCGGGCGCAGGGAGGCAGGGGCCGAGCAGCCATCCTCGGGATCCCACAGGAGGGGAGCCCCAGGTGCTTCTAAACACCATGAAGGGGAAAGAGCCATTCGACGTGGCTGGTGCTGAGTTGAAGAACTCCAGGTGTTTTTCTGGTTCTGATTTTGTTCGCATCGTATCACTTTGTATCCTGAATGGAGAACTCAACTTGGCCACAGAGCTTCAGTTGAAAATGTCTAATACTTTTTAGCAAAAGCAATGAATGCGCGTCTCTGTCAAAATGTTATTAGCATTTTCCCTCTGATTGGTAAGATTCTGTAACTTTTATTCTCGGTCTTGCACTTTTCTGTGTCTTCCCAATTGTCTACAGAGAGCATGTGTTAGTTCTGTATTCAGAAAATGAACACATTAAGGAAGGAAGACATTGGTCAATAGCATTCAAAGCTGAGACGAGGCCAAGAATTAGAAAACAAACAAACAAACAAACACCTCCTGAGTTAGACAGTTAGGAACTAAGGGGCGAGTGAAAATAATGACAAAGAGATGGCAGTCGGAGCCCTGGGCAGGCAGGCTTACTGACAGACAGGGCTGGAAGCTGGGGAGGTGACAGGATGGTGGCAGTGGCAACATCTCCTCGTTTTTAGGAACGGGGACAGCCGCGGTGTGTGTGGGAAGGGGTAGAGAATGAGGACAGAATGGAGGGATTTACACAAGGAGGATTAACAAGCAAGAACGGAGACAGAAGGAAGTAGCAATGAGACCTCACTTGGGGGATTCATTTGGGAAGGAAGAGAGCCACCCACAGGGGCTCCACCCGGTGTCACTTCTTTCTCACCTTCTCCCTGTTGACGGGTCTGTAAATTACGGGCTGACAGGGACCACCTCTGATTCACGATTCCCAGTGCCAGGCACAGGCCCTGCTGGTGAATGCACATGTCCCCTCTTCTGCTCCGTCCGTCTCCAGACTTTAAGGAAAGCTCCTCCGAGCCCAGGGGAGTGGGCTTGTGTAAAGGACACGCTGGCCGGCGCGGGGGGGTGGCGGGGGAGGCAGAGAGCTCACCAACAAGCACGGCACAGTCTGAAAGACCTGGAGACCCCGCTTTGAGGCTCCAGGACATCTGAGTGCCTTCTTAAGAACAAGGGAGGTTTTCTATGAAACCAAATCGCCAGCCCTCAAGGCCGGCCCGATTATAAGCCATCATTTCTGAATGCAGTTCAATCAGCCTATGAAAACAACGTGGGTCTAAGGTACGAAGGCAACACCTTTGACAAATGGCACCGTTTTCCTCGTAGCCAGGGCCCTAGCAGGATATGGTTAAGAAAATAGTGAAAACTCGAGGTCCTGGGATTAGCTTCCTGGCTCCCCCAGGCTTTGAGGAAGGACACGGGTCTGCGCATTGGCCCAGCTTCCCCCACACCCCCTGCCCCACGCTGCTGGCTCCACCCCTGCCCATGCTCTCCGCATGGGCCACCTGGAGTGGTGGTACAGGATCCTGCTGGATAAGAGGAAACAACTCAGACTGCAAGGCCGGGCTCTGGGCTGCTGGCTGGTTTTAACAAAGGGGCCCTGAAAGAGACCCAGCAGGACGAGGAGGACAGGAAGAGTTAAAGTGATGGGATTAAGAGGAGACGAGTGGAACTGGTGAGTCATGAGTCATGCTCAATGACAGGAGCAAGAAAGCGAAGGAGATGAACTGGCACTTGTGACTAAGTCACCCTTCCTGCTGACTCTATTACTCAGCTCTCAAACCGCATGGCCAGCTGTAATTGCATTTCAATTCATGTTTAACACAAACATAACTTAGCTGGATGTTGGCATCCAATATCCCAGACATAGAAAGGCAAAAGAGAAAGGAGCCAGCTAACTCGATTCAATGCACCTCCTTTGCATGCCTGGTGGTATGTGTATGCACCCAGGCACGGCTGGGTACTGGAGGGGCAGCCCTATGGCAGACACCTTGCGATGCAGAGATACATATACACCAGCCGACAGCTGTGGTTAAAAAGTGGTAAGAGCCACAATAGAGGAGAGCACACCCACCGTCAAAGCACAAAGCGCTACCACGTCATTCCACGGGGAGAGGGACGCGTGCATGCGCCAAGGCACAGGCAGGCGTGGGAACAGCACAGCTGAGAAACTATGCAGAGTTCAAGGGGATCGGATGAGGGTGAGAAGGCAGGCAAGGGCAAAGCAAAATAAGTCTTAGGTTCCAGAGAAGTCCATCCGTTTGATAAACCCCTTCTGAGTGCTAGTTGCTGAACACTCAGAAATAAATAAAACAAAGAATTTGCCTTTGAATCTAAAAATAGGAAGCTGGAGAGCAATTCTAAGCAGGTGAGTAGTGCGGCTTTCCCGACAGTTTCCACAGGCAACGCTACAGGGAAGGTGAGGCTGGGGCGGAGTCAGGGAGCCGCACTGGGGACAGTTCTGGCGGCTGTAAGGAAGGAGAGAGAGAACAGAGCTGCTGGATATTTCCTCAGTCAACGGATCAATCCCTTCTCACACTCTTGCCCTCTCGTCTGGTCCTCTCCACAAACACAGTGGAATCTGCAATCACATAATTTCCTATCACATAAACCTTCCAAACACGTCAGCTTAAACCATGATCAAAGGGTCAGGAAATAGCCCAGAAATCAGGTGGGGGTGAGTGGTAGGTTGGAATTCGGAACAATAAAAGATCCAATGAGGTTGCTAGACAAAAGAAAAGTACTATTTTTTTAAAATAAGCTTTCCTCTATACTAGCTCAGAAGCTTCCCATCCTTTTTCAAAGCTTTTATATCGTTTGCAGAATGTGGGAATTACCGGCTCCTTGACAATTTTAGGGAACGTTACCCTAAAACAATTTAGGCCTTGTGCTTTTGTTGGAAATAATTCTCTAATGACTTTTGCAATTTCTTTCTTTGATACAGGTTTGTTATTGGATTTCTTCTTCTTAAATAGCTGTAGCAATGATCTAACTCATCAAGATTTTCAATTTTAGTCACATAAGGTTACACATAGGAGCTATTCATCATAGTCTCTTATAATTTTCAAATCTCCTTATGCTCTTACTTCCCTGTTCTCAATCTAAATTCTGCTTATATTTATTTCCTTTTACTATCATATTTGCCAAAAAGTTTATCTACTGTGCTTTTTACAAAGGATCAATTCTCAATTACCAATTCTCCCTCCTTTTACTTCTGATTTCTCATTCTATCTTTATTATTTCCTTCCATGTGTTTTTCTAGTTTCTTGAGCTGTGGGGAAATATTAATTGCTCTAATATACATGTAATTAGAGCCTCAGAAAAAAAGAGAGGTGAAGGAGAACTCTTTTAATAATGCCCAGAAAGTCTCCTACTGCAACAACAGCAGAAAATCCATTCTTTTCAGGTGTACATGGAACATTTACCAAGACAGATCACAGTCCAGGCTGGAGTCAATAAACTACAGCCCACAGACCAACTACAGCCTGTAGCTTCTTTGTGCACAGCTTAGGAATTGCAAATGGTTTTTATATTTTTAAGAATTAAAAAATCAATATGCAACAGAGACCACATGTGGTCTGCAAAGCTTAAAATATTTACTATCTGGACCTTTACAGAAAACTCCTTTTCTAGGCCATAAAACTGAGTTTTCTCTCTGATGACATGGAATTACATAAGATGTCAATAACAGAAAAAATATTCCAAATTCCAAATTCATGGAAGCAAGACAACACACATCTAAATAACCCATGGGTCAAAGAAAAATCAAAAGGGAAATTAAACAGTATTGTGAATGGAATTAAAGTTAAACACAAAATAATAACATTCAGGGATACAGCTAATGCAGAGTTTAGAGGGAAATTCATAGCATTAAAATGCTTATATTAGAAATGAAGAGAGATTGCAAATCAATAATCAAAACTTTCCCTTAAAAAACTAGAACATTAAACCCAAAGTAAGCAGAAGAAAGGAAATAATAAAGGGAAAACAATAAAACAAATACATAAAAATGATAAAGAAAATAAAACCAAATGCTGGTTCTTTGAAAAGATCAATAAATTGATACA
Source organism: Myotis yumanensis (assembly GCF_028538775.1). Taxonomy (NCBI): domain Eukaryota; kingdom Metazoa; phylum Chordata; class Mammalia; order Chiroptera; family Vespertilionidae; genus Myotis; species Myotis yumanensis. The sequence goes on from NW_027223763.1 coordinate 6,807,152, forward strand.
AGTCTAGGCAGCCTGGGGAGGAAAAAAGAGAGATAACACCAATGATCATGATTAGGAATGAATAAGAGGACATCCTACAGGTTCTAGAGATATCTGTAATAATAAAAGCGTAATATGTAAATCGACACATTATGACTGTCCAGAGACCCTTCTGGATGAAGCCGGGGCTGTGAAGGCCTATTCTTGCATGAATTTCGTGCATAGGGCCTCTAGTTAAAAATATAAGAAGGTATTATGAATAACTCTATGCCCAGGCACTGAAAAACTTAAATGGAAAAACTTGAATAGAACTATATCTATTTTAACACTTGAAATGTTGCTAAAAACTTACCCAGGTCCAGGTCCAGATAGTTTCACTAGTAAATTCTACAAACATTTAAAGAAAAAATACCAGTTTTACATTAAATATTCTAGAAAACAGATGAGAAAGAACCACTTCCCAATTTATTATATGAGACCAGCATTACCCTAATACCAAAACCAGACAAAAACATTCTAATAAAAGAAAACCACAGATCAATCAATATTTCTCACTACATATCATAAAATGTCTCAACAACATCCTAGCAAATCAAATCTGAAAATACATTAAAAGAGCAATGTATTATGTCCATGTGGGGTTTATCCGAGAAATCTAAGTTTGATTTAACATCAAAAATCAATCAGATATTTCATCATACTAAGAGACTAAAAAGGAAAAGCAATATGATTATCTCAATAAAGTATTTGACAAAATTCAACATCCATGTATGATCAAAACTCTCTGGAAGGGTACTTAGTAAGCTTATTAAATAGTGTCTCCAAAAAAAAAAAAAAAAAAAAAAAAAGACAGAAAGAAAAGCTACAGCTAACATTACATTTAAGTGGTGAAATACTGAGTGATTTTCCCCTATAATCTGGAACAAGGCAAGGATGTCTGCCTTCCCGACTTCAACTTAACAGTGTATTGAATGTTCTAGTTAGTGCCCTAGGGCAAGAGAAAGAAATAAAAGGGCATACAGACTGGGCACTAAAAAGTGGTGGGGGTAAGGGGGAGAGATCAACCAAAGGACTTGTATGCATGCATAAAAGCCTAACCAATGGACACAGACACCGGGGGGGGGGGGGGGGGGGTGAGGGCATGAGTGGGGGGTGGGGTGGGGTGGGGGGCAATGGGAGGATAAGGACACATATGTAATACCTTAATCAATAAAGAAAAAAAATTTTTTTAAAGTAACACTGAATACCATTTACAATAGCATAAAAAATATGAAATGCTTAAGGATAAATTTGGCAAAATATCTGTATAATTTACACACTAAAAACTAAAAATGGCTGATGAGAGAAACTGAAGAAGCTTAAATAAATGAAGAGCTATACCATGTTATTTTGAAATTATTTAAGATTGAGAGGTAAGCTACAAAAAATAACAAAGAATTCCTGTGTACTACCCTTTACAGATTCCCTATAATGTTAATATCTTTTAAAAGATCAATAAATTGATAACACCAATGATCATGATTAGGAATGAATAAGAGGATATCCTACAGGTTCTAGAGATATCTGTTTGGTTCCCCACTTTTATTTTATTCTTTTCAATTGAGTATTTTGTGAGAGATGCTTTGAGACTATGTAAATATACTACTTCTCATAATACTTTTACCTAGTATCTTTAACATCTAGCTATATCTTTTAAGACCAAAAAGAAATTGACAGATGTGACTACTAGTAAAAACTAAAACTTTGATAAGATGAACAATAATCAACAAACTTTGATACTATAAACAAAGTTGAAAGGCAATAATGGACTGAGAGAAAAATACATGTAACATATATAATAGGGAATATATCAGGGAATATATCAGGGAATCCTACCAGTCAATAAGAAAAAGCCAACCAAATGAGTCAACTTTAAAAACAGGAAATTAACAGAAAAAATACAAATGGCCAATAATCATGAAAAGATGCTCAACCTCCTTACCAATAACAGAACTCCAAATTCACACAATGTGCTCCTAGTTTGGAAAAAATGAAAGTAAGAAGACTGATAATAAAGAGTGATGGTGAGAATGAAGTAAATAGAAAATGCTGTATACCACTTACTGGGAGTATATAAGTTAGTAAAGCATTTTTGAAAGGCTATGGGTGGTAGCTACTAAAATTTAAAATGTGCACACCCTTTTACCCATCAGCACACGTCCAGAGACATGTGTACAGGGATACTTATCACAGCATTGCTTTTCAAAGACCAAAGAAAAAAACTTTAATTGCATTCGCAGGCAGTGACTAATGAGTTACAGTAGAAAAACAGCCATTAAAAAGAATGATGCTGTTATGGAAAGATTTCCTACATAATTGTTAAAGAAAAGAAGAAAGAAGAAGTATTATGTAGAACACATGTACTAATAATAGTAAGCTATATATATAAAGGCCTAAGTGACCGGCCAGTAGCTATGATGCGCACTGACCACCAGGGGGCAGACGCTCAACGGAGGAGCTGCCAAGCGACAGCAACTTTGCAGAGTGCCCTCTCGCACTCCAGGACCCCTCGGGGGATGTTGGGCTGCCGGTTTTGGCTGATCCCCGCAGCCCAGGCTGAGGGACCCCACCTGCTGTGGGGACCCCGCTCACTCCACGGATGCCCTTTGAGCCCCGGCGCTGCCCCAGGTGCAGCCAGCGGGGGAGGGACCACGGGAGGTTGGCTCCAGGGTGTGTCCAGCCCACCTGGCCCAGTCCCAACTGCTGGCCACCTTCTAATTAATTTACTTTCAATGTGCATGAATTCGTGCACTGGGCCTCCAGTAATAATAATACTAATAATAGTTGCATGGCTCAAGTTAATGCAAGTTACTGTTTTAAGCACTTTATGAACATTAGCTCATTTAATCCTCACCACAATTCTATGAGGAAAGTTCTGTGAATGATCCCCACTTTAAAGACAAGAAAATTGAAGCACTGAGAGGTAAAGAACCTTGACCGCAGTCACACAGCTCATAAGTGGCAGAGCCAAGATTTGAACCGAGGAAAGAGGATTCCAGAGACTCTGTTTTTGATCACTAAACTTTGCAGCCTCTTCCACTCCTGTTTCCTTCACCCGCCCTTTCCTACACATGCACACACACACACACACACACACACACACACATCTGTGGAGCAAAAGTAGGTTTACAGTTGTGAGTACACAAAAGTTTATTCTTATATTATTACTAGAGGCCCAGTGCACAAAAATTAGTGCACTCAGGGGGCGGGGGGAGGGGGGTCCCCCAGCCCGGCCTGTGCCCTCTCGCAGTCTGGGACCCCTCAGGAGATAACGACCTGCTGGCTTAGGCCTGCTCCCGGGTGGCAGAGGGCAGGCCCAATCCCTAAGTGCAGCCCCTGGTCAGGCTCAGAGCAATGCCACCCTCACTCACGCTCAGGGTAGGGCCGATTAGGGGGTTGGGGCACCGCCCTCTGTCACACACAGAGTAGGGTGGATCAGGGGGTTGGGGCGCTGCACCCTGTCACACTCAGGGCAGGGCCAATGGGGAGGTTATGGCTCTACCCTTTCACACACAGAGCAAGGCCCGTGGAGGGGGATTGGGGCGCCACCCTCTATCACCCACAGAGCAGGACTGATCAGGGGGTTGGTGTGCTGCACCCTGTCAAACGCAGAGCCGCAGGGCAATCAGGGGATTGGGGAGCTCCCCCCTATCAGGCACAGAGCAGGGCTGATCAGGGAGTTGGGGTGCCTTCCCCTGTCACACACAGAGCCGCAGGGCGATCAGGGGGTTTGGGCGCTGCCCCCTGTCACGCTGATCCCGGTGCTGGGAGGCATATTACCCTTTTACTATATAGGATAGAGGCCTGGTGCACGGGTGGGGGCCAGCTGGTTTGCCCTGAAGGGTGTCCTGGATCAGGGTGGGGGTCCCCACTGGGGTGCCTGGCCAGTCTGGGTGAGGGGCTGAGGGCTGTTTTCTGGCTGGCGAGTGACTAAAGCTTCCAACCGCTCCTTGTTTTCTTTTTTCTTTTTTTTTTATTCTGGGCCAGCTTTAGCTCTGAGGCCTCGCTGCTGAAAACATCGATACAATGTTTCAGTCCGCCTGGCTTTCAGTCCAGCTGGTTTCTGGAGTTTTGTTTAGCTTCTTATTTGCAACATAGTACATAGTTGCTTAGAGTTGCAGCTGAGAGGCCGGCAAGTGAGGCGGGGAACGTTTGAGTCTGCAGCAAGCAAGCCTCATGCTCGCTTCAGTGCCTGGCTGCCTGCCGCCATCTTGGCTGACAGTTAATTTGCATATATTCACTGATTAGCCAATGAAAAGGGTAGCGGTCGTACACTAATTACCATGTTTCTCTTTTATTAGTGTAGATTATTTATTAATTATTGTATTATTTTCCATGTGAACAACTGTAAACCTACTTTTACCCCACCCTGTGTATGTATGTATGTGCATATGTATATGTGTGTGTGTGTGTGTGCGTGCGTGCGTGTGTGTGTATGGAAAGGTATTTGCAAAATCATAGAAAAAGGATTGGAAAGATAGACCAAACTGTTAACCTATTAATAAAACAAAACATCACTTAACAAGTAATCAACTAATTAATAGAACTGATTGCTAGATGCCCTGAATGTCTGACTACTTCAAGAACTAGAGACGATTCTTCCTCCTAGTCTCATCTCCTTACTTGGAGGTCTCTCACAGTAAGGGAGGTCTGTCCCCTTCAGGGACCTCCATCTCTCAATAATACAGTCACCTCCCGCAATTCTCAGCTCCAGCTACATCTCCCCTCCCCATATGCACCATCCCTCACACAAGCAGGCTCTTAATACTATCACTGTGGATCACAAAAATTGAGAAAGGTGGCCTAAAGCATTTTGAATCTTGTAGACATTAAGGAATAACTGGCAAGTGTTTTATAGACATGCAGTAGCATCTTTCTTGCCTCTGTACGTAAGGCTGAACATCGATGTTTAGGAAAGATTTCTGACAGGCTTAGAAATAAACAGATTCTCTGGTTAACCCCAAATTAACATAAAACTAGAGCAATCCAGGACTTCCCCTTCCAGGAATATGAAATAAGATACACCTTTTCCTATTCCTCCCACTAAATACAACAAAAAATCCTGGACATTACATGAAAGTAACATAAGTGGCCTCTAAAGAGTGAGAGAAGAAGGCAGACAGCCAGGGACCTCGGGACCCAAGGAGCAACAATGTGGTGAGTCCTGTGGTTTCTTTCTGCCTCACATATCCCACACCTGGAGCAGCAACAGACACAGACCAAAATATCCCTAACCAAAGCCTGCTTTCTCTAGACAGTAACAGGTCATTTAGCCAACAACAGATCTACTCCAGCCAAACACCACCTAAAACAGTGGCCCACCCCCACCCGTGCCAGTAAAGCCAGAGTAGGGGCACTAGACCTCCACCCTCACAGGGCTTTAACGAGGCATCCCAACGTCTCTGATGAGATGGGGTCAGGGTGGGCCCACTAGAGAGCCAGGACTTCCATCCCCACCAGGCAGCCATGAGGCTTCCCTCTCTCCCCAGTGGAGTGATACTGGAGAAACCTTGTGGAAAGTCAGGACTTTCACCCCTGTGATGTCAGTGGGGGCCACCAGGGGGCTGTAATGAGGCAGTCCCGCCAGGGGGTATCAGTGGAGGACTAGTGGGGAGTCAGAACTCCATCACCTTCCAGCAGTAACAAGGAGCCCATCTCCTTGAGTGTCAACAGAAGCCAAGTGGGGAGACTGAACTTCTACTCCTACCTGGCAGTAAAGAGATGGGCGTCCTCCTTCTGCCAGGGCAGTGTCAGAAGGAGGCAGGCAAAATACAAGGTTTAGATAAGATCCGGAGTCTCATGATACACACCCAACCTTTCCACGTTCCAGTCAAAACCCACTCATCAAAGCAAAGCACCAAGAAACAATGACCTCAAATTGAATTTAAAGAGACAATCTACAGAGCCCAAATCAGGGCAACAGAGATGTTTGAATTATCTGGGGGGAAAGACCAAAAAAAACCTTTAAAGCAGCCATCAGGAAAATGCTTCACTGAATAATTATGAACATGCTTGAAACAAATGAAAAGTAGATAATCTCAGCAAAGAAATAGAAAGTCTTAGTGAATAAATAGAAAATATAAAGAACCAAATTGAAATTTTAGAACTGAAAAATGCAATAACTGAAATAAACTTAACGGATGGACTCGGCCGCAGAATAGAAGAGAGAGAGAAAGGATCAGTGAACTGGGAGATAGAATAGAAATGACCTAATATGAACAACAGAGAGAAAATAGACTGAACGAAAAATGAACAGAGCCTCGGGGAATTGTGGACTATAACAAAAGACCTAACACTCCTTTCATCAGAGTTCCAGAAGAGTAGGAACAGGGTGAGGCTGAAAAAGTACCTGAAGAAATAATGGCGAAAAACTTCCTAAATTTAACAACAGGCATAACTCTACCGAGTCAAGAAGGTAAGCAGACTCTAAAGATGATAAATCCAAATAAATCCACACCAGGACACATCATAATCAAACTCCTGAAAAATTAGGACAAAGAAAAATGTTTGAAGAATTGAGAACGGAACAACACTTTACTTATAGGGGAACAACAATTCGAATGATGGCAGATTTCTCATTAGAAATCACAGTGGCCAGAAGGAAATAACACACCATTTTTCAAGTGCTAAAAGAACTGTCAACCCAGAATCCTACATTCAGTGAAATATCCTTCAGAAATGAACAGGAAATAAAGACATTCTCAGATAAAGGAAAACTAAGAGAATTTTTCGCCAGCAGACATACTCTGAAAGAATTGCTAAAGGAGTTCTCTAATCAGAAAAGAAATGATTTTTTTAAAAAGAAACTTTGAAACATCAGGAAGGAAATAAAAAACATGGTATATAAAAACATGGGTAAATAGACTTCTCCTTTTGAATTTTCTAAATTATGTTTGATGGTAGAAGCAAATATTATAACACTGTCTGGTATGGAAATATTTAAGCCAATTATAAGTAAGGGAGCATAAAGGGACATAAAGGAGAGTAAGGGTTCTGTGCTTCACCTGAACGAGTAAAATGAAGTTACCAGATACACACACATAGACACTGACACACATAATGTACTACCTAAAGCAATCACTAAAAATGCTATACAACAAAGTAAACTCAAAAACATTTCAATAAGCCAAAATAAATTCTAACAAATTTTCAAATAATCCAAAAGAAGGCTGGAAAAAGAATAAAGAAACAATAAAAAAACATAGAATAAACAGAAAATAAAAAATAAAGTGGCAGGTTTAAGCCCAAACATATCAATAATTATGTTAAATATAAATGATCTAAATACACCAATTAGCAGAGGAGTAGATTTAAAAACATGATCTAACTATATGCTGTCTACAAGAAACTTATTTCCAATATAACGGTATAAGCAGATTGGAAGAAAAAGTATGAAAAAAGATATCTCATAAAAACATTAATTAAAAGGAAGCAGAAGTAGCTATACTGACATTAGCTAAAACATACATTGGAAGCTAAGGTAATTAAAAGACAGAAAGAGACATAGGATAATGATAAAATGGTCAACACACCAAAAGGAGATAGCAATCCTAAATGTGCATGCATCAGACAACATTGCTGAAAAACATGCGAAGCAAAAACTGATTAAATGAAAGGAACAAAGAATAATTCCAAAATTACAGTTGGGAACTTCACCATTCTCTCTAAAACTGATAGAATAACTAGACAGGAAATCAGCAAAGATAAAGAAGAACACAACAGCACTATCAACCAAGAGGATCTAATCAATATTTTTTAAAAATTCCACTCAGTAACAGCAGAGCACACAGTCTTTTCAAGTGACCATGGAACATATGCTAAAACAGACCATTTCATGGGCTATGAAACAAACCTCAACAAATTTTTAAAAACTGAAATCATACAAGAGTGTGTTCTCCAAACACGATGAAATCAAACTAGAAAACAATAACAGATAGATTATTGGACAATCTCTAAATCAGTGGTTCTCAACCTGTGAGTCGAGACCCCTTTGGCGGTCGAATGACCCTTTCACAGGGGTCGCCTAAGACCATCCTGCATATTAGATATTTACATGACGATTCATAACAGTAGCAACATTACAGTTATGAAGTAGCAATGAAAATAATTTTATGGTTGGGTCACAACATGAGGAAATGTATTTAAAGGGCCAGAAGGTTGAGAACCACTGCTTTAAATGCTTAAAAACTAAACAACACAATTCTAAATAACCCATAGGTCAAAGAAGAAATCTAAAGAAAAATTAAAAATATATTGAACAGAATGAAAATGAAGATAAAATATATGAAACCTTGTGGGACATAGCTAAAGTAGTGCTGAGAGGGAAATTAATAGCACTAAATGTATATATTAGAAATGAGGAAAAGTCTCAATTCAATATCTAAGTTCCTACCTCAAGAACCTAGAAAAAGAGCAAAATAAACCCAAAACAAGCAGAAGGAAGTAAATAATAAATATAAAAACAGAAATCAATGAAATTGAAAATAGAAAAATAGGGTAAAAAACAATGAAACAAAGAGTTGGTTGTTTTTGAAAACGTTAATATAATTGACAAACTTCTAAGACTGACAAAGAAAAAAGAGAGAATATACAAATGATCAATATCAGAATCAGAGAATATTATAGACTCTGCAGACACCAAAATAATAAGGGAATGGTACAAATAATTCTACACATAAATTTGGAACTTTAGTACAATCCTTTCCTTGATTTCCAGGGAGAGAAGAGGACTAGTGTTTAAACCAATCACCAGTGGTCAATAATTTAATCAATGAGCCTCCTGAAAACCCCAAAAGGATGGAGTACGGAGAGCTTCCAGGGTCATGACCGTGGAGATTTGGGGAGAGTGACACGCTGGGGAGAGGGACTGAAGCTCCCACATACTGTGCCCTAAGCACGTCTTCCATCTGCGTGCTCCTGAGTTGTATCCTTTATAAGAAACCAGTGATCTAGTAACGAAAAGCTTTCTCTGAGTCCTGGGCCACTCAAATTAATCAGACCTGAGAAGGGGGTCATTGAACTTCTGACCCACAGCTGGTCCGGCAGAAGCACAGGGGACAACTTGGACTTGGGGTTGGCATGTGAAGTGAGGCAGGGTCATTCTGTGGGACTGAGCCTTGGCCTGTGGAGTCTGATGCTGTCTCCAGGTAGCTAGTATCAGAACTATTGAACATACCGCTTATTTAGACCCATGCTGGAACTGGGTATAAACCCCCTTTTCAATATTTACCATCTGAATTCCAGCAAAATTTTTATTGATGTAGACAAGACTATTCTAAAATTTATATGGAACAACACAAAGAAACCTGAATAGCTATAACATTTTTTTAAAAGAAGAATAAAGTGCGAGGTATCATTCTACCCAATTTCAAGACGGACTGTGTAGCTCCAATAATCGATACTGTGTGGCATTGGCAGAGGGCTAGACACATAGAATGGAACTGAATAGAGAGCCACCCAAATATGCCCAATTGATTTTTTTTTTTTTTATGTTTGAAAAGCAATTCAGAAGGAAAGATTGCCTTTCAACAAATGGTACTGAGCAGCTGTTCATCTATAGGGCGGCGGGGGCAGAAGAACTGGAACCTAAGTTCACACCTTATATAAAACTAAGTCAAAATGTACCAGACTTAAATCAAATGTTAAATATAAAACTATCAAACTTATAGAAAAAATAGGAGAAATCTCCAGGATCTAGGGCTAGACTATGAGTTCTTAGATTTGACACCAAAGACATGATTGATAAATTTAAAAAGTGACAAATTGTACTTTATGAAAATTAAAAATTTTTGCTCTGTAAAAGATCCTGTTAAGATAAAAAGACAAGTACAGACCAGAAGAAAATATTTGCAAACCACATAATCAACCAAACACTCATACCTAAATACACAAAGACCTCTTAAAACTCAACAGTAAAAAAACACACAAACAATTCAGTTAGAAAATGAGGAAGACATGAAGTGGCATTTTATTGAGGACAGAGAGATGGCAAGTAAGCACATGAAAAGATGTTGAACATCATTAGTCACCAGAGTAACACAAATTAAAACCAAATGAGCTACCACCTCACACCTATCAGAATGGCTACCACAAAAAATATTGACAATGACAAGTGCTGGAAAGGATGGGGAGAAACTGGGTCATTGGTACATTTCTGGTGGAAATGTAAAATGGTACAGCCACAAAGGAAAGTAGTTGGGCATTTTCATTAAAAAAACACACGAAATATGCAACTACCATATGACCAATAATTGTATTCCTGGACACTTATCCCAGAGGAATGAAAACTTCAGTTAACATAAAACCTGTTCATGAGTATCAGTAGCAGTTTTATTCATGATGGCTCCAAATGAAACAAGATATCCTTTGGTGGGTACACGGTTAAACAAATCATGGTGCAGGTTTGTCAATGACCACTGTCCAGGAATAAAAAGGAACAAACTATTGATGCATGCAATAGATTCTCCAGATAAATCTCCTGAGAATTATGCTGTTTTTGAAGGGCAGGGGGGGAGGCATTTCCAAAGGTTTACATGCTGTATGATTCCATTTCTAAAACATTTTTGAAATGACAAAATTATAGAAATGGAGAACAAATTAGTTGTTATGAAGGAGGTTAGCTAATTCCTAGAACCAGTAAACCACCTACCTATGAGTACTTTTGAACATAAACCAACTAATCCTGAGTCCCTATCTCTATCCGCCTCCTTTTATCAGGCTCCTTCGGTCTGGGACACTCTCCCCCCACCTAAATCACCAGGGCCAGGTATCTGACAACTGAAGACCACCGGAACCATTTACACTGGGCAGTCCTCAGCCTGCTTAGCCCGCCTCTCCCTGCCTCTCCTGCGGAAACCACAAAAAGGCTCTCGCCCAAGCTTTCCCCTGGCTCCTCTACCTCCTGACCAGCCCTGGAGCCTCCGCTCGCTCCCTCTCGGTCCTGCATGGAGTGGTGTGCCCCTCCTCTGGGGTCCATGAGAACAAACCATCTTTTCGATGGCAGTTGTCTCCTGATCTGTGGGCCTCACCACACCGGAATAAAGAGAAAGTCCCCAGTACATTTAAAAACAGCAATGTTCTGTGTCTTGACCATATGCGTGTCAACATCCAGGTTGGGAGATTGTACTACAGTTTGCAAGGTGTTACACTGGGGGAAGCTGGGGAAAGGGTAAACAAGAGCTCTGCATCCTACTTCCTAAGACTCCACTCGGATTCTAATGATCTCAAAATAGAAAGTTTAACCGAAAACAATGAAAGGAAAATGAAAGCATGTCCCTCATCTTTTCTATTAATCCAACCAACTGAGGTTTCATTGTTAGAAGCTTTTCTACATAATGGACAGGAAGTTTCAGTGAACAGAGGAAGTGCCAGAACACTGGATTGTGCCCCGGGGTCCCCTCCACTACGGAATAAGTCATTATTGCAATCTTTGGGTCAAAACCAAGATTCCTAGTTGGTCGGGGAGAAAAGTTCAGAAGGAGGCAGTTTAAGGCACTCTTTCTTCCTTTTTAAAAATATGTTTTTATTGATTTTTAGAGAGAGAGAGGAGGGGAGAGGGATAGGTAGAAACATCCATAAGAGAGAAACATCATTGATCGGCTGCCTCCTGCATGCCCCCTCCTGGGGATTTAGCCTGCAACCTGGGCATGTGCCATGACCAGGAATAGGACCCTGACCTCCTGGTTCCTGGGCCAAAGCCCAACCACTGAGCCACCCGGGCTGGACTATTTCTGATCGACTCATCCTAACAAAGGCCAATGTTTGCTTCTTGCCCACCTCCTGGATGCCAGGCACAAGTAGCCCATGTGCTTCCTCTCTGGCTCGCTCCACGCCCCGAGGCCGGAGCTCTGCCGGGCAATGGCCAGGGAAGATGCCAGAGTTATACAAAGGCCTAGGGGCTGGTCATAAAACCGCTTTCCATGTTTCCAGTAAATCTCAGTTTGATGTATTTTCTAACAGAACTAAAGGGAGGAACACCTGGTACCTTTTATCAACACAAGCTCTGGTTCTGAAAATAAACCAGCGTGTGAGGCGGGACTTAGCCTGTGGTTATTTCCGAATTGGGAGCAGCCCTGACGGCAGAGCCACTGGGGAGGGAACTGGAGGCAGCAGGAAAAAGCTGCTGTCCTTGCTTCTGCTTTTGCTTCTCAGAGGCAGGGCTCCCGGAGGACAGCCCTGCAGGCTTTAGGCCACAGGTCCTCTGCCAGGAGGAAGAGGGTGGCTTCCTGCCCTGCTCGCCCCTCCTCCCCAACTGCGGCTTCTGGAGCGACAGTGACAGCTGTGATCAGACGGGACAGCTTCCACTCGGTCACTATCTACCCCACGTTTCTAATTAGATATCGTCGCCACCTTCACGTGCTTTCATGTGACCTTTAAAATATCTTGAGCGCGATATAAAAATACCAGCCTGCTTGCGTCTGCATCAGCATTTACAAGATTTTTCTTCTCTTTTTCTACTTTGGTGAGTAAAATGAAGGACCTTACTTGCAGGTTTAGGACTTTAAAGATATCCCTCTCTATGTCCCCTAGACAGGGCCCACTGGTCCAGAGGGGAGCCGATCGCTCCTGGTACCCCAAAGTCCTCACATTTGACTGTTCAAGCAACTGAACCTTCCAATTATTTAGAAACTCCCAAACACATTTAGGGCATATACAAATTATACAGACCCACAGTTTTTAAGAAATGTTTTGTGGTCTAATGGTTTCAGAAATAAACAGGAGTGCTGAGAGAAAGGGAGATGGAGGGAGCGAGAAAGCAGAAAGGAAGGAATGAAAGTGGGGACTTCCGGATGACTGGCCCATGCACAGCCCCGGGAGGCCCCCTCGGAGGTCAAAGGTCACAGCTGGCTTCCCAGTCATAGGAAGAAGAGCTAGAAAACATGACTTCCTGGCTTCACTCTGCAGCTCAGGATGCCAGTCCTCTGCCCTCTGGAGCTCGGCCCTGTCAGCCAGCAGCTCTGTCCTACACTGTCCCCGCGCCCCCCCCCCCCTCCCCGCCCCGGCCACACACAGTGTACACTGCTGGTTCCTTCCCATCAGCAACTGGACCTGCCCAACACTTTCTACCTTTAAACAAAGAAGAAAAGACCCATGAGCCCACGTCGTCCTCTAGGGACCACTTCCCTCTATCCTCCTCCTTTAAAGGCCGTCGTCACTCGGCCTCCCATCGTCACTCCCACTTCTACTGGGCTCGTCAGTCCACTCCAATCTTGCTCCTGAGCCTGCCACCAAGTTCACAGCCACCTCCACCTTCCAGTCTCATTTCACTCACCCTTTAGGCAACTTTGAAGCATCCACGTATGAAAAAAACAGCATGTACTACCCTCAGCAAACACCCGGCATCTAGAGTCATTACACAGGTGCGGTGGCATCGCAAGGACACGTGAGACCCACCCGCCCACTGCCAGCAGCCGCCACTCCAAGACCAGAGAGCGAGGCCATGGAGGGGGGTGTGTGGGGCGGGGCTATTTCAGAGGGGAATGCAGGAATCAGGACAATAAATGAAGAAGTTTAGCAAATAATCCTCAGCCCCTCGCCTAGGAGGCAGCTTCCCCTGACCTGGAGAGGAGTTATAACAGTAAATGTTCATAAGCAAACACTGGGCATCGCTTACTTGAAGCGGCACCAGGGCCTGTGCCCATTTGAAAGTGGCTGTGCTGCCCAGGTCGGTGTCCACCTGGGGCCCCACCCTCGGGCTGGGCGGTCCCGGTGCCCAGTGTGACTGCGCAGGGACAGATCGCTGCCCACCACCCGCAGCGGGGCTTCCGCGCCAAGCCTCTCGTGGCCCAGCCACCGTCAAACACCTCACATCCCGGTTTGGATGTTGACTTCACACAAAACTCCAGATAAAAGCAAATCCCCTCATTGCCCTTGAACGCGGGGTCAGGCCTCTGGGAACCAGCTGTGTATCTAGAAGAGTCCAGAGGTCAGCACAGCGAGACGATTCCAACTCTCTCCCGGAAAGGGCTTCCGGAGGAGCTCGGCCGCGCTCGTCCCGGCGCGGAGGCTGGGAAATTGCCAGGCCGACCCTGGCGCCCCTTGCCCTGCTCACCTTCCACTGTAATGCACCGCGCGGCATAATCATGAGATGTGCTTATTAATTTCACTCATTTGACACTGCGCCCCTCTGCCCTGAGCTCCATGTTAGGAGAAAATGATAGGGATGGATTCTGCTCCTGTCAGACTTACCAAGACTTTCAGAAAACCAGACGATCAAAGGCCATCTGCCGCCCACCAGCAAGCATCCGAGACGACCCCAAAGGCACCAGCAGAATGTGAAGGACACAGATCAGCGAAACGGCAGAGCACGAAGGTGGGAGACCCGTGCCCGGGGGGTGAGCCCAGCAGGAGCCCTCCCAGGAGGGCAACCCAGGGCCAGTCCCCCTAGAGGTGGCGAGCGCTGGCCCTGCCCCACGCACGGCGTGCTGCTTCATATCTAATTCATCAAAAGACACTGGCTTCTCAAATCGGGAACAGCTTTATTTGCTTCCTCAAGAGTTTTATGGCACAAAGCCATACCTAATGATTCTATTTTATGACAAGTGATACATTCAAACAGTGCTTTGAAGTCAGGCAGCAGGAAGACTCAAATCTTTGTCAAAAAAGATTCCCTCGTCCCTTCACGTTTAAAATGTTTATAAGCTTTCAAACAGCTGGGAAAGTAACACGGAGCATTTTAACAGGCTGCTCCCCTCCCACAGGACCCAGTGCCGCTGACCCCTGCACCTGGCACCGTTCTCAGCGGGGGCTGATCCTGCCCCCCACCCCTCAGCCTGGGGACAGCTGGCAATTTCTGGACACGTTTTTGGTTGTCCAATTTGGGGGGGTTGGTGCCACTGGCATCTGGTAGGTAGAGGCCAAGGAAGCTACGAAACATCCTATGACCACAGGAGAGCCCACAGCACAAAGGTATGTGATTATCAGGCCCAAAACGTCCATCATGCCAGGGCTGAGAGACCCTGCCGCAGGGCTCCTTCGGGGCCAGGCCTGGCATCCCCACGCCTGGGAGCCAGACACTCATCTCATCACTGCGGCAGGTTCCCATGCTGGCTGCCGAGGCCTCTTTCTTTATGAGTCTTGGTACCCCCCGCTCAACGAACAAGAATAAAACGCTGCCCTAAACAGGAGGGAAGTAAGGCCACTTCGGAATCTCAGAACCAGGGTCAGTGTTTACTACACCCTCCTGATGTTTCTCTGCATTTTTTAAAGCTCCACCCAAATCGGAGTTTATTTATGGAAACAACAAAAGAACCAGTTCCGGCCATCAGTGCTACTGACCACCACCGACATCTGCCGAGAAGCACGGCACGTTCCTGCCAAGCGGGGTGGTGGGTCAGCCAGAGAGCTGGGCTTGGAGGGGGGCGGGGGGGTGGGTCCTGACCTGCCCCCGAGGACGGGGACTCTGTCCCTTCACCTCCCGGAGCTCAGGTTCTCCTCAGCAGCAGAGATGCAGCTACTGGCCCTCCCAGCGCAGCCGTGAGCTACATGAGCTGCTGGGAGGACACTGCTTTGGAAGCGGTAAGAGCGGTACGATTGTATGTGACATGTATCCGTGGGGGACACTCTATGACAATCGCCAAGGGTCTTTCAGACACTTGGATCCTTTTCATGCAATGTCACAACGAGAAGTGACCGAAAATCAATGAATCCAGCCCCTGGATTTTACAGAAGGTGAAAATGAGCATCCCAGAGGTCAAGGGAGTCGGCCAGGGACAGCCCAGACAGGCTCTGGCCCTCTGACTCCCAATCCAGGACACTCCCCTGCCTGCCCACTGGTGATCTCCCCCTCCCTGCTTAAGTTCCTAGAGGGAAGAAACATTATCTTACACACAGGTTCAGAGGGTCTTGAACACAGGAGGTAAACATCTGTTGAATCCGTGAACAAAAGGTACAAAGCAGAATCCTGACTTACTACATCGTAGCCTGTCGGGGCGCGGTTCCGCGAAGCCACCACCCCCACGCCTGTGATGGGGTCCATGGGCGTCTCTGGCAAGGCTTCTGAAAGGTCTCTGACTTCAGGCATGGTGGACTTGTCCTGGTTCCGAAAAGGAAAAAGAAAGCACAGAATTCAAACTCGGCGCTTAACGTGAACAATGCAAAGTCTCACACAGATAGAACCGGACTCTCGGGGCCAATATCCTGAGCTGAGCTCCACTTCCTGAAAGAGCTAACGGAGCCCTGACCCACCGGACTCTTTCCTCAGAGCAAGAATTCAAAACATCACTGGCCTCCGCTTGTCTCAAGTCAGCCTTGAGCACTGAGCTAACACAGTTAATGAGGGCTTGTCCCTGCTCTGAGTATGCATGTAATTTAAACTCAGACCCAAAGGCAAACCATTCTCAAATCTCCCACCCAGCTGCCTGACTCTGAACAGGCACCAGTAGCCTCTCTGAGGATAAGTCAGACTTGACTAAGTCTAACCCCACCTTGCGTTTCCCTCCCTGTACTATTTCCTATGGAGGTGCAGACTTCCAAACCTACAGTCTCTGCCATAGCCAAGCGGGGCTGCGCAGCGGACAGAGCTTTGCACACACACGCCTGGAAGACAGTCTCCCGGCATGGAGGCAAAGGAAGGGTTCAAGTCCAGGCTCCACAGCCTTGAGTGAAACGGAGTCTTGGTACTGACAGTCCCAGAGCTGCTGTGAGAGCCAAGAGTCACGTACAGGAAGGCCCTGGAGCGGTCCCTGGCACACAGTGGGTACTCAACAAAGAGCAGATGAGGCTGGTGGGGTTTGGGGTAAACATGCCCAGGGTAACTGACCAGAAACGTGGTAGGCATCACTCCCAAGAGGACTGGAAGGTCCCTTTTTTGTGTTTAATCCTGCAGGTCGTGGGCATTTACTCAAAGCTAAACACTAACAATGACCGTAATTCTTGCTGGGCACTTGGGGAGAAAGGGAGGGGAAATGGAATTATTATTCTGCTGCTGACTGCCCCTTGATGTGACCAGAGGAGACAAGCAGTATATAGAGAGCACTGGGTCTGGGAAGCTTGAGTGGCAGTGCACCAGAAAGCAAATAAAAAAGGTAACACCTTATGTAAATGACTTTTAGTACTTTTAAAAGGACAAGCCTTGAAAAAGAGCAAGTTAAATTCCACCTCCTTCTGCAACAATTAAGTTCCACTGGCTGCAAGTCTGCCAGATCTCTCAAGGCTGGTTACTGCTTCTAAAGCAAACCGAACACCCTGCCTAACTCAGCAGGCAGGAGGAATATTCTTAGTTCTCGGCCGAGAATCAGAAAAGGCAGAGGCTATTAAAAAGGAGTTTGCCTCCTAACAGGAACAACCAAAATGCTATATGCAAGTCCCCCATGTAATCAGCATCCAGGACCCCACAGAAGGCTCCGGAAACAGACTTAACACAATGCAGCCAAATCTCCCATCAAGGTGTTTCCTAGCCTGGCAGCAGCTGCACTCTCAGCGTCTGTTTGTGACAAAAGCAAACCAAGTTACGCTTTACTTAAGTCTGCTGAGCATAAGCTTCTGGGAGCCCAGGGCAGGGCCCAGGACACCACGTGGCATCACTGCATCATTTTCTCTTTTTAAAGTGTCATTTATCAGGTAGGTTTATCTGCATAAAGCACAGGGCTTAGTGCTCCCCACACACAGGAGGTTTAAAGTATATATTTACTCAATGCCCACGCACGCCCCCAATAAGAGAAGGTCTGTCATTAAATATCTGCACCAGCACAATCCCAAGCAAACACTGATCAAAAAGTATCTTCACTTGGAAAATCCCCTCTTATCGGTAACCTAACAACAACAATGCTGCAGTTTGCAAAATATGGGTACCTGCTGCTGGTACCCAAAATGCTTTGCAATTAACAACTCATTAACAGAATGTACGAATTCTACTAGTGCTGAAACATCACGCTGTGAATTTAATAAAGAACATGCGAGGTAAGTTTTTTCTTTATTAAGATAGTACTGCCTCTACTATGTAAGAGAGAAGGAGGGGGAGGTGAGCCTGGGAATAAAGAAGAAATATTCTATTTGCTGAGAGATTCACGTCCTCGGGTTCCAATATCCTGCACGAGGCACTGATGACAATGGCTCCGCTCTGCTCGGCGCTGCTGTCAGGTGCGGGCGGGGACCCCGGTGGCGGGGATGCGCTCCCAGGATGCACCGCGGCAGCCCCGCAGCGGGTCCAAGATGGCCGCTCCCGGGCCGAGCAGACAAAGGGCCTCGGCCGTGGGCGCAGCCCAGCCCGCAGGAGGGAGGCTGCTCCGTCATCTGCGGAGCATCCCGCACGCCCTGGCGTTCCTTCCCCGGCTGCTCACCCCGGGGATCCGGGCAGCCTTTGTGAAATGCAGACAAATGACGCTGCGGGGCCGAGGGGCGGTGGAGGGAGCAGCAGCGGCAGCAGAGGAAGCTGCTAATGAGAAACGCCCAAGACATCCACGGCGGAGCCCATCACTCAGAGCGGCCGCCCTGAGTTACATATTTTCTGACTGCAAATTACTTTTAACAGCGCCTCCACCGTCACTTCAATTGACCTCCTAACAAAAGGCCATTTATTAACCGGCGCTCGCGTCTGCGGGCTGTGGAGCCTGGAGCTGGGGGGTCACAGGCCAGGCCCCTGGGAGGGGGGGGGAGAGGCATGGATGCCGGCCTGCGAGGGGGCACATCTGCCCGGGAGGGCGAGGAGGCGCTGGGTGTTCAAAACCAGCATGAACCTGCCTTGCAAGAGGCCATGCTGGTCTAGAGCCCGATCCCAGGGCCTACTCGCCACAACTCCCGGTTCGCCCTCAGCAGCTCCCCACCAGCATCCTCCATCTCTAACTGCACGCACCCCTGCTACACACACGCGCCTGCTGCACACACATCCCTGCTGCACACACACACCCCTGCTGCACACACACCCCTGCTGCGCACACACACCCCTGCTGCACACACACACCCCTGCTGCACACACACCCCTGCTGCACACACACACCCCTGCTGCACACACACACCCCTGCTGCACACACACCCCTGCTGCACACACACACCCCTGCTGCACACACACCCCTGCTGCACACACACACCCCTGCTGCACACACACCCCTGCTGCACACACACCCCTGCTGCGTGCGTGTACAGAGCCCTGCAATCCTCAGGAAGCTTTCTCAGGCTGCTTCTCCACCGATGCCCACACCAAACCTGGCAGGTGGCTGTGTTGCATTGTCCCTATCGTACAGGAGAGCAAGCGGAGGCCTGGCGTTCTCAGACACCATGCAGCTGGCAGAGGCAGAGCCTAACAGGACCTCTGCCCTCCTTCCCCAGCCAGGTCTGCTTCCCATGACACCGTGCAGAGGAACGCCGCCATCCCATCCCATATCCGACTGGAAAACCAGTTTCAACACTAATTATGGTAAAAATGGAAAGCTCTTCTTTCTCTAGCCATAGCCCAGCAAGTGAAGCAAGGGGGAGAAAAGTACAGCAAGATAAAAGTAACATGGGATTAATTTCCCTCGAACCTCTGTTTCAAGATTCAACATCTCCCTCATAAATAATTTACAACAATAAAAATGAGCTAAGGCCATGTTTGTGTAGGACGGAGGTAAATTTAGGCCTAATGAGGGAGATCCGAGCGCTGCACAGGAGGGAATAGGTTGATGCATGGTGCGGTGCGAGCCGATCGACAGCACACAGGGGCTCCATTACAACTGCAAGTCGCAGACCAACCAGGGGGAGGGAGCAATTTGAGAAACTTCTACCATCCTGGCTGTGGCTGCAAGGAGGGTCTCTACAGTGAAAGCCCAAAGTGGACCCAGTACTTCAGATGGCAACAGATGCTGAAATTACTGAGAATCACAGGACAGAGCCGACATGAAACTAAGTAGGTTCTCAGTAAATGCCAGGGAAGGAAGGAAGGTGGTGGCAGCACCTGGGAGTTGGGTCTGCTCTTGGGCATGGAGAGAGTGCGGTGGCAACACTGACCTTGAGCTTATCCTCCTAATTGAACCTCCTGGGCCATCTGGTCCCAATCCCATCCCAATCTCTACCTTCAGCGCCCAGGCAGCCTCTGCTAGATCATTTGCAAGTCTGGGGGGCTGCAGAGCTGGGCTCTGGGCAGCTGTTCCTGTATTCTGCAAGGTGGGAGTGCGTGTGTGCATGTGTGTGTATGTGTGTGTGCGCGCGCACATGCCTTGCATATACATACTAGGACTAGCTGGGGTCCCGTTACGGTGAGGTGTGTTTTCCAAGCCAGAGGATTCTTTCCATGCCATGCTGGATGGCTTCGATGCGACAACACAGCGCGGAAGAGGAAAACCGCTTCCTGCTTCTGCCTGCAATGCTGCAAACAGTGCCTGGGGGAGGCCCCAGCTCCCAGCACTGCAGCACCTCGCCAATGCTGTCATCCCAGGTTCACAGAGAAATGAACTTTAACTATAAAGCCCCTTCATACAGACAGCACACTGCTCCCTTGTAGCTGATCAAAGAATCACTACAACAGTTTGCTTAATCCCTAAAAGTCAGCAGTGCTGGGCTTAACTGATGCTGAACATTGTTTCAGAATCAAAGGCGTGCCTCCCGGCCCCAGTCTGGGAGAAAACTAAGCTACTGTATCACAGTTGAAAACTCAGGGGAACTTTGATATCATCTCTGTTTAATTTCCCCGGCCCCGTGAGCCTGGGGTTTATCTCATTTTATCAACTCCTGCACTGAAATCAAACCCCAACTAACAGAGCTCAGACCTCTCTCCACTGAGGCCCCTTTAGCAGCGGGGTGGGGTGCAGGCTGTGGAGTTTAAAGATGGGGGACAACAACTGCAGGGGGCCGGGAGCGGGGCCTTCAAAGGAGGAGCAGCAGGAACCCCAACGGCTTCCCTGCAGCTCAGAAGCAGCGCCAGCCAGCACTGCCCGCAAGGCTGAGGCGTGACTCGCACACAACTTTTGAGGAGAGTAATTTCAAACTATTGGGGGCGGGGCGGGGGGGACGCCGGTTAAATTGGGCTACTGTAATTGAAATGACAAAAACAGTGGGTTAATTAAGTCCCCACAGAAGGACGAAATTGCGATCAGCTTGTTTGAAATCCAAAGTCAAGGGCACAAAAGACATCAAGTGTCTGCCCACAGCGACCAGCTTGCAGGGCCGGGAAGAGCAGTGTATAAGTATTTTACTCGCGGTGGGAAACGGCCTGAGAGCAGGGTCTCACTAATGAGAGACCGTCAGCTTTGCCTGCTTCCCAGTGGCAGTGGGGGTCTGCAGGAATCCATGCCCCTGTCTGTCGCCCATGATAACGGGTATCTTTCTGCTGATAACCTTAAGCAGGGCGCAGAAGGACACTGCCCACCCCACGAGAGGGAGCCCGATGCACCCCTCAACACACACAAACACACACACAGGGCCACCTCCCTTACAGCCAAGGTGCAGAGACCTACCGCCTCAGGAGGCTGGGAGCTGAGGCCAGGGCCCATGCAGCCCCCCGGAGAGCGGCCAGCCTGCTATCGGGAGACGGTGCACAGGCTGATGGGCGACCCTGTGGACTCAGGATAGCATCCTGGTGCTTCCTGCACTCTGGTCTGGACCACTTATCTAGAGACCAGTCAGAAGCCAAGTCACTCTGACGAGTGCTGTTGAGTGTGGTCTGGTGGCAAGAGCCACAGGCTACTGGGAAGGCTGCTAAGATACTGGGAAACGAAAGCAAATATTTTCCTAAGCATACCTCGATCAAAGAATTCTCCAGCTCAGGCACTAACAATGGCAAGCACTTCCTTTCCCCCAGTAAAGGTCTGCTGCTTCCAATAGAAGAATCTGGTGTAGAAACACATCCACGACATCTGACCTATGATTAGATTTATATTAACCACTTGATTACCACACAGATCTCCTATAACCCACATGAGGCAGGCCGGGGGTTCAGGTTGCGGCAGCCCAGTACAGTACAGTGCTAGATCCCGGAATTCACTCCAAAAATAAACCCGGGATCAAGTTCTACAGCACTGCAGTGGCCCAAGTCCTGCCCCTCCAAGCCTGACTCTGCAAAACCAGGGCTCCTGGTGCTGGGGGGAGCGGGGGTGGCATTCTCCAGAACACTTGAGCCCCACACCGTCTTGCCCCACCATGACTGCAAGTGAGGGTCGTCCTGCCCACTCCCTTCAGGTCTTGGTGCCACACTGTCCCCTAGAGAAGACGAAGAAAGACGACCCCAACAGAAGGCAGATGCCCTACAGATGAAACCAGCCGTGGGCAAACTACGGCCCTCGGGCCGGATCTGGCCCGTTTGAAATGAATAAAACTAAAAAAAAAAAAAAAAAAAACCGTACCCTTTTATGTAATGATGTTTACTTTGAATTTATATTAGTTCACACAAACACTCCATCCATACTTTTGTTCCGGCCCTCCGGTCCAGTTTAAGAACCCATTGTGGCCCTCGAGTCAAAAAGTTTGCCCACCCCTGGATGAAACTATCCCAGGAGGCCCCAGGGCAATGCTCTCTTGATGTTCAGTGACATGAGTCACCCCTTGCCCTGAAGGCTACAGTGTCTGCAGAGAAAAATAATGCCAATGTCATCTCAACACCCGGCACCTGGGCCCCCAGGCCAGAGTCATCAGGACACATGGTGTCAGGTCGCCAGGCCCGCCCATCACCAGCCCCCCCCCCCCCCCCCCCCCCCCCCCCCCCCGCCTCCGACTTTCACCTGGATGTTAAGAGTTTCCTTGCATACATTTGGGCATTTAATCATTCTACCCGTATGCTGATGACTTCCAAAACACCTCCCAAAGCTGGGTGTGTATCTAGTGTCTGTCACCAGCTGCGTGTCCCGTGAGTACCTCAGACTCACTGGCCTCGCCGTCCTCCCCCTGGAGGGGCTCCCCCACTCCCAGAACCTATCAGGACCCGGTGCAAAGCAGTCAGCCCACAAACATGTAGGGGGTGCCTGGGCGCTGAGCATGGAGGGAGGTGTGCACAGGTGAGGACGGGAAATCCAGCACCCGGAGCAGGAGTCCCCAAATGCGGGCCTAAGAGTCACCTGGAGGGTTTGTTAAAACAGAGTCTTTAACCCACTCCCAGGTACTGATTCAACATGTGTAGGAGGGAGCCTGAGAAGCTGCATTTCTAACAAGCCCCGGTGATGCTCAAACAGCTGGCCCACAGCGCAAACTCTGAAGACAGCAGGTGTTCATGAGGTGTTGGATGACTGACTGAATGAGTGAACAAATGAATGGAGAGACCCTGAAGGTCATCACCCACGAGGAACAGCCTCAGAATGAGAACCCGTCTCCCCCTCTGCAGCACAGGTCCCCTCATTCCTTCCTACGACACTCCCCCCACCATTCCAAACCTGGGACACACCTTCCATTCGGCCCCAAACTTCCCCAACGGCCCAGCCAGACAGGTGCTGTCCCTGAGCATCGTGGTGCAGTCCAAGGACACGGTCGGCGCACATATATGTGCACACGTGAACACACACCCTCGTCACTCAGGTTATAACACACTTTCCCTAGAAGAATGTAAGTTGTTCCAAGGTGCTATGTTCACCAGGGCCTGACTCACAGTGGGTGCTCAATAAATGGTTATGGATGGATGGATGGATGGATGGATAGATAGATAGATAGATAGATAGATAGATGGAAGGAAGGTGGATGAATGAAGTGCCTACCATCCTCTCAAGATCACCCATGTTTCACTGGATAAAGGAGGGCACCAGCAGCCCATGCAGGACAAACAGCACAACTGCAGGGACGGCCACCTGCAGCGGAACGGAGGCCCGGCAGCACTCTCTGCAGTTTCAGTTCACGCCGCTGGACCAGGGCCTGGCAGTGGCCGGCGGGGCTCCCAGCTGCCTGCACAGCAGACTCGCCTAAGGAGTCTGTAAGGATACAGCTGCCCATCCCAACCCCCAGGTTCCGATTTAACTGGTCTGGGGCTGAGACTGGACAGTGCCACTGTGCCGGCTGATACAGTGACAAATGGAAAGGGATTACAAATGAGGGGACACTGGCTTCTGCCTGGTGAGCCATGGAGACGCGAGGGAAGAGCTGCCACTCCGGCTGCCTCCCTGAAAGAGGGAGCGGGCATGTGGAGAAGAGAAGGGACCACAGGCAGAAGGCGTGGCATCAACAGCAGTGTGAGCAAACGAGGACGGTTGGGGGAACTCTGAGTAGCAGATGGGCTCTGAAACAAGCCTATGAAATGTTTAAACCAACCAACAAATAAGACAGTCTGCACGTCTCTGCTCTTTCTCAGGTCTAAGCAATGACACAGGCCTACAGGAAGGAGTACCCAATGGCCAAAAGGGAAAAATCGCCAAGTCTTCTGACCATCCTCTCTTGTAACTGAATGCTTCTCAAATCCATGCCACTTCCTGCAGACCCCCACGGGGCCTCCTTATGCTATTAGCTCAGTGGGAGAATGGGAGGTAAGGAGAGGAATGAAAAGGCTGCAAGCTTCGGAGTCAGAGGGCCCCACGTTTGAATGCCAGCCCTGACACTTACTTACAGCTGTGTGGCCCCAGGCACGTTAACCAAACTGGGCCTACGTTTCCATCCCTATAAAACTGGGATATGAAATAATATACTATTTTCTCTGCAGTGTTATAATGTATATAAAGAACTTGCAGAACTTGCATAAAAAGATACACACAATCCACAGTGAAAAAGACAATTTACAGATTGGAGAAACATTTGCAAACAATATATCTGATAAGGAATTGAAATCTAAATCTACAAAGAACTCCTATAACTCAACAACAACAACAAAAACCCTGAAATGATTAAATGAAAAACCAGGCAAAGGACTGGACTACACATTTCTTCAAAGGTGACATACAATGGCCAACAAGCACAGGAAAGGATGTCCAACATCACTAATCAGTAGGGAAATGCAAACCAAGGGCACAGTGAGGTATCACCTCATGTCAATAAGAATGGCTACTATCAAAACCCAACAAATCGGTGTTGGCAAGGATGTGGAGAAATTAGAGCCCTGGTACACTGTTGGTGGAAATGAAAATGCAGCTGTTGGGGAAAACAGTATGGTGATTCCTCAAAAAATTTTAATAGAATTTCTATATGATCTGGCAGTTACACTGGGGATATACCCAAAGAATTGAAAACGTGGTCTCGAAGAGATATTTGTACATCATGTTCCTAGTGACACTATTCACAAGAGCAAAAAGGTGACAGCAACCCAAGTGTCCACGGACAAAGGAATGGATAAGCAAAATGTGGTATATCCTCACAATGAAGTATTATTCCTGTTAAAAAAGAGGAAATTGTGACACATGCTACGAGATGAATGACCCTTAAGACGTTATGTTAAGTGACATAAACCAGTCACAAAAGGTTAAATACTTATGTGAGGCATTCAGTAGTCAAATTCATAGAAATGGAAAGTAGAATGGTAGTTGCCTGGGGCTGGGGGAGGAGAACATGAGAGTTATTTCAAGAGTATAGAGTTTCAGTTTCTCAAGATGAAAAAGTTCCAGAGATTAGCTGCACAACATGAATGTACTTAATGACACTGATCTGTACAGTTAAAAATGATTAGGATGGTCCTAGCTGGTTTGGCTCAGTGGATAGAGCGTTGGCCTGCGGATTAAAGGGTCCTGAGTTCGATTCCAGCCAGGGGCACATGCCTGGGTTGCGGGCTCGATCCCTGATCCCCGGTGTGGATCAATGATTCTCATCATTGATGTTTCTATCTTTCCCTTCCTTACTGAAATCATTTAAAAATAAAATAAAATGTGAAAAAATATTTTAAAAAAATGATTAGGATGGTAAATTTTACGTTATGTATATTTTACAACTTTTTAAAAAAAGCATCTACAGCCCTGGCTGGTGTGCTCAGTTGGTTGGAGCATCTTCCCAGATATGGAAAGGTTATGGGTTCGATTCTTGGTCGGGGCATATACCTCGGTTGTGGGTTCAATCCCAGGTTGGGGTGTGTGCAGGAGGTAACCAATCAATGTTTGTCTCTCACATCGATGTTTTTCTTTCTCTCCCTTGCCCTCTCTCTTAAAAAATATAAACAAAGATATCCTCAGGTGAGAATTCAAACAAAAACACACATCGTGAATTGTGGTTTTCAATTTCAATAAGCCTCAGTACAACCCAAACTTTGTTTCAAAAATGCAGATTTGGGGGCCCCATCCCAGGTATTCTGATTCCGGGTCTCAATTTGACATCCTGGAATCTGCATTTTCCTAAACATCCTATGGATGTTTAGCTCATTATGTATTCATTTATATATCTCTCCTGAAGGATCAAGGGATATTCTTTGAACACTTTGCTTTATTGATCAGTATCCTGGTTGTTGTTTTTTTAAAGTAAGTGTGTGTGTGTGTGTGTGTGTGTGTGTGTGTGTGTGTAATGACCTGGTGGTGTTGGCTCTAGCCACAGGCTCAGCAAGACGGCCCTCCAGTCCTCAGGCAAATGTGGCCTGCAAAGCTCCAGTATGTGACCCCTGGGATCCAGGTGCCGGGCCTCTCCCATTTCAGCCTGGACAAGCCCTGCAACTCCCCACAAGTGTATCCCGCAAACCAACCACATGGCCACACGACGACCCCAACAAGGAGCTGGTGGCAAGCACACCCTGCAGTGAGTGTCTCTACTTCCCAAGCAGCTGGGGAGAGGTCTGCTGCGGGCAACCCCTGCAAACAGCACAGACGATCCAGAGAAACCACAACCCCCGCGGGCAGCCCAGCAAGCACAGACCCAGGAGAGCCCTGGGGCCAGTGAAACGTTGGCCAGGGAGAGCCTCCGCCTGAGCAAGAACCATGAGCAAGAACCGCCTGGGGGAGAGGCAGCTCCTCAAGGAACCCAGGCCTCCCCTCCCACAGCCTCATGAGCAAAGGAGACTCTGCTCGCTCAACCGCAACCCGCTAAATACAGTGCTCCCAGCCCACCACATCCAGCCATGTAGTCATTTGTGATCTTCATCATCATAATAGCACCTCTGACATTTCCCACGTTGACTCCAACACCATCATTACTTTCCAGTGTGGCAAGGATACGCTCTTTCGGCATGAAGCATGCCGTACTTCAACCTGCGAGGGCAGAGGGACACAGGGTGTCTGGATTCGAATGCCCTAGAACAGTGATGGCGAACCTTTTGAGCTCGGTGTGTCAGCATTTGAAAAACCCTAACTTAACTCTGGTGCCGTGTCACATATAGAAATTCTTTGATATTTGCAGCCATAGTAAAACAAAGACTTATATTTTTGATATTTATTTTATATATTTAAATGCCAGTTAACAAAGAAAAATCAACCAAAAAAATGAGTTCGCGTGTCACCTCTGACATGCGTGTCATAGGTTCGCCATCACTGCCCTAGAAGCTGATCTGCTGTGAAACCCAGATCAACGCGCATCCCCAACCCCACCCCTTCCAAGACCCTGAGAGGGGATCCCGCATTACATACGATCATGCAGTTTTTGTCAAATGTACTAAAGGGAGATAGTCTTGTATTTCTTTTTCTTACAGCCACTCCCCCCCCATGCATATTGTTTCAATGGCAGACCCACAAAACCGGGGTCTGTCCCCGAATCCCACTTATATTTATCGAGGACCCCCACATCCTCCACAGCGTCACATGCACTCACGTACATTAGCTCATTCAGCCTGGCAGGGGAGGACTTATTCTTAAGTCACTTTATCAAATAAGGAAGTAGGGACTCAGAGAGGTTCCCTGACTTGCCTAGGGCTGTGGTCGGCAAACTGCGGCTCGCGAGCCACATGCGGCTCTTTGGCCCCTTGAGTGTGGCTCTTCCTAAGCCTTAGGAGTACCCTAATTAAGTTAATAACAATATACCTACCTATATAGTTTAAGTTTAAAAAATTTGGCTCTCATAGGAAATTTCAATCGTTGTACTGTTGATATTTGGCTCTGTTGACATGAGTTTGCCGACCACTGGCCTAGGGTCACCTGAGTTCCAGGAGGTACGGGGAAATCCAAATCCAAGCCCCTAAATTCAAGCCCAGTGTTCTTTCTACTCTACCATCCCTTCTAGGTTGCCTTGAGAAGAACTAAATAATAACTAGAAAGGCACTCAAAACAAAAAAAAGAAAAATGAAGCCACTCTTCTGATTAATCGGTTAACAAACCCTTGATAACATCCACTAACTTTTATTGACCTGCGGCAGGCATGGAGCTAAGCGAGTCTCTTGTCACATCTCATTTAATTCTCACCCTAATCCTGTGAGAGACAATGAGCATCACCAGCCTCACTCTACAGGCGAGGCAACTGCGGCTCAGAAAAGTTCGTGAATTTGCCCAAGAACACGGAGCGAGCAGGAAAGCCAAGGTTTCCGACGAGGCCTATTTCGAAAGCCCTTGCACCTAACATGCACGGCGCACAATTGCAGCTGGAGTGGGGGGAGCGCACCAGCTGGATGCAGGCAGGGCAGGGAACATGCCTTCAGCATCCATCAGGAGTGTGGCCAAGAAGCTGGAAGGAAGGAATGAAACATGTGGACGTGCGAAGACGCTTCTAGGCTCAAGTGAACCCGTAATTGCCATGTCAGCGGCGTCACCTGGGTCTTGGGGCCCAGGTCCCAGCAGAGGCCCTGTCTCTCCGAGGCCCCATTGAAATATTCTATGTGTGGCACCGCGTCCCAGAGCGCCCGGCACAATTTCTGGAGAGCAGGAGAGGTGTCACGCCTCTCCCGGCGCTCCCCTCCCGGGCGCACGGAGGTTTCCAGTGAGTCTGGGCTTCCACGGCGCTTATCTCCTGACTTTTCTCAGGCTTCGCTGGTGCAGCTGATAAGATGTCCGAGCCCCGTTCAAATGAGATGAGACCCGGCCAGCTGTCGGGAAATGCACAGTGAGATTCTACTGAGAAGGAACCACCAGAGACAAAGGCCGCTGAGGAGGCACCGGCCTGCTGTCTGCTTTTGTGGCAGAAAAATCGGAGTGGGCGCTGCTTCTTGATGGGGGCGGGGAGCGTTGAAGGGGCAACGGCCATTTGCCTTCTGCCCCGCGTGGCCCTCCGTGTGGCCCTCCTTGGCGCCCGGCTGAAGAGGCTGCAGAGGGGCAGGGAGCGGAGGGGTCGCCGCTTTGATTTAGGGAAAGTGATGTGTTGGAAACAAAGAGGACAAAGATGCTCAGGGGTCTGCCTGTCTGGGGGACCTGGTGTCCCCCGCCCCTGGCGCTAGGCCATAGCTCTGGTCCCATCCCCTTGCCCTCGAGCCTCACTTGAGCTGGAGCGCCCGTGGGGTGCTCATCAGGGTGAGCACCCCGAGTCTCCGGCGCCCAGGCCCGGCGCTCATCTTGCAGACAGGTGCCCTGGCTCCCGGGTGCCCGGGTCACAGAGGAGGCCACACCCCAGACGCCGCCCGAGGCTCAGGTGCAAGCAGGGCTGCACCCACGTGACTCCAGGGAGCTGGACCCTAGGCCGGGCCGGTCAGACCGCGGTCTGCAGGCGGCGCCCGGGCCCGGGCACAGGTGAGCCGCCTCCCCGCCCTCCCGCCGGCCGGGCTCTCGGGAGGCGCCCCTGCCCGGCCCTGGGCGCTGCGCCCCTCGGCCCCGAGCGCCCGCCGCCTGCGCGCTGCAAGGCCGAGCGCACGGGAAGCCGCGGCGCAGGGCCGGGCAGCGGCCGCAGGGCCTGTCCCCGCGCGGGCCGGGCACCGAGCCCGCAGGCCTCCGTGCGCTCGCTCCGCCCGCCCGCCCGCCCCTCGGCCCGGGGCCCGCGCCCGCCCGCCCGCCCGCCCGCCGGGGCCGCAGGGCCGGCTCGCCGAGCCCCCGCCGCCCGGCCGCGCGGCCTCACTTAACTGTTCCCCGCTGGGGCGGCGGCGGGTCCCGGCTCCGTCTCACGCAGAAGCAGCTTCTCATCGCCCGGGCGGCGCGGGAGGGGCCGGGCCGGGGCCCAGGCGGCGGGGCCGGCGCCGCAGCTCGAGCGCGAGCCTCCCCGGCAGCGGCGGGGGCGGGGCGCGGCCTGGCGGCGGCGACCACGGCGGCGGCGGCGCTCCCCGCGCGGGCCGGGCTGCGGGCCTCCCGGCGGCGCCCCAGGCTGGCTCGGGCAGGAGCGGGGAGTGGGAACCCGGGGACTCGCGTCCGGAGCCCGCGCCGCCACCCCGCCTCCCCCGCGCCCGGCCGCCCCCCGCCCGCAGGCGGCCCCCGTGCAGCCCCGACCCCCAGGAGCCCGGCCTCGCGGAGCCCGGGACCCAGCGGCCCCTCCCCCACGCTGGCCTCGCCGCGGACCCGCAGCCGCGGGCTCCCCTAGGCCTGGCTGTGCCCTACACCAGCCCAGCGCGCTGCCTCCTCCCCCTGAGCCCCCCGGCCTCCTGGAGCCTTGGAGAACCGTGCACACACCCACAGGCACCCGCGCCCCCACATACACACACACACACACACACACACGCACACCCGCACCCCACACCCCCACATACACACACACACACACACACACACACACACACGCACGCACACAGGGGCACCTGGCCCACCCAGCCCTTCTAGGCTTTAGAAACCCAGGCCAGTTCTTGGCTCAGCTCACTCCAGTTCTGGGCACCCTACTGCCCCACCTGACCCAACGCAAGCTTCGTCAGACCCCAGAGCCCACGGTTCATCCCAGGCCTCCAAACAGACCCCCATCTCCTAGCAATTGTCCACATGCCCATATGCTGGGCAAATGATTTACCCACGCAGGCCTAGAGCCAGCCTCAGGGAAGCATCTAGAACAGGTTCCTATAAGGCCCACGAAATCATTTGGTCTGGCCCTGCCAAAGCATTAGGGGTGAGTTAATTAAATGTTTGACCAAATATAGCAGGCTAATTTTTAAGGTGAATAATTTTTGTATGGCCCACAAATGATGTTATAAATATCCGGATAGCCCTTGGCAGAAGAAAGGTTCCCCACCCCTGATCTAGTAGGAAGGGTTTAAGCAGAGGTGCCTACCCTCCAGCACTTGGGGAAAGGTACAAGCCAAATACGCCCTGCAGAGCCCCAGCAAGGCACCCCACGCAGGGGCCAGGTGCTACTTGAAAGGCCTCTGGTCCCAAGGCTGGAATATTTGAAGCTGAGACCATGCAGGAGTGACCTGCATCAAGTCCCATTTTCACACATTCTAGGCTTTTCCAAAACAGCTGGCTGATCCTAAAGAAAAGGGTGCCAAGCAGAATTGGCTGTGGAAGAAGAGGTCCCGTGGGGAAGCCATGCAGGTGTCTGTGTCGCTCCAATGGCACTGGTTCAGATGGTTTCACAGGCAAATTCCAGCACACCATTCACGGACAGACAACCCCTATGTTATTATCCTGGAGCCTTGGCTAACCGTTCACACACCCATGCCCCCACATACACACAAACGCACACACAAACACACACAGTGGCCTCTTGCAGGGGCACCTGGCCCACCCAGCCCAACCGTTATTTAAACGGTTACACCGGCGGGGGGGGGGGGGGGGGGGGGGGGAGGGTTCAATGTCATTTCTCAAGTTTAGCACAACCCGATATCCAAATCCAACAGAGATTACACCAGGAAAGAGGAGGGCAGGTCTATATAGAACACTAGCTCCCTGAGAGGTTAATATATATTTTTGGCAGTCAAATAATTTGAGGAAATGGTGCATACCATTTATAGTCTACTTTTTTGGAGAATCACAATAAGTATTAGTATACGAAGGTCTATGTGAGATACAGGAGTGAAGAAACCTATTTAACCTGGCATTTCTTGAACTCATCTGAGCCAGGACCAGAAGTTTACTGATCAATCTCCAATATGTAAATCACTGCTATAGACCAACCCACTTCAGTATATAGTAGTTGTAAAACTACTGAGTAAAATTTTAGCAATTTTATTCAGTAGTTGTACAAATCCAGCTTGCTGAAAAACAAATCAAAACCCACCAAGAACAAACAAGATTTATTCCAAAAGTACAAGGATAATTCAGTGTTAGGAAATCTGTAAATTCATCGCATTGTTAAAGGAAAACAGATCACAGGATCTTATCAACAGGATAGACCAGGGGTGGGCAAACTTTTTGACTCGAGGGCCACAATGGGTTCTTAAACTGGACCGGAGGGCCGGAACAAAAGCATGGATGGAGTGTTTGTGTGAACTAATATGAATTCAAAGTAAACATCATTACATAAAAGGGTACGGTCTTTTTTTTTTTTTTAGTTTTATTCATTTCAAACGGGCCGGATCTGGCCCGCGGGCCGTAGTTTGCCCACGGCTGGGATAGATGCTTTAAAAATATTGAATAAACTTCAACTACTTTTTAATTTTTAAAAACCTCTTAGTAAACTAGGGAGAAAATTTAAACATCTTAGCATGACAAAGTTTATTTATCAACAGCCATCAATAAACATTCTAATGGTGAAACACTAAAGGTATTCTCATTTAAGTAAAAAACAAAACAAGGATGGCTGCTGTAACTGCTAAAAACTGTAACCAATGCAATAAAATAAGAAAACTAAATAGGAAATACAAATATTCGAAAGGAAGAGACAAAATTGTCATTATTTCTTCATGATGTAAGTGCATACATAAAAATTGAAGAAAATCAACTAAAAATTTTAGAGGTTTTGGTAAAGTGGCCAGTTATCAGGTAAGCATCAAAATCAATGGCTTTCCTAAATGCTAAGGGAAAAGCCTTCTTCTCCATATTGAAGAACTTCACCTTTCTACACCCTGGGGAGGATGAATGATTTGTCTGATCCGTGAGTTTGGGAGAAGAAATCAGACAAGGATAGATGCTTCTGAGTTCTCTTTTTGGCATTGTCTGATGGCATGAAGCAAATATTTTCATGTACTCTCCGCTGTGTGTGTAGTAAGTTCCTGGGATAGAGAGATAGTGTTGTCCAGTAATGCCTGCTACTATAGAAGTAAATCTATCCAGTTCAGGGGAAAATAAAGAAAGCCTCACTTAGCTACAGTTCAAATGCTATAGTTTCCAGTCAGCTTTATTAGTAATAAAAGAAGTATTTTCACTTCCTATGTCTCTTTCCTATAACTATGCCTCAGTTTCTTCCAAACTAAGAAGAGGGAGCAAAGTATTACTTATAGGAACCCCTAAATAAAACACTAAATACCAGTAATTTCTACTCAAAAAGTATAACAATGAATACTATAAAATACCTAGGCATAAACTTAGCAAGAAATAGTAAGGCACAGAAAGAAACTATAAAAGCTTACATAAGGACATACAAGAAGTCCTTAATAAATGGAAAAGTATAACAAATCTCTGTGCAGGAAGTCTCAATATTGCAAAGATGTCATATCTTCCCCACTCAGTTCATAAATTTAATCCAAATCAAAGAACCAACATGATTTGGAGGGCAGGGGTTGGGTACAATGGAACATGACAATTATTTTCAAACTTATCTTGATAAATAAATATGGGGGGAAATCCAGGAATTATTTTGGAAATTGACTAATTATATTATTATTATAACACTACAATAATAATAATGAATATAAAATATAATGTAAAATTTACATTTTGATATGTTACAGCAATATTGTGTGTAGAAATACACACTTTTATCATATATTAAATTCCCTGTTTATAAATGCTTTGTTTTTATTCACTGATCTATATGTATACTCTTAATACCCAACTCCAAACTATATTCTCTTGCCTAGACCACTTCGATAATTTCTTTACTGGTCTCCTGGTTTTGCCTCCAGCCAAACAATGGAAAATAGCAACCAGAATGATCATTTTAAAAAAATAATAAAACGCAACAAGTCACTCACTCGCTTAAAGCCCTCCATGGCTTTTCATAACATTCAAATGCTCCAACGTGACCTACAAGAGCTCATGGTGTCTGGACCTTGCCTGACCCTTCACCTTCATCTCAGCTGCTCTAGGCCCACGGGTTTGCTTTGAGATCCTCAAATATCAAAGCTCTTTCCTCCCTGGGGATTTCACCTAGAGCGCTCCTCCTCTCTCCATCTTTACAGCGTCTGGACCCTCTCATCCTTAACTCTCTGCATCAATGTCACCTCCTTTGGAAGCCTTCACTGGTCGTCTGTCTAAGTAGGTCCCTGATGTTTTCATACCGCATCAGTTCATTCCCTGCTTATCACTCATCACAATTTGTAACCACCTCCTATTTGTTCACCTGTTCCACTGTCAGTCTCCCCACCAGACTAAAAGCTCCGCCAAGGTATCTGTCCATTAAGCATAAATGGGCCACCCAGACTAGCCCCTCAGTAAAAGTCTGCTTAATAGATAGATGTGTCAACACTTAATATGTGCATACCCTTTGCCCATGTCCAATAATGATCCAAAGTAAACAATCAGGCAAGTGCACACAAATGTATGTTCAGGGATAATTATTTCAGCGTTGCTGATAATGGGGAAATATTGAATATATCCTAAAGGTCTAGCACTAGAAGACTGAGTCATTAAAAAAAAAATGACATAGAAATATACCATGGTATTTTGTTAAGTAAAAGAGGCAGGCTTATAGAACAGAATGTATTTATTCTACCAGCCCATTAATTTTATACTTAATTGTGGTTATGTATATGTACTAATATATGTGTAAAATACTTGGGAAAATGTATACCAACATTAACAGCTTAATGGCAGCTATATCTGTAAGGAAGATAGAGACTTTATTTTCTCTTTCAGCATATCTAGATCTACACAGCTTAGAAATTTGGATGCAAGTAACAGAACACCCAACAACAGTGGCTTGAACAGTAGGCATTGACTTGACAGGCCAGCAGTCATCTACCTCAGTCTTCTCGTTGTAGGAGAATGAAGACATTAAGAGCATGCCTTCCATCCTTTGCTGACATCCTCAGGATGGTTGTCTTTAATGTTTGCGTTTGTTGCCTCCTGGGCACAGATGGCTCCTCCAGCTTCAGAGTCATGGCCTCCTCTCCCAGGGCAGGAGATTGGGTGGGAAGCAAAATCTCTCCCAGAAACTCCCCAGCAGACCTGCTAAGTTCACACGGGCCAGAAATGGGTAACATGGCCACTCCTAACTGCAAGGGAGGCTAGGAAATCGGCTTTATCAATGATGGTCATCTCCTGAGGCTGGTTATATTGTCAGGCCAATAAAAATCCCCGTTCCCTTGGACAATAATGTGGAGGTTCCTCACACAATTGAAAATAGAACTCCCTGTGATCCGGCAGTTCCTCTTCTGGGTGTATGTCGGAGGCATATTTGGCCTCCCCTGTTCACTGAGGCATCATTTACAATGGCCCAGACATGGGAACAACCGGGTGTCTGTTGACGGATGAATGAACAGAGGAAATGTGGGATATAGATGCAACAGAACATTGTTCAGCCATAAGAAGAAAGGACAGCCTGCTATCTGTGACAGCAGGGATGAAGCTTGAGGACGTTATGCTGAGCTGAAATAAGTCCGACAAAGAAAGACAAATGCTGTGTGAGCTCACTTATATGTGGAATCTACAAAAACCAAACTCAGAGAAACAGAGAGTAGATTGGCGGTTGCCAGGAGTCGGGGTGAGGGGCATGGGGAGGTGGGTGAGGGTAATCAGAGGGTGTAAGTTTCCTATTATAAGATGAATAGGTTCTGGGGGTGTCATGTACAGCATGGTGACTAGTGTTAACAGTTCTATATTGTATATTTGAAAGTTGCTAAGAGAGTAGATCTTAAAAGTTCTTACCGCAAAAGAATTTTAAAAAATGTAACTGTAAGGTGATGGATGTGTTAACTAACCTTATTGTGGTAATCATTTCACAATAGTGTCATATCAAATCATCATGTTGCATACCCTAAACTTACACAATGTTGTATGTCAATTATATATTAATAAAGCTGAAAAAAAGAAAATTCAAAAAAAAATCACTGTTTCCTTATCAGGGAGGAAGGTTAAGATTTAAAATATTTTACATAATGAACATATATAACTTTTACAATCAGGAAAACAATGTAAACGTATTTCAGACGTGATGCGATCCCAGGAGGCATTCAACGCCACAAGCTCCTTGTCCTGAAAGAGAAGCAGGTGGGTGTGACCACAGTTTGGAGACCAGGTCCTCGCCGCTCACTAGGTCTCGCCCACACAGGTCAAGGACCAACTCGGGCAGCTTCCTGACCCCGAGCTCTCCACCACTCACTTTTGTCCTCCTTCGGGGCCCCCTCCATCCTTACTCCGAGGGTTGTGTCTGGTATTGATCTGTGGGACCCAGAACGGACTGGCTCTGCCTTGGGAGAGCGAGAGTAAAATTTCATCAGTTGTCAGCCCTGCCAGCTACACAGAACCTGTCTGTGGTCTGAGGAGTTTCTGATCTGATCTGCGCTCTCAGATGGAACACGGATGCTTGCGGGAGCAGGAGGCAAGCAGGTGGGGTGAACGTGTTGTGGGGCAGGTGTGCACATGTGGCTGGCTCGTTTTCACAAGAGGTTGACTGGAAGGATGTGAAAAATAAGCACAGAATAACCACAAACAGTGCTGTTGAAACTAAGAAACCATAACCACGTGCAGGATTGCTTCCCTTACAAGGAGGCACCACATGACGACAGACCCACAGTGTAATTCTTTCCATAGCCTCCTTAATCAAGAGGAGCTTGACCCGAGAGATGGCACAAAGAAGGCATTGAAGACACATGTCCATATATTCACTGCAGTATTGCTTACCATAGCCAAGATATGGAAGCAACCTAAGTGCCCATCAAAGGATGAGTGGATAAAGAAGAAATGGTGCATATATTCAATGGAATATGACTCAGCCGTAAAAAAGAATGAAATCTTGCCATCTGCAACACCATGGCTGGACCTAGAAGCTATTGTGCTGAGTGCAATGAGGCAGAGGAAGACAAATCCCATATGATTTCACTTCTATGTTGAATCTAAAAAAAATAAACAAGCAGAACGGAAACAGACTCATCGATTCAGGGATCAGACTGACAGTTTCCTGTTGAGAGGGGCTTGTGGGGCTGGGTGAAAAAGGTGAAGGGATTAAGAAATACAAATTGATAGTAATAGAATAGTCAGAGGGATGTAAAATACAGCACAGGGAATATAGGCAATAATATTGTAATAACGATGAACGGTATCAGGTGGGCACTAGATTTATAGGGATGATCACTTAGTATGTTCTAGAATGTCTAATCAGTGGGTTGTACACCTGAAACGAATACAATATTATATGTCAACTGCAATTAAAAAATATTTTTTTTAAATGAAGGCATTGAAGAAAAGCTGTTTCCTTTTCTCTTGAATGAACAGTGCCAGTTCTTCAATGGCAGTCGTACTGGTGACTCCCAAATTTATTTCCTGGCCTGGATTTTCCCTGAACTCCAAACGTGTATATCCAATAGCCTACCTGACATGCCCTTGGATTGCTAGTGGGCATCTCCAATATAACACATCTGGAATTCAGCTCCTGAGCATCGCTTCCACACCTGCTCCTCCCCCAGTCTTCTCCGTCTCATCTACTGGAAACATGTTCTTTCCAGTTGCTCAGCCAAACACCTGGGCGCCATCTTTTTCTCTTATGCATCACATCCAATACGTCGGCCTCAAGGCTCAGGATGGTCAAGGAGGTGCCTCTACCGAGGGCCCAGTTCATTTTGATCTGTGGGAGAAGGCAGAGCTTGCTCCGTCGGGAGGATGCATACAAGTGGGCCAGGCAGGAAACGGTGGGGTTGGGCCCAGGAAGGAGGGTGGAAACGACAAGCACAAAGGGCCCCAAAATAGGAGGGGATCTTCCATGGAGATGACAGGGAGGTGAGCCTGACTGGAGGGGCCAGGTGAAGTGAGACCGGAGAAGTGGGTGGAATCTGGCCAGCTGCTCAGGTCCTGACCAGGGTTCTGTAGGTGCCCCCAGCTCACTCTCCAGGTCCCTCCGGAGCCTGTCCCCAATCCCCAATGCATTGCCTGCTCCTCCAGCATTCCCCCAGACTCCCAGCCTTTGCCCATTTGGCCGCCCTTGACTCTCTGCAGCCTGGTTCCTAAGCCTCTGTGTTTGGCTCTGGACCTTGGCTGCTGCTGTCCACCCAGTCGTGTAGCCTCCAAGTGCCAGTTCACCGGCCAGGCCTTGTCAGTGAGACAGGAAACCCAAATAGGAAGATGAGAAAACTAAGGACAAGGTGGCATTGTAGAAGCAGAATTGCATTTCCATCGGCACGTTGCCAACTCACAGGAAGATGGCTGGACATAGTGACTGTGTGGGGAATGTCTGGAATGCTCTGGCTCAAAATGTAAGCCACATGGTGAGCCCAACATTTATTTTAGAGTCCCGGAGGGTAAAGACACCCCAAACAGGTAAGCAGTTATTACAAAAAGAGGCCTGTGAGACTGCCGACTGAGAGCTACAGGCATGGCCACATGATGTGAGCATTAACATGTCACAGTAGAAGAAGATGAGCAGTGATTTTAAATGTGACTCCCAACTTGAAACTTTCGAAGGCATCCTTTGAATGAAAAGTGGTCGTTTGCCTCAAGCAGCTTCTTACCCATTCAACTCTGAACAGGTCCACAGTGGGTCCTGGCACAGGCATACTTACTTAATGATGATAGAAGCTTCTATGGGCAATTCCAGGAAGCCAATTAACGTATAGTATCCATGTATACCCACTAATGTGTCATGCATGTGCTTGGTGCATGTGTGTGTGTGTGTCTGTGTGGGTGAAAAACTGCCAACTGTCTTTTCTATGAAAGAAATGTTCTTTATTGTGCTATTTTTTCCTTCTGACTTATAAATATTAAGATGTCCTTTATTTTGTGAAAGGACGATGACAGTATAGACTTCTGAGACAAAAATTGCTCTTTGTTAGTTTCTAAATTATTTTGTAATTTACCCAATCCAAGATCCCAAAATCTGGGAATCAGGGCCTCCCTGATTAAACTTTGGTTCTGAACTCTGGACCCCAGTTTTGGCCCGAGCATCCCTCCAAGATACAACTTTCTGTGTTTTTTGGTCTAAGAGGTAAAATTTGCATAACATTTGAAGCCACAAGTGAGCCTGGCCAATGTGGCTCAGTGGTTGAGCATCAACCCATGAACCAGGAGGTCACGATTCAATTCCTGGTCAAAGCCCATGCCCAGGTTGCGGACACCATCCCTAATAGGGAGCGTGCAGGAGGCAGCCGATCAATGATTCTCTCTCATCATTGATGTTTCTATTCCTCTCTCTCTCTCTCCCTTCCTGTTTCTGAAATCAATAAAAACACATTAAATAAATAAATAAATAAATAAACAAACAAACAAACAAACAAACACATAAAGCCACAAGTGACAAATTCCAAAGGGAAGGAGTTGGGTTACAATTTCAGAGCTGAGTCACAGCTGGGATTCCCACTGCTGCCACGATTCACAGTTTTCACACAGTAACCAGAGTGCCAATTTGAAATATAAATCAGATTCTTTTACTGTCTATGGTAGAGACAGCTGGGGCTCACCAAGGTATCTGTGTGCCTATTTCCATTTCCCAGCTGCCTCTGTGGTTAGTTGACCATGTGACTAGTTCTGACCAATGGGATATGAGCACAGTGATGGGTATTACTTCCAGGTGGATAAGTATCTGGTGTGCCTTCCCCATTCTCTTCTTTCCTTCTACCTGTCCCCAGGGAGGTAACATCAGGGTGAACTTGAAGCTACAAGATGCTGGAGCTACACGATGGAGGCAGGCTAAGTTCCTTAGTTGTTTAGAGGAAATCCTCCAGACACACAGCAAGCTGTGACATAAGAGTGAAATAAACTTCTCTTGTGGAAAGCCACAGAGATTTGAGTGCTTATTTGTTACTGCAGCATAGCCTATCCTATTCTGACTGACAATCACCCTTGCTAAAACACCCACCAGTGCCTTCCCAATGCGTTCAGAAAAAGACCCAAAATACTTTCCTTGGCCTACAAAGCCCTACCGGTTGTGCCCCTGCCTACCTCTTGGCATTCCTCTCCTGCCCCTTGTCCCCACATTCACTATGTTCTAGGCACAGCAGCCACTGAAGGAGGCCCAAACGCACCGAGATCATTCACACCCTGGGCATTTCCACTGGTGGTTCTTTCTACCTGCAAATTCTGCTGCCAGATCCTACTCCCTCTTGACATTCATCTCAACTGCCTCAGAGAAACCTTCCTTCATCACCCTGGTTGAAAAGTCTCCACTTGTCACTCCGCCTCATCATGTTTTACTTTCATCCCGGTGTTTATCACGACCGGGTATTTCCTTTTTTATTTAATTATTTGTTTGTTTCCCATCTTGCCTGTCTTGTTTACCACTGAGTCCCCAGCGCCTGGTGAAGAGTCTGGGGGCACAGTTGAGGCTCAAAAGATCTACGGTTGTTGTGTAAGTGTATGAATGAACAAATGACACAGCGCGGTCTCTGCTGTCTGCCCAAAGAGCGGACTGTGCTTAGTAAGCAATGGGACAGTGTTCCTGTTCCCTACTGCTCCCCACAGCGACTTATAATAAGAGCAATTGTTTACTTTGTTCATGAAGCTGGGGGCTGACTCAGTTCTGCTAGACAGTTCTCACTCGGGGTGTCTCATGAGCGTACATTCAGATGGTGCCTGGGGCCGGGGTTATTCTAAAGACCTACTCACTCACATGTCTGGCCCCTGGACTGGGAAGACTCAAACATAGGGGTCTTATTCCACCAATCAGCTGTGTGACTTTAGGCAAGTTACTTAATCTCTCTGAGCCCCAAAACTTTATATGCAAAATAGGATCAGAAATGATAACACCTACCATTTATTGGACACCTACTCTCTCCCAGGCGCCATATATGCCCAATTCTTTGTGTACCTGTCTCACATAATCCTTATAACAACCTGTTCTGTAGATGTTCCTATCATAGGGCCTACTTATTTTATAGATGAAGAAACTGAGATTCAGAGAAGTTTAAGTATCTTGCTCAAAGGTATATATAATAGCTAATTATGCCAGAAACTTCTAGTGAGCCCACCTGGTGTGGCTCACAGTTAGATTTCCAGTCAGAGCACATGCCCAGATTGCAGGCTCAATCCCCAGGAGGGGCTGTGGAGGAGGCAGCTGATTAATGATTCTCTCTCACCATTGATATTTCTCTCTCTCTCTCCCTTCCTGTCTGAAATAATATATATATATATATATATATATATATATATATATATATATATCTTCTAGTTAATGTGGTACATTAAGCCAATATGGGAAATCCCATATCCTACTCTAAACACATTAAAATACTAGATGAAATATAACCCCAGAATGTAAATGCATAGCCGAATTCATAGCCAAATTCAAAGCCGAGAAAGGAGATGCCTCAGGTACCAGATAAAGAGGCAACTTGATGTTGGGAAGATGAACAGGACCTGAGGTTGAGGAGCTGCCTGGGCTGGGGAGCAGCTGGTCCTGTGAACGCAATGGGCTGGAACTGAGCTTTGTGCACAAAGCCAGGGCCCCAGGGAAGTGCTTGCTAAGAGACAGAGGCACCAGGACAACTCAGCCCAGCTTTTCCTGCCACCAATCCCCCATGAGCAGCCAGAGGCCCCATGACCTTCAGTGGAGCTGGAACATCCAAGTGACACGACTAAGTCAGGCCTGGGGCAGGGGACTGACCTGGCCACATGATTCCCGCTGCGTGCTGACCATCAGCACTGTCGTTTATTTAAGCATGCAACCTAAACAAACCATCTCTAGACACCCGGGGTTGTCCTTTCTCATTACCATCCGCTCTAAAAGTCTGTTAGCACTGACAAAAGATAAAGAAGAAAAAGGAAACCTGGAAGGTAAGCAAAGCACTTGGCAATCAATGAAGGGTCATTAGGATGCTCGAGTGGGAACACACTCCTTATCAAAACGTGTAGATTGTGAGCCAAAGCCATGGTTACAAGGGACTTTCACCCTCAAAAAAAAAAATCTGTGTGGAAGAATCAGGCTGCAAATAAGGCTACACAGCACTCCTTAGAACAGACAGCACAGACGGGGGAATCGGAAAGGGAAAAAGGAGCTGGTACAAGGACATTTCCGGATTCTGGCGGGTTCAAGAAGACATTGTCATGCTAATTAGAAAGTACCATTCTTACCAATAAAGGCATAAATCTACCCATCAAATTTTAAAGGGGGGATTCTGCCCACTGGTCTGCAGAAAAGGCCAAAAGACTTGGCATTCGCCTGGGCCAAGAGTGGAAAAGAAAACAGGAGTCCAGGGCTGCCCCTGCTCCAGCTTTGTAAAGCCTGGAGCCATGGAGATGGACCCTGGAGAATTAATACGCAACCTCGCCTGGGACCACAGAAAGACTTGGGATGC
The DNA here is from genome assembly GCF_028538775.1 of Myotis yumanensis. Lineage (NCBI taxonomy): Eukaryota > Metazoa > Chordata > Mammalia > Chiroptera > Vespertilionidae > Myotis > Myotis yumanensis. The sequence continues at coordinate 6,849,264 of NW_027223763.1, forward strand.
CCAGTGGAGGCGAGCTTCCCACTGCTCTATGGATCCAACCCGGGCACGAGGGACTCCCAGGGGAACAAGTGCTCCTTAGTGTGAGTTTGGGGACCACAGTGACAAAGCACTCAAGGAAACAAGCCACCGTCCTAACCGGTTTGGCTCAGTGGATAGAGAATCGGCCTGCAGACTGAAGGGTCCCAGGTTCGATTCCAGTCAAGGGCATGTACCTTGGTTGCGGGCACATCCCCAGTGGGGGGTGTGCAGGAGGCAGCTGATCGATGTTTCTAACTCTCTATCCCTCTCCCTTGCTCTCTGTATAAAATATATTAAAAAAAAAAAAAAAAGGAAACAAGCCACCAAGACAAAGACCCTGCGGGTACATCCAAGGGGCCATTTGTACCCCAAGACCCGAGATAAAAGAACAACCAGAAAGAGCTGTGCATTTCAACCTGTTCAATGAAATTAAAGGAGGAATGAAACATAAGGCAAGGAGTATAAGGAAAATCGGCCAGTGTGGGGCAGAGCTGATATTCGAACCCAGGTCCGCAGCTGAGCCAATCCAATGCGGGCACCTCGGGTCTGCATGTCGGAGGACTGGCAGGGGACAAAGAAATCTTTGTCCTGACCATCCTGTTCCTGTTTGTTTCCAAGCAAAAGTCTGCTCCCTGGATTAGAAGCCACCAGTGTCCACAGTCTGTTGACTGCCATTGACTTTCCCCCCAAAAATAGGTCCAAGTGACCAACCGCTTTCTTGCAGGACTGATAGGTGTGGAGGAGGAAGTGAGGATTACCCACTGCTCTTCAGGGTATTAACTAGGGCCTGAGCAGAGACTCTACCTCAAAGCACAGGAATATTGTATCATTCATTCGTTTGTTCATTCATTCATTATTTTTTAACCAAACACCATCCCAAGAATCCCAAGAGCAAGTCAGCAGGCCTCCGTTCCAATCCCAGCTGTGATAGCCTTCACCAAGGCCCTGTGTCTCTAAGTCTCCATGTTCTCAACTCAGTGGAGATAATAATTCCCTTCTTGCAGGCTTGTAGGGAAGAATAAAGAAAATGCACGTGAAGCACAGAGCCAGCCTGAGCCAGAGCTGTATGTGTGAGGGACACCCCCACTCCACTGTTCCAAGGCTCGGGGTGTGGGTTCATTTCAGCTGGGAAGTGGGTGGAGAGTGAGACGAAGTGGAGGCTGGGCTGCGTGCTCTGTGCGCTCCGACGGGGCTGAGACACAGCGGCCTTCAGGATGCCGCCACCTCCGCGGACTCCGCTCAGGCCCATTGTTTTGCTCCTGTATCTGGTTTTGTGACAGTTTTGAAGACACCAACATGCCACAGAATTCACACCGGAGCCAGTCCCGCCTCAGCTGCCGTCTTCTCGCCGTCATCGCCAACATATGTTTAACCCGCTGTTCTTCTGCTGTTGTAAACACACTGTCTTCTTTCAAGTCTCAAGTTAACATGATCTGTCTCCTCTCCTTTCAGATCCTGCCTTCCAGCCACATGTCTGGTCAGATTTCAGATCTACACACACACACCCAACAGAGGACCCACATGCACGGAGACCCAGAGGTGAGCAGATCCCGTTCCTACAGCCCCCGCCCCCCCCCGCCCCCTCCCCCCCCCCGCTCCCTCCCCCCCCCCCGCTCCCCCCCCCCCCCCCCCCCCCGTCCCCACCCTTCCCAGACTGTGACGTCCTGGATTACAGACCCACTTAGACGCATGGCACTCCCAGGTCGACAGAACACTGCTGGGGTCTCATGAACACAGGCCTGCTGACTCCCAGGACTCTGGCATCCCCCACAAGGACAAAGTCCCCAAAGGCCAGACACTGAAGAACAGGGACATGGACACAGAAACACAGATTTGCAATCATGTGCTCACAGGGACCCACAGAACAGCATGTGCTCACAGATACTGGGCTGGACTGTGTCCGCCTGAAATCCACATGGTGAAGGCCTAACCCCCAGCACCTCAGACTCTGACTGTATTTGGAGACAAATTTCCTCTGAAGGGGAAATTAAGGTCATATGGTTGGGCCCTAATCCAATACGATGGGTGTCCTTTTAGGACCCAGACACACACAGGGATGACCCTGTGAGTACACAGGCAGGAGACCCGTCATCTCCATGCTGAGGGGAGAGGCCTTGGCAGAAGTCAACTCTGCCAACACCTTGAGCTCAGACTTCCAGTCTCCAGAACAGGGAGGACAATACAGTTCTGTTTTTAAGCCCCCACCTGTGGTACTTGTCCTGGCAGCCCTACCGGCTCAGACAGACCTGGGGACACCACCCACCGCCTCCTTCCCAGCCTTGCACTGAGCCCCACCATGCACAGACCCGAAGCCCGGGGCCTGCTGGCGAACCCCGTTCCTCACAGCACCTTCCTCCTCCCAGAGACTGAGTTCTGTCCAGTCTCCCAGCAAGAGGAGAAGGCACCCAGGGACGTCCTGACTGGACAGTGACATCGTGGAAAGTGCTATAATGAGAATGGCTCACACAGCTGTAGGTTCCCAGGGCTGCTCCAAACACTTGGCGCGCATTAATCCATCTGCCTTTCTCAACCTTCTCCTTCAAGGTCAGTACTGTTATCAAAATCCCCGTTCAAGAGCTGGTGAAACCGGGGGGAGAGAGGTCAGGTGACCTGCCTGAGATCACACAGCCAACCAAAGCAGAGCTGATACTGGAATCAGGGCGGCCTGGCCCCAGCCTAGCTCTGAACCACGGAGCAATCTGCCAGCAGATCAGAGACAGGGCCGACCTGCAGAAGAGGTCAAACGCTTGGTCCAGGAGAAAGTGAGCCAAAATGCTTCCTCGCGGGCACAGAATTTCCTTGGGTCTTGAGGTGCGAGGCAAAACCCTGCACGCAGGGGCTGGCAACAGCATTTGGGGGGGGCCCGGTGCAAAATGAAAACATAGGCCCCCTTGTTCAAAACGCAGGGGGGAAGTACAATAAAAAATATTAAAATAGGAAGTTTTCCCCTTTATTCAGTGGCTTCCCTCTCTACTTATCATAATATTCTTATTTGCTCTTTAATGCCACTCTAAGTAAAGAAATAATGTAAATATAAATTTTACTTTATATTTTGCAATGCCAGTTTTAAATGCAAATATAAGAGCATTTAGCTTGTAGGTAGAATCACCAAAAAGCACACATATTTTGTACCTGCTAGACATGTATTTCATTCCTACCAGAACAGTAGGAATGCTGCATAAAACGAGCTCAGCTGTTTCTATTTCACTCCCTGACATATGCTCTTTCTCCTCCTCGTTCTACCTGTAGCTGACTGATGAGCAAGGAAGGGCTGGAGGGCAAGGAGCTCTGGCTGCTCTAGTTTTTCCTTCCCTGCTGCGTCATGGCTTTCAACGTGGGTGCTTGGCTAATCCCAGGAAGTAGCATGAATAAGAAAGAACATGATAGGGTTGCTGGTAGCTCATGTTTCTGAGGACACTTTTGCCTTCTATCCTCCAAGGATGTTTTTTTAAGCCATTTTTTAAATATATATACATATATTATCGATTTTAGAGAGGAAGGGAGAGGAAGAGAGATAGAAACATCAATGATGAAAGAGAATCATTGACCAGCTCCTCCTACATGCCCCCTACAACCCAGCATGTGCCCTTGACCGAAATTGAACCTGGGACCCTTCAGTCTGCAGGCCAATACTCTATCCACTGAGTAAAACCTGCTAGGGCCCAAGCAAATTCTTATTTGAAGGAAAAGTGTGGCCTCTTGGGGCTGTGGGCACTCCCACTGAGCTGTTAAAATGACACACTTACCTTCTAATTGCTTTGAGTCTGACTGGATTCCCAGGCATCGGGGATCCCCGGGAATTCCGTGCTCCCGGGGCATTGCAAACACAACACACCACAGGGGAGGCAAGGAGCAGGGGCTGGCATACTGCCGACATCTCCTCTGCTCACGTGCACGCCTCCTCAACCCATTGGACTTAACCTACAAAACGCAAGTTCAGAGATAGAATTATTTACACAAATATCGACTCATGCTGCACACCTGATACTAACATAAGGCTGTATGCCAATTATACCTCAACTTAAACTAAGTATTCAGAGTTTCAAAATGGCAACAGCAAAGCCCTAAGCCAAGCTCATGGCTCTCCTGAGCGTGAGTGTGACCACAGAGTCGCCTGCCGGTGAACCGGCCCTGCAGGCCCTGGCCATGTCCCTGTGCCCACGACAGCCTGGCTCGCAGCATCTCCTCCCGGGACCTGGCTGCTTCCTCAGAAAGACTACGGGCCTCCCTGGCCTCCCCGGCCTCCCCGCCCTACCAGGTGGTCTAGCTCTGGGCCCCGTGGCAGAGAGCGCACAGTGGCTAGAAGTCCATCCTTCCCGCTGACCTAACGTCAGGATGCTGGCATCACGAGGGCACGTTCACAGGTAGAGCTGTTAGCTGATCCTAAAGCACAGGCTCTGCCCGCCTTGCACCTGAAGAATGATTGCCCATCGGTGGTGGGATGTGTGTGGGCTGCCGGTTCCCCCTGGTCTGTGAGTGGGGAGGGGAGTCATAAGCCAGACAGCCTGTTTTTCTCTTCATAAATAATTCACTTTTTATTGCACAAGCAGTCCCTAAATACCTTCTCCTTTCTCTCTTCTGGAAAAAAACAACAACGCAGAAATAACAACAATAAAGCTAAGTCCTCTTTGACTCCTTCCCACTATCCCACTTACCTACCATTTCTCCCCTCCCCCTTCCCCTTATGAGGTCCTTTCCAAGTCTCACAGGTTGCTACTCTGATTCCCCTCAGAATCATCCTTTCTAATAGTTTGATACATTTGTGCCTATAAATTTTTTAAAAGTATTGTGCGTGTTTCTGTTTCTCTGTGTCTATTCGTAAAAAGTTGTCCTGCTTTTATGTTCTTCCTGCCACTTGTTTTATTCACGCAGCGATATTTCTTCATGTTATGGCATGGATGTACCTTATTCTTTTAAATTTTAAGTTGCATGGTATCACATAGCATGGCCATGCTATGGTTTATGTAGCCGCCCCTCGGCTGATGGGCATTTAGGCTTGCTCCATCCTCTTACTCCTCTGAACAATATTGCAGTAGACGTGCTTGCACAAACAAGCCTCCTCGTGCACACACACACGCGTTTTCTCTAGGGGAGATGCTAGCAAGTGGATTTGTTGTCCTCCAAAGTGGTTGTGCCAATTTGCATCGTCACCAGCAGAATCCAAGGGTGCCTCACTAACATTTAACATCGAACTTTAATTTTTGTGTGCGCACCAGTCTGATGAGTGACATATAGTTCATGGTAATTTAATGTTTTATTTCCTTGATTACTAGTGAAACGGAACATTCTTCAAGTTTATTGGCCATTTGAATTTCCTTTTCCATAAATCGACTGATTTTAGTATTTGCTGAGTGTTCTATTGGGCCATTTGTCTTCTTCTTATTGATTTGTTAGAATTCTTTATATATTTTGGATGCTAATCCCTTCTCTGTTATATAAATTGCAAATATTTTCTCCCAGGCTATCGCTTGTGTTTAGCTTGTTTATGGTGTCTGTTGTCATTTAGAAGTTTTACATTTTAGTAGAGTGAGATCTATCAACTGCTTCTTTTGCACTGCTTGCTTTTGGCTGGTTTCAGCTGCGATACGGAGAGGCAGGGAAAGCAGCAGCCGGATCATAGGCCCTCCCTCTGGTGGACAGATCAGACTTTCTGTTCCCGCCCTGAGACAGCAGTGGCTTCAACAGGCTCCTGCTGAGGCTCTCCGGCTTCACGTGGGGTGAGGAGGGGAGACTTAGGGAGCAGGTGCTGTGAAAAGAGAAGAAAGGCACTCTTGGATGGGGAGATGGAGGTCTGAGAGTCCCTGGATGTTCAAAGGTGAAGACCTTATCCCCTCTATGCTGAGTAAGCCAGACCTACGGCTTCTAGTCCAAGTTCTTTATGATCTGGCCTCCCTTTTTCAACTTTATTGTCAACTCTTCCCCTTCATGTAACCTTCACTCCAGTTACATTGAATTCTTTACCAAACCAAAGTCACACTTCCTGCCTTTGAGTATGACCCTTTGGCTTTTAAGAAACAGGACAAACCCTAGCCGGGTTGGCTCCAAGGATAGAGCGTCGGCCCCTGGACTGAAGGGTCCTGGGTTCAATTCTGGTCAAGGGCACATGCCGGGGTTGCGGGCTCGATCCTCAGTAGGGGGAGTGCAGAAGGCAGCCGATTAATGATTCTCTCTCATCATTGATGTTTCTCTCTCTCTCCCATACCCTTCCTCTCTGAAATCAATAACAATAAAAAGAGAGACAGGGAAAAAAAATGATGGCATTTATTTTGAGCCAGACTCTGTGCTAACCTATTTGCATAGCATCTTATTAGTCAGGGTAAGCCAGGCTATGTTGCAGTAACAAACAACTCCAAAATTCCAGGGTCTTATAATTGCCAAAGTCTATTTGTCACTCATGCTACCTTGTCGAGGGCACAGTGGCCATGGCTTGGCAATGTTTTTCCTTTCTTGCAGGACCGAAGCTTCTGGAGCCGCCTCTGGGACATTGCTGGTCGTGGTCATCTTTTCAGCAAGAAAGAGTGTGGCAAAGTACGAACTCGCTCTTAAGAGTTTCTGCCTAGAGATTCCTTATTCTTAATTAATGTCCCTGTTGTTGTGCAATGATATCTCCAACATGGAACTCTCAGTTTCAGCTCTCCTGCCAATTCTTCCCAGGTCTCCAGTCAGACACCCACGAAAGGTAATCTAATTGGCCCAGCCACAGGTCATAGGTTACTAGCCAGCGTATGATTAGCTTTTATTGGGTCAGACACTTTCCCAGGTCAAGTGGCGGAGGCTAAGGTTACGAGATACAAAACATGACTTGGAGGCCACAGAGCACCGGGAGAAATGATTTTTGTCCCTCATAAATACCGGCACACATGCTGTGTCCTTCCTCAGGAATAACCAAGTTCTAGCTACAGTAGGAACATAGCTTAAGGAACTCTTATTATGTGAGCTGTGCGAATTATATTTAACCTTCACAACAATCATGTGACATAGGCACTGGCATTGGCCCCATTTTAAAGATGGGGAAGCTGAGATTCAGTGAGACTAAGGGACTAGCCCTCTGACTCACATCTTAAGCTTCACGGCTGGTACTTCTGAATGAAAGCATTTTACTATATATATATATATATATATATAGCAGGAGGTCTGATGGCACCTCTTCCTGGAAGCCTCCCCTGATTCCCTCTTGTCGAAGTGGCTTCATTACTGAGCCTTTCTCCTGCTCACAGGATCTGAGCGCATTTTGCCTTGTGCTATGTCTGAGGGTTGTACGGAATTCATCTCTGCATCTCGAATGGTTCATTCATTTGTTCATTCGTCCATTCATTCATTCATTCATGCATTGAATATTTACTGAGTGCCAGGCCCTGTGCACAGCACTAGGGATACATTCAAATAGAATCTCTGCTTTCCCGGAGTTTATTGTCCAGTGGGGAAGATAGACATTAAACAGATAATGACACCACTAATTATTTAATTACAATTGTTATAAATGTTATGAAGAAGTCCGGGGGGGATATGAACATTTACAACAAGGGACCTGACTCGAGAGGATGGGGACGACGCCTCTGGGAAAGCAATATTCCAGCTGAGCTCTGGAAGGGGAGGCAGGAACTGGCCAGGGCAAGAAAAGGTGGGTGGAGGGGGAAAGGGAGAGCTTTCAAGGCAGAGAAAACAGCTGGAGCCAGGCCCTGAGGCTGCCAGGAGGTGGTAAGCTGAGCCTGAGCACAGCGGGCCGGGAGGGTGGGGGAGGAGGCCAGCGCATGCCTGGCACCGCTGACTGTTTGGACCAGTCCCCCTGCTGCATCCGAGCTGCCAGCCCAGCCAGAGGCTCCTGGCCTCGGCTGCAGGGGCTGGAACAAGGGGTTGTGGGCATTTTGTCTCTGGCAAGCCGGCAGCTGGAAGCAGCCGCTGTTCTCTGGCCATACCCCCTGCTCCCGGGTCAGGAGGAGGGAGGGAGCGGAGGACGTGCACAGCACAGTTTTTATATATGTGGGGCCATAATATTTAAGTGTCTTGGCTGTAAGCCTGCGACTAGGTCCCCCGACAACCCAGCCTTGCTCGGCACGCTCTAACAGCTGTCTGTAAAACCCGTTTATGGAGCCTCCATAAATTTCCCAGCTGCTGCAGACACAGGGCTGGGGACAAAGAGTCCCCGGGAGGGAGGCGCGGGAGGGCGGCAGTCTCGGTGTCTCCGCTGGCTGGTCCTCTGGGCCCCGGCTTGGCCCCTGCCCACCGAGGCCGCCTTACCCTAAATTCTTTTATTGAAGCTGATCTTAACATCGACCCCGAGGGGCCTGCCTGGGCAATCCGGCTCGGCACAGACGCAGGCACTTTCGAGATTGCAGCAAAAGGTACAGTAAATCAGAATTAAGTGTCATGATAGTGATTTGAACTGACACTGTTTTCACCTTGTCCATTTACTGGGAAATATATAACGGGAATAGATTGAGCCTGTCATATTGGACCTGAAAAATACAGCTGTTAGGGTAGGAAAGGCAGCTGGCACCAAGGCAGTCCCAGTGGACAGTGGGGGATTGGAGGGGGGGCTTGTTGTCAGCGTCCCATTGGGGTGAAGGCTTGTCCCGAGAGCACTGAGAACCAGGTGACAAGCAGACCCTGCGGCCAGCTCCATTGCTCTGAGGACCCCAAATGCCCAGACTATGGGGCATTTAAAAAAAAAACTTTCTATGAAGTATAACACAGATACAGGAAAGTGCACAGATCATAAGCGTCTCGCTTGATTGATCTTCGCCAACGGAATACACCAGCGTACCCAACACCCAGGTCAAGAAATAGAACAGACTCCCCCAGATGGCCCCTATGCCCTTCCCCCCCACCCCCCCAAGGTGACCCCTAGTCTGCCGTCTCCAGCTGTGGGTGGATTTTGTACGTGGCATTTTAATGAGGGCATTTTGAAATCCCCACCTGATTTTTGGCCTCCAAAGAAAACAGCAACCTCTCACTTTTAAAATAATGTACAAGGAATATGAGCAACGGATACTCTCGTCTCTCCTCCCAAGCTTCCCATGGAATTTTGGCCCCAATTCAGAGGCAGGGTGAGGGAGGAGGGGGAAAGAAAGAATCTGGGATTGGTATGAGATGGGGGCGGGGGGCGGGGGCAAAGATGGGTAACTGAAGGGGGAGGGGTGAAGCTGGGGACCGGGGTGGGATGAGGAGGGGTGGAGGGTCAGGGAGGAGCTGAGGCTCAGAGATGGAAGAAATTTCAGGGTTGGAATGGGCTCAGGAAGGGGGGACAGGGACAGGATAAGGGTCAAGGATGAATTGGGGGTGAGGTTCAGGGCACAGTCAGAATCAGGGTGGAACCATGTGGGAGGGGCTCAGGGAAGGAGAGGGTGAGAGGGTCTAATGGGCCCAGACTTTAGGATGCAGGATGCAGAAGTTCTGGGGACAAACCGCTAGCAAAAGGCAGAGAAGGACAAGCCCTCTGCAGCCAGGGCTGAGGCCCCTTCCCTCCCCATCCTCCCAGCCCCTGGCAGCCCTGGCATGGGGGACTCTACCTCCCAGCCCCTCCCACCTGGAGCTCCCCACCCACCCAATCCTGACTGTCTGGAGAGCAAGTGGGTGGCTCCAGCGCCACCAGCAGGTGGCGTCCCTTATTACTCTTGGTGCCCTGAGCTCTGGCTCTGGATGCTCTCAGGTGTGGCCACCACCCTCAGCCTCATCTCTCCTGCTGGACCATGACTCCGGCCTGAACCCACCCTGCTCGGCTGCGTGCTAGTGGCCCCTGCACAACCAGGCCAGCTCCCACCCCCAAAGTCACAGCTGCTCCCTGAGCTTCTGGCTGCTGGCCTGGGACCACCCATAAGCCTATCACGCGGGCACTGTGACCTGACCCGGAGTGTCTCCTCTTGTTGGAGGACACCCTCAGGACACATCCTTTCAGGTGTGGACAGTTGTCCTTGTCAACATCCACCTTCAAGCCGGTCCAGCCTGCCCCCAGCCAGGTACCAAACAGCTCAGCTCATGACGGCTGCTTCCTGCATTGGATGCCCCTTCCAGCCACTTCCTTCCCACCCACACCCGCATCCTGGCTACCCCGGAGGGACACCCCCTTTGCTCTGGCTTCGCCTTCCAATGCTGTGACCTTCAGCCCCGGATTCTTTCCACCTTTGGCCACCTCAAGGGGACGTGTCCTCAAGACCCCCGCTCGGGAGTGGACTGGTTTCTCCCCGTGTGAGACAAGACGAGATACTCCCCCTCCTCTTGGCCGGAAATGCCTTGAGCACCTTGTTCCCACTCACACTCCCAATGAGGCACCACCGCCACCTTGTTTGATGTCAGTCTCCCAAGAGACAGCAAGCTCCCTGACTCCTGCATCCCCAGAACTCTCTCAATGCTGGGCACAAAGACGCCGTTTTACAAATAGCAATAGAGCCCTAACTGGTTTGGCTCAGTGGATAGAGCATTAGCCTGTGGACTGAAAGGTCCCAGGTTCGATTCCGGTCAAGGGCATGTACCTTGGTTGCGGGCACATCCCCAGTAGGGAGTATGCAGGAGGCAGCTGATCGATGTTTCTCTCTCATCGATGTTTCTGACTCTCTATCTCTCTCCCTTCCTCTCTGTAAAAAAACCAATAAAATATATTAAAAAAAAAACCAACAACAACAACAAAAAACCAAATAGCAGTAGAATGATTGGATGATAAATGGCTAAAAGCACAGGTGTGAAGGTAGAAAATCTAGTCTTGAATCCTGACACCTCTAGAGTATCATTTAACTGCGGCAGGCCTCACTCTTCTCATCTGTAAAATGGGGTCATACCACCTTACTCCATGGGGCTCTGTGAGGATTGAACGCAACAATGAATGTCAATGTTGGCGTCATGCCTGGCACATGGAAAGAGCACTCAATAAATGGTACTGGTTATTATTCCTATTTTTCTCTTACTAAGGCAACAACCACCGGTGTTCCTATCCCCAGAATCCCTTGGTTCCAGCATCCTCCACACAGCCTTTGAGGTCCTACTCGGCCTTAAGCAGGCATTTGCTCACAGCCTTGGACTACAAGCTTCAAGCCTCCTTGGGCTCATTAGAGCTTCAAAGTCAAGGCAAAACGTTAGCAGACCCTACCCCGTCCCTCCGATCCACCAGGGCCTGACTCTGTGGCAGGACTGGAGAAGCCCAGCCCCTCCATTCCCCTGGTCCTCCCTGCCCATCGCTGGGCACTGACCTCGCCTCCCCATGTCCGAAGGGCAGTCGGGGCCAGCCCCGAGGATCAGCACGGCGAGGGAGCCGCCCGCCCGGAGAGGCCGCGGTTCTGCTGATGAAGGGCCTTTATCGACCTCCCTCTGCAGCCTCCTGCTGCATCACTCACAGGCCCGGGACGGGAGCCCATTTATCTGGGGCCGGGAAGGCGAGGGGGCTGGGATTTCTCATTCTAGGGCGACGGGGAGTTCACATCAGGAAATATTAGTCTGATGAGTTCCCTGCGAGGGGAAGGACTGTCAGGCATTAATCACGGGCTGGGGGGAGGCGGCGCCGGGCCCTTGGTCCGACTCCCCAGGGTCCCATCCTTTCTGGGAACTTCAGGACCTCGCTGGGCATGAAGACAAGGATGGAAATTACCCTTGAAGGACCTCGGCTGCTCGCTCCTGCTCTCGGAGGCCTTTCTGCCTGGGGCTAGAGCCCCTCCTGAGGACATGGGCAGGGGGCTTCACTCTCTGAGTCTCAGTCTTCTTGTCTGTAAAATGGGGTGGGTATGTCCCCAGAAGAGGTCAGGTACGTGAGCTGCCCAGCTGGGAGTCCTGTACACCAGTCCTCCCCTACCCCGGCCCTCCGCTGTGCTGGCCCTCGTTCACAGCTGTGTCACAGAGTCCCGGACAAACTGTTCTCTCCAGCCTCCATATGGTTGGGACCCTGAGCGGACCCGCCCCTCCACTTCCCGAGTCCAGCAGAGGGTGTTCCCCAAAGGCCCTGTATAGACAGGAGGCTGCGAGGGGCTGACCACGGAGATTCCCTCGGGGCCCACGGCCTGGATGTCCTCAGCCACGGGTGGGCGCACCAGCTACTGGTTCCGGGGCTGGTCCGCTACCCAGTGCCTGGCACTGAATGTACCTTGGTAGTTCCAGGTACCAGCCAAGCTCACCTGGGGGGCCAGGTGCCCTCTCGGACCCTCTCCTGGCAGCCAAAGCCTCTCTGGACCCAGCCGTTGCTCTAGCTGTTTGAGGGCAGAGCATAGACCAGTTTGCCTCAAGCTGCTGAGGGCCATTACCCTCTGCCCCCCACCCCAGAGGGTCACCCCTCCCAGCTGGGAGTCCTGAGGATTCCCCTCTGCCCCTGTCTCCCGGGTGTGCGGCTCTGAGAGGCCGCTGCCTTGGCATTCAGGCACCGCCCCCGGGGCAGGGTGATCGCAGAGGTGAGTGTGCCCCGAGTACAGGTGCCACGCCAGGCGTGTTTGACGGCTCCGCCCAGGGAGCTAACGGCCTCCCTCCGTGACATTGCTGCTCAAACGGTGGCCTTGGGGCCGTCACAAATCAGGGGGTGCTGCCCAGCGGCTCCCACCCCTCCCGGGTGGCCTGTCCCGGGGACAGGAGCACTGCAGGGCGGGTTGGGGCTCTCCTGGCCAAGGAGTGGCCGGGCAGTGACCACCCAAGCCAGGCTTCGCAAGGCTGTGGAGGCCTCGCTAGGTCAGGCAGAGGCCAAGTGTGTGCACCCGCACACGTGCAAGAGAGTGGCAGGTGTTCACTGTATGCTCCTATGCTTGTGTGTGTGTGTGTGTGTGTGTGTGTGTGAAAATGTTTGTGTACATTTTCAATGTTTGAATGTATATGGATTAGTGGTCATGGAAGTTTGTATATGACCTTGTTTCTCTGCGTGTTCCTCATAAGCATTTGTGTGTGTTCCTCTGTGTGAGTATGCCTCTGAGTGTGCAAGCACATCTATATATGTGCGTCTGTGTCAGTGAACGTGCGCACCATTTTATTCAGCAAGTATTTATCGTGCACCTCTGTGTGTTAGGCTTTGTTCTCAATGCTAAGGACGTCGTATTGAATAGACAAAGTCTCTGCTTTGAGCACATGAGAGTCCAGCAGGGAAGACAGACAGCAAACCAGCACTAAGGAGAAAATTAAGTGGGTTGAGGGTGGAGTCTGACTGGGTGGGAACGGAGAGGTGGTTTAAGTGAGAGGGGCAGACAGGGCTGCTCAAAGTGTGAATGGAACAAAGAGACACGTGTGCAAACCCGGGTGGGAGTGTTCAGAAGGCAGGGACGCCCTGTGTCAGGGATGCCCTGGCCCCCGAGGCTGGAGTAGAGCGAGAGGGCAGGAGGCCTCGGAGTCCTCGGGAAGGAACTGAGACTTTGTCTCAGGAGCTCGGGACAGCTTTGGGCAAGGGAATGCCAAGTTCCGATTTAAATCCGAAAACACTCCCTTTGGCAGGTCTCTGAAAATGGACGGTAGGGGTGGAAGAAGCCAGGGCCAGCAAGGAGTGTAGGCCAGCAAGGACGGCATTGAGGGTCACCATGGCAGCGGGGGGAGTGGGCGGGGGAGGATCACCAGTGACCAAGACAGGACCTATCATTTATACAACTTTTATTTTGAAAAAGTCCAACCCTAAGAAATAGTTGACAGAAAGGTGTCATTTTAATAAACGCTAGCCAGGCTCATCAACCATTTAGAGTTTGCAACATCTGTTTCATCCCCTCTCCAACTACTGGTATTTGGGAGTTAGTTGCAGACATCACACCATTTCACCCCAGGAGGTTTCCGAGTATCTTCTAAGGGCAAGGACCTGCTCCTGCCTGGCCACACTACCATGATCACACCTAGGAGTCTGACATCCGCTAACATAATACCTCATATAAAGTTTCTAGTTACATTTTCCCAATTACCCCAGTTCTGTTGTGTCAGAAAGCAAGGGTGTCTTGCAAGAATGGCAAGGACGTGTCAAATGGACACATGATGGCCAAACTTTGAACAATTTGAGCGTACAAAAGAATAATGGCAATACTGGACGGCAGCACACTGAATTATAAAATAACCCATGAAGCCAGACCAGTATTCAAAGAGAGGACAGGAAGGAAAATTCTTTACAGAACAATGTAGAATAAAAACAGAAGAAATGATACAATTAGAAAAATGACCATTTTGCAATGACCACTGCAATAACGGATTCAAATAAGGCTCACGAATGGATGTTAGAGTTGTTGGATAGAAGGTTGGGGACACAAGACATTCACACCATTTCAACGTATCACTCAACAGATTACTTTTCAATTTCAAGTAGGAAAAGTTTCCTTTACAGAGGCAGAATCTGGCAGACACCACCTGAAGCAAGGGATCTAAGTTGGCATGGCGGACGGTGAGATACAGGACGTATTTTGAACATAGACCCGACCGGGGCTGCCCTTGGATTGAACGTGGGATTGAAGAGAGCAAGAAGAATCGGGATGACGTTCCAGACTGGGGCTTGATCAGCTAATTAAATGCTGGTGACATTTGCTAGGAAGGGAAAGGTTGAGGCAAGAGCCCATTGACAAAGTGACAATGAAGCCATCCAGGCTGCCTGGCTTGGTCCAGTTTGAGATGCCCATACAGGTGGAGTTGTCAAACAGACATCTTAGTCTCTGAACCTGTAGCCCTTGACCGTGGTTAGAAGTAGAGATGAAAATTCAAGAGACATGAGTACACAGGTAGCCCTGGGCTGGATGACGCCATCTAGGGCTGAAGTCAACTTCTGTAGTTTTAAAATCATTTTCATGATTAAAAAAAAGAACAGCTTTAATTTTTCCATTATGTGATTTATATATACTTTAAAAAAGACTTTTTAAAAAAATAGACATATAGAAGGAACGAATTAATACTCCCCAAACCTCACCACTCCGATTTTGATGATCATTCCTCAAACACTTCCTGTTATTCTGCCTCCACACACCTGTTTGTACATTAATGGATCAATTCATACGTGCTTTTATGGACACTTTTAAAACTCTGCTTAAACACTTTCTTATCTTATCCCCTTTTCCATCTCCCTGGTCCTTCCCTAATATTCCAACAGCCAATGTTAAATTTGATTCGAATCCTCTCATACCCTCTTATGTGCTCATGCACTTATATATATAGATGAAGCTTGCAAGTCATTGTCAAAATGGATCATATGGCATATACTTCTTTAGTTTTTCAATTAATAATATTGTGGAAACTCTTGCAAGTGTGAATCTATTCTTTTTTTCATGGCTGCATCTTATTCCATGGCACAAATGTCCTGTGATTTAAATATTATCCAATGACGGACTCTTTCTAGTTCTTTGGACACTACAAATATTTCTGCACTAAACACCTTTGTAGATTTTGCATTTGAGTGCTTCTGTTTACTTCCACGGGGCAACTTCTGATGAGTGAGATGGTTGGGTGGAAGGGAATGTATATTGGAATGTCTACAATAGATTTCCCCCCATATTGCTTTCCAAAAAGGCAATGTCAATTCTCCGTTTCACCAGTCACAGATGAAAATATACTTTTCCTTTCACCTCATCAGTAGTAGGTGTTAACATTCTTTTGGCACGTTGCCAATCTGATGGGCAAGGAGTTACTTCAATTTGCATTTCCCTGAGTACTAGGAGGTTGAGCCATATGTTTACTGGCCATTTGGGTTTACTCTTCTCTGAGCCTATTCATATCCTGGAGACTTTTCCTACTGGATGCTTTGTCTTTTTCTGAACAATTTGTAAGAGCTCAGAATTAACTCTTTATCTGCCATATGCATGGCAAATATATTTTTCCTGACTTTGCATTTGTCTCTTAATTTTGTTTATGGGAACCTCCAGCCATTAAAAAAAGTTTAATTTTTATGTCATCAGAGAGCTCCACCTCCAGTGACAGAATACCTTGGAAAAGGTGATTCCCCCGACAGATGACAATGCTAAACCCTGGACAAGATATTTTAAAGGGCCCTAGCCGGTTTGGCTCAGTAGATAGAGCATTGGCCTGCAGACTGCAGGGTCCCAGGTTCGAATCCAGTCAAGGGCACATGCCCAGGTTGTGGGCTCAATCGCCTGTAGGGGGCACACAGGAGGCAGCCGACCAATGATTCTCTCTCATCATTGATGTTTCTATCTCTCTCCCCCTCTCCCTTCCTCTCTGAAATCAATACTATATAATAAAAGGGTAATATGCAAATCAACCAAATGGTGGAAAAACCGGTTGCTATGACAGGCACTGACCACCAGGGGGCAGACGCTCAACACAAGAGCTGCCCCTGGTAGTCACTGTACTCCCATAGGGTGAGCACTGCTTACGCAGAAGCCGGCCTCAGGGCAGCGCTAAGGATGTCTGACTGATGGCTTCAGTCGAACATCCCCCAAGGGCTCCTGGACTGCAAGAGGGTACAGGCCAGGCTGAGGGACCGCTCCTCCCCCTCACCCCCTCACTGCAGGAATTTCATGCACTGGGCCTCTAGTAAAAATATTTTTTTAAAATATATTTTATTGATTTTTAACAGAGAGGAAGGGAGAGAGATAGAGAGTTAGAAACATCGATGAGAGAGAAACATCGATCAGCTGCCTCCTGCACATCTCCCACTGGGGATGTGCCCGCAACCCAGGTACATGCCCTTGACCGGAATCGAACCCAGGACCTTTCAGTCCGCAGGCCGATGCTCTATCCACTGAGCCAAACCGGTTTTGGCTAGTAAAAATATTTTTTAAAAAAATATTTAAAAGGCTATGTAAAGGCACTGAAAGGGATCACAATCAGGCAGAAACTGGAGAGACTAACACTTGGAAGAAGGGGACAATGTTGAATGAGTTTCTCATTTTACATCTTTGTGCCCAAAGGCTGGCTGGCCCCAGGCAGTGCCACACGATCCGGCTAAAACCTGGAGAGAAACCTGCATTTTACCTGTTGAGGAACCAGAGGACACATTTTGGGGCTTCCATAGGAGTTGGGAAGTGAAGGAGGAAACCCCAGAAAGGAGAAATCCATGGAGCGGGTGTTTCAAATTCTGCTTAGGAACTTGGCCCAAACCTCAAGGCCTTTTCTGAGCTATGACTTCAGTGGAAAAACTCTGAGAAGCCTCACTGTGCCGTCCGAACAGAGCCTTCAGCGGTGTCCACCACAGGGAAGACCGAGTTTGGCGTTGGAGTTCAGCCAAGTTCACTGCCGAGTGAAACAAATATAATCAACCATCTCCCAGAGGAGCGTCACAGAACCCACAGTCCCTACGACTTATCATGGACGGCGCCCAGGAGTCAATCCAAAATTCCTAGGCATCAGAAGGAATATGCAATGTGCCCCGTACTCAAGGAAAAAGGTAACCGTGGAGCCCAACCTCAAGGTGACCCAGATCTTGGAATTAAGAAGCAAGCATTTTAAAGCAGCAAGCAGAACCATAACTTTGAAGGATATGAAGGAAAATATGCCAGTAATGAATGCTTAAATAGAACAACTCAGCAAAGAGATAGACTATAAAAATAAGCAAATGGGAATTCTACAGCCAAGACGTACAATATCAAATAAAAAATTAACTGGATGAGATTAAATTTTATGTAGTAAAAAATGATTCTATTTTTTTAAAAATAGACTTTAGGTTTCCTGTCACGGGTAAAAATGTCCCCTCTAATCCCTGGATTCTGCATATATTCACTGACAATCTCTCCTAAGGTTTTTATATTTTATTTTTACATTTGTCCTATTAATCCATTGGGATTTAATATTTTATATGGTGTGAGGTGAGGCTCCAACTGCACTGTCTTACAGATGGATAAGGTGCTTTTCTCTCACATTATTTATTAATTCACCTTTTCTTTTTACTGAGGTGGAATATTTATTATGTATTGAATTATCATATATACTGGGATGTATTTTTGGGCTCTTTGTTCTGTTCCAAAGTTTTCTGTCAACTCAACAATCCTATTCCCACACTATATTGTTGGCCTCTAGTGGCTTTATAGTACATTTTAATACCTATCAGGTGAGATGGACTCCTTTAAATATTTTTTGGCCATTCTCAGACACTTATTTTCCCACATAAACTTTATGATCATTTTATCCAATTAAAATGGAACTATAATTGGGATTACATAAAATTTATACATTAGTGTTGGGAGAATGGACATTTTTATATTAAGATTTTTTCATCCACCTGCATCCTTAGTTAATTGTTAACTTCTGTTTCAATTAAGGGCTCATTTTTATTTAAAAAAATAAAGATTAATGACTTAAAATATGGTTTAAAAACAAGGTAGTCAAGCTCAAGATTGTAGAACCGGCAAGTGCATTTCACACGCCTGCTCTTCATCTTCCCACTTTGTCTCTTGATACATTCGGTTATCTCTGCCCTGGTCCCTCCCTCATTCATTCATTCATCCAACTTTTGGTGGATCTGTTATAGTCTTTTCCAAGATAAGGTTTCCTTTACCCCGTTTCTTCCCACCACTTTTATATTCCTAAAAAGAATTTATCCAAAATTATAATATACATTTTCCATTTTTCATATCAAGTTTTTAAATGAATTTTCATAATGCATTGGTTAGGGAGATGGATGAGAGACTTTATGTTAGCCCTGGCCGGGTTTCTCAGTGGTTAGAGCCTCAGCCGCTCGCACTGAGCTGCAGTTCCCTCTGAGCCGCTGTCTCAGCCCCTCTCTCCCTTCCACATTCTGGCTTCCAGAAATCCAGTGAAAGCTTTTGGCCCCCAATATCTCTTCTGGTTGTTCTCACCGCTGAACGTTTATCTCCTGTTTATTTCTTTCCATTAATTCGGGTGACATCTCAGGAGCGAAAGGAGGTGAGCACACCTTGAAATGAGCCATCTTTAAACAAAGGTCCAGGCTGATCCGCATGAAACGCAAAAACGTCACCACCTCTCAACCCTCTGCTCCCACCGACTTGTTTAAGGCCCTGCAGTGGTTCCCACGGCTCCGTACACGGCTCATCCTGCGCCTTCTCCCTGGATCTGCTCCAGCCACATGGCCGCTTCCTCCTTCTTCCTCTTGACTTTTTGTTGTTCATCCTCACCCGGCGATATCTTTCCATGGATTTTTAGAGAGAGTGTAAGAGAGAGGGAAAGACAGGGAGAAACATTGATGCGAGAGAAACACATCGACTGGTTGCCTCCTGCACGCGCCCAGACCAGGGCCCGGGCTGGGGAGGAGCCTGCAACCAAGAAACGTGCCCTTGTCCGGAATCACTGTTTATTCCTTTTCTAGTCTGTTGAGCTCCCCAAGGAAGGGGACCACATCTGCTTTATTTGTCCACATAGCCAGGGCTTAGCACAACTGGCCGCTTACTCAATACTGTTTAGTAAAGGAAGGAACGAGTCCCTTAGCTATGGCAGTCCGAGTATTGGTGCCATGTGTGTCTCTGTGTGTATGTGTACAGCAAAACCCTCGTGTGTGTGTGTGTGTGTGTGTGTGTGTGTGTGTGTGTGGTGGGAAGCAATAAAAAGGAGGCCCACTTAGGAGCAGCAGATCAGGGGTGATGGGCCCCTCGTCTCCTCTCCAGGCCTCCTCACGCCTCCCTCTTCCTGTCCCCGCCCTTCCCTGCCCGCCCCGCACTGTCCGGCCCTCCCAGCAGCCTCCCATCCTTGCTCGGTGGCGGGAGGAAGACGCTGGTCTCCAGCTGCCTCTGCTCGGCTGCCCTTGTGCAGTTGTCTGCCAGTTGTGCACGCCGATTGCTATGAATGCCACCATCTGGTACGCCACGTGGACATCATAATCTTTTCTTAATTACATTAGCAGCGCAATCAGTTACTGCATTACAAGGCCGGCGATGAGCTTTTAAATCTTGGTGGAAATCATAAATAATTGCACTAAGTACCAGGCGCCAGATGTGTGTGCCAACTCTGGTTGCACTAGATAAATAGTAACCTTACAAGAGTGTTAGACAGCAGGCGGTCCGGCCGGCCACCAGGCCACGCCACACCTGGGGCCCTGCTGCCAGAGAGCCCCGCCGCCCATGCACCCGAGGGGAAGGACGCAGAGGAGCCCTGTGCGCGTGTGGGTGCCGGGGAGAGAGAGGTGCTCTCGGAGCCAGAGCCAGAGCCACAGGGGGCGCAGGAGGAACGTGGAGAAAGACAAAGGGAAAAATGAGGTGGGTGGACGGGAAGGGGGAGCAGAGAACGGGAGGAGAGCAGGTGGGAGGGGAGGAGGACAGAACAGTGCAGAGAGAACAGGGGCCCAGAGAGAGGAAGGGAGAGGGACCCTGAGAGGGAGACAAAGAGAGACCCAGAGAGAGAGAAGGCCAGAGACGAAGAAAAACAGGGTATGAGGAAAATGTCCCAGATGCGTGGTGAGGCCGAGGGAACAAAAGGAAGGCCTTGTTTCTTCTGACCTTTAGCTCTTGGCCGGCCGCTGGAAGGGATCCCAGGGACCAGCTCAGCAGACATATGGTCACGGGGGGATGAGGCCGTGGCCAGGCCTGCGTGGCCTCCTAGCAGGATGCTCGGGGCTCTGGGAAGGAAGCTCTCCTCGTTCCTTCATCTTTCTGAAAGGCCCCTGGGTCTGAGAGGAGGAGGCAGGACACAGAAGATCAGGGAAGCAGCTCAGGCTCGTGCAGAGGTGGCCATGGGAGGTACTTCACGCAGATAGAAGGCCCAGGATCGGGGACGTCTCTCTGAGGGCCTGGCTTTTAAGTTGAGACATGTATGACGAGTCACCGTTAGCCAGGTGAAGAGCAGGTGAAAGAAGGGAAGAGGGTTCCAGGAGATGGGGCACAGGATGTGCAAAGGCCCAGAGGCAGGTAGGAACTGAGCATGCTTAAGAATCAGAGAGAGAGAGAGCAGAGACAATAATGGAGAAAGGTATATAGAACTTCAGGTACAATGGATGACTGAAGATGTGTTTACTTCTACTCCCTCCTGAAATCTCTCAAATCAATAAATAATTTATTAATGAAGAAAGAAAAGAGAAAACAGAAAATAGAACGTTACCAAAGAAATACTACCAAAAATTTTCCATAATTAAAGGTCATGAATTTGCAGATTGAAAGCAAACAAACCAGCCCATTGAAAAAAAGACCTGCAATCAGTCATGCTATTGTGACGTTTCAGAACACTTGGAATGAAGAGAGATCCTGGAAACTTCCTGAAAGAAAGAACGTTGTGTACAAAGGATTGGAAACCAGACTACTATTGAACTTCCCAATAGCAACCCTGGAAGTCAGAAGACATGAAGCAAAGATTTACAAATTATAAGGGAAAGTAATTTCCAACCAAGAATTCTGAACCTCACCTAGTCATCCATTAACAGTGAAAGAAAAATAAAGATATTTTCAGACATGCAAGATTAAACAAACATCTTAGCTCCTGTGTGTTTCTCCTCAGGGTGCTGCTGGAAGACATACTATAGCTAAATGAGGGAGAACACCAAGGGTGACGAAAGCATGGGGCACGGGGAACGGGATCCAATAGAAAGGCCAAAGGAAAACCTGAAACGAAGGGAAGGAAATGTGCCAGGATGACAAGGCCGTGGGACAAACCGCCCGGATGATGGCAGGAACCTGGAAGGCTGCAGGAGGGCTGAGTCCAGTGAAGAAAAAACAATGATAGGTTACCCGAGGAGTCTGGCCATAT
The DNA here is from genome assembly GCF_028538775.1 of Myotis yumanensis. NCBI lineage: Eukaryota > Metazoa > Chordata > Mammalia > Chiroptera > Vespertilionidae > Myotis > Myotis yumanensis. The sequence continues at coordinate 6,870,798 of NW_027223763.1, forward strand.
TGGGAGGCGTTTTAGAGTTCATTGGCCAGTTTGAGGCTGAAGTGGTGAAAGAGTCACAAAAACTAGGCAAGTGAAAAAAGCAAGGCAAGTGTTAACTCTGGGAAAAATGAAAGTTGTACAAAAAAAAGAATGTATGACTAGTACACTACATGGCTCAGCTGTGGCCAATATTTACATAGCCCCAATTATATAAACACTAGTGGCCCGGTGCATGGATTTGTGCACATTGAAAGGAAATTAATTAGAAGGTGGCCAGCACGGTGGGACTGGGCTAGACAGGGCCGGACACACCCTGGAGCCAACCTCCTGTGGTCCCTCCCTGGCTGAGCGCACCTGAAGGGTGTCTGCGGTCACTGCAGCTCAACAGGAAACCAGATTTGGGGCTAACAGTGCCCCAGCAACAACATAACCCATGGCCAAAGGTGGAATTGCGAGGCCCCACGAGGAATCAGGCTCCCTCCTCTCTGGTTCCAGGGTGCGTCACCCAAAAACCGCCGCTGCCAAGTCACCACAGCTCAGCAGCTCCTGCGTTGAGCGTCTGCCCCCTGGTGGTCAGTGCACGTCATACCTACCGGCCGGTCGTATGGTCAGACAGTCGGACAGTCACTTAGCCCTTATATATATAGACTGAGTATTCAACTAATAAACATTGTGATGTAATTATGCTGGAAGGATGTGAAGAGGGGATGTTCAGTGTGATGTAAAGAACTAAGACCTCATCATTCTTACTAGAAAGTTAATATATAGTTCTTTAAAAAGGTGGAACGATCAGAATAAAAAGTGGTTTTGACATATAGTACAAAGCTAAATAGCAGAAGAGATGGCTGGAGAGTTGAAAGTTGTCTCGTGGGAGGGGAAAACTGAGGATGTAGCAGGGACCACCGTTTTTTATCATAAGCATTATGCTGCTATTGGGCTCTTTTAAAACATGTACATGCACTTTGATATGAATTTTAAAATTCAATTTAAGAAAAAGAAATCAGGAGGTGGCTTGAAAGGAGACGAGCAAGACGAGCAGTCACCAGACCCGGCAAGGCCCCACGGGCCACCTTCAACAGCTGGAACTTTTCCCAAGAGCAACGTGGAGGCACAGAGGGTTTTCTCAGCAAGGGAGTGACAATGTCAAACCTGTGTTTCTAACTCAAAACTTTGTTTCCAGTTGCAATGTTTTGGCTGATCTTCTTCCCAAATTTCCCAGGACTGAAGTATGGAGAGATGGCTTGCTCTCAGGTTAGCACCCCGAGCTGGGGCCCTCCTGCGTTGCAAGTTTCACAAAGGCATACAATTTTGAAGGTCAGGTGCAGATCAATGGGGGAGGGGGAGTTCTCGAATTTGAGTCAGCATAGTACTCCCCTGGAGGGCTGGATAAAACACTGATTTCAAGGCCCCACCCTCAAAGTCTCTGATCAATTTCTAAGCAATTCCCAGGTGATGCTGAGACTGCTGCCTATGCACCCCACTTTGAGAACCACTTTTTCTAAGGGAAGGCCCTGCAAAGGTGAGACAAACAATGGGGGCCAGCAGGACAAGGACAGACGGAGGCAAGACTGGTTGATGGAGAACATCTGGCCAGGATTGTCCCATTTAGGAGGCGAAGATGGGCAAGATTTGTTTGCTCAACAGATGCTATCAGCACAGCCAGAACTTTCCGAGTTCATTCTCTCTCTCTGAGAGCTACCACAAGGTAAAAACAGTGCCTCCTGACACGAGAAAGGGAACACACAGGGGCATGAAACTGCAGGGACACAGCCTACAATTGCAGAAAAAGGCAAAGTAGAAAGTCTCCTTTGAGGTCCAAAGTGAAGTCTGTGCCTGAAAAGCACACGGTCAAGGTCCTGGTCCTCACCAGAACCGGGAGAACAGGCTACAGGAGCGTCAGTCACAGCTTTGGTTCAGGCAGCTGCTGAGAGCAGTTCTGTAGCCAAGTAAGGTGTGGTGATGGAGAAGGCAGCTTCCTGAGACCAGTGGTTCTCATACTTCGCTGCACATTAGAATTACCTGGTCCATGACCCACCCAATTAATATTTTATTTTTTTAATTGATTTTAGAGAAAGAGGAAGGGAGAGGGAACAGAGAGATAGAAACATCAATGAGAGAGAAACATCGATCGGCTGCCTCCTGCACGCCCTTACCGAGGATCAGCCTGCAACCCAGGCATGTGCCCTGACCGGGAATCGAACTGTGACCTCCTGGTTATGGGTCAATGCTCAACCATGAGCCACACTGGCCAGGCCACAACACATCCAATCATATCAGAATTTCTGGGGGTGGTACCCAGACATCCGTATTTTCATAAAACACCTCAGAGGATTCCAAAGTGTAGCCACGTTTAAGGGTAGGGCCTTGCTATTCAGAATGTGAGCCATGAGCCAGCAGCCTGGGTATTAGCTGGGAGCTGATGAAAAATACAGAAGCTCAGGGCTTACCTTACCAGCGGTTCTCAACCTGTGGGTGGCGACCCCTTTGGTGGTCGAACGACCCTTTCACAGGGGTCGCCTAAGACCATCCTGCATATCAGGTATTTACATTATGATTCATAACAGTAGCAACATTACGGTTATGAAGTAGCAACAAAAATAATTTTATGGTTGGGTCACAACATGAGGCACTGTATTTAAAGGGCCAGAAGGTTGAGAACCACTGCCTTAGACCCAGTGAATTAACGTCTGCTTTGTGTCCATATCTCCAGGCACTGGGAGACATACGTGTCTGAGAGGCAGTGCTCTGGGGGGCAGGCAGCTTAGGCCTAAGCAATTCCGAAGCAGGAGGCACTGGCAGCCGGAGCTGGGGCACACCCGCTCCAGAAACACCCGCTCCAAGTGCACCGGGCTGTGTCCTGAGAGAGAGCTCCCATTCCATTCACCACGGGAGTCCCTGAAACACGAGGCTCCACGGAACCACGCCGCAGGGAAGGGAGGTGACTTCAGACAAAATTCCCCAAAATGTTAAGAGAGACAACCTTTAGGAAGAGGGACAGTGGAGCAGGAAACCTGAGTTTTTGTTCTCTGGTTTTCTGTACAATTTGAATTTCCTAAGTGAGTGAGTGTGTGTGTGTGTGTGTGTGTGTGTGTGTGTGTTTGGGAACTGTTCAGGATTATGTTGAGGGTGGGATTATGGGATATTCTTTAACACCTTCTTTATTAAAAAATCTAATAAGTGGTATTTTTTTAAAAAAGCAATATACAAAACAAAAGCTATTAGAAATACCAAGATGAATTTGGCAAAATCAAAACCTTAATAGGATACCTTAATAGTATTGCATCGCTTTATCTTTGTCACATCAAGTAGGAAAAGAAATAAAAATATGGAAGATACGAATAACTTCATTAATAAGGTTATTTACTAGGTATATTTAAAATCCTGTAATCTACATACATAGAATACTCAATCTTAATGCATTTTACTCAACATTTTAAAAAACGGAATATTTTCTAGCCCACAAAGGAAATGTTAATACCTCACAAGGGGCAGAGAACAGGCTTGACTTGTTAGCATTGATCCTTAGTGCCTAGCATGGCTGCTGCTACAAAGTAGGTGCTCAATAAATATTATTGTTGGAGGAAGTCTGTATTTTCTCACTTAAACGCAATAAAATAAAAAATTTATAATGAAAGTTCGAACAAATGGAAAGCTCAAAGCATTTGGAAAAGAAAAGAAATTTCCTCTCAAATAATTTCTAAAGTCAATATAATACCAGTTGCAACTCGATAGGATTTTTCATGGAATTTTACACGCTGATTCCAAGATTAATATGGAAGAGCAAATGCGCATGAATCAACCAGCTAAATATTAAACATCATCTATTTTTCACTCTATAAGACTAATAACTTTATAAATTATAGACATTAAAATGGTGTGATATTGGTGCAGGAAAAGACTATTAAATTAATAGATAGTACAACTGAGTAGAGAGTTCAGATAGAGCCTGTCCATTGATGTATTAATCTAAATAAGATACAATGTCAAAAGCATGAAGAAATTGCGTATCATTCAGTACGTGATATTGGGACAACTGCCTCCCACTGAGAAAATATAAAATTAGGTCCTTACCTCACCCTATTCATAAGGAAAACATTCCAATGGATTAAAGTCCTAAAAACTAAACACAAAACAACTGTGTCAGAAGAAATAGAGGGGACCGTGCTGTCACCTTGAGGAATGGACAGTTTCTCAGACAAAGCACAGACATCAAAAGCCAGAAATGCAAAGTTTAATAAACTTGACGACACTATAAGCTTCAATGTTGGTGTAAAAAATGACACCACAAAAGTTTCTGAAAAATAACAAATGTTAAAAATATTGACCATCTATTACTAAGAGACAAAGGATTAGGACCAAGAATAAATACAGAATTCATACAGGTCCATAAGAAAAAGATGAACAATCTAATAGAAAATGGACAAAGGATATGAACAGGCAACTCACAGAAGATAAAATACAAATGGTCAGTAATCAGATTTTAAAAAGATGTTTATTTCACCAGTAATCGAGGAAGTAACTGCAAAGTGAAATAGAGATACTGTTTCTCACTCATTAGTTTAACATTTTTTTCCCCAAGTTTGACTATAACGAGTATAGGCAGGATGGGGTAATAGAATCATACATTTTGAGGGGAAATATAAAATGTCTATGAAAATGTACATAAAATGGCATTCCCGCTTCGAAGGGCATTTGGACGGGACCACAGTGAAAAACGCACGCTCTGTAAGATGACAATTCCACATGTTTGCTTCTCCCTGGGAGAAGCACCGGCCCACATTCCGAAGGCGGCTTGCGCAGGATGTCGCCGGCAGCATTCTGTAACAGCACAGCCTGGAAACAACCCAAATGCCCATCAAACAGAACGCGGCTGGACCAACTATATTAAATCCATACTGCGCAGTACACTGCCGTCGTTAAAGCGACTCAGTTTGATGTATAGACATGGACAGGAAAAGATGCTTACGATCGACCAAAGAAAGAAAGGTGCAGAACATACAACGTGATGCTTTATATGGTTTTAAAAAACCCACAGCCAAAGAAACGATTCTTTTCCTAAGTTCATATACATAAATGCCTGAACAGTTTGGATACCATTCAGTACAGCCGGCAGAGGTGCTGGGGGAGCCCTTCTGCTGTCACCTGGAACCTCCCTAGAAATCCTGCATAAAATATCCCACATTTTCAAAATCAATTCTCTATCTTCAGTACACACACACACACACACACACACTCGCACATGAGGAATGCACAGATACTGTAGCATTTAAAAATATTAATGTAATTAGCCCACTGATACAGTAAAAGCGAAAAACCATATTGTCATCTCAACAGATGAGGGGGAAAGCATGTGATAGAACCGCATGCTTGCCCAGCCGAAGTGGTTCAGTGGTTGAGCGTCGACCAATGAACCAGGAGGCCATGGTTCGATTCCCAGTCAGGGCACCTGCCCAGGTTGTAGGCTCCAACCCTATTGTGGGGCGTGCAGAAGGCAGCTAATCAATGATTCTCTCTCATCATTGATGTTTCTGGCTCTCTCTTCCTCTCCCTTCCTCTCTGAAATCAATAAAAATATAAACACACACACACACACACACACACTTCATGCTCATCTATGAGACGTTATCTAGGAAAGAGAGAAGAGTTTACAGAATCTCCTAAGGAGTATTTGTTGGCCAAAGGGTACAAGCTTCCAGTGTGAGCTGGGTGTGTTCTGGGCTCTGATGTACAGCACATGACTATCGTTACCAATACTGCACTGTATCTTTGAAAGTTGCTAAGAGAGTAGATCAGGTAAAGCCAGGTTTTAAAAAGGTATGCACAGTATGCTACTATTCATGTGAACTTAAAACACACAAAAGGATTCTATGTATTGCTTATGGGTATATACTTGTAATGTAAGCATATGGGAATGATACTTGTCAATGGGGGAAGGAGGGGAAGAAACGATTGGGGGAGGGGGAAGACACTCCAAAACTCCAATGATGATGAAATGGATATCTGTTATATCATTTTCTATACTTTTTTGTATGTTTTAAATATTTCATAATTAAAATTCCTTTTTAAAGAAAATGCATTGGTTTAATATCCTCAAAACATTATCCTTGTCAAACATTCACTAAAGATGATATGATCTTTCCATCCGGGAAACCCCAGATAATTAACTGAAAAATACTCAAAGCTAATAAGAAACAGTGGCTATCCCTAGGGGGAGAATTATCGAAGTACTTTCACTTTCTAATCTTTTCAATGGTTTGAATTTGAAACTGATGAACATGTATTACTTTTATATTCAGAAAACAATAATGATAGTTTCATTTTGAAAAGTAAATAAAATGAAGGGGTAAAAAGTCAAAAAAAAACACCCTAATAACATTCGGTAAGGTAGCAGCTTATGAAATAAATGTGGCAGCAAGAAAAGTCTATAAAGCAATATTGGAATAAAAATACAATTCAAAAACGCAACCCAAATTATTAAACAACCAAAAAAATGTGCAGACCTATGAAGAGAACCATAAAACTTCTCGTAACAGGGGGCCTGAATAAAGGAGGAATGTGCAGGAAGGGGGAGAGCTGAGGTTCTGCAGATGGTTATTCTCCTCAACGCCTGCACGCACACGGCACAGAAAGGGACTCCCGCTTACCATCCTACCTTCACAGACCAGCGCTTTATACTTAATGACAATTAATTAATAGATTCCCACATCACTGAATATTTCGCAGCAGAAGTTCTTAATCTGAGCCACATGGACTCCTAGCGAGTCTAGGGGGGTCCTTAAACTCACTGGAATTAAATGCAAACATCTCTGCACGTGTGATTTTTCTGGGGGAGTATCATAGCTTTTAAGAGTTCCCCCAGTCACCGAAACCGGTTTGGCTCAGTGGATAGAGCATCGACCTGCGGACTGAAAGGTCCCAGGTTCGATTCCGGTCAAGGGCATGTACCTGGGTTGCGGGCACATCCCCAGTGGGAGATGTGCAGGAGGCAGCTGATCGATGTTTCTCTCTCGATGTTTCTAACTCTCTATCTCTCTCCCTTCCTCTCTGTAAAAAATCAATAAAATATATTATAAAAAAAAAAAAAAAAAGAGTTCCCCCAGTAACCTATTCCAAAGAAAGACTAAGAACTTCTATGATTGATCCTTTCTTTTTCTTTTTTTCTTCTGCAACAGTTTTACTGGATATAATTCACACACCATACAATTCACCCATTTAAAATGTACAACGAAGGCCCAGCCGGCATAGCTCAGTGGTTGAGCATCGACCTATGAACCAGGAGGTCACGGTTCGATTTCCGGTTGGGGCACATGCTCGGGTTGGGGGCTTGATCCCCAGTATGGGGCGCTCAGGAGGCAGCCGATCAATGATTCTCTCTCCTCATTGATGTTTCTGTCCCTCCCTCTCCTTCCCCCTTCCTCTTTGAAATCAATAAAAAATATATAAAATATACAAATAAGTGCCTTCTGATATATTCTCAGAGTTGTGCAGCCATTACCCCAAATGGAAGTCCATACCCTTTGGCTATCATCCCCCAAACACCCATCGTCACCAGCCCTCAGCAACCACTCATGTACTTTCTGTCTCTATAGATTTTTCTGGACGTTTCATGGTAATAAAATTATACAATATGGGGCCCATTGTGACTGGCTTCTTTCGCTTGGCACGGTGTGGTCAAGGTTCATTCATGTTGCAGCATGTGCCGGTATTTCCTTTTTCATGGCTGAGTAGCATTCTGTTGTGTGAATAGATCACATTTTCTTCATTCATTCATCAGTTGATAGACATCTGAGCCGTTTCCAGCATGTGGCTTTTATTCACGCTGCGATCATTTATGTACATTTTTTGTGTGTGAGCCTATTACATGATCAACCGCCTGTATTTCATTTTCTATCAACCATTTGTTTAGATCTATATTTGCAAACCCTTTTTTTATTATCAACTCCATAAGGAGAAAAGTTTAATTCATTTAATTAATAAATTAAATTAATCCAGTGATTATTTGAATTATTAAATTATTATATTCATTTATATTATCATGAATAAATTTGTTTAAATGACCAATTAAGTCATTAAGTTTAATTTCTTCTTTTAAAACATATTTTTAATTGATTTCAGAGAGGACAGGAGAGGGAGAGAGAGATAGAAACATCAATGATGAGAGAATCATTCATTGGCTGCCTCCTGCACACCCCCCTTCTGGACACTGAGCCCACAACTTGGGCACATGCCCTTGACCATCATTGAACCCGGGACCCCTCAATCTGCAGGCCCTATCCACTGAGCCAAACCAGCTAGGGCAAGTTTAATTTTTTCTTAACTAAAGAAATTAAATACTAAGAAGAAAGTATTTAATTCCTTGGAGTTGAGCATTGGAGGGCCACAAAGCATTATAATTCATAAGTTTTTGCCCCCCAAGAAATGATTTGTGCCCTGCTGGGGCGATGTTGCACCCACTGGGAGAGAAAGCACACTCAGAGCCTCCGCATACTCTCCACCATGGGGCTGCTGCTCTGGGATGCTTCATTCTCAGGGATGCTTCATACGCAAGAGAACCTGGCTCTCTGTGATAGCAGTTGCAAATAACTCCCCCAGTTTGTGGTTTCTTGGGACTTAGCTTTCTGGTGGGTTTTTGCCTGTAGTTGAATTAAAAATGTAGTTGAATTAATCAATCTTTTTATGGCTTCTGGGTTTGGGTCACACTTCGATAGGCCTCTGCCATTCCAAAATTATCAAAACATTTTGTGGCTCCTGCTTCTATCTTTCAGGTTTAAATCTCTGACTCACCTGAAGTTTATTTTGGGGTAAGGTGCGAACTAGCGTGGGCGACGAAGGGGCCACGTTCTAAATCTGGCAGGAGGCGGGTGTGGTGGGCCTTACACACTCAGACGGAAAACCACCACCTGGGTGGTCTGAACACAGAAACTGCCAAGGACAAGCGAGTCACGGCAGCCACAGCCTCGGCCTGGAGCCTCCCTGGCAGAGGTCGATCTTCCCCTGAAGTGAGCCCGTCCACTGTCTTTCTGCATCAAAAATAACACACCTTCGGAATGCCAGCAATCTCTCCAGACCCTCAGGGTGCAACCATGGCAACAGACCACAGACCCCTCATTGTTATCTTGTTCTCTGAACACCATCTCTCTGTGCTGTCAGTGCTTAGTAACTGTCCTGTACCCACCAACATACAGCGAGCATGTGTTTCCCTAGTTTGCCTTTTAGTCCAATCCCAGGGAGTTCTCCACTCTGCTTTTCCCCGCCCCCTTAAATCTACCAACCACGGATTTCATGTACGCACTTTCCTTACGTCTCCTCTTTCGATTCTAATGTATAAATTAAGCTGCAAAACTGCCATTCCCTGGAGCATTTTCTCCATTGTTGAGATTTTGCTTCCTGGCAATTGTTGTCAGTTTGACTCAAATAAATTCATAAAAATTCTCTCTTATCACCACATCGGGGATCCAACTTTTCCCCCCAGATGACTTTTCAATTATCTCAAGACATAGTACTGAAATACCAATCTTTCCTGCATTGGTATGAAATGCCATTTCTGTGCTATTCTAACCCATTGGGTCTCATTCTGAACTTTTAGTCTGTACTGCTGATCTGCCTATATATGCAAGTACTATCGCTGCACGGTTCTACTTATTGTAGCCTTGCAATATGTTTTATTGTTTGGTGCCTTATTTCCCCCTAATTTCTTGACATTTTAAAAACCTGGTTTCCTAATTTGGTTTGCTCGTTTTTACCTGAACTTTAGAATCATCTGGTTTCATTAAATAATTCTGTTGGCATTTTGGTAAGGTCCCATTACACTGTAAACGAATTTAAAAAGAACTGGCATCTTTATTTTGTCTTCTACCCAAGAATATGAAATAAGTTTCCATTTTCAAGTTATCACTTGTGATCCTCAATATTTCAAAGTTTTATTCACATATATATCACACCTTTCTTATTTTGATAAAACACTGAGTGTGTTAAGAATCTCGGAGTATGTTGTATCGATATACATGCACTCTTGATGTTTCTTTTAATTTTGTACCCAACCACATTATTGAGCTACCTTATTTTAATAATGGTTTTTCAGTTGAGTCTCTTGGGTTTTACAGCTATATAATTATATCATCTCATCTTATCAACTGCAAATAAAGATAATTTAATGTCCCACTTTCTTATTTTCATACCTCTAATATCTTTCTTTAATTACATTGGTTATTTCTTCCAGGACAATGCTAAATAATAGTCCAATAATGATATTGGGCATTTTTGTTTTATCTTGACTTTAATGGGAATGCTTTTAGTGTTTTTCCCATTAAGCATAATGCTGGCTTATAAGGTTGAGATGAATCCACTTTATATGTTAAAGAAATAACTATATCTTCCTATTTTATGGAATGTTTTAAAAATTAAGAATAGATATTGAATTTTGTCAAATGCCTTTTCAGTGTTTATGAAGATGATCTTATGATCTTCCTCCTTAGACCTATTCATATGATGAATTATATTAATAAATATTTTGCCACCATTTTATTATGAAATTTTTCAAACATACCAAAGTTGAAATAATGTTACACCAAAAGCATATATCTACCACCTACATTCTACCATGAACATGTTACTGTACTTGCTTTATCACATAACAGACTTAAATTATATTTTAAAATATTGAACCATTTTTGTATGACTGTAGTAAACACTTGGTCATAGTATATTAGTTTTGTTTATAAGTATGGTTATATTTTGTTTGCTAGTGTTTTAATTTGGCTTTGAGGCAATATAAAAAATATATGTACATGTGATATGTATGTATGACCATGTATCTTTGTTTGCTTCACAAAAACAATTTGAACTGTAAGAAAAAAAAAGACTTTTAGGCACTAAAAGTTTTAGTAGCACTGCAATTATTTGTCCCTCAGAAAACTGGTAGAATTCCCCTGTAAAACTGTTTGGGACAGATTCTTTTTCAAGAGAGCGGATAAATCTTTAAGAGCATTTTCTATTATTTCCTCTATGGTAATTTGTCTGTTTATTATTTCTTTCTCTTCTGAAGTCAGTTTTGATAAATTGATAAATTATTTTTTCCTAATAAAAGTATGGATTTCTTCTAGTTGTCAAATGTATTTGCATAAAGTTGAGCAACGTGTCTCTCACAATCCTTATAATTGCCTCTGTATTTATTTTACAATTGTCATGATTACTTGGTGTATTTTTACTTTCTCATTTTTTTAATCAGTTTACCAAACCACAGAAATACTCGTTTCCCATCGCAAAGAACCGGCATCTGGAATCAGCAGTGTTCTTTTTTTTTTTCTTCTTCTCTTTTCTATTTCATTGGTGTCTACTTTCCCCTTTATGATTCCTTCCTTCTGATTTTTAAAGGTTTATTCTTTCTAATTTCTTATTTAAACATGATGCATTTTGTTCATTCTTACTTGATTATTAATATACATATCAAAGGCTATGAATTTTCCTCTGATCACTGTTCTAACTCTATCTCATAGGTCTAATATTTAGGATTTTTGTTATCACTCTTTTTTAAATGCTTTGAAGTTTGGGGTCTGATTTCTTCTTGACCCAAGAATTGTTTGAAAGTTCTAAATGTTATAATAAAAAAAAAAATTTTTTTTGCATTTGAGTATTGTTATTTTTACTTTAACTGCATGGTGATGAGAGAAGATTGTACCACCATTCTTACTTTTGTTTTCTTTTTGGCTTAATATGTGGCCAATTTTGTGAGCCAACAGGAGTCCTTGAAAGGCATGTGGAAGCACTGTTCCTAAGGATTCGTCAGGGTGGTTACATATTAGACTTAACTCACTCTTTATCTTTTTAGGTGTTTTATATATTACTTTTTAATGTATGTCATAAACCTAGGTGACTGAAAGCCTACTACTACTAATTTGTCTCTATTTGTTTCTTCTTGTAGCCCCTATGGCTAAGTGCACAGATATGTGTAACTGTGCTTTCATTATGAACTGCAGCAGTTGAACATAAATTGTTCACCTTTGTCTTTTTTTTATGGCTGAGAATACCACTGAGTCACAATTATTTAGTTACATTGTATTGCTAGGTATTGAGGTTTTCCTAATGTTTCTTTAAAGTGAAATAATCCTACTCATTTGCAAAGTGAAATGGTATTTCATTGCCATTTTGATTTGCATTTCTTAGTGTTAAGATTTAAGATTTCGTGATCATTTGCATTACCTATTAATGCATTATTGTTTGTAATAGCTAAAAACTTGAGAAAACCTACATGTTGAACAACAGGTTACATTTATAAATGTTGCCTTATGTAATGAGATAACTTATAATTTCTTATACTTTCCACACATTATATCATTTTGTTCCTATAACAGTCCCATAAGGTCATTATTACCATTTTGAATTGACTCTAAGATTAAATTTCATATATTGACATACCTAAAATTGATTGCTTATGTGTCATAGTTTAATTGGCAGTGTTTTTTTTTTCTCAGTGGCAAAAAAGGTAATTCTTACAAATGATGGCATGTTAGATTTAATGGAATATGTCATTTCCACTGTCTCATAGATGATAGTGCTGAATCTCAAGGATGGTAAGTGATTTGCCCAAGGTCAGCCGACTTAAAATGCTTGGGAGCATAGAGATCAAATGTTAAAATGGTTCTCTCCAGGTGGCAGGATTATAACTCATTTTCCCCCCTTCGGCTCATTCATGTTTTCTTCAATATGTACATATAACTTAAATAAAAATAAAAGGTGGGATTGCTTAAAAATGGGGGGGAAAGATAGCCAGTTCACACTGTTAGGTAGATTAAAGAGCTGAATATGGAAAATAAGAGAATTCTAGTCAGAGTGAGACTGGCAGCAGTGTAGCTTTTCAATAACACAAAACATTTCCTCAAAATCAATACAGCCGCAAACGTAAAAGAATCCAGAGACAATCTCTTCCACAAAACGAGGTGATGACGAGTCTCCATCGGGCCAGTGTGCGGGCAGATGTCGCAGATGGACCGAGCGACAGAAAGCGCAGGACAGGGCGGCAGCCGCGAATCCGGAGCACCAGGAACTGAAAGTGGACTGATGGCCACGGCGCCCCAGAGCTTTAAAATACGCGCAGACCCAAGGGGAAAACACTCCATCCTGCGTGGGCTCTGGGCCAGCAGACATGAGGACCACTAACAAAGCTGGGGTGTCCCCCCCGACAAACTGCAAGTTGCAGCTGGGTCCACAAAGGTGGTGCAGAGGGGTGGGCTCTATGGGACTCCGAGTCCTCAAGGATTTCACAGATTTCCAGAAAAGACTCACTTTCAGGTGAGAAAGCCTGGAAGAAAACGGCGGGAAGCAGAAAACTCATTGAACAAGGAAGGAACACTCAGAGGCAGTGAGCGAAGAGGTTCGGAGAACAGGGAGGAGGTCACTGATAGGAAGCCGATGTGTCTTATAACAGCAAAATATAAAGCCTAAAGCTGAGCCGTCTGCTGGAGCTGTCTGAGCCACAAATGTAAGCCACGCATGTCATATTTCCTAGTAGCCACATTCAAACGTAAATGAAAGCAGGTGAAATTAATTTTAATAATGTTTGATTTAATCGAATACACTCAAAATATTGGTTCAACATGTAATCAACATAAAAATGATTAATGAGCTGGCATACTTTTTCATACTAAGTCCTGGGGACCTGGTGTCTATTTTACACCTCAATTCAGATGACACATATTTCAAGGGCTCCGTAGCCGCATGTGGCTACAGCCTAGTGCATTGGACACGGAAAGTGTAAAGATTAGAGCATGGACTTAAAGAGCAATAGGAAACCCAGGGAGGGAGGCAGGAAGCCTTTTGATTCAGGTTTAGTTCTGAGAAGCGAAAACACAGTTACACATAAGAAACCACCATTTGAGCGTTTCACAGCAACAACAAAAAATGCAGGGAAAGTCACCTGGCCCATTTCTGCCCCTTCCATGGCAACCTTCTCCCAAGAATCTAGGAATAAACATCTTTTTTAAATTCAGGAAATGAAGAAAAATACAATATAACTGCAAGCAAAGGTTTTTACAAGAAAATAAAAAGATGGAAATGGAAATAAATGAAACACTATCCTGGTAGGCAAAGAGAACATATGTGGACACAAAGCTGAGTGAGTTGAAAGCAATTCAGAAAATGTGAAAGAACAAAACATATCAGAATCAAAGCACTCAGAGATGAGATGGCTGGGACACAGGGGAATTTCAAACAATCGGATCGAATTGGAAGAGAGAGAGAGAGAGAGAGAGAGAGAGAGAGAGAGAGAGAGAACCCAGAAATAAAGATTAATTTAGAAGGAACACAAGGGAGGGTAATCACCTTGATGGGAACAGTGAGGAATATGGAGTATGTAGAACAGATAAGTAAAGAAAATCAAGCAGAAATGAAAGAGATTAAAAGGACTTGAAAGTGACAGATATAGAAGTAGCTAAAGGAAATCCAACAGATGTATAATTGAGGGCCCTAAAGAATAAAGCCTAACCACTGAAACAGAATAAATATTTAAAAATGGAATTAAACATATTTCTAAAATAGAAGGCTTGAATCTAAGTATTGAAAGGGCACACTCTGTCCCATGAGCTTAAACCAAGACTGGTCAATACTGACACGTGGCTTAGTGATACTATTGCTCCTTAGACATAAAATAAAAATCCTTTAGGCATTCAGGTTAAGTCCAACTTACTTCTAAGGAAAAGAAAATCAGAATGGCATCAAGATACTAGACAGTAACATTTTACTGTTTTAAAGACGAAGCAGTGCTTTCAAAAATGCAGACGTGGGGAAATGGGCCAAAGATTTTACATTTAGGCAAGTTCAAACTTAAAGGCCACCCACCAAATAGTAATGAACACGTAAGGTCCACTGGAATTCTGTGCTCCTGGAGTATCACAAACACTATATACAAACGGGCAGCCAGGAATCGGGGCAAGCATACATACACTGCGTACATCTCCCCTGCTCATGCACCTGCTCCCTGGGCCCATAGCACCTGACTTACAGAACACAAGTTCAAAGATGAAATGATTAAGAATCTCAAGATAGCGAAAGCAAAGCATTTAGCCAAATGTAAGCCCCTGTGGCTTGAAGGGCCCTGGTGGTGCCCCGTGTCTAGTAAAGCCAGTCCCTTCCAACTTGTCTCCTTCCTCTGCTCCCTCTTCCTACAACCCATTCTCCATACTGGAGTCGGTGGTGTTCCTGGAACTCATTATTAACCGGGCCCAGCTCCTGCTTCACACTCCTTCCCAACGCTCTCACGAGACTATTCATGCTCCCTAAGATGGGTTACCTGGACCTGCCCACCTTTCTCCTCCATCATCCCACCCTCACTTGCCCTGCACCCTTACTCCTTGCACTCATCAAACCAAATCTAAGCATCATGTGCCCCAAACCGAGTCCCAGTTCTGCATTTCAACTCCCAAATTGCTTTTTCCTGTTTTTCCTGTCTCAGGAACCAGCACTTCTGTCTCTCTGGTTGTAAAACCTCTGGGCTCAATCTACTAAGAAAATTATTGCTGAATCCCTGTTTAGCCTCACGTAAAAGGGGGACTGAAGGTGAATTAAAGATCTCGACGTGAATGTTAAAAATCATAGGTTTAACAGAAACAAAAAAGGGAAGATTATCTGTAGGCTTAGGGAAAGGCAAGGAGGCTTACTATTTAACAAGACATTAGAAGCACAAACCATAATGCACAGATTCACTGAATTTCATGACATCAAAATTAAGAAGTTGTGCTTAATTAAAAAAAAAAAAACATGGGCCAATTAAGAGTCAGATGATAGGGTTGAGACTTTTTTTCAAAGTCTAAAACTGACAAGGGGTTAACATCTAGAATATACAAGGAACTCTGAAAAGCAACCAGAAGAGAACATCAACTCCAATAGCAAAACGGGCAAGTGATATGACAGGCAATTTACAGGAAAGGAAACCCCAAAAGCTAATAAGCACACGAAGTGATGCTCAGACTCATTAGTCGTCAAAGAAATGCAAATTAAAGCGAGATCGCGCTTTACACCTTCAGACAGGCAAAAACCAGAATGCCGGGTAATACCAATTAATGGCAGAAGTGATGAAGATCGTCTCCCTCACACGTGGCCCCTGGGAGTGCAACTTAGTAGAGTCTTTTTGGACAGCGGGTCCCAAACTACTTATGCAAATTAACCACACACAGACCCTGGGACCCAAAGAAATTCTAACGGGTACGCAAAGTGAAATCTACAAATTGATTTGTTGGAGGAAGGAGAGATATTAGCCATCTGGGTTGGCCCACACTATTATTATGAAGCCAAGGATCCTACGTACAGATAACACAAATAGACCTTAAAAACAGAGTGACAATTGAAAAATTAAAAGAATGGTAATGTTACACAATGCCGTTGACATAAATTGTAAATGCATGCACACCCTCTGGTGTGTGTGGGTCTTGCCCGAACCTCCAGCGAACTGGCCTCTTTTTGCTCGCTTGTATCAGCATGTTGATGTTAATAGATCAACATAATTCTTTTGTGCCACCTGGATGAAGTCCAGATCTCCCTGGGCTATTTTATGACAGAGGATGGGAGAGTTAAACATAGCCCTGGGGCAAACCTACAAATAACTATGGTTGCTCTGTTTCAGATGCTCTTTTCTGATCAAAATAGAAAAGAATGAGTTCACCAAATCAATAGCCACATACCACGTACCTGAGGCTTTATTAACCCACCCCAGCAACGACACCGTGCCCGACCTGGCAACTGCAATCAGGGCCACAGTGATTGACGGACGGAATGAGGTTCTTTGGGGGAGGAGGGGCAGGTCCTTGCTCAGCCTGGTGGGAAGGAGGAGGGTAGCCAGCAGGCCCGGGACCCCACAGCCAGCATGTTGGGTGGCTGTCAGCGGAGGGGATATGCATCTGATGGCTTCTCTTTTCTTTGGAAGAACTGCCTTTTACCTTTGTCAGTACTAGGGGAGAATTTTCCCAATAATAAACTATTTCTGGAAGCTGCCATTTTTTTTAAGGAGGCCACCTCACATTCCATCCCCTGGAGATGCCCAATCCGTTTGGCCAAGGCCCTGCTGTCGGCCTGCGGACACCACCTGTGCAGCCCGCTCCGCCCCACCCATGGAGGCCCGCCACTTCCAGCACCTCCTTCGCCATGAGACCTGGATGAAGGGGTTCTCCCTGCCCCGGGATGCTGCTTCCATGAACTCCTTGGGCCCAGCCCTGCCTGTGAGAACCCCACCTCCACCCCACTCACCCAACACCAGCCCTTTGGCCGGGGCTGGCCTCCCTAGCACTGTCCCTCCACAGATACGCACGTACAGACAGATACCCTCTCAGGCTCTTCTTAAAGACACAAGCGTTACCCCTAAACATATCCCAAAGCACACAGACCCATCTGAGCTCAGAGTGCATTCAAAAGTGCACGCAGACACAGGCACAGGCATACCTATGCACACTAACACACATGCAGGCTCACAGACACCATTTGCACATATACACAGGCGCCCGTGTACATGCCCTTTACAGACATGCTTAGACTTTCAGGCGCTGCCCTGGGAATCTCTATTCTGAGACATACCGATGCGTATGCATGCTCAGTTCTCGCACATGTACATACACATGCGCACACGCATGTAACACATACCTACAGTTCCAGTCATCTACTGCTGCAAGCAAACCACCCGAACACGGTGGCTGGGAGCCACAGCCACTTCACTTGCTCGTGGCTCTGTGGGGACGGCTGGTCTCTGCCCCACCACAGCCGGGGCCTCCGCTGAAGACTCAGGCCTGGAGGCGTCTTCCCTCATGTTTGCCGCCTGGGCCGGGCAGCCTAATGGCTGGTGCTCGTCAGGCGCCTCCCCTCCCTAGAGGTCGCGGGGCCTCTCCATGTGGCCTCTCTCCGGCCCCCCCCAGCACCGTGGCCCGGGAGTCGCCGGGCTTCTTAAAGGGCAGCTCAGGGCTGGCTCCAAGAGTGAGTGTCCTGTGAGCAAGGTGACATCGCATCATGCCCTTCATTCTCATTTAGTCAGAGTCACAGCTCCACCCAGATCCAAGGGGCAGAGGACACGGACCCACCTCTTGATGGGAGACATGTGAAGGAAGTAACGCTCGTATTTAAAGTGGCCACACACATGCACACACATACATGACGCACATACACACAATATACACCTGTAAACATACATATGTGCATACACACACTTAGGCCTTGCCCTCAGAACCTCTATTCTGAGAGCAGACTTAGACCAACACATATGTGCATATCAACACACATGTAATACAGACACATTCACACAGGTACACCCATCATCATACCTAGGCACACCTGTGCGCGCGCACACACACACACACACACACACACTCACAGCTGCAAGCCCTGCCCGGGAGATGCCTCCTCCAGCACCTGCAGCCACAGCTGCACGCTCCCTGCCCCGTGCATGGCCGAGCTGGGCCAGGAAGGGCTGGAGGGGCTTGGCTGGTATGGGGTGGGCCCTCTCTCCTCACCACCCTTCCCTGGCGGCAGGGGCCTGGCAAGAAGGAAAACAAATAACCTCGCAGTGTTTAAATAAGCAAAGTTTTGTGCAAAGCAGAGGTTAATGTACTTTATTGTTCAATGTCATGTTTATAGTGGATTGGTGGAGGGAAAAATGTGATTAATTGCCCCGAAGCCCACGGATCTACAATTATTTGGTTGTTGTGAACAAATAAAGGACTACAGTATTCATCATATTCAAATGAGGCAGCAGAATAAATGATGGGGGGCCGGGCAGGAACAAAACCGAGGCGTGTTCCCGCACAATTGGAAGGCGACTGGCGCCTTGTCAACCAGACGCAGGGTGGTGGCGGGAGCTGAACCCGTTTGTCTCTGTACCGCCGTCGGGGGCTGGGCTGACCCTGCAGGTGCCGGCGTTAATTCATGTCACACCTCGCGCCTCCACCCTCCGTGGGAGGAGAACCAGGCACCAATGTCGTAATAAAGACTTGTTTCCGCTGAGGCCGGGTTTGGGGCGGGGGCACAGATCTTCATTAGCGCCCCTCCCCGGGCCGCGCGCGTTACAGAGCCCAGGTACTGGCTAAATGTGTCCGATCATTCATCATGATTTTGCCCTCCACTTTGTCACAGCGTGGGGATTTAAGGAAGATAGATGGTACAAGATGTTGTCTCCTCCACAGACGCTTTCTGCTCTGGTAAGTGTGTCCGATGCAGAATTATTTTGCCACTTTATTATTTCCTAGTGAGTGTTTGTCAGAGCCGAGCCTCTTGGAAGGAGCGAGCTGTTTCCTGTCACTCAGGGATGTCGCGGGAGCCGTGACGCTTGGCTGGGCTCGCCAGCCAGCTGGAACCCAGGCAGGGTCCCCCGGCGGGGCGGCGGGGGGTCCTAGGAGTCTGAGCCACAGGGCGAATGTCAAGTCCAACAGCAATCAGTGGGGGAGGCAGGCTCTGGGAGCAGGCGGGGCACGGGGGCTCTGGACAAGCTGGGCTGGGCGGGGGGAGGCAAGGAAGCATCTCTCAGGACCTGGCCTGGCTGGGGGCCAGCCCGCTGTACGGGGAGCTGTTTGAACCCGTGTCCAAAGGGCTGTAAGAGCCTGGCCTTGAGCTGAGCCAGCTGGAGAGGGCATGGGCCAGGCCGGGGCCTGCGGGGCTGCTGATGGCCTTCGGGCAGCGTGGCCAGTTCTGGTGCCTATTGCTCAGCTTCCTGCCCGGATCGGGATGGCCGAGGGGCCATGGGGTGACCAGCAGGGATGCCAGGTGGGAGAAGATCACATGAAGCTAACGAGGTGATGAGTTCAGCTTGAAGTCCAGCCCAGAGCCGCCCCAGGAACGTGGGGATGTGGGGGCCTGATCGGGGTAGGGCTGGGCCACGGAGGGGTGGGCTCCAGGATCCGGAGGTAAAGCTGCCCCAGGGGGAATGGGGGTCCAGGAGTACCAGCCCGGCCTCTGGGCCTTCCTCTCTTGGGTTTCCTCTGCACGGTCTCGCCACTGGCCCATCCTCCAGGGTATCCGCCTGCCACTGTCTCCACTACCCACTGCCCCCACTGGCTGGGCCAGGGACACTCAGCCTCCCCCACACTCGGGTCCACGGGAGAGAAATTTACTTTTTCTTTGCCCCTCCTCCCCCCTCAGTCTAGGCTGGTTGAGTCCAGAAGGAACGCTCTTTGGAGGTTTAGGGGAAACCACAGGGACCGACTCAGGAGGAGCCCCAGCAGAGGGGCCTGGGGCGAGGGACCTCGGTGAGGGTACCCCGTCTCTCTGGTTCCAAGATGCCACTGCATCCAATCAGAGCTCACCCCGCTCCCACTCAGGTCTCTCTTCTCGGCTGGTATCTGGAGGCGGTTTAAACTCCCGCTCTCCATTCCTGCGGGGTTTCCGGTGAGAAACTCCAGCTCCGCTATTCCGTGCAGGGTCATGTTTAAAGCGTATTTTCCCTTTTAGTCCCGTGGTTTATTAGAATTTTTGTGTGTGGCTTGTCTCCCATGCATTCATGTCTTCATTCTCTCATTCATTTGTTCACTCAGCAAATACTAAGGACTGATGATGTGCAGTGAGATCAAACCAGCAGGTGGTGAGAGCCAGTAAAAGGGATTGGGAGGGCCTGACCAGGGCCGCTTGCAAGATAGCTTGTGAGGCAGTGGATCCTGGAAGAACCCAGGGAGCGGGGAGCCTGGCCGGTCCAAGGAGGGGTGGGAAGGGTGCTGTTCACCCCCCTGAGGCCAGGAGTAGCAGCTGGGCCCTCCCTTCCATTTCCCAGCGCTGCCCTGGGCGGGGCCACATCCACTCTGGACGGAACTGTGGGCACAGCCTCCTCGGCACCTCCCAGGCCCTCCTCCTCCCTTTCTTTCTGTTCTTCAGCCCGAGTGATTCTGCTTCAACACAGAGTCCAATACTGTCACCTTCCGTTTCAAAAACCTCAGTGGCTCCCCAGTGCCCACCGACTTGAAACCAAACCTTGAACTCGCCATTCAAGGCCTTTCACGATCCAGCACCAACCCACCCAGTGCCCCCCCTGACAAGCTTGACCTTAGCCCGACACTTCAAGCTTCTCTCTGCCTGAGCCTCCTCCACTGTGAAACGGGGTCATGACGGTGCCTCCTCCGGCAGACGCATTTTCCAAAGACCGAAGCCATGATGTGTATCCCAGCCCATAAGCTCTGCCTCCAAGAACCACCGACTTCTCCCAGGGGATCCTGGGAACAGTGTCCCCGCCCCCCCTCCCCTTGGACTCGGGTGGACCTTCCTCACTGCCTTGACGGGTACGTGACTCCTGAGTCTAGGCCACAGAAATGCCAGGTGCTCCCATCTTGTTCTCCCGGGACACTCGCTGCTGGAATCCTGCGGCCATGCTGTGAGGAAGCCAAGCAGCCACGCGGATGCCCTGGCTGCCGGGGCACCACCGGCCAGCCTGAAGCCATCTGCCCCGGCCAATGTCACGTGGAGCCTAGATGAGCTGACCCTGCCAAGCCCTAGAGCAAAATAAGTGACAGCTGTTGTTTTAAGCCACTAAATTTTGGGACAGCTTGTCGTGCAGCAAAAGGTAACTGAAACACCTATTCCGGAGGGTTGCTGAGGGGTAAGTCAGTGTATCAGTTTGCTAGGGCTGCTGTAACAAAATACCACCGACCGGGAGGCTTAGACGACAGAAACTTACTCTCGCACAATTCTGGAAGCTGGAAGTCTGAGATCAAGGCGTCTGCGGGTTTGGTTCCCTCGGAGACCTCTCTTAGCTTTAGAGGCCAACCCGCTCCTCAGACACCTGTGTCCTAATTCCTCTCCTCCCAAGGATGCCAGTGGTCCTGGGGTAGGGCCCGCCCTAGCGACCTCATTTTAACTTATTGACTCTTTAAAGATCCTGTCTCGTATGTCAATTCTATCTCAGTGAAACCGGGGAGGGGCCTGGCCGATGTGGCTCGGTAGTTGAGCATTGACCTATGAACCAGGAGGTCATGGTTCGATTCCCGGTCAGGGCACATGCCTGGGTTTGGGCTCGATCCCCAGTGTGGGAGCGTGCAGGAGGCAGCCCATCAATGATTCTCTCTCATCATTGATGTTTCTATCTCTCTCCATCTCCCTTCCTCTCTGAAATCAATAAAAAATATGTATATATTTTTTTAAAAACTGGGGAGGGGAGAAACCCATTTCTAAATACAGTTACATTCTAAGGTACAGAGGGTTAGGACTTCAACATGTGAATCTGGGGGAATACAGTTCCGCCTGTAACAATAAGTAAATGCACATGAAATACTTAGAGCAGTGCCTCGCCCAGAGCAAGCACTCTGGGGTAGCTGTGTTATTGCTGTACTTGCTGTGCTGTGGCCACACCACCTGCCTCCGTGCACGGCGGACAGCTCTGGACCCCCAGGCCTTTGCTTAGGCTGTCTCCTCACCTGCTCTCCATGTACCCCAGGTCTTCCTGTCTCAGGAGGCCCGGCTCCGGCACCCCTGTCCAAGAGTCTGCCTGCTTCCCCCTCTCCTTCCTCTGCATTCCTCAGCTCATGTTGGAGACGGGTTAGCAATTACTCTGGCTTGCTGGATATGCACAGCTTTGGCTTTTTGAGCTGTGCCTTTGTTTTCCAACATAAAAACAGGTTTTTAAAATATTAAAATAATATTATAGCCCAGTTGTTTGAGCATTGGTCCCTGCACCAGGAGGTCACCAGTTTGATTTCCTGGTCAGGGCACATGCCTGGGTTGCGGGCTCGATCCCCAGTAGGGGGCGTGCAGGAGGCAACTGATCGATGTTTCTATCTCTCACCCTTTCCCTTCCTCTCTCTGAAATCAATAAAAACTTTTTAAAAATAACATTATAGAAATAAATGGTGCTCAGCTTTTAAAAAAAGAAAGTGTAAAGCAACTAAAATTAATGGCTGAACCTTTTGGTTGATATCTTTCTGGAAGTGTGTGTGTGTGTTTCTTGATTCTACCATTGATTTAACTGCACGGTCTTCAGGGAGAAAATAACTATTGCATCAAACATATATATTAATTGCAAGGTCATCCTGATTTCAGAAATTTAAGATGTGAAAACACATACACCTCAGATTCAAGAAAATATAAGTGTATATCTGTTTTTCAAAACGGTAATCTATGAATACTGTTTATGGCCTAATTTTTAAACATATGAACAGCAAAGCTTGGCCATCTTTCTGCATCAATAAATTAATACCCACACCATCTATTTTAATGGCTGCATAGTATTCCATCACATTGATATACGATGCACATTTATTCCTCACTGAAGGGCATGCATTTTTTATTATCATTCTGATACAAACACATTTATACACCCTCATCCTTATTTTCCTTAAGATAAATTCCTCCCATCAGCATGGGAAGGGGCGGGGGGAGATAAAGCTCTTTGCCCAGAACTTGGCTATGCAAATGCACGTTCTCCCCAAGGAAGGCACCGTTGCTGAACCACCTGTGGGTCCTCAGCTCGGGGTCCTGTCACTGAGGCTGCTGCGCATGGGGCTCCGGGAATAGCTGGCCTCCCATGAATACCCTGCCTGGGACTGAGACGTGTGAATAACTCAACTGTCTGCAATGAGACTTTAAAACAATGAAAACAGCAGAAGGTTTACTCCGTGTGTGACCATCTCCTGGGGCCTCCATTTCCTATTGTACAGGAGGCGGGGGTGGATCGTATAGGTCAGTGTGGCTGAGTGTCTGCCCTGGCACTGCCCTATCTCAGAGGATGGGGAACCTGGGCTTGGTTCTGAAGGGTACTGTTGTCCCGAGGGAGCCACCGCTGGGAGAGATGGAGCAGAAGCTGGAGGTGGGGGCACCTGAGAAGCAGAGCAAGAACATCTGTGCCTCAGTGGGCTCTGGGCCCCATAAGTGAACTTGGCCCCAAGTGGCACAAACCACTGGAACCCACAGTGAGTGGTCCTCTGGGTTTCTAGTGACCAGAAGATGAGGCGGCATTGCGGCCATTTGTTAAGTACCCATTATGTGCCGAGCGCCTACCAAATGCTTTCTTACATCAACCGGTTGCCTCCCACTTGTGCCTCGACCAGGGATCGAATCTGCAACCTGGGTGTGTGCCCTGACCAGGAGTCGAACACGCCTCCTGTTGGTGGCCGGGGTGACCCTTCAGCCAACGGAGCCACACCAGCCGGGGCCCCTGTGCTTTCTTTTCATCTTCCTTGCAAGGTGAAAACTACAGCCCCACTTCAGAGAGGACAAAACGTGCACTCAGGGCGTGCCTGCCCCACGATCTCAACTCCGCCCATTGCTCCCACCAGCTCCCCTCCTCTCCACTCCCCGCCCCCCTCCCAGTCCTGCTCCACTCGGCAGCAACTGTGAGCTTTTCAAAGCACCGGGCGGCCTGTGACATTCTTCTGCTTGCGACTGACCTTCTTCTGCAGTGTCTCCCCAGGGCCCTCGGGGAAGAGCCCACCGTCCTAAAGATGGCAAACTTGGGATCGCGCCAAACCCCTCGGCTTCCCTCTCACTTCTCACCTCTTAGTTCTCAGCTCTAAGCTCTTGGTTTCCTCCTGCCTCAAGCCTTCCCTTTGCACAGCTTTCCCACTGCTGTTAACTACTTAACCTCTACTAGTCCTTTCAGATTCAGCTGAGGGTCCCCTTCTTAAGGGAGCCGTCCGAGACGTACCAGGTTAAGCCTCTGTCTTGTTCTGTAACAGCTACACACCCATCGTCATTAGGGTGGATCACAGGTAATTGCCAATCATTGACCATTTGGCCCCACACTAATGCCAGTTTCCTGTTATCAACCTAGTAGGTATTTATTGTATTATGTCTTCAGTGTTGGGCCCCTGGCATTTAGGAGATGCTCACCATTAACATAGGGCTCACCATGGTGTCACCCCAGCACTGCACCTGGACACAGACTACAACGTCAACACATTCTGGTGAATGGATGATGAGGTTGCAAGTTGGGATTGAACCCGTCTCTCTGGGAGAGTTTAGCCAACCTGGCACCCAGTCTACACTAGCACGGGTGCCGCCTGATTATCTCTTGGCGCCAACCACAGTTTTCCCAGACACCAGCCAAGGGAGGCCGTCCAGGCCCTCCCGAGTGGACAGCGCTGGTCCACAGTAGCCGGCTCCCGCTGCCGCATGATCTGACCCCAATTTTCCCAGACCACGTCTGGTCTCACTGGGAAGTGGCCAAAATGGGCTCATCTACTAGTAGATGAAATGTTCCAAGTTTGGGGGCAAGACCTAGGTGGTGTCCCTCCGAGCCTGGTCCCCCTGGCCAGGCATCTCCTGGCATTCCTGCCTTGCGGCCTGTGCACTGTGCCCCTGCGGCCACACGGTGGCAGTGTTGGCACCAACTGGGCTCTGGAGGAGCAGAAGCCTCATCCTGGCTCCAGCAAGATGCCCTCAGAGGCCTTCGCTGCTGCATGTGCCCACTGTGTGCACAACGCGGGGTGTGCGGGATGGGCTGTGAGCGTGCACTAGTGTCCACATGTGCGGGCATGTGTGTGTGGGAGGAAATGCCTCCATGGATCGGTACCAGGGTGTGTTAGCATTTCTGTGTTTGGGTGTTTGTGTGTCCCTGTTTATCCATGCGTCTGTGTGTCTCTGATTGTGTGTGTGTGTGTGTGTGTGTGTGTGTGTGTGTGTGTCTTTGTGCCTAGCAGGGCGTGTATCTGACTTTGTGTGATCTCTTTCTGCCTCTCTGCACTTCTGTTTTTTAGTGTCTCTGCCTTCGCTTTGTGACTGTGTTGATCTAAGGGTGTGTTTCCCACTGGGCCTCAGGGTGCAGTTAGGAGAGAGCCAGTAGTTGAGGGGTGTGTGTCTGGGTGCTGGATATCTCAAGGTTAGGGACCTCTGAGACCCAGTCTCCCCTCCACTGGCCTCTATCCCCCCCCCACCCATCACCTGCATGGACAGCTGCTCTGATCCCAACCCCTCGGCCCCTGGTTCTACCAGTCAGGGCACCCCTGTCCCTCCCCTGCCCTTACAGCTTTTCTCTGATGCCCCTCCCCCTAGGGCTCAGGTATTTATCCAGATGGACCTGCAGGGCTCAAGTCCCCGCTGACCCCATTATCCTGATGGAACCCACCCCCTCCCCAGCACCCTGCCTCCAGCAGCCTCCGGTGTGCCTACAGCCAGAGGTCCTGCAGAGTGAGGTCCTGCCACAGCTCCCCTCCCTGGGGAAGCTGCACCTCTTCTCGGGCCCCGGGTAGGTCCTCAACAAGCAGACTTCAGGGCACAACGTGTCTCCGTCCTCAGACTGGAGGTGCTTGAATATGGGGCTCTGCCTCCCGCCCTCTGACCTCAGGGTGAAACCATGTCTGTGCTTCTATCGCCCAGCCCTGGAGAGAATGTGGGCACCTTGGTCGCCACCTCGTGCCCTGCACAGGTATTTCACAACAGGGGTGCCAGCTCCCACCCAGCTCCCCGCCTCTCCCCACCAGGCCAGGACCCAGAGCGCCGCGGCTGGCCACCCTTCCCCGTGGTTATTAATAATTGGATATTAGTCGAGAGGCGACTATTGATTCCGGCGCAGGCGGCTCCGGGTTGGGGTAATTTATGGAAGCACTGGCGTCCCTGGTGATAAATAATGAGGTGATCGCGGAGACGGGTCACTAGTGAGTGGCCTCCAGCCCACTGCCTTGTCCACTAACACACAGGCTCATAAATGGAGGGGGAGAGGGAGAGCGACCCGGACTGGCCATGAAGACAAAGGACACACCGGCAAGACAGGGGAAGTGGAGGCCCTGTGGCGGCTCTGCTGGGCAAGGGGCAGGAGTTACAGAGAGGACAGGATGGCCAGGGACACGGCGAGAGACAGGGCAGGAAGGGAAGGCAGATGTGAGGACAGAGAGGCGGGCAGGGAGAGGGGGAAAGGCACAAAGCCAGAGACGGAGACACAGAGCGCGAGCGAGCTGGGCCTGCAGCAGCGTTTGCTGTAGGAGTGGGTGCGATTGTAGGTCCTGGCTCTAGTCAGCTGCACGCAATTCCATTTGACTTGATTCTTCCCTTTTGATAGGGTGTCTAGTTCACCACGAATGAGCCGGGGAAAAAGGAGACAGGATCTGGCCGGGCAGCGGCAGGGACACCCCTGCAAGAGGCAGTGCTGGCTGTGGGCCTTGAGGTGGGTCTGGAAGGACAGGCATTCCGGTAGCAGGCTCGGTCTGTGGGAAACCCTCTGAAACTCCCAGGTTGGAGGGACCCTTGAAGGCCCAGTGCACCACTAATCCCTGGAGCCCCTCTCTATCTCCCCAGAATGTCACCCAGCCTTCACTTGGCCACCTCCAGGGACGGAGAACTCATGACCATCCTTGAGGAACTCTGACTTGACAAAGTCCTTCCTCAAAATCGAACTGATGTGCTGCCCCCATTCTCCCTCCCCGCCTCGCCTGCCCATCCATGCCTGTACCTGGGAGCTATTCACAGCACCCTCCCCTCCCACTTCCTGACAATAGGTGCAACCACTCTCAGCTGCTCCAAGCGTTCCTCCCAGGCTGGCCAGCCAGGCCCCTCCGTGCTGGCTACTCCCTTGAGCGGCTCCAGCCAGCCAGGCCTCCCAGGGCAGAACCAGGGACCTGCTTCGTGCTGAGCAGGGCGGACAGGCTAGAGTCTAGACCAGTCTCAACTGGGCTGACTGGGCACTTCAAGCCTCCACGTGTCTGTTCCACGCCAGTAGCTACCGCAGGACTGTCCTCATGGAGATGACAGAAGCACAAGAAGAGCAAGGCCTCTCGAGTTGTAGACTTACAGGGGTGGGCAAACTTTTTGACTCGAGGGCCACAATGGGTTCTTAAACTGGACCGGAGGGCCGGAACAAAAGCATGGATGGAGTGTTTGTGTGAACTAATATAAATTCAAAGTAAACATCATTACATAAAAGGGTATGGTCTTTTTTTTTTTTTTTTTTTTAGTTTTATTCATTTTAAACGGTCAGGATCCGGCCCGCGGGCCGTAGTTTGCCCACGGATGACTTAGAAGCACCATACTTGCACTTCTGCTTCATTCTATTACCCAAAGCCAGGCACACGGTCAAGTCCAGAGACAGAGGCAGAGGACACTTCAAAGTTAAATGCCCAAGGGGGTGGATGCAGAGACGGTAAAAGATCATTCAACCCATCAGCAAGACCTATCAATCCTGCCTTGGAAATACTTTCCACACCTGTCCAATACTCCTTCTATGTTATTGCTCCCACCACTTCAGTTCACCATGACCTCTCTTACCTATCACCACCTGACTGCTCTGTCCAAATCTTTCTGGTCCATTCCTTCTCAGACCATTCTCAATGCAGCAACGAGAATCAACTTAAAAAAGAAAACCTGCTCTGACCACTCATTTAATGAAGTCTGCCAAATGGTTCCCTATTGTTCTCAGGATAAAGGTGAAAATCCTGACGAAGGCCTGAATTGTTTTCAATTTTCAATGGAGGGGTTATTTTGAAGCAAATAGATGACCTGGTGAAAGGGAGAAAGTGGGTGAAGAGGGAGTGTGGGAAAGAGAGGCTTTGTAATGACTTCCACGTGAGGACAGCCTGGGACCCCTTTCTCCAACCTCATCTCCTTCCATCCTTTCTTTCACTTTATGGTTGGAACACATCATAATCCCCCAACTTGTACACTATTTCAAGCCTCTGGGGTCTTACTTGGACTGCTCTGTGTTCATGTAGAGGCGAGGGAGGAGGGGGGGAGCGCCGCCGGGGGAGGAGAGAGGGAGGTAGGCGCCGCCACAGGAGGAGCTTTGTGGACAGGGAGGAGGAAGAGGGCGCACAATGCCATGGACAGCAAACGGATACCCCAGGTTCTCTCCGAAGGCTCCGTTGGCTGGGAGATGCCAGCCCCAGGCCTTATGTCCACAGCAGCCTCATTTCTCTCTGCTTACTCTAGGCCCAGCCAAGTCAGAGCACCCTCACCCTGGAAGTGCCCCAGAGCTTCTCCCTCCGGGGCGTGGCACATGGCAAAGTTTCCATGATCCCCAGGAGCCATTCAGGGGGGCCGCCCTGGGGGTCAGAACATCTGCAGGTTCCCCACAACTAGAGCCCCTGCACTAGAACCCCTGCACTCATACGTCATCCATCCTTGGTCACATCCAAAGAGGCTACCTGTAACCCGCTCCTGAATTTGACCTGAACTCTGCAAAGTATGAGAAACATCTGGTCACAGGACTCCTCTTAATTCAAGAGCTATGACTCACATCCTGTGGTTCCAAGCAAACGGTGGCTAACTGTTGATACCCCAAAACTTGCTAAGCCTCTGCCCCAGCTAATATCCACAGCCTGTGGCAACTGTGATTCTGAAAGACACACAGTATGAAGAGAAGTAATCCATCAGCTTTCGCCAAGCAATAAATGGAGACCTCAAGAGGAAAGGTCCTGTGAATGAATGACATGGGGCTTCTTTGAGGGGAGATGATGTTATAAAATTCAATAGTGGTGATTGTTGTACAACTTTGTGAATATACTAAAAACCACTAAACTGTATACTTCAAAAGGGCGAATTTTATGGTATGTGAATTATAACTCATTTTTTTTTTAAAAAAAGGAAGGTCACTAAATAATTACAAGAAGTAGAATAAATAGAAGCAGGGCCCAGATCAGATTTTTTTCCAGGAGGATTGGTTCTTATTAGGCTGACAGCTATTTAACCCTTGCATGAATGTTTCTTCTTTTTTTCTATCTTTTTAAAAGTAGAATATATCTGTGAAAACTATAGTGACATAGTTATAAAAGTTTTTCCTGGTTCCCAGCTGGTGTGGCTCAGTGGCTGAGTGTCGACCATGCACCGAAAGGTCACCAGTTCAATTTCCGGTCAGGCAGGGTTGCGGGCTCCATTGATGTATCTCACTCATGTTTCTATCTCTCTCTCCCTCTCCCTTCCTTTCTCTCTAAAATCAATAAAACATATTAAAAAAATTTTTTTCCTGGCAAATTCCACAACCTTGAAAACAATTTCAGGTATCATGTCCTCAGTAAGTTCCCCATTCTCTTTCCTACCTCCAAGGTAAGTGCCCCTGTGGATTATGGCTTCCAGTAAGCACCCTTTGGTTGCCTATCATTGATACTTTATCCTGAAATTAACCTCCCACTAGCATAGCCTTAGCACACAGAAGAGCATGAGAAATGTGTATCGAATGAACTGAACACCAGATCATCATCTTGTAAGGTTGTTTTAAATTGGTACTTTTTTAAAAAAATTGCTGCCTTCCTTTCCCCCCCACTACCCCCCCCCCCCCCCCCATTGATTTCACAGAGAAAGGGAGAGGGAGAGAGAGATAGAAATATCAATGATGAGAGGGAACTACTGATCGGCTGCCTCCTGCATGCCCCACACTGGGGATCGAGCCCAAACCTGGGTATGTGCCCTTCACCAGAATCGAACCCGGGACCTTTCAGTCTGCAGGCCAATGCTCTATCTACTGAGCCAATCCGGCCAGGGCCATTGGTACCTAATTTTTTTAAACCCACCTAATTTAATCCTGCAACACTGGGCTTCTGCAATCATGTGGCGGGGAATTTGCTACCTAAAACAACAGGATGTTACCAGATGTCTTTTCTGAAGGAATGTGCTCATTTGTGTCAAGAATAGATCGAATGGACCTTGGCGGGATCTTTACCTCAGTACAGGTCAAGAGGGAACATGCATCAGAGCATCAGCACCTGTGGTTCTTGGTCAGTCAGAAGCCATGTTCTCCTCTCCCTTTCTTTTCCCTGGAAACCTTTATTTTTTTTTTTAATATATTTTATTGAATTTTTACAGAGAAGAAGAAGAGAGGGATAGAGAGTTAGAAACATCGATGAGAGAGATCGATCCGCTGCCTCCTGCACAGCCCCCAGTAGGGATGTGCCCGCAACCCAGGTACATGCCCTTGACCGGAATCGAACCTGGGACCCTTGAGTCCGCAGGCTGACGCTCTATCCACTGAGCCAAACCGGTTCGGCATCCCTGGAAACCTTTAAATAATAAAGCTTTTAAGCAGTCATTAGGTCTGTACAAACCCATCTTAGAATCAGCAGTCTCTTCCTGCCTTTTCTCTTCATTACTATTCAAAGATTTTCTAAGAAAACCAAAGAGCTATACTGTCATGGCAGGATATAAGCAGAGGTCAGATAATACAGGGGACACTGAAAATTAGTAGGGTTTTGCCCACCCCATGGTATTCGACCAACATCTGCCCAGAAAACTGACCCCTAAGCTACTGAGGTTCCCACAGTTTCACTCCTCACTTATTCCTGTGGGCGGTGGGTCCACAGCTCTAATAGGAGCAGCACTCGGACCTCTTGGGAGCCAGCATCACGGTGCCCAGCCCCTGGGACCTTAGGGGACAATGTGCACAAGCTGGTACATGCCAGTCACCCCAAGAACAAAGCCCATCTGGGGTTCCAGGAACCTGCAGATGACACACCATCTCTGAGGACCCCTCCTTGTTATTTATTGTGAAAATGTTCAAACACACAGAACAAGAAAAGGAACATTACTGCCCGGAGACATGGCTCGGTGGTTGAGCATCAACCTATGAACCAAGAAGTCACGGTTCGATTCCCAGTCGAGGCACATGCCTGGGTTGCAGTCTTGATCCCCAATGTGGGGTGTGCAGGAGGCATCCAGTCAATGATTCTCTCTCATCATTGATGCTTCTATCTCTCTCTCCATCTCCCTTCCTCGGTGAAATCAATAAAAATGTATTTTAAAAATTAAAAGGAACATTACACTGAACTCCCATAGACCCACACCCCCAAGAATGAACAATTATCTACATTTAAAGTACCTTACAGATCTAACAACACAAGGTACTGCATAATAATATCCCAGATACTTCAGCATGTGTCTCCCCAAATAAGAATATTATCCTAAATGCCACTGTTATCCCATCTCATAAAATTAACAATAATTCTCTAATACAAACTAATACTCAGGCCATGTCCAAATCTCACTCCTATGCCCTGTCTGGTATTGCTCGGTGGTCAGCCTGCACAATGAAGGGTCTCAGGTTTGATTCCCAGTCAAGGTCACGTACCTGGGCTGCAGGTTCCATCCCTGGCCCCACTTGGGCCGCATGCGGGAAGCAACCAATCAATGTCTCTCTTGATTCCACTCTCTCTAAAAATCAATGGGAAAAAAAATATCCTCAGGTGAGGATTAACAAGACAAAAACAAATTTTCTTACAGGAGAGTCCCTCCCTTACATCACACCAGTCCTGGCCCTGCCCTCTCCCTTCGCCAAATCCTGGACCCTGTCCTGCCACCACCCAGTTGCCATCACCACAGCCCCCTTCTGAGTACCTGTGCAAAAGGCGCCGTCGTTGGGAATGAATGTCTTGTTGTTGCTTGTGGCTCGATACCCTTCTAGGCAGATGCAATGAAAGCCTCCGAGCGTGTTGTGGCAAGATGTGTGGTTCCCAGACCACAGTGGCCCCAGATTGGCCCTCGTTTTTATCTGTTGATACATTGAGACAACATCCAGGAAAGGCCATCCGTCCATACCATGTTCAACACCCCCCTGTCCTGTGCTGTGGACTCGGGACTCAATATTCTGGGACATATTCCCCAGCCTCTTCCCCTGGCACTGTGCTCCTCCGACTAGAGGACGTGGGCCCCTCGGAGTCACGCGCCGGGTGTGTATGAAACCACGAGAGAAAGCCAACATCCCCATCCTGAAATCCGTCTTATTTGAAGATTGGGAGGAGGGGGTTCTCTTTGAACTTTTTCACACTTTAAAAGATCTTGTCTTAGTCCTGGGGAAATATACCCAGCAGAATGCCAGGTTCCTAGCTGAGCCATTCTTCTTGCATTCTTGTGAAAGCCAGAGGGGGACGATTTTACGTGCCGTGATTAACTGGAAAAACTGTGACTTCTGAGTTACCAGGAAACACGCGTCCTCTTTACCCTCAATGCACGGAGTTCAGAGTACTCCCCGGGGCCCTGAGGCTTCTTGGCCAGGAGCCACGGAGTCCTCTCCCATTCATCTCTTCTGTGAGTTGTTTCGCGTGGTAAAGAGCATGAAAACCCCCGGTGTGCAGGCCCTTGAGGCTGCCACCCCAAGGGAGGCAGCTCCGGGCAGCAGGCGCTAACGCCGTGTGTCCCCGGTCGGGTCCTGGTCCGACACTCAATGACCAGGTGACCTTGCGCAAATCCTCTGACCTGCTGGAGCCCCAGTTTCCTCTAGGACAGTGGTTCTCAACCTTCTGGCCCTTTCAATACAGTGCCTCATGTTGTGACCCAACCATAAAATTATTTTCGTTGCTACTTCATCACTGTCATGTTGCTACTGTTGTGAATCGTAATGTAAATATCTGATATGCAGGATGGTCTTAGGCGACCCCTGTGAAAGGGCCGTTCGACCGCCAAAGGGGTCATGACCCACAGGTTGAGAACCGCTGCTCTAGGATCATCGAGCCTATAAGGGGCGAACAACAGAGGGAAAGTCCCATCAGCGGCCGCCGCTGTCATTATCACTCTCCCCAGCACCACCTCTTCCCCCTGCACACGGGGCAGCTTGGGACTCTCTCTTTTCAGTCATTTCCAAGTAGAAGAGCTCCCATGGGTCCCTGGCACCTGCCTCGACGCGACTGAGCTCATCTCTCTTGGCCCTGGTTCAGAGCCAGCATCTCTCTCTCCCCCCAGCCCCTTGGGACCAGCAAAGCCACCTCCGCCTTCATGCGCCAGGAACTGAGAAGACAGCTGTGCGACCGAGCCTGGGCCCTCCCCCAGGGCCCCCTGTGCACAGAGGCGGCCATACCGGTGGTGACTCACTCGGCTCTTTGTCCACCCCACGTTTCTACAAGTGTGTCCCACCTTCCGGGAGCCTGGCTTCCCCCCCTCAGCCTCACTTCTCTGAGCTGCTAGAGTGGCCACCCTGTGGACAGGAACACGGGCCACTCAGAGGTGGTTTTTTCCTACCGAACCCATCGCTCTCCTGGGCTGACACACCTCTTCCGCTTGTGTGCTCCCAGATCATCGCCTTACACTTCACTCTGGAATCTTAAGTGAGACACTGCAACTCACACGATGATCCCGTTATTACTGATAATAGTTCATTACTTTCCCACTTTATAGATGAGGAATCTCAGGAAGGTTACATAGCTCATTCCAAGAAATGCAATTTATTGGTCTCCAGCCGTGGGCAAACTACGGCCCGCGGGCCGGATCTGGCCCGTTTGAAATGAATAAAACTAAAAAAAAAAAAAAAAAAAAAAAAAAAAGACCGTACCCTTTTATGTAATGATGTTTACTTTGAATTTATATTAGTTCACACAAACACTCCATCCATGCTTTTGTTCCGGCCCTCCGGTCCGGTTTAAGAACCCATTGTGGCCCTCGAGTCAAAAAGTTTGCCCACCCCTGGTCTAGACCATTGATGGCGAACCTTTTGAGCTCGGCGTGTCAGCATTTTGAAAAACCCTAACTTAACTCTGGTGCCGTGTCACATATAGACATTTTTTGATATTTGCAACCATAGTAAAACAAAGACTTATATTTTTGATATTTATTTTATATATTTAAATGTCATTTAACAAAGAAAAATCAACCAAAAAAATGAGTGTCATAGGTTCGCCATCACTGGTCTATGCTCTTCTAATTCCTTCTTCTGCATTAAAAAATATATATATATATCTCCAAGGGACATAGCTCACAATTTGTGACTGGACCAGTGTGTGTGTATTGGGGGCGTGGGTGTAGAGGGAACTACAGGGGTGGTAAAAGGCGGGTTACAGTTACTCATATGGAAAACAGTACAATAATTAATAACTAATAATACAAGAATAAACTGTGTTTCGCGTACTCACAACTGTAAACCCACCTCTGCCCCACACTGTATGTTTAGAGTACCGGGTCGGGACCAGCTGTTCGTGGGGAACGTAGGTTCCTGAGCCCGAGTGTCATGGTGCCGGCGGGGAGAGCCAGGGACGCCCGCTGCGGTTCGGCCTGAGCGGTGGGTGGATTAAGCTGACAGTGGGTGTAAGAGGAAGGGGGTTGGGGGAGAGTGGAAGCAGGGAGACCTGCGGAGGGTCTTGGGGAAGAAGGCAGGAGGCAGGGAGGAGAGGCCAGTGCGGGGGCAGTGGGAGCAGTTGCGAGGGCAGGAGAGGTTTGAGAGTCCGCTCAGAGGCAGGACTGGCTGGATTTCAGTTGCCCGGATGGGGCTGGGGGTGGGAGAACCCCATCCATGGAGGCGTGATGCTGCCATTCGTAAAGGGTAAAGGCCGCGGGGCAGGTGGGGAACTCAGTGGGGGCCCTGTCCAGTCGGAAGGACCTGGGAGACATCACATCTGGGGGACCTTGGAGACAGGGCCTGATGCCCAGGAGAATGGTCTGGGCTGGAAATAGAGACCTGGGCTTGGCACAGCAGGGCTGGTGGTCGGATTCACTAGAGGGAATAGGTGCCAGCAGGACCTGCATTCCCCTGGGCGGTGATGTGGGCCTTGGCAGCTGCCTCCCAGTGAGGCTGGGAGCTCCTCAGGGCACTGTGTCTCCACCCAGCCCAGAGCCCGCTGCTCACAGAGGGCCTGACGCCGGGCTGGTCCAGCCCCGGCAGGGACAGTGATGGAGCTGAGCAAGCCACAGTCAGAGGGCTGGGGAGGGAGGGCTGTGGTCAGCGGTGCCATGGGGATGGGACATCCTGGATTTGGTACCCAGAGCCCATCCACGGGAGCCTCTGGGGGGTGGGGGAGTGGGGGGGGGGTGGGAGTGGATGGGATGGACCAGAAGACTGGTTGCAAGGGGGAAGTGATGGGAACAGACATGGGTTAGGCACCACTGTGTGCTTTTAATGTCAAATCGTTCCTTCAACAACGCTGCAAGTTGTTCGAGACAATGTGAACACAGACTAGGAGTCCGCTTTTACCGATGAGTGACAGGCCAGGATCGGAGTCCAGATCTTTACGGAAAACAATCCCTGGCGGAGAGGAAAGTAGGGGCACGCTTGGATCCCCACCCTTGGCCGCAGGCTCCCCAGGGTCCCTGCCCTTCCAGCTCCTGGCTGAGCCCCCAGGCTCCCTGCACAGCAGGCTCTCTGGGATTGTCCCTTGTCCTCTCTAGACCCTCGGACAGCAAGGAGACAGTCCCAAGGCCACATGGCTGGTGGCAGAAGCAGGGCTGACACCAGGTCGGCTCCCACGCCTGCAGTGTGTCCCCCTTGTCCTGAGGTTGGCAGTCAGGACGCAGCGACAAGGTCTATCCTCTGCAAAGCCTTCCACCTCCTGCAGGTGCTGTCCCTCCGCGCTTGTCCCACCTCCAAGCAGCTCAGGCCTCCATGCCGTGCACTGCTCACTCCCAAGGACAAAGGTTTGCTTAGGGGTCTGTCACCCCCTTGCTGTGCCCAGGAGCCCCTCACAGCAGAAACGGGGTCTCACCCATCTCCATGTTCCCTGCACCGGGCCTGGCACTGACAAGGAACCCCGTCATGTGCTGAATGAATGAATGATGGAGACCGATGGGTCCCCTCCAGGCCCTCTGGGAGGGGGCAGGCTGGGGTGTGCATTTCATTCAGCACATCCCGACACCCCAGTTGCCTCCAGCTACCCAGTCCCCGCTGCAGGCCACCCGCCCACTGTGTGTGTGTGTGTGTGTGTGTGTGTGTGTGTGTGTGTGTGTGTGTTGGGGGGGTGGGGGGGAGCTTTGTTCCTGACCTCCAACCACAGGGAGAATAAAAGTTTGTGAAATATTAGTTTAATAAGACATGCGACTACTATTAAGGATACGAGCGGTCCTTATTTATTATTCATGGGGCCGGTGATTTAGGGGCGAACCAGTCCTTGGAGGCTGCTGCTCAGCCGCCTCTTCCCGAGCACGGCTTCCCCTCCCTGCCGACCCCTCCCATGTACTCCCCCTCTCTCACCTAGCCCCCCTCCCTGCCTGCACTGTGCAGGCGCATCCTCACTGCCCTTGCAAGGTGGGGAGGGCTGTGCCCACCACCCGTGGGTGCCCTGGTAACCCACTCATTACTGCGGATTCTCCTTAACATAAGAGGATAGTCAGGCTGCCCAAGCCTGGCCGGCAGAAGCCTCTCCCCAGCTTTGTGGAAGCCGTGCGGGGTTGGGGCGGGGGGTGTCCCTCTTTTCCTCCATCCTTCTTTCTTTCTTCTCTCAGCTCTTTCCCCGGGAGACCTCAGAAGGCCAGGGAAGTCAGAGGTGACCCAATTGGTGGACACACTGGGAGAGTTGGGGGGGGGGAACTGGGTTCCAGCACTTACTTGTGCCCCAACTGGCTGTGTGACCTTAGGCTGGTGCCTTGCCTTCTCTGGGTCTCAGGGATTGAGGCGAATCATCTGAAAGTTTCCCAGCTTTGGGTGGGAGGAAGGGACTGCACAGAATGAAATGCACAGATCTGAAGTGTACAATCCTGAATACCGACTAATGTATATGCCCATGAAATCACCATCCCAACCAAGGCACAGAACACCTGCCTTCTCCTGTGACATTTTGTCTTGCTCCCTTGCAGTCAACTCTCTCCCCCTAGTCCCACTGTTTGATTTTTTTTTTTTGCCACAAATACGTGACTTGTTCTTGAACTTCCTGTCAATGAAACCAGATAGTATGCAGTCCTGTGATTTGCATCAGCAAGTTGTGCCTTTTTATTCCTGAGTAAGACAACATGGCATGACCACACAATCGTGCGCTGATGGATACATGTACCTGTTGAGAATCACTTGAGTTGTTTCCAATGTGTGGTTATTATGAAAAGTAGCTTCCGTGAACATTTGTATACAAGCATGTTTGTGGAACTACGTTTTATTTGTCTTGGGTAAATACTTAGAAGGGAGATTGCTAAGTCGAGTGAGTGTCTCTTACTTTTTAAGTAACATGTAAACTGTTTCCAAAAGGCTGTACTGTTTTACACTCTCTCCAGCAAAGTTCGTTTTCTGGTTGCACCATGTCCTTGCCAACATTTGATACTGTCAACTTCTAAACCTTTTCTCTATTCTGTGACGTGTGATGGTATTTCGTTGTGGTTTTCATGTGCATTTCCTTACGACTAATGCTATTGATCAGCTGATTATTGGCCATTTACATATTTCCTTTTGTGAAGTGTCCAAGTATTTTGCTCCATTTTATTTAGATTGCCTTTTTATTACTGATTTGTAGGACATTAGTTATATGCTAAGAATACACGTCTGGCCCTGGCTGGGTAGCTCAGTTGGTTAGAGCACTGTCTAGAAACGCCAAGTTTGGGGTTCGATCCCACATACCAAGAAGCTACCAATGCATAAATAAGTAGAACAACAAATCAGTGTTTCTCTCTCTCTCTCTCTCTCTCTCTCTCCCTCCCTCCTTTCTTCTCTCTCTAAAATCAATCAATAAGAAAAAATTGAGAAAGAATACAAGTCCTCTGCCAGATAAATGCTAATATTATTTCTGAATCTGCCTTACCCATTTATTTTCATAAGCGTCCCTTGATAAAAAGTTTTCGATGTTGACAATGTCCAATTTATCAACTTTTTCTTTTTTAGTTCTTCTGTGTCCTCTCTGATAAATTTTTTGCCTAGGCTAAAGTTACGAATGTATTTCTCCTGTATTTCCTTTATATTTATAGCTTTTATGATCTGTCTTGAAGTAATCTGTGTGTGTGGTGTGAGGTAGGGGTCAAGGGTTTTTGGGTTTTTTTTGTTCCCCATAACTTTATCCAGTTGTTCCAGCATTATTTATTGAAAATGCTTTTCTTATTCACATTGAAAGAGACCAACCAAAGAACTTGTATGCATATATGCATAACCAATGGAGACAGACAACAGTGTGGTGAAGGTCTGGGGTGGGGGTGGGGGGTGGGTGAGGGCTAGAAGGAGTCAACGGGGGCGGGGGGGGGGGAAGGGGACAAATGTAATACTTTCAACAATAAAGATATTTTTAAAAAACAAACAAAAAACCAACTGACTGTGTGTGGTGTGATGGTATTTCATTGTGGTTTCTTGGCTCCATTTGGTTCTGTTGATCCATTTGATTTACCCTTATGCCAGATCTTGCTGTCTTTATTACTATACCTTTATAGTAAGTTTTTAAATCAGGTAGAATAATTCCTCCAACTTTATTTTCCTTTTATAAGATTGGCCAGACTATCATAGGTCTTTTGTTTTTCCACAAATATTTTAGAATCCAGTTGTCAGTTTCGACTGAAAAGCTGGTTGGGATTTTGAGGAGGATCTGAGCTTTGCTGTAGGCCACTTTGGAAAGGGCCCAGGAGGCTGCCTGGTCCCCACCCCTGCTTCTGAGCCCCCTCTGCCAGCGTGGCCCGAGCTCCAGGGTGGCACTGAAAGTCCCTGTTTCCAAGCAGCCACCCTCAACCACCCTCTTCGGCAACATCACTTCCTGAAAGATCAGCGTTCCACCCCAGACACTGTCCTTCACTGCAAACCTAGCCCAGAGGGGGAAGGCTGGGGTATCCAAGGAACCCCAAACCCAGCCCGGAGCCTGGACTCCAAGCCCAGTCTGGTCCCGAGAATGAAGAAGCAAGAGATTACCTGTCCCAGGGGGCAGCTCTGGGTGAAATTTAAATCCCATATGTTGCTGAGGTATTTAAGGTTAAACTATGATCATGTCTGGGATTGGCTTCAAAATGACCGAGGAAGAGTGAATGGCAATATAGATTAAACAAAACTGGTCATGAGTTGATAATAATTGGAAATGGTTGATGGGCACAGAGTGTTCATTATGCGTTGCAATTTAGAATGCTTGAATATTTTCATGATAAATTTTTTTTTTAAATAAACCCTCTCCCGTGAAACACCCCTCTCCCCCATCATTTTTCCCAAGCCCGGGCTTGGCCCCTGCTGCTCCCTGGCTCATGGCATCCCCTTTGTTATCTGCAGGGCCCCCAGTGGCTGCCCCACACCCCCACGGCCTGTGCCTGGCGAGCAGATGCTGCCCCGGTGGGAGCATGACCTGGCTGTGCAGTTGTCCGTGTCCGGGCCTCTCCTGGCGTGGTGTTGGCAGGTGGGTTTCCACCTCAGATGAGTTTTAAGATGATTGAACCACAGAGCTGCCACCCACAGCCCAAAGCAGGGCCCAGGCCAGCCCCAGGCAGGGACAGCCGGGGTGGGGTTGTCGGAGACATGTATGCATGTATGTATGTATGTATGTATGTATTTTTAATCCAAGGGTCACCCAAATATTTGTGGGGGCTTTTCCCCATTGATCTTTAGAGAGAGAGTGGAAGGGAGGAGGAGGGGAAGAGAAAGAGATAAACAGCAACGTGAGAGAGACACATCAACTGGTTGCCTCCCACACTCACCCTGACCGGGGCTAGGGATCAAACTGCCCTTGACCAGGAATCGAATCTGTGACCTTTTGGTCCACAGGCTGACACTCTAACCACTGGAAAAACCTGCCAGGGCCAAGGATATGTTTGTTGATTTTAGAAAGAAGAAGGGAGAGAGGAAGAGAGAGAAACATTGATGTGAGAGAAACATTGGTTGGTTGTCTCCCGCACATGCCCCGACCAGGGATGGAACCCACAACACAGGTATGTGCCCTGACCAGGAATCAAACCACAACCTCTCAGTGTACGGGATGACGCTCCAGCCAACTGAGCCACCTGGCCAGGGCTCGGGATGAGTTTTGAAAGTATGGCTCCTGACAAAGGTGAACGCGAGAGAGAATGTTGGACTCCTCTCCCGCTCCCTCAGAAGTTACTGCAATTTTTTTTACCATGTTCCCCAGTCGACTCCCTCCTCACCCCTGCACCTGCTTTCAAGGGCCTATCTTGTCTCGTATTAGTGGACAGAACAGAGCCACAGGCCACAGCTCCCCAGCTTCCTTCTGACAAACCTACACCATCGCTGGCACTCACACGCGCCGCCCTGTCCCTCCTGACTCAGAAGAACACAGGGCTCTCCGCTCTCCTTTGGTGCATTCGATGCTCCAACCAACTGAGCCACACCAGCCGCGGCTTAAATCATTTTCTTGAGCATATTTTTCTTTCCATCAAATCTCTCAATCCTTTCTCCGCCGGTTTCCTTAAAATAGTCCACATAGATCCCCTTGTGGGCTTGCCACCTGGTCCGGGCATATGAGGGAGGGAAGTCAGGCGGTGGGGGGGCGGGGGGACAGGTGAGCCCCTGAGCTAATTCTCCCAAAGTGGCACCTTCTCAGACATGAGATGCGCAGAAAGGGTGACACAGGGCGGCGCCCGACTTACGGGTCTGTCCCTCCACTGTGGATCCGGACATTCCACCATGTCCTTCACCCACTGCAGCCTGACTTGGTTTTCAATTTCTTCACTGAAGATGCCTCGTAGCTCCCTCCTGCACCCCCTCAGGAGATGGCCAGGCGTACAGGGGCTAGAGAAGACGGGGAGGTCTTTACCCAGGAGGCTCCGGCAGAGACCACAGGCCTTTGACAGTCCCAGCCAGCCCCGCCCAGTCTGGCTGGAGTAGGCTGAAAAAGGCACAGGTTACAGGTCAAGGTTAGAGGTTCAGAAAGATGACTGCCTACAGAGCAAGGGCGGTGGAGGCCTTTTACAGGGAGCTGCTGCATGGACAGGGCTGACATCCAGGGTTCACTAACACACTTGCAGGACTAACAGCTTGCACCAAAGAACGAAGCCGAATGTCACCCCCGGGGCCAGGTTCAGGGATTCAGAACCAAGACCTGTCCCTTAGCCCCAGAGTCCCCTTCCCAAATGTGCCACAGCGGAATCAGCTGGAGTGGGAAGTCCAGCGCCCTGGCCTCCATTGCCCCCACACACCGACTTGGGTCTCCTTCCCCTGCTCAGCCTCCTCCCCTTCCCTGGAAGAGGTGGGGGCTGCGAACATGATCACTGCACCCCCCCCCCTCCCAACCCCTGCCCACGACAGGAGAGGGGAGCTGAATATTCAGTGTCTGGGGAGACAATAAAAGTCCCAGGAAGAACCTGGCTAAGGCAATTACCTCTGCATAAATGCATATATTATTCATCCGTGGCTTTGAATATATAAATAATACTGATACAATTTGCATGCGTTAAAAGGAGATGTAATTACCCACTGATGCCTGTGAGCGCCTGGCGTCCACTGGCCACATCCTGGGCCCGCTGCCCCGCCCCCGGCCGCCCACCTTTGCCCTTTCTGGAGGCAGGATAGGTCACACACGGGTTTCTGCAGTTGTAAGGAAGCCAATCTCTGATGTCCTTGGGGCTTTGCTGGGCTTTCGTGTGAACCTATGGCTTCTGTGGTTACCCAACTTTATTCTGAAAACTTTGGGCTACGTTAGTATGATTCCTATAATGGCCGCTTTTAAAATCACATTTTTTTTTTGGTTACAAAAATAATGCACATTCATTGTGTAAAATTTGGAAAATACACAAGAGTCTGAAGAATAAAACTCATTCACGGCCCGTATTTAGCTTATTTCTTACCAGTCCTATTTTTCTATTCACAGACAAACTGGGTTTTTTTTTGCAAACCTAGGATCACATCATACACAATGTTTTGTGACCTGTTTTTATCTTTTAACAA
Organism: Myotis yumanensis; assembly: GCF_028538775.1. Classification (NCBI taxonomy): domain Eukaryota; kingdom Metazoa; phylum Chordata; class Mammalia; order Chiroptera; family Vespertilionidae; genus Myotis; species Myotis yumanensis. The sequence continues at coordinate 6,913,108 of NW_027223763.1, forward strand.
TATGTCATGAACAGATGAAGAAATATAAAAGGCAAATAACTATGAAAAGATGCTCAGCCTTACTGGGAATTAAGGAAAATACAAAATACAGTAACAGTGAGATAGATGTTCACCTATCGCATTGTTCACGATTTAAGATAATGATAATACCCACTGCTGGTGTAGGCACGGAGAAACAGGCTCCCCCCCCACCCCCGCACCCGCCCCCCCCCCCAACAATTGTTGCTGGGAGGACTGTAAATTGGAATATTTTTTGGAATTGTAATTTAGCAACATGTGTCAGAAGGCTTAAAAATATACATGCCTTTTGGCCTCTGAAAATCCACTCCTGAGAATTTAAATAATCATACAGATAGGAGAGGGGATACATTATAACAATGTGAATTATAGTATTTTATCATAACAAAAAATTAGAAACAACTTTAATAGTCCAGTGCTGGGAATTAGTGTAATAAGTTATAGTCTATCTACACAGCAGAGTCCCATGCAGCCAATTACAATGGAAACACACACACACACACACACACACACATGCACACGCACATGTGCACATGGACAAAGACCCTATACAATCCAGGGTAGAAAGGTGCCCCCCGCCATAGTACGCTGGGACTTCACAGCTAAATGAGGTCCGCTGAAAAATGTTTTTATTTCTGCTTCCTTCTGAAACCTCATTAAAGGAAAAGGCATGAAAAGGACATCAGCCCACCAGCACAAAGCGCATGTGAGAGGAGACGAGAGATGTCAGGGCACGCTGGGAATGGAACGAGGATGAGGAGTGAGAAAGGCTGGAAGAGACAAACAGCGAGAGCCAGCAGAGGGGCTGCCACCCCGCACCCCAGAAAGGTGCCAGAGTGGGGGCATCGGCTTTCCAGGAAGCACGGAAGACGGGGCTGGAGCAGGAGGCTATGCTGGAGTGGGGCTTTCACGGAGCCTGCATTCTAGCTGGGGAGGTAGACTAGGAGTTGGTGAAACAGGACATCAGACGGCAAGAAGAGCTCAGGAGGAAAGCGAGGGACAGGAAAGGTAGGAAGCACTGCATGGGGAGTGGCTAGGGAGGTCTCCCCAGGAAGGTGAGCAGAGCCTTGTCTGAGGAAAGGGAAGGGGTGATTCAGGAAGCCGAGGACAGAGCATTCCACCAGAGGGAACAAGCCGCAGATGCAAAGGCCCCGGGGCTGGCCCGCATCTGCGGGGTCTGAGGAAGGAAGCCAGGGTGGGGAAGGCTGGCAGAAGCCGAGGTTGGTGGCCCCGGTGATGTACAGGCAGTATTTAAAGCTGTGAGAGCGATGAGATCGCCAAGGGAACGAGTATGGGTAGACAAGAAAACCAGGGCCAAGCTCTCCAGCGTGGCAGCACCTAGAGGTGGGGGAGGTGGAGGCCTGGGCGAAGGGCCGGGGCAGGGCCGTCAAAGGGGTAGGAGGGAGACCAGAAGACTGCGGTGGCCTGGAGTTCAAGGAAAGGAAGCGGCTCATGTCACAAGCAAGCTGCGCTCACGCTGTGGTTCGAGAACTGGGGGTCAGTGCCCTGGCAGTTGTCAGTGACCCGTAAGAGACCTGCTTCAGTGGAATGGCCAAGGTGGAGGCCAGTGCGGAGTGAGGTCAAGAAGGTACAAGAAGGGAGAAATTGGAGCATGAGTTCAGACCAGCCCTGCCCAACACAAACAGAATGCAAACTACGTAGGCAATTCTCGGCAGCCACATTTAAAAAAGGGAAAAAGCAAACAAACGGGGGGGTCCATTTCAGTAAAAGATTTTTCTCTAACCCAATACGCACAAGATATTATCACTGCCACATGGAATCGACATAAAAATTATTAAGGAGATATTTTGTGTTCTTTGTCACACCAAGGCTTTGAAATCTGGTGTGCATTTTACCTTCCCGTCTCCGCTGGCTGCCCACATGTGCTCAATAGCCACATGCAGGCAGAGGCTACCATACCGGACAGAAGACAATTCTTTCAATGAGTTTTGCTGTGAATAAAAGGAAGAGATGAGATCAGAAGCTGAGAAAGGAAGTGGAAGTGAGGTGTGTTTTTAATGAGAGAAATGGAAGGATGCCTGTAAGTTGGTGGATTGGGTCAAGAGTCTGTAGATGGAGCTGTCAGACGCCCGCCCCTCCCTGGCCTGTTTTTCTAACCCACTCAGCAGGTGTTCCCCTCCTACCAGCGGGAGACTCAGTGTTTGTTCTATGGACGAGTCAGAAAGGCTCGGACCCAGGCACCCTGATTCAGAGGAAGGCGAGAGGCCCCGTGCCCAAAACAGGACGGAACCAAAGACTGCATGGTGCATGGCGAGGCCCCATCCCTCCCGACCCCGATACCCCACCCCACCCTCTGTTCCTTCTGCCACTTACCTTCTAAGGCTCTAACAGCCAGGAATCTACCCCCAAGAAGAAATGAGAGAATTTCTGAGTTTGTTTGGGTTTAGTTTGCTCTTTTGTTTTTGAGAAATGCAAGCCCTAGAGAAGATTCATGGATGCTAACCTGTGGGAGCCCCGGTGACATGAGCACAGCCCCACCTGGTCACTGCTGGTCAAGCCCACCCATTTGCAGGTTCCCCCCTCCCCTGCCATGCACACAGGGCTTCCAAAGTGATTTTCAAAGACCACAGTCTCAAATATGAAAAAAAAATTAAATGGCTCATCAAACATTGCCTTCCAGTATTCAATATGGTGGACAGTCTGCCACTGCTGGAATTTAAAACATGCTAAGAGAAATGTTAAAACTAATAGAAAGGCTCAAAGACAAATTGAAGAACTCTTCCACTTAGGTGCTCTTCGGGCCAAAGGAGCAGAAATGAAAAAAAAAATGGGAAAAAGATTAAAAACTTAGACATCCAGTTGAGGTTATCCAACGCCTCACTAGTAGGAGCTCCAACAAGGGAGAAGAGAGCTCACAACAGGGAGGAAACTGAGGAAGAAACAATAGAAGACACGTTCCCAGAACTTAAAGGACATGAGATTCCAAACTGAAAGGTCCGCTGAAGATCCAGAGCAGTAAGTGAGAAGGCCCCACCGTAAAGCCCATCACTGTGGAATCTCAGAGCATAAGGCTCCCAAAAATCAACCCTAAAAGCTTCCATAGAAGGAAAGAAACAGATCACACGCAAAGAATTCTCAACAGTTACAGTGAGACCAGAAGACAGGGGAGCAAACGCCCCGACAGCTCTGAGAGGAAGTGATTTTCTATCTGGAAGTCTCTACACAGCCCACAGGGTAACCGATGGTGAGAGGGGGAATACAGCACATGCAGAAAAACGTCCTCCCCTCCGTCAAGGACTTATTGATGGATGGATCTTATGAAACAGAGGGAGTAAAGGAGGAAGCCTCAGGGTCTAGAACACAAGAGAGGTGAAGGGACCACAGCTGGACAATGGGCCCAGAACGCAGGCACGGAAAGTGGAGAACACCTGATTTTGGCCTTGTAAGAAGGAGTATGCAGGTTCTACAATTCTTTTCAATAGTCGTAGTGACATAAAAATCTAAGTGAATAAAAAAAAAAGCCAGTGGCTATCAACTCTAAGATGCATAAGAAAAGAATAATAAATATAGTACGCTACCTGGCTCAACAGTGGGAAAAAAAACTGAACACACTGACCTCGAGACCCTAAGCAGAGAACCCCAATCAGACTTCTAACCTACAGAACTGTGAGCTAATAAATGAGTGATGTTTGAAGCCCCTAAGTTCAAGGTGATTTGTTACACAGCAAGAGAGAAGCAAACAGCTCACAACCAAAAGCATTTCCTTGGTTTGCGAGTTTCCAGGTGTGCTGGCTGGTTCTTCTAGTTTTATCTGGGCTCACTCAACTGTCTCTGGTCGGCTGTGCATTGGGCAGGCAGCTCTGCAGATCCATAGGCTAATGGCGGATGGCCTCAGCTGGGATGACTGGGTTCTGCCTCGTGTGGTCCCTCAGCCTCTAGCCCATGTTTGCTCGTATGAGAGTTGGGCCGGGTTCTGAGAAAGAGTTGAAAGCTGCTGGGCCTCTTGAGTTCCTGGTACACCATTGCTTCTGCTGCATTCTATTGGCCAACGCAACTCAGGGTGTAGGGAATAGATCTGAGCTCTTGAAAGAAGTTTCTGCCAGGTCACATTGCATTGGGCATAGATACAGGAAGGTAGGAAAAGTTAATCTCCTTTCCTCTCTTCTCCCTGAAAAACCCCTGCTTTGAACCTCAAGTTGTCACACCAATTACTCTGTCCCTGATTGTTGCTGCAATCCACGGATGCCATTTGCTCCTCACGGCTCACTGAGTTTAGCTCCTGGCTTACTGGTACTCCCTGCAACATTTCTATGTCTTATTCTTTATGGTTTCAAGATACCCCAAGATGTTCCTTCTAACACATTGGGCTTTCAGTGTCCAAGTTTGTTTTTTTTCTTCTATCATCTCCTCCACTCTACCTCAGCCACTCTACCCTGTGGTCATATTGTAGACTTTCTCATTCCAGTAGCATCCCCATAATTTCCATTTCATGCTCCACATTTTCTGAACAACAGTTCTGTCTCTCCAGCCTACTCCTTCGCTACCTCCACCCCATAGAGACTTGCAGTCATTCATGCCACCTTTCCACCTGCTTTCCTTCCTACTCAGCTTCCAATTCGTGGCCAGCCATTAAAATCTCCCTTATCTTCACCCTACCCTCCTCTCACATTAGGATACACACGTGGAAAAAACACACAATCCACGTTCAATCAAGTTCCTTCCCTGCGTCCAGTCAGCTCAGTGTGACTAGAGAAAACCACACAACCATGACCATCGCTCTCACTTTAAAATTATGACCAGGAGTCTCAATGGGCCTTGACGTGGTCCAGCAATTGTACTGTGTTTCCCCAGTCCAGACCTTCTTTCATCTCCTGGAGCAGTGGTTCTCAACCTTCCTCATGCCGCGACCCTTTAACACAGTTCCTCAGGTTGTGGTGACCCCCAACCATAAAATTATTTGCGTTGCTACTTCATAACTGTAATTTTGCTACTGTTATGAATCGTCATGTAAATATCTGATATGCAGGATGTATTTTCATTGTTACAAATTGAACATCATTAAAGCATAGTGATTAATCACAAAAACAATATGTAATTATATATGTGTTTTCCGATGGTCTTAGGCGACCCCTGTGAAAGGGTCGTTCGACCCCCAAAGGGGTCGCGACCCACAGGTTGAGAACCGCTGTCCTAGATGATTTCAAACCTTCTCTTTCCTCATCCGTCAAACACCTCCTCTGCCATCCTTTCTGTCTCGGAACCCACCACCACATCTATCCACTCACCAGCATAGGCACCTTCTACCCTCTGGCTTCTTTCCCATCACACAAAACCACCCCTCCATTAGAGCATTAGATTCTACCCTTATTTTTAAAAATATATTTTTATTGATTTATAGAGGGAGAGGGGGAGAGAAACATCGATGTGAGAGTGGAACATTGATAGACCGCCAGGCTGCCTCCTGCACACCCCCCACAGGGGACTGAGCCCGAAACCCAGGCATGTGCCCTGACTGGGAATCAAACCAGCAACCTTTTGGTGCATAGGACGATGCCCAACCAACTGAGCCATGCAGGCCACAGCAGATTCTACCCTTCTTGCTACTAAGGGTGGACATGGCCCATTCATTCTGCAGCCTCTCTCCCACATCACCGAATTTCCCTCCCGATGAATCATTCCCCTTGCCCAGTTCCTGACATTTCTCCCATCTTATACAAAAAACAACTTTTGATTCTGTCTTTCCCTCTATTGCCCTGTCACTCAACCCCTTTTGCAGCAAAATCCTCAAAAGCACCATCGGTACCCTTTGCTCCACTTAACCCACCACTCCTTGGAAATCACTCACACCCAAGCCACCAGTGACCTCCATGGCTAATTCTGGGGGTCGGTGCCAGGTCTCACTTTCTGTGGCCGCGCACCAGCACTCGGCACGGCTGTTTGCCCTCTCGGAAGCACATCCTCCACTTGGCCTCCCAGGTGTCCGCCCAGCTCACAGCTGCTCCCCTTGCCGGAGACATCCTCCTAACAGCTTTGTGCTTCCGGTCGTGTTCCCCCAATCAGTTCTACGCACACCACCAGGATGATCTTCCCAAGGCCCGCATCTCATTCTACAGGTCCCAGTGAGAGCGGACGTTCTTAAACCAGTGACTGGTGCAAACACGATCACCTTATTTTTGTGCCATCACATGAAAAAGGTTAGGAAGAGCTGAGCTAGAATCGTCCTTAAAGTATTTTTTCAGGATGACGTTCCAGGTCTTTGCTTATCTATAGAAGTACACCGGCGGCTTTCACACTGGACAACACGAGCGTAAAATTCTGAGGCCCCTAAAGCTTTTCCCTATCACTCTTTAAGTTTTGCTTCATTGTGTTTTTAGTGTTTTGAATAAGTCTGGATGCTCTGAACCTTATAGGAAATTATGAATGACCAACTGCAATTCCCAGAATGCACCTCTCCTGTCCTGCTACTCTTCTGGTTCGATTTCCTTAAGAGCCTCTCAACCCCACATGGGTGACACCCCACAGCACTTCTCCACTGGGATGCATACTTCAGGGAGGCCTTGATTCAGGGAGGGGAGAATGATGTGTGTAGTGAGGGTGGGGGTAGGAGGGGTAGAGGGCATCCTTGCTACTGGAAACCTTGCCCACGGGCTGGCAAATTTTTGAACCAAAGCTCTGGTCCCAAGTGCTGTTGAAACTTGCCATTTTTTGTGTGTGTGTCTATGGTGTGTGTGTGTGTGTGTGTGTGTGTGTGTGTGAAAGAGAGAGAGAGAGAGAGAGAGAGGAGCTTGGGATAGTAGGAGACCATAAGGCAATTTAGAAAGTCCTTTGGCTTATTTTTTTAAACTGGCAGAGTTTCTATTATGTTCTAGAAAGATACTCTCAAATCCATCTCATCATTTTATCCAGAACAATATGTTAGGTGAGGGCTAATATTATCCCATCTTACAGATGAGGACGGTGGTTATAGTAAAAATGTTTCCAATGTTACCCGGCTAGTGAGTGACAGAGCTGATACTCAAGGGGAGATGCATACAGCTCAATGCCCAATCTCTCTCCCTCCCCTCCTCCCCTCCTCCCCTTCTGTCTGTCTGTCTGTCTCTCTCTCTCTCTCTCTCTCTCTCTCTCCTCTCTCTCTCTCTCACTTTAAGTGAAAGCCACATAACATAAAATCAACCGTTTGAAAGTGTACAATTCCGTGGCATTTAGTACCTTCACAATGTTGTACAACCATTACCTCTGTCTAGTTCCCAAACATTGTCATGACCCCAAAGTAAAATCCCAAGCCCATTAAGCAGTCGCTCCACATGCCTTCTCAGCCACGCTGGAAACTCCATCTTTACAGGTGGCCCTGCTGCCATCACAGGAGCTGTCACCCCTGCCTGCCTCCCTCCCCAGCAGCCCTGCCCCAGGCCAGTCCCCTCACCAGCAGGGAGAAGCCCGATCCCTGCAGCCTGGTGCCCTCCCACTGTTCCCACTCACCTGGACGCCCTGTCCTAACTGCTGATTGGTTGCCTGCCTCCGTTTCCTACCCAGGCCCAGGCTCTTTCACACAAGGTCAGCAGTCCTGCCTGGGTGGCGCCCTTACTTGCCCTTACTACCACGTCCCCGAGGCCATGCAGCTTGGAGCCCAGAGGCCACTTGCCCCAGTCCTGGTGCCCCGACCCCGGCTCAGCGTCTCCCCTCTCTTCCTGACCCGTGGGCCTCTGCTGTCTGGGGGGACAGTTCTCAGCCCCACCATGTCCTCCCAATACCCAGAGTCCTCAGGGTCAGCGGCTCTGAGTGGTCATGGAGCCTTACGCCCAGGCTCAGCACAAGGAGCCGCAGGAAATTCGGTTCAAGTCCATCTTCCTTGAACATGCACACTTGGCGGGAATCCACGTGTCCCTTCAGGACCCTTGTCTCCACAGAGAGAGGCTTCTGGAGCCGGAACATCGTTGGTCTGACCTCGATGCAGCCGGGGAGAAGGCCTGTCTGCCAGCCCAGACAGGTCACCTGCTCGTGTCTGCGTCTCGTCCACATTAATGGCCACATGGCATGTGAAATTAATGATGAGGAGACCCGGGGACCTCCCCATTAGCCGGCCTCCACGGCGGCATGGCCGGCGGTGCCTCTCTGCCCTGCCCTTCCCGGATGACTGAGCCAGCCAGGCCTGGAGCCCTGCACGTGTATGTCAGTTATCACCCCCGTCAACAAGACGACAGGCCAGGCACGGAGAGGAACGTCTCCCCAGGGTTTCTGCCGCTGGGCTCACCCGTGCCTGGCACGTGGGGAGCCCTCAAGACGCCCCAGCTGATTTGGCTCAGTGGATAGAGCGTTGGCCTGCGGACTGAAGGGTCCCAGGTTCGATTCTGGTCAAGGGCACATGCCCAGGTTGTAGCGGGTGTGCAGGAGGCAGTCAATCAATGACTTTTCTCTCATCCTTGATGTTTCTATCTCTCTCCTTCCTTCCTCTCTGAAGTCAATAAAAATCTTTGTTTAAAAAATAGAAAGAAAAGGTGGCAGTTATCAGCGTTACTGTGATTGCCCCAGGCAGTGGTTAAGGATGGCCCTGGGTGGACCAGCTCAGCCTGCCTCCCGCTGTGTCACCTGGCGCCCCTTTCCTGACATCTCTCTGTTCCCTCTGTAGAGTGTCATGCTTTACAAAGCTGAGAAAGTGAAAATGAGTCCTTATGTGGAGATGGCTGGCTCATAGTTAACCCAATAAACGCCGACTGCATTTACGTAGGGCAAGCCGGCCCTGTAGGCACTGTTTATTATGACTAATTCTAGACCTCTGCACACGGCTGTCTGTGGGACTGCAGGGCATGAATGTCTGCACATGCATATCTACAGGTCTAAGTTCCTACAGCCCACACGCATGTCCACCTCCACTCGCCCTCTGCCCCTCCTCACTCCCCAGGTCACCAGCCCATCACTGAGCAGCTCTCTAGGGCTAGGGGCCAATCAGGGGAGGCACTGCCTTGGTCCAGCAGGTCAGTGTGTGTGTCTGTGTGTCTGGGTCTCAGGTGAGCGGAGTGGTGCACGGCTGTGAGCGCGTCGGTAGGGATGGCTCCACGGGTCTGTTCCTGTGTGTGAGGCGGCCTGTGTGCGTCGGTCTGCACGAGCTGACATACAGCTCCACAGGCTGAGTGGCCTGAACAGCAGACATGTGTTTTCTCCTAATTCTGGAGGCTGGAAGTCCATGGTCTGGACGTCGCAAATTCGGTTTCTGGCGAGAATCTCTGTGTGCCTTGCAGATGGCCACCTTCTCACTGTGTCCTCGCGTGGCCTCCCCTCTGCGCACTCAGAGAGAGAGATGTGCCTTTTCTTATAAAGGTACCCGTCCTATTAGATTGGGGCTCCAGCCTCAGGACCTCCTTTAACCTTATTATCTCCCTAAAGGTCCTGTCTCTAAACACAGTTGGCCCTTGACCAACATGGCTTGAATGGCATGCATCCACTTATACATGGATCTTTTTCAATAAATTCCTGGACTGTTTTTGAACCCCCCTTGGGAGTCTGAGGATGTGGAGGCCCGGGTGTATGATGGCTCTACACCACTTCAGGCAGGGGAGCTGGGCACTCGTGGATTTTGGTATTTGCCAGGGGTCCGAGAACCAATCCCCATGGATACCAAGGGTAATGAAGTTTTGGGGGAGTCAAAAGTTACACACAGATTTTAGAATGTGCAGGTGTTTGGCGCCCCTAATCCTCTCATTGTTCAAGGTTCAATTGTGTAGCCACATTGGGGGTTCGGTTTTTACATATAAATTTCGGGGGGAGATAGGGCACAATTCAGCCCATAGCATTGTGGGACTTGCGAGCACCCATTTGTATGTGTGTGTGTTTGCTCATGCCCCTGTGAATGTACATGTGTCTGTCCTGCATTCATGTCCATGTGTCTGTCTGCACGTGTGTTTGTGTGTCTCTTCCTGCAGCTGGGTTGGAGGGGGGCGGTGAGGAGCCACACCTGCCAATCACCGCCTCCCACCTGCGGCCGGGGCACCACCGGAATCCAGCGTGGGCTCCTCTCTGCCGATCAAGATCTATAAATAAAGTTGTCTCCCTGGCATGTTCCACACCACACGCGGCTCTTTAATAAAATTGGCTGAGATTTGTGGATAAGCCTGAAGCAAAGTCAATGCTCGGTGTCAATCCCACGCTAAGAGGGGCCTTCAGGGGTCAAGCCGCTTCCTGTATATGATTCCCCATCAAAGATATGTCAGCCGGGTGCTAAGCAGCTCCTGGAGGGCAGGGAGCCGCGAGCTCTGACCAGGTTCACGCGGGTCCGCGGGTGCCAGCGTGGTAAGTGGGGAGGGGAGGGGGCCCCCGCCAGTGCCACTTCTCCAGGGGACCCAGCGTCTCCTCAGAGCTTTGGGACTAGTTCCAGCCTCCCTGTCTGAGCAGGAAGGAGGGCAGGTGGCAGCTCTCCCAGGCACTTGCAGACCTCCATCTTTCCAGCCTGGAAGAGGCATGTTTAAGGGGTGCAGCCAGCGTCTCCCCAGGTCTCGGCCCCTCCCCAAGGCTGCAAAGAGCCTCTGCCCAAAGCCACGTGCACAGTCCTCGAGGGTGTGGAGGGTCCCCGGCTCCCCAAGCTCCAGCTGGTGACTGGAATGCGCGGGGCCTCCCGTCCTCTCCCGGTCACTCGGGAGGAAGGCCGTCTAATAGGCATGCTGGCCACAGTTGGTGAGGCAGAAAGAGGGGAAATCAAAAGAAGTTTGGTTTAATTAAGTATCAGGGAAGATTTATGCAACTTCCTCTCCTTGTCATAAATATTAATGAGGGCAGACAGCAGCCGGCTCCAGCAGCAACCACTGGCCCCCTAGCCGGCTGGGGAGAGATGAGGACTGGGCTGGAGGTGAGGAGGGCAGCAGCTGCCCTCACACACACACACACTCACACTCACATACACACACACACACACACACTCTCACACACACACACACACACACTCATACTCACATACACACACACACACACTCACACACACACTCACACACACACTCACACACACACACACACTCACACACTCACACTCTCACACTCACACACACACTCACACACACACACTCACACACACACACTCTCACACACTCACTCACACTCACACACACACACTCACACACACACACTCACACTCACACACACACTCACACACACACACACACTCACACACGCACTCACACACACACACTCACACTCACACACACACACACTCTCACACACACACACTCACACACACACACTCACACACGCACACACACTCACACACTCACACACACACACTCACATACACTCACACGCATGCACTCTCACACACACACACTCACACACACACACTCACACACTCAAACTCACACACTCATACACACACACACACACACACACATACTCACACACACTCACACGCATGCACGGCTCCTACCCGGGGCAGACAGTGGGCTGTCCTCTGCCAGGCACTTAACCAGGAGTGAGTATTAAGGAAAGGGTGTAGCCCCTACTTGTCCCCTGGTCAGGCTGGGGTTTGGGGCAGGACTCCCCCTACCCAGCCTTGTGGCTGATCAGCTCTGGCCAGAGCGGGAGTATACGTGTCACAGTGAGGGACAGGGAAGGAATGTTTGGGGGGACTATGGACCAGCACTCCATAGTCAGGGGGCTGGGTGTGGAGTCAGGGCTAGTGTGTGTGAGTGTGAAAGAGGCTGAGTGTGAGAAGGTGAAATGAGGACCCCCATGAATGAGCGGCACTGGGATGGAAAATGGGGGTGGCAGGGTGGGCACAATGGAGCCAGAAGGGAGGGGGCCAAGTCCCACGGAGAGCAACTGTTCGTCAGAGAAACAGAACAACAGAGATTATAGGAATGGGCCACATGATTATGGAGGCTGACAAGTCCCAGATCTGCAGGAGACAAGCAGGAGGCCCGGGAAAGCCGATGGTGTGGACCCAGCCCCAAAGGCATAGGCTGAGGAGCCGATGTTTCTATCTAAGTCCCAAGGCGAGGGTAATTGATGGCCCAGCCCCATCAGGCAGGAGGGGTTCCCCTTGTTTGCAAGACAGCTGGTCTTTATTATTCTCTCTTCAGGCCTTCAACTGATTGGACGGGGCCCACCCACACTGGGGAGAGCAATCTGCTTTACTCAGTCCACCAATTCAAATGTAAATCTCATCCAAAACACTCCCTCAGACACACCCAGAATAATGTCTGACCAACTATCCGGGCACCCCGTGGCCTCGTCAAATTGACACAGAAAATGAACCATCACCACAACCGTGGCTCCATCCAGCAGGGGAGCTCTGGAGGCAGCTAGGTCCCTCCTGGTCTCCTGATCAGAGCAAGGCCCCTGGAGCTTTTACCCCAAGGCCAGCACCCTCGCCATTTGGTTAAGGTGCTTGGGACTCTGTGCCCAAAGCCGGGGGGCGGGGCGGGGCGGCCGTGGAGAGTGGAAGCTCTGGGAGCCAGTGGCCTGGGAAGTGGTAGAGGGACCCGGGGGGATGGGACAGGGGGGGGCGGTGCAGTGGCCCTGGCCCTGGGTGGGGCTCAGCGTGGCTTGGAGGAATGGAGAGTGAGGTTGCGAGGAACACCAACTACAGCTGCCTTTTACTCCTTTACTCGTTCGACAGATGCTGACAAAGCACCTGCTTCGAGCGAGACCTGAATCCTCCCGAGCCCCCTTCCTGGCCTGCCCTGGGTGGGCGCTCTGGAAGCACAGCCTCGGGAACCCCGGCAACTCGCAGACAGAACTGCTGTTGTTATCACTGTTGCAGAAGCAGGGGGAGGCCCAGAGGGGCTTCCACGCATGAGTTGGGGCTGGGACTAGAACCACGTCTGCCTGGCTCCACAGCCCGCTGTCCAGGGCTTGGGCCGCGCCCAGCAATGGGAGCTGCCCCCTGGACTGCGGCCCTGCTTCTGGGGAACTCTGTCTGGCCCACATCTCTCTAGTTATGTTGGCAGAAACAGGGGAACCCCAGTTTCCACACCCCATCCCCTGACTGCAGGGCACTGGGGTGGAAGATGGAGTTTAAGACACAGCCACCAATCCACTGACTCCCCCACCCTGGCCAGACCCACATCTCCGCTCCTGTCACTCCCAAGGCCAGTCAAGCCCAGACTGAAGCATCCCCCATGGATGCCCAAGTCACGGAGACTAATAATAATCAATCTCAAATCTTTGAGGGTCCCCCTAAACACCAACACCCTAAATACAGCCTTTCACTTCATGTCAGAACAAGCCTGGAAAGGGAGGTGATAAGCTTCCCCACTTAGGGATGAGAAGGTCAAGGTTCAGCGACATCATGTGACACCCCCCCCCCCCCCCCCCCACACACACACACATACACACACAGACGTAACTAGTGGATCAAATTAGAACTCCGGGGTCTGTGATGCCAAACTTCCACATTTACGGCGGAGATTGAAGGGTGGTCCCCGGCCAGCATCAGCAGCATCTGGGAACACGTTAGACATGCAAATCCTCCGGTCCCTCCCCGGACCTCCTGCACCAGAACTCAAGGGACCTGGGCCTCAAATACAGGGAGTCACAGCGACCAGAACAGTGAACCCACCGCAGGAACCAGTGCCTGGGAGGCAAACCTGAACGTTAATTGGCAAAGTGAGGGAGGCCCAGTGTGGACAAGACCAAGACTTAAACACTCCAGGGGGACCAGTCATGGTTCCCCCACACTGTCACCTCCAGGAGAAGAAAAACAAAACCCTCCTGCTTCAGGCAGGGGAAGGAGAAAGGAACCATTCTGAAATAGACCAGACTACCCTGATCTTCTTAGCAAGGCTTGCCCTGGGGGAAACGGAGTTAACAGAGCCTGACTGGTTGGGGGAAGGGGAAATAGCCACTCCAGCCACTCCAACCATCCTGTCCGACCTAAGTGGGGACCTGGGGGGGAGGGAGGGAGGGAGGGGGCAGTGGGGGATGGGGGAATTGAGAAACGTTGTGAAGTTCACAACCAGAGGCAAAGGTTTAGTAAAAAAAAGACTGAGACCTAATCACAGGACTACAGACTACTCCCCCGCCCCCACACCTCACCACCACACCACGGAAGGCCTCTTGACAGCAGTTTCTTTTACCTCATGTCTGGCCATCAAGAAAAAAGGACAAAGTAAAAGACAAAAAAACACCAATTGGAGAGACAGGACAAGCATCAGAATCAGACAAGGCAGGAATGTTGGGGTGATCAGAACAGGAATTTAAAACGAATATGATTCTTATGCTAAGAGCTCTCAGGGACCACATCAGCATCCAGGCAACAGCAGATGGACCATGTGAGCGGAGAAACGGAGAAATGCACGTCCTCAGAAGGAACAAAAAGGAAATGCTAGTGACCAGGTACACCGTAACAGAAATGAAGAGTGCTTATCAGATACACGGTCGCAGAAATGAAGAGTGCTTTGATGGGCTTATTAGGAGACGAGACACAGCTGAGGAACGAATCTCTGAGCTCGAGGATATAGCCACAGAAATCTTCAAAACTAAAAATCAAAGAGAACAAAGATTGAAAAAAAACAAGAGAATGTCCATGGAATGTGAGACAACTACAAAAGGTATAACATACACATCATGGGAATACCAGAAGGGAAGGAGAGAGAGAAGCAGCAAACATTACTTCAAACAATAACAACTGATACTTCCCCCAAATTAATGTCAGATACCAAACCACAGATCCAAGCAGCTCAGAGAACACCAACCATGATAAATGCATATATATATATATATATATATATGTATATATATATATATATATACATATATATATATATATATATAGACACACACACACACACCTTGGCATATCATTTTCAAACTAAAGAAAATCAAAGATAAAAAAAGATACCCTGAAAGAAGCCAGAGGAATAAAACATCCTACCCTAGAGAGGAACAAAGATAAGAATTACATCCAACTTCTCAGAAACCATGTCAGCAAGAAGATAATGCAGTGAAATATTTAATGTATTAAGATTTTAAAAAATCACCAGCATAGAATTACATACCCTGTGAAATTATCATTTCAAAATGAAGGAGAAATAGAGTTTCTCTGAGAACCAAAAAATGGATGGAATTTGTTGCCAGTGACCCACCTTGCAGGAAACGTGAAAAGAAGTCCTTTAGAGAAAAGGAAAATAGTATATGCCAGGAAAGGTGGGAAGTTACCTAGCGTATCAGTCAGCGATTGCCACAATAACGCTGCCTAACAAGCCACCTCCAAACTACAATCATTCATTCTTGCTTACCCATCTGTATGTCACCTGGGCCTTGCTGATCTCATCTTGCCTTAGCTGGACTTGAGTCCAAGCTGTAGGGCCCAGGAGTGTTCTATGTGTCTCTCAGTTTGGAGACCAGTGAACTAACTGGGGTGTGTGTGTTTTCACGGTGATGGCAGAATGGCAAACACATTTCAGGCTCTTAAAATGTTTACTCTCATTCCATCGGCCAAAGTAAGTCACATGGACGAACCCAGCGCCAAGGGGCAGGACGCACCCTGCACAATATGAAGAGATGAAGGTGTGGGTGTCTCATTGTACCACAGAGGAGCAGAGACTTGGCTCCATCCTTCACCCTAATTTAGTTTACCTTCCCTGTTTCATTCTACGGACCTGGTGGAACCTAAAGCCAACACCGAAGAGAGTTACCTCAAAAACCATGCTATAGAGGAACCTCTCTTATGAGCTTAGATGTGAAAATCCTGGAAAATGAGGAAATTTAAATAATGATAACCCTAAAATCATATTTCACAACCAAGTATGATTTACCCCACAATTTTAAGGATTACTTAAATGTAAGAAACCCAATAAC
Source organism: Myotis yumanensis (assembly GCF_028538775.1). Taxonomy (NCBI): domain Eukaryota; kingdom Metazoa; phylum Chordata; class Mammalia; order Chiroptera; family Vespertilionidae; genus Myotis; species Myotis yumanensis. Next base: position 6,928,867 of record NW_027223763.1, read on the forward strand.
ATAATACATACTATTAGAAGGACCAATAAAAAAATAGAGAGAGAATCTCAATTGATGCAGAAAAGAGATAGAATAAAACTTGACACTCATTACTAATTTTAACTCTTCAAAACCTGGGACTGTGAGACTTCATTAACATAATAAAGAATACTTATGTTAAAACAACCATAGAACTGCACTTACGGGGACACATTAGACACATTCCCTGTGAGCTCAAAAGCAAATAAGCATGACTACTTTGATCTTTATTCAACATTTTCCTGCTCGATGCAATAAAATATATAAGCAGAGATAATAGTTTAACTACTAGAAAGGCAAATAGGAGATCATCATTATTTACAGATGATACAATTATATGCCTAGAAAACAGGACAGCATCAACTGAAAAACGCTTAGGATAAATAAACAGTCAAATACAAAATAAATATTTGAAAATCAGTAATTTTTCTATATGCTAGCAATAACCAGTTATAAGATATAAGATAAAATAGATTCTATTTATAACAGCAATAAAAGCATACAATTTAGCAGTTACCATAACAAGACTTGTGCAGAAATTGTATGTGAAAGATGCTGCCAACCTCTATTCAGAGAGAGAGAGAGAGGACTGGAACAGACGGAAAGGCACATACACACCAGGCTCAAGGATGGGAGGATGAATGTGGTTAAGATGTGGATTCTTCCTAAATTACTTTATAGGTTTAATACAGCTCCAGTCAACAGACAGAATGGGCTGGACCAACTTGATAAAGTAATTCTAGAGTTTATCAGGAAGAATAAAGCTTTGAGTATAGATAAAATATTTTTTTTAAAAAAGGAGGTAGTGAGGGGGGACTACCCCTATCCAAATACGATCCTGATTGGGCACGACTTAAAAAGAGTGTCATGGTGCCCTAGCCGGTTTAGCTCAGTGGATAGAGCATCAGCCTGTGGACTGAGGGTCCTGGGTTTGACTCTGGTCAACGGCACATACCTCGGTTGCAGGCTCCCAGCCCTGGTGGGGGCATGTGGGAGGCAACCAATTGATGTGTCTCTCTTACATCAGTGTTTCTCTCTGTCTCTCCCTCTCCTTTCCACTCTCACTAAAAATCAATGGAAAAAATATCCTCGGGTGAGGATTAAAAAAAATAATAATAGGAAGGTGAATACCAGAGTTTCGTGGTTTAGGTATTTGACAGACACCTCAGCAGAACGTGATAAGCCACTTGAAAATAGACTTTAGTGGTAAGAACTTACATATACGATGTTGCATTCGCATATACGTTCCATTGACATGTAAGATAAGTTGCATTTGGTGGCAAATAACAGGCACCTGACTCCTGGTGTTTAACCCCTGCCTGAGAGCAGGGCCCCTCTTATGAAGCGAGCTGGCCAGAGGTGGACAGTTCAAGGATGACGCAGCTACTTCAGGAGTAGTGCTTCTTCCTTCCTCCTCCACCATGCTCGGGGTACTAGTATATCTTTCTTTCTTCCTATATGTATATTTATTGATTTCAGAGAGGAAGGGAGAGGGAGAGAGAGATAGAAACATCATTGATGAGAGAGAATTATTGATCGGCTGCCTCCTGCACGCCCCACACTGGGGATCAAGGCCACAACCCGGGCATGGGCTCTCACTGGGAATCTCAGTCTTTGGTCCGCAGGCCGAGCTCTATCCACTGAGCCAAACCAGCTAGGGCTCGGTGTATGTCTTTCATCCTGAGTTTGAAAAATTGCTGCTCTGTCTTGAGACATCCCACCCACATTACAGACCTAATGAAGAAACCAGAAAGGAGGGAGGAAAGGGGAGAGCGAGGGGAGGGAGAAGGAGGGAGGAGAGGAACCAGAAGGACCAGTATCTACAGTGAGAAGCAGGACTCTCCCGAGAAGTCCCCAGCAGACGACCAACCACTTGTATCTCATTGGCCAGAACTGAGTCCCACTGCCACCCTCAGCTGTGAGGGGATCTGGGAGAAATGCTTTATTTTAATTATTTCATTTTTCAATTACAGTTTGTATTAAACACTGTGTGGCATTAGTTTCAGGTGTACAGCACAGCGGATAGACATGCATATAGGCTGCCAAGTGTTCCCTCTGATAGATAGTTCAAGCGCCCACCTGGCGCCATAGGCAATGATTACAATAGCGTTGACTGTATTCCCTGTGCTTTACCTTACATATCCCTGTGCCTGTTTCGTAGCTACCAATTAGTGCTTCTTAATTCCATCACCTTTTCCCACCACGACCCCTAACATCCCTCCCCTTTGGCTTCCATCAGTCTGTTCTCTGTATCTATGAGTCTGTTTCTATTGTGTTTATGTTGCAGAACACATGCCAATCCTTGTGAGGTGGGAGGGTAGGAAGGAGCAACGACTTGACAAAGGAGGTTAGAGAAACCATCTGTTTTCACAAAACAAAAAGCAAACTCAAGTTACATTTTTATCTTATCAATTGCCAATATAATCTCCATAGGATTTATAGGATTAAAAGTAAAACAGGACCTTGGACGGTGTTGCTCAATGGTTAGAGTGCCGGCCTGAGCACTGAAGGTCTCGGGTTTAATTCCAGGTCAAGGGCACATACCTGGGCTGCAGTTTTGATCCCCAGCCCCAGTCCCTAGTTGAGGTGTTTGTGGGATTGATGATGTCTCTGTCTGTCTCTCCCTCTCCCTCTCCCTCTCCCTCTCTCTCCTTCCCTTCCTTCCACTCTATATAAAATCAATGGAAAAAATATCCTCTGGTGAGGATTAAAAACAACAACAAAAAGTAAAATAGGAAAAACCTAGAAGACTACACATGCAATAAAGACTATATTTTACTTGATTGAAAGGAAAAGAACTTTGCAGGCTTATACCCTAAGGAATCACTATCAAAGGAACATATTGATGAATTTCACTGGAGTCAAATAATTCAATTCTACATGTCAAAAATCCCATTGACAAAATTAAAAGGCAAACAACTAAGGAAAGACTCATAAAACGTTAGCATCCTTATTATATACTAGAGGCCCGGTGAACAAAAATCGTACACTTGGGGGTGTCCCTTAGCCCAGCCTGTGCCCTCTCACAGTCCAGGAACCCTCAGGGGATGTCCAACTGACGGCTCAGCCCGCCCCTCCCTCCCCCCACAGTCAGACATCCTTGGCGCTGCCGTGGAGGTGCGGAGGTGGGACAGGCTCCCACCATCACCGCTGCACTAGCCAGCCATGAGCCCGGCTTCTGGCTAAGAGCGCTCCCCCTGTGGGAGTGCACTGACCACCAGGAGGCAGCTCTTGCATTGAGCATCTGCCCCCTGGTGGTCAGTGCACGTCATAGCGACCGGTCGTTCTGCTGTTCAGTCGATTTGCATATTAGCCTTTTATTATATAGGATGCTATGTATCAATAAGGGGCAAATGAAACCCCAATAAAAACAAAGTTGGTCAAGGACCTGGGCCAGTAATTCAGGAAAGGCGGGGCACTTTGTGAAATCATAGGAAACAATGTGCTATTTTGAATGAATTTTCTACAATATTTTTTAAGAAAAAAAGCTAAATCAGATTTGTAGAAAACTCAGAAAACACAGACCTGCATGAAGATGAAAACAAAAGTCACGATTTCAACAGCCGAGAGATGATAGCTTTTCGATATGAGTCATTGCACTCTGGTTTTCTCCCTCAAAAATGCCTTTTAATGAGTTCATTTTTCTCTTTGTCTTTTCTTTTGTGTATAATCCTTTTGGTGACTGCCTCACACTTCATTGTGCTTTTGTTGATTATTCCCCTAGCGGGGCACATGGCTGCGCCCCTCAAGACTAGCCTTCTCCTGAGAACCACAGGGGAAGGCTGGGAATTGGGTAAGCAACTAGCAGTGTTTCCACAAGAAACTGATATGTTCTCACCTCACGTAGAGGCGGCTGTAAAAGGTGGAGGAGCACATGACATTCGATAGGCACTTACTACCAAGACCACACAACTCCAATGAAACCTAGCATTTTATGGTTTCACTTTTATGGTTTTCATTCATTATGAATGGCAAATAACAGCAAAAGTCAAACCCTGGAGAGTTTTATTCCTACTGCACTTATCCACACGCAGGCAATAATTATAAATTTTGTGCAAAATACAAAAATCAACCACCCAACAGCACTCGAAAGTGAATAGGTTCCATTCCCCCCCCCCCCACACACACAACCCCAAATGGGTAGCTAATTGTCTTCATATCACTTGTGGAATAATTTTTGGACTATTTTGGCCAATTTTTATTTTATTTTTTTAATTTTTTAAAAATATTTTTATTGATTTCAGAGATGAAGGGAGAAGGAGAGAGGGATAGAAACATCAATGATGAGAGAGAATCCTTGATTGGCTGCCTCCTGCATGACCCCTACTGGGGATCAAGCCTGCAATTCGGGCATGTGCCCTTGACCAGAATCAAATCCAGGACCCTTCAGTCTGCAGGTTGTCGCTCTATCTGCTGAGCCAAACCGGCTAGGGCTTGGCCCATTTTTAGACTCTAGTCTGTTCCGTTATTTTGTGCGTCTACTTACACATCAGCACCAAACTGCTTCAGTACTGCAGCTTTCTGCATTTTTAGTATCTGGTAGGGCAAATGTACCAGCTATACATTGGTGTGTAACAAACAAGCCAAAACCTAATGGTTTCAAATGCCAACGTATCTGTTCATGACTATGAAAATGAACAGGCTTATTTTGCTGAACAGATACTGAAACTAATCAGTATCTTTACCCTACCCCCAAACAATACAAGGACCTTAACACATTTTAACCCAAATAACCCCTCCTGACTTACATGCTATTTTTATCCAGTATTTTGTTCTATCCTTTTGTAATCTTTCCAAATTTGATAGGTTCTTTTACTCTTTTATATGATAAACTAGAGGCCCAATGCATGAAAATCCGTGCAAGAGTAGGCCTTCCTTCCCCATCTCCCCCCTCCACCCCCACCCCCCGGCTGCTGGCACCAGCTTCCCTCCAGCACCCGGGACATGGGCTGCTTCCCTCCAGCCCTGGCTTCGTCAGGAAGGACGTTAGGAAGAATGTCCAGAAGACATCTGGTCTAATTAGCATATTACCCTCTTATTATTATGTTTACTTAGGTATACCCATATGTTCACCATTTTCTTTACACATCATTCCTATCTACATTTTGAACTTTCCTTTTAGGGTCACTTTTCTTCTTTTTTAGAAGGTCCTTTAGTACAAGACTGAATATAAAGTCTCTGTGTTTCTGTTTGCTTTAAAATGTCTTTATTTGATAATATCTCCTCAAACATTCTCTCTCCCTCCATGCTTTCTCTTATCTCCTTCTGGTGCTTTGGATCAATGTGCTTTTAGATTTAATTGGTGATGTTAAGATTAATCAGAGTTCAGGTGTTGTCAGCTGGGTCCCACGTTAACAAGTGCCCATCCGCTTTGATTTCAATCATTGGCTGGTTTTGTTGGAGGTCCACCTCAGAGGTTTCATGTTCTGTCTGCTGGCTCTCACATCCACTCCTCAGCCCTTCTCTGCTCTGGTCTGGGTCAGGGTAGGGGATGAGGACCGACCCAGACAGGCTACATTTCCCACCTCCTGTCTCAGCAGGATTCCAGCTGGGGAAGTCCCCTGGGAGGCGCCGGCAGGATCTGGGAGGGCTGCAAGGGGGTGGCGCTCCTCCCTCTCCTTCCGATGTGTCTCCATCCTCAGCTTTGCATCTTCCCCGACTCTAGCTGGACCCCTGTGCCTCTGGCTCCAGCCTCCTCCTGGTGACCTCTGCCTTTGGTCTCTGGCATCATCTCTCTTCCCTTTGTCCATCTCATGGTGGCAGCTTCTTGCTGCTGCCAATATCTGGGTGGCCTCATTGCCCGCCATTGGGCTTCTGGGCTCTTCTATCACGGCCACCAATCCCCATATTAAACTCCCTCTGGTTGACACACCCAGAGTGTGTGTGTTTGTTGTTGTTGTTGTTTTTAATTCCTGGACCTCATGAGCATTAACTGAGGCTTTTATTAAAAAATAAAATAAATAAAATTTTCTTTCTCTGTGCTCACAAAGAATGTGAGAGCACTGCTATGATCTTTCGTAGGTTTGAATGAAGTCACCTTTGAAGTTGTCCGGACCTCAAACTTTTTGAGGAGGGAAACAGGAAGAATTTCTCAGTTTCTCCCCGGATTGTTGAAGCAGGAAAAAGAGGTTACGTCTCAGATCATCCTTGAAAAGCTATACGACACAGATACTATCTTTTTAAGGCAGACAATAAAAAACAGAGTGGTTTTTGTTTTGTTTTTAACAGATTTGCCCGCCTCCAGATTTGGCTCAAGCTCAAAGTCTCTTTCAGAGCGACTGGAGGGATTGTCTCAGGATGGAAAACTGGCATGAAAGACTCATAAGACAACCAGGAGTCTGCTGAGCTGAGTTACAACCGCCTGTGGGATTCAAGGTGTGAGTTGCGTTGGCACCGAGACAAAGTTAACAGGAGAAAGTTCTCTTCACGCGCAAGAATCTTGACCCCTTCCCTCCAACTGCTAACCGTGCTTCTGCAAGTCCAGGAGTAACCGTTAAAAGAATCATTCCTATTTCTTGCTTCACATTTTTTTTCTTATACATAAACCACCACGATCACTTGGACCAGTACACAACCTCCTTTTCTATCACTAATTTATTCATGAGTTCATTAAACATTTACTGAGCAAAGGCAGTGCCAGGCAATGTCCTAGATGCTGGGGCGGCAGTGACAACCTCACAGACCCTGTCCCTGCCCTGCTGGAATGTACGGCCTCACAGTCAATGTCAGGGGGAGGGGGCCGAGGAAGGCTTTCTTAAGAAAGTGACATTTGTGTAACTTAGGGATGAGCAGGAGCTGACCTGGCTGTGTTATGTGTATGGAGGGTATTTCAAGGAGAAAAAAGAACTTGGCGGGGAGGGGAGGTGTTTAATGGGAAACCCTGGCTTCCTCTCTGCATGCCCTCTTTATTAAAAGCATTTTTTAAATGAAAAGCATCTTCAGTGAAAGGGCCAGGAAGCAAGGGAAGGAGGGAAGAAGGGCTAAAGAAAGAAAGAAAGAGGAAGGAAGGGAGGGAGGGAGGGAGGGAGGAAGGAAGGAAGGAAGGAAGGAAGGAAGGAAGGAAGGAAGGAAGGAAGGAAGGAAGGGAGGGAGGAAGGAAAGGAGGAAGGAAGGAAGGAAGGAAGGAAGGAAGGAAGGAAGGAAGGAAGGAAGGGAGGAAGGAAGGAAGGAAATGAAGGAGGGACAAGAGCAAGAGAGAGACACAGAGAGAAGAGCACGGAGCACTCCCTTCTATAGCGGACACAGGTCTTGCCATCAGCTGTATCTGCCTTTGGCCCGGTGCCCAGACTTATCTGAGCCTCGACTTCCTCCTCATGTAAGAGGTTCGTGTCCACACCTTGCGGGGCTATCCTGAGCAGGGAACAAGGGCAAGTTTGTGGACCTGCCTTATAGCTGAGACTGGATCACTCACCTCCATGTACAGGAATATATATGTTTATGGCTATTTACATTTGTTAACCTGGTTTCCATGAGAAACTACGTGGGAACCATAGCCAGAGAGTTAGTAAGACTCCTCGAGGCCAGAAATCCGGGGACCTGAGCCCCAGGTCGGCCCGTGGCCCAGGGCTCTGTCCGCCCCAGCCCAGCCCAGGCCGGCACTCAGGAGCTCTCCCCACTCCTGTGCACGAATGAGGTGATCTTTCAGCTGCCCTTTGTCTTGGAAAAAAATTAATTCTCATTTGCATTACCTCGTCTAAATGTCACCCACCGATATTTTGTTAGACATTAGCGGTGCTGGCAGGGAGGGCCGCGGGGTGATTGTGTTCTGCCTGGTGCTAGGATTTACATAATTTCAGACAGCAATTAAAGAATCCGGGGGAATTTCTCTCTCTCTCTCTTCCAACCTCTCCTACAAAGAAAGTGTTCGTTTACATTAAGCGCTCAGCTCCTCGCTGTTCATTTGCATAAAATTAAAGGTTTTTGTGTTCCCGAACAGCAGGGTAACATTTAAAATTCCGTTTTAAAAAGCTCACCTTACAATAATAAAATGTTAATATCATTTCATAGGCAGTGCAAGGTTGCCGGATGCCTTTCACTTCCAACTTGTACCCACTACTAACTGTTTCCCCCTCTCCCTCTCCTCCCTCTCCTCTCCTCCCTCTCCCTCTCCTCCCTCTCCCTCTCCTCCATCTCCCTCTCCTCCATCTCCCTCTCCTCCCTCTCCCTCTCCTCCCTCTCCCTCTCCTCCCTCTCCCTCTCCTCCCTCTCCCTCTCCTCCCTCTCCCTCTCCTCCCTCTCCCTCTCCTCCCTCTCCCTCTCCTCCCTCTCCTCTCCTCCCTCTCCCTCTCCCTCTCCTCCCTCTCCCTCTCCTCCCTCTCCCTCTCCTCCATCTCCCTCTCCCTCTCCTCCCTCTCCCTCTCCTCCCTCTCCCTCTCCTCCCTCTCCCTCTCCTCCCTCTCCTCTCCTCCCTCTCCCTCTCCCTCTCCTCCCTCTCCCTCTCCTCCCTCTCCCTCTCCTCCATCTCCCTCCCCTTCCTCTCCCTCTCCTCCATCTTCCTCTCCTTCCTCTCCCTCTCCTCCCTCTCCCTCTCCTCCATCTCCCTCTCCTCCCTCTCCCTCTCCTCCCTCTCCCTCTCCTCCCTCTCCCTCTCCTCCCTCTCCCTTCCCTCCTCACTCAGTCTTTGTCCCTCTCTATTCTTCCCCAAGTCCCTTCCTCGGCCTCACCCTGCCTCCCTGTCTCCTTGATCTTGTCCCCTTTTTCTTTTTCTAAATGGAATCCAAATGTCCTCAACCCTCACCAGCCTGAGGCCATGTAGCAGAGTGAAGTTTCCACATTATTCAAGGGATCATCCCATGAATAATGAGTCCAAGCACAGCTGCCAGGTTCCCGGGAGCTCCTGTTTCCGCGCTGATCCCCAAGTCACCACTCATTCCGCCCCGCCCCCCATATGTCCTGGGCTCCCCAAAACCAGAGTCAATCCTGGTTACTCTCGCCTCCCCCGTGGAGCCCAGGCACCGCCCTCGTCGCCATGGATGCCCATGATGCCTCATGACGGTCACATGTCACCCAATGGTGCCCCTGATTCTTCTTTCCTCTGAGCACCCAGGACCCTGGGCCAACATTGCTCACTGGAGCAGTGAGGGCGCATCTCACTCACCACTGATCTAATCCCAGCTGGCATTGGTCCCCAGGTAGAGACACACGGCATAGACAGGGGCTTGGCCACAAAGATGAAGGAAGGACTGATTTTCTCACACAGAGAAGAGATTATTAACTGGAGGGAAGAGAGAAAAGAGAGGGACAGAAATCTGTGGGGCCAGAGGAGAAGGGGTTGGGCCTCACCAAGGATGAAGAGGCCCAGAGAGAGCCGGCTGTGTGGGATAAGGCGAGGTTTCCCACAACCCATGCGTCATCCCAAAGGAGGCAAGGATGGGAGTGTAAACCGTGGAAAGATGAAATTTTTCCCTCTCCCACCACAGCCCATGGATTGAGAACTCAGGATCAGAAATGATGCTGAGACATGGAAAAATGGACAGTTTAAATGGAACAGCTGTTAGAACTGATGTTCATACCCACACCAAAGAGAGAATTCTTTCATGTGATAGAAGCTTTAAGGCAGTGGTTCTCAACCTTCCTAATGCCGCGACCCTTTAATACAGTTCCTCATGTTGTGGTGACCCCCAATTTCATTGTTACAAATTGAACATCATTAAAGCATAGTGATTAATCACAAAACAATATGTAATTATATATGTGTTTTCCGATGGTCTTAGGCGACCCCTGTGAAAGGGTCGTTGGACCCCCAAAGGGGTCGTGACCCACAGGTTGAGAACCGCTGCTTTAAGGGGTGAGGAGGCATTAATGAGGCGGGTGGGGGGGTGGCAAACTGCAGCTCGAGAGCCACATGCGGCTCTTTGGCCCCTTGAGTGTGGCTCTTCCTAAGCCTTCGGAGTACCCTAATTAAGTTAATAACAACGTACCTACCTATATAGTTTAAGTTTAAAAAATTTGGCTCTCAAAAGGAATTTCAATCGTTGTACTGTTGACATTTGGCTCTGTTGACTAATGAGTTTGCTGACCACTGAGCTAAGGCATCTGTGTGGGTAAAGGTTCTGAGGGGAGAGGTGCAGCTTGTGAAGACCTGAAAGGCAGCTGAGCCTGTGGAGCACAGAAAGCAAGGAGAGGGGCAGGCAAAGGAACAAGCAAGCATGGCCCAGACACGGGAAAAGCAGTGAATACAGCTGAACCTATGGAAACCCAGATACTGCACTTAGCCAATTAGCTATCTTAGGTGAGACCACAGAGCACAAGGGGACCATGTCTGAAGAACTAAAATGAAACTGTGAATGCTGTCTTGCAAATAGAGGATACCAATCAAGGCTTAGCAGTTATAAAAAAAGAACCAAATAGATAATCTGAAGTTAAAAAGTACAATACCTAAAATTTTAAAATTCACCCAGAGGGGATCAGTAGCAGATTTGATCAGGCAAAAGAAAGAATCAGCAAATTTGAAAACAGGTCAGTTGAGATGATTCAGTGTGAGGAACAGAACCAAGAAAAAGAATGAAGATAAATGAGCAAAGCCTAAGAGACCTGTGGGATATCATCCCACCATCCACAAACACATATTGGAAATCCAGAAGGAGAGGAGGGAGAGAAAGGGGCAGAAAGAATGTTTGACAAAATAATAGCCAAAAGCTTCCCAAATTTGATTTTAAAAAATCATGAATCTACACATCCAAGAAGCTAAAAGAACCTCCATTTGGATAAGCCCAAAGATACCCACAGACACACACTGTAATCAAACTGCAGAAATACAAAGACAAAAGGAGAATCCTGGAAGCAGCCAGAGAGAAGTGACTAGTTGCACACACAAGGACTCCTCCATAATATGAACAGCCAACTTCTCACAGGAACCATGGAAGTTGGAGAGAGAAAAATTGTCAGCTAAGAATTCTAAATTTAGCAAAACTATGCTTTAAAAAAAAAGAAAAAAGAAAAATTAAGAATACCAAAGCCATTCAATGGAGGAAAGAAGAGTCCCTTCAACAAATGGTACTTGGACAACTGCAGAAGAATGAAATTGGACCCCAATTTCACACTAAATATGAAAATCAATTCAAAATAGATTAAAGACCTAAATGTAACAGCTAAAACTATAAAACTCTTGGAAGAAAACATAGACGTAAATGTAAACCTTCATGACAACGAATTAGGCAGCGATTTCTTAAATATAATCCCAAAAGCACAAAAAACAACAACTACATAACATCAAAACTAGAAATGTTGTGCACCAAAGGACATTATCAAGAACATGAAAAAATCCCCACAGAACTGGAGAAACTGCGTGCAAAAAGTTTCACTATGCACGATGTATAAAGAACTCTCACAACTCTACGACAAAAAGATAAATAATCAAAATGGGCAAAGGACTTGAATAAACGTTTCTTTAAAGAAGAAAAACAAATGGCCAATAAGCTCAGAAAAAGATACTCAACATCATTAGTCATCAGGGAAATGAAAACCATAACCACATGAGATACCACTTCACACTCGCTGGGATGGCCAGAATAATAATTGTTTAATGGAAAATAGCACGTGTTGGCAAGGATGTGGAGTAATTAGAATCCTAGTATATTGCCAGTGGGAATGTTTAACAGTGCCGCTGCTGTGAAAAACAGTTTGGAAGTTTCTCAAAAACCATAGTTACCATATGACCCAGCAATTTCACTTTTAGGTACCTACTCAAGAGAATTAACATGTTCACGGGCAAACTTCCACAAATGTTCATAGTAGCAATATTCATAAGAGCCAAACAGTGGAAACAACCCAAATATCCATTAACGGATAAATGGATGAACAAATTGTGGTATATCCATACAATAGAATGTTGCTATTCAGTCATAAAAAGGAATGAAGTTCCGATACATGCTACAACGTGGAGGAACCTTCAAAACAGTATGCTAAGTATAAGAACCCGGAACCAAAATGCTACATATTTTATGATTCTATTTATATGAAATGTCCAGAATAAGCAAATCTATAGAGACAGAAAATAGAATACTGGTTGCCAGGATCTTGGGGGAAGGAGCATGGGCAGTAACCGCTTAGAGGATACAGGCCTTCTTTTTAGGGGGATGGAATGTTCTGGAAATAGATAGTGGCGATGGTTGTGAATATACAAAAAAAAAAATTGTGAATATACAAAAAAAATGTCTTAATTGTACACTTTAAAATTGTTTATACCATTTAGAGAGAGAGAGTACAATGATATGATAAAGTAAATGAGGCAAAATAAAAATAAGAGTAAAGGGTATATAGGTATTTTTGTACTATTCTTGAATTTTCTATAATTGTGAAATTATGTTTTAGAATAAAGGTTTAAAATGATAAATAAATGTGCAACTCAAGAAATAAAGTGACCATCAGGAGGAGCCTGGGTCCTGGGAGACACACGTGGCTCTGTGTATCTGGACAGAAAAAAAATCGGAGTGAAACAAAAAGAGAGAAAAAGGGGTGAGTGATGTGTGAGGAGCTGTGTGGGCCCCACCTATGTATGCCCCTGTGAAATGGGCACAGCAATATGTACATCCTGGAGTTTGTGGGAGGACTCAGGGAGATACAGCAGGTACAACGCTAGGCCCAGTACCTGGCATGTGGTCACGACCTCAATAAATAATTGTAGTTATTACTAGAGGCCCGATGCACGAAATTTGTGCAAGAGTAGGTACGGGGTGCGGCTACAGTGTTTTGGCCAGGTTCAAGCCTCGGACTAATGAAAGGACAGGGTCCTCTCATTGCCACGTGCAAGTCCCAGCTGGAGGGCAGGGCCCTCCCAGCACAATCATAGCCAGCGGCTGTGGTTGTAAGCTTGAACCTATTGTCCAAACACGTGGCCCCACGTGCCTTGTGATAGAGTTCGGGTGCATGTAGTTGAGTGGGGATGAAACTCACAGAATGCTGTAAACAACGTGATCACGCCCCTACTTTGCCTCGTGGCATCTGCTATAAAATAAAGACACGGCTTATGGGCGCTGGCGCTGTCTCCTCATCAGGGAGCAGCGTCCCACTGAGACCCAGCTTTCATTCTCTTGTCTGTCTTTCCTTAATCCTTTCACCCCCCACTCAGGGTCACTGAACCAGGCTGAGCTGGCGTGGCACATAAGGCGCCCTGGGGCTGAGTATGCCATGGCCGGGCCGGCTCCCCACAAGTAGGCCTTCCTTCCCCCGGCTGCCCGCACCGGCTTCCCTCCGGCACCCGGGACCTAGGCTTCCCTCGCAGCCCTGGCTTCATCTGGAAGGCCATCTAGAGGACGTCCAGGCTAATTAGCATATTACGCTTTTATTATTATAAATGACAGTTATATAATGTTTAAGTCCTCACTTGTCATCAATAGGTTCTGAAACTTTAAGCAAAACAATGTATAATAAACTTAAATTTATCATAGGCTAATTTATATGAACAAGAATTATGTTCCACCCTAGCTGAGTGGCTCAGTTGGCTGCGCCTCGTCTGTACACCAAAAAAAAAAGAAAAACAAAAAGAAAAGAAAAATAGATGCGGATTCGACTCCTGGTTGGGGTACATACATACCTAGGTTGCGGGTTCAATTCCCAGTTGGGGGGGCGTACAGGAGGCAACCAATTAATGTTTCTCCCTCACATCGATGTTCCTCTCTTTCTCTCTCAAGTCAATAAAAACATGTCCGCAGGTGAGGATAAAAGAAAAGAGTTATGTTCCTATAGCATCTCATCAACATAACGAAATGATGGTATTTGAGGACCTGCTACACAGCTTTCAGACACACGCAGCACTATTGTAAGCATTTTACAAGTAGTAGTTTATTGAATCCTCACCAAAAAAAAACTAATGAGGAAGGAACGACTATTATCAACATGCCCATTTTATGATGAGGAAACTGAGGCACAGAGAGGTTAGCCACCTGCCCAAGGTCACAGAGCTTGCAAATGCTGGAGCCAGGATTTGCACCCAGGTGGTGTGACGACTGAACTAACTTGGGATTCTGGAACAGGAAAAGGACATTGTGTGCAAACCAAAGAAATCTGAGCATAGCACGGAGTTTAGGTCATAATTATGGGTCAATATTGACTCATTAACTGTGACAAATGTACCATAGCAACGTAAGATGCAAATAATAGGAAAGACTGGCTATGGAGTATACGGGAACTCTCTGTAGTCCCTCCATTTTTCTGTGAACCTAACACGGTTCTAAAACAACGAATTTATTAAAAACCTGATTGGCCCCCAGGGCCCCTGGGAGCTGGCCCCTCTGCTCCACCGAGTGCCCCTGCTCCCCGCTGCACTGACGTGCTCCCACGAACTCGCCTCCAAAACCCTCCTCGCCAGCTCGTGGCCCCTCTCCTCATCTTCCCTGACCTTCTGGGTTTGGCTCTGCTCCCAGCTCATGCCTTCCTGACTCCCCCTCCCTGACTCAGCCATGGCCCGGGCGCTCCTGGTTCTCCTGCTACTGATCTGGTCATCACTCCTGTGCATCCTCTTCTGGCCTCCACGCCACGGCCACCCCAAGTCCTTCGAGGCTCCTCCTGGCCCCTCCTGTCCCACATGCTCCCCGTGAGACAGGCTGGGTCTAGGTGGGCCTCTCCAGCACAGATGGCTTCGTGGTGACTCAGAGCCGAGTGTCCGTCTTGTTCTGGAGCCTCCTCGTGTGGGGGTCGGCTGTCCATCTCATCAACTGTCCAAAACCAGCCAGTCAACCTTCCTTTAAGCCAGTGCTTCCCCCTCTGTTCTCCACCTCAGAGAGTGGCATCACCACCCGTCCCCCTCCCCGGGGGTCTGAAGATGAGCCCTGCATGTGGTTCTGGGCTCTTTCCACCGCTCATCTGGGACATCCCATCTGCTCCTGTATCCTCAAAAGCTAGGTCCTTAATGCTCGCTCAGAGGCTTTAGCCAGCGCTGTGTCACTACCTGATCACTTCCGTCACTGGCCTGGATGCCCACTCCAGTCGTCCCCACTTAATTCATTCTCTACACAGCAGCCAGGGTGGCGGTTGTGAACTGCCCATCTGACCCTGTGGCCATCTGCCCGCAATGCCTCAACTTGGCACCCATGGCCCTTCACTCTTTTGTCTCATCTTCACCTGCTGCCTCTACCTTAACGCCATCTCCACCCCCACACGATTGGCCACTGGTCCCTTGCCCATGCTATCCCTCGATCCAGAATGCTCTTCCCTCCCTTGTTCTCTGACTAATGCCTGCTGGTCCCTTGGGACTGAGGGGAGGGGACACTCACGAACCGTGTCTTACCTGCTGGCTGGCGCCATGCCTGCTCTGTCCCCAGAACGCCAGGCACTTCCCCTGAGGAGACCCCACCCAGGACAGCATTCACCATGGCTCACAGCCATGTCCACCTCTCCCCGGTCTCCTCACAGCCCATCAGCCCCTCCAAGGCGAGGACTGCATCCCACGCATCCCTGTCCCTCTAGGGCTCACTGGAGGCGCCCAGCAAAAGCTGTGATAATGGCAAACATTTATTGAGCACCTACTATGTGCCAGCCACAATGCCAAGCACGTTACCGGTATTTCCTCATACTTATCACTCACAACAAAAAAATGAAGGCAGGCACTTTGATGATGGCTGTTTTACCAAAGAGGAAACTGAGGCAGAGACAACTGAAGCAACTCTAAGGGCACACAGCAGAAGTCCGAGAGCTGAAACAGGAGCCCAGGTTCTGACTCCATCACTTGTTCTTTTAACCACATTTAAATTCTGCTCCCTGGTCCCTTTTCGGCCAAGCAATTTAGTGGCCCATGCCGACAGACACCGTCCGTAACATCGCCTCATGGGTCCCTAGCATCCCATCCTAAGGACGCAACATAATTTGCTTAACCAATCCTGTTGCTAATATATGTCCAATTGTCTGACTTCATTTTTTCAAATGGTTCACCAATTATTCATGTTTTTTCCTACCGATTTGAAATGCCACCTTTACCATATAGTAGTTATATATACTTGAGTTATTTTTTCATATTGGCTCATTTGGTTAATTGGACTAATTCATACTATTTTGAGTCATTATACCTTCACAAGGCATTTCATTCATTCATTCATCCACTCACTCACTCTCTTATTCAACAGATATGTATTGAGCACGCCTGTGGGCCAGGTGCTGTTCTGCAAACTGTGAATCAGTGGTGGACAATGGAGCAGCCAGCAACATCCCCCTCCCGGTACGTGAATTTAATATCTGACCTTGGCAGTGGCTCCCACCTTAATCAATTTTATTTATTAAGATGTTCTTCGGCGTTCTTGCCTATTTATAACTCCCAATGAACTGATGTTGGCAAGTAAGAAAATACATTTGGGATTTAATTGGCACTGAATTAAATGTATGGATTAATCTTAATGGAATTGATGATTTTTAATCTTCTTTTCCGTGAACACGGCAGGCGTTTCCACACAGTCAATTCTTATTTTTATGTTAAGTTTAGTCTCACACATCTATTGCTAAGTTCATTGCTAAGTATTTTATATTTTTGTTGCCATTGTGGATATCATCTTTTTTCCATCATATATTCCAGATGATTAATGCCGGTACATAGGAAAGGTATTGATTTTTGAATACTTCTTTGAAGTCAGCATCTTACTGAATTCCCTGATTAATTGTAATAGTTTCTAGTTGAGCTTTCAGATTTCCTAGGTAAATAAGCATATAATATGTGAAAAACAATTCTGTCCCTTCTCTCTATGTAGTTTTACTACATATTTCTTTTTCTTTTATTTTGTGCTGCATTGACCAGTGCAAGATTTCCGTGGTGTGCTGGTAAACATTTAACAACCAGCTCTCTAGAGAAAATAACCCAGATTTGTAGCATTTGCCCATTTCCATGGTGTAAGTACTGTCACCATGGCCAATTTTCAAGTTACAACATGATGTCACTGGACTCGCTGGGAAGAGACGCAAAGCTTTGCTCTCACGAGCCAGTGTGAGCCAGCTCTAGCTCACCACTGAATGGACCACTGGACCCAGGAGATGGTCTGGGGTGGGGTGGGGGGGGGGGGGGGGGGGCGGGACGCGGGAATGCTGTGGTCAAAAATAAGAACTGGAGTGCTGCATGTATAAATATATGTCCACTTCTACCAGGTTACCATGTACATCAGCACACTAAAGACTCTGAGAAATCCTGTAACGTATTTTTCCATTTATTTGACCAATGCAGGCTTTTTGGAATAAAGAAGAGCAAATCCTAGTTTGTAGCATTTGCCACTTCCCGTGAATCCTCCCACCATGGCCAATCTCCAGCTCCCGGCGCGGAGTCACTGGGCACATTGGGAAGAGAGGCGCCCCTCTCCGATGCCCTGATACATTCGTGGCCCCAGCTCAGGTGGTTGCCTAGCAATTCTTTTGTTTCCCTGGTACGCTCTCTCTCCTATTCTCTTCTCTTGCCAACTTTCTCAGCTCTCCTCAAACCACCTGCGTACCCCCCTTCCCCAAGCTGGTGATGCCACTGCTTCCTCCCATAGAACCGACTTGCTTATCTCTACCAGCATCCATCACTGCCTCCTTCCCTCCTGGATGGTGGAGGGAACGTGGCTTCCTCCTGGAGAAATTCACCCCACGCCAGTACCAATGCTCTGGCCCCTTCCACGTCTGGGGGTCCACGCCCTCCCTCACCCCCGTTCCTTCCCTCTTATTGGAGTTTTTTCATTCACATTTACACACTCAAGTCTCTCCAATCCTAAAAATAAGCAAACAAGAACGACTCCTCACCTTCAACCCCGCTCTGTGCTGCTACTGGACCTCACGGACAGTATTTCCCAGGAACTGTCTGCTCTGCTCTATCTCTTCTCCCACTGCCATCGGCTTCTTCCCCCAGCTCTTTACGGAAACGCTCATCAAGATCTCCAGGGATGCCCTGGCCTTGTTGCTCAATGGTTAGAGAGTCAACATGGGCACTGAAGGGTCATGGGTTCGATTCCGGTCAAGAGCACACACCTGGGTTGCAGGTTTGATCCCCAGCCCCCGTCAGGGTGCATGCGGGAGGCAGCCGATCGATCCCCCTCTCACACTGGTGCTTTTCTAAGATCTCCAGGGATACTGCTGTTGCTAAATCCAGGACACACACCTTGGCCTCCTCTGCGAACCTCCAGTAAGTTAGCCAACCTCCTGGGAGCTCTGTTTTCTAACCTGTGAAATGGGAATACTACGCTTAGTCCCTGTAGGTTGCTATCGGGAGTCGGTGATATCGTGGGGAGAGGGGCTCCCTGCACAGGGCCTGACGGGATGAGAGAACTCAGTACACGCAGCAGGTTCTCACCAGCATGACTGGCGGCCCCAAGGAGCCCCCAGACAAGGGGCCCAGGACGTGACAGACAGAAGAGCCTGCGCATGCCTGCAGGCCTGTGGGCCCAATTCCAGCTGCCCCTCCTCTCTGACCGGGGGAGGGCGGTCCCCCTGCCCCCCTGTGGGAACTCTGTGCCCCCTCCTCTGTCACCCAGGCCTATATTAAGAACTTTAAATGTCAGTGCAGACACTCTCACCGCTAATGTGCGGGTGAAAGGCAGGTGGAGTGCAGGTGTGTTGGAGGGAAGAGAAGTCAGGAGGTAGATGAAAGCAAGGAGGAGGCAGAGAGAGTGGGGCGGAGAGAGAAGCAAGATTCAGTTAACTAGGATTTGCAGCAGGAGGAAGCGGGGAGCGGGAGGATGTGAGGACCAGTCCTGAGCAGCCCAGGAGGCCTGAGGGTCTGGGGCAGCCTGACTCCCGGGTCAGGAAGGGGCCGCTTCTGGCCTTGACTTCCACGCCCTGCAAAGAGCTCTGCACAAGGTGCACGGGGTTGGGGAAGGAGCCCCGAAAGCAGACTGTCTGTGGAGGCGGCTGTCAAAGCAAGGCCCTGTTGCTAAGGGAACCGCCTGGGAAGAGACTTGTGAAGATGAAGTCACCCCACCTCCGCAGCCATGGGGGGTCGGGGGGGCCGTGCTTCCCCAGGTCTGCTCTGCTGTCTACCAGCCAGGCACTGGTCCCTGGAGGGCAGGACCCCGCCTCCCCTGTGCCCTGGTCAGGCTACTCGTTAGCAAGACGGGGCCACGTGGGTGACAGTTACAAATAGCAACGGCCAAAGGGAACTTGGATACAGCCTCGCGGGGCAAAGGCGCTCGGAAGGGGACAGTGACAGGTGCCTGTCCACGGGCCCTCTGGTGCCGAAGGAGTTCCAGAACCCTCCAGGAAGATGTTTGCTACTCCGCATGAGGGTCACAGCGGCTCATAAAGGGTTTTCATTGAATTGGGATGAGCAGTTCAATGGTAGGGGGGGGGGGGGGGGGCGGGACAGGGAGGGGCAGGGTGCACAGACTCTATGAAGCCAAGGCTTGGAGCCAGCACAGTGTCTCTTCCATCGGTTTCTGTTGCCCAAGCGGGTCGCAGGCCAGCCAGATGGGGGGCGGGGGAGGGGGGGGCTAGACGCTGCTCTGGGGCACAGGGAGAGGTGAAGCGCCGTGGCCATTCCGGCAGCCAGGCCACCACAGCAGGGATGAAGAACAGGGGTTGGATTCAAATTCTGCTTCACAAACCACTTGCTGGGTGATCTTGGGTAAGTTACTTTCCTTCTCTGAGGCTCTGATTCCTCGTTTAAAACGTGGTCAAAGCAATTCCTCCTCCCCAGGAATCTGACAATTCAGAGAAGTTATGCATTGGAAGCGCCTGGCATGGTGCCTGGGACCTAGTGGGTGCCAGCAAATGTGGCTCCCTCCCTCTCTCCTTCCCTCCCACCCTCCCTCCCTCCATCCCAGGAGACTGGGGTCCTGGGGGTGAGGATCTCACTGCCGCCTGCTGTGCAGAAAAGGCTGGTGGCCCAGCTGGGGGTCTGTTTTGCCCCCACCTCTCCTGCCCTTCATCTTGCCCCCTCGGGAGCCCCCCTGCTGTGAACTCACGGCACCCGGGGTCTTAAGGATAGTTAAGTAGCAAACTATGTGTTCATAATAAAATTTGCCTGCTTCTCACAGGCATCCAATTTGCTTACCATCCAAAGAGAAGAACTGGGTGCCTGCTTCCGAAATTGTTTTAATCTCTGCCACAGAACGCTTCTGGCAGGGTTTCTCAACTGGAAAATGGGAAATGAGTTAGAAACAATGGAGGAACGTGAATAATCTCACTTAAGATGTTTGATCTTGAGAAGAGATGAAGTTGAAATCGATTTCCCGGTTCACAGTCAGACAGCAGTGGGCGGGAGGGCAGTGGGTTGTCTCAGCCTGACCCGGGCCCAGATCTGGCCAGGGAACACCACCCCCGCCCCCTGTTCCCTATAAAACTCTGGCAAACTACCTATTAGATGGGAGGCAACCCCAGCGCCATCACCCCAAAGGTAGACACCAAGTCCTTTGGTATCTCCACATACCCATCTCTTATGCTAATGCTTGACAAAATGAACCCATGCCTCTGCTTAAGAGATGTTTGTGGTGGACCTACTATGTGTCGTGGCTGTCCTAGTCAATGGACCTCCAGACTTAAATGCAACACATTCCCTATCTTCAAGGAACTCAGGAGAGTCAGCAGGGGCCAGGATGGCGAGTCAGGAGCTGTTGATGGAAGGAGCCACATTGGCTAAATGTGCTGCATTCATACACCCTCTGCATCCTTGCGGGACCCAGGAGTTAGGGATTCTGGTGCCCTCTTTTCAGATGGAAAATTGGCCTCAGACATGAGTATCTGACTCTTTCAAGGATTTCACTGCAGCCTGTGCCCTGTGCCTGGGGGGATATTCTGCCCAGGCAGGTGGCAGGTGGCAGGGGCAGGGCAGGACGCAGGGCAGGACGCAGGGCAGGACGGTACAAAAGGGGGAGCTCAGGGCATGAAAAGACACGGGCAGCCAGGGCTTGGGGGAGGTAGATCTGGGCAGCAGGAGGACCTGTTGCACCTGACCCCGCTCAATATGGAGAAGTCGCCTAGCTTAGGTCTGGGAAGGGACACCCTCTCAAAGCCAAGCGAGGCAGGGTGCGGGGGTGCGACACCCTGATTGTCACATGAGTGGTACTCATCACCCAAACCTGTAGACCTAGACAGACGCACACATTTATGAGCACACGTACATCACATGCACCACCAGAAATGTGTGTCTAGATGTGTCACATGCTCACACCCATGCTCGCAGGTGGCCTCAGACTGAAAACTCCTTGGGGACAGGAACCTCGTCGATCTTGCTCACCACTCTGTCCCCAGCACAGTTCCTGGCTCGGAGTGGGGTCCTATACATAATGATGAAGTTGAATTCAATTCCCTCGCATGTGCGCATACACAGACAGACACGTGATCTGTGCGCATGGCAGCTGATGCTGGGCGAGGGGGGGGGAGCGGGGGGCGGGGGTAAGTCTCTGCACCCCCAGCAGGGTTGGACCTCTGCAGGGGGCACCTGGAGGGTGGGCTGGGTCCTGGGGGGCTCACGGCTCTGTCACTGCTCCTCTAGCCTGGCAAGGCTAGGGCCCAGCCCACCCTAAGGACTCTCTGTCCAACATTGCTGCCCTCAAGGCTCCATGGGTGACCCCAGCCCCCCAATAACAGCATCCACCAGAGGTTGGCTTCTTGGGGTCCTGGGTGGGGGTTTAATGCATTATTGATTTCCCCAGGAAGGTAAAGTGCTGCCGCCATGGGTCCAGGTAGCTTATTTTTTGCGTCGATGACATTCAGGTACTAGTGAAAAATTATACCAATTATTAAATCAGCCATTATTACTTCAAAGTGCAATCAGTTGTCACAGCGGAGAGAGCTTGCACGGCGCGTTATTAGTCGGGCTGTGTGCACAGGGAAAGTGCTGAGAAGGGAGACTTTAACCAAAGGGCAAATGCATGAAATTTACTTAGAAATAGCGATTTATCACCCCTGGGTTTCCTACTGCTCCAATCCGGGCAGACACTTCACTGGCAGGAGACAGGCTCCACGCCGCCCCTGCCTCCTGCAGCTCCCACCCTGACAGGAAATGAAAAATTGAGAAGTCGTTGTAACAGCTTAAAGATGCATTATCCTTTTTGATGTGCAATTTGAGCTTCAAATCCAAAGGCAGATGAAATCGCAGGCACCCACGCCAGGCAGAGCGGACGGAGCCACCTTCCTGTGCTCGGGAAGGAGGTGGGGTGAGGGCACCTGACACAGCCTGGCCCCACCTGGCCTCGGCCGCCTCTCCAACTGAGGGGACACCCCGGGGGACAGGAGAGAGAGCTCTTGGGCTGGGGTGGGAGGGGCAGAAGGAAGAGAGACGTGGAGTGAAGGGAGAAAGACATAAAGAGATAGACACAGAGAAAAAAAGACACAAGAGTAAAAGGGAAAGACTGAGAAATAAAAATAAATAAAAATGAGGTAAGGTGAGAGATGAATACAGAGAGAGAGGGAAGAGCGATGGACAGACAGACAGAAAACAACCAACAGAAACCAACGGCCGCTCACCCCAGGGACGGTGTGGCCCCAGATCACGACAGCGGAGGGCAGAGTGAAGCCCTCGCCTTGCCTTCCGGCAGAGACTCTGCCTCCCCTGCTGTGTGACCTGAGCAAGTGACCGCATCTCTCTGAGCCTCATTCCTTAATTGGCGGATGGGCCCACAGAGGTGTGAGGAGAGCTGGGGTCAATGGGCAGGAAGAATGGGCCTGGCCAGGCCACCCAGAGCTCCAGCCAAGCTCAGAGGCCTGGTCACGGGTGGCCACAGCCCACAGGGGCCCCAAGACAGACCCTGTGCTTCATTCACCAGCACCTGCAGTTGGAGACTTGAGCCCCAGTCGCCTAACAGGCTGCTCCATGGCCGAAAATCAAGCCTGCGGTTTGAGGATGTGGGATGCAGGGCTCACAGGAGAGTGTCAGCTGATGACACATCCAAGCCCCCACTTCGCATGCCTACAAAGATGAGGTGATGTGGAATTTCTGGACTAGGACCCGGATTCTCTGTCCGCCGGAGTCAAAAATGAATCCATGGACAGAGGGTGGTATAGCAAAGGCGGAGATGAATTGAAAAACGAGTACAGACTCCCACGTGGGGAGAGGGAAAGAGTCCCACAGAATGGACTCCCACATGGGGAGGGGGAAAAGGTCCCACCGACTTCCTGTTTCCATGGTTTATAAAGGCTGTAGTTCCTGTGTCCTGATATCCCCTCTGATTGGTCAATATTCCCATTCAAATTAGTTACTGTAGTGACTCCTGAGGCCCTCCTCCCTCATTGTCCTCCTCTTCCTTGGGGACTTTCTTCCTTCTTCTTTATTTTGTAACTACAGACCATTTTTTTTTGGCTACTTCCAGTTCCCTTGTCTTATGGAAATATACCTGTTGCTGCTCCCTTGTCTTATGGAAATGTAACTGCACCTGGCTTCCTTGTGTTATGGAAATGTACCTTCTCCGGGTCTGTAGCCCTATGTTTATTTTCCACGGACGCCAATTCTAAAAATTCCCTAAACCTGCCTATGTTCCCCTAAAATTCCTGTTTCAGAGAGGGCTGTCTCAGGGAGGTGGGGCGCGGGGCAGAGAGCACCGGGCCTGGGTCTGACAGATCCACCTGAATGCAAACTCCCCGAGGTCAGAGATGTTTATACATCTCAGCCGTCACTCAAATATTTGCTGAATGAATAAATCACCTGCCTCTCAAGCTGAGTGACCTTGGGCAAGGTGCCTCCCCTCTCCACCCTTTATCGGAGGCAGCGAAAGAGTTCCTGTGTCACGGGCCATGGCGCGTGCGGACCAGATAAGCAGGTGCAGTCATCCGACCAGCAAGAAAGAGATGAGGGTGGCTATTTCTATTATCATCAATCGGAGGAAAAAGGAAGAAGGATGCAGGTTAAGGGTGGGGAGTGATGGGATTAAGATTTTCATTTTCTTTTCTGTATTTGTCAAGTCTAAGGTGGCTTTATAATCAGAAAAAAGTAATAAATTGGTTTTAAAATAAATAAGAAATCGCATCACAAAGTTCTGAGCGTGAGTGTGTGGCCATTGAGCCTGGGGCTGAGTTTGTGTCCCAGGGGCTCAGGGCTGTCCTTAAGTCCAGGGATACACTTGGGACCCCCAGAGTCTATGGCCCCCGTTTCCTCCAGCAGGGAGGGGAGGGAACCCTGGCACGGGCACCAATTAGACCCACCTGTTCCTGCCAAGCAGCTCACAGAGCCTCCCAAGTGAGTCTGAGGCTCTTGCTAGGAACGCTGACGCCAACGTGTGGCAGAAAGTCGTGGGCCCCTTCGCTGTCTTCCCTGGGAGCTCACTGCCCACGGCCACCTTGCCTTTGTTGGTTCTTCCTGGTCCTTCCAATGCCCAGGAGCTCTTACAGCAAGCCCACGGGGCGGTAGATTACTCCCATTTTAGAGATGGGAAAGCTGAGGCCCGGAGGAAGGATGCAATGTGCTCCCAGTGTGTCAGGGGTGAGGCAGGATGCACTCCAGCCTGTCGGATCCTGGCCTGTGCCCTTTCCATGACACCATCGTGCTGCTAACAGATGGCAGAGAGAAGACAGAACTAATCAACTCCCTATCGATTCCATCCTCTCCATCCAAGAGATTGATCTTCCCATTAGCGAGGGGCAGGTGAGAGGAGGTTGGAGGCTCAGCTCAGTGGCACAGCGACCACTGCCCCGTCGGAGCTCAGGTCGCCTGACCCAGACAAGAGTGGCCAAGGCCCTCAACCAACAGACTGTGTGGCACCTCAGAGGTGACTGGCCAGGGATAAAGGAGGGCTCTGAAATTCACGACAGCCATGGCAGGCCACAGCTCTCTGGCCTTGGCCTGGAGTTCATCTGTCAGTTTTCCCATCTGTCTACCCTTCCTCCCATCCTTCCACCCCTTCAGTCATCTAACTTTTTATGCCTTCCTCCTCTGTGCCACGCACCGTGCGAGAGGCTAGGGCTCCCGAGGGGACTTCAGCACACCCACAGCCCCGTTGGGGAGCCGGGGATGGGGGACAGGTTGCAATGTATCCTGTTTCAAGTTTTTATAAGTGAGCTGGACATCCTGCAAGGGACTGGCAGATCACTGAGCTGGTGAGCTGAGTCTCAGACCACAAAATAATCCAGGTTTAAAAGCCTCCTAGAGGTGGGTCCCTCCCCTGTCAGAAGACTCATTCACCTTCATTACTTTTCCTCCATTAGAATGGAAGCTTGATGAGGGTATTATCAAGCTGTATTTCTGGCTATATTTCTGGCTGTATTTCTCACCACTGTTCCTCCAGCACTTGACATGGAACCTTGCACATGGCTGGGCTCAATAAGTATTTATTGGATGGATGGATGGATGGATGGATGGGTGGGTGGATGGATGGGTGGATGGATGGGTGGGTGGATGAATGGATAAAGATGAATGCAGGAAGATGGCTGGCTGGCTGAAGTATTTGTAGCTCAGAGTGAGAAGGCTAAAAGGCTAATTCCAATGTAACCCTGATGTTTTGGGGGCTAGCAATCTGAACCTGTGCAGTAACCTAATGTACATTCTTGATCACCTATAATTAAGTCACTGTCCCTTTCTCCACAATCTTGTCTTGCAAGACCTGTTACTTAAATGCTCACATTTTACAGAGCCCATAAGCCATGAACAATACACAACCCCCCAAGGGGTTATCAGCACTGGCACCAGGCCAGGCCTTTAGATGTGGTCTCACGGCCTCCACCCCAACACATGGGGCTTTTTGCAAAGCGCGAGAAAGGTCCGGGAGTCTCATCCCATATTTGGGGGACAAAGAAACCAAAGGGGATATAAGAAGAGCTTCCATCATATTGGTTTGCTCAGACTTTGGAGGCAACTCCTCTGAGACCACCGGCGTAATAAAGCTGTGTAACTCCATTTCTCTAAGCGTCACTTGGGTTTCTTCGGTCTCTACAACAAGAGAGGCTCCTAGACTCACATCTGAAAGAGTTTAAAAGCTTATTTCTTCCATACAGCATGGCTATCCCCTTTTGATTCACTCCCCGCAGGTGAAGGGAGCTCACCACTTGTTGGGGTCCAACCCCAGCAGGTCCAGGGGTCCCCAAAGGTATGGATGGAGTCAGCGAAGAAGGAATGACACGGAGACAGCGTTCAGTTGATCAGCAGCCTAGCCAGGATCTCTAGCCAGGATCTCCAGCCAAGTTCTGGTCAGGATCTCCAGTGAAGTTCTGGTTCTCTAGCCAGGTTCTGGTGGATCCAGCGAAGTTCTGGTGGTTCCAGCGAAGTTCTGGTCAGGATCTCCAGCCAGGTTCTATCCAGGTTCTCCTGCCATGTTCTATAGCCAGGTTCTGTCCAGGATCTTTTGCCATGTTCTCTCGCTAGATTCTGTCTCTAGGTTCTGTGTCTTGTTGTCTTGTTACATCTGTATTTATACCAGTTGATTTTAATCCTGTCAATTTCTATTCCAAAGGTTAGGGCGTTTCTTATTCCAGGGAGTAAAGATTATGTAGCCTAAGAGTGATTGTTCTTAGTTAAAGTGATTAACTACCCACCTGGCACTTAGTTAAGGGGTTTTATTCCCTCCCGAATTTCAGGGAAAAATTCCTACCTGGGGAAACAACCTTTCTCAGAGAGGTGACCTTGGTTAAAACACATAGCACCAAGAAGGTGAGCAAACATATTAAGAACAGTATGCCATATACGCCAGGTCCCTTGAAACATATGCTGTGCAGATGTTTCTTCTCTGCAGCGACTGTGTCAAGCAGCAAGGATGGACCGGCTCCCGGCAACCACTTAGCCAGGCAGCCTACTCCATGGCTGGATGGCTTTTGGGGAGCTGCCTCCTACCATTAAGTCTAATCCTTCATGAAACAAGTTAAACCACAAAATGGAAGGCAATGACTCCTCTCACCCATGGACAAAGCATCCTCTAGCCTTCATCTGTTCTTACTACGTAGAGTACTTATGCACCTGGGTGGTTCTGAGCTCTCAGAATTACCAAGGTATTTTTTTTAAGTGGGACACCCTGAGGAGGGAAACACTGGGTACATTCCCACTCAGTCAGAAATGATCAGGATTATCACCTCCTTTGTTTTAGACTCTATATATCTATTAATATAGCCTGAGATCAGAAGTCAAATGATCTAACGTATGTGGAAGTGCTTTGTACTGTGTCTGGCACAGTGTTATATAAGATTGTGCTGGAAGTTTCAAGAACCACCCAGACATAGTCAGAGCCAAACAAGATTCAAAGCCAAAACAAGCAGAGTAGATGGGTGGGTGAAGGATAGAATCATGCTGCTGAAACAACCATTAATAAAGTAAGAGAGATCAAATGAGGTGACGATAAAGGGATGCCCAGCAGTGTCGCACGTATTAGGGGCAGGATAGCACTCCTTCAGGGCCGTCACACTTTAGGCCCAGACTGGATCTGAGTTCCTCTTAAACACCTAGATCTTCATCCCATGAACCAGATCAGAGACTCGCCCCCATGCTATCCTGCTGAGGTTGTTCATGGAGGACTTTAATTCAAATGGCCCTCCATGTGTAGAGCACCTACTGCGTGCTCAGAGTCTAGCCTTACCAACATCATCTCTTGCTAAATTTCAGCTTAGTGGTTGGGAGCCATTAGTTTCTTTAATTCACCCATGTTTATTGCGCACCTACTGTGTGCCAGGTTATGCAAAAGACAAGGAGGGCTGCTTTGACCTCAGAGCCCACAGCTGGAGGTGGCAGGGGAGGAGAGAGCCACCTCTGCTGGTCTGTGTCCAGGGAAGTCCATCTCCCACAGAGATGGGAGGGGCTCCCTGGGCCAGGGTCCCGAGGAGGGTGAGGAGAGCGGGGCCTCTGAGTCAATGAGGTGCCCGTTCTCAGGGGCGTGCCAGTGGGCGGTCTCCTAACAGTGAGTGTCTCCTTCAATTTGGCACCTTTAGCACCTCACCAGCCTCACTCCAGTCCCAGTCCTGGGCTGGGGAGTTCTGCACGTGGAGGGGGGAACCGGCTCTCCTGGGGACAGCCCAGTAGGGGCTGGGGATGGGGTGCCCACCTGGCTGCAGGGGTGGAGAGGCAGTGCGCTGGGAAAGGGGGGTGATCACTTACACATTGAAAAGACACGAGTCGCTCAGTCATTCAGCAGCAAAAACTCCCTTTACTCATCATGACAAAGGACCTCATGTGCCTTACAGGAGGGGTGATTTCCATGGTTCCTAGCACTGGGGCTGGAGATCCTCCCCCTGCCTCCCAGCCCAAGCACAGGCAGCCCGAGCCCTTCCCCCACCCTGCCAGGGGCAGCAGAGGAAGGCTCAGAGTGGGCCCGGCTGGGATGGGGGAGAGAGAAGGGCAGCCTGGCTCCAGGCGGAGGGGATGCCCCAGAAGGCGCCGGGGGTCGGGGAGAGGGCTCCCAATTACAGCCTCCATCAGGCCCTGGAAGGCCACAGTGTGGAAATGAGAGCCAGCAAGCGATTGCCTCTGGCACATGGAAAACTCCAGATCTATAAGTTCCCGGAACTTAATTAGCTGCTAACTTCAAAGATGCATTGGGGTTTGTGTAATAGTCCCCGGGCCGCTCCAGAACTGCAAAACCTGAGAGAAAAAATGGGGCCATCTGGCGTGGAAATGGAATGAGACAAAAGGCTTTCAACTCGGGGCTTCCTTCAACTGAGACCTGAGAGGCATCGTTGTAATTGTGATAACTCCCTTTTGTGGGGTGTTTGCTGGGTGCCAAGTGCTCCGCCGAGAGCTTCACTTTCGAGCTCCTCTAATGTTCAGGTGTCTCCGGAGGCGGGCATGATCATCAGAAATGACAAGTGACGGTCCAGAGGGCACAGGCACGCTTACCTGCCTGACTTCGGAGTCCCAGGTCCCCCCCGCTGTCCCTGCTGCAGGACTCCGTGTGCTCACGTGGCTCACACCTTCCTGGGAGAGGGTGGGTCCGAGAACCAGTGCCTGAAACCACCTCCTCCCGCCTCCCCTGACACTCAGCAGCCTGTGCTGATGGAGGGTGGCAGCCAGCAGACACTGAGAGCAGAGAAAGGCTGGAGCCTGGTCACTCCTGGGGCCTCGTCACAGGGGATATATTAGCTAGGGTGAGTCTGCTCGCTGCTGTAACAAGTCAGCTTCCAAATCTCAGCAGCTTCACACAATAGAGGTTTTTTTCCCACCAAGGCAAAGGAGTCAAGTCCACGGGCGTGGGGAGGGCTGTGTTCTGCTCCACACAGTCATTCAGCGGCCCGGGCGCCTGGCATCGGTGGCTCTGACGTCCCCTAGGGCCTCCAAGTTCTCTGTGGGGTCCTCTACCCCCGGCGCAGAGGGAGGAGGAACACAGAAGGCTGCGCGGATCAGCTCGGAAAGTACCTCAGGTCCAGGTGCACCTCACTTACAGGTGTTCCTTACGTCCAGGGGTATTTCACATCCGGGTGCATCTCACTTAAAGGTATACTTCATCTCCAGGTGTCCCTCACTTCCAGGTGTCCCTCACATCCAGGTGTCCCTCACGTCCAGGTGTCCCCACTTCCAGGTGTATGTATCTCACTAAAGGTATACCTCACATCCGGGTGAACCTTACACCCAGTTATATTCTATTGACCAGACCCAGTCACATGGCCATGTCTCTGCCAGGGAGACAAGGGAGATAGGAAGAAAGGAAAAAGACACTAAAAAGCTAATGAGTTCTGCAGTCAGCTGGGCATCGGCAGTGTTTAGGTAGAGCAGTGCATAAAACGAACCAAGACCTTGTCCCTGTAGAGCAGTGGTTCTCAACCTTCCTAATGCCGCAACCCTTTAATACAGTTCCTCATGTTGTGGTGACCCCCAATTTCATTGTTACAAATTGAACATAATGAAAGCATAGTGATTAATCACAAAAACAATATGGAATTATATATGTGTTTTCCGATGGTCTTAGGCGACCCCTGTGAAAGGATCATTCGACCCCCAAAGGGGTTTCGACCCACAGGTTGAGAACCACTGCTGTAGAGTGTGAGCCAGCGGGAAAGAGAAGCATGAAATTACAGCAACGCAACACATGTATTCTCACTAAAACTCTAGTAAGTGCTACCGAACAGGGGGGCAGACTGCATGGACCACAGGACCTGAGCAAAACTGAGGCATCCAGGGGGGCTTCCCTGAAGAAGTGACTTTTTAAAAAAATATATTATATTGATTTTTTACAGAGAGGAAGGGAGAAGGATAGAGAGTTAGAAACATCAATGAGAGAGAAACATCGATCAGCTGCCTCCTGCACACCCCCTACCGGGGACGTGCCCACAACCAAGGTACATGCCCTTGACGGAATCTATCCCAGGACCCTTCAGTCCGCAGGCTGATGCTCTATCCACTGAGCCAAACCGGTTAGGGCAACAAGTGACTTTTACAGTGACTCTTGAGGATGAGGTCTAGAGAGCTCTTGGCCCTAGAAGCAGCCCAGAACCGAGAAGGGAGACAGAAAGGCATAAATCCCCACGCTCGCCTGCCCTTCTGTCGGGACAGCTCTGAGGCGACTTCCCCCATGTCTCCTGCAGCTCCTGGCAGAATGTTCTCACTGCCTGTGAAGGCAACCTGCAGGCACCTCACCATTTCTCAGCTCCCTTCCCTTCCCTCTCCTTCCCCTCCTCCCCTCTCTTACTGCTGTGCCACGGGGACTACCTGCTCCGAGACCCCCGCCCAGGGTCTGCTTGTGGGGGAACCAACCCAAGGTGCCAGGCTGACTCCTGGCAGGTTATCTGACGGGTGAGCCTTCTCCATGGCTCTCTGATTGGAGGGTGGCCCGGGGCCAGTGGTTAACACCAACCAGGCCAGGTGAGCCTCCCTGGTCCCCCGCAAACCAACGAGACAGCGTACACTGGGGTGAAGGCACAGACCTGCCCCATCCAGTTTACCTAGTTCCCTCTCTGGGCCCAGATCTGGGCCTAGACCCGTGGTCGGCAAACCTCGGCTCTCGAGCCACATGCGGCTCTTTGGCCCCTAGAGTGTGGCTCTTCCACAAAATACCATGTGCGGGCGCGCACGTACAGTGCGATTGAAACTTCGTGGCCCAAGCGCAGAAGTCGGTATTTTGTGGAAGAGCCACACTCCAGGGGCCAAAGAGCTGCATGTGGCTCGAGAGCCGCGGTTTACCGAGCCGCAGTTTGCCGACCACTGGCCTAGACCTTTCTCCAAAGGAACAAACATGTGTTGTGCAGAGCAGCCGCCCCACCACCCGCTGAGGAGCGGCTCTCAGTCAGCTTCTCATAATCGGTTCTCAGAAGGAAGAAAAGCAGCTGTCGCCGAAGCCACGTCAATCTGAGCGGTAAAACGTTTGGGCAAAAACATATTTTATTGTTCTTGCTGTCAGGAACACAACGATTTAAGGGGCATGTGACTCGGTAATTGCCGTGGACTTTTTTTCCCCTTGACAATAAACATAAAACTTAAAACTGTATTAAAATCATTTGACAATTTTTATGCTCAAAGAGCCCAGAATGAATAATGGTGGTGGAGGGGGGAGGGGGGGTACATCTAAAATGCACTCTCTCGTCAACCTATAAAACTGTCAGAAATAAATTCATCAGAAGCAGATTATATAATTAAAAGTCACTATTTGTGTCTCTGCGTGGTTGGGATTGGAGTTGTTTGTCTATCTCTTTCTCTTTCTCTCTCTCTCTCTCTTTCTCTCTCTCTCTCTCTCTCTCTCTCTCTCTCTCTCTCTCTCTCCTCTTACATTTTTTAAGTTGAAGACAGGAAAACTCAAGCTGGGCTGCTTTGTCCCAGGGAGATGCTAAAATGAGGTTTCCACTGAACCAACTGAGATGCCCTGCTCCAGCCACCACCTCCCACAGGTGACAGGAGTCTACCCACCCAGTGAATCTTTGGGGTGAACATGAGGGGGACACACCCACACGGACACCCGGCTGGAAGGGTGTGGCAAAGACTTCCCGCCACGCCCACCTCCCATTTCTCCCTCTGTGCATGCACACACACAGGAGAATCACACCACCCAGCCCCTGCGGTGGTCTGTGGGTCTACGGCGCTTATTCGGCCCAGTGGTTGATTTGTATGTGACAGGTGCACTCCCAGACATGAACTATCTCCAGGAACCAGCTAACCCTGGGAGGGGCAGTCCCTCCCGTGGCAGCAGCTCCCAAGACGTCAGAGCATCAGGATGCAGAAGAGAAAAGGCACGGCAGGTACACTGACTAACACAGGGGGTTACTGAGCTATTGTAGCGGGGAGAGGACTAGATGCTCACCGATGGGCCAAGGATGACTGGGTGAGAAAAAGAAGGGGCAGCGTGTGGATAGGTGTGGGTGGGGATGCATAAGGAAAGTTTGGAGGTGATAAAGGATGGTGAAGCTCAGGGGCCCAGGGGAAGAGAAGGCTGGGTGCAGCCAGCAGAGACCAGGAGGCCTGGGAGCCCAGCTCCGGCTTTGGTCTTCCTCTGAGAAGCTTCGGGCAGTGACTCCAGACTCTGCCCCGAGGCAGGAACCCAGGAGGAAGAAGAAATTGGCGGGAGGCTGTCTTCCCCGAGGAGCACAGAGTTCTCTTCTCCAAGCCGGTGTCCACTTGCCCTGGGGACTCCCCTGTTAGGCCAGAGCGCAGACACCTCCCGCAGTGGGACCAGTTGTCCAGGGGACCTCATGACCTCCAGGGCTCCTGTCCTCAGAGTGGGAAGTCCTGGGGAGAGGCCCCAGGCCAGCCCCCCGTCCGGCCCCAGGCAGCTACCTTCCTGTCCTGGGGTGCTAGCTCTGAGGTCTCCCTGAATGCCCCTACTCAGTGAGCCTATTTGGGGTAAGGAGACCTAGCAGGCCAGGCCTGGGGGTTATGGAGGTATGAGAAAGGAGAGGAGAGGAGAGGAGAAGAAAGAGCTAAAGGAGAGATGGGGAAGGAGGGAGGTTCTCTGTGCCCCATGGAATAGAGAATCTTAGCCCCATTTTACATATGAGAAAACTGAGGCTCAGAGACACCCAGCAGCTTGTCCAACATGACACAGCCATTCTAGTCGTCTGGGTCCAAAGTCTGTGCTTGGAAAGCAAACACCCAGGGCTTCTCGGGGTGAGTAGAATGTTTTGCTTCAACGAAGTCAGAGATGTGGGGACATGGCACTTGCTCTTAATTTCGGGCAGAAGAAACGGGCACCTGGAGGGGACCCTCTCTGACGTCAGAAGGCCCCCAGGCTGTGGTTCCTCCCCCGTCAAGGATGCGAGGTCTCTGCAGGCCTTTCTGATCCGGCTAAAGAAGGGTCCTTCTATTTTTATTTTTCCGAGAGAGGTTTTTCTCTGAAATGGATGCTGAATGTTATCAAATGCCTTTTTATCATCCGTGGTTTTTCCCTTTTGGCCTATTAATATGATGAATTGTATTAATAGAGTTCCTAAAATAGAACTGTCCTTGCTTTCCAATAATATCCCCTACCTGGTCACTGGAATGTTCATTTACTCCACTGCTAGATGCAATTTGCTAATATTTTATTGAAGATGTTTGCATCTATATTTGTAAATGAGATTAGCCTGCAGCCTTCTTTGTGCTGCTCTCTCTTGTCAGGTTTGTTTCGCTTTGCAAATGACCTGGCAGAGCTTGTGGTTCTGGAACTGCTGTGGACCAGTTACCCCCAAAACCTTCCTGCCACCAACACCTAGAAAGGCTCACCACCATGGAACACATGAGCTTACAGAAACACAGAGGAAATCTGCAGGAGCAGGACACAGAGTGGGAGCTGAAAACCGGAGAGTAAACGGGTGAGCTGCCAGGGCGGGCGGCTGGGACAGGGAGGGAGGAGGTGGACGCTCACACGGGGACAGGAGGCTCGGCTTTGGGTGGGAAGCCGGACCTGACATCCCCAGGGGCTGTGCTCTCAGGGAAGGGTGGACTTTATTCCCTCTCTCCCCACTCCGGTTCAGGCAGGGGAGAGAGGGAATGAGAGAAACAGCACTGCTGGAGAGAAGGATTGAGAACTATCCAGAATTGATTTTAAATATTCAGTACCCACCATAATGTACTCACCATCATTGATCAGTAGGGAAATGCATATCAAAATTACAATGAGATACCAACTCACACCCATTAATATGGCTACTAGCAAAAAAATAAAAAATAATAAATAACAAGCACTGCCAAGGATGTGAAGAAATGGGGACTTTGTGTCCTGCTGGTGGGAATGTAAAATAGTGCAGCCAATATGAAAACCAGTAGGCAGTTCCTCAAAAAATTAAAAACAGGATTACCATATGATCCAGCAATTCTGCTTCTGGGTATATACTCAAAGGAACGGAAAATAGGATCTGAGATATTTGCACACCATGTTCACCGCAGCATTATTCACAGTAGCCAAGAGATGGAAGCAACCCAGGTGCCCACCGACAGGTGAAAGGGATGAACAAACGTGTATACATACAATGGAATATTACTCGGCCTTAAAAAGGAAGGAAATTCTGACACCTGCTACTACATAGACGAACCTTGAGGACATTGTGCTCAGCGAAATAAGCCAGTCACAAAAAAGACAAATCCTGTAAGAGTCCACTTATATGAGGAACCTAGAGTAGCCGAATTCATAGAGACACACGCGTTGCGGTGGTTGTCAGGGGCCGGGGATGGGGAATGGGTACAGGGTTTCAGCCCTGCAGGATGAGAAGGGATCTGTGGATGGATGGTGGTGACCGTTGTACAACAATGTGGATGTAATTAATGCCACTGGACTGCACACTTGAAAATGCTTAAAATGGTAAATTTTATGCCATGTGTAATTTATCACAATTTTCAAAAAAAATAATTTTAAATATTTGCAACTCAAAAAGTTTAATATGTCCTGAGAAGGATCATTTAAAAAGAATTCATATCCTGACATACCAGAATGAAATTGTAAGACACTGAAGCCAAAGAAAAGAACTTTCAAAATAATCAGAGAGGAAAGAAGATCGCCAATAGAGGATGAAAATTAGACTGAAAGCAGGTTTCGGGCAACAGTAAAAGCCAAAGACAATGGAATAAGATTTTCGAAGTGATGAGGGGAAAGTAACGGTCAACTTAGAATCCGGTGCATAACTAAACGATTACTCACGAATAAGGAAGAAATAACTGTAATTCTCAGGCTGCTTCTGAAAGCGCGACTAGAGGATGTATTTCAAGTAAAATGAACTTGAACCCAGAAGGAAAGGGGAAGATGCAAGAGCAATGGTGAGCAAAGACATGTTTAAACATGGGTAAATCTGAACAAGCTTTGGGCTGGATAGACCAATAATAATGATGATGAATTTAGGAGGTTTAAAAATAAGACAGAACCAAAATACTATACGAGTATAACATACAACCCTAGAGGTTATATTAAGAGTTAAAATGTTTAAGGTTTTGAAAGAGGAGGGTCATTATTATTGATTCGCCTTAATATCTGTGAAGTCAAGTATTAAGGTTAACAAGTTAGAGGCAAGTTTCTACTGTATATGATTTTCAATAAAAAGAATGAGGACTTCTTGGAGAAATGGCTGATTCTAGGAATGGGGGGAGGGAATATACCAAATGAACCTGGTGTGTCTTGTAGTGCCAGAAAGTAAGAAAGTGCTCACACACACATACACACACACACACACACACACACACACACACGTGTGTGTGCACATACACGCACAGAAAGATAGCAATATTTCAGAGGTAGACAGGAGCCAACTGAGTAAGTTCCCAAAGGCCAAAGTTGAAGATTATACCCAAAATATAAAATAAATCTCTATGAGTGAATATTTATGTAAATAAATTATTGAATTAATAAATACATGGGAGAAAATAGACAAATCTTCCATGCAGTAGAATTCCAAATAATTTATGTGCATACTCTGCCCTCAGAAAGGTGGAGGGTAACCCTCCCCCCCACCCTGTGGCTGCACAGAGTGAATTCTCTCACACAGTGAATCTGTCCCAACGAGTAGACAGAGCATGGGAAGGGGGAAACGAGCACCATTTCGGAGGGGAAACCAGACAAACACAACCTCAAGGTCACTATCAACAGGGAAAAGTCATGCTGATACCTCTGATCTGATATGTGAAAACGGCACTTAAACTCTGTAATTTTCCTCTGCACAATTCATAACCTCAGGCCAATCATAGAAAGACCACCAGGCAAATCCCTGTTGAAGAATATTCTAGAAAATCACTGACCAGTGTTCCTCAAAACTATCATCCCAAACAAGGAAACTGAGAAACTATCACAGCCAAGAGGAGTCTAAGGAGACCTGAATGGAATGTGGTAACTCGGATGAAATCCTGGGATAGAAAAAGAGCATTCAGGGAAATCTAAGGAAATGTGAATACAATATATACTGTAGGTAATATTAATGGATCGGTGCTGGTTCATTCACTGTATTGAACCATAGTAATGTAAGATGTTAATCACAGAGAGAACTGAGGGTGGGGTATATGAGAACCTCTGTTTTTTCTCTCTCAAAATTTTGCCATAAATCTAAAGCTATTCTAAAATTTAAATTAATGTTTAAAAGGTTAAGGGTAACCACTATAAGGCTAAAAATAGAATGGAGAGGGGAAAACAGGGAGTATAAATTCAACCAGTCCAAAAGAAGAGAGGCAAATAAGCAAATAAAAAGTATGGTGGTCCAGCCAGTGTTGCTCAGTGGTTGAGCATTGACCTATGAACCAGGAGGTCATGGTTTGATTCCAGGTCAGGGCACATGCCTGGGTTGCAGGCTCGATCCTCAGTGGAGGATGTGCAGGAGATAGCCAATCAATGATTCTTTCTCATCATTAATGTTTCTATCTCTCCCTCTTCATTCCTCTCTGAAATCAATAAAAATACACTCTATAGAAAGTATGGTAAAAAGTACAAAATAATATAATTGAATTAAATATAGATCTATTGACAGCTTAAAATCAATGCAAATAGACTAAACATTATCCAATTAAAGATCAGATTTCAGAATGAATTTGAAAAATCAAAATCTAGTTATTTGTATGCAAGAAAAATAGAAAGCAAAGGGATAAAAATTATACCAAGCAAATATTAACCAAATAAAAGTTGGGGTGGCTATATTAACATCAGGGGGAAAAACAGACTACAAAAACCTTGATTAGGGCAAGAGAATATCAACAGTACATAATGACAAAAGGAACACCTCACCTGTAATCCTATATAATAAAAGAGAAACATGCAAATTAATCATCACTCCGTCACTCCTCTACACCCATCAGCCCATCAGAGTGACTATGCAAATTAACCCAACAAAGATGGCAGTTAATTTGCATACACAGGCACAGAGCGAAGACTGAAGACGACTGAAGATGGCAGTAGTCACAGAGCTGGAGCGAGCAGGAGGCTTGGGTTGCTCCCGGCGATGGAGAAAGCCAAGCTTCCCTCCAGCCCTGGACTCCGCTCAAGGAGTGGCTGGGGGCCTGGGTTGCGGGGGGAGAAGCCAAGCCTTGCTGCTGAGGCTGGACCAAAGGCCTGGGTCCCGGGTGCCAGAGGAAAACCGGTGCCGGCGGAAAACCGGTGCCGGCAGTCAGGGGAAGGAAGGCCTATTGCAGGAATCTTCATGCAACGGGCCACTAGTATATAATAATTACGTTATATTATTATGCAAGTACCTAACACCATAACTTCACTAAATATATAAAGCAAAAACATAAAAAATTGTTTTTACAATTGACAAGTCCACTATCATAGTGGGAAATTTTAAAAACAATCAGTAATTTATAGATAAAGCAGGCAAAAAATTTGTAAGGTGAGACACATTTGAACAAGACAATTAATGTGTTTGATATGATGAATAAACGTAGAACTGTGCAACAAACAATTATAGAAAACCTATTCTTTTCAAGCATATAAGAAGTGTTTGCAAAAATGACCGATACCAGACCATGAAGCAAATCTCAACAAATTCCAAAGAGTTTCTAGCATACAAATCACCTTGTTTTTAGCACAATGCAAAAAATTGGAGTTAATAAAGAGATAAGGAATGATAGTCCATGTTACAGCATAGTTGTAAATAACATATAGATCAAAAAAAGAATAATTACGGATTGTTCAGATAGTACATGTCAAAACTTGTAGGTGTAGCTAAACCTTGGAGAGCAAGGCTTAGATTTATATTAGACAACAAGAGAGAAAATTAATAAGCTAAGCACCCAACTCTAGAATTAGGGGGGAAAAATAACAGAGTGACCCAAAAAAAGAAAAACAAAGGAAATAATGAAGAGCAGAAGCAAATAAATTTAAAACCAAACAATGATAAAATCAATAAACCCAAAGCAAGTTAAGAAAAAGAGAAGGCACAAATAAAGGACATTAGGAATTAACAAAGAAGAGAAAACAGTGATGTTTTAAATCACGAAAGAATGTTTTAAACAACCTTATGCCAATAAAGTTAAACACGTAATCCGAAACGACCAATTTCCTGGAAATGTAACACACCAAAACTGTCTCAAAAAGAATTAGAAACTCTAAAGAGACCTATAATCATTAAAAATTGGATCATTAATGTAAAATTTAACCCCTACGCCACCTCCCATGAGCCCACCAGGACCAACATTCAATGAACTGATAATCACAGTTGTATTGGGACTCACCAGAGAAACAGAACCAGTAGGAGATTATATAATATATGTTATAAATATAAAACTAAATAAAGAAAGACTAGAAGACACTGACTCACATGATTGTGAAGGCTGACAACACCCGGGAGCTACAGTCTGCAAGCTGGAGATCAGGACAGCAAACAGTATAATTCCAGTCCAGGTGCTGGCGGGCGTGAGACCTGTAAGAGCCAATGTTTCAGTTTGAGGAAAGAAAGGAAGGCAGGAAACACCAGTGTCCCAGCTCCAGGCAGTCAGGTAGGAGGAGTTCCCACTTCCTCCGGGAGGAGCCAGACTTTTTATTCTATTCAGGCCTTCCCCTGATTGGGCAAGGCCCACCCACAGTAGGGAGGGCAATCTGCTTTACTGAGTCCACCAATCCAAACGTTAATCTCATCCAAAACACCCCCCAGACACACCCAGAATCATGTTTGACCAATTATTGGGGCACCCCATGGCCCAGTCAAGTTGACACAGAAAATTAACCATCACACCAGTCTATGTTAAAGAGCAGAAGAGGAGGTACTGTTTCCCAAC
Source organism: Myotis yumanensis (assembly GCF_028538775.1). NCBI lineage: Eukaryota > Metazoa > Chordata > Mammalia > Chiroptera > Vespertilionidae > Myotis > Myotis yumanensis. The sequence continues at coordinate 6,967,757 of NW_027223763.1, forward strand.
TCTTTCTAGGTTAGTAGTATTTTAATAAAAAAAATAATAAAGATAACAGTATGAAAAATAAAGTTTTATTTCATGAACATGGAGGCAAAAATCCTGAATGAAATATTCACAGACAAAATCTATCATTGTACAAAAAAATGGTAGAGAGGTCAAGTGAGATTTGACGAGGGGCCACATGAAGATTGAAGAGAAGCAGCCAGGAGCCCTGAGAACTGGGAGAGCATGTTCCTCTTTGTTCCGGCCAGTCTGTAGTCCTCTGAGCAGGAGCCTCCGGAAATGGACCCCTCCTTGGCCCTCCTTTTGGGGCTTTGACCAGGTTCTGGGAAGAGCTGAGTCCTGATCGCCAGCAGGGCAGACACCCCTGGAACTCGCACTGCAGGGAGATTCATCCCTGTGTCTGTGCCCGGCTCTGTTTCCTGCTACCCCAGGGCTCCTCCTCAGGGACAATGCAGTGGTCACACCAGGGCAGGCTCCTCGGCAGGAAGTGCAGGTGACATGGCTCAGGGACTCCTCGCCACCTTGCCAAGCACCCAGCCCCACCCGTAACTCCCAGGCCTTACCCCTAATCAGTCCAGCCTGGGCCTCTGCTTCCTGGAGCACCTGGGTGCCCATATTCTCTAAATGCCAAACTGACGGTCAGAGCGGGGCAGCAGAGGTCCCTACCCCCAGCCCATGTCCCCCTCAACTCAGTGGAGCTCACAGGCTGCTCCCCGAACTGGCAAGTGGGTGGGGCCACGTGATCAAGAGGAAGTGGGCACGTGAACAAGGAGGTGGGGCCATCTGATCAACCCAAAGTGATCACATGAACAAGGAGGTGGGATCACGCAAAAATCCTAAACAAGTCAAGTGAGTACTGATAAGGGGCCACGTGAATATTGAAAGGATGAGGCCAGGCATCCCCAGAAGATAAAAAAAAACAAACAGAACAGGATAGAACCTCCACAGGACCCCTTCTAGGGAGCACAGCCCCAAACTTAAGTTCAGATTCTGACGCAAGAACTGGGAGAGCATATGTTCGTGGTTGTTGAAGCCAGTCTGTAGTTATCTGAGCAGCGGCCTCAAGAAACGGACCCCTCCTTTTGAGGCTTTGACCAGGTTCTGGGTGAAAAAAAAAAAAAAAGGCAAATTTGGATTTAAACTCATAATGTATTATGAGGAAATTCATGCAATTTACTACCTTAAGAAATTAACAGAGAATTACCATAAAGTTACTTGAAAGAAATCATTTGCAGAAGTTGAATACCCATTCATGAAGGTTTCGTTTGCTCTTTCTGGTTGTCATTGTCTGAGAGCAGTAAGGAGGGTGAGATGCTTGGCACAAGGTCTTGGGACATCAGCTCCCTCCCTCCCTCCCTCCTTCCCTCCCTCCCTCTGCAGTGAGCTCAGTCCTGAAGCTGGGGTTGCAGCTCCCTGATGGCTGGGGTGCACCAGGACCCAGCCAGCCTCCTAGGAGTGCTGTAAGCTAGCACCTCAGGGCTGTGTCAAGTGCTTGCAGAATCTGCTCCCACCTACCTCCGCCTGCCCACCTCTTCAGGCTCTGCCCCCCTGTTCTCAGGTGGGTCAGGGGTTCTGATCCGTCCCTTACACTTACAGAGGCCACCTGGCCTGGTCGTTAAGAACATGGACTCTGGAGTCAGAGGGGCCTGGCTTCATGTTTCAGTTCTGCCACTTCTTAGCTCTGTAACCTTGGGCAAGGGTCAGACTCTCGGGGCCTTCGCTTCCTCTTGTGCAAAATGGGGTCAGCAATAGCACCTCATCCCCGTGTGTGAGGAGGGTGCACTAGGAAACACATGGGACTTTCTTGGCCCAGGTCTGGCACACAGTAGGTGCACCATCACTGGAGGTTCCAATGACTCCGGGGATGGCTCCTCCTTCTCACCGTTGGTCCCACCAAGGGCCAGCCCTGCCCCAGGCAGGTGCCTCCAGGATCGCTAGAAATCCCTCCCGTTTCTAATGCATTGGGGTCCCGCTCCCCTGCATTCCTGGTGGCCCATGTCCTCTGCACTCCCCTGTTCCCCTATAACGGGGGTCCTTTCAAAGCAAACGGCAGTGGATGCCCCGGGTCTGAGATCACAGTTGAGGGGTGAGAGTCCTTCTGGTACAGCCCTAGCCCTCCAGTAGCCACCAGCTGGGCCATCCCTGCCCTCCTCCCTCCCATCCCAGCCAAGCCCAGGGACTGGGGAGGATTCAGTCAGTCATTAGGACTTTGCTTCCCAGACCAGGAAGATGCTTTGAAGAGCAGCTGAGCAAAGAGCTGATGGGCAAAGATGCCTCCACCATCTTCATTGGGTAGAAAGAGCTGGAAGATGAGAGATAGAGGGGCAGAGACTGGACCCAGAGAAAGTCGCCCAGACGAAAACCCACTCAGAACCAACCGACCATCCGTATTGCTGAGCGCACACCGTGGGCAAAGCACAGGAACTCCATCCATTCATCCTCAGGCTAATCCAATGAGGTGGGACCTTTATGATACCCATTTTACAGATGGAAGACCTGAGGCTCAGAGAAGAGAAGGGCCTTGTAGGGGTCACAAAGCCAGCATGTCAGTCGGATTCCCGAGCCCCGGCGACTCCTACTCCAGACTGACTCCCCCTCTAATCACAAAACCTTGGCCAGATCTGCTTCTCACATTTGCCTCAACCACCTGTGGGGCCCCCAGAGAGAAGGTGGGTGCCCTTCCCCTTCCAGCCCATTGCTAGCACCTCCAGCTCCCTCCCTCCCTCCCAAGCCCAAGCTGTAATTCAGGGGCTGGCCAGCCCAGGACCAGGGCATCCTCTCCCGGCTACTCCTGCTGCAGCCACAGCTGCTTCGGCAAAAATAGCTCCATTTCCTGGAGCTGGAGCGCACACCAAGGGGGTGTTCTGAGAGTATTTGACTGGCTTTTAATTATTAGGAAATGGTTGCTGATTTACACAGCAATGTTTACTCAGCAAATTGCTAATTAATGCTCTGAAAAATGCCAAGTGGTATCAAATATTTGCTTTTATTTGCAGTACCAAAATATTTTTATTTTCGGTGAGTAGCAGAATCGATGAGAAGGTACTGAAGTGTTTAAACAGGGTATGTAAAGTTTAAGCTGAATATTAAACGGGGAGGAAGGCTGGGCTTTGTGGCTGGGGCCTGGGGGAGGCTCGGAAGCAGGCTGAGAGCAGTGCACCCCAAATTTCTTCCCCAAAGCTGCAGCCCTTGGGATGCAAAGGGCACCAGCTAGCCACAGACAGGGACGTGAGTGACCAGGGTCACCCTCACTATGTCCCCCTGCACCCCCATCATCATCACCACCTCCGTCACCTCCCCGCCCTGCCACCCCCACTCTCCCCTTCACTACATTTTATAGATATTGAATGTACTCTGTGTGATGGACATTATTTTGATGCTGAGGAGATTAGATCCCTTTGCTCATCAAGTTGGCACTGGACTTCAACACCCAGTAAGCCGGAAAATAAATGAATGAATAAGAACATTTCAGAAGGTGCTAAGTGCTAAGAAGAAAAGAAATCTCTGCCCACGGGGTCTGCTGCTGCCCTGCCTCCCTGCCCCATCTCCCACCTCTCTCCCCTCTGCTGTGCCCAGAGCCTGCCCAGCACCACTGGTAAGTCCAGGACCTTGCCTGGAACTTTCTTCTCTGCTCCATCCCATCTTGCCCCTCTCCGTCTTCTCCTGGCCAGCTCCCACCCCTCCTCCAGGTCTCAGCTAAAACCGTCCCTCCCCGTGGGGGTCTACCTCACCGCAGACACCAGCTCGGCACAGCCCCCTGCTCTGTGACACTCCCTGGCACTTGTAACTACCCACCACCCTGGGCTGGGTTACAATATTCATAACCCTGGCAAGGGGGGGGGGGGGGGGAGGTTCACGTCTGCCACCTTTCCCTTCTTTGCAAAGACGTTTCCCTTTCCTCTTCTGTTAACCAAACGTCCCTCACAGACCCTGCACCGGTTACAGTCCCCCAAGACCAAGGGGGAAGAGTGTGGGCATGTTGAAGTCTGAGCTTTGGTCTGGTGGGTGCCAGACGTCTGGTAAGACCTGGATGCTGAAGTCTGTTAAACACCACATAACAAGGGGCCTCCCAAGTCAGGGGACAGAGGTAAGAGGTCATCAGGTCTCCTGACTATGGGTTCTCTTCCCCTCTTCCTTTGTCAGAAGGATGTGAAAAGTCACTGACTTTGGACGGTATAGGATTGTAATACAAGTGCCCTAACCGGTTTGGCTCGGTGGATAGAGTGTAGGCCTGGGGACTGAAAGGTCCCAGGTTCGATTCTGGTCAAGGGCATGTACCTTGGTTGCGGGCACAATCCCAGTAGGAGGTGTGCAGGAGGCAGCTGATCGATGTTTCTAACTCTTTATCCCTCTCCCTTCCTCTCTGTAAAAAATTAATAAAATTTATTTTTTAAAAAAAGATTGTAATACAAGCCTCTCTTCATTACTCCATGCCCTTGGGCCAGTAGAATGGTTGAAATGCAATATAGTCACACAATGGAATAGTACACAGCCATGAAAAATGAACTACCAATACACACTGCCATATGGATCAAGCTCACAGACAAAGTGCAATGCCATAGAAGCCAGACACAAAAGAGTACAGGCTGTATGATTCCCTTTATGTAAAGTGTGGGAAAGGCGAGGCTAATTTGTGTGAAAACCAGGAAAGGGGTGCGGGACTGGCCAGAGCGATAATCTGCATCTTTATGGATGGTGACGTAGGTATTCACTGAGCCATCCACTTAGGATCATGGACTTTCTAGAAGTTTTACCTCAATGAAAATTTTAATTTAGGGTGAGTTCTTGACTCCAGTCTGAGGAAAATCTAATTGATGTAAAGCAGGAATTCAAAGAACTAATGAGTTAGTGGAAACATTTATCAGTAGCTCCTCATAAAAGATCGTTCCTAGGAGAGTATATTGTCTTAAGGGTTTTTTCTAACCCTTTATATTAAAAACAGAGGAGCAACAGTAGGTAAAGGGATTATGCTAATAACATATTTGAGATTGTATAACATTTAATCATCTAAAAGCAACTAAAAAAAGGTTTCGCTCTTGATTCTATTTACTGAAAAGGTATTATTAAAACAAAAAGAAAAATAGCTCCCTGAACATCTATCCTCACGGTTCATGCCCCGTGCAAACATTTCACTTAGTCAGCATCTCTCTACATAATGTTTATTGTCTATGTGTAGTTTACAGTTTATATAATTTGGCATGTTATCCCTTTACAATGAGGATTCTTGAAAATCTAATAAATACCCATATCCATTCTCTGCTAGGTTTTCCAGTATTTGGTCCTTTTGTGAACTGAATTTTTCATGCAGCTGGGGTTGTTTTGATGGGAAGTATAAGGTGTACCTAAACTACAAATTATTGTTTCCAGTTGCTGATCAGTTTCTTCAATAGCACCTACTAAATAATTCACCCCTCACTCATTGTTTTAGGGTGGCTTCTTCATCACGTTTAATTTTTACATGCGGTCTCATCTATTTCCAGGCATTCTGTTCTAATCCATTACGGTCTATTTCTTTTGTTCCATCAATATCCTCACTGTTCTAATTATTGCTACTTTCTCTGTTTTAATATTCAGGAAGGCTATCTGTCAATGCTCTCCCTTGATATTCTGACCAGTGTTTTTTTTTTCCAGATACATTTCAGAAACGTTTTATCAAGTTCCTTTTGCAGGACTGTTTGTTATGGCATTCAATCTGCAAATTAGCATGGAGGTGGCTTGACATTTTTACAGTACTCGGGCTTCCCATGCAGAAACATGGTATGCCTCTCCATTTATTCTGCTCTTCTTTTATTTCCCCAATAAAATTTTGTAGTTGTCTTTATATAGGTCACATGCATTTCTCATTAAGTTTATTCCTAAGTATTTTTCCATGGCTTCTGGGAATGGCGTCTCTTTTTTTCATGACGCTTTCGGTGGCTAGAACACAGGCGAGCACTGACGGGGGCAAAGGGGTCTTGTCTCTGGCCACTTTACTAAGCGGCTATTTGTTGGTACACATCTAAGTTGCTTCCTTTGGATTTTCGTTCCTAAATCGCATGGACAGTGAACACTGTTTGTCGTGTTGGCATTAGGTGGGGCTCCCAGCCTGGCATCTGATGGCCCTGGGGGAGCCTGTCACAGCCTTTCCGCTGAGCCACAGCCTGGGCCCCGGCTGGCACTGCCCTGACCCCCAAACCCCTGTCCAAGGCCCTCTAGCTAGCAGAGTCCTGCCCTGGCTCTCCTAGCCACTGGCAGAGGCCACCCCTCCACTCTGATGGACGCCCCATGCACCCAACGTGCTGCCACCATGTTAATCAAGGCCATGGTGACCAAGTATCCATGATGTGTTTGGCCCCTTTGCCAAGCCTTTTACGTAATCTTTCTTTTCAAATCTCTAAAGGGAATATGTGATTCACCAGAGACGTTAGGGACTTTCTGAAGTCCCACAGCTGGTAAGGGGCAGATCTGGGATTCGAACCTGTGTTCCTTACTCTGCCATGTTGCTTCCCTCTCGGTGCCCAGGACTCCCAGAGACTCTTGACCCACCACCCATCAGATGGGCCGCAGAATACTGATGCCCGGACTCCCCCGGAGCTCACCATACCCCGCTGGGCACTGTGGTGTGACTTCCAGGAGCCCAGCCAGCTCTGTCACCTCCACCCAGACCTGCCTGCTCCAGAATTAGGCCCAGTATGCCCTGCACCCAAGTCCCTTGCGTTAGGAGGGTTTGGTGACCACACAGCAACCTTCCCTATTGAAGAATGTAATCATTATACCCACCCAAGTTTCCGTCTCCTTTGAGCAAATGCTCTACCTGAATAGTTATTCTAGCAAAAGGCAGTTTGAGAATTAGCATTAGTTACAACTACAGTTAATATTAGTTACAACTACAGTTAATATTAGTTACAACTACAGCAGCTAACCCATTTACTCAGTTCGTACCACAAACCAGACGCTGTGTTTAAGTACATACATGATCTCATTTATCTTCACCACAACAATAGTACCCATTTTACAGATGAGGAAACTGAGGCTTAGAGAGCTAAAGTCATTTATCCAAAGACCCTCAGCTTGTAAGTGGAAGGGTCAAAATTTGAAACTTGAAATATTACTCAGAAGCCTGGTAACTTGGTTCTAAAGCTTTATTCCTGCACCTGGGACTTCCTGTATTGTTCAGACAAATGGTGTTGTACAGCGAAGGTTCCACAAGTCACTGTCTTCAGCATGAGGAGCGGGGCTCTGTACAATGCAGAGGCCCAGGCCCATCACACTGAGGAGTCAGGCAGCCCAGAGCCAGGTTTGAGAAGGGCCATTCCAAAGAAGAGTCCTTTGCCATCGAATGATGAGGACGTTGGTTTATGTTGCAATGAATCCCACCACTGACAGATATTTGCACAAAAGAAGCAAATAGCAAGTGGGGAGGAGTTTCTAAACAAAGATGCCAAACACATTCACTGTCCAGAAAGCAGTATCTGTACATACAGGGCCGGGACACACTGATTAGAAAAACATCACCTCCTCAGAGATTTGCTGACGCACTTGCCCCACGACCAAGAACCTGAATAGGTCCCTCACCCAGAAGGCAAAACCCTTAGTAAATCAGAGTGTGGGGAAATATTCAGCTTCATCCATGACGTTTGAAAGATAAAATAACAAGATGCCTTTTCAAGTCTGCCAAACTGTAAAATAAACCTTTGAAACATCACCAACTAGTAATCAGCATGGCCTTTGGAATCAGCTCTACCTGGGTTCGATACCGGCCTCCCCGACCCCAGCCGTGTGGCCTTGGGCCAACACGTGACCTTCAGAGTCCCAGTCTCCTCATCGGAAAGGCATCCCAAAGGCGGCGACCTCCAGGGCCGTTGTAGTAACTGAGACAGCAAATAAGACCCAAGCTGTCAGCTGCCGTCACGTGGAGCTAAATTGTGGTACCTCTTACATGCATAGACCACCTGCCTTATGCTAGAAATCTGTGTCACCCCCAGACGAAGGAGTCACACATGCAGAACCCAGGGCCCAAGTCCCGCACAATTTCACATCAGGCCAGCGTCAGTTACTCAGGGTCCTTCTCCCTCCGGCCCCCACCCCTCCAGCCCTCACCCTTCCATCCCTCGGCTGCCTCGCCCTGGTTCCCGTGCCTGGCCATAGGTACAGCCTCCAAAGCAGGGCTCCTAAACCTGAACAGGAGCGTGGCCTCCCCTCCAGCGGAAACCCAGCCTTGCCTTCCGTGAGGAAAGAGTATCAGCAATACCCATGACTTTGTCACCGGCAGGAATCACAGATGTTTTCACATCATGACAGCTGCTGCGTATTTCTCAGAATATTCTTTATGCTTCTCACCACCTTGAAATCATGATGGTTATTAGACCTGCCACCAGATCTTGCTACTTGATGTGTGAATAAAGCAGCACACGTGTTGCTATATCATAAAGTTTTATATTTTGATAATTATATTTTAATAAATTGGTTTCCTTTGGAATCATGCATATATCATCTGATGCACTTAGAAATCATTGTTCTAGAAAGGAACCCGCAGGCTTCTCCAGACCGTATGCCAAAGGGGTCTACAGCACAGAAAGGGTGAACCCCTGCCTCAGAGCCTCTGCAGTGGGTCCCATCGTTCTTCCCATTTTGCAGATGAGAAAACTGAGCTTAGAGAAGCCAAGTCACTTGCCCAAAGGTACCCAAGTAATGAATGATGACGCATCGGTTTGACCTTGGCATTTCCTGCTGCCAGTGCCTAACCCCTGCTCCACCTGCGTCCCCTGCAGCCTTGTGCTGGGGGCTAAGAGCACAGATAGGGCTCTGACATGGCCGCTGCCGCAGGAGGGCCCGGAGCAACGGGGAGACAGATCCCTCTGGAGCCCTAACACAGGATCGTAAGCCTATTTCCTGATAGGCTGCAGCAGATGCCGGGGCTGATTCCTCTTCAGGGAGTGGGGGACCCCAAGGCTGGGGTCGGGTGGACTCAGGGGCTCAGGTGGGGTGTACTGACTTCAGTGGCTGACAGAAGGTGGATAGGGGGATGAGTCCCTGAAAGCAGGCCCAAGAGAGGGTCCCAAGGATCCAGCCAGAAAAGTCAAGGCTGTGTCCAGGCCGAGGGGCTGAGGGGCCAGGGAGAGAATGGGGATCACAAGCCCCTAACCCAATGCCTACCAGCATTTCACCTGGAGTCAGAGGCCAATAAATGTTTGTTGGATGGATGGATGGATGGATGGATGAATGAATGAATGAATGAATGGAACAAGTAGGTTCAGCCTGGACCAAGCAAAGGCTGGATTGGCCAGGGGTATCCTGTGGGAGCAGAGTGATGACCACCCCCAGCCAATCAGGAAGTCTTTTTTGTGGGCCTCCTGGCAGAGCCCGCCCAGCTCAGGCCTGTCTTCACTCCTGCAGACAAAAGCCTGACCCTTGGTGACTCCCTGGGGTGGTGGGAAACCAGAGGGGGGTGGGGGGTAGCTAAGCCCCTCAGGTTGGGGTGACAAGGGTGAAGAAAGAAACGTGACTCCCCTTGAGCTCCAAAAGCTGACTTGCCCCCCAGTACAACATTCCTCCTGTGGAGCCCGTCCACCATGACTGAGCTCGGACCACCCCAGTCCCATCATCAATGCGTCCATCTCACAGAAGTCCCAGCACAGGGACACGGGAGGGAACAAAAGAGACTCGTCTCCGGCTCATGGCTGGGGTCTGGGCAGCAGGGCGGGAACAGGCCGTCAAGTCCAGCAACCACGTGAATGGAGAAAAGAGCCTTTAGCTGGCGCTAAGTTCTGAGGGCCAGTTCACTCGGGGTGGGGAGACAGGGTGACCCCCACACCACCGTTCGCCTCTCTGTTACAAGGCACGTGGTTCTGCAAAACATTTAAATCAAACCTGAGGCCCTCCCTCCCCAAGTGTGCGGAGATGAATCGCCTTAGAGTCATCCCCTTTGGCTCATGCGGACGACCATTCTCTGCCCGAATAATCTTAGCTGAGAAGGAACTCCAACTCGGTAACCAGGTCAGATCCAAAAAAGGAAAGACCTTGAATTGCACTGTTCTTAAAAGCACTTAAAAGGAATTGAATTAGAACTGAGACAAAAAAAAAAAAAGCCCCTGAATTCAACTCCCGCTGACACCAAGTTAGAAAAATAGCTGAAGGAAAAGGATGTAGCCCGTCAATCAAGATAGGATCATTCTTTTTTTTAAAAAAAGAGAGAAAAGTCTTTTGTTTTAAGGGGAGCAGACTGGTAATTTGGAGGCGCGGAGGCAGCGTCAGTGCGAGGAGCTTTCATTTTTCCAGACAGGGGGTTTGGCGGCTGGGAGAGTTGAGGGGTGCATAATGAGCCCCCCTCTGTTGAGGTTCCCTTTCCCTCGGAGGAGAGGGGCTCTCGGCCTCCGGCTGATTGATAGGAATCCAGGTAGGCGCGCCGAACCCGGGGATGTACAATCTCCCCTTTGTTGCTAATCAAAGTCGGCTGAACGAGACCCCGTCTTTCCTTCCCGATTCCGATGTACCCGTGTGAGGCGCTCCGACGAAATGTGTTCCATTACACCAGCACCAATAAGTCACACTCCCTGTGTTGTGACACCCTGAGTATTACTAATTGTCAATCACAAACCACAAGTCTTGTCAAGACGCTCCCTTCTCGACGGGCTGGTTCAAACCCGGAGTGATTTTTAATCAAGTGTTAATAATACAGCATCTGTCAGTGGACGGTGGGTATCAGGCAATCAGAGGGAGGGAACGGATGACACGGCACATTTTAATGTTTTCATTTCCCGCTCTTCCCAATTATCGGCAGGATTGCTGTCAGCCTGCAAAGTGCACTGACATTACTGCAGGTGAACTTCACCGTGGAGAAGGGAGGGCGGCTGTCAGGGCTCCCGTGGCAAGGGTACCCCACCCCGCCCTGCCCTGCCCTGCCAGAGAGGTCTCCCCCGCCCCCCCCGCCCGGAGCCCCAGGGGGAGAGGGAAGCTTTGGGTCTGTGGTAGGGGAGCCCCCCCACTCGAAGCACACCTGGATATTAGGAGAGGTGGTGCTTGTGCCCGGGGAGGTGGGGGTGGGGAGTGGTGTCCTGGAACTCCTCATGTACCCGCCACAGGGTATATAGCCGCCACCACCTCACTGGGGAGCCACAAACCCCCGGGCCCAGCACGAACTGGATCATGGGGCTCCGACACGAACAAGGATTGGCCAGAACTCCGGGTTGCTTCTCCCTTCCCCACATTTTCCACAACTCAGCTTGGGGCTGCCTCTTGCCACCTCCCTCTGGTCCATGTGCTACCCAGATGCCAGAGTCATTGTTCCCAAACCCAGCTCAACCCCCTCCCAGGGTTCCCCGGTGCCTGTAGGCTAGAATCAAACTCCAGGGGCCTGGGCCTCATCTGCACTGAGGAGAGCAGCAGCCACCTCCTGGGGCTGAGAGAAGGAAGGAGTGAGGGATCCGCGGGGCCTGGAGGGAACTGGCAGTCACCGCGCTTCCTCCCTGACCCCCCGAGGGACATCTGTCCATGACGCATTCCTTTCTCGTCTTCCCTGACCCCCCGAGGGACATCTGTCCATGACGCATTCCTTTCTCGTCTTCCCTGACCCCCCGAGGGACATCTGTCCATGCGGAAGAGACGCATTCCTTTCCCTGTCTTGCTGATCAATGGTAAGACCTGGTCACTACCATGTGCCCTGACCCGGCCAAGTCCAATCTCAAGATCTCAGCCCACATCTTCTTGAACAGAACAGGGTGACCCTCGCGCTTCACCCTGTGGCTTTTCTGGTAAAGAGAGAAGCCATCGTTGTGACTTTTGCCTCCCTTGCCCAGAGTCTTATCACTCTGGACTTGGAGGCCGATCCAACCCTCCAGCCTCATTTTATTAAAAAAACAAACAGGATATTAGTTATCTAATCCTGTGTAACAAGAGACTTCAAAAGTTAGTGACTTAAGCAATAAACATGTCATCTCTCAGTTCCCGAGGGTCAGGAATCCGGGCTGGGCTCAGCTGGGTGGTTCTGGCTCGGGGTCAGCCAGAGGCCCGACTGAGGCAGAGGGTCCGCTTCCAGGCTCAGTCCTGTAGCTGTTGGTCTCCGTCCTCAGCCCTGGGTCTCTCTGTGAGCTGCCTAAATGTCCTGGGGACACGCAGCTGACTTCGCCCAGAGTGACTGATAAGAGAGAGAAAAACCAAGATGGCAGCCACGATGTTTCATAACTTCATCACTTGTACCATATTCTGTTAGGAGACTGGCCCTGCATGGGAGGCGCTTCACTGGGGGGTGAATGCCAGCGGGTGGAGCCCACTGAGGGCGTCCTGGGGGCTGGCTACCATACCCGGCTTGATCCCCGTATCTTCTTCCGAGGGACACCTGATATTTGCAAAATTCAGACACATGCAGCCTCCAAAGGAAGGCATTTGTGCCATTTGGAAAATGAGGCCAAAGGAGGGAGAAGCTGTCAGAACAGAACAGGGAGGCCAGAAGTCCAGGTCTGCCTCGTGAGAATGCCTCGCACTCAGTGCACAGCCTGGGACAAGTCCCAGCCCTGCCAGGCCACAGTGGCCCCATTTGGACAATGAGGGTCAACTAGATCAGCGGTCACCAACCGGTGGTCCGAGAACCATGGTGGTCCGTGAGGTCTGAAAGGTTGGCGACCGCTGAACTAGATGATGCTGAGGCTGAGGGACACTGGCCCAGTGAGTCTCAGCTCTAGGATGATGCTTCCCAAGGCCCTGCAGGTTCTCTGGGTGATGGCAACAGCGTTAGAAGACCAGCTTTCTCCCCCACCCAGGGGACCACTTTGAGGGATTGATCGTCGCTGCTCAGTCTGGCCCGGGGGCCACCTTCCATCGCTTTGTTCTGGAGCCACAACTACAGTTTCCACAGCACGTGACCTGCTGAGCAGGGGCCAGAGAGGTGAACGAAGGATCCTGGGGGTTGGGGAGGAGAGCAGAACGTCATGTCTGCTTGTCTGCCCAAACCCTTTCCCTGAGGGTCTGCCTCTCTGAGCCCTGGTCTGAACAGGGCAGGGGGCCCCAGAAGGAGGTCTGGAGAAAACTTTCCCATCACAGCCACTGCCTGCTTGTCTCTTGGGTCACAGCATGACTGGACTACCCACCTCGGCTGCCCAACTGCCTCTGCCTGGGCCCTGCCCTACCCCCACTCCGAGTGCCAGAAGAGAGACAGACAGACAAAGAGAGAGAGAGAGCCCCATGCAGGGGGAGCCCATCATGCCTCACAGGCCTGGCCACCCCAGCTGGTTCCCTGTGCACAAGGATGCAAAAATGCATGAGCACATGTGGACAGAGACACACACAGGCAGAGCACACTTCTGCCTCCCCACCCCGGCCCCCAGACCCACCAGGGACCCCACGCTCCAGGCAGTCGGTGTGGGCGAGACGCAGAGAGACTTTCAAATCAAGAGGAAAAAATGAAAGCATTTTTAATAAAGGTGAATAGATAAGCCATCACGGGGGAAATCAGAGCTTTTTATACTAGGCTGATAGGTTAGCATTATCTTTGTTTTGAATCTTATATGCACCTTCCCTCCACCCTTTTTGGTGCGGGGGTGGGGCGGGGGGGCTCTCTAAGTCCTTCAGGTCTGAAGTGTAGGGCCCCAGCCTGCTGCCCTCTCCAGCCTCAGAGCCCACACTGCCTGGCTCAGCCGGGGGACTCCGCCTGCAGAATGGGCTCACGACTCCTCCCTCCCACCAGGTCTCACAACCTGAAGGCGCAGCTGCCACCTCGGAAAAGAGTGCAAATGGATTTATTACACCGAGATGCAATTTTACCGCCTGACCTTGGAGGTGACCCATCATTACTTACTAAGTTGAACCCAGACACCTCATTCTTCTGCTTGTTTGAATGAACCCTAATGGCCTTGAGTCCCATCGGGTGAGTTGGGGGCGGGGAGTCATTAAAGCACAGAGCCCTCCCAGGCTCAGATGGAGATGATCAAGAGGACTCACCTGGTTGGGAGGGTGCTGCACAAAACACCCAGCTTTGTCCTCAGGGCCCTCTGTCTGGGTCCATGACCACCATCCCTGGGGTTGTCCCTCCCTTAAGGTTCCGGCCTTGTGAGTTCCCACACCTCCCCGCAGCCCCCAGGGCAGAGCTCAGGAGGCTGGCATCTCTGAAGAGACTTGGAGACATATGACTGAGAAATAAAGACAGGATGCACAGGGCCCGAAAAGAACCAAGTTTCTGAAGATTTGCTTTCTGGTTTCCAACTAAACCCATCAGCTGCTAAAGGGTCCTTCATCCTCCTCCCTGTCCCCCAGGGCCAGCTCCATCTGCTGCATACCATACCCCCAGGTCATGCCCTACACACAGGGCTCAGGCTCTCACAGCCAGTGAGGTCTGTGTCCTCTGCTCCAGCCTGAGGACCTGGACAGCCATGAGCCCTCCCCCAGTCAGCAGCTCCACCCGGCTTGGTGAGGTTTTGCTCGGGCAAGTGCCTCCCACATTCAAGGAAGCTGTGCTGGTTGGTTCTTTCTGGCTGAAAGTAACAGAAACACGCTCAAGTGAGCTTAAGTAGGAAAAAGAAATGCCGTTTTAGGGTCCAGGAAGACCTGGCACTGGGAATGGGGCTTTCTCTGCCTCCTGTCTTTGCTTCTTCCCTCTCCCTCCCCGCACACCAGCCCTCCTGCCTCTCCAGGTCACAGGGGGAAAGATGGCTGCCCCACCATTCCCGAGTGTCTGTGTTGCAGATCCAGTTATCCTCTAACACTATCTGACCGCCCCTTCGTCCAATTCTGGGTTCACAGAGGGGAGACCCCAACTTGCCAAGCTGAGGTCCAGTCAGCTGTGGCTGGAGGATAGGGCGAAGTAGCATGAATATGACCCTGGGGACACAGGGAGCAGATCTCAGAGAAAGGCAAGGACTAGGACTTGTCTTTGCTTCTTAGTCTAGTATTCTGTCCAAAGAGATGAGCTGCCCCAGCAAGAAGGATTCTCTGCCACAACAGTGAGCTCAGAGGGTGTGTCAGAGGCCACCAAGGGTTGCGGCAGGCAAACTAAGGGCCATGCATCTCTGTTGATGGGAATATGTGAGAACATTTTCAACTTCTCTCGAGGGAATTTAGCAGGAGACAGGGTGTACCTAAGCTTCCAAGGTAAGTCCTAGCTTGCCCCTGTGAGCCATGCAACAAAAGGAGGGATCTCTCTCTCTCTCTCTCTCTCTCTCTCTCTCTCTCTCTCTCTCTCTCTCTCTCTCTCACACACACACACACACACACACACACTCACCACTTGATCTGACTGATAAGCCCACTGAGGTTGCCAGCACCCTATGGATACTCCAGCTAGGATAGAAAACCGAGCCTTCTCCTGTGAACAGAAAACCCATGGAAAAGTGAGGATGACAATCAGATTCAGAGAAATCAGTCTGGTCCCAGAGTCAGTAATGTAAGCTCCCGGCCTTCCTCAGAGTGTGGCCTTGTGCTGGGAGCTGTCCAGGGTCCTGACCAGCCCTTTCTCTAATCAAGACCCTGAGCCTCTCAGCATCCATCCACCCTGAAAGGTGCCCCGTGGGCTGGGCCAGAGGGGTCCTGGTTGAGCAGTAACCCCACAGGGTGTTGAACAGTAGAGACCATGGGCACAGGTTACCCCTCCATCAGGCCCTCGCCAACAGGACCCTCTCACGTCCGACTGCGTCCTGGCTTCCTCTCAGAACCATCCCCAACCTCACTCGAACAATGTCACGAATTTTCCCTCCTTGATGAACTTCAAAGTCTTTTAATGACTCTTCATAAAGGAACAGTGGGGCCAAAAGTTGAGCAAAGGAGATGATTAAAGTACCTTATTAAAAGCAGCCTTGTAGAATTCTCCACATGAAAGCAAGCACCATTATGAGGGCTTATCCTTATAAATGACGCTTCGCTTTTGCGAACATGCTGAAACCTGATTAGAGTGACAAGCACTGACTGATACTGCAAACCTGTTAATAACATGAAAATTAGAAGAGGCTCATGCAAAGAAGGGAGATTAATTTAGCCGGAGTACATCTCGTGCAAATTGCAAAGTTGTGAATATGTTCTCAGATAATGAGCCTTCCCAGTCATCAGCTCACTTGTCATTTTCTGTAATTAATGTTAAGGAAGACGCCTTCCTGATGGTTCGTATTACTCATATACCAAGAAAATTTCTTCAGAGAAATAATTTACATTTATTATCATCGGTCTGTTTGTGTGGTTTATTTCGCGCCGGAGTAATTTATTGCAGGACCGTTTGCCATGCCTTGATTAGTCGCTCGTCGGGACGGGATGTAATTTTTTTTGCTTGATGGCGAAGTCGAAAACTTGACAGTGGTGTAACATTCCTTCTTGTCTCGGGTGGTTTTTTCCACTTAAATAAACTTTGGGGCTGAGTGCCCCGGGCTGCCTTCCCACCGAGATGAGGCCTGAGCTCACGGAGCGCCCGTCTCCGGGAGCAGCAGGGGATTCGGGACCGGGGTCCTCGGGAAGGTTCTAGGGCACGTGCCCCATGTCTGGCCCTGGCTGGAGCTTGAATTCAAGAGTTTAGTTCACTCTTTTTTTCATTCCACTCCTGTGCAGGATGAAGGAGGCTTGCTCTCTCCGCTCCAGTCCACACTGGCCCTGCTATTCCCCTTCCCCCTCAGGCCACCTCCTATTGGAGGTGTCTTGGCAGTGGCTTCTCTCCCATAGCTGCCTGTAGAATTCTTCCAAATGGCTGAATGTTGGAGGAAATGCTGCAGACGAGGTGTTGCTTCCACGGACAGGCAGATCTTTCATCCCACCTTGAAATGCGCTCCCTGGTAGCATCGCACCAACAAACTCACTGACACCACCCCGCCCCATTTCTTTTTCAGGGCCCACAAGAATGCTCAGAGGCGGGGGTGACTTGGTAGCATAAGAGACCCGTGTAGAGCAGTTCTGAATCCATCTCAACATGACACCTTGAGCCGCCATTTGCTCCAGACTTACACCCGATGCACTCTGGGTCCTCGAGGCGTAGGGTTCCTGGGGCCACAGCTCTCTGGGGCAACTCAGGCCCTCTTCTCTCTGTCTGGCTCCCACTGAACTTCAACAAAATGGCCCTCGCGGTGCTTGGAGTGCACCATCCAGTGAGCTGAGCTCTTTGGATGCATTAGTTCACTGTATCTTTACCACTGCTGGAGGGAGGTGCTATTGAGGCTGTCCTACGTGGGAAGAACATGGGGTTTAGGAAGGTCAAGCCATTTGTTACAGGGCTCAGCGTGCATGCAAAGAACAACGATCGTCACCGGCATCATTGCAACGAACAGTCGCCGTGTGCTGAAGTGCCACAGCGCATGTGTTTGGCTCAGTCTCCTAGGAGATAGGCATGACTGTGATTCCCATTTTACTGATGAGAAAACTGAGACCTGGAGAGCTGGACTCCCTTGCCCAAGGTCCTACAGCCAGTACACAGGGGAGCTGGGTCTGACGTGCTCCAATACTCATGCCCCTGCCCACTGCACTCCGCTGCCCCTGCAGAAATACATGATCCCAGCCCTCTCGCCGTGACCCCACCAGAACCTCTGCCTTCGTCACACCCCGTCCCCCTCAACCACCTCATTTCCTTCCCCAGGCCCGAACTCGAGAAGCAGCCTGCCAATCTCCCCAGCAGGGGTGGCCGCGCGGTGGAATCCACAAACAGAGGCAGTTAGCGTGAGTTACTGACCCCTGCACTGCAAATGAGGCAAACGATACAGATCAGGGTTCGCAGACAGAGATAATGATTTTTTTTATTGGACGTCTTCATCCCGAACCGGTGGCGTGGCGCTGGGTCGGCCAGCAGCGCACCGCCGGTGTCGGTTAATGATAATCTATATTTATAAAACGATAGTCCATCAAAGGGGAATGAATATTTTAGAAGCTGCGGACAAATCAAATTGTCTTTGTCAAATGGGCGCGCGCTCTGGCGCTGAGCGTGTTTTATGGCTCTTTCTGGGGTGAGAAGCTGAGGGTTCCTCTCCCCGGCTGGAGCGCGCTGCCTTCCTCCTTGTGTCTGGGCGAGGGGGGCTGTGTTTCCACTATTTTAAAAAAAGCCAATGAGCTGTGGAGACTGACATTAGCGCCAGAGAATTGTACTTTGTTTGCGGAAGTTAACAAATAACGTATGAAACAACATATGGGGTGTCTTTGTGGAGAAGGGTCCATTTATAGTTGGAGAAATAAATTAGTTCCTTTGGAAGTCTGGGTAGGAAGGGAGGGGAGGAGGGACGACTCGGGCGGGGGGCCCTGGACTTCAGAGAGGAGATGGAGCAGGTGGGGAGGAGAGAGGGGGAGAAAGGAGACAGGTGTGTCCTGGGCCCAGATGTCACCTCCATCCAGGCAAACAGAGCCACTGAGGCAGAACCCCTTACCCAGAGTCAAGAACTCCCGCTCTGTCACAAAACTAGCTGGGCACGTCACATCCCCTTTCTGAGCCTCAGTTTCCCCATCTGCCCAACGGGGATAGTCCTACCTCCTCCATGGACCATTGTGGCCCCTCCTGAGTAACACCCCACCCCGTCACCGGCACATAGTTGGAGCTTAAATGCATGTGGACCCCTAGGGGCCCATCTAGCAGGACGCCAGACCCCAGCCTGCTCACACTGAGCTCTGCCCTCCACCTACTCAGGACAGCACTTACAAAGGTAACAGCGCTCATTGACGGAGGGGTTTTCAAGTGCCAGGTGCTGCGCTAAGCTCTTTACACACATTATTTGATCCCCTCAAGACTCTTTATCAAGCACTGTCCAACCAAGTATAATGGGAGCCGCATAATTTTTAAAAAGTAAAAATAGGTGACATTGCTTTTAATGATGTTTTTATTTAACTCAATCATACAAAATATCACTTCAATCTGTAATCAATATTAAAAGTATGGATAAGGCCCTAGCAGGTTTGGCTCAGTGGATCTGAAGGGTCCCGAGTTCAAATCCGGTCAAGGCCTCGTACCTCGGTTGCAGGCTCCATCCTGGCCCTGGTCAGGGCATGTGTGGGAGGCAACCAATCGGTGTGACTCTCTCACATCGATGTTTCCCTCTGTCTCGCCCCTCCTTTCCACTCTCCCTAAAAATCCAGGAAAAATATCCTCAGGAGGGGATTAACAACAATAACAAAAAGTATTGATAAGGCCTTTGCCATTCTTCTTTTCATGCCTGTGTGTGCATTTCACACTTCCAGGACATCTCAGTTAAGACGTGCCCTGTGTCTAGCACTCAATGGCCACATGAGGCCAGCAGTGGTTCTCAACCTTCCTCATGCCGCGACCCTTTAATACAGTTCCTCATGTTGTGGTGACCCCCAACCATAAAATTATTTGCGTTGCTACTTCATAACTGTAATTTTGCTACTGTTATGAATCATAATGTAAGTATCTGATATGCAGGATGTATTTTCATTGTTTGGGACCCACAGGTTGAGAACCTCTGAGGCTACTGTGTTGACAGCAAAGCTCTAGACCACTTCCATCATCATGGAAAGTGCTATGGGAAGGGCAGCCCTAACACACAGAGACAAGCACTATCCCCATTTTCAGATGCAGAAAGAAATGCAGTGCGGCCCAGGGTCACACAGTTGGTCCGGGGCAGAGCCAGGAAGCTGGGCCTGTCTCTCAAAGCCCACGCTCTTCTTGGCTACACTCCCTCCAGAAACCCTGCCCTCTGTCTGCCTCCCCCAGGGCAGAAAGGGACAGCTGGAGATCAGGTGACCCAGGCCTGGAGAAGAGACCCAAGGGACAGAGGGAATGGAACAGGTTTGAAAGTGAGTACTGGGGTCCATGAGAAGAAAGTTGAGGTACCTGCAAACTGAGCCTCGGCCTGAGAAGTGGACGCAACCATTGGGACATCCATGATGTTCCTTGGCGTCCAGGGAGAAACATTCTTAATTAATACCTGACCCTTACTTTGCTTTCTCCATTTAAGATGTGGTTAAACATAATTATTTCCTTTAAGCCCATCATTCCCTCCATATGACTGCCTTCTGAGCCCAGCACTGCCCACTTCTAGAATGATGAGACTGGGACTGAGCAAACGGAGATGCAGGCAGAGACCTTCTGAAACCAGAAGCAGCCTGTGTCCAAATCATAACCTGAGCTTTAATCCTAGGAGGTTGAGTGATGAGGGAGGCCTGTAGCTCCCAGCGCTTGGGCAGTCTGCCCCGCCTGCTCTGGCTCCGGGATGTCCCTCTTACTGATCTGCCTGTTCCTGCTCTTGAAGTCACCTGATAGCCATATTCATCCACTCTTCTTTTTCTTTTTTTTTGTATTCGGCCACTCGTGACCATAGCCATTTGGCTGTGGATTTCTGGGTCCACAGACCCTCTGAAGGTCCCTGGTTCTTATCAGTTGCCCCATCTAGACTCCAGGCCACCTGTGTGTCCTGACTTCTGACCTCCCACCTTCCAGAGCCTGTGGTGCCCACTGGCCATCTTTTATTTTCTCTTGGAGATATTTGCAACAATTGAAAATTATTGATACTCATTAACTAGATCCATTATTTCATTAAAGGTTGCAAAACAGTGATATTCTATTTTATGATGCCTTTTTCCACTTATCAGCTGGACAACTTCTCTAAAGAGAAATTTCCCTTCATCCATCGATTGGTTACCTGAGGTAACTAACGCTCATGTTAATGGCAAGACGAATACCTGATTCTTTCCCTTTATTTACCAGTTTTCAGGTTTGCCTCTGACTCCTTTTGATACGATGTTAGGAGTCTTTGCTATTCCTTTGCAAGATAGTCCAGGCTCATCTTGTACATTTCCTACCCTAGACCTGGAATCAACCGTTTCGTCAAGAATCAATCATTTACCCTGGTTTCTTTTAGGGGGAAATGCTATTCAGAGACCATAATCTGAGCACTCGGAGCGCTCACTGCTACCGAGTTGCTCACCATGTTTAGTGCTTTTCGGTGAGCAGAGGTAGGCAATATGTTTGTTTGTTTTTCCTTACTAAAATTTTCTAGATAAAATGCATAATGAATGTATACTACTTCCATTTCAAATTGAGGACTGGGAAGTTTTTATTTAACTTCATAGATCTTATTACTGCCTCTCCTTTCTCCCACACAAAAACGCCTAGTCCTCAATGACACCACCACAATTCCTCGCTGACTTTATTTCTCTACATGCACAGGCAGGCGGGACCAACACCTCACCAACGAAGGGATGACTGACATTAATTTTCATACCAAAAAATGTACAGCCAAATTCCCGATGTTAAAAGTCACCTGAGAAAGTTTCTCTTACTATGATTGTTGATTATGCCACCACTGGATACACGTTCATGTTCCTTGGTCTCATTTCACATTCAACTTTTAAAATATTGTTGTTTTATGCACATGTAAAATATTTGTTTCCAAAATCAAACCAACTTAACAAGGAAGATGCCAAGCAGTTTAGCTTCTAGTTCTGTCCTCTCCCATCCCTATAAGTTCCTCTCAAAGAAGCAAATACTATTATCCTTTATGTCATAGATGAGGAAAAACGAGGCTCTGATAGGTTAAGCCACATGCCCAAGGTCACACAGCCAGTGGGAGAAGGCACTAGAGTTGGGTTCTGGGTTTCCAGAAACTTCCAGAAGACAGAAACTGTATCTATCTTATTCTCTATTGCATCCTCAGCACCTATTAGTGCAAAAACAACGGGTGAATCAACAACTGAACGATTTTGGATTTCAGATGATTTCACAAATGGTTTGGGGGCCCCTGGGGAGAAGTCAGGAGAGGTGGCTTTGATTGGTACCATCGCTTCCTGGAAGGCAGCAGGGCTCAACCAAAACCTGGAGGGTGGCCTCCGGGTGCCGGGGATGGAATGGACTCTCCTGCAGGGACGTGGAATTTGATTCTCACTGTGACCATGTTTTGTAGTAAGTGGCTTCGAATTCGGGAAGTTTTCTGGGCTCTGTTCTCTTGCTCGCTATCTCCAGAGTAAAAACCAACCCGCAGGAAGCTCTGACGTGCCCCAATACCCCCTGGCCATGTGGATGCCCTCGCACTCGGAGCAGGTCAGTAATTCACACAAAATGCCTCTTCTTCGGTGCCGCCTTGCCCCTCCCCACACCACACCCACTGGCTGAGGACCCAGGGAGTGTGGAGTGGTGGACAGAGCAGTGCCAGGCAGACCAGGCCCCACACTGGGCCTCCTGGTGAGTCACTGCAGCTCTTTCCTCATCTGAAAAATGGGGGCAAAAGGAACTTCCTGGCAAGACTGACGGAAGAGTTAAGAGACGCCCCCAACATCCCAGGTGCCACCAGCTGAGGACAGATGTGGCCCCTTGGACATAATTCCCAAATAGATTGGCACCCAGCGCCCACACACAAACACCCCCATACACACACACACACACACACACACATGCTCATCGCAGTGAGTAGCAAAGAACACACGTGTCAGCCACTCCGTGAGCACTTGTGAATAGTAACTAGTTTCATTCCCACAGCAGCCCCAGGAGGCAGGGGGAGAGTCCACTGTGTGACCCCTCCCCTCCTGAGGACGGGATTGAGGACGGCACTAACGTGCACCCCAGGGTGTTGGTGTGGGTGGCACCTGGGCTCGCTTCCCCAGGGTCACTGCAACCACCAAGGTCCCTCAGACCCTGAGGACGCCCCCCCTCCTGAGAACATCCGTCCTCAGGACCCAGGGGGCTTCGCCTACCCCGGTCCAGGTGCGGGACCCCTCTCCCTGCCGTGTGACATTCCCCAGGAAGAGAGACAGATTCAAAGGGCCAGAGACAGAGAGAGAACTTGAGCAAGATAAGGATGTAGAGGTAGAGACAGACAGTGCAAAGAAATATACAGAGAGGGACAGAAATAGAGGGAAGAAGCAAGGGAGTCAGAGAAAGAAGGGAAACAGAGGGACAGCAAGAGAGAGAGAGAGAGGAGACAGAGAGAGAGGCCGGCAGGCACAGAAAAACAAAGGAAAGCAGTGAGATAAACTGTAGTGAGATGAAAGCCACAAGGATGCAGGCCAAGCGGGTGGTGGTGCGGGGAGCGGCTCTGTGTCCCCAGACACAGGATCGACCCTCCCCCCTCTGCCCCCACTGTCTACTGTTCATCCTACCCCACCCCACCCCCATCTCACTCCATGGCTTTGCCTCAGCTCCCCCTGCACGTTTGATCCCAGACTGCCCCGGGGTGGCCCAAACCTCCTAGAGTGCGCCCAAGTCGCCCAGCGCACATATCCAAGCCCTCGAACCCCATCTCCCCAAGCACAGCTGCCACCCCCACCTCTGGCCCTCTCCACCCCACGAGCCAGACCCAGGCAGGGACCGGCCCCACCTGTCACCAGACCTGTGGGCTGGGAGAGACAGAGCCACAGGGCCAGCAGGGGGGTGAGGTCTGGGGTCAGGAGGACCCAGAAAGCCACTTAGGCAGGGTCTCCGGCCTCCAGCTCCCCCCTCCCCTTCCCTCCAGCAGACGGAGGTGGAAAACCAAGAGGGTCCCTCTGAGCAGGCTCCATAACTCAGCCAGCCAGCGGAGGCCGATATTTAAGTCGTAGCTTACTTTGCTTTGTGTGAGGGAATTTATTAGCCGACCACATAAATGTTTTATTCATTAGGCTGCGTAAATAATGCATGCCTGTTTCCATGGAGACTTAACCCTTCCACTTCCGCAGCCCTGGCCTGCCCTGGCCACCCCACCTTTGTCTTATCTGCCACTGCTCTGGTTCTGAAACTGCACAACAATAAGACCACCAGAAAAACACACTGATAATCAACATGGCTATTATTATCCATCATTTACTAAGCCCTCCTGGAGCCAGACACTGCGCCCAGCTCTTTACCCCCATGATGCCATTGTCACACACACAGCCATCCCCCTGTTACAGAGGAGAAGACAGGCGCTCAGGATGGAGGAGACATTTGTCCAGGGTCACAGAGCAGCAGGTATGGAGCCAGGGTTCATACCAGGTCTGATGGACACCAAAGCCCAGCCGTTTCACCCAGCCAGCCTGGCTCAGTGGTTGAGCATGGACCTATGAACCAGGAGGTCACGGTTCGATTCCTGGTCAGGGTCTGGGTTGTGGACTTGATCCCTGTTACGGGGCATGCAGGAGGCAGCCGATCAATAATTCTCTCTCATCATTGATGTTTCTATCTCTCTCTCCCTCTCCCTTCCTCTCTGAAATCAATAAAAATACATATTTTTTTTAAATATATATTTTATTGATTTTTTACAGAGAGAAAGGGAGAGGGATAGAGAGTTAGAAACATCGATCAGCTGCCTCCTGCACACTCCCTACTGGGTATGTGCCCGCAACCAAGGCACATGCCCTTGATCGGAATCGAACCCGGGACCGTTGAGTCGGCAGGCTGACGCTCTATCCACTGAGCCAAACCGGTTAGGGCAGAAATACATATTTTTTAAAAGTCCAGCTGCTTAGACTCTTTCCCCTTCTTTCCTGCCAGCTCAGGGCCCCCTGGAACGTGCAGAGAGGCTGCGGGGGGCACCTGGCAGGCAGGAGTGGTCCCTGCTCAGCTTGCTCTGCCACGTGGGTGTACCCCCTGAAGCCTGCAGAACCCCAGCCCCGCCCCCAGGCTGAAGTCATGAGGATTGGCCAGATGAACCCCTGGGAACCAATGATGAACGGAGACCCTAAGAGGCACAGGACTCACCCAAGGTCACATGGCAAATCCCAGCAGAGCTGGCCCTTGAACCCAGGTTCCCTCCACTGGCCCCGAGCTGCCTTTTCTGGAACCTTCTGAGGTCCAAAGGGGACAGTGCTTGCCCCTCCCTTCCCAGGCAGAAACTTTGAGGCATTGAGGTTAAGAGGCTGGCGCAGGGTCACCAGCAAATTGGCAAGGAGAGAGTTCCGGGAGCTGGGGCAGGCCCCTCGTCCCTCCCAGTCACGTCTCACTGCTCTGCTCAGTGAGTGTGGTCGTGCCCAGGCCACCTCGGCCACCGGCTGCTCATTAGGCAGCTTCCCGGGGCGCCCGCATGGCCCCTCGGTGCGCAGAGGCCACCACAGCTCCCATGACCATCGACCATCGTCATGGGCCCCCGGGCTGCCTCCACCAGCTTTCTCCGTCTTTGAAAACAGTAAAATCAGATGGGAGCCCAGAGCTGCTAGTGGAGAAACAGCCCAACCCGCTGTTGTCTGCAAATCGCGCCCTTTGATGTTGCTGTCCTGGCTTTTCCCCAGCCCACATGTGGCCGGAGGCCTCCCTGACTCACTGGCGATGACGCCAGAGCCTGGGAATGAGGCCAGGACTGCGGTGAGCCCTGACCCCTTCACCTACCCTCTCCTCGAGCCGCCTGAGGGCTGGTCCTGGGTCCCCTCACTCTCTGGTAGGGAGGGGTGTGTGTGGGGGGGGGGGGGGGGGGGGACCTGCCAGGCCACACAGCCTGCAAACAGCAAAACCCCAGAGCTTAACCCGGCCTGGAGCATCCAACCACCCTTCTTGTCCAGCCCCTGACCGCGCCCTGCTGCCCCCCCAGAGGGCAGAGCATGGGCCCCTGGTGGGCAGGAAAGCCAACTGCATTTTTAGGGAGGAAGTCATTTCCCCTTTAACTGTCTTCAGACCTGCTCAGGCCTAGAGGGAAGTGTCTGTCTGGGGCCGGCTGTGGAATGCCTTTTGACACCACAAGTTGCCCCTTTAAACAGAGATGGTGGTCCCAGGCTGGGAGCCCTCTGCAGGCTGCAGGACTGGCTGGAATGTAATAACCCTGTTGTGTTTTCCCTATATTTATCTTCATAGTTGCCTGCATTCATAGCACATAATTCTGGTTTTCCACTTATTAACAACAATGACAGTAGTACAGCTAAGACATAGATAACACTTACCATGGGCCTGACGTTGTTCTGAGCTTTGCTTACTAGTATTGTAATGCATCTAATCCTCAGGAAGCCCTGTGTGGAGGATCCCTGCCATCCCGGATGAAGGAACAGGAAACCGAGGCAGAGGGGTGAGTATTATCCCCAAGTTACACAGAGAGTCAGTCCCCCCGGCCAGACTGGGAATCTGTGTCTCCCACAGGGAGGTGCATTTTCCTCTGAAAATAAATTTTTGTGCCCAGCTGGAGTGACTCAGTGGTTGAGCATCGACCTATGAACCAGGAGGTCACGGTTCGATTCCTGGTCAAGGGCAGATGCCCGGGTCACAGGCTTGATCCCCAGTAGGGGGCGTGCAGGAGGCAGCCGATCAATGATTCTCTCTCATCATTGATGTTTCTCTCCCTCGCCCTTCCTCACTGAAATCGATAAAAATATATTTAAAAATAAATAAATTTTTTTTAAAGAAAAAGGTTAACTTGTAATATGTGCTAAGAAAATAACCATTCAGGGGGTACAGTAGGTCCTCAGGTTACGTCGGAGATCCGTTCCTACGGCGCGACATAAGGCGATTTTCGCCGTAAGTCGGAACCCACCTACATGAGCACCTACGTCACTCACATGGAGCACAGACACAGCAGTCATGAAGTGAAACAGTAAAAAAAAAATGTAAAAGAAAGATAACAATTCCTGACCTCTACTTGTGGTAAATAAATAATAAAAAACATAAAGCACATATGTTCATACGTCGAAATGACGGAACTTTTTTTTAATAAATAAATGGGAGATGGCGACGTAACCACGAAAGGACGTTCGTCGAGTCCGACGTAACCCGAGGACTGTCCGTACACAGACGCGCCAAAAGTCGTAAAGGTGGTCCACCGCCCTGCTCTGCTGTCCCTTTGGCTTCGGGACTTCATGAGTTCGGCTCCACGGAGTCTCTGAGCCAACCCTGGTCAGGGCAGGAAGCAAATCTGGGCCCAAAGGGCCAGGGGCACTTTCTCACCATCTGGGAGGTCTCCGTGAGGGGCCTTCCTGAAGCCTTCCCTTCCCTGCTCTGTCGGCCCGTTGCTATGGGGGGTCCCGGTCTCCATTTCCCTGCCAGCATGCCAGCTTTCTGCCCAGCACGGCACCCTTTCCTCTCCCTGCTGAGGCCAGGAGCTCCGGCTCCTTATTAGATCTAGTAGGTGCTCAATAAACATTTCTTGAAGGGAAGGGAAGGGGAAGGGGAAGGGGAAGGGGAAGGGGAAGGGGAAGGGGAAGGGGAAGGGGAAGGGAGGAGAGGGGAGGGGAGGGGAGGGGAGGGGAGGGAACTGGGTTGAGGAGAACTGAAGCACCAGTCTCTGGCTCACTAGTCCCTCCATCCTTGAATGGTGACCCTTACCCAAAGCTGGCCAGAGTCTCCATCACCTAGAACAGCGGTTCTCAACCTGTGGGTCGAGACCCCTTTGGGGGTCGAACGACCCTTTCACAGGGGTCACCTAAGGCCATCGGAAAACACATAAGCAATTACATATTGTTTTTGTGATTAATCACTATGCTTTCATTATTTTCAATTTGTAACAATGAAATTGGGAGTCACCACAACATGAGGAACTGTATTAAAGGGTCACAGGATTAGGAAGGTTGAGAACCACTGACCAAGAGCAACCGTGGTGATTGGTCCCCGGTCACACCCTCAGGGCTTGCTATTCTCACCTGCCCAGAAGATTCCACAAATGGGCACAGCTGCTTCTCCTCATGACCTCTGCACTCCCCTCAACCTAGAACCTAGAACACTTGGCCCAACCTTCCTCTCCCATCTGCCTGGTTCTTTCTCAGCCCCTTACATCTCTGTTTCAATTTCCTGACCCCACTGTCAAAATGTGGCCTCCTTGTTACATGTTTGTACAGCTCTTTGGACTTTCATATATAGCAGTTATCACTGCTCAGCAGTGGTTTCTGGAGTGGTTATTTGATCAATGTCTTGGCTCCATGAGGCTAACCCACTGTACCAGGTGCAATCCCTGGCACACAGTAGGTCTGCAGGAAATAGCTGATGAATGAATGAGTGAGATGCTGCCCGTGAGACTTTATCCTAGAACAGTCTCTGAACTACTGAACCCCAAGCTCATTCCGAGACACACCACCAGGAGGGCTTGGGCCGAGGTCTTGGGTGAGGCTATCACCTGTGTGTGGCAGCATTTTTGAGCCACAGGTGACAGCCTCATCCCCGCCCTGGGCTCACAGTTCTGACCATTCCTTCTGCAATGGAAAGCAGGCCTCAGTGCTGCGCTGGCTCTTGGGGGCGTGGTCAGGGCCTGGCCTTCCTAACCCAGGCCCTGTGGGACCCAACTCTGCTTCCCAAGGCGTCACGTTTGCCCCTTGTACTTGCCTCCCTCTGACCACAGCCCCGTGTCCTGAGTGGGACATTGCAGATGTAATCAAGCTAAAGCGAGTCACACTGGACTAGGATGGGCCCTAATCCAATCTCCCCCGTGTGCTTATAGGAGAGGACAGACAAATGCCAGGTGATGACAGAGGCAGAGATGCGAGAGATGCAGCTGCAAGCCCAAGGGTGTCAGGGGCTTCCAGCCACCTCAGAAGCGGGGAGGAGCCTCCTGGATCCCAGACCTCTGGCCTCCAGCGCTGGGCAAGAATACATATCTGTTGTGAAGCCACCAAACGTGTGGTACTTCGTTACGGCAGCCCCAGGACACGAATGCAAAAGGTTTCCTGTCCCTGTGGGTCACAGGCCAGAGGCTGCCGTGGAGAAAGGCCTTGTCTTGTGCCCAAAGCCGGGGTGCAAGCTCCTCTCAACCAGAGGATGGTGGGGGTGCCGTCAGGTCTGAAATGCCAGGATGCACAGCAGTAAGTGTGGGCAGGGGGCGCTGCTCAGGGAGCAGGTCCTCACTGAGCATTAGGGAACAGGCTGAGGCCAGCATGTCTGAGGGCTGTGACATGCTATAAGCCTGTCTTTCCAGAGATCTCGCCTTCTAGAAGGGACAGCAGCCTCTCCCCCCTCCCCCCTCCCCCCCCTCGCCTCTTTGCTCAGCACCTCACAAAAGACTTCAGCCCTTGGGCCAAGCTACCGGCTACACGGAGCAGAGAAATGCACAGGAGACGTGTTTCTGGGCACGAGGGGGACACAACAGAAGCTTCGGACAAAAGGACTGATGGCAATAATATTAGCTGCACCCACTGAGCACCTCCTGCCGGGCACGTCCCGTGTTCCTCCTCTCTTGGAGATGCATCATCATCATCATCTTCACTTTATATGAGCAAATGGCAGCTCAGGAGAAGCTGGCTCAAGTTCCGAGGGCGGGTGATGAGAAACCCACGGAATCATCTTTCATGCCCAGCTGGCTTCCTCGAGGCCCATGGTCCTCACCCACAGAGCCTGGAGCTCACCCTCCAGAGGAACTAGCAGAACCTGTGAGCCACTGGGGTCCCGAGGATTGGGGTAGGGGCTCCCCTCTCACATGTCTTCACTTCTGGGGGTCACCAAGTGACACCAGGAAGTTTCCTCCAGGCCCGGCAGGGCCCAGCGGACAGGAAGAAAGTTAGCCGGGGTCTCAGATCACAGTGGTGAGCTTTGGGAGGTCCACAGTCCACCCCACGGTGTGCAGGTAAACTGAGTCTCAGCCATCTCCTCCAGAGCAAATGGCTGTCGGGGACTCTTCTTTGGGAAGAGGGTCTGCGTGTGAGTGTGTATCTGTGTCTAACTCCCCTCTCTCCTCTCTCTCCTCTCACCCGTCACCTGTGACCTCCACATGGCCATTAGCATTTCATTAACACTGATCCGTTCCTATCTGATTTTTTGCAACATTTCTCTTTACCAACCACTTCCTGGTTCTTGCAACACTCCCTCCTGGGACTCTAAGACACCCCGCCTTCCTGTACGCCCCCCTCCTCCCAGCCACTCCTTCTCTGTCTCCTTCTGGGACTTTCTCAATGGCTGGTTGTCCTCAAGGTGCTGTCTTTGGGACTCTCCTCTCTCCATACACTCCCTGGATGGCCTCGTCCGCTCCCTGGCTTCTGCCCCGACCTGAGAAACAAGGATGCCCCGATCTGTCTCTCCAGCCCAAACCTTGTCTGGGGCTGCAGACCCAGGAGTCCGCAGCCTTCCCCGCAGCTGCCTGGGCACCCAGGGCCCCCCAAACTCAAGGAACTCAACACCAGACTCTCCCTCCCACTGAAGAAGGGCCGCCTGTTCCCTGTCTCAGGGAATAATGTCCCCCAGCCTCCAGTCACTCCTCGGTGAACATCCACAACACCCCCTGCTGGTCCCGCCCCTCTCCCTTTCTCCCCATTCTCCCCATCCCCTTGGCCGCTGCCTCAGCTCAGATGCATATTATTGTTCACCTGGGCCTTCCTATCCGATGTAGATGCTTAAGAAATCTTTTAAAATAAATTAACCTAGTTCAGAGTCTGAAACACAAGAACTAGGCCCTACCTGACCTGGCTCAGGAACAGCTCGGACCCCAAATCCCAGCCCGGAGCTCAGAAACTAGAGCCGAGGTCTAGAGTCTGGGGCAAAATTCTCACCCAAAACGGGGTGGAAGCCCAGCGCCACGCCCCCAGCTCCTTCGCAGTCTAAAGAGCCACATGTGGCTCAACCCCTCCCACCAAGGTCCCTGATTGTATTTTTCTCCAAGAAAAACAAGTGTGGATGGGGAGAGGGTTAACAGTTTATTCTATTTTTTCTGAGTGATTTTATCACTGTCGTTAGAACATTCATTGAAGTAAGTGAGGAATCCATCACAGGCTGACAGCGGTGTGCAGACTAATGGCTGTTAGATGGTAATAATTTTTAATATGATTTTTATTTCACTTAATTTCATATGTGCTTGACAAAAGGTCCCCAGTCACTGGGGAGCAGTGCGGAACTGGGAATATGCTCACAGGAAGGTCTATTAAGCCAGGTGCTGGAAGCATTTCAAAGGAACAACTTTGCCATTCGGGGGGCAGGCGGGAACTTGGTCGGGTGAAGGGAGCTGGGGTCTGGCATGGCGTATCACACCCCCAGACATTGGCATCTCTGCGCTTCATGACACCATGAGTCAGAGAGACAGGCACTGAAATGATGGGCATGCCCACACACGTGCACAGACATGCCAAGGCACGCATACACAGACGTATCATATCTAGAGCAGATACACAATCCCACCCAATGCGTCACACTCCAAGTTTCCAGGAAAACACAAATAGTTATAGATTACACACGTAAACATGCACATTGCAAGGAAGAGAGGAGAGGGAAGGAGGGAAGAAGGGGGGAGGGAGGAAGGGGGGGGAGAGAGAGAGAGAGAGAGAGACTTATTTCTTATGTAGAGTGTCACTCAAGGAGTCAGTCCTCTCATTCATATTCTCCTTCTCTCTCTCTCTCTCTCTCTCTCTCTCTCTCTCTCTCACACACACACACACACACACACACACACACACACACACCACATAGAGAGAATACATAGCTTTAGCTCCATACACATAAAAACAAACGCCTCTCACAGTCACCAAAAGAGTCGCACCCGCCCTGCTGGGTCTGTCCTACACCTTGTCACTGGATCATGAAGCCCACTGGGTTTTCTAAAAACTGTTTTTAACCATTAAAGGAAGTAGGGGGAGATGAACCCTTGTGCCCAGAGGCAAGGTCCAGAGATGGCCATGGGGATGGGGAGGGAACCCTCTTCTGTGGACCCTGGGCTGCCCAGGATGCCAGGAGCTCCTGGCAGGAAACAAGGGCAAGATGGCATAGTCATTAGCAGCTAAGGATGAAACCCATGTGACTGCATTCCAGGTCTAAAGTCTCAGGGGGTTGCTGGTTTGGGGCGTCGGGTGCCCGCCCGGAAGTATAGCAGAGCAGATCCCCAGGTCCTGGGAGAGTCCTGGCAGCCCCCAGTGAGGGGGTCGCAGCCACAGGGAGCCAGGCTGTTCTTGGACTTTCTCCCACATCAGCAGGGACTTGAACCAGCCCAGGAACCAAGGGGTCAGAGAAGAGAGAAGAGGGAGGGAGGAAGAGAAGCTACAGTTTTCAGCCCTACAGCGATCATCTCTGACACAGACCCCAGACACAGAGGCAGAAAACAGGTCACAAATCCCCTGGGAGGATAAAGAACGCTGCTCCCACTGCCATACCTTGCCAACCCCACTTGCTCCAAAACAAGGCCTAGAGGAAGCTGAAAGGCGCTGCCGGGGCCCCATTGCCTTTTGGCTCCCCCTTTTGAGGAAGAACAGAGCAGTGCCTCCCCTGGAGCCTGCTGTGGTGAGGGGCCGGACAGTCCCGGCCACAACCCTGCTCGCAGATGACCTGTCAGCACCCTGCTCTCTCGTGTGGCCTCTGAGAGGTGCCAAGAGAAGACACTAGTCAGGCTGCCTGAGTTTTCACCCCACTTCTGCCCTCTCACTGGCTTTGTGAACTTGGAAAAGCTCCTTCACGTGCCTGTGCCTCCGTCTCCTCATCTGTAGAACTTTGAAGGTAAGTCCCTACCTCACAGGTAATTGTAAGGATTGAGTGAAAGAGACTGGCTCTGAGGAACTGCTGTCTACTGCTGTTAATTTATTCCAGTTTCTTCGAGAAAGGGTGGGATTGGCTTTCCCCGTGTTACCTTAGCCTGGGGGGAGGGGGGGCGGGATCTTTGAAGGTGGGGGGAGTCATCCCATGATGTCACTTTTCCTCCAGACATTCTCTTATCCCACACAGCGTGGGGTACCTGGGACGAGTCCTACACCACCTTACTGAGGCCATCGCTGTCTGATCTGGGCGGGCAGCACGCACACACACGTTTCAGGCATTCTAGCTGCCCCTCCAAGGTGAGAAGCAGGCCTGAAAACCACGGCGGACAGCGGCACGTGGCCCATACCACACACTCGCCCCTTCCACGCTCTAACCAGGAGGTCCGGGAGGACACTCATCTGGAGACAGAGAGTCCAGGGAGTGGGAGTTATTGATCAGTGGGAAATTCCAAATCTGAAGAAATCCCTTTATAGAGGGGACTGCAGGGAGGTCCAGAGGCAGCCCTGCCTGCTTGTCCTGGGGCATCTCCCAGCTCCCTCTCCCTGGTTCGGTCATCTCAGGCCGGGCTCCACAATGGACCGAGAAGTGGTCCAAGGAGAAAGCCTTTGTCCCACATTTCCTGACCACAGTGCCAGGGTCCGTGCTAAACCCTTTACACATATTATCCCAGTTAATTCTCCGATAAACCCATGAGGGAGGTGCTGTCATCTCCATTTTGCAGGTGAAAATCCTGATATTAGAGAAGCTATTGGTTCACCCGAGTTCACCCAGCTAACGGGGCGGAGCAGGATTCCCACGCGCGTCTCGACCATACACCCAAGCAATCCTGTCTATCTTGGCGATGTCTGTGTCCACCCCTGCTGCTCAAACAAGACAATGAATACCTGCTGAATGGGTGAAAGGCCCTTGGCTAACATCTCCATTGCTCTGCCTCCCAGCTGGGAGGTCTGGTTTACCTTCAGAGCAGTTTCTCCGGACACCACGATTCTTTCACCTGTTTCTGTGGACCTCTCCTGCCCACAGCCCCACGCCCACCCCCGAGCCTGGCATGAGCCTCCATTGCCGGGAGCAGGACTCAACCATCTCGAACTTCCCTGGATCGGAGACTGGAGGCCCTGAGACCCGGTTCTCCAGGCCCTGGAGCAGTGAGTGCTGGGTAGACGGCCAGGAAAAGCCCTGCCAGCCCCACTCCTCCGCGGGAATGTAGTAAGTGCGCCATGAACGGCCCTGATCATTATTCCTGTGGAACATCAAGGTTTTCTCCATATTGGCAACTGCGGGGGACACATTTAAGCTAGTTTCCAAGGTGGAGGCAGACCCGTGAGGGGTATGGCCAACTAGTAGAACTTGTGACTCACAGAGGGAGAAAGATGCTGCAGGACTCTCCATCTTGCACTGTCTGCGCTCAGAAATTATCCCACAGACACGGGACCCAGAGGTTCATATGCGGATCATAATCTATCTCAATATCAGATGAGCCTTTCCAGAACCACGTGTGTTAAGTCTTTACGGAGACAGGTCAGATGCTAACCCCAAAGAGTGAGTAAGAGTCCAGAATTGCATCAAGAGCAACCAACAGTAACAACTTACTATTAATTTGGAACCTACTATGAGCCAGTGCTATGCTAGGCGCAAAACATACAAAGTTAACCAGGCAAGGTCCTTGCCCTCAGCAACCCCACTGATTGGCAGAAGGAAATACAGGTCAGTGGGCAACTTTTGCCAGACAAGCCTTTGTCAAAGACGACTGGAGAGGGAGAGCATTGGGGTTCTTCCTGTCCCCTTGGCAGCCTTCCCGGCACCCCACATCCCACATGGATCCACTCACCAAAGTCCCAGCCCCAGAAGCATAGGCAGGTAGAGGCAATAAACTCCGGCGGTCGTTAAAGGCCCGACTGGAAGGCAGACTGCGTATATCAAATCTAGCTCTTACACTTACTATAGGAGTGCCTTTTGTACAAGTGATTAATCTCTCTAGGCCCCAATATTCTCAGCTATAAAATGGAATAATAAAGTCTAATCTATCTCAGTGGGTGTGGTAAGGTTTAAATGAGTGAATGATGACAAAGAGTTTAGGACAGGGCTTGCCATATAACAAGGACTACAGCAGTACTGGGCGGTGTGGTCAGGCCGGCACCCCCAGGGGAGGCAGCACATGAACTCGGACTGACAGCTCCTGCTTCCGAGTTCTTTTCTGCCCACGCTCACAGCTCACACAGCTCACAGCTCACACAGCTCACACAGCTCACACAGCTCACAGCTCACAGCTCACACAGCTCACACAGCTCACACAGCTCACAGCTCACAGCTCACACAGCTCACACAGCTCACACAGCTCACACAGCTCACACAGCTTACACAGCTCACACAGCTCACACAGCTCACAGCTCACAGCTCACACAGCTCACAGCTCACACAGCTCACAGCTCACACAGCTCACAGCTCACAGCTCACACAGCTCACACAGCTCACACAGCTCACAGCTCACAGCTCACACAGCTCACACAGCTCACACAGCTCACACAGCTCACAGCACACACAGCTCACACAGCTCACACAGCTCACACAGCTCACACAGCTCACACAGCTCACAGCTTACACAGCTCACAGCTCACAGCTCACACAGCTCACACAGCTCACACAGCTCACAGCTTACACAGCTCACAGCTCACAGCTCACACAGCTCACACAGCTCACACAGCTCACAGCTCACAGCTCACACAGCTCACACAGCTCACAGCTCACAGCTCACACAGCTCACACAGCTCACAGCTCACACAGCTCACACAGCTCACAGCTCACAGCTCACACAGCTCACACAGCTCACACAGCTCACACAGCTCACAGCACACACAGCTCACACAGCTCACACAGCTCACACAGCTCACACAGCTCACACAGCTCACAGCTTACACAGCTCACAGCTCACAGCTCACACAGCTCACAGCTCACACAGCTCACACAGCTCACAGCTCACACAGCTCACAGCTCACACAGCTCACACAGCTCACACAGCTCACACAGCTCACAGCTCACACAGCTCACACAGCTCACAGCTCACACAGCTCACACAGCTCACAGCTCACAGCTCACAGCTCACACAGCTCACACAGCTCACATATCACACAGCTCACAGCTCACACAGCTCACACAGCTCACACAGCTCACAGCTCACACAGCTCACACAGCTCACAGCTCACACAGCTCACACAGCTCACAGCTCACAGCTCACACAGCTCACACAGCTCACAGCTCACACAGCTCACACAGCTCACACAGCTCACACAGCTCACACAGCTCATAGCTCACACAGCTCACACAGGTCACACAGCTCACAGCTCACACAGCTCACACAGCTCACACAGCTCACAGCTCACACAGCTCACACAGCTCACACAGCTCACACAGCTCACACAGCTCACAGCTCACACAGCTCACACAGCTCACACAGCTCACACAGCTCACAGCTCACACAGCTCACACAGGTCACACAGCTCACAGCTCACACAGCTCACACAGCTCACAGCTCACACAGCTCACACAGCTCACACAGCTCACAGCTCACAGCTCACACAGCTCACAGCTCACACAGCTCACACAGCTCACACAGCTCACAGCTCACAGCTCACACAGCTCACAGCTCACACAGCTCACAGCTCACAGCTCACAGCTCACACAGCTCACAGCTCACACAGCTCACAGCTCACACAGCTCACAGCTCACAGCTCACACAGCTCACAGCTCACACAGCTCACACAGCTCACACAGCTCACAGCTCACACAGCTCACACAGCTCACACAGCTCACAGCTCACACAGCTCACACAGCTCACACAGCTCACACAGCTCACAGCTCACACAGCTCACACAGCTCACAGCTCACAGCTCACACAGCTCACACAGCTCACACAGCTCACAGCTCACAGCTCACAGCTCACACAGCTCACACAGCTCACATATCACACAGCTCACAGCTCACACAGCTCACACAGCTCACACAGCTCACAGCTCACACAGCTCACACAGCTCACAGCTCACACAGCTCACACAGCTCACAGCTCACAGCTCACACAGCTCACAGCTCACACAGCTCACACAGCTCACACAGCTCACACAGCTCACACAGCTCACAGCTCACACAGCTCACACAGGTCACACAGCTCACAGCTCACACAGCTCACACAGCTCACAGCTCACACAGCTCACACAGCTCACACAGCTCACAGCTCACACAGCTCACACAGCTCACACAGCTCACACAGCTCACACAGCTCACAGCTCACACAGCTCACACAGCTCACACAGCTCACACAGCTCACAGCTCACAGCTCACACAGCTCACACAGCTCACACAGCTCACAGCTCACACAGCTCACACAGCTCACACAGCTCACACAGCTCACAGCACACAGCTCACACAGCTCACACAGCTCACACAGCTCACACAGCTCACAGCTTACACAGCTCACAGCTCACAGCTCACACAGCTCACAGCTCACACAGCTCACACAGCTCACACAGCTCACAGCTCACACAGCTCACACAGCTCACACAGCTCACAGCTTACACAGCTCACAGCTCACAGCTCACACAGCTCACAGCTCACACCTCACACAGCTCACACAGCTCACACAGCTCACAGCTCACAGCTCACACAGCTCACACAGCTCACACAGCTCACAGCTCACAGCTCACACAGCTCACACAGCTCACAGATCACACAGCTCACAGCTCACACAGCTCACAGCTCACACAGCTCACAGCTTACACAGCTCACAGCTCACAGCTCACACAGCTCACAGCTCACACAGCTCACAGCTCACACAGCTCACACAGCTCACACAGCTCACAGCTCACACAGCTCACACAGCTCACAGCTCACACAGCTCACACAGCTCACACAGCTCACAGCTCACACAGCTCACACAGTTCACACAGCTCACAGCTCACAGCTCACACAGCTCACACAGCTCACAGCTCACACAGCTCACACAGCTCACAGCTCACACAGCTCACAGCTCACACAGCTCACACAGCTCACAGCTCACACAGCTCACACAGTTCACACAGCTCACACAGCTCACAGCTCACAGCTCACACAGCTCACACAGCTCACAGCTCACACAGCTCACACAGCTCACACAGTACACAGTAGGCAGAGTCTTTGTAGGGCCCCGCCTTCATCTCCAGAGGCCCATGCAGTGCCCTTGGGCCTCCTTCTCCGGCTTCCTGTGTACTAACTATTTTAGCTGCCTTAACTGGGCGTTTACTAGTACTTTGCCAAGCACATGGTACACACTGTGCCACTCCGAGTCCTGACCCCCTTTTCAGGTGGGTACTATTATGATATCCGTTCTCCAAAAGAGGATGCGGAGGCACAGAGAGGTTTAAACCCAGGCATGTGGGAGGCAACCGATCAGTGTTTCTCTCTCTCTCTCTCTCTCTCTCTCTCTCTCTATCTCTCTCTCTCTCTTTCTCTCCCCACCTCCCCTACCCCCTTAAAAGGAATAAATAACATTTTTTTTAAAAGTTTGAAATATACCAAAAAAATAAAATAAATAAAAAAGCAAGGATTTTGGAATCAGACAGAGCTGTATGCAAGATTCAACTCTTCCCCTCACTGTCCAATTGCCTAACCTGGTAGAGCCTCAGTCTTCTCAATTATAAAATGGGGTGAACAATACCTTCCTCCCGGGCACCTGCGAGGCTTAAAGAAGATCAGCCACGGGAAGGGTCTGACCTCCCTGTTCTTGGGGGTAAATGGTGAGAAGAGTCATGAGCTCAGAGAGCCCCAACCAGGATCCCACCCCACAGGGCTGCTCGCGGCTCAGCAGGGGTCCCCCCTCCCACTCCACCCACATGCTGTGCCCCTGGGAGCCGCTCGGGAAAGCAGTTCCTGAAGAGTTCAAACACGGAGTTACCATCTGACCCAGCAAGCCTGCGCCTCGCTCGGTGTGCCAGGAGAATCGAAAACATTTGTGTGCTTGGACACAATGCAAACACTTGTACACAAATGGTCACTGTGGCCGTATTCACTGTGGACTCATTCACTGTAGCCAAAAAGTGGAAGCCGCTCAAACATCCGTCGACTAATGATCGGATAACACAATGTGATGTGCCCACACGGTGGAATATGACTCGGCAATAGAAAGGAATGAAGTGCCAACGCGCTACCACATGGGCGAACCTCAAAAACATGACCCTCAGTGAAAGAGCCCAGACACGAAAGGCCACTCGAATGACTCCGCCCACATGCGATGCCCGGACAAGGCAAATCCACGGAGACAGAGGTAGATTGGTGGCTGCCAGGGGCTCGGGGCGGCAGGAACGCGTGAGTACTTAATGAGTGTGCAGAGTTTCCTTGGGGGATGAGGAATATGTTCTGGAATTAGGTAATGCTAATAGTTGTACAACTGTGTGGAAATACTAAAAACCACTGAACGTACACTTAAAAAGGGTGATTTTTATGGTATTTAAATTATGTCTTTTTTTTTTTTTTTAAAGACTTCATTTGATGAGAGTCTGAGCACAGTCAGTGCCTTGAAACGCCTCACAGACCCAAGGAGCCCTCAGACAGCTCTGGACCTAGAGGAGAGGTGGGCACAGGCCTCAGGGAGGGACAGGTGCTGGGCTGGCCCTGGACAGGCACCTCCTGAGACAGCATGGACATGGGAGGGGCATGGCCCGAGTCCAGCGGAGCCACACTGAACTCCTAGCCTCACCACTGACCGCAGGCACATGGTGTCATTCTGAGCCTCAGTCTCCACATCTGTAAAATGGGAGATGATATCACCTACCTCACAAAATAATTGTAAAAATTAAGAAAGACCATCAGGTAAACTGCCTGACAAGGTGCTGTACACCTGGCAAATGCTAAAGACACGGTGCCCCCCAAAAATGTATCCGTACTGATTCTAAAGTCAGTGCTTAGTGACATACAGTTCATTTTCAAAATTTTAAAGTTTCTACAGAAATGAGTCATTTCTTTTGTCAACGCCTGTTTTCAAACTGATGACCGTTCTGGTCCAGGCACTGCTGATGACGCAGAGCAATGGGATGGCGAACAGCAACAATCATTTTGTTCAGTATTTGTATGCCTTCAATTCGTTGACTGTTGCCAGTTTTGTACCATAAACTTTATCTTTTATGTATCCCCATTTTTTTAAAAAAAAAGTCTAGTGGCACTTTAGGATAAATTTTCTTTGTTCAAAGTTTAGTCTGGCTTCACCCATTATTTCAAATCAGTTAACCTGAAAACTAAGTGCGCTTACATTTCGTGGGACACCCTATATTTGTGGGGCACTATGTCGCTGAGCTCCCCATAAAGACTTACCAACATCCCTGTGGGCAAGAATTACTGTCCCCACTTTACACGTGTTGCCTGTGCTCCCCCAGGTTCAGGAATGCTGGGATGCATTCCTTGGGGGTGTGGGGGTGCAGTTGAGACTGGGAGGCCCATGGCGAGGCTGCTGCAGAAAAGCCAGTGAGAGATGCCATGGCTGGGCCAGGGCAGTCACAGGAGGAATGAGAGAGCAGACGTGAGAAGTACTTAGAGGAGAACATGACAGGCCTGTGGGGGTAAAGGAGAAGTTCTCAAGGACGCATCAAGGATGACTGACCACTCCTGGGTCCAGGCTTAGTGACCAGATGGGTGGTGGGGCTGGCCGGTCCCTGAGCTCAGGGACACAGTGGGGAGAAGAGCCTGAAAAAGCCTGGTTCACGGAAGAGCTCAGGGCTGAAGGCAGAGATGTGGGAATCACTGATGCAGGAGGGAGGGGAGGAGGGAGGGAGGCATGGATGGATGGATGGATGGATGCTGTGATGGAGGAGGGAGGGACGGAAGGAGGGAGGGATGGATGGATGGATGGATGCTGTGATGCAGGAGGAAGGAGATTGAATGGAGGAAGGGATGGAGGGATGGATGCTGTGATGGAGGAGGGAGGAGGTGGTTGGAAGGAGGGATGGAGGGAGGGATGCTGTGATGGAGGAGGGAGGAGGTGGATGAATGGAGAGATGGAGGCTGTGATGGAGGAGGAAGGATCTCCTGCAGGAAGCATGAGAGAGAGCAGGGTGGAGGGCTGGAGAACTGATAGCCACAGTTAAAAAGCCAACAGAGGAAGAGAGACCCTAAGGAACTAGGAAGACACAGTCGGGGAGGACGGAGCCCAGTCTGGGGACCACGGCATCATGGAAGGCACCAAAAGTCACAGAGAAGGGAGTCCAGCGGTGCCCAGGGAGCTGAGAGGCGGGGGATGGGGGTGGGGGGAATGTGTGTCTCAAGGGGCAACTGGATCTACTTGGTGGCAGAGGGGAGCCTGGGGTGGGGAGCCAAGAGCTGCATAAGAGAAGAAAACAGATGGTGAGAGACAGGGGGGTGGTCCCGGGAGGGGCTGGGCTTTGTTTTCAAGAGAGGAGAGCCCTCAGGAAAGATGCCGGGAAGGGATGGAGGACAGGAGGGCGTGGCTTCAGGTCAGCGCCCACCCAGGTCTCCTTGACCTTTTGGGCAGTCAGCACCCTTCCTCCTGGAGACCACAGGGCGCTCGCTCTCCGGCTGTCCCCTGCCCCAGCGCTGATCGCCTGGGATGGCTGCCCGTCTCTGCAGTAGAACAGGAGCGACTCGGGTCCTCTAACATTTCTGCAGCCCTGGGGCCCGGAGGAGAAGGGCGGACAGAGCGCCAGGCCGGCAGGCTGGCGAGATGGACAGACCATTTGCCCGAGACGCAGCCGGCAGCCAAGCTGGACGGCAGGCCACAAGCAGCTGGACAAATGGCCACAGGGGTGGGCAGGCAAGGCCACCAAGATGTCTCCCCTCCCCCCGGGAGTGCCCCCCGCCCCCGCGGCCCACACGCCAGGCCTGGAGCACAGATTTATCTCCAAATGCCGCCACAATCCCGCTATTGGATTTCTAATCACAGACTCCAGTGTTCACGGGATAAATATACTAACAAACTAATTGTTTGTTAGCTCTGAGGTTGCAGCAATCAACACGTCCAGCATGAGCTATGGGCCACTCAGCCGCTGGAGTGCGGCCTTCCTGAGGCTGGGCCTGCCGTGCGCCCCGCCCAGCCCCGGGTGGCACCGGGCTTGGGAGGTGGGGGGGCAGGAGGGTGCCCCTGCGCGCGGGCACGTAGCGTGGCCGCCCTGCCTGCGCCTCATCAGTGGCAGACATAAACTAACTCGGTTCCGGGGACCCCAGAGGAGCAGCAGGAACTGTTTGGTGGAGAATTATAGCTGTGGGTGAAATTAGATGTACTCCGAGCCCCAAGGCTGAGAGAAATAAAAAGCATTTTAAATGGAGTGTAGAATTCATATTCCTCAGTCACCTTCCAATAAATAAATCTTGTACCATTTTTTTCTGTAAACAGTGGTTACACTCAGCTTCTATTGTCTCCACATCCATGTGCCGATTGGCCGGGAGCTGCGGGCCGGCAGAGCTGCAGGGGCAGGGGAGAGGCAGGGCGGGCCTGAGGACCGGGGCTGGGGCTGTGGTGGCTGCCCTGGAGGTCCCCACCTGTCAGGAAGCACCAGGAGTGGCCCCAGCTACAGCCCCGCCCTGGGCATCTCTCGGGCATCCCCGAGGCAAGAGGGCTGAGATGGAACTCCTAAACCCCAAGTTTTGAGACTCAGGGAGGGGTCCCAGGCTGAGGCCCATGGAGGACAGGGTGCTCCAGCTCCCTGGACCCCGAACCCTAGGGAAATGAAGGATTCATTGGGGCTGACAGCTGGGATGGGTGGTTGGGGGGAGGGGGGCCTTGTGGGCCTGGCTGTGGCAGCTTCCATTTGGGGAGCCCTGCAGGCCTGGCTGTGGCAGCTTCCATTGTTTTCAGTCTCTTTAAAAGCCTTTGCCTTCCAGGTGCAAAAAACAATACCTCCCTTCATGGCTAAAGACGCAGAAACAGAGAAAATGGCAGAGAAGAAAAATGTGCCCTGCTATCCTATCACCCTGGAAATAATCACTGTTGATATTTTGCTCTTCTTCCTTCCAGACATTCTTCAGCGTATCTATGCACATAAATAAATATGTTTTCCAAAACAGAAACAGTCCTTACATTTATTTAGTGCCCAACACGTACCAGGTACTATTCTGGGCATTTTGAATGTATTATCTCTGATGCTAATAATCCTGCAAAAACAAATTGTATTAACTATAACTGCTCACCTAGGTCACAAAGAAAAACAACATTGGCTCGCATACTGTGTCCCCTCCCCACCCCTGGGAGGTGGGCCTCTTAGTCTTCCTCCAGGGGAGGGAACTTGTCCAAGGCCATAAAGAGAGCGAGTGGCAGAGCCAGCATGCAAACCCAGGTTGGCCTCACTCAGTGTGTGCTCTCAGTCACCCCCCCCAAACCCCACCACTGCCCCCCAAAACCAGACCACAGTGGACAGCCCCCACGGACCCTGCCTTCTCCCGTCTAACTTCTCTCCCACGCACACTAGCCATTCTTCTCAGACCTGCAGATACTGTCCATTCCCCGTGGTCTGAGACTGAAGTTTCCACGACTACCCTGCACCTGCCTCTGCCCCCCCGCCCCCCACCACCACCACTTATGAACAGGGAGGTAGCGAGAGAACTGGCCAAGAGTGTGGGTTTGGGCTTAGAGAGGCATGGCTTCATTCAGTTCCAGCTCCCGCTAAGCTGTGTGTCCTTGGGGAAGTCACTGCCCCTCTCTGGACTGCAGGCCTTAGAGCTGGAAAAAGGAGACAATAAGAATCCTCGCTCCACAGGGCTATTGTGAAAACCAAGGGAGATCATTATG
Source organism: Myotis yumanensis (assembly GCF_028538775.1). Classification (NCBI taxonomy): domain Eukaryota; kingdom Metazoa; phylum Chordata; class Mammalia; order Chiroptera; family Vespertilionidae; genus Myotis; species Myotis yumanensis. Next base: position 7,010,686 of record NW_027223763.1, read on the forward strand.
TAGCACTTAGCACAGTATCTGGCACGTGCTGAGGTCTCCACCAAAGGAGTCAGTAAAGATGGAAACATTAGTTGGGCAATGTCCATTGGTGTCATCTTTGTACCGAAAAGATTCACCACCCAAGTGAGTGAGGAGAGGCAGGGAAGCCTTGAGACCCAGCATTGTCCCAACTGCCCAAGCCCCAAGGTCACTCAGTGGCTCCTTGGGCAGCAGCAGCCCAGGAGGCCTTCCTGGAGAAGGAGGACACAGCAGGACCTGCAGAGATGGACAGGAAGAGGGGACGAGTGTGGGTGGGAAGGAGGACCAGGGGCTGCAGCCCTGGGCTCAGGGGCCGTACAGTCAAGTCCCAGGTGGCTTCCTGACTCTTCTGGGGCTCTGGGTGGGCCCCTTCCCTCTCTGGACCTCAGCTTCCCCGCCCTGCGAAATGGGGATGAAGATGATGAAGACGCACCATCGGGACAGCCAGGCGGCCCCCGTGGGAATGAGTGATGCACAGTCAGTGAATGAAGGAGCGACGCACCCCGAGTGGTTCCGCTCGGAGCCCGCAGCAGCCGCCGACGTGGGGTGGCCAGGACTCCTTTCTTCCCCAGGCCCGTGGTCATTTGTTTTTGGTTAATTAAATGGTAAGATTTTCACGTCTGATTATTTACTGCCAGCCGGCTTCATTACCAGCTCCCCCATAAATCACTGAGGGGGAGCCTGGCTCCGGCTCCCCGCCCCCACGCCCACTCCCAGCTGAAGCCCCTGCCCCTAGCAGAGCTGGCCTTCAGGGGACCACGGGAGAAATGGGAGGTGTGACAGGTCCCCGCCTGGAGAACTGCACAGAGCCTTCTCCTGACCCCTGCCCCCAAACGCTGTGCCATCCAGACCCACTGAAGCCCCCACGACAGCATCTCAGGGAGGACCCGTCACTGCAGTAGCCATATGTCCAGGACAGTCGGCCTCATCAGGTCGTCAGGAGCACCTACTATGTGCCAGGCCCTCACCAGCCTGCACTCCCTGCAGTGATTAGACCGTCACTTTAAGAGGAGGGTACAGAAGATTGGAGCCCAGGTCAGACTCCGGGGTCTGTGCCCCAGTTACCCTGCCTTGATGAGGAAGAAACGCAGGCTCTGGGTTCAAATGGACCCGGATTCAAACTCCGGCTCTAACATCTCCTAGCTGTAGACATATTTATAGCAAGTGCCCGCACTCCTCTGGGCCTCATTCCTCAGTTATCAGGTGGGGATGGCACCCATGGGAGCAGCGGGAGCTCTGGAAGTGCGGAATGCTTCCAGAAGATATCAAGGGACCAAGGGACCCCAGGGTCCACCTGCTGCAGCCTGTGCCTGGACACAGGGAAATCAGAAGGGGGTGGGACAAGCCACTCAAGGCAGCAAAGGGAACCACTGCCCATGACTCCAGGAGGCAGGCAGGGACCAGCACCTGGTCCAAAGCTCCACTCCCACCCCAGTGCCCGCCTGGCAGAATGAGTGCTTAGTTCATACCTGGTGGATGACTGAATGAATAAGTGAGTGATGAGCAAACAAATGAAGATTAAATACATGAGTGAATGAACAATCAAATGATTGAACAAATAGGTAAATGAATGAACAAGAACAAACAAGTAATTGAACAAATGCATGAGTAAACAATTGGATGGATGGATGGATGGATGGATGGACGGACGGATGGGAAAATAGGAGAACAAACAAATGATCTGATAAACTAATCAATGAAAGAATGGACAAACAAATAGGAATGATGGAATGGAAGAGGGAAGAAGGAAGGAGGGAGGAGGAGGAGAGAGAGAAGAAAGAAGAGAGGGCAGACCTGCACAGAGCAGCGCCCCAAAGGTGAGTGTGTCCTGTCTCCCTTAGCCCAGCCCCTCGACCAAAGGCCGTGGGAACCTCGCTGCAGCATCCCCAGCAGGTCTGGAGCTCAGGGAGCCCCTCACCGGCGCCCGGACAGCTGGACTGGGGCGTGGGGGCAGGTGGCTTCGCCAAGCCCTGGGCCTGGTCTTTAACTATTGCATTAAGCATCTGCTTTGCCATTCACGATCGGATAGCATTTTACCCCTGAGATATTTGATTTTATTACCTTCAAGGGAGAAGGCCAAGCAAGTGTTCTTATTGATTTGCACATTAAATATATTAGTAATAAAACAACATCTCCGTAAACCAATTGTAAAATCAATATTAATTGGTACCAAAATATCACAAGTAGTTGAATTACAATTAAGAGAGGGGGTGAGTGGCGCCTCAGGGCACAGGGTGCTGAGGTCCCAGCAGGGGGAGTGGTTGGGGGAGTAGACTTCAGTGATCCCCTCCCTGAGACTCAGTTTCCTCATCTGCTAAATGGGGATAATCATTCTAACAGCCAGTGTTTGGTGTGGGAACAATGAGGCCATGTGTATATAGTGCCTCGCAATAGCAGGTACCCCCCAAAAATGTTCTTTCTCCCTTTGTCTCAATCCCTAATGCGGGCAAAGTATACGTCATTGCCACTATAGTAAGGAAGGGCCTCATTGGCTATGGGGAGAGACGAGCAGGAGAGACAGGCCCTCTGTGGGGGTACACTTGCCTGGGAGGGTTTGGTAGGGCTTCTGGGGGAGGTGACTTAAAACAGACCTGAAAGTCAGGAGAGGAGCCGAGGGAGGGGCTCAGGGTGAAGGAAGGTCAGGGCCACAATGCCCTTGTTATTACTCAAATGAGAAAAGGCAAGTCAATCAGGGAGACTTGAGGGTTCCTGCAAGGGTTGGGCTGGGGAGCTGACGTGAGAGTTTGGGGTGAGCAAGGGACTCGGCGTCAGGCTGGACCAGGAGCTTCTAGTGACTTCTGCAGGCCAGGCAGCCTCAACCATACTGGTGACGGGTGACCAGAGTGCTGGTGAGGGTCCCCTCAGCCCTGCCTGTCAGCACCAAATTCAGGTGGACTGGCCATCTTCCCTGGACCTGGGAGAGACCATCCCCAGGGTCACCGTGGAGTCACCATGACAACCACAGAGGCGCCAGTGTCTCCGGCTGACCAGCCCCATTGGCGCCCCAGCCTCTATGTTCACGGGTGTATGTTTTTCATTGGTTACTAAACTTCCTCCGTATTGACTGTAGTTCTGTCACAAGAGCCCTCCAAGGGCACTAAGACATTCACCCCCATTTTACAGATGAGAAAACTGAGGCTCAGAGAAAGGGCCCCAGGTGCACAGCCAGCTGGTGTCTAACTCCAGAGCCCATGCTGCCCTCTTGCTCCTGGTCCCTGCAGGGGTGCTGAAGGGGTGGTGGCAGCTCAGGCACCTCAGCCACCAACACACAACTCTGGCCCTGCTGCAGACTCCAGGCGGGAGGCCCGGTCACTGCGTCCTCCAGCACTGCTGACTACTGCACCTCTGGTAGCCGGGGGTGTTTGGGGTTTCCTTGGCTCTTTAGAGTTGTCATAATGACAATACAAACATTAATAACACTTTCAAATAATGTGTTGATGAAGGGCCTTGTGCTCTGCTAAACACTTCCGCGTTTTCTAATTTGATAGACTGCAGAGTATAGGGGTTAAGTTTGCATTTTTCTGGTCAAAACCACCTCAGTTTAAATCTTGGCTTTTCCACTACTGGTGCATTTGTCCACACTGGCCACAGAAATGCTGCATAACAAAGTACTTCAAACCCCAATCACTTACAACAGTAATAAATATTTGCTGCCTGGCTCATGGGTCTGCAGGTTGCCGGTGGCTTAGTTGATCGAGGCAGAGTTTGGATAAGAGACTCTTAGCTGAAGGTCAGGTTCACGTTTGCTCCATGGGTCTCTTCTCACACTGAGACCGGCAGCTACCCAGGGGATGTTCCCATAAAAGTGGCAGAACAAGAGCCAAGTGAAATCATACAGCACATTCAAGGCCACTGCTCATGTCATGTCCACTAACATTCATTGTCCTAAGCAAGTCCCATGGCCAAGCTCCACATCAATGGGGCAGGAACTACACTCCATCCGTGATGGGAGTGGGATGAAAGATTTGCTCAACGATTATCCAGACTATCACGGGGACCTTGGACCTCTGCCTACTCATCTGTAAAATGGGGTATTACACAGTTACTGCCCCCATGTCATCTGGCCCACTTACTGGCTGGCTGACTGAGTTCATGCCCAGAGTTCACCCTGGAAGACTCGTGAGAGCCCTTCCCTGACCAGCTCAGGCTGAACCAGGCCCGGCCAGTTTCAGTCCCCACAGTGCCCGGGACTTCCCCTCCTGGCTCTTAGCCCAACCGTGACTCCATGGTTATTGACACATGATCAAATCTGCCTCCCTGGTCAGAAGGCAGGGACCGGGGTTTATCTGGTCACTACTGGATCCCAGTGCCCAGCACACAGTAGGGCCTCAACAAACATGTTGCCTGCAGGCATGAGCTTATTCGGCCATCCTTAGTCAGGCATCAATTTGTTACAAGGAACACAACCCACACACACTGACATAAGGGAAAATTGTGTGTGTGTGCATGGGGGGGAGGGTATTGGCAGAGCCCAGAAAGTGGTGGGACAGGCAGCCGGACCCCATGAGGAAGTAGGACCCGATGGACAGGGCATTGGTCCAGACCAACCGGCTGCCAGCCTTCTCTCGGGGTTTCTGCCTCCTTGGTGTCTCTGCACACCTGGCCTGGCCTTGACCCCACACAGCTTCACACACCCAACAGAGGCCACCCAGAGACTGTGACTCAAATGCAAACTCCCAGGTGGGGGGGCGGGGGGGGGGGATGGAGATGCTGGTTGGTTCCAGGTGACAACGGTCAGGTGTCCTCTGTGCCGTCCCTGCCAGGGCCACACTGGGGGCTGAAGGGACAGATCTCAAAGCAGGTGAGCGTCACCCCACTTCCCACAGGAGGAACCTGAGCCTGAGGGAGGGAGCAATTCCCAGTCCCACCTCCCGGAGTGGTTGTGAGTGATAATTCTCATTTCTGCCGCAAGCCACCGCGCACCAAGCTTGCTCTGGGCCAGGGCCTGCCAGGCCCTCTCCCGGCATGATGGGACCGAATCCTCAGAATAACCCTTTAGGTTTGCCGTCTCAATTGTTGCCACTTTACAGAGAAGAAAACTGGGGAACAGAGAGGGCAGGCGACGCGTCCAAGGTCACACAGGGCTCAGATTCCAAAGGAGGTGTCTCTGCCCCAACAAGCTGCATTTCATACTCCGCTCCGCGCCCTCTGTGGCTAAGGGTGCCCTTGGTTGTCGCTGACCCTGGGCGAGGACAGACGAGAAAGCACTTTGCAAGAGCTGAGGTCCCGGGGTCCCAACGACCTGCCACCCAAAGACGCCAAATGGGAGGCTTGGATTCCACCCCAAGGAGCCACGGGGAGTGCTCATCCCTTCCTTTGTATTTCCATTGGTCTAAAGGCAGCCATGTTTTCTGCTGGCCACCCACGCCAGGGAGGGCGGCTCTCAGGGGAAGAAGGAAGGGGCAGGGGAGGGGCACCCAGGGCCAGTTGTGCGGCCCACACTTGAAGAGGGCCTGCTCACGGGTGGGCACGGACATGCGTGTTTCTGTGTGCGCGTGCGCAGGCAGTGTGTTGCTATTAATTACTGTTTTTAATTTTTCTTTTTTTCTCCTTAAGAACTGCCATTTCTGTGGCCTTTACCAACTGAGCTTTGATAAGTAATTCCAGCCACTGGGATTCAAGCATTCCTAAGGAGAGAGGAACATAGGACTCCCCTCTCCCCCTCTCTCTTGCCCCCCCCCCCCCCCCCCCCCCCCACTCAGCCCTATCACCAGCACGGCCCATGAAGAGAAGGAAAGATGGCGGTGGGGCAGTGGTCTCACCCACCTCCCCATCTTTCCCTGGGCCCCGAGGTCTGGAGCCCCAGGCTCCCACCAGGAAGATAGCAACCGTGGAGGAGACCTGGGCCTCTCCCCGGGGGTGGCTGGAGGGTGTGGGCATCTCCCTCCACATTCCCACATAGTAAATAATGCTGGAAATGAGTGGTTTTTAAAGAGTGTCCAGTGGGATTCTGGAGCCTTGTTTTAATTATACAAAAACAGCATGGGTGCTTGGGCAGATGTTGGCGCTAATTGTTTTGAAAGCGAGCCCTCTTGGCTTCGCAGATCCTGCATTTGGGCACATTTTTATGCAATTCCCCAGCCATGCAGGTGAGGTCAGCCCTCTGCTGA